>NC_141691.1:1036440140-1037828397 GCF_964263255.1 Lissotriton vulgaris | reverse complement strand
GTGTTTGGGGTCAATCCATGCCAGTGTGGTCCATTTGAAGTCATTCTCGGAATGGCCGTTACTAATGAAATGTTCCACCATCGGAGCGGTCAGGACTTTTTTCTTAAGCCGGGAGCGATGTTGGGTAATCCGAACATTGATGGGCTGATTTGTTTTGCCTATATAGACTCTGTTACACGGGCAAACCACCGCATAGACGACATTACGAGTCTTACAATTCATGAAGCAATCATGCTTCCATCTAATGCCATTATGTACAAATGTGTCACCTTCTATGGTGCTTGAACATGAAACACAATTGCCACATTTGTGGTGTCCGCATATGGGTTTCAATTTCCACTGAGTGACAAGGTCGCTTTTAGGTGCTGTGATATGACTGTCTGCTTTGATGAGGTGTTGCCCTATGCTTCTGTTCTTGCGCATAGCGAAGATGGGTTTCGAGAGGGGGTGCTCCAGAGTCTCAAGAAGATGCCAATTATTCCGAATTATATTTTTGAATTGATTCGTATGTTGGCCAAATGTTGTCACACAAACCAATTGTTCCAGATCTTTCTTTTCTTTCTTTTCGAGTAGTGTGTCTCTTGGAGTGAATTTAGCCGTGTTTTTAGAATGTTTAAGCAGTTTCTTTGGGTAACCTCTCTCTGCCATCTCACTGCAAAATCTATTAGCATGGGAGTCAAAATCACGAAGGTTAGTACAATTTCGCCGTATCCTCAGCAATTGCCCGTAGGGCAGATTGTTTTTTAAGGATTGAGGATGCGAACTGCTATAATGCAGAATAGTATTCCGGTCAGTTTCCTTCTTGTGCAAGGAGGTAGTCAACTTACCGTCGCAGGAGCCTACAGTGACGTCCAGGAAAGTCATTTCTTTTGGACTGTAGTTAAGGGTGAATTGAATGTCTGGATGCCTAGAGTTCAGCCACAGATGGAACTGCTCGAGGTCCGCCTGGCTCCCCTGCCACAGGAGCCAGACGTCATCGATATATCTTAGCCACTGAGTGATGTGTCCAGAGAAAGGGTTGTCATTTAGGACAAATCGCTCCTCATATTGTGCCATGTACAGCACAGCCAACTCCGGTGCATAGGGACAACCCATAGCTGTCCCCTTGACTTGAACAAAAAAGCTATTCTCAAACTTGAAATAATTACTGCGGAGAGTGATCTCAGCTAGTGCCACAATGAAGTTGGTAGGTACCCGATGGGGTCTATCCCTTTGTTCTAAATACAGTTCAATGACCTCTAGCGCTTCATCCTGCGGTATTTGTGTGTAGAGCGAGGCCACATCAAGTGTCACCATCAACTCGGTCTGGTCATTGAATGCGCGCCCCTCAATTTGTTTAATGAAGGCTGTTGTGTCACCGAGATGCGATCGGACTTTTGCAATGCATGGTTTTAAAAAGAAATCAATGTATTTTGATAACGGTTCAAGCACCGAATCGCATCCCGAGACAATGGGTCTGCCCGGGGGTACCTTTTCATTTTTGTGAATCTTCGGTAAGAAGTAGAGAATCGGAGTTCGAGGCATTTTTTTATTCAGAAATTCATGCTCTTTAGGTCCTAGAAAACCTATGTCCAGACCCTCCTTGGTAATTCTAGATATTTTGTCCTGGATAGCGTGGACAGGGTCTTCTTTTGAGGGTCTGTACCATTCCCTATTGTTGACATGTGTTTGACCTTCGGCAAGGTACATGGGGCGTGGCCAAAGGACCACCGCCCCGCCCTTATCGGCTTGTTTAATCACTATTGAAGTGTCAGATTTCAGATCACCAATTGCTTTTTGTATACCCTTGCTGATATTATTCTTTGTAAAGCCAGTTTTCTTCTCAAGTTTAGTGAGGGAAGAGAGTACAGCTTGCTCAAAAGCTATGACCTGTTTTGGAATATTTACAGTTGGAGTAAAACGTGATTTAACTCTAAGTCCAGTAGTTTCCTGTGTGGACGTCATTTCGGCTCCCGCGAAGAAAGTTTTTAACCTTATCTTGCGGCAAAAGTCAAGTGCTTCTAATTTTAGTTTAGTGAAGTCCGTTCTTTTTGTTGGAACGAATTTGAGACCGAGGTTAAGAAGCATTTTTTCATCCCTTGACAGTTCCTTGTTGGATAGGTTCACTATAGTAGACAAATTTAATTGTTGTTGTAATTTTTGTTGCGTGTTCGCATTTGCCACGGTTGTTTGAAACGAGGTCGCGATTGGCCGCCCCTGGATAAAAAAGGAGCCGACCCACGAGTGGCGCCTCGTTTATTGAAATTAGACTGTCTAGAGTCTGGGGAAGAGTCAGAAGAAGTGGTGTCTGAGAAAGTCAAGAACCTATTTTTCGATCTGCCCTGGAAAGATTTTAGGGCCCCTCGTGACTCTCCAGAAGTGTAAAAATCCTCTTTTAAAAAGGGATATACCCGCTCCAACTGGAAGGATTTAGAGTCTTTATCAAATTGTGCTGCTTTCGTATTCAAAGAATAATCTTTGAAAGTAGCAATCTCCTTTTCAATTTTATCAAGGAGTGCCTTAGCTTCAGACGAAGTCTGGTTGTCATTAATTGTTTTGATCAAATCATCTATCTCCTTCTCTTCCTGACTGCAAATGCGCTGGGCGGTTTCAATGGTATGCACCATTAAATCCCTGCTGCACTTTGTATTGATTTGGCTGAACCCTTTCTTGTACTCAGTGTCTTCAATGAAAATCACGGGGATGTTCTTAACCTGGAGGCCCCAAGGGATGGTACCCGCTTTTAAATGCCTTAGTAGGAAGTGGCCGTGAAGTTCTGTTCGAATGTGCTTCTTTTGAAGCCTAATGAGTTTATCCGCCTCGTTTTGTTGTTTTGCTGAGGCGCTCAAGGTGATTGAAGAGAATGGTGAGGACGCTATTAGTTGATCGATATGGCTTTCCGTGAAGGACAGCGTGTCTTTGTCTGCCATAGTCAGCAAGAGTAGACACTCTTGCGAAGCAATAAATGCTACCAAAGTCCAAGGACACTTTCTAAGTGTCGTTCCCAAGCCACTCGGGCGATTGCCCGCGCAAATAATCAAAAAAGAAGGGTGGCTGGGCCCAAGGGGAAGGAGGGTAGGCAGGGCCACACAATATGAAATAGAAATATTTGCCTATGCCTCCACACTACTTCAAGTACACACTGGTTCATGTACAAGTAAACCACAACCTGTTAGTTTACCAAAAACAGTTTATGTTTTCAATTTTGTACTTAGTTTACAGAAAAAAATTCGCAAGAAACAGAACTAAGACCACTATCGACCTCATGTCTTAGCCATGTGTAATTTCAAAACACTTATTATAAATGTGCAATAAACCAAACATGTGATAAACAAATAGAACTACAGTGATGTTTTAGCATAGAAAAACATTAGGGTGAATACATGGACCATACAATCTTATGCATTTTCTAAAAAAGGTGCTTTTGCAAACAATTAGAAACATAGGGAGAAGGTAAAATACAACTTTTTCAACAGTTACACTCCCACGACCTGAGCATGAGCTAATCAATTAATTATCAGGAGCATTGCCAATTTCTGCAACAAATAACAATGGCCAACTAGCCAAACAAAACAAAGGGGATGCCGATGCGTTTCGAATCCTGATTAGCGACTTGCAGAATTCTTGTCAGGGCAGACTGAATCTAGTCCATGGGAACTGTTAAAATGAAAAATAGAATAGAGTATTTACAATCTAGCGGGTCCTCTTCCCACTACTCTCAGGACAGTGAGATTGCCTTAAAATTCATACCTTGTATAAATCCCGCCACGGAAAGGCATGTGGTGTTCACTCTGGGGGCCCCTGTGGGCCCCCATAGTGAAGGCCAAAGGGGGGTGGCACATGGGGGGTACCTGTGGTACCCCCCTGCATTTACATAATCAAAGCGGTAGGCACCGCGCGGTGCCTGCCGCTTTGATTATGTAAATGCTGCACAGCATTTTTAGTATTGTGGCGGGCGGAGCACAGAGCTCCGCCCGCCACAATACTAAAAATACAGGATGTGCCCGCCACAGTGGCGGGCACATCCTAATGCTGCGTGCGGGACCCCCACCCTTAGGGCGGGCGGTCCCGATGTCCGATAGGATGGCGGGCGGGCAAAGCCCGCCCGCCATCCTAATGGGGCCCATAATGTTTAAAAAGATTTAATACATATTAAACAAAACTACAAAAGTTACTGGGGGTGTTGTTTTATTACTTATTCTTTAATATATTTATAAATATAGTAAATATATGTTATTGGATTAATACACTTTTAATGTAAATTGTTCAGGAGCTGGACCATTTTGTTGTATTAGTTCTTTGTAAATAAAACACATTTTAAATTATGTTATGCTTATCAGTTATCTTAAAATATTTCATAAACTTTTTATAGAATAATAAACTTTGATATGTTCCCCATATTTTCCCATAGGGTGATCTCTACCACAATGGTGGAGATGCTCACCTATGTATAAAATGTTAGTGCTAATAAATTGAAACTTGTAAATTCAGTCTTAGATATCTATACACTCTGAACTGAGGGGGTAGAGATATGGAGGTACTCTTAGGTATTAATCTACACACAGAAATGACGAATATCACAAAAGTGTAGATTTGTTATAAGAACATTTTATTGCTGTTAGTACAAACAATACATTTGGTTGTTCTGTCAAAAAAATAAAATGCACAAACGTGGTCCATTCCGAATCACCCACCCCTCCACCCAATCGCACCCAAGGCCAAATTAATTGGGAGGAGTAAGTCTCCTTTAGGTTCACATGCTCAGACCAAGGTAAGACCACCATTTGCTCCACACTTTCTCATATTTATATGGGCATCCGCTCACTGCATAGATGGTGTCCTCCATCTTAGCGCACCCATCCATACCTCTTGTCCATGCCCTTAATGAGGGTGCCCATGGGAAGTTCCATTGTTTGGCTATCTCGTTTTTTGCCAGGATTGTGCCTATCCCCACCAGGGTTCTGCCCCTTGAATACCTTTCATGTCATCCCGGATGCCCAGCAATGCAAGTTTGGTGTAGATATAATGGTTTTGCTGTCCCTTAGAATAACAGGGAAGGACCACACCATGTGAAAGAAGTCACTGTTACAGTCTTAGCATCTAGTGCTGACCGTGATGCACAGGTTCAGGCCTTCCATAGGCAGTGAGGTGTAAAATATACCTGGTTTAAATACTTGAATTGTAAAAGTCTAAGCCTTACTAAAATGTGCACCATATACAACTCCCTCCAGTCGGCCTCATCCAGATCTCCCACCCATTCCTCACAAATGATGAGTTTATACTGCTAATAAAAAGTTTTCAAAAAAAAAATGATGAGTGCGAAAAGGAGGGAGATAAGGAACACCATGCTGTATCGGAAACTTGTGAGACAGAACACTGTTTATACGTCATTGGGCTTGCGTGGAAGTGTAGAGGACCTGGACGTAAGCTAAAAATTTGTCCGGAGCTCCATTCTGAGGAGAGTTTCATCCAGATAGTCCCAGTGTAGGAAGTCAAAAGCCTTTTCAAAGTAACTTAGCAGCATAGCCACAGACACCCCCTGGGAGACTTAATTCGGGCCAGTGCCAAGTGTACCCTCTGAATACAGTGTCACGTGCTCCGATGGAGAATAAACCTGCCTTGGTCCGGGTAGACCACCTGGCATTTCACTTTTATCAGGTGACTGGCAAGGAGTTTTGCATAGAGTTTGACCTCTGTATTTAATGAGGGAAATTGCCTGAAAGGAGGCGCAGTGGAGTGATGGTTGCCCCAGCTTGGGCAGAACAAGGTGGCCAGGTCTATTTCAGACAGGTAATGGCCCTTCTCAATTGGCTTCCAGAATAAGTTAGGTTGAGAATAGGGAGTAGGATTTCCAGCCAGAGTCTGCAGAAGTATTCCACTGGGACTCCATCCAGGCCTGGTGTCCACCCAGAGTTGAGATCCAATAGAGCTTCACTCACCTCCTTGAGCATAGGAGTGTGTTCCAAGGCCTCGCTTTCCACCATGGACAAGCGGAACAGAGGTAACTCTGCGACTAGAGGTGCAGATGACTTGCAGGTCTGGAAATCCCTGTTCCACGCAGAGCTGTTCATAGTAATGGGCGAATACATTTGCAATCCCTTGAGAATCCTCTACTGCCTGCCCATTCTTGTCCAGGACATGGGGGACCACCCTAGACTTGGCCTCCTTGGTGGGCAGCCAGTGTAGTGGTCTACTGGACTTGTCCCCCCACTCATATACACTCTGCACCAATGCAATCCTCCATTTTCAGAGTTCCTCTAGGCATATTTGTCATAGGGAAGATTTGTCAACCTCCCACTCATTGAACATTAAGTCAGCACGATTATTTAGGTCTTCCCTCTACCAAGTCAAGATGGAGGCCTCCAGATCAGTAATTTTAGCTACTTGATAGCGATCATTCCCCCTGACTCGGGAGTGGGTATCCCCCCATCATTGTGACTTTGCAGGCTCCCCATTATCCCATGTGAGATCACAGTGTCTTTGAAATACTTTTAGCTCCTCTGCCAGATGGTCAGTGAAGTGTTAGTCAGTAAGAAGCCATGAATTGATTCACCACATTGGGGTTTCCCCACTGGCAGGGGTCCTGAAATGGAGTGTCACCGGCGCATGGTACGAGACATCCTCGAGAGAGGATCAGCAACCTTGTTTGCGAAACATTGGTGGTCGGAAGGAACAGGTAGCCAATGAGGAACAGCTAGCCATGTGTTGCTGAAACGTGAGTATATTCCTGCATGTCAGGGTTCTAGATGCACCAGGAATCACAGAGCTCCAGCCCCACTGCCCAGTCCACCAACCCCTTCCCCTGTCTCAGTAGCCCACCTTTTGGTCTGCACCAGTCCTGGTCATATAAGATGTCATTGAGGTCACCCTGAGTACCGTCACCCAGGTATAAAGGCACTGAGTAATTCCCTAAGTGTCCACAGTGTAGACTTTTGTGGGTCTGGTGAGACATCAACACAGACTAATTTTTAGGGGGTACAGTAGTACATTATTGGGCCCCAAGGGTGCTGTTAATCTTGCGTGTCAACAGTGCGTCCGTCTCTGCCGATGTGAAAACCTTCATACTGTACAGGATTCCCAGATGATTTGCTGGTTTGTGAACATCCAACGATGCTCAATACGATTTAATAATATTAAACTATAAATTACTGAGTATAAGTAAATTAATACCTGTTGGTATTTAATTGTGTGTTCTCCAGAGTTGATCTACTGAGACCCCCTTTTCTACTGTGCTGTGATTAACAAGGTCCCAGTGGCTATTTTGGGTCTTACCCTTGTTTGCAATTATTTTAATTTGTAGGGGGGCATTCATGGACCCTTCCAGCATCACATATCTTCCTTGGCTATCTCTTGTAACCTTAGTCACCACCAATGGCACTGTTCTGTGCAATATAATATACATGCCGAGATCCTCTTGTATAACCTAAGTGGTTACCCTGTCGTCTCCTCTGCAGGCCAAAAATGTATCAATTGTGCCCATGTAGGTGTGTCTCCTGAAGCATCAGGATGGTCGGACATTGCCTATGGGCAAATTGGAGGATGCCTCCCCCATAATCCGGTCTAGGATCCCGTTAACATTCTATGTCACATAATCATCAGTGGCCCCACAGGTGTGTTTGCAAAGCAATTAACCGCCTACCCTTGTGTGGCGGCCACCGTGTCTGAGAGCACAATCGAAGTGAAGGGCTGTTGAGCATAACTCTATGTCATCCAGTTTGTGTACTTACGGACCTGTCTGTATGCTTACTAGTGTTGAGCAACAATAGTAAGCTGGCAACCCAAAAGAACTAAAATGGAAAACTTGACCCTAACCCCCAACACCCCCACCCTGTACTTCCCACCCCAAAGAAGCATCTGTCATCCAAACCCACCGTAGACATAGAATTAACTGCAGAACGTTCTATCTAGGTGGGCCAAGCATGCCCCCTTCACTCTGAGGGACCAAGCCAAACAAGCTTTGAACACAGATATAGTGGTATTGGCATGCCAGAAGAGGAAATGTTTGACCCCGGAGGCTGTCTAACCTCAGCTGTCACTCCTGTCCAGTCTAGGCCTCTCACTGCTCATAGGTCCGTCGACTGCCGATTGGTTTTGGTGCTCCTCCTTGGATTCCGTGGATGCTCCTATGTCCAATGGACCACCTCGTTGATGGCGTGACTGTTTCTGTTGCTGCTTCTCCTTCTCTCGGTCAGACTATGTCCCTGATTCCAGAAGGAGCGGCCAATTTCAACTGTGGGGTTTGATTAACAGTCAAGGACTGTTGTTTGGTTAGCCATGTCCATGCCTCTTCCAGGGAGATAAACAACATGGGGCCCGATTCACAAAAGTAATCTGAGACAAAACCCTAACTTTACAACCGGTGGTATGCACAAATAGCATTTAGGAGTAGCAAAGTTAGGAATCCTAACTTTACTACCAATAAATGTCCTTTGTTAATACCGAAAGTCATAAAGTTAGGATTTTGTCTCGATTAAACTTAGGTTTTGGTCTTAAGTTTACAGGGCAGGACACCAGGGGAGGCCTCTGGCCTGTGACCTGTGTGCCCGCTCAAGCATGAAATTGGGGGAGATGACTTTGGCATCAATCCACAATCTTATCCACTGCTCCAGGAATATCTACGGGAATGAGCCTTCAGCTTTCTCTGGGAATCCAACAAAGCGAACGTTATTGTAACAGGCCTTGTTTTCAGCATCCTCCACATGGAACTGTAGTGTTTTGGTGGTTTGGGAGAGATGGCTTACCGCTGAGGAAGGGCCACACGCAGTGCCCTCCAGTTCTGAGATCCTCCATTCTGCCTCGATTACATGATCCACCATCTGGCAGAAATCTTGGTGCAACAGGGCTAACTCCGACCCTTATTGGGCAGAGTTCTTGATGGGTCGGTTATCAGGAAGCCCAGTCATGAGGGGAAGACTCAGGACCTCACCCTTCCTGTTCTCCCGGGTGCACCTCCATACCTGTGCATCCCTCTGGCAGAATGGCTTTGCTGGCACTTTGTGGTCTCGGTTGTTGTGGAACAGGCTGGGGTTAGTCTTTCACCCGGGAGGCCCTGGCCACATTGGTCCTGTTATCTCACTTTTGGGAAGCCTGTGGCCTCCACATGGTCCTTTGGGCCATCACCTTTTGTCATATGCCTTCTCTCCACTAGGGCCAGGAAGTTAGCACTGTGGTAGGCAACAACATCTGGGAAAAATGGGGCCTAATGCTCCTGCCGGGACCTTATCACCCTGAGCCCTCCTCCTTCCAGCAAGGTCTACTGAGGATGAGGAACTAGACCAGGAGGATCTGGGACCACCTGCAGGCCAGGAGGCCAAAAACATGTGGAGTAGTTGGCCTCATCAATGCAGGGGGCATTGCCTCACCCAGGCACCTGACCCCAGAGAAGCTGAAGGACAGGAATGAGGAAACAAAGCTAAAATCAGAACTTGCCAAGATGCAATTTGACAATGAACAGGCTTTAGAGGAGAATAGGATGGCTCTAGAGGGAAGGAAAATAACCCATGAGCTCAACGTCAGAGAGCTGAACATCAGAGCCCTGAAAGTGTGCTCCAGCAACAGCAATGGTGGCAGCCTACCTGCAGTGTCATCACTTGAGTCCATATTTCATATCCCAAAAGATATAGTCAGAGCCATTGGAATTATGCACCAGGAGATTCAAATTATGTAGGAGGGTTGAGTAAATTATGCAAACGTAGTTTCAGTTTCACTGTTTCAGTGCTTGTGGAGCTATCTCATTCCCCCAAGCACAGAAACACAGGGGAGAGGAATTGTTGGAAAGGGGAGGATTTTCCATTTCTAATGGTACCCCTTCCTACTGGATCTGAGAGCGATCCCCAGGCAGGGATCCACCCAGTACGTACCAGGGAGGTGGGAGCTGCCACTTGGGCATGGGTTGTTGCTTCCTCCCTTGAAAATGGCACGTACAGTCTTTCTGCCCCACCGGGGGGGGGGGGGGCAGATAGATCAGTAGCCCACAATCTTACCCCCTGGGGGTGAAGAAAGGACCCTAGATCCCAGGGCTTATTTTTATATTTCAGGGGTGGAGGCTGCCCAAGTGGACATGCCAATGCCCCACCTGTCCGCCCGCAAAAAATTAAACAGTCTTTCTGCCCCCCCCAGGAGGCAAAAGGAGGCAATAGCCCCATATTTGCCCCTGTGGAGGGCAGAAACCCCACTAGGCACCACAGATTTTTTTATTATAGGTAGGAGTGGGGGCTGCCCAAACTGGACATGCCAATGCCCCCCCCCCCAAGAAGAATTAGCCACAGTCTTTGAGGCAATAGCCCCTGATCTGCCTGCCCTCTGGGCGGATTGGGCAGAGAGCCCACTAGGCACCATGGATTATGCTGGCTATGCTAGCCACAGTATGTCTGCCCCCCTTGGGGGTATATTGGGGCAATTGCCCCTGATTTGCTGCCACCCCCCACAGCAGCAAAAAAGCTCCCTAGTCACTGACCTTTATTTTGCAATGTGCTTAGCTTTGAATTTTGGCCCTAGCGCAGCCTGCACCTAGGAAAACCTTGCAAACCTGTACATTTTTTAAAACTAGACACCTAGGGCATTCCAAGGTGGGGTGACTATGGTGGCTCTCACTAGGTTCTGTTGGCCAGAATCCCTTGCAAATCTCAAACTTAGTAAAAAACAAAACACATTTTCCTCACATTTCTTTGATGGAAAGTTCTGGTATCTGTGGGAAGCCACAAACGTCCACCCACCAAGCAATCCCTCAAGGGCTCCAAATAAAATCTGTACCTCACTTGTGTGGGTAGGCCTAGTACCTAAAACAGGAAACGGCCCAACCTCAGCATGGACACACCACATTTTTCCACAGAAAACTGACCTTTTTTTGCAATGCGCATAGCTGTGGATTTTTGGGCTCTAGCTCAGCCGGCACCCAGGGAAACCTAGCAAACCTGTAATTTTTTAAAACTAGACACACTAGAGAATCCAGGATGTGGTGACTTTGTGGCTCCCACCAGGTACTGATGACCAGAATCCCTTGCAAACCTCAAACTTTGTAAAAAAAACAACACATTTTCCTCACATTTTAGTGATGGAAAGTTCTGCAATCTAAGGAGAGACACAAACTTCCATCAACGCAGCACTCCCCCAAGTCTCCCAATAAAAATGGTACCTCACTTGTGTGGGTAGGCCTAGTGCCCACAACAGGAAATTACCCAAAATGTACTGGGGAGACTTTAAAATGATCAATTACGAAAATAGTAGTGTAATTTGTGAGGGAGTCTCCTGCGTTTTTGATCTCGGGATCGGCAGCCATCTAAGGAAACCTACCAATCCCAGACATTTCTGAAAACTAGACACCAGGGGAGTTCAGGTAGGTGTAAATTGTGTTGATCCCCCAATGTTTTCCTACCCAGTATCTCCTGCAAACCTCAAATTTAGCTACAAAAATCAAATTTTTCTTACATTTCTATGTGGGAGCACTACACCGGCACAAATGTCCTACCACCCAGCGTTCCCCTTGGTCTCCCAATAAAAATGATTCCTCACTTGTGTGGGTGTCCAATACAGAATCACATAAAACATTTTTTTTCAACCCCATACACAATGAAAAACCATTGCAAGACGCAGGTCAGTTATTGGCTCTGGTATTAAATTAGAAATGTTCATGTTTAAGTATTGTTCTGTATAGGTTAGCATTTGCTGTGCCTTTTTCTTTGCAGGCGTCATATTAGGCTGTTCAAAACCTATCTAGCTTAATTCCCAAAAATGCTTCGGTTTGAGTTTAGTTTTTGCCATGTAGATCTTTTCCTGTAATGAGTACACTGGTCCTATTAGCGCATACATTTCTCACGAGATAGAGCCCCCCCTCCCACTTGTCTTGTGACGAGCCCTACTGGAACAACCTTGGACTTTGCAATCTTGTATGGGATATGAGCCCTGAGACTGTTTTTGTTTGTATTCCATTGCCTAGCTGCACCTTCCTGGAAAATTCCACTATGGGTGTGTTTTAGCTCAGTAACGAAACATAAATAATGTATCTTTATGCTTGTTGATGTCAGTCCCTCTGCAGCACTCTTAGCGACTGGGTAGACTGGGCTCAACTCTGAGTGTATCTAAATAAACAGTTATTAGTTTGTATTCTCTACTGTCTGACTGACTCTTCATTTGGTATGGAAGAGTGAGAGGTGGTCATTAGTGACCCAGGTGAGCAAATCGGCCCACTTCCTACAGTTGGCGCTCGAACAGGGACTCCTTCGGGTGAATGATCCATCACTTTCCGCAGAAGTTGGAGAGGTCAAGGACATCTTTGGGTCAGAATAACTGGTCAGGGATCCCTGCATGGACAGTCTTTGTCACTCACAGCTGCCCCTTCTGTCCAGCCGGTCGGTGCCTTGCCCACTGGTCATCCCGACTGGAGTCCTGAATGGCAAAACTCTTGGATCTGACCGTTTGGTCTGAAGAGCCGGCAGTGGAGAATTGGTTTGTTTGTGCTACTGATATCAGGCAAGTTTGTTTTGGTTCTTTGTGGATATGGTACCATTGTGGTCTGAGTTGATACAGTCTGCAGCCCTAATTTTGATATATGTGTGAAGCATGGTCTTGGCCCTATTGTGCTTAGTACATTATGGCGCAAATATACAAGGGATAATGCCGAGTTGCAGTGGCCGCTGATGGGCACTTTTGATTAGCAAAAAATTGGGCTTCTACAGGAGCAAACATTTATGAAAAGAAGTAGACAGTTTATGTTTGATTGCCTCAGAACATGGCAGAAAGAGGATAAACAGAGTTGGCTGAAAATTGTAAGAGATTTTACAGAAGGAAAGAATGCAAACATTGACGCAGATCGCTGTGGCATATAGAGAGAAAGACGTCTGGGATTGAATGTGAAGATAGGAGATGTTTTTTGCATATTCACGAGTCTTATTTGACCAAGGAGGAGGCTGATACTTTTTTAGAAGAGTTGTTAGATACTTGACCCAAGCCTTCTTATGAGGGTCTACTCCGCTGTTTCCTTACATTTACAGCAGCGTGCTGTGTCTGCTTCGGCTGTTTCTGTATCTACGCTGTTTCGATGGCTTTGGCTGCTGCACCCCCTGCTCCTTCTTTGTCCTCGCCATCTTTGACAACTGTGATCCCCAGCACATCCACTGTTAAATTTTCTGTATCTTCTGTTTCTTCTCCGCATGTGCAAGCGCTGGCAACAACTGTACCTGACACTCCTGTTGTTTCTCCTTCCATGGTTTTTCATCCTTGGTATCTTTGAATGTTGAGACGCCAGTTCGTGGATTTGAGGATAGAGGTTGGGCTAAATCCAGGGTGCCAATAGGCCCGTTGGTGCGATCTGAGGTGGGGGATGAAGAAAAACAAGTAATAGCTCACCAGGTGGCGCAGTGGGCTTGTAATGTAATTTATAGTGTAGAGGATGTTTGGGAAGTTATGCAAGATTTTGAACCCTTTCTACAGCAACATGCCCTTAAGCACATGTCTGCCACTCTGATTAGTCTTTGGCAGAAACACATTGGGAAGGAAGCGCCTCAAATTGTATTTAATATCAAAGATCGTGTAAATGCGTCTGATTTGGAGCCAGGCCAGGTTTTTGGGAATGTCAGAACTTTATTTGCCTATAGGGGTAGACTGCATGAGAGGAGCCCTACTCAGGTATCCCAGTTTCCGAAGAGGGAGGTGCACCCGATATATCACCCAGAAATACCTGAGTTGATGGACCAGCGTGACAATGTTACTAGACCGGCTGTGGCGGCCCGTTTTCAGGAACAATGAATTTATACTCCATGGAAAAGGAGTGAGACTCATTTACCTGATCCTAGGAACAATCCTACAGCTTATTATAAAGAATTGACAGAGGCTGTCTCTTCTACTGTAATGACTCTTGCTGATATTGAAATGTATTTGGGCCTCCTTGTTCTGGTTGATGTTAGGAGACAGGTTCATACTCAAGACCATGTTGCCGAGTTGGATTGTACTTGGGATGTGATTAAGGGATGGGATCAGGAGAGGAAGCCAGGTGATAAACCCTGAGCCGAGATACTTACTTTGCCAGGATGCAGTATTACATACATGCATTCCATTATTCCACCTAAGAAGATAAGTTGGGCCAAACTGACAGCTTGTTGGAAGAATAAGGATGAAAGTGTGTTGGATTTCTTTACCCGTTTTGAAGATACGTTTTTGGACTACAGTGGGGAGGATATGTCTATTAAGTGAGGAGTTTGATTGTTTGTTGATAGATTTGTTTCTTATCTCCTACCTGGAATTTTGACTCGTTTACAGACATCTGAGAGTACCTGGTCCACCTGTTCCCTCTCTGTTATTTTGAACTTGGCCCAGTATTACGAACATCGAGATCAGGAGGAAAAGGATGAGCCTCATAAGAAACATAAGGATTTAAAGATGAAGGTGTTGATGCAGCAAGCATTTAGGGGCAATAATAGGCGACAAGGTGGTCCTCTTAGACAGCTTCCGAGTACCACCAGGCAGCCATCAACTACACCCTTAGGACCAAAACAGTGTGCGTATTGTAAGGAAGAAGGTGCTTTTACAGAAATTTGCCGCTCCTTGAGGGCACAGTTCTTGTGGGAGAGGTTGTGGGACAGAGAGTGCTCACAATTCTACAGTTTCACAGGGTCGCTCTGATAATAATTACTTAGATGCCCCTCGTGATGGCCATTATTATCATGATGATTACGACATGGATGAGGTGGCGGGTATGTCCTATAGCTAGGGACAGCCAGGGACAGAGAGAGGGACCAGTTTAGATACCTGTAGATCAGCATGTTCCTTATTTTACGGCGGATTTGCATGGCTCGACTAAGTAATGTTTGGTGGACACAGGTGCGACAAAGAGTTCTGTTTCTTGACATATGGTCCCTGGGGCAGCTCCTTCTAGCCCTAACATTGTTTAGGTAGGGTTTTCAGGTGTACTGCTTGTAAGCCCCATTTCACACTCCCTTGCATTTACTGTTGGTCCTTTTACTGTGGAGTTTCCGTTCTTGTCGACATCAAACTGTGGTGAGAATTTTATGGGTTTGGATTTACTGAAGAAGTTGTATGCTACTATCTATTGCTCTCCTACAGGTGCCTATATTACTATGGGTCCGGATGTGAGTACTAAACAGTGTTTGTCTCAGGATGCACCTCTTCCAGCTGAATTTGCTGACATCCCACCCACTCTATGGGCTACAGGTGACACAGATGTGGGACTATTTCATATACCACCAGTTTCTATATAAGTTAGGGAGAATGTTGTTTTGCCTTCTATTCCTCAGTATAAGATTCCGCTGGCAGGAGAACGAGCTCTTCTTCAGATTATTCAGGATTTGATACAAAAGGGAGTAGTTGAGGAAAAGTCCGGCAGTGTACGTACTAGTCCTATTCTTCAGATTCTTAAAAGGGCACTCTTAGGCTCCTCTGAGGACGCTGATGATGTTTATCGTTTTGTTATTGATTTGCGCAAGGTTAATAGAATAGTTGTTTCACAGTTCCTTGTGATTCCTGATATTACTGCCCTTTTGACAATGATTCCTTCTACCGCTGAATTATTTTCTGTTATTAATTTGAAAAATGCTTTCTTTAATATTCCTATCCATCCCAACAGTAGATATTTGTTTGAGTTCACACTAGCTGGTAGGAGCTTCAGATTCTGTCATGCTCCTCAGGGCTATACAGAGAGTCTTAGTATTTACAGTCAGGCATTGAAAATTCAGTTGGATTCTTTATCACTTCCTCCAGGTAATGTATTGGTTCAGTATGTCAATTACTTACTTATTGCAAAGATAGTACAGTGAAATTGTTACTGCATTTGACTCATCATGGACATAATGGTTCACTTTCTAAATTTCAGCATTGTTGACAGTAGGTTACCTATTTAGGTCACCTACTGTCAAAGGAGGGTAGGAGTTTGACCCGTCAGCGAATCAGTACTATTGTTAAAATACCCATTCCACAAACTAAAAAGTATGTGCGTGTGTTTATAGGTATCACTTCGTTCTGGCAACAGTGGATACCTAATTATTCGTTACTAAACCTTTGCTTGCATTAATAACAAAAGAAGTGCAGGAGCCTTTGCCTTGGACGCCTGATTGTCAGAAGTCTTTTGAACAATTGAATACTGCATTTTGTTCAGCTCCAGTGCTTGGCACACCTAACTATGGCAAACCGTTTGTGATCTATGGCCACGAGATGGCTGGCTGCATGCTTTCCATCCTAACACAAATGTTTGGGGTCAAGCAACAGCTGTGTCCTATTCCTCCACTGTGTCTGATCCTGTCGCCGGAGCCCTTCCGAGTTGTCTGTGAGCAGTCGCGGCTGTGGCCACTTCAATCAGGCAACTGGCTGGTCTTGTGCTTGATACTGACCACACAATCATGGTACCTCATGCTGTGGATACACTTTTGAATAAGACAAAGACACAGCACCTCACTGAAGAAAATAAAAACCTTCTCAGGGGTCTCACTGATACTTGGTCCTTTTAAACCAACAAAGAAGAAATTGGCACAGAAGCTGAAATATAAAAAGAATACATTTATTCACCTCAGATGAGGGGGACTACATCACACAGAAGCCTTAGCAACTGAATGAGGCAGTCTAAGGAGTACAGAAAACTGGGGCCTTATATATGCTTAGGGTTACATAGTTTGCATAAGACTAAGGGGCAGTCCTGGCTCATGTAAGCATGCAAAATGCCTAATATGGACATGCAAGATCTGCTTGCTCAACAAAGTGGGAGGAGAGTTACTTCTCCATACAGCAGCAAAAATAGCCTGACACTTATACAAGATAAGCAGGTGCATTCTACTAGCTAGGCCTTCTGAGCATGTGCAAGGCTCTGGAGAGGGAAACAGCACATGGCGAGCACATGGCTAACTAAAATGGCTGCCAAAATACAAAATGGCTTTCAGATCATGCTAACAAATCCCTCCAATCTTTAACATCACCAGTGCACATTTTACCGGCTATGAATTGATTCTCTTTGCTAAACATATTACAATTAAAAGATATACCACTCTAAATACAGCCACGTTACTACCCCTCCCGTCTGAGAACGATGCAGTCGACAAACATGATTGTATCTATCGGACAGAAGAAAAGATGAAGGGACGGGTAGACCTGACTGATATTCCCTTATCTGACCCCATACGTCGATGGCTCTTGTTTTAAATTACCAAAAGGTACCACGACTGCAGCTTATGCTGTCACTACGTTACGCACAGTAGTAGAGACATCACATGTCCCCTATTAGTCAGCTCAAGCTGCTGAGCTTGTTGCTCATATTTGAGCTCGCAAACTGAGTGAGGGACTGGTTGTCAATATTTATACTGACAGCCAGTATGCTTTTGGGGTCACACATAATTTTGGGCGACTCTAGGCAGAAAAGGGGTTCCTTACTTCCCATGGTACCAAGATTCAGCATTGGCACCTCATATAGAGGCTTTTGTCTGCTTTAGCTATTATTTGATGTAGTACCCACAGAAAGATTACTGATGACGTGGGGAGGGGAAATGCTTTTGCAGATTAAACAGCTAAGGAAACAGTGTCAGACTCCTGTCCCAATGGACCCCGGACGATCTTGCCTGCCTTATGGACCGGTGTCTCCCAGGACGAGGACGAGAGGAACTGTACATCTCGCAAGGCTTACCCTTTAACATCCCAGATGTGGAAGATGTCAGCCCCGCCCCTTGGAGGTAGGACCATGGAGTGTTATCACAGGATACGAACCCAGGAGCCTATGAGGTTGGTGGTGGGACCTGGAAGGAAGAAGAAAACCCAGTACAGCAAGAGACGGAGAGCGTAGAGCCGAGCCCGACAAGGAGAAGAGCCATAGGAGAGGCCACAGAGACAGCGGAGGAACAGCCAGGAGGCTGACGGATATACGCAGCGTGCCCGCTTCAGGGGACCCAGGGGGCTGGGGGCTGTGTTACCGGGAGGCGGTTAGAGCAGTGAAGGTAGTCCTCCAGTAGGGAAACCGTAGGGACCACGCGCAGCGTAATTCCCTATCTACCTTGGTGACGGCCCCTTGCCCTGCACTGTCCTGAGAACCAACCGGGTGTTACATCCCCTCGCACCCTCCCTCTACCCTGATTGAGACCAACCATAGCACTAATCAGAGTGCACCTTTCTGTTTTCTTTCCCTTACGTATTGGAGCACCAGATGAATCCCATTCCAGGGAGGACGCCAAGGAGGAGTAGCCCCATCCCCCTGAAGGCGATGCCACCTGGAAACTGCTATTTCATTGTTTCATGTGCCCTGACAAATAAAAACCCTTATATAGAAGTATACAGTGTCTCGTCTCTACCTGTCCAGGGCGACAAATGGCTTGAAAAGAGATGAAGCATATGTTTGTAGCAGGTACAGCTAGGTGGGTTCCTGAAGTTATGTTCGAAAATACCCATGGAAGTGTAAAAGAGATACAAAGTGAAGCCACAATGGAAGAATTAGCGGTATGGCAGGAAAGTACAGCACAGTTGAATGAGGAAGTATGTAGGATTGATAAATCAGGGAAACAGAGATGGATCTTGCCCGATGCATATGTTCTTCCTGTGGTAACCATGGCACATGGTCAATCTCATATTAGTGCAAAAGGCATTTCATAAGCTGTTAGCTCCTGTATGGCAGAATAATATTATTAATAAGACAGCTATGCATCTAGTGAAATACTGTATGATCTGCATGATGCATAATCCAGGGAAGGGTCCCCGATACCACCAGGAAATTTCGCACCACCCACTTTTCCTTTTGAGGTTCTTCCGATGGATTATATTAAATTAGATAGATGCAATAATCTTAAATATGTTTTGGTGGTTGTATGTGCATTTAGTAAATGGGTCGAGGCTTATTCTACTGAAGATAATACAGCTATTACGACTGCAAATGTATTCCTGAAGGAGTTCTTTCCTCATTTTGGCTTGCCCTGAGTTATCTGGAGTGACAACGGAAGTCATTTTAATGCAAAAGTGATTCAATTGATTTGTGAGGGTCTTCATGTGAAGCTGAAATTCCATGCTGCTAATCACCAACAGTCAGCGGGTTTTGTTGAGAAGTACAATGGTACTCTCAAACTGAAATTGGCAAAAATACAGGAGACCACAGGGTTAAAGTGGCCAGAGGCTTTACCATTAGCACTTTTGACAACAAGAACGACAGCACATTCTATGACAGGATTGCCTCCTTATGAGGTCGTGTTTGGCACCTGGCAAATTTCTGGGGCATCCTGCTTCCTTGTAAATTTTATGATTTTGAGTACCCTATGTTGCTCGACTACCTTGGTCAGTTAACCAAAGGTTTACGTTCTATTCACTAACAGGTGCATGAGTCCTTACCTTCCATACCTCAGGGACCTGGCCATGATATCCAGCCTGGCGACTACATTCTAATATGAAACTTTCAGAGTAAGAAAAGTTTAGAGGTCCTTTTGGTTACACGTGCTGCTATAAAGGTTGCTGAGCATAAGAACTGAATACATGCGAACCACTGTTGGAGGGATCCTTTACCTCTACCCTACGATCAGTGGGTCAAGAACAGCATTGGGGACTCTGAGTGCGAGCAGGTGCCTCGGCTTGTCCGATTCAGTGATGCCCATCTAACGTGGAACCAAACGGATTAAGAAAATGAGAGTGTACTAAACTAGGCTGTTCCGCCAGAAATTCAAGCTATCCAGGAGCTTATGTTCCCTGATCCTATGGTGCCTGGGGCTACTAGGTATGATTTGCGCGCTCGGCTATGGGAAGTTTCATTGAAGGAGAAAAAAGATTAGGTATGGACTGCGTGAGATAGGCTTTACTGAGTTATAGTACTAATGGAGATTTGTTGATCCTGATGAAGGAATTTTGTTTACCTTAGTTTAGTTGCTTGAACATTAACCGCTTCGCTGCAGGCAGAATTCCCCTGCTGTGCGGGAGAATTCCACATGTGCACGGTTCAGATGGCCCCGGCCGTCCTCCGCACACGTCTGCCGTGATGTCAGACGGCCGGGGGCCGTTCCACGCACCGAAGTGGGTAGATAGGGAAGACTGAAGTATACTGCAGAGGTATACCATTGTGATCGACATGGGATACAGCAAATAAACTAAGGACAAAGCAAGTTCCACCGCCAGTGCTCAAGACCGACCGCCATCGTATTGATGGACAAAAGGAGCCTGCACCAGTGAAGCTCTGACGGACACAGGGAACTTGCATATTACATTTGCACTTTGCCCCTTTTTCATCATTCGCTATGCATCCCTTTGGCAGATTGGTTGCCAAGGATTAGGTATGGCCGCAACTTCTTCAGTGCCCAAACCACAGCAAAAGCTTCTCTTTCACTCCACCTCTTTTCCCTGGGAAATCCCCTCCTTGATATAAAGGCTACAGGTTTGTCCAGGCCCTCTCTATTTTGATGCGATGAAACTGCCCCTAAGCCATGTTCTGAGGCATCTGTCTGAATAATAAACTCCTAGGAAAAGTCAAGGTCCCTTAGCACAGGAGCTGTGGTTTGTTTCATGAAGGCAATTTTGCTTTCCCTTATTCTTGTATGCTCAGGACCACTTGTTGTTTTGAAAAATGGCAAATGCTTTATGGCATGCATCATAAAAATAGATTAAAAAATCATAAGTCACAAATGCGTTTGAAGTTGAAACCACTTCAATCCAAAAGAGTATAAGCACAGCATGAATTAATTAATTAATTAATTGTGGGTTTGTAATGCGCTAGAATCGACTTCCGAAGGAGTATCTCTGCGCAGTAGACCGCTGGGGAACCCGTCCTGGCTTTCCCTGTGAGATGGTCCCTACTGGGTATCTTCAAGGTGAAACCAGGCATCCCCGGTGTATGTGGGGGGCCGTTGTGGAGATGAGGCAAGCTAATGCCCAGAGTTGCCGAGTGTGATCCCTGGTTAGAGTAGGCACCGAGATGAGAATTATCGAGTCCGCTGACCCTGGTCCACGACCCTGCCGCGTCGGGAATTGAACCCTGGTCCCGGGCCATCCTCTGCTCGCAGGTCTGCCGCCTCTAACCGGTGAGCCACACCACTCCACTGCAACTGTTTCCAAGAGGAAGTCATTGTTCTCATCCGAAAACATTTCAGTCATCCAATTCAATAAAGGGAAAGAACACACATGTTCTTCAATAGCCGTAGCCTCTAGCACCATCAGGTGACAACTTGGGTGTTCTTCGAGACAACTGCGCGCCAGAAAATCATGGGCTGCACACCATATGTTCCAATTACCTAGGACTCCATGTGCTGCTGCTCAGGCCATTATTCCAATACCATAACAGTCTAACTTATGAGCAACTAAGGGACTAGTAGATCATAATCCAGGTTAGGAGACACCGTGTTGCAGAGACACAAATCCATAGCCCATTCGAAACCGCAATCCAGGCAATGGAAGACAGGCTGCACGCATGTAAAATATGAGAACCGGAAAGATAATCCATACGCCACACTTAATGTAGCCAGCGGAAGCGCTCCATAGTAATCAAAAATCTAGTTACGAAGCTGGAGCAGCCGAGGCATGTTGGCGTGGGGCACAGATTGTGCAGCCATTTTAGAGCAAGCAAATCATCAGCAGTACACCAGCAGCCAAGGCGAGAATTAATGGTAACCCGCTGAAGCGAGTGGAAAAAATAGAATGAAAAGATGCCGGTATCACACCAAATATAGTTTGGAATGAAGTCACAAGGCCAGAACTTACAATTTTAAAAAAGTGCGCTAAGCCTGTGGTCAATGATGCATTAAAGATCGGGTGAATCAAAGCCTTGAAATGCAGGGGGAGATCAGTATTTAAAAGGGCATGTACCTCGGTGCTGGTGTTTGCCACGTGAAGGACGAATGTTTCACACGAAGAGGTAAGGGCGACTTCATTTTGAGACAATAGAGCCCTTCTTCGACTCATCTTGTTGAACTCTGCTTTCAAGGTCAGAATGAAAGGCCAGATCGATACATCGAGCTTCCCATGTGGAGGAGGAAACAGCACATTTTTGCAGCAGACTACACGTTGGGAAACAGTCACAATGTACGGTATTCCTGCCAGCATACCACAGCAGTTTTCATTATTTAAAAGTAAATAACTACAGTTTGCAAGCAACGTGAAAGTCGGGGTGATTGTTGGGACAGGATTTCCTTTTTAAATGCATGCTAAATTCGGGGTGTCTGAATTACAAGAGCCGTGCAGTTGGATATTACTGCAAACTAATGAGTGACCAGGTGTGGAAGTGCAATCTTCACCTTTCAAATAAACTTCTTTACCCTTCCTTAGGCACCTATAGGTAAATGGCGTAGACCAAGATTCATGGAGATAAGAGCTACCCAAAGGTTCATATCTGCCTATGGCATAGTACTTCATACATGAACCAAATTTCAATAGCGGAAAAGGCAATGTCATTAAACTATGAACGAGCCATACAGCTGAAATAGATTCAGCAACGGAAAAAGGCAACGGTTCTAATGTTTCAATATGCAAAAGTGAATATGCTGCATCTTTCATCGACATCAATTGTTGCTTTAAAGTCAAACTAAATGGTAAAATAAAGAAGAAATATTTATGTAGTCCTAAGGCACTTTACCAGCCTTCAACGTTTGTAATGTCAAGCAAATTGCATAATGGAACGTAACTGATTTTGACCATGATACAAAACAGACACTTCATACTGGACTATATCCACAACAGAATCAACAATATTGTCTAATGTGTAAATTTGGGAAGAAAGGGTGTTAATGCTGTTATCAACAACTGCAAGCACTTTTTCTAAAAAACATGGCGGCAGTCGGCTGACTGCTGTAGTGCTCCGCTCCGTCTCCTGCTCTCGAGTGCCAAATCATCGTGTTAAGCTCGCTAGTATGAGCGTCTTTTAACCAAGTTTATTATGCGCATTTAATTGAGCTCACGAGTGAATTCCGGTCACTTACCACAGAATTGTGAACCGAGGGAATACGATCGCCGCAGCCCGATGTGCATTGAGAGGGACGTGTACCGCGGAGCCCAGGAGGACGTACACCACGGAACCTGGGAGGCGAACAGCAAGACCGAGGTCGGCAACAGCAGCGGTGAACGCCCTTCTTGCAGGAAGCCCACACCTGAGCTGCTGCGCTGGAAACAAGCCACCCTGGAGCTCTGCAGAAACAGGCGGATTCCACTGCAAGCTACGGCAATAAGGAAGTGTTTGGTGCTAGCGCAATACCGTCTATTTCTTCAGTCGTTTTCCCCCCTCAGCAGCCCAAAGGAGCCTTACGCGAGGACGAGGAAACAGCCAGCGATGGTGACAACTGTATCAAAGAGGTAAAGGTCGGCAGTGGTGATCGAGATCCTGCAATCACTAACCTACCCCTGGCTCACATGAACGCTGTAGAGCCTGTTAGGAAACAAAAAGGTAAGAGCGCAGCCAAGGGTTTGGAGGGGGTTAGCACATCGCGCAAAAGGAGGTGTAAAGGCGCGTTGCAAGCCACAGAGGAGGAAGCTGAAAAGGAGGTATCTGAGCCTAAAGAGAGCCCTCAAAACTTTGCAAAGTCACACTCAGACCAGGAAACTTCATCCTACCTCTCCACTGAAGTCAAAGCACAAAGGGGAGAAAGCGCGGAAAGGCGAAACCTCTGCCTACCTCTATCCCTAAGATTACCCCGTCTCTGCGCTCATACTTTAAGGTTATCCCTCAAGTTCTGAAAATTGGTAAAGAACATCAGCAGAGGGGTAGCTCCATCATTGAGCTTAATGAAAGGTCTGGAGATATGACTACAATCGATCAAAGCTCGGTCTTAGCGACAGCACCGGTTAACTCTTTAGACACCCAGGTTCAATAGGCAGCTCTTGGCTCCACTCACACGCCGCAGCCTGCAGAAAATCTGCGTTTGGAGGGAGGTGGAGTTCTCTCCAAGAACCTAGCAGGTCCAGTCATAGAAGACTCCGCGCTGAGAGTAGAGGAAGCAATTCCACCCTTAGTTTCAGAAGACAGCTGCAATGATCCTCTCAGTATAACCATTTCGGACAATATAGAAGACAACTTTGAAGCTGGGATATTTTCTGAACCCCCTTTGATCACCAAACCTGCCTCTAACTTTGAGGGTGATAATCTTGTCCCGTGTCAGGAAGTAAATGGCGCCTTAGGTCCTAACTCAGCACCTATCTCAGTAGCCTCGCTACAACTGATGTTTGCAGCACTATCGGCGGAGATAAAGCAAGGTTTTGCTGAATCAGCCTCTAATCAGAGAGAAATAAGGAGCTTTTGCGAGTCTCTTGATGAAAGAATAGGTAGCCTGTCGGTGAGAACCCAAGCCTTGGAGGAAACGGTGGGACAAATCTCTATGCGGGCCGAGGGCACCCAGGATGACATCTTGAAATTAAAAAAGGAAGATCAGGCTTTATCGGAGCGAATGGAGGTTTTAGAAAACAATGCAAGGCGTAGTAATATACGCATCTTGAATGTTCCCGAAGGCAGTGAAGGCACTGACATCAAGAGCTTCATAATCGCCTTACTAAAAGAATCTTTAAATCTTACGCATTCCAATGAAGAGTTAGCGACCGATATTGAACGTATCCATAGAGATCCATTCAGGCGCAACCCACAGCGGGCTAAACCCAGAAAAATTCTCGTAAATTTCCACACCTACTCCTTGAAGGAGCATATCCTAAACTTAGCGTTAAAGCAAAAATCATTAACATGCAAAGGCTTTAACTTCCAGATTCGCTCAGATCTGTCCAGATTTACCCTAGATAAACAATGGGAGTTAGGCCGAAGAATGGATGCCTTTTCGAAAGTTGGGTGCAACTGTTCAGATGGGTTTCCCCGCATCCCTTAAGATAATGCTGGACAATAAAATGTACAACATTAGATCAGTGCAGGCCGCAGATGAACTTTTATTGTCTTTTGGAAGCAGGAAAGAGAGGGGGGTGAGCTGAGCAAAGAAGCTGTAAATTATACTTAATTTTTCACCTATCAAAACCTCTTTCTAGTTGCAACCTCCTAATGTTATAGACTACTCTTATGGGCTTAGGCTTAGACAAAAAAAAAAAAAAAAAAAAAAAAACGTTATTAAAATCACAACAAAATACATACACATAACTTAAACACGTAAACACTTATAATAAAGGGCAAAACATAATATAATTAACAATAACAAGTTTTTTTTGCCAAGAGGAAGATAAGAGGAGGATATAATAATGAGAATTTACTATTGAGGGAATATAAAATGAGAGACAAGGAAACCGGGAAGGTAAAAAGAAAAGAAAATAAAAGGAAAAAAAAAATAGATGGAACAAAAAAAAAACATATATATATATATATATAAATGTACTCATAAATAAATATAGACTTACAAATCATGCAATAATATTTGAAAGGCGAGCTATTGCGTAAGGTTAAGAGGCACATGAGGGGGGGGTCGGAGAAGAGCTAGGGGCACTTACTTCCGGAAACTTCCGGTTAGTGAGTACAAGGGTTTCCCAGGGGAGGGGGGGTTTGGAGGACACGGGGGTGGAGGGGCACAAGGAAACTAGGAAAAAATATACACTCCTGAATGAGCTCCAATCGTTTTACTTTTGTAAGTTCTTGACTATAAGTCTTTTTATTCACTGCCGGCAAAATGACATGAATCCACATAAATTGACAGTCTCACAAAGTAATCTATACTCTCAGCACTATGAGTAGGCTCAAGTTGTTATCCTGGAATGTTAATGGTCTCCGCACCAGGCCTCGTGCTAATAAAATCATGCAATACCTCAGAGACGCCGATGCCGGGATCATTATCCTTCAGGAGACACATTTAATCGAAAGCGAAATGCTCAAGTTAGTTAAAAGAAATAGGTGGATAGAATCCTCGATCTCAACATCACAAACATTAAATACGCGGGGGTTTCTATTCTCTTCAAGAAATCCATCAGTCTTAAAATAATACAGCAGAAAGTAGACTCTGGAGGAAGATGGGCCATTGTAGCAATAGAGATAGGAGGAATGAAAATAACATTAGTAGGCTACTACGGACCTAATGTTGATGACTCTTCAGCATTGGAATCCCTATTTCAACATCTGTTGAGATTCCCAGACCCAGTGATTATATCTGGGGATTTCAATATTACTCTGAACCCTCTATTGAACAAATCTCCCAATAGTAGACAGAAAATAACCTCTAAATCTAGAAATTGTCTTATAGGCTTAATGAGCCAATATGGATATGTCGATATTTGGAGACTTAGAGAGGGCCAGAGGCAAGACTTCTCATTTAGAAATTTTAAGTATAGACATAGATCTAGAATAGATTTCATCCTTACTAGTAGAGCTCTGGTTGACGATATCATCTCAGTAAACTACATCCCGTCACACCTTTCTGGCCATTCCGCAATGAAGCTTGAATTAAAATTGGGCGCTTCGCCTCCTACAAGATTGTGGTCCTTTGATAGATCACTACTTACATCAACGGAGGATATAGAATTTCTTCAATCAGAAGCACATGATTTCTTCATCACTAACATGGGCATAGCCCCAGCAGGCACTGTTTGGGACGCATTTAAGTGCACATTAAGAGGCATAGTGAAGAAGAACAGGGTGGCCTATAGAAGAAGACAGTATATGGATGAAGTAACTTCTATTGAGAATAGCATCTCAACTGTTCAGACTGACATTGACAGGGAGGGGTTAGTAGATAACCATGACTTATCTTTAAAACTTGCAGAGATGGATAGATTAAAGAACAGCCTATCATCAATCCTAGAGAAGCTTGTCTTACAGAAATGGGAGGCAAGCAAACTCTCGCATTTCCAGTATGGAGAAGGGGCAGGAAAATTACTGGCCTGGAAAATTAAATCAGATCGGGTCCGAAACAACATAGCCTCCGTCACATCAGAGAGGGGCACCTTATCTAGTGATGAGGAAATCAGAGAAACCTTTAAAACATTCTTTCAAGCTATATATCACGAAGACCTAAATGTCACGCATAATGACATCATGAGTTGGTTAGAGGATATTTCCCTACCATCTTTAACACTAGAACAGAGTCGCTTCCTGGAAGAGGAAATAAGTATTGCTGAAGTAGAGAAGGCTATAAGGGGAGCAAAAGGGGGAAAGGCGGCAGGCACTGATGGTCTACCGAGCGAAATATATAAAAAACTGATATCAGAGGTGTCCCCAATTTTGTCAACCTTATTTAACCAAATCCTGGGGGATGGTGTATTGCCACCTGCATCCTGGGATAAAGCCTCCATAACTCTTCTTTTGAAGCCAGGAAAACCTCCCTCGGATTGTGGCTCATATCGGCCTATTTCCATCTTGAACGCCGATTATAAAATCGCAGACTTTTCCCGGAATAGACACACGGACTCCTTAGAGCCGGCGTCTCTTGGCCAGCAAAAGGTTCGGGCGGCCGCCAGAATAACGACCTGTGAGGCGTTTTGGCTTTATATACCTCTGTGCAACTCTTTCTGTCCTGAAGATGGTCCTCCGGATCTTTTTGACCAACATGGACCGAAACGTCGACGCCTAACACCTTTTATACAACCATATTGTATAATTCACTTGAAACAATAGTTTGTGAATTAGGTTGCATATATAATAATGTGCATGTGGTCCCTTTATTGTGTCCACACCATGTGGTAAAGGTGTTTATGTGCCACCATATGATTTATGATATATGGTTTTGGTGGTTCAATGTTGCCGGATTTTTGATTTCTGGATAAAACTGAAAAAACAAAAAAAAATTATGATTGAAAATCAAAAAATAAATATATATTTTTGATACTATTCATTTTTTGTTGTTGCTGAAACCCCTCGGTTACCCTCTCGAATTGAGTGATCATAGTTATGACACTGTTGAATGTAAAATTTATACTGTGAATGATTCCTACCTGGACACTTAGCTTATATGATTTACATTACCCAGTCCCGGTGGGATTATTGGGTGGCTCTGTTCTAGTACTATTGGGATAAAAAGGTGGCACTTTATGCTGACGATATTATGATTTTCACGACAAACTTTGACGAAGCTTATCCATAGATAATTGACCTGGCTCTCAAATTTGGAAAAATCTCAGGCTACGAGGTAAATGCCTCTAAGACAGAGTCAATGTCCTGGAACATCAATTCAACTGTTAATAATGAAACATCAAAACCTCAACTACATTACCTGGGGATAAATATAGTTAAAGACATTAACTCGATTGCTTCATTAAATTTTGCCAAAACAGCAGCAGAGTGCCGAAAACTTATGAGAGACTCATCACACCTGCCGCTTACCATTCTAGGCAAGGTTAACTTGGTGAAGATGTGCATTTTGCCAAAGATCTCTTTTTTGTTTAACTCTATTCCACTTTTTTTTGATCCTAAGTTAATTTCAAAGCTACAGAGCGCGATAACTAGTTTTATTTGGAATAACAAGAGCCCAAGAATTTCTTGGAAAAAAATAAGACGCCGCAGAGAGAAGGGAGGACTAGCTGGACCCGATCTTCAGGTCTACGCATGGGCGTTCCAGCTCTCGCATACACGCATGCTACTTAAAACACCAGCAGGGACAGGGGTGGGCCGCATGTTCTCTACCTTATTGGACTGTGAAGGAGTAGGACAGGTCGGTTTTTTGTTCAAGTTTGGAGACCCCAAATTCTTTAAAAAAATAAAATTGAAAGTTTTACAGGGGATTGCATCCACGTGGTATAAAGTGAGGCAAGCGATCAAAGTGGGGTATTACTCAGGGAAGGCTCCTATATGGGACCTACCCGTTCCCCCTCCATGGACAACAGATGCACTCACACATCCACTAAGAGAAGCCGGAATCAGCACTTGGGAAGACCTGTTTATGGATGGATCTCTGCTTCCATGGGACTACTTAACTAACAAAGTCGGGCCAGGTCTGTCGAGATTCAAATACATCCAAATCTCAAGCTGGACTCAGACTTATTAAGAGCAGTCTACCCGGATTAGTAGTTTACCTATAGGCGGTAATAGTGAATTAGTGGCGTGCCTGTCGGATAGCCCCACGGCAAAGAAAGAAATATCACTCTGGTACAATAAGATCATCGAGGAAATGGATAGTAATTTTTGTCTGCCAACATCATTATGGGCTGACTCAATGCCAGGCATAGACGTGGAGGAGCTTTGGTCAGCCTCTTGTGTAGTACTTTGGGACCTAGTTAAACCTGCGTGGCTCCGCAGGAACCATCTTTTTACAATACATAGGGCATATTATTCCCCACAGAGGCTGACAAAGTTTTCTCTAACGGGCCCGGTCTTATGCCCAAGGTGTGGGTTCGCCGCTGCATCTGACATCCATATGTTTTACGAATGTCCAAACATATCTACATTCTGGGACTCTATTGGTAACAAACTATCCCTGTCCTTGGGTGAACACATCTCCATAGACCTTGTCCTTGTCATCTTCGGCCTGAGAAGCAAAGCCCGTAATGCCGCTTCTAATTTGCTTTTTTATTCCATTCTGGCGGCACGTAAGGAGATTTGCAGGCATTGGAAAGATGCCCAACCGCCCACCATGCATGAATGGCGGTCATCGCTTCTTCAGATTTCCAAACTTGACTTGGCCAGGGGAGGAAATCCTAGTAGGAGAGCTTTTTGGACCATGCTAGGGTAGTAGTGATGAGCCTGGGTTTTTTTTTTCTTCCCAGTTCCTATGATTAATGCGGGCATTGCCTACCCTTGCATCCATGACAAATCGCCATGGCGCCATAGGGGCCTCGGTATCTCGGGCACTATCTACCAACTAACAGCCCTAAGCAAGATCTCGCAAGGCCTGTGTGAATGTGCTGCTGGGAATTGGTCTTCCCCTTCCCTAATGAATTTCCTGCCAGCTATACGCTGAGACAGCACATAAACACTACCTAATCTTTTGCTCTGTGGCAGTTCTTAGTTTTGATAGATTGGAGCCATGCACGCAAATGAGGATAAAAAAAAAAAAAAAACAACTGCAAGCACTTTTTCTAAATTTGCATGGTCTATTTCACACAATCTAGAACCCGCTTCAATTTGAGACAGTTTCTAAACTTCATTGTAAACAGCATATACCCATCGTTTCGCTCTGCCTCCCACAGGGCCTTTAACAAAGTAACTCAGATCAACATCTTCAGTTAATTTGGATAGATGCAGTTTAACTGATGCTAGGGCGAAATGTTTGAGCCAGTTCTGAGGTAACTTGCCTACCAAATAGGTAGTAACAGAATGATCACTCTGAGAACGGGGATCTACTCTCACCTGTGTATAGCCAGGGATCAGGCCCAGAAAACGATGTTGGTATAAATCTGAGCTTTTTTCCATAATAACCAACCTCTGGATTCGAAACTGGAAAGGTTAGAAGATAAATTCAGCAACAAAGACTGTAATTCACTAAGAGACAAATCTGTTTGATTGTACCATGTCGGGTATTCTCCTAAATCAGGAAGAGAGGGGGCATTTAATTTTTTAGAGGTAGCCAATCCAAAGCAGGTTGTTTTTAAATTGTTGAATTAAAAAACAACATATGGTTCGGCATGAGAAATGCACGATGCAAAGCATCAGTGACTTTTACCTGCCAGGCTTTAGAACCCCAAACAGATTTAAGATCAATAGTATATTTCCACAGTTCACAGCCCCCAACTGCCAATTGGTCAAGAAAGGACTTAGAATATAATAATTTAATGTAGGTAAGTCTAACTTTGGAAGAGGACTCGCCAGTCATCTTAAAATAAAAGGCGTCAGGATTTGATTGATTAAAATCAGTAAAATAGGTACATTTTTTCAAAAGAGTTTTTGAGCTGCCCAAAACGGGAGCTGGACAATGTTCCCTTTGCGTATAATTACCTACATTCCTAAATGTGTTTGCTTTGCGCAGAAAATGGTTTCCATAATATTGGTAACAAAATAAATCAGCATAATTTGCTGATTCCAAATACAAATCTTCAGCATCAAAGGCAGCATAATATTTCAAATCAGAAAACAGAGCCTCGGTGGCCTGGACATCCCACTCATCGGAGTGTATATTTTGTTTAACCACATCCCCCATTGAAACACGTAGTACATTGGAAACATTATTAATGTCTGTGGGACCATGGATTTGAAATCTTACAGCATCCCATACAATCCCATCTAAAAGGGGCCAAGCAGTGATATTAACAAAAGTTTGGTACCTCTTCATGATGCCTAAGGATTCCTACGATGCCTATTTAAGGCGCTTTCATTTGCGGGCTGGTCCTGTATAAGGTAATACTGTAACTGCTAAGGATAAGGCTCTGAGAATCAGCTCGTCGGTTAGCATTTTTTAGCGAGGCATTTTGCTTTTAGGATCTATATTTAATAGGAGTCTGGTGGGATATTATTTTTCACTGAACATCTTTTTACTTCGGATGCCCCGATTACCTGCACTATAATTGTACCCACACCGCTGCTTAGCGGGTCTCTTGCCACAGTTACGATCATTCCCGCCATCTTGGGGATAGTTGGGACTTTTGGTTGGCACCATCTTGGGGCAGCATTCTAGCTGTCAGGCGGATACCTACGACGCCTATTTAAGACAATTTCATTTGCGGGCTGGTCCTGTATAAGGTAATACTGTAACTGCTAAGGATAAGGCTCTGAGAATCAGCGCGTCGCTTAGCATTTTTTAGCGAGGCATTTTGCTTTTAGGACCTATTTTTAATAGGAGTCTGGTGGGATATTATTTTTCACTGAACATCTTTTTACTTCGGATGCCCCGCTTACCTGCACTCTAATTGTACCCACACCGCTGCTTAGCGGGTCTCTTGCCACAGTTAGGATCATTCCCGCCATCTTGGGGATAGTTGGGACGTCTGGTTGGTGCCATCTTGGGGCAGCATTCTAGCTGTCAGGCGGATACCTACGACGCCTATTTAAGATGCTTTCATTTGCGGGCTGGTCCTGTATAAGGTAATACTGTAACTGTTAAGGATAAGACTCTGAGAATCAGCGCGTCGCTTAGCATTTTTTAGCGAAGCATTTTGCTTTTAGGATCTATTTTTAATAGGAGTCTGGTGGGATATTATTTTTCACTGAACATCTTTTTACTTCGGATTCCCCGCTTACCTGCACTCTAATTGTACCCACACCGCTGCTTAGCGGATCTCTTGCCACATTTACGATCATTCCCGCCATCTTGGGGGTAGTTGGGACGTCTGGTTGGCGCCATCTTGGGGCAGCATTCTAGCTGTCAGGCGGATACCTACGACGCCTATTTAAACCTGCCACATGCAAGTGCGCAGTGCATGCGCGCAGCGGGTGCGCCAGAGGCGAGCCCACCTACGCCCATCCACGACCACCCGGGACTAGGGGCCACAACCCCTGCCAAACCATCAGGTATAGTAGAGCTGCATTAATGAAGCTTTATCAGGGGGACCTGCAACTTAGCCAGGAATGTTTGAATTTGTTACGCCAGGAAGGGCTGCTCAAATCCTTGCGGCCAAGGGAGGGGAGGGGAAAAAGGAATGCAGATATGATTTTGAAGTATGGTCTTTTAAAAACTCGATCTCTACAGAGGCATAATCTAGAATTTTTTTTGTTACTGCAGGACGGGGAGGTTGATATCCTTGGGGTCACGGAAACGTGGCTTGAGGAATGTTCTACCCCAGATGTGGTGGCCTCTCTTCCCCTGAATTTTATGGCTATCTGTCATAATCGCATGGGCACAAAGAGAGGAGGGGGGTTGCTCTTTTTTACAATAGTTGCTGGAGGGCAGAAAGAGTTTGCGCTGAAAATGAAGGTGGAGCAGATGTCCTAGGAGTGAAATTTGAGGTGGGCACTAATTGCCTGGTCATATTATTGGTGTATCATCCTCCCTGGGCTAAACCAGCATTTTTGGATCTTTTTGTGGAGGTAGCCCATGACCTTAGATCCCGTTACAAGAATCTGATGGTGATCGGAGATTTTAACTTACATTGGGAGATTTCCCCTAAAAAAGGGCAAGCTACCCACCTAGAAGAGGCTTTAATGGCCTTAGGCATGGTCCAACTGGTGATCGGCCCTATGCATGATAAAGGCCATACCTTAGACTTGGTATGGACAACGGATCCTGCCCCACGGCATGTCGTTACTACGCCGTGTGTTTGGTCCAACCACTATTTAATTAGGGGCCAGAGGATGGCCCACAGTTGTAATGGCAAACCTAGAGCTGCGTGGAAAATGGTGAGGAGGTGGAATAATATAAATGAGGAAGAGCTGGCTGGTCATTTATTAAATTCCACTGCATCAAACACAGTCAATGAGAACATTGAGGTTGTTAGTCAAAAGTTATTTGACAAATTGAAGAAAGCTATTGACGTTGTTGCGCCGGCAAAAAAGGTGAAATGGGTTGATAAAGGGATGAGGGCACCCTGGTTTAACGACACCCTGAGAATTGGGAAACAGGCTCTACGGAAAGTGGAGAGAGCCTGGCGGAGGTATTATAATACGAATGCTCAGAGTTTATATGTGCAGGAGCTCGCACTTTATAAAAAGGCTATTCTGGCTCGAAAGGCGGAGTTTTTTGAGACTAGAATTGCGACAGATCGAGATCCGCAGAAAGAAATTTTCAAGGTACTCAAGGAACTGAGGAATAATAAGGAGCAGAAGCCTGAGTTCTCGCAGGAGGACTGCCAGAACTTTCAGGATTTCTTTACAAGTAAAATTGAAGATCTCCTGAGTGAAATATCTCGTACCCCAATCCTTGACTGTCCACTACAAACTATGCCAGACACCCCTGAGGTCCTCTACTCCCTAAATACATTACCCTTGATTAAGAAGGAGATGTTAGTTAGCTTGGTTGAGAGAGTGAAGTCCGGCTCTCAGGTGGATCCCTGCCCCCCCAGAGTCTTTAAGCTTGCTATGCCAGGGATTGAGGAGGACGTCCTTACCCTCCTAAACAGGTCATTGGAGACGGGACAGGTTCCAACTTCCTTCAAAGAGGCCCGGCTGATCCTGCTTCTTAAGAAGCCAGGGGCGGATGTTAAAAATTTAAAGAACTTTAGGCCCATCTCCCAACTACCCTTTTTAGCTAAGGTGGTTGAGCAGCAGTTCTGACGCATCTCTCGAAACATCTGGAGACGAATGATCTGTTAGAGCGAAATCAGGCTGGCTTTCGGAAACATCACAGCACGGAGCTGGTGATGTTATCCATTTTGGATGAACTAAGATGCAGAGCTGACAAGAAGATCCCCGGGGCCCTGGTGCTCCTTAATCTCTCTGCCGCTTTTGACACGGTGTGTCATTGTCTACTGTTGAAGCGTCTGAGAGATCTGGGCATCGAGGGGACCGCAATAGGCTGGCTAACTTCATTCCTGCAGGGAAGATCGCAGAGGGTTCAGTTGTCAGACCTATATCTACAGCAGCAGCCATAACCTGTGGCGTTCCGCAAGGTTCTGCTCTTTCACCACTCCTTTTTAACATATATTTGCAGCCATTGATTTCAGCTCTTAATCAGATGGATTGTCAGATATACAACTATGCTGACGACACACAGATTATCATACAAATTGAGGATTCACCAGGAGCCCAAGCCAGGCTGTATAACATCTTAAAGTTTACAAGTAACTGGATGTCCACCAACTCCTTGAAGATTAATCCAGAGAAAACCGAAGTGTTGCCTATCACCATCTTGGGCAGCCCGTGGAACGATCGCTTCTGGCCCAAGGGGTTGGGTAGGACTCCAGTACCAGCAGTCGTGGTGAAAAGTCTGGGCATCCACAATGATGGTAATCTGTCTATGAAAAAGCTAGTGTCTTCTGTGGTGGGCACTTGCGTCGACTTCCTTAGGTAACTGCGAAAAATTTCCCAACTGTTGTCCTTCTCTACCTTAAGGAGCGTGGTGTCTGCAATGATCTTAGGACGTTTGGATTACGGTAATGCCCGCTATGTCGGACTTCCCCAGCAACAACTTTCAAGAATGCAAATAGTCATGAATGATGCCGCTAGATTGATTTTTAAAAAATCCAGGAGCACGCATGCCTCGCCTCTCCTGTGTCAACTTCATTGGCTCCCTATTAGGCAGAGGATAATATTCAAAGGTTTATGCATCGCCCACAAGGCAGTTTATGGCAATGCGCCTAGTTACATCAAAGCCAGATAGTTGCAGGACACCCCTAGGAGGTCTGAGGATACTCTTTTGGTTAGCCCTCGCTACCGCCTGTCCACCCTGGGTGGACGTGCCGTTTTCGACCATTCTTCCGGCAGCTTGGAACAAACTGCCACTCTGCCTTCGGAAGGAGTCTAATCTACTGCCGTTCCATCGGATGTTAAAAACGGTGCTCTTTCAAGATGCATGGGGCGTGCTATAATCTGGTTTCCTGTTTCTGTAATGTTCGGTCTTTCCAAGTACAAGCGCTTAGAGACCTATTGGTGATAACGCGCTATATAAATTGAATAAATAAATAAATAAATAAATGTGAGATGAGGAGTGGGGTGCCAAAGTTCCATCAATTAACCGAATTGAAGTTCTTTCCTTAACATAGTGTCCATTCACAAAATGGTAAAAATACACCATAAATCCAATCGACATGAACAAAAAAATGTAAAAGACACTAGCCAAATGTAAGTCCAAGGGGGTATCAAAAAGTGTTTCTTAAACCAAACAGCAAAAATCTAAATTTTTGATCGGAGCTTTTATGCAACAGAGTCAGTGTCAAATGAAAAGCGTGACTGGTTAACTGCAGATGTTTGCAAATCAGGCATCAACAAGTCTGTAGGGTAGGTATACTCTGTCTCATTAAGGGAATAACCAGCCAGTGTATTCAATAAAGGATCAGTAACTATAGGCATCTCGATGGGCATGTCAGGCCTGGTGGAACTCGCCGGAGCCAAAACAGAATTTCTCAGCATCACTGGACAAGAGACCACTGGAGTCATACTAAGAAGAATCGGCCACTCGCTGTAATTTGACATGGTCAACGGAGATGTACTTGTTTTCCTTGCGACCAGGAAGTGGTGGTAAAATGACTGTTCTTGTACCCTGCACGCCAAGCACAGGAACTGGTGCACGATATGAGGGGCCAAACTCCTTTTTGTTCTCCACCTACTCTCGGACCAGATCACCAACTAGGGGTAGCCAGCCAACTACCGGAATCTGAAGAGCAGCATCAGATGTGGAGGGCAAATGTTCCTTTGCAAGACTGTCTCTGGTCTTTTGTAGGTCCTGTAACACAGTACAATGTTCATCTACGTCAAAGGATGCAACAGATACCGCCATGTCTAGACCCTCAAGGTCCGGAACAAACATTTTGATGCCAAAGAGCATTTCGTATGGGGTTCGCTCACCCAGAGACCTTCTAGGGAGATTATTAATTGCACGCTGCATGCTGTAGAGATGGGATAGCCAGTTCCGGACTGTATCTAAAACCTTAGCTGTCAAGGATTGCTTTAAGTCACGGTTCATTCGCTCCACAACCGAATTGCCTTCAGGCCTGTAGAGAGACTAAAATTTGTCTTGGACCCCCAATGAACGCATGGCATCCTTGTACGCCTTAGAGGCAAATGCTGGACCCTAGTCCAAATGAAAGGTACCACATGCAAAAATTCCCACAAAGACACGCAAATCTCTGATGACAGTGCGGGCATCAGTACTCCTTTGTGGCCACACCCAAACAAGGCGTGTGCACGAATCAACTGCAACTAAGATGTACTTATACGCAGTATCAGAGGAGAAAGGACTTCAGTGATCTAAATAAACACACCCAAGCGGTTTATTAGATATGTACAACTGTGTCTGGGGCGCGCGCGCAGCAGTTGAAGGTTAAATCTGCTGGCATATGTCACACTGAAGGATGCGTCTGTACAATCCACGCCACCAGTAATGCTGTTGTAAGAGAGATACAGTAGCTGACATGCCGGCGTGAGCCGAGGCCATACGCTCGTGAGCTGCTGTTATCAAGGCTTGCCTGCGGTCCGCGTTGGGAATCAACCTGTCACCAACGTTGTTAATTCTCACATAGGGAACTTTACCAGGACTTAAATGATAAAAGTATTTAAAAGGGAAACCTCTAGGGTAATTACCTCCCTTCTCTGTTGCGGCAATAGCTGCCAAGATGTCATTATCTCATTATCAATCTTACTTTTAGAACGTGTAACTGCTGCTACTAAGTATGTCGCAACTGCGGTCTTCGCTGCTTCATCAGCAAGATAGTTACCAACAGCATGTACCCCCACGCGTTTGTGACGAAGAGTAGGAATTACAAACACGAGTGGGAGCTTTTCTTCAAGCTCAGCCACTCTGACCCATAGCATTTTGTGTTTAATCATTCTACCTTTGGAATCGCAATAGTCATTCTGAGTCCAAAAGAATCGATTGTGTAAGACTGAACACAGTACTAAGAGTCACTCAAAATAAGAGTAGTCACACAAGGGTCTGCGTACTCCAGTGCAAGCACCAGAGCACGTAGCTCTGCCAATTGGGCGGTACAATCTCCTAATGTCTGTGTATGCACGACATCGGACTTGAACTCTCCATTCACCATAGTACCAACCACTATTGCGCAGGGCACAGAATAAGCATGTTTTGAATCCGTCTCCGGCTGCGCCGATCCATCAGTGTACATGATACAATGGAAGTCCTCCAGCGGGCGCATGGTCAGAGGAGCAGGATGAACAAATTCATAATGCAAGTACTCTTGAGTTTGCAAAGAGGAGTCAAAGATGAACGTGACATCCAGAGACGTCAAGGAAGTGGTCCATTGTATCCACCTCGGGTGCAAAGCTTTTGAAGTTGGTACACTGGCTTTCGTCACTGCCTCCAAGGCAGGATACGTTGTAACAACCAACATGCGTTTCCCCTGCGACAGTGCCCGTTCTTTCAGAATCACCATCTGCACTGCAGTCAAAACTTTTTGCCGCAGTGGAAAAACGCATTTCAGCCGAAGTTTACAAGTGTGACTTGTAAGCTATAGGGACTGTGTCACCCTAATTAAAAGTCAGGTACGTGAAACCAACTGCGCCTGGCACATTCTTATTACCAGGTTTGTGTGGTTGTCATAAGTCAGTAAGAATTTAAATTCAAGAAGATCAGACTGCAAAGATTGTAAAATTGCAGAATGTTCAGACAGCCAGCAAGATTTGGTAAAAGTAGGTTGTACCAAGGCATAATGCGGCTTGATACGCTGGGCATATTTGAGAATTTAGATACCCCCGAAATTAAAAAAACCCAGCAAAGATTGTAGTTTTTTCAGAGTTGTTGGAGCGTTCAGCAGTTCGCATTTCTCCAGGAAGTGAGGTGCTAAACCTCGACCTTCATTGTTGAGCTCATAGCCCAAGAACAACACTGTGTACTCTGCAATATGCGATTTAGAAAACTTACATTTGTAACCGAAGTCTTCAAACATGCAAATGATGCGGTCAACGCGACACAGATGCGGCCATAATTCGTCGTCTGTTAGATAAATGTCGTCAACATACGAACATGCACCTGGGCCGAGTCTCTCCAAAAGAGAGACTATGCAGGCGGCAAAGACGCCTGGACTGTTCTTATAGCCCATAGCTAATCTTCTGAACTGTTTTTGTTTACTGCCAGAGGTGAACGCTGTCCATTGACTACTAATAGAGGTCAGGTTATGGCTTAAAAAGCCATTGGATATGTGAAGTGTGGTTTTAAAATGCTTCCGCACGAGAATATCCACAAGGGCAGAACTGTGAGTATTTTGTACTGCGCAGGTCCGACAATGAGAGTTCAAGTGCCGGTAATCCAAAACCAAACGGTACGAGCCATCAGGCTTAATCACAGTAAAAAGAGGATTATTCATCGGAGACACCCACGTTTCAATCACACCTTTTTACTCCAATTGTTCGAGGATTTCCGCCACAGGAGCTTTCGCTTCATGTCGCAAGGGATATTGGGGTTGAGGCTGTGGCATAGACCGGAATGGTATCTCATGTCCGGGGGAAAATTTGTCCCAACCACATTGAGTACGTTACAACACTGGTGCAAGCACCTTAGACCACTCTTCTGCAAAATTCAGGGCCTGCTCCTTCGGCACTGTGTGCGCGAAAGCAGGGAGGCTTACCTCCTCCCCTTGCAGAGCGGACAGAACGAAAGGTGAGGCCCAATCAGCCTCCGCTAACAAAATGTCATAGGTAGTAGTCAGATTTTCCCAAAATACCCCTTTTATAGTACGTTGTATGTCACCTTCAATTAAAAGGACTATTTCTTAAAGTCTTTCAGGGGGAGACACTCTAGTGTCAGCTGTCTCAACAGTAACGAACGTGTCAGTTGCTGTCACCTTCAGAAATGGACGCAATGCTTCACGCACTACTGTATTTTCCACCGCGCTGTCTAACAGCGTCAGCGCCCATGTCAGGTTCCGAAGCTGTGTTCTCACTAGCCGTGGCATACCTCGCTGTTAAAGTGGCAACTTTCTTCTTCTGAAACTCAGGTCTTTGATGTGGTGAGTCATCATGCTTGCCTTTACCGTCGGTCTTGCGGGCTGCTCTCTGCTTTGCTGGGCTCCCTGACGTTTGCTGCGGTCTCCTCCACTGGTGGGTGAGACCAAAGTGTCCTGCAAAGAGCGAGCAGAACGTTGATCAGGAACCTGAAAACGATCAGGTGACTTAATACTAGTGTGGTCGCGCAAATCATATGTGCGCTCAGTAGATTCAGGTATTGGCGAAGCGGGACTTGACCCCTGTTTTTGTTGCTTTTTCCCCTGTTTTTTATTCTTATTACAATTCTGCTTTGGAAAAGAGTGGCGCTCATCTTTATCAGAAGACGCCACCTTAGTTTGCTTCTGCGCTGCTGTTTTAGCAAAAGGCTTAACACCCAAACTATTGCGGCCCATGGTTTTATAAGCATCAGCAATGATTTTCTGTAACTGCCGGGGCTTATCGGCATCGGGAACTGTGCATAAAGCATTAGACACTTGGAAGCTCACAGCATCCCCCTTAATATTAGCAAGGACAAGATCGTAAACAATCTCAAACGCTCCAACAAGTTTCAATCCCAATGTTCATCTTGGACACGCTTAATGACGGAGGGCAGGACAGCCATAGACGGAGCACTTAGTATAGACTGTCACAAATATCTAACCCCAGGTCTCACAATCAGCAACCCCTGGTATTAAGTCTTTCAGCAAACTAATCGTCAAAATCCTGTGTTTTTCAACAGGAGACATATTAGGAAATACTGCTTCCAGCTGGTCAAATTTCTCAGCAAGCCAAAAAAGGTAAATCATCCTTTTCTTGGGGCCGCTTGCCCATAACCGAATTAACCATGACGGGATTCATTTTCACCCCGGCTGGTCAAGCTGGTTGCCACGCAGCGCCAAGTGGACCTGCCTGGACTTGGCGGGAAACTATTGCACTAGAGTCTGGTGCACCGTGAGCAAAGAGGCATAGAACCCACGTAACTCATCTATAGTGAATTGATTGTGATGCAAATGCGACGTGTAACCGGCCAAGACTGGCCACTGGAATGGACAAAGGGCCCAACCGAACCGCTGTCACCAATTGGGGAAGGGCACCATTAAATCTAAACGCAATGCTGCCATGCAGAAATAGGAATCTCTGGTGTCCTATATGGGACGTAGTCCAAAGGCACAGCCATGGGAGTATAAGTGTGAAACAGATCAGAATCTGCATTTACTGCAGGAAAGGTAACCCATGAGTAGAATAGTTCACACGGGTATGCCGCTTCAGCACTCACCACGAAAACTATCGCCATGCCTTCCACAGTGACGCCATACGTCTACAAGTGAGTGCGGACTGCCATCCTACTATGATGGGGAATCTCAACGTCAGCCATAGCGACACAGGAGATAAAAAGTACAACACAAAATAAATGTAGCACTAAGGGTAGTAACTCAAGCAAGAACCTTTTCAAAATATCAAGATTGAAAGAACCTATGTAACTATAGGTAGGTTAAACCGTCACCACAGTCAACCGGAAACAACAGTGAGGGTGTTGTGGACTGTTATAAGCACTACTCGAGTGTCTCAAAAATAAGACCACTACGTTAGGTGTGCCATGCTGCACGGATTGTGCTCATACACAGAACAGTGCACAGAGACCAAGGACATCAGTGAATTGTGGTGGACTAAAAAACTCACCTCAGTACCTAGAACCCCTAACGACTAGCATCAGTGCCACATTAGCTCTTCGTCCTATAGCAAAGGTACCAATGAATAGACAACCCAGAACATGCGATGTAGGTTACTCTCAGGAATGGTGGGAATCAATAACACTCTTTCGTTATATTCTCATACCAGTCCACAACATGGGTAAAGAAAGAGACACAATAAAGTTTAAAATATTTATTTTATTGACGTGCTCTAAGATGCAGTATTTTTGCAAGCATAAGCAGACATATGATTAAAAAGAATACAATCAGAATTGTTACTATTCCATAAAACACAAAAGGAGAAATAATATTATAATGATGGTGGGAACAGGTTATATAGCACCTTGTATGCCACCCTCCCTAGCTACAAACTATGTTTTATAAAATATAGAAGGTCTCTTAGGCTTGAATAGGGGACCCCATACCTCCAAGATCAGCAGAAGTGAATCACATCAGGATCTGCAAATAGCTCCCTGTCTCTCTGGAAATGGGCTTCCTTCAGAGTGTCTAAATCATGCATGCAGTGTGATATTAAAGACGCCAGGATTTCAGTTAGCTGTAGCTGCGTGCATGTTATGTCTAGTGCATGAGTCGATCAGCCTGAACAACACTGAACATTGTTTTGATATCCTTGGAGGCTTCAACAATCACTGTGCAGACTAAGGTCGAGCTGTAAGTCTAGGGAAGTTGAAAACAAGCCATTCTCATGTGAAGCAATTCACGCAGCCTAACTTACAAAAACAGTTACATATAGTGTTGTGTGCAAAAGCAGCAAAAAAGGTAAAATGGTGTTTAAACTTGTCATAAGCGTATGCAAACATAGCAATGTGCGCAAGTAAGGCCCAGCCCTCACTACAGGCCACCCATCCAGGCGACCGCCCTGGATCCCAATCTACTCCCAGGTCCTGTGGTGGAAAAAGAATGATTAGTCCTGCAAGAATTACGTCCTTTTCCCCTTAGCCCTCATTTGGCACGCGTTCCAATTCGATCCGAAAGACCCCTAGTCAGTACCTATATCGTCACAGAACACCTTTCTGTACTCTCGTCGTCCTCAGTCTTCAGCCTCCTCCCTCCCGGGCCCTCCTGACGCCACCACTGTTACATCGCCCAATACGTAAGAACCGTACGTCTCTGTAAGATAGCCCTACCATGAAAGCCTGGCGTTGTATGATACCAATAATGACCTGTAAAACTGACCTTCCACATTCGGAAAAAACTAACTCCCCAAGCCATCAGCCTTCAATCTCTTACCACCAATCCCTGCTGCCTCATGCCCCCTACTGGCTTTCTCTTGCTATTTTGACACACGCTCTACCTGCCCCAAAAACTGCCTCCAACATAGCCCCTAAACCCACCCCCAACTGCCCTATGCCCGGGCACACCTCGTTCTCATCTGCGCCTCACAGCACCGAAGCTGCTCTGCTCGAAAAATCATGTGCCCCATTTTTTCCACCCCCAAAACGTAAGGCGCTACATAGCCCGTCACCTCAGCCACCGCACCCTTGTCTGCTGCTCCACCTGGACCATAAAATCCAGTCTCCAGGGTTTGCACTACCATACTCTCGGTTCAACAAAACCCTTGAAATATATCATATTGGCAGCGTCTGTACAACACTACCACATTGTTCCGGCTTCCTGTTCCCTACCTTCTCGGCCATCCCTGCACATACGATGCCTCACACGCCCATGCCACACCATTTGCATCTGTCAAACCACGTCCCTCTCCGAGCCTCGTCATGAACCCTTACACTCTGCCTCATGCCTTCCGTATCCCCCCTGTTTCCCCGCCTAAAACCCCAACCCCTACTGTTCTGCAAACCTGCCCTGGCCATGCCAGGGCCTCTGCCGCCTGTACTTCTGGTACCTTCTCCCCACGTACGTCTTGTGTAGCACTTTCCAACCCTTTATTCGCTGCCGTAGATCTTCCCATCCATACAGCACCTGGCTCGTGTGTGTCCCCGCCGTCATAGAAAAACTGCCATACTCAACCACAACCCCCTGTCAACATATCACCTGCTGCTACCCTCGATACCATCCTGGACCCAACTGCAGCTTGCGGCACCAAGGACCACCACCCGGTATTTCCCCAAAGCAGCGATCCGTCCTTTCCCTGGAGCACAAGCTCCCCGTCTGACTCACCCTCTTGGCCTCAGTGGCTGTGACGCCCCCGAGGCCCTACTGCCCTGTCTGGCCAAAGGCCTCCCCGAGTATCCTACCCAGTTTCGACAATTTACAAGTCTTCACCTACATTGCTGGCCCCATCGTGCAGCAAACACGCTTGCGCCCAGGTACCCCCGGAGCCCCACAGCGCTTCGCGACCCCAACCTCCACCAAGTGTGGAGAGCCTATCAGTCAAGCCCGCCCTGCGCAATTGGTAAGCCTTGATGCGAAGCATGCAACCTCCTACGTTGTCGCCGGAGGCCCGAGTTCCTCTCGGGAGACATCGCGCACCATGGCCCCATGGCCTCCATCTAACCGGGAAGGACCTCTTGGCCCCAACATCCCCGTACCCTCCTGCATAACGTCACTGGGTATCCGGTCCCCTTGGAGTAGTGTCTATATATTGCGTTGACGCCCCCCTTGGCTTTGCCAAGTTTGAACCAACCTAGACCCATCTCCCACCTGCCGTAGCCCAGTGGAAAAACCCTTCATTCCTCTCGCCCTTCAACTGTGCTCCCCAGATGCCGCCGGGGCAAATGCTCGGCCCCTGACCCCACCATCATATGCTGCCCCAAGGTTTTTGATACCAATGATCGCTTGCGTGCCAACCGGCACCTCCGGCCCCATATGTCGCTCACATAGCAGATCATGATCAGTGACCCCTTCTTGTCTCTTGTGTCCCCTAGTTACCATATTGTCCGTTCGGACCCATGCCTACCCATCACTTGGTCCAATCAGTTCTCTTGCAGTCTGCCGCAGCTGTACCTGTATCTCCGCCACTTTCCTCACACCCATTACTTACCCCGGCCAACCAGCCAAAGTCCATACGTTCGCCCCGCTTTCCCCGTCCCAAGGCCTCAGCCGTGATCCTGTACCTGAGTGTCCGTCCAGGACCTCCTCCATCTGACCAGGAGATGCTGTTCTCCTTTTTCTTCATACCCTCAGCTCTGTCTGTGGCCGCACGTGACTCCTGCAACAACAACGAAACACTCCAGTTACCTGAACCATCCCCCCACCCCCTTTAGTAACCCCACTCAGCCTCAGCCCCCTTCACACCTCAACTTCCATTCCACACCTCAACCCCGTTGCACACCTTCCCATTACTCCTACTTCGTCCTACAACATCCATGCCAACCGACCCAAGCTTTTTCCCTCAACATCCATTCCATCTCTCACAATTATATATGTAACTTTGCAAAATTCAGAACGTTGAATTGTTTGCTGCGCGCTCTCTCGACAGAGGGCAGGCTGCTGTGGACCCCCTACTGCTTCCAGCCAGCGCTCTGAGGCCATTGTGCGCCCCACTGGCATCATCCCTAACTGCCGGGCTCAATCACTGGTACTGGTTCCGCCCCCACTTGGTCGCTCCAACAAGGTGGACCCCAAGCACCACCGGGCTTCGTGCCATGATGGCGATACCTCACCCCTGCCCTGAGTACCCCTAAAGTGCCACCTGCAACCTCCAATAGCGTTCCTGGGTCCACCCCCCACCTCCCTCCCAAGCAGTAACCCCCGCCCAGGTCCCGCTCTCGCCCTCCCCGACAGGGCCCCCCGGGGGCACCAGCACACCCTGAGAGCCCCTGGGGACGCCCCCCTGATGGGGTGCAAGTCCACCGGTAAGGAGGCCCCAAAAAAACGACAAAGTCTGTCTGGGCCCCCACCGAGGGTGCCATGCAAGGTACAAAGGATCTACAATGCCCAGCAGCGCTCGCATCCCCCCAACCCTAAACGGCCGGCCAGCTTCCCAATTCACCGCCGCCGCCCCCCCTTCACGTTACTGCCTGCCTTCGTGCCCAGGTGTGTAGGAACGCAGTAGCCCCGCCCTCCCTCCCCACGCCTCCTGTCGATACAGGGCCTCCCCCATACCGCACCAAGCCTTGCACTCTGGACTCCCACCCACCCCCTCCCTCGCAGGTGATGGCAGCATGTATACCAGCATGTATAGCGGCAGCAGGCAGGCGCATGACAAAGCTCCGGCCGCCTACCCCCTCTCCTCTCAGTCACCAGATACATGTTGCCCCCCCCTACCTGCCACAGCCTTCGCTCCCGGTGGTGGCTCTTCATCCCAAGCCACCACCGCATCAGCAACTGCACTGTCGTCCATCCATGCACACAGGCCATCAAGGGCCCGCGCCATGCTGCACACGCCAGACCGCAACTGCTCCTCCTGGCCCACGCGGTTACGTGCCCGCAGCACGGCGAAGACAGCCGCCGCGTCAAATGTCTCCATCAGGCACAGCAAACAGAGTCACTCTCCCTAACCCTGCCCTGACATACTGCTGATGCAGAATGCCAGTCCCCCCCCTCCCCCCATCGACAAATTCAGCCACCTGCCCCAGCCACCCTCCAACCGTCTGTTTAAATCTACAAACTTTTCTGTCTCCCCCCAGTGGTGCTCAGATGTCAGGAAGAGGCCAGATCTTCAATTACTGACACCTTTTTTGCAGAGGCCGCCAGGGTGGGGGGTGGGGGAGGCTCAAGGGGCGGTGCCTTAACCCACGCCGAGCCCCAGTGGAAGAACCGGTTCTGGGCGCCCAGAAGCGGCAGGAAGGCTCAACACCTCGCAGGGGAACATCCTGTTGGCACCAAGGAACCCCCAGCCAATAGGGGGGACAGCATGGTACAAACCCCCCAATGGGGGGCCAGCTGCAAGGAACGGACGAGCAGAAGGGGGGATATAAGCCACCGCTCCCCCCAGATAGCTCCTAATTTTCGTGGAGCGGGGGAAGCGGCGCACCTGAATGATGTATGATTTATGACCCAGACATGGTGTATGACATGTTTATGAACCAGATAGAATTTTTGGGATATTGTGTTGACATGTATATGACCCAGATATGATTTATGATCCCAATAAAACTGCGGCCAACAACCACCACAACAACTACGACCTTGTTGGCTAAGTGTATTGCGATAACAGGGGTATTGGTCTTGGGGTAGATACTTCCCATGGTATGGAGGAGTGCGGGGGTTAATGCCCTTCCAGCCCCAGCCCCAGCCCCTTCCTTTAATGCCTCGAATCCCACCCTCACCATGTCCTTCCGGCCATTGCGCGAATACCCCAGGGGAAAACTGGTCTGCGAGCTTCACTTCCCCGGGGGCCGCAATCTTACTTGCGAGTGGTGTGGCTGCTGGTGGCGAAGCGCTCCCATTTAACACTCTGGCGATGTATCCAGCTAAAGTAGCCAAAGCGATGAAGGGCCGAGCAGAGATTGGACTGATTGGGAAAAAGCCTGCAGCAAAAGCAGACTTGGGCTCTGCATCAAAAGGGGCTGGTCCAACAGAGTAGGAAGGTGTTTGGCCAATTTGTTTTCAAAAAAGCCTCCACCGACAACTACCAGGGAATCTTGGAAAAACCCCAACAAGAAAACATCATCAACGCTGGCTCAACCCTCGCGGGTCAATTAGCCTCATAAAATGAAAGCACTGGCTCCAGTATTTTACATCAGGCATAAGCCAGTTGAGGCACATCATCTACTGTTCTTTAACGCCGAGCCGTTATGGCAGAGGTCTTTAAACTTTTTGATGCTGAGACCCCCCTTTCAAACAATTTTAGGCGTAAGGACCCCTCCTGAAACAAATTTCTGGAACCTGGTACTCCTCATCCTCGACAACCATAAACGTCCCCAATTCCCACGGCAAATCATTTTTATGGTGGTGAAACAATATTAAACTGTACGGGCCGCCATGCGCATAAATGTAACCTGCACGGGTGCTGCACTTAAAGTAGTAGTAGCACAGTTCCCGGTTAATTTAATATGCAGGTATACCACGCTTGAGGATGTAGTCGGCGCCCACTTTCATCATTATTTATTTATTTAAATCATGCAACCTGGCCTTCTTAGTGCCTCATTTAAACATGGCACCCGCTTAATTAAATACGTATAGGCTCCGCCCTTCCTGTTGCAACACGGCGCCTGTGGCACGCAGCCCAGCTTCGGAGCTGCAGCCAGTTGCCGAGAGAGCAGGGTGAAAGTGAAATGCTCTGCCTCAGGATGCTGGAGGATGTCCCGAGGATCAACTGACAGGAGGCAGTTTTCTGCAGGTAAAGTTCCACTGGTTGACAATGAGAGTTGGACTCAGTACTTAAGTAAGCAGTAAGCAAACTTAGCACTCTTCTCCAGCAACACATGTTAACCTCTTCGCTGCGGATGACGAGCTCAGCTCGTCATCAGCCACGGTGGTCATGTGCGGATGACGAGCTGAGCTCGTCATGTAACGCGGCTTTTCGAAAATTGCCGCACACAGCGGGAAAAGCCACCGCAGCGATGAGGTTAAAGAGCAGTGCATGCTGGTTCCCAGCAAGTCACTGTGCGGAAACAGCTTCTTTAATATGATGCATTGTTATCTTTACTCATTAACTCTAGTGATTTGGCAATAGCAGCTGCATTGCATCCTGGTAGTTAATTTTCCCAATGCTTGCACGCACGTACTGCAATGCATCAAAATCGTATTTTTACATTTTTAAGATATGGGCTTTTCATGAGAATATGTGAAATACATAGCTAAAACTAGCAATGGGATAATTACAGGCCCAACGGAACTGCCCATTAATAGCACATGCCTGTATTGCAGTCTCTGTTGGTATTTCGCTGGAAGTAGCTCAAGTGGCTGTTAGTATTTCTAAGATGGCCACTGCACCTTGTGAGAGATCAGCCTACTCCTGCCCCTGACAAAAGGAATGTTTAGTGAAGTAGAGAGAAGAGAAAGTGTCTGTTGAGGCCCCATTGGACATCAGCTTGGTTAGTAGGAGTCTCTCCCATGGGCTGCATCCATACTAACAGCTGTGAGGTCATTGCAGCCTCATACTGTTGGAGGTACTGGGCTGTTAGCAGTTGAGCCAGACTGGCTTAGTGTGCATGTTTAGGGTCCGTCCTCTCTAAATTCCGAATTCCTGGTGATGTCTAAACAACTGCACTATGGGAGCAAAGTCAAGCTAAGCGATTCCATACACACAGAAATACTATATTTTGCTTGCCACCGTTACAACTTTGGAGCAGTTGAGGACTTGTGACCGGATCACACAGAAATGTGAGTAAGATTAAATGCCAACTGCTAAGCAGAATGAGATATAAAAGCTCATAATGTGCTATTGAGGGCACTTTTTCCTAACATAAGGACTCCAAAATATAAATAAAAACATAATTTATAATACCTATAGCTTTTACTTTTATAAGTGTGCGACATTGTATTGTAAATGCTTGTTCTTGCTACTTACTGAAATTCAACACCTCCTTCCAGATAGTAAGCGCTATGTAAATATATTTGCAATTAGAAGCACGCACTTCACAGCTCGTCACTAAGCTTCCAGGGAGGGATTCAATCAATGAAAGTCAGTACCAAGCATTCTTTACATCTACAAATTGCCCTTTACACTTTCAAATTAACCCGTAGCGCACACATTTCCAGTCCTTTCAGGCAAGCAGGCAAACCTTGCCTAGCTGTCTCATCAGCTCCGGTTTCACAGCACAGGAGAACCCTTCCTGAATTGCAATGAAGCTCGAAGTATTTTAATTTCAAAATGAACTGCCCAGGGACGGTTTACTTTTCCAAGAGGCCAGGCGGAAGTGAGCCCAGGGAATGCGCGACCCCCTTCCCAGGACTCCACGAACCCCCTGGGGGTCGCGCCCCACAGATTGAAGACCTCTGCGTTATGGTATTAGTGAGTCATTGTTTGCAATACTTCTCTGTACGCAAAAGCTGTGCATTGTATAGAAAGATGATAGCGAATGTATTTTTTAACTTTTGTTTTTATACGAATCTTTCATGGACTTTGGCCGAAATAAAGTATTTCTATGAGTGTGGTGTATCAAAAAGAGAAAACATTGTGCTGTTTTACGCTATAAAAGATAAATAAGCAAGATTCGGTTCATTGAGGTTCACTGAAACATAGCGAATTGAGGGGCAGATTTACGAGCCCCTTGCGCCACGTTTACGCCGCTGTTGCGTCACGCAAGGCGGCGTAAACGGGGCGCATCCCTACGAGGCATTTACAATGTGACGCATCTATGGAGATGCGTCACGGTGTAAGGCCCTGCGCAACATGAAACCTGCGTCAGGTTTCATGAAGGCGTTCCGGTGCGGGGGGGGGGGCGTTCCGTCACAGGAACGCCCCTGGAAAGTGACTCAGTGGAATCTACAAGATTTCACTGAGTCACTTTCCCAAAGCTGCTACGTCAATTCCTTACGTCTGCTTGAAGCAGGCGTAAGGAGTGACGCACCATGAAATGTATGGGTGGCCCCTGTGCTTGCGACGCGACTCCAGCAATGCGCCGCCCGTAAGCCAAAAGATGCGTCACGCATCTGTCCTTCCTTGCACCATGGTGCGCCGCATTGTAAATGCGGCGCATCATGGGTGGCGTAAGGATGGATTTGCGTGACGTATCTTTCCTGGCGCATCTCTGCCGATTTTCAGAGATGCGTCAGGCAACGTAAATCTGCCCCTAGAGTTTTGGTATTCCGCGTGAGCAGGCCCTGTCACCGGAGAACGTAGTCGACGCACCAACATTCAAATTATTCCCTCGTTTTCAAAAGTGGCATTATAAAACTGTCAATACAACCTGCAACAAATCCCACATGCCCCCACTTATCTCATGCACAACAGGCTCCTTACCGGAGATAAAAACCTAATCCATTTCAAACACATTATGTGCGAACGGTTTATTTACTTCAGAATGTGTTCTTAGTGACTGTCCCCATGAGATCCAAAAAGGCATTTAACATAAAGTAAAAAAGCCATCCATCACCTTTGAGAAGAAAAGCAATAAGCTTGGCAGAGATAAATGCGATGGTGAGTGGTAAATTGGTCCTGTCTTGTTTACATCGCTTTTACATGTAATGCAAAATGGCTTTATGATGTTTGGTCTGCATCACTGCAAAGTCCGAAATACCAGACAGTAAGTAAGCTGAGTGTGCAGGCCACGTTGAGACAGACTTGCAGACGCTTACGTTTCCAATACTATTCGCATTTCAGATTCAAAACTAATCAACACCTTTTTTTACCTCTGAAAACCATCTTTATTGACCCAGGAAACATATTTTTCATTCATGGCACGCTAAGGTATGAACAATCACTTAAAATTCTTCTCGTGCAAAATATCGAATAATTACATATAAATGGAAACCCAAGGAGCCTGGGTGGATTTATTTGCAACTCATCTATATAGAAGGGCCCCTACTTTGTTTAATTGTTTCTCATTTCTAGTAGGCAAAGTAACACATCTGTTTCCATGGGGACATTGCAGTGGCTGATGCACAAATATTTTGCACCTGGTTTGCGTCATAAAAGTGGCGCAAACCAGAGCAACATGTTATTTTGGAATTATTTTCCAGTGCAAAACTTGTTTTGCCATGGAATGTTTTCTGAGACTAGCACTAGGCAGAGCTTTGTGCTGCTTTTCATTACTTTGCGTCAAAAGGGCTTTCCATTGGTGACACACAGGCATTATTACTATGCAACTGCCCATGGTTTTAGACATAAAATCAACTCACGATGGTAGACAGGGGTTTGCACCAAAAAATAAGGCCTCTTTGACGCAGGCGTAAAATGCGGAAATGCTTTTATTTCTCCAAAAGTTTGAGACTTTACATGTGTGCTGCTCTGCACAGCACACATAGAAAATGGGAATCATTTTAAAGTTAGTCTAGGCATAGCATTTTGAACTGAAAAGTTACCTTTCAAGTAAAAACCTATGCTAGACAAGATACAGACACCATAGCACTATGTTGCCACGGTGTATGCGTGGTGCTAGGCTTGCGTATTGAGTATCGGTGCTAGGAGATAGCGGTCAGTGCAATATCTTTGCAGATATGGTGCGTTTCTACTCTCCCCTTCTCCTGCAAAACACATCTGCAACTTTGGGTACCTTTACACTGTATATAGTGTGGGCGGGAAATCCACCTATTTTTTGCCATATTAACTGCATCCTCCAAACTCCAACTAGCCTTCACATTCTTCTAGTTTGAAGGATCCATGGGCTTCAGGATAACAGTCCACATTTCCATGCTTGACTCCATTATGCTGGTATTTCAAAAGGGGGTGGTCAAGCCCTGCTGCAAGATGTAGATTTTGTCAAATGGTTTTCAGAGGATTCGATGTCAGTTGATGTTCTCAGAGGCGATGTGAATATTGTCAGTTCCCAGTAGACTGAAATGAATGGATTTGAGATGGCTTATGAGCTGGTTGAAAGCAGAGTAACTATTCTAAAATGTATGACTTGTTTATGGACTACTGTTTTTAAATGTCTGTGGCCATGATATTCATCTTGGGTGTAGTGCAAACTCATCTTGCCTCGGTCACATACATTTCTGAAAAAAATGGTACCATCCACTTACACACTCAATATTTTTGTTTCCTCTCTCTGGCTTACTTCTTCGATCCCTCTCCTCATTGTGCTTTGCACAAACCGTGGGTGCATTTGTTAAGTTATACTGGAACCATTGGATGGTATGGTATCAAGACAGGTTTTATTAACACAGGCGACACTGATAAACCTCCAGTGGAATAACATGGGTTATTAACACCTTGGCTGCGGAGCATATTCCCCTCCTGTGCTGAAAATGCTTGAATTCCATTGTTCATGACAAGGTAAGCTCGTCATGAGCACACGAGCACCGTGCCTCATGACGAGCTGAGCTCGTCATGAGCATGGAAAGGGTTAATCATTTTGGAACCACAAGCACCCCTCTCTCTCTTTTTTGTTTATGAACTATCAATAGGACTGGATAAGACCCTTCAGGAATCTGTCCTTTTCATGATCTGCCTAAAGCCAGCATGGAATTACTTTGAGGGACCTAATCATGCGTTTGAGAAAAGCACTCCTGAACTTTTACACTTGAAATGATGGCCCAGTCGTTGATTACTATTGCTAATTGGAATAATTATCCACCACCATCAATGTATAGGATCCATTAGGAAAAAGCACATAACCAAAGGAAATCTTTGCAAATAGGATGACTCAATTTCATAAGATCATATCATATTAAGCAACATTAAAGGGCCAATTGATGGACTGGGGCTATGAATGAATCTTTAAAGATGAGAGCCCTAAACAAAATTTCATTTAATCCATAGAAATAACCTAAAATAATCCACTCATGACAAGGTTCAAAGTACAAACCGTGAAGGTTTATTTACATTTTGAAATCAAAACAGAAGACAAAATGGTATATGGTAAGTCGATCACTGAATCAATTCACAAATATTTATAATGTAAATAAATGCAAAATATCATTGGCAGCGGAAGCCAAGCCATAATCTAGTCAATTGCAAGTACAGAACACCATCTAGCACAAAGGAAAATAATAGTTGTGGGGTATTTGTCAAAAATATTGCTCAATAAAGCAAGAAATCAAAAAATCAAAAATATTGTAAGTGCAGACCGATAAACAGACTAAGATGGAGTTTGCCTCTTTGCCAAACAGGATAATACTGAGACAAAAAGAAAGATTGGTAACCCTCAGTCAACAGGGCGCTCAGCAAAATCCGGGGTTTAGTAGTAAGTCACAATATGAAGTGGTGCTTCCAGGGAAGAAGATGCGGTTACCAGCATCCACAAGGTTTTACCTAAATAAAACCACAATATAAACAAATTCCCTCCCGAGTACTCTATAAAGTAAAATTGAAAGTGATGCATCATTTGGAAGAAATAAATTATTTAATGGAATGAACTTGAATGTGAAGAAATAAACGCTGCTGGAACATCCTTCCGGAATATCGGAATTTGAATTTGGACCTGGGTGATTGTGTGAATCAGGATTTGAACTGACTTATGAATATACCACTTTCAATTTTACTCTATAGAGTGCTCGGGAGGGAATTTGTTTAGGATAAGGCTGAGCTTGTCTCCAAAAGGGTACATTTTTATACTTTTTTCAGACAGAGAATAATCCGTACAGTCACTGTGGTTGGAAGAAGAAAGTTACATCATATAACCGAATAGAAAAATAGAAAAAACATCATATGGTAAAATTACTTTTGCCCTTCATCTAATGGATAATGCTGTATTTTGTCTTAGAGAGAAAACAATACAGCATTCATAAAAAACACTTCCATTCACCCTAAACAAGTAGTCTTTAATTGTAGATCGTTATAAATCCACCTTCTCCAGGAACACAATTAACATAAAATAGCACTTTTCAAGAATGTTACAGTGCAAGCAAGACCATAAATCTAACTGAATTTCATACAATTAATCAAGTGATGAAGGTCACATTTGAGGCTTCTTGATGCTCAAGTAGGAAATGAGAAAGGAAGTTTGTGTTGCCTTACTCACATTTAAAATGTGCAGTTTGAAAAAACAACTAGATCTGGTAACTTAATAAACTCCATTATTAAAGTCAATAAGAACATTGCATTTTATCTCACCTTTTAAGTGTAGAATTATTAATTTTGTAATTTGCTTCTACAACCCCTTCCTCTGATGATGATAATCATCATAAAAACACAATACAAATCCATTTAATAAATTACACAACACTTTTTCCATCTTGAATTCTCCAATGACCGCAATTCATCTAAAATCCTGGCTATAATGTCCTCAGTTTCATAATCTCTCCTTTTCATTTTATTACCAGTTGTTATTTTTTTCTTTTTGGGCCTACAATTATACCCTTTCATACAAAATATCACTCCAAACAACTCATGAATAAGCATTATACCTATTACACGCAATATGAATATAATTAGAATTGTAGTATGTGCTCTGAAATACTCAACACAAGCACATAGAATCACCAGTATCATGAGGAAACATTGGCCACTGATTACTCAAGAACCAGATCTTGAAAGCTTGTTTTCAAAAGACATCACCTTTGCCTATCATAGATCAATGAATTTGAAAGAACTATTAACAACACAGAAAAAGAAGAACACCAAAGAAACATGGAAAGGGATGCAAAGATGTGAAAATTGCACACATTGCAATAATGTCATCACAGGAAATAACTTTGCCAACCCTATGACGGGGCAGAAGATTCCTCTAGTACATTTAAGTACGTGTGACACAAAAAATGTGATCTATGGAATAAAATGTCCATGTGGAAAAATCTATGTGGGTCAAACGGAGAGAAAAATTAAAATAAGAATAACAGAACATAAAAGCAATATTCGTTAAAAAAAACCTTAATTCCAGAGTGGCTACTAATTGGATCGAATCTGGCCACAACATAGCACTACTCAGATTCACAATCCTAGAAGTAACGCATCCACAGAACAATATGGATCCTCATTAACAAAGACTTAGGACCAAATACTATTGGATCCAGAAACTAGGGAGCCTGTACCCCCAAGGAATGAATGATCAGATAGAACTGGCTTGTTTCTTATGATTTTCTATGATTATTTAAAGTAATGATGTCTTTATGCCTGCATATATGTCACATATTTAAGTATGAGAGAATTATAGTTCATGTCCAATAGGCAGTCACCTAAGATGGCCGCTATACTTAGCCACACTTTTCTGATTTAGCTACTGATTGCTACAATTTTTTCAGTTCCGAAAATACAATTATTTACCTATGCAGAATTAGGGAACATTAGCCTATGCTGATTAGACACTTACCCAAGATGGCCGCTATATTTTGACACACCTTCCCAATTCAGACAATATAATTGAACACCTACTTTGTATTGATTCTCCACCTTAGGAGACAGAGCTAACAGTCTTGGCAATTTAGGCATTTTTTCAAATACATTGTCCAGATCCTAATCTTCAATATAACTTTATTTCAAACCTCTGTTGCTTACAAGAAACATTGCACTTGAATATGCCCCAATTGGATAAGCGATAACTTACATTTATCCTGAGCTTATAGACAGACGCCGCCTGATTGGCCTAAGTAACGATCACGTGATATTTTGTTTACACACAATCCAAGCCCACAGAGACAGTGTTTTAATACTTGATCCTGACCTTTCCCCATAAGCATTACTTGCAATTTGGGTAAACATTTATATAAACTGCCATTCCGAGATTTATTTGCACAGGCTCTATTACGATGATCACGAGGTTTGTATTCGATCATAGAGAAGTGAGTTAACAACCCATGACACTAGCCACGTGACATAGACTATACCAATCAATAAACACAATAAATATAAAGGAATAAAATGGCTGCCATTCATTCAACAGCCTACATATCGCACCGATAAGAGGAATACGGGACCTCTCCACAGATTACTTTTAAAGTAAGTTAGCCCCCACAAACAATAATACTTAAGAGAGTTTAGCGCTCAGAAAAGGTATGCCTTAAATATCGATAGCTATAATCTTAGAACTGCATGGACTTTGAGATGTTGCCTTTAACAACTGATTGACAACAAATTGAATCGTTTATTATAACTGTTTATCATTAATGTAGAGACTAGCTCAATATGTTTCCGTTTCTTTCTTTTCTCCAGACCCCTGAGGAAGCAAGGGTCATTCATTAGACCCCAAATGCATTGGGTGAAATGTAATCTTAACAAAGAATAAGGATATAATGACAAAATGCACAACAAATAACTATGAACAATAATGGAAACCAAAATATGAATTAAATATTTTGTTGAAAATTGAAAAAGAGTTAGAATTGATTATTACCACTGAGAAGTATTGATGAAACTTTAATGTTCTTTGAAAAGTGCACACATTGATTGGAACAGAATTTCTCTGCACCACATAGTATTCCTATAATTAGAATTGTTCATATTTTCCTTGAAATCACCAAACCAATTGCCAGCCTCTAAAATTCTATCTCTAATCACACTAAACCATGAACCAATCCTTTCCAATGCACCAATCTCTTTAATAACTTTTGCCACATGTGAAACATAGAAATGTTTCCAATATATTGATTAATAATCACACTATTATGAAGAACATACACACAACATTGCCTCAATGTCAATACACGATATACACCGCCCTATGTTTCCAAAGAAAATTTAGATGTTAGCCGATTATTTAAAACCCTAGCATGCAAAGAAACAATCTCCTCATTAATCATGGCTAGTGCACTGGAAATATTAGTTGCAAGTCGATCAATCAAAGCCAACAACTCTCTAATCTTCACATTATTCAAAGCCATATCAAAAGGATAAATGAACACACCAAAAACATCCATAAGCATTTGTCTAAAACCACACTCATTCAATATTTTGAATCCATTTTCACTCAGTGCATGTAAGTAAAACACTGTCTGGGACACCAAAGCATGATAGGAGCTATCTACCCAATTTTGCGTTAAAAGACCCATTTTGATATATACATAATACGTTTGTCTTTATATAGGGTTTTCCCCCTTCAAAATGTCATCATCAACAACACAATTATAACTATATTCACACTCTCTAACAATTTCATATTGCTGCAAATATTTAGATTTCTCAAGCATCGTGCCACAACTCCTTTTCTCTCTTGCTGAATTCCAAATGTTAAGATGTATCTTTGAATGCCGGAATCTCTCTTCAGACTCTTCTTGTAATTCAATTCCATTTGCTTCATTCAAATTTCCACACATTTTCACTCTTCTCCCATTAAATTCTATAAAAAAACTCAGTTCAACATAGCTCAGCTTACAAACACTGTTCACTTGTGTTAGTAATGCTAACAGGTTTAATAATTGTTATATGTTCTGCAATAGAATCTAAGCTCCCAATATTAGGCACTTTATTCAATGGAAGATTTAAATTTGCATTGCTTATTTCAAGGACACCTTGATCATGAAGAGTCGACATCAAGATGCTGCAACTCAAAACATAGGATAAGGATAGTTCATTGGAGGCTGCTCCCTCTGAAATAGAAACAGGCATATGTGCTAACATAATGTGAGACATTCATTATAGCCAAATACTCATTCAACATGCTAGCATATATGTTATAATTAATTGTAATTAATGCAATTTAGTTATAGGCACATTATAGTAAACCCTCTCATCATAGAATTATTAATTTCAATGTATGATTCGATTGAGTTCACCTGGTAAGCAGTAAAGAGCACTACATCAGCCAAACATTTGCAGTAATTCAACACAAGGTCACTGAAATATTGACACAGGAAAGTGAAGAAAGCCAGGAATTCACATTACTATCCCTATAAGGATCTCATTAAGAGAGAGTCTGGTCCCTTTATTAGGGGTGCTTCTCATGCTTGCTTTGGCCAATGGTAACGCATCTGGCCACTTCAGTGAGGTTGACTTGCAAATCTTTGATAACATGAGAGTACTGTTAACTTTGTCTTCAATTCCAGATACAATGGCATTTCTGGTCAATTTTCAGTGCTGAGCACAGAAATCTTATTAATTTACTTTTAAAGTGAGGACCCATTTCTGACTCTATAGAAGTTGGCAAACCCAATCTAGGGATCAAGACCCCCAACAAGAGCTTGCCTAAGGCCAGGCTTCATTTTTCCTAGTAGGGTATGCCTCCACCCACCTATAGAAAAGCTAACAATCACTAACATTGAATGCAAATTATTGTACTTACGCATCTCAGCATAGTGTATCTGCAGCCTAGTTAATGGACCTTCAGATTTTTATATGTGATTAAACGTCACTGGAGTCTTTTTGCCAACATCTAACTGTTGACATGTTACATAATTTTAAAAATCTTTGCAGCTGCAGTAATGAAATGAGGATTATACTGGCACTTTTTAAAAGTGTGAGGCCATTCATGTGTCTCATCATTTTATTTAAAATAGAATGTGGTAAAAGAAATTTATAAAAGAATTCATAATTCCATTCCAATGTGCTGGACATACGATGACTGTATTTCAAAACTCCATCAATGTATCAATTGCCATTCTTATGTGCTGCTCATTTCACCACAGCAACTTCTTTATGTAAGTGTTGTTTGCTCAACAAGTCCATATCTCATGCCCCATTAGTAATTGGAGTGCCAGAGGGTGTTAAGAAACCCCTATGTTACCAAAGTTGGCTAAAATCATGGTCTACTCTAAAACCCTACTGGCTGACTGTGTAGATTGTAACTCTCAAGCCATTGACAGCACACCACGCTATTGTGATGGCTATTAATTACCACTTTTGCAGAGGTTATATTACACAAGTATTGTGCTTCAATAATAAATACTATTGTGCAAACTGCATACCTGCTCTCACTATTCCTTAACAGCCTCTCAGACAACAGCAATCTACAAAATGAATCAAATTAGCCAATTTGAGTGGTACAGCTTGAATGTCTGGTCTTGGTTTTGTACACAATTCTGTTACAATGATATAGTCATGGTCACAATCATTGTCTACCAGTATCAGAATCTTCTCTATCAGGTATTGGCAAGAGTATGGTGGTATTCAGGGTACTGCAGTGTCTGATAATAATATTTTCAGTCTCAAGGATGATTTGTTCGTAATTAGTCAAGTGACTGTATTTTATATTCTGAGTTTCAGTAAGAGTCAGCAAAATTTCAACTGAATGAATGTCTAACAGAATGAGTGTCTAAGCCATCACAATCCCTTCACTTTGCTCTGAGGCTAGAATTGTAGCTGTAATGCTGTTCACACTGCATGGAAGTATGCTGGCTACTGTGTCTAATGTAGCTGAAAAAGCCATTGAGCCCTATGCTTCTTTGTTTGGAAAGTAAACATACTGTTGTGTAGTTACTACTAATTCATAGGATCTGCACATTGTTTGGACAACATAAACTAGGGGCTTAGTGCCAAGACTGATTCTGGACAAACCCGCAGAATATGTTCTCTCTCATGGCAAAATAAATAAAAGTCTTTTGTCATAATTAGGCATTCCAAAAGTGTGTGCAGTACAGAGGCTATATTTGACCTATAGGAAAGCATTCATGCTTTCATTGTTACATGACCCTGTATCATTTACCTCACTATGACGGTTTTGGAATCAGGGAAAACTTTGGAATATACTGACAACATTCCCAAAAATTTCCTCATCTATTTCTGGATCATTAGTGGGTTTATTTTCAGAATCACAGAGATGCATTCTGTGGACACCTTTCTCATTTCCTTCTCAATATTATGACCTAAATAAACAAATTGTCTCTTGTAGTATTGTAATTTTTCCAGTGACACTTCATGGTCATGTTCTGCAGGGAGATTCAGTGGTGCATTTGCATCAAAGTTGCAATCTCTCTTATTTTAAAAATGAGTCCATCAGGTTGTCAATGTACTGAACCAGTACTGAGGTGCAGTTTGATGCAGGCTCTCAAAATCTTTTTTCAGAATTTGGGAGTAGACCAAAGGACTCTCTCTAGATCCCTGTGAAACTTATTACCAACCATTATTCTATGTAAAAATGTAACTGCAAAGATATACTGACTATTCACATGAAGAGAAAAAAGCTAGGCACACATCTATGATAGTGCATCACTTAACTTCAGCAGGTATTTGGAACAAAATGATGGCAGGATTTATTATCATGGAACAATGCGGAACTACCATATTATTATTTTGCACACCTCCTGCACTATTCACTGCTTTCTGCTCAATTTTTTAATTTCCATAATTGGAGAGTTGCAAGGACTTCCTAGCATTACTGCATGCCTTAAATAAGAAGGCAAATCCCCCTTTGTCGGAACTGGGAACAAATTCACTCTTGACTCTTGGTATTTTAGCTTGAAGTCTCAATCTTCATCTAGTGTTGAAATTGCCACAGCATTATGCATTTCATTTTGCACAAAAGATCACAGTCCAACAAAATAACTGGATTTGTGTTACAAATTCTAAACTGATGGGGCCCAATTCACAGAACTAACTTAAGATAAAATCCTGAACTTACTACTTTTGGTATTCACAGAAGGCATTTAAGAGTAGTATAGTTAGGATTTAGTCTTAAGTTTGACTTAAGACAAATTTAAGAAAGACTTAAGACAGACTTAAGACAAACTTAAGACAAACTGCCCCCAAGGACTCTGACATTCCTTGGGGGCAAGCTTTGTCACATACCTGCTGCCTCTTGTGACCTCCGCAGTACTTTCCTGTGTCCCTCCCTCCCGCCGCCGCAGCCCACATCCATCAGCGGCCGCAGTGTGGAGGGGGGACCTCTACCGACCACAACTCCCAGACGCCCCAGCGGCGGAAGCGGCCGCTACACGCAATCTTTGCGCCAGGAGGCACACAAAAGGGAACGCAGCCCCGGTGGAGCGTGGGACTCTGACATTCCTTGGGGGCAAGCTTTGTCACATACCTGCTGCCTCTTGTGACCGCCGCAGTACTTTCCTGTCTCCCTCCCTCCCGCCACCGCAGCACACATCCATCAGCGGCTGCAGTGTGGAGGGGGGACCTCTTTCAGACCACAACTCCCAGACTCCCTAGCGGCGGAATCCGCCGTTACACTCAATCTTCGCGCCAGGAGGCACACAAAAGGGAACGCAGCCCCCGCTTCGCGGCACCGCACGCGGGACCAGCCGGGCTAAGCCTGGGCAAAGGGCGGGCTGTCTGTGGCCGTTCGGGGCAGAAGGACGCAGGTGGTCCATTCCCTTGACATCTTGCATCCGACAGACGTGCGGTGAGTGGTTCTTAAGTTACTTAAAATACCCTGTGGTCATCTGTTGAGAATGGGAAAGAATGGTGCCATAGCCACAGCGACCAATTTAAATACTATTGACACTGTACTGGAGCACGCCATGACCCTAGTGAGCAATGAAATCCAGATGGCGGAGAGAAGATTGTCTGTGGGAACTTTCAAACAACCCTGCATAAATCACTACAATACCACAGACCTAAGCTTGGCACAGCCACTGATACATGTAGTAATTGCACACTCATCACAGACTGCATCTGGAGAAATTTCCCTGGACTTAGAAGGACCAGACCCTACTGGTCCAGTTGCTAACGCCAGGGCTGACCCAAGCCAAACTGATTCCTCAATTATAGCGAATGCTCCCCCCCCCACGCCTGACCCCGAAAAATGTGTACAAAAAAGAAGAGGAAGGCTTCAAAACCACCCTGCCCGAAACCCAAAAGAAGACAGCCTCCACGCTTGAATTCTCAAAGTGCAACTTTAAACAAATGGCTTGAGAGAAATTCAACCACCATTGATCCTGCCCTAAACCCAATTCCAAACAGTGATCCATGCAGTGATCCCACCGACTCAATCATCGTAGCTGAGAAGGTCACAGAATGTAACACCACGGAAATAAAGTCAACACAAACAGGCTTCGCAGACTTCACACTTGGGGACACTGCAATTGACATTATTGTGGACACAGTGTGTAATCGTATTAAAGGGGTTGTGGACTTAAGCTTTGATAGGTTGTGGAAACGATTAGATCATTTAGAAAGCCTAATCCTAAAGCCTAACTCAATCCATAATTATAACAGTGAAGCCTATCTCAATCTCTAACTCCTACAGAGGGACAGTATATAACTATCTGAAAACGTTTTGTCAAATTAACTTAAAGTGCACAACATAGTTCCCCTTCAAAAATATTAACTTACCTTTTTAAAAGCATTTGAAGTTTTCTGTGGAAATTCTTTTGAAATGTCCCTCAAGTACTATTAGTCAAAATGGCTGTGTTTCCCTCTCATTTTTCATATATATTCATGTACATAACCAATCAAATGTCAGCATATAAAAGTAAAAAATGTAAGGAACATTTTAATTGGTTGTAAATTCTAACACTTTCATATGTGTTTTTGTCATGTAATTTACCTCAGGATATTTAGACAGAACTATAGCCTAAATGCGTCAATGGAATTTAACCAAATTTGGGAAAATGGTAGGGACTGGTATGTAGTAGGGCCTATTCTATATTTGGTGAAAAAGTCTGTTCAGTGGTTTTTATGTAATTTCATTTCCCACATATTTTTTGGAAAGGGGCGACCACTCGGTCCCCCCGAACGTATGGTCGGGGGCCCGGATCCTCCCGGGAAACCATTTTGTGCGGGGGGCGTGTCACTGCTGGTATGCCCGAAGCGGCGTAGCCGGGGCGCGCCTTTTCCCGCCCAACAGGGGTTGTCCTAGACACCTACACTGTTGGCCACGCCCCGGAGGCGTACCGGAGGAGGGTACACGCCCTCCCGAAGAGGAATAAAAAGAGCAGCAATCCGAAGAGGCATCCTCTTGTTCCTGTGCTAGGAAGCTGCACCCCTCGTTGCACGTGAGCCCTCGACGGAACAAGGAGCAATTTGGAGAACTTGTAATCTTTTGCGTTTCTCTTTCAGAACTTCGGCCTTAGGGTCCAGGACCGTGTTGCGCAAACAAGGATCGGATATCCGTTGAACGATGCCTGGCAAGAAGGTCGTAAAGAAGTCGGGGACTGACCAGATGCTTCGAATGCTGGTAAAGGACATGGCAAGTATGAAGAAGCAGATGGCAGCAATGAATAATTCGGGTAGACCGAAGAAAGTTATAGGCCCTGCATTGCCGGGCGTTGTCCCTGCGGGGCGAGGTAGAAGGGTCAGAAATAGGGCGGCAGGGGGTGAAGTCCCGACCCCCGAGGTACCCCCGGCAAGCCCGGTCAATCCAGTCGAGGCCCCGGTACCGGTCCCAGACGACGCGGGTCAACCGATTCCGGTTGTTGTTACGCCCGCCAGCGAGGATGACATGCCTCCCGAGTTGGCCGCCCAGTTGGCCGCATGGCTTGGTAAAAAATCAGGGGGTGCTACGGCACCGACAGACACGGCCGAGGAGGCCAAGTTACTAATAGAGCAGTTGCGGCAGTCGCGAGATGCCGCAAAGGCGAATCTCCCTTGTGTTCCCCCACAGGTGACCCCTGGAGGACCGGCAGTCGGTGTGGAAAAAACGGCGGGAACAGCAATGGAGCCGGGTAAGCATGCATTGCCAATGGCAAGGGAGGGGTCTTTGCCCTCAAGACGGGAAAAGGTGGTCCAGCATATACCACTAGCCACAAAAGAAATGATCTTGGCTGATAAGTACGTTAATATGTTTTCCTTGTTGACCGACCACCGCGAGATGGAATATGTTAAGACACAAAAAGACTTGTGGCACCCGAGCGTTTGGCGAGCAAAGATGGCGGGTTTCAGGATTGATGAGACGATCTCTAATTGGGCCAGGGCATTTGCAATGTTTACTGCAATTATTGGGGAGCGTAAGCCCGAGGTTTTGACCGAATTGTCCTGCTACCAGGCACGAATAATGGACTTTTATGAGACATATGAAGGTGATGAATGGATGGGTTATGATATGAGGTTTCGTAAGGCCAAGGAGTTCGATTCATCTCTGACGTGGGATTGTCTCGACTCGATATCTTGGCAGAAACAGCTCCTGCCGGGCGCGACGAAGTCGTCGTCGCTCGGCGGGAATGGGTCCGGGCCTTCCCGCCGTCAGCCAGCGGCGCCCTTTCGAGCGAGCCCCAATGGTGACCACCAACAAAGGAATGGAGGGAATGGGGGTAGGAAAGGGGTCTGCTGGAATTTTAACAGGGGCAAGTGCACGAGACCTCAGGGGACATGTAAGTTCAAGCATGAGTGTGCAGGTTGCGGAAATTCATCGCATCCCGAGAGTTCGTGCAGAGCCAAGAATGGTGATACAGGGGGTGCCAAGCAGGTCTGATGGGAACCATGGCATACCGCCACCTTCCCCCATTGATATCATGGCAATGATCCCCTGGCTGAATGAATACCCTGATCATGTCTCCGCTGGGGTGTTGAGAACGGCTTCTTGTATGGTTTCCACATCCCGGCGGGGGATTTTCGTGGGGAGTCACTGTGTAGGAACCAACTGTCGGCTCTGCATAATCCTGTGGTGGTAGAAAAGAAGATTGCAAAGGAGGTTGCCCTGGGACGAGTTGCTGGCCCATTCAGGCACCCGCCAGTACCTAATTTTATCTGTTCCCCATTGGGAGTAGTCCCCAAGAAAGACCCGGGGGAATTTAGGCTGATCCATAACTTGTCAGCCCCGAGGGGTCTTTCAGTGAATGATGCAATTGACCCAGGAGTTTGTTCGGTGCTGTATGCATCCTTCGACGATGCCGTCACCATGTTGAATCGCCTGGGGCCCGGAGCGCTGATGGCAAAGTCAGATATTGAGTCAGCATTCCGGTTGCTCCCGGTACACCCACAGGATCAGCGTCTGTTAGGCTTTGTTTTCCAAGGACGTTACTACATGGATAGATGTATGCCAATGGGTTGCTCCATTTCTTGTGCTTATTTTGAGAAGTTCAGTTCTTTTCTGCAATGGGCGTTCACCCAGGCCACGGGCCATACCCAGGTTATGCATTACCTAGACGATTTCTTGTTCTTGGGGGCAGCCGGCGACACTCAGTGTGCGCAGGCGTTACGAGATTTCTGCACTCTCATGGAGCGATTTGAGGTGCCATTGGCACCAGGTAAGACGGTTGGACCATCGACTTCAGTCGAGTTTCTAGGCATTGAGCTCGATTCTGTGGAGGGATGTTTCCGTTTGCCGGTGGGGAAGGTAGCGAAGTTCAGGGCTTCCTTGGAATTGTGCATCAGCAAAGAAAAAGTCACGCTCCATCAGCTACAACAAGCAGTGGGCCAGCTTTGCCCTCCGAGTGATACCAATGGCCCGCCCCTTTTCCCGCTCTATTGCACAAGCCATGGTCGGTCTCAAGGAAGGACACCATCGCACGAGACTGTCTGCAGAAGTTCGCCAGGACATGCGCACATGGTTGGCATTTCTGGTGGATTTCAACGGTCGAGTGGTGTGGAACAAACCACCAGCGTCCTCGGACGAGCTGGGTTTGTGGACCGACTCGGCGGGGAGCGTGGGATTTGGCGCCATCTTGGGTAATCGATGGTCGGCGCAGACATGGCCGACGTGGTGGCACACCAGCGGTCTCACAGGTAACATTGGGTTTCTCGAGTTGTTCCCCATTCTTGTGGCTCTGATGGCATGGCCAGATGAGTTTAGAGATCGCTCGGTGGTGTTCTGGTCCGACAATATGACTGTTGTTGAATGTATAAATAATCAGGCAGCACGCTGCAAGTGGACACTGAGATTACTGAATGAAATTGTACTCCTTTGCATGAGATTGAACGTACAATTCAGGGCGAAGCATGTGCCAGGTGTACTGAACCAGGCGGCTGATGCACTCTCTCGTTCACACATGCAGGCTTTCAGGGGTTATCTACCTTCCGCGGACCTAGGGGCAGCACCATTTCCCGAAGCACTCTGGCTACTCGGTGCCCCGGATTACAAGACCTCGTGGCAGCAAGCTTAGCCCCCAGGACATGGAAGGCATACGAAGGAGCGTTTCGTTCCTATTGTGCATTTTTGGGTCCGGCAGGGGAGGTCAAGTGGGGTCAGGAGGAGTGTGTCTTGAATTTTCTGGTAGCACTACACAAGGCAGGCCGATCAGCGGCAACAGCCAATAGGCACAGAGCCACCATTTCATTCATGGCGCAAGCTCATGGCATCAAGGACCCCACATCTTCCTTTTTGGTAAAGAAGGCCCTTCGGGGTTGGCAACGCCTTGAGGGTCGGAAAGTAGACGAAAGGCGCCCGATTGGGTTAGAAAGGTTGTCCGTGCTGATGTCGGTACTCCCCACGACATGTTCCTCCCAGTTTTTAAGCAGTGCTGTTCCAGGCCGCTTTCGCATTAGCGTTCCATGGGGCCATGCGGGTAAGCGAGCTGGTAGCAAGACATAAGAAAGATGTAGAGGGAGGGTTGTGTCGGGATCATATTCTGATCAAGGGTGATACAATGGTGATCACGATAGCCAGGTCCAAGACCGATCAGGGTGCTATGGGAGACAGTATTATTGTCCAGCGCATGCAAGGGTCCCCCGTGTGCCCGGTAAAGTGCGTTGAGGAATATTTGGCGCGAAGGGCGGACGCATGGGGGGGAGCTTGCTGAGACACATCGACGCCACCCCACTGACAAGGTTTCAGTTCCAGCGGGTGCTAACGATGGCAATCGCAGTGGCGGGCTTGGACCCGGGCGATTTCGGGACTCATTCCTTTAGGATAGGGGCTGCTACAGAAGCTACAGCCAGGGGTCAGAGTGTTGAGAAGGTAAAACAACTGGGGCGATGGTCCTCGAATTGTTATAAGAGGTATGTGCGGTTGCAAATGTTATGAAGCCAATGTCATGCACTCACGCCTCTTGTCTTCTGTTTGGTTTACAGTTTCGCGAGCACGCGATGCGGGGCGGACTGTGCCGTCGTCCCGGCACCTGGGGACCAGCGGTCAGAGATCACCGGCTGAGGAAAAAGTGGTGTGGGTCGTGGGCCACTCATACGTGAGGCGGGCCGGGGACGTATTCAAAGCAGGTGACGTGATTCACGCGGCTGGGGAATACGGGTACAGGGTGACCTTCCACGGAAGGGGCGGGCTCTGTATTGACCAGTTTCAATGTTTTATTGAGGGACTGTTAGGGCGGACAAGGTCACCGCCGTCCGTAATCATAGTACACCTGGGAGGCAATGACTTAGTGACACTTGGTCGACGAGTACTACTCGAGGGGGTTCTATCTACTGTTAGCTGGCTGGCGAGAAGGATCCCGGGGTGCACGATTGCATGGTCACACATGATTCCCAGGAAGGTGTGGCGGGGGGGCCTCTCTGTGTCAGCGCTGAACAATTCAGTTAAAAAGGTCAATAACAAACTTAGTAGGTTGTTTCGCTCGGCGCAGTTGCATTGTATTCCACATGGATGTATACGGGGGATCACATGTATATCGAGGATGGGGTCCGTTTATCCCGGGAGGGGAATGTCTTACTCATAGGAGACTTCATAGCATGGTTAAGGGGTTTGTAAACGCATGACCTTTAGTAGGAGTTTGTGGGGGGGCCGGATAGCCGGTCAACTATCCGGCCTGTGGCGGTAAGGTCATGATCGGTGAGCAGTAATTTCAAGATCCCTAGAGGGGGGGCGCCACCCATCATGGATGGGAGCGCCCGGGGGGAGGCGGCCATTGGCCCCTCAAACGGGGAGGTGGCACCCACTAAGTATGGGGTCGCCTAAGGGAAGGTGGTCATAGGCCCCTTCCAGGGGAGGAGGTGGCTCAATGCCCCTCCTACGAATTTCCCGGGGCCAGGATATCCGCGACGGCGGATATGAGAAGCAGTGTGGGGTGGGAGGGGGGTCCACGCTACCTTCTAGACACCTCACACGAGTCCTCGGACGACCAGTAAGATGGCGTCGAGGTAAATAGAGGGCCCCCGCGAAGACAAGGGAAATTGGAGTTGGCACAGAGATACAGTCCTCTGTGCGCCCGCCCTCACACCGTGAGGGGGGAGTTCGGGTAGTTGGGATCTGACACCGGTTGCGACCTTGCCGTTGGCCCGTAATGCTAGGATGTACAATTTTAATTTAGAAAAGTATGCATTTGCAGGATGTTAGACTCAGCTAGGAAAACCTTTGTACTAGAGATTTGTTAAGGTTAGCCAATCAACGTGTCTTCATCATAATGTAATAAATGAAAATTGTACATGATATGAAACTATTATTTTAATGTTTTAATTTTGTTTCATATTTTAATAAATACGGCCGGGAGGGTAACTCCCTCCCGCCTTCCAAAAGTTCAGAACTGCGTCCGTCTTCCCATCCTTGGGGATTGTGTTGGGAGGGGGTGACAGGCATCCCGGCCATATGGAAAGGGGCGACCACTCGGTCCCCCCGAACGTATGGTCGGGGGCCCGGATCCTCCCGGGAAACCATTTTGTGCGGGGGCGTGTCACGGCTGGTATGCCCGAAGCGGCGTAGCCGGGGAGCGCCTTTTCCCGCCCAGGAGGGGTTGTCCTAGACACCTACACAGTTGGCCACGCCCCGGAGGAGTACCGGAGGAGGGTACACGCCCTCCCGAAGAGGAATAAAAAGAGCAGCAATCCGAAGAGGCATCATCTTGTTCCTGTGCTAGGAAGCTGCACCCCTCGTTGCACGTGAGCCCTCGACGGAACAAGGAGCAATTTGGAACCCACCCACCAGCCCCTTATGGCAGAGTTAGTACTGCTATAAAATGTTTTGCTTTGTTAAACATCTTTTCTCTCCTGGTTTAGTCGTTAATTAAAATGTCGATGTTGGTACTGCAATAAAGTGATTTGTTCATAACAATTTTCCTTCCTTGATAGAGCGGAGTATAACAGTCTAGTTGAAGGAAGTGTCAAATGAATAAGTAATAAAGGATTTAGAGATTAATTTTCTTGCTTAGTAGGTAAACAAACGTCGTATTTATTTTGGTCGGGTGGTAAGGTCATGATCGGTGAGCAGTAATTTCAAGATCCCTAGAGGGGGGGCGCCACCCATTATGGATGGGAGCGCCCGGGGGGAGGCGGCCATTGGCCCCTCAAACGGGGAGGCGGCACCCACTAAGTATGGGGTCGCCTAAGGGAAGGTGGTCATAGGCCCCTTCCAGGGGAGGAGGTGGCTCGATGCCCCTCCTACGAATTTCCCGGGGCCAGGATATCCGCGACGGCGGATATGAGAAGCAGTGTGGGGTGGGAGGGGGGTTCACGCTACCTTCTAGACACCTCACACGAGTCTTCGGACGACCAGTAAGATGGCGTCGAGTTAAAAAGAGGGCCCCCACGAAGACAAGGGAAATTGAGTTGGCACAGAGATACAGTCCTCTGTGCACCCGCCCTCACACCGTGAGGGGGGAGTTCGGGTAGTTGGGATCTGACACCGGTTGCGACCTTGCCGTTGGCCCGTAATGCTAGGATGTACAATTTTAATTTAGAAAAGTATGCATTTGCAGGATGTTAGACTCGGCTAGGAAAACCTTTGTACTAGAGATTTGTTAAGGTTAGCCAATCAACGTGTCTTCATCATAATGTAATAAATGAAAATTGTGCAAGATATGAAACTATTATTTTAATATTTTAATTTTGTTTCATATTTTAATAAATATGGCCGGGAGGGTAACTCCCTTCCGCCTTCCAAAAGTTCAGAACTGCGTCCGTCTTCCCATCCTTGGGGATTGTGTTGGGAGGGGGTGACAGGCATCCCGGCCATATGGGAGCGCTTCCCGGTGCGCGCCCCGGTACGTGCACTGGGAGCGCTACGGGAGTCCGCCATTTTGTGTTTCTGTAGAATTGAGACACAAGATGGAGGACAAACAACGTTGGGAATGGGTAGAAGGGGGCACGGTAGACACTTCCTGACCCTCTAGGTTTTCTGAGGGGAGTTTAGGAGGGGCATTTATGCCAAAATAAAAAAAAATAAAAATTATTTCGCGGGGGGAGCGCCCGGTACGCGCACCGGTGCACGTACCGGGGAGCGTACCCTGGTGAAAAATAGTGAAAAAAGTTAGAAAAAGATAATCCTTTTGAGTGATCAGAGGTAGTGTAGCTCTGAAAAGAGCTTTTGGGTTCTGTGGCTGATTTAGGTACCTACAAGTAGGTTCCAATGCACAGTCTTAAATTCAGGAGGAATATTCTATTCCCCTCATCTGAGAAGTGCACACCATCTCCTCTGTAGATGTCTTGCATGTTGTAACGCAAGTTATTATTGTATATTGAACCCATTCCACAGTCTCTCATGTAAGCAGAAACAGATTTATTCACATGTTTCCGTGCTTTCTCAAATTGTGGACAAAATTGGTGGACCAGTTCCATTTCCGTCTTTGGCATATATTGGAATATACCAAGGCAGTTTGTGGAAAAAGTGTCATCAATTGATCAAAGGTGTCCTTTAAAAGCATTTCCAGACCAACCCCAGTCATAGTGCCAAAATCATTTCCACCACAGTGCAGTTTTAAGAGGTCAGGGTTTGGCAGATGTAAAAAGGTTTTCACCAATGGTATAAATTGGTGACATCTCAATCCTCTCTGGCCAATCCACTTGATTTCCACATTTGATAAATCAAGGTTGTGAAAATTTCTGCTAGCTGCATACCTTTGAGCCCAGTGGATGTAGCTATGTCCAATAATCCACACAGAATACATGATGAGAGAAGGTTCTGGTGCAGTCAGATGAAGTGTGGGAATGAAATGGCAGTTGGAACAGTAGGAGTTTACAAAAAAATAATTGTGGAGTTTCCCTGCTCTTGAATCACAAGAAGCAATTTGAATGGTTAAGAAAAAGTCACTAAAAGCAATAATGCCCTGGATAAGCTGGTGTATTGAGAGGTCAAACATCCTTGCTGACTTAATTTGCAACATTGTAGAATAAACTTTTGAACCTGAGAGTTCAGTTAGGAGGGAGTTGCTATGGTAACAGATAAAAAAAGTCTGAGAGGGGAAAGGGTGTTGGTTTGAAAAAAGGGAGGGTAGAGTTTTGATTGGTTGAAATGAGGCATATGTGTGTAGAATTAGAGGTTTTCTCTGCCAGTCTTGGTTTCAGTGTATTGAGTGCACACCTTTTGCTCTGCTAAAGAAAAATTGGTGTGTGTGTCTGACATTGTTCTCAATCTCCCAAAGCATTTGTAAAGGTAAGTAATGATTCATTTAATTTAGATAGACACTTGTTTGCTCTATGGAGAAGATTTGGAATCAGATAGTGAAGTTTCAGTAGTAAAATTGAATGCTTGTACATAGGACTTGTGCTGTGTTTGTAAAAAGTTATTTAAAAAACGATTTTGGGGTAAATGGATTGCTTATATTTTTGAGAAGAAATTAATAGTGTCTGCCTCTGTAAAGAAATATATTTGAATGTTTTAGAATTATGTCACCTGCATTATCTCAAATTAGGAAGTAGATTGAGATTTTTTCTTCTTGGTTTGTGGCATGTTTTTTGGAAATGCTTGATATTAAAATATCATGATAGAAGATTTGTATTTTGTGAAACAGTGAGGTTTCACTAGTGAAATTGAATGCTTGTACATAGGACCTGCGCTGTGTTGGTAAAATGTTATTCAAAAAACGATTTTGGGGGCAAATCAATGGCATTTACATTTGGGCAATTTTGGGTGCAAATCTGGTATTTACATTTGGGCCTTATTTTGATTGCCTTGTGCCGCAGGTGCGTCACTTTTAACATGGGAAAAAAATGACGCACCGGTGGCGCAAGGCCTTCCTAAATAATGCCCTGAGTTTCTTTGTTGTTGGTTTGTGTTATGTTTTTTTGGAAATGCTTGATATTAAAATATGCAAGATAGAGGAATTGTCTTTTGTGACACAGTGAGGTTTCAGGAGTGAAATTGAATGCTTGTACATAGGACCTGCGCTGTGTTGGTAAAATGTTATTCCAAAAACGATTTTGGGTGCAAATCAATGGTATTTACATTTGGGTCATATTTATGATTGGCTTGTGCCGCAGGTGCTTCACTTTTGACATGGGAAAAAAATGACGCACCGGTGGCGCAAGACCTTTATAAATATGGTCCTGAATTTCTTTGGTTTTGGTTTGTGTGTTGCTTTTTGATAATTCTTGCTATTAACATTTGCAAGATAGAGGATTTGTATTTTGTAAAACAGTGAGGTTTCAGTAGTGAAATTGAATGCTCTTACATAGGACCTGTGCTGTGATGGTAAAATGTTATTCAAAAAGCGATTTTGGGGGCAAATCAATGGTATTTACATTTGGGCCTTATTTTGGATTGCCTTGTGCCGCAGGTGCGTCACTTTTAATATGGGAAATAAATGACGCACCAGTGGCGCAAGGCCTTCATAAATAAGGCCCTGAGTTTCTTTGCTGTTGGTTTGTGTCTTTCTTTTTGATAATGCTTGATATTAAAATATGCAAGATAGAGGAATTGTCTTTTGCGAAACAGTGAGGTTTCAGGAGTGAAATTGAATGCTTGTACATAGGACCTGCGCTGTGTTGGTAAAATGTTATTCCAAAAACGATTTTGGGGTCAAATAAATGGTACTGTCTAATCCTTGTCAATAATGTAAAACCAAATTCATGTGCTCAAAATATTTTTTTAGAATAATATTTAAAAAACAGAGATAAGGTTATATGTATAAGTATTATAGTGTTTATATTGTTTATTTATTGTCATTGCTTTGTTGTTTGATAATAGTGGTCTATAATGTGCATGTTTTTTTTTACCACAGATTTAAATCAACATTTTAATATTAAGGCAAAATGCCCACAAGCCAGAGGAAAAGGAAAGATGCTATGCGAAAAAAAAAAAAGCGCAATGCAATTAAAACAGTGTCCTACAACAAATACTACAAAAAATGCGAAAAAAGCTTCTGGTAAGACAACAAAGTCCTTTCTTTGGAATATTTATAGATAACAAAAAAATGTAAATATACATGTCAGTTTACAGAAGGAGACAGCAAATTTGAAGAGAAAGGAGAGGTCTCCCCAAAATCTTACTACTGCAGCAGGAGACAATAATATTTATAGGAATAGAAGACAAAATTAATTTAGGGACATACGTAAACGAATGTTTCGCAATAGAGTAGTTTTAAATTTATTAAAAAACATTAAGAAAGGTACACAGAGAGCTGCTTTTTATAAGAAAAAGAAAAATGTAGAGAAGATTGTTGATCAAGCTTTTGAAGTTAAGAACAAATTATTTATTTTAGTAATCAATAGAATTAGGACACTTAACAAGACAATTGATGTTTTCAAATCAAACAGTAGATTCAAAAGAGTAATTAATCGAACTCATTTTTGTAAAGTTTTTTCTGGAGAATGGATGCATAGTTCAATTTGTGAGCCATTTTTTAATGAGGAGAGTTACTTCCAGGAGAATGATTTAGTGCATGCAGTTGACACCAGTGGTCGAGCATATGAGGTGAAAGATGGTTGTCCGATTGAAAAAGAGAAACTTGTGTCTAGAGATGTAGAAGAGGTATTAAGTGATAAAGTTTTAGGAAGACGTACTAAGGGTCAAGTGTACAATTGGAAATGTAGTAGTATTTGTATTGTGAGACAGGATTCTATTGATGTGCTTCATAATTTCTTACGTACATATAGTAAGAAAAGTCTAAAACAAAAAATGAAGATATTGCAAGACTTAGATCCTTGCAGAGTGAGAGAAAACACAGGTTTGCATGGACATTCATTGGCTTGTCTTTCTAGAAAAGTATGTCAGAGTGTTTTTCATCATTTTAGGATGTTAGCAGTGCATCATAACAAAATGAGGAAATTAGTGAGAAGGTTGTATTTTGCAAAAAGTCCAGCACTTAAGCTTAAACAGTTAAACAGTGCTCTTTTGCATGGAACTGAATTAGATGTGAAGAAGATTTGTGAAGAAATTGAGATTTGTTATTTTTGCGAAAAAGAGGACAGTGTAGAAATTGACACAGTAATACAAGATAATGTGGAAGACAATGTACAGATTTCAAGTACAGAAAAGTTTGACCAGGAAATTAGCAAGTTTCAGTTGAAATCAAGTGAAAGGCCTAATTTTACTTGTGTTTGTTGTCGGCGGACTCATTATAAGATTCAGACTAGGTTAGTTGATTTATATGCAAAAAGTGAAATGGAAAATAATAGTGAATGGAGGAATTTTGCAAATTATTTGTTGGTGGAGAATTGTTTTGATTTGAGTTTTGATCAGCGTATTTGTAAATATTGTTATAATAAATTAAATGAAAACAGAATGCCTGCTAGAGCTGTTTATAATAATCTGGAGTTGGTAGACATTCCTTCTGAATTGATGGATTTAATCAATAAATATGAATCTATTTTGATTCAATGTGTCCATCCTTTTCAGGCAATTGTTCGCATGGAGCCTAAGACAGGGAAATTGCCTCCTTCAGATTTACAGAGAGGATTAAAGGGAAGAGTTGTTTATTTGCCTCTAGATTTCAAGAAAAATATTGATATTATTGGTGTAGAAAAAGTGGAAGAGGAACCTTTAGTTGTTCTAGTTAATGGGGTTCCAGCAAAGAGTAAGAAAATCTGGCAAGATTTAGTGGATGTTAGGAAAGTCAAAAAGGCAACGTTGTATTTGGTCAAAAACAATGAGTACTACAAACATGTATGTGTTGAAGCAGAGGAAATAGCTGCAGAAGAAGACAGTGATTGTTCACTCGGCCAAATTGAAAAAAATGATGTGTCTAGAGGTGAAGAAATATATGAACATTATACGGTTCATCCTTTGCTTTCCAAAGAAGTAATGGGGAATGCAATTGACTTGTTTCAAATGAAAGCAGCAAAAGGAAGTCCCATTAGTGTATGGGAAGAAAGTTTGGAAGCTCGTTGTTTTCCGAAGCTATTTCCAACAGGTCGAGGTGGACGATATGACGATCGACCAGTTCAAATTCCTGCAGCTGAATACCGGACTTTAAGATTATATGCTGAAGATCCAAGGTTTTGTCAATGCATTCCTTATTTGTTTCATCTACTGTATGAAAGTGATTTGTCTGGGCTTTCTTATGCAGTTAATCATATATTGAAAAGTGGAGCTCATCTGCAAAATGTTTCGGCGAGGGACTTTATGGAGAAAGTCAATCTGCAAGACAGTATTTTGGAATCTCAGCTAATCAATCTCATGGCATGTCAGCGTGGAACAAACGAGTATTGGTTCCGTCATCATGGGGAATTGAAATGTATGCTAAGAAACTTAGGAACTTCTACATGGTTCCTCACTCTTAGCTGTGCTGAGTATGCATGGGACGACTTACTTCAATTTCTACGAGAGGCAAATGGAAACATACAAAATATAGAATTGAAAACACCTGGAGAACTGTGTTCTTTGGATCCAGTGAATGTTTGCAGATATTTTAATCATAGATTTGAAGCTATGATGTCTTTTATTACCAACAAAAAAAATCCTCCCCTTCGAGAGGTTTTGGATTTCTTTTGGAGGAAGGAATATCAAGCGAGAGGTGCTCCTCATATACATATGCTGTTATGGATTAAAGATGCACCCAAATTTGGATCAGATTCGGATGAAACAGTGATGAGTTTCATTGAAGAGTATTCAACATGTGCTGTTCCGAAAACTACTGAAGAAAACAGTTTAAGGCAACAAGTTTTACGTTTTCAATCTCATCGTTTTGGAAAGTACTGTCGTTGAAAATTCAAAAACAAGGAAAAGTACTACACAAAATGTCGTTTTGCGTTTCCACGACCAGTGATTTCTAAGGGAAGAGTAAATAATTTAATGTCATCTCTACGACATACTGTGACGAGGAAATCACCCAAAAATACATATAATTTAAAAAGAAACGAAGAGTCCAAGTACATCAACGACTACAACCCAGTGATTTTGTCCATGTGGAATGCTAACATGGATATTCAGTTCGATGCTGACAAGTCTATTGCTGTGGCTTGATATGTGACATCTTACATCACAAAAAAAGAAAAGACAGAACTGAAGGAAATGTGGGAGGACATTTCACATGAAAAGAGTCTAAGCAAGAAATTATACAGTTTCAGTCTAAAGATGTTGTCGCATCGAGAAATTGGAGCATATGAATGTTCTGATCGGTTATCATCAGCAAGTCTCTATGCCAAATCAAGAACAATCATTTGGGTGAGTCTAGGTCTTGCTGCAACACGAAACCGAGTTTTGAAATCTGTACAAGAAATTGAATATTTGGCGGAAAAAGAACCAAACAGTACAGATATTTTGAAGACAAATATGTTGGATACATAGTATCCAAATAGAAGTACTCACCTTGAGAACACTTGTTTGTATGAAGTTCTGCAAAACTACAGTTATAAGAGGAACATCATAGAAGATATCAATAATGGAAAATATGCTGTCATTGGGTATGAAGGATGTCTAGTGAAGCAGAGAAAAGGCCATTTGATTAATCATCAAAAATTGAGTTGCGAAGCTCCAGTCAAAAGAGCATTTTACTATTTAGCTCTTTTGCAACTCTTTAAGCCATGGCGTACAGAAGAGGAACTACTTGGAGATTTTCTCTGTTATGAAGACTCTTTTAGTGCAACTAAGGATACCATAGAATGTCCTGTTTTTCCAAATTATCTGCAAATGTTGAACGAAGAAATAAATCAAGAAACCACAATTGCTGAAGAGATTGCTAGAGACAGTTCTCAAGACATTCAGAGTTCTACTTCATTGAGTCAGGATCCACTAGGAGGACCAATTATCCAAAATGAAGCTGCAACTGCCATGGATGAGGTGGAAAGAGCTATGGAACAAGCTCAAGAGAATGGAGTTAACTTAGAAGATTTGGTAAAGCAACTAAACGTTGAGCAGAAAAAGATATATGACGAAGTTACAGAACAGATTGAACACGGTTTCAGACATGAGAAAAAAGTGTGTTCATGTACATCATTTAAGCCTGTTTGACTGTACGTAAGTGGAGAAGCGGGAACAGGAAAAAGTTTTCTGATTAAAGCCATTGCAACTTATTTGCAGAAAAGGACTGAATCACCGCTGTCTTGTGTTGTAACCGCTCCAACTGGACTGGCAGCACATAACATTAAAGGGATTACTCTACATCATTTACTGTTGCTGCCAGTTGAGCATGATAATAAATTGCATTACAACAAGCTATCTGGAGATGCGTGTTCTGAAGTTTCCAGAGTCTTGAAGAAAATGAAACTTCTTATCATTGATGAAGTAAGCATGGTCTCAAATCTAATGCTTGCTTTTGTGCATTTGAGAATGCAAGAAATTCTTAGAACAAAGTATGATGTGTTATTTGGAGGAAAACACATTATTGTTTTTGGAGATCTACTGCAGTTGACTCCAGTAAAAGGACAACCAGTGTTTAAAATGCTTACACATGAAGATACCAGGAAGTCCCTTGGAAGCATTGGAAACGTTAATATATGGTTACATTTTATATATGCTGAACTGCTTCAAAATATGCGACAGGCAAAGGATGAAGATTATAAAAATATTCTACAAGATGTAAGAATCGGAAAAGTAAGTGAGCTTGGGAAAGAAGCTTTACATTCTCGATTAATTTCAAATTTGTATCCAAATGAAAACATTCTTCCAGAGAATATTTTTACAAAAATGACTGAGAAGAAATCTGGGATATGTTTGATGCCAACTCTGCAAGAATGTTCCATCTTCAATAACAAAATGTTAAAGTTAGAAAATGAAGAGATTGTGAAACTGGAAGCAAGAGATAAAATAGAGCATATGGGTGCAACAATTGTTTTGTCAGAAAATTTGAAAACAAAATTGGATTCATTAGAGAAAAGTATTTCTAAAACAGCTGGTTTTGAAAAGACTCTGAATGTGTGTTTAAATTGTTGTATCATTTTGAGAAGGAATTTAAATGTTGAAAGAGGTCTGGTAAATGGAGCAATGGGTTATGTTGTTGATTTTGTGAATTATAGAAATAGAGATGGAATTGAATTTTTAAAAATAAAATTTGATGGTATTGAGCAAGTACAACAAATCAGTCGTTGTTCTGCTAGATTTTTGCTTGTAAAAGACTTATATGTTCGCCGAAAACAGTTTCCTGTTTGTTTGGCATATGCAGTGACAATTCAGAAATCTCAAGGTTTAATTGTAGATAGTGCTTTGGTGAACATTGGAAGATCTGTGTTTAAAGAGGGTTTTGCATATGTGGCATTATCACGAGTCAGAACTTTATCAGGATTGTACTTGATTGAGTATGATGAGACAAAGATTTGTGCAGATCTATATTGTGTTAAAGAATACAATAGGTTAAGAAGAGAGTATGCTCCACATTTGCCTCAATATCCTCTGTTTGAAAAACGAGTGGTAGGCCAAAAAAGAAGAAATGAGAATAATTGCAGTGAGGTAGTAGCAAAAAGACAAAAAGTAGATGAAACTGTAATTCAAAACAGAAAGAAAAAGGATTCTGATGAAAATGTTGTTGGATTTCAGTTTCAAAACAGTTCTGGTGTCAACTGCTATGCTAATGTAGTGGTTAATGTTGTTTTTTTTCTTCAAACTTTACAAGAACAGATTGTTGAAAATCGGGATCAAAGATTGTGTGGTTTATTGAATTCTGTGTTTGAGAAATGTAGCAGTGATAGAGCAAAAATAGAAAGTCTAACAGAAATTCGAAATATTTTAGATATGTGTTCTGGTCAAGATAAATTTTCACAGAACATTCAGCAGGATTGTCAGGAATTTTTAATGTATATGTTTGGTGTTTTGGAAGATGAAGGTGTAGGTGACCCCTGTGCCCTCGCAGGCGGTCGCTCCCTCCACGCTGCCCTGCCGCTCGCCTTCCTGCCTGCTGACTTAGCTGCTGCCTGGCCGCTCCCTGATTGCTGAAGACCTCCGCTCACCTCCTCTATGCCGCTGCCCTCCGCATCTTCCTCAGGTTTGCCTTCTGCCCGCAGCCTGCCGCCTCTGCCCCCGCTCCTCACCGGCCCCGCTGCCCCGGTCACCTCCGTGCTTCCCGCAGCTTTCCCGCCGCCGCTGACCCGTAGCTCTGCCTCCCCTACTCTCCCATTGGTCCTCCCGCCTCCCGGCTGACCCTCCCTCCTGGGTCCTACTTAAGGGGTCCCTGCCGGGTCACTCACTGTGACCCCTGTGCCCTCGCAGGCGGTCGCTCCCTCCACGCTGCTCTGCCGCTCGCCTGCCTGCCTGCTGACTTAGCTGCTGCCTGGCCGCTCCCTAATTGCTGAAGACCTCCGCTCACCTCCTCTACGCCGCTGCCCTCCCCATCTTCCTCAGGTTCGCCTTCTGCCCGCAGCCTGCCGCCTCTGCCCCCGCTCCTCACCGGCCCCGCTGCCCCGGTCACCTCCGTGCTTCCAGCCGCTTTCCCGCCGCCGCTGACCCGTAGCTCCGCCTCCCCTCCTCTCCCATTGGTCCTCCCGCCTGCCGGCTGACCCTCCCTCCCGGCTCCCACTTATGACGCCCCCTCAGCGACCGCGCAGTGGACGCGCGCAGTGGGAGCGCCGATTGAGTGCCGAAGGTGCGCCAAAGGTAAGCCCGTCTGCGCCCTTGGTCCCCGCGCCCGCCAGCCCCCCCGCAGGACCTCTGACTTCGCCACGCTCATCGCACTCAACACCGCCCGAGCACCTGGATGCTACCAAGCGTCCCCGCGACGCACCCATGGACCCTTCGTCTGCCGATCCTGCAACTTCTCCTGCCTTCAAACAGGCACTACGCCCACCAAGACGGACAACAGCAACCACCTCAAGTGCATCCTGGTCAACACCTGCTCCGTCCACAGACACGCCGTGGAACTCTGGAACCTCCTCGACACCGCATCTCCAGACGTTGCCTTCCTCACGGAAACCTGGATGAACGCCTCCTCAGCCCCCGACATTGCCATAGCCATCCCGGACGGCTACAAGATCATCAGGAAGGATCGCATCAACCAGACCGGAGTGGGCATTGCCATTGTTCACAAAAGCACCATTCGCATCTCGACTGACTGCATTGACGCATTCAACGCCGCCGAATACCTGCACTTCCAGATCCACACCGACCCCAAGACTACCCTCAGAGGCACCCTTATCTACAGACCCCCGGGACCACGCGCACAGTTCAGATAAGACATCACAGACTTCATCAGCCCTCACGCCCTCCCCCCCGCCGACTACATCCTCCTCGGGGATCTCAACTTCCACCTGGAGAACAACAACGATCGCAACACCACCGCCCTGCTGGACAACCTCGCCAACCTCGGACTCAAGCAACTGGTCTACTCCCCCACCCACTACGCCGGCCACACGCTCGACTCTCTCTTCTCATCCAGCAAGCACATCACCTTCAGCCACTGCACCGGACTCCACTGGACTGACCACAGCTGCGTCCACTTCAGCTTCAAAAAGAACACGGTCCACCACCACCCGAAGCAGGTTCCCCACAGAAACTGGAGCAAGATCACCGTCGACCAGCTCATCACCTCCCTCAGCCAGAACCCACCTATCAGGACAACGGACCCTAACACAGCAGCCCTCGACCTCACGCAATGGCTGACCTCCTGTGCCGACGACCTCGCCCCACTGAAGAACCCACTCACCAGGCCCAGAAGCAAGAAGGCCCCCTGGTTCACCAACGAAATCAAGGACTCCAAGAAGGCCTGCCGCACCCTCGAGAAGGCCTGGCTCCTCGACAAGACCACCGACAACATGACCGCCCTCAAACTCGCCACCCGCAGACATCACCAGCTCATCCGCACCACCAAGAAGAAATCTCTGAAGGAACGACTGGACAAGAACGCCCATGACAGCAAGGAGCTCTTCAACATCGTCAAGGAGTTCTCCAACCCCAACCCCAGCACCGGCAACAACGACATCACTCCCTCGCATGATCTCTGTGACTCCCTCGCCTCGTACTTCCACCGCAAGATCGCCGACATCCACAACAGCTTCGGCGTTCCACCCCCGCACCCATCGACCGAACCTACACACCCCGCCGCCATCCTCCAGACATGGACCGAAGTGACCTCCGAAGACACGACACGCATGATGAACACCATCCACTCCGGATCTCCGACCGACCCATACCCCCACCATGTCTTCAACAAGGCCGCCTCTACCATCACTCCCCACCTCCGAGACATCATCAACACCTTCTTCGACACAGCCACCTTCCCGGAGAGCTGGAAGCACCCGAGCTCAGCGCACTACTGAAGAAACCAACAGCGGACCCGACCGACCTCAAGAACCTCTGCCCCATCTCACTCCTTCCCTTCCCTGCCAAAGTCATCGAGAAGATCGTCAACAAGCAACTGGCCGCCTTCCTCGAGACGAACGGATCCCTCGAACCATCGCAGTCCGGATTCAGAGCCAACCACAGCACCGAGACCGCCCTCATCGCAGCCACCGACGACATCCGAGCCCTGCTCGACAACGGTGAAACAGCGGCACTCATCCTCCTTGACCTCTCCGCAGCATTTGACACTGTCTGCCACCGAACCCTAGGCCAACGCCTCAACGACACCGGATCCAGGGGAAGGCTCTGGAATGGATCATCTCATACCTTTCCGGCAGAACACAGAGAGTACGCCTCCCCCCGTTCCGATCTGAGGCCACCAAAGTCATCTGCGGAGTCCCGCAAGGATCGTCGCTCAGCCCTACTCTCTTCAACATCTACATTAAATCCCTCGCTGGCGTCGCACGCCAACACAACCTCAACGTCATTTCCCACGCCGATGACACCCAGCTGATTCTCTCCCTCACCAGAGACCCCGACACCGCCAAAGCCAGCCTAAACGAAGGGATGAAAGACGTCGCCGAGTGGATGAACATCAGCCGCCTGAAGTTGAACACGGACAAGACAGAAGTCCTCATCCTGGGACCGTCGCCCTCCGCATGGGACGACTCCTGGTGGCCCCCGGCCCTAGGCACCGCACCCAAGCCAACGTACCACGCACGCAGCTTGGGCGTCATCCTGGACTCCTCCCTTTCGATGACTAGACAAGTCAACGCCGTCTCCTCATCCTGCTTCCACAACCTCCGCATGTTCCGCAAGATTTTCCGATGGATCCCGACCGAGGCCAGGAAGACTGTCACCCAGGCCCTCGTCACCAGCACACTAGACAACGGAAACACCCTCTACGCCGGTACCACAGCCAAGCTACAGAAAAGACTTCAGCGTATCCAGAACGCCTCCGCCCGACTCATCCTGGACGTCCCCCGTCGCAGCCACATCTCGAGCCACCCGAGAGACCTGCACTGGCTCCCTGTCAACAAGAGGATCATGTTCAGACTCCTCACCCATGCACACAAATCCCTCCACGACCTAGGCCCAAAGTACCTCAACGATCGCCTGACCTTCTACACGCCCACCCGCCTGCTATGATCCGCGAACCTCGCCCTCGCCGTCGTCCCTCGCGTCCAGTGAGCCACCGCCGGAGGAAGGAAGATCCTTCTCCTACCTGGCGGCTAAGACATGGAACTCCCTGCCCGTCCGCCTGCGGCTAACCCAGGACCACCTCGCCTTCAGGAAACAGCTCAAGACCTGGCTGTTCGAGCAGTAGCAGACCCCCTCCCCCTAGCGTCTTGAGACCCTTCCGGGTGAGTAGTGCGCAATATAAATTCCATGATTGATTGATTGATTGATTGATTAGATGTAGATAATCTTTTTAGCCTTTCTTATCAATGGCAGCATGACTGCCACAACTGTAGTTCATCAAGTACTACTAGAATAGACACTGAAATATTTATATATTTGACTTTACCAGACTGCAAATCAGTGTCATTCAAAAATCTAGTTAAAGCAGCAGATCATAATATGGTGTGTACCCAATGTAAGTGTCCAATGCTATCCACATTATTTATACAAAGTTATGGTGAGTATATCATTTTAGTTTTCCAACGATGTAGACCTGATGGAACTAAATTGACAACTTCTATCAAAATGTTTGTGGCTTCTCAGTTATCAATTTCAGGAGGAACCTTTACAACTGTAGCTATTATTTATCATGACGGTCCTTCGACAACATCAAGACATTATACATGCTACTTAAAATGTCAAAAAGTTTGGAGTTACTGCAATCATTCTCATTTGCCTTATAAACAATGTTTGCCTTATGACTTTAAAAATTCTTACCTAGTGTTTTTAAAACCAAAGTTTTAGTAAAGGTCATTGCCTTTGAAGACGGGAGTAGTTAATAAAAGTTAGTTAGTTAGTTAGTCTAATGTTTAAAATTATATATCTCATATAGGTACTGTAAGTGGATCTCATAGTAAAAAATACTCATATATCTGACACGATTTGGCCGTAAGGAAAGTGTAAGGTATGATGTTCTTAGATCGATGAAGTCGATGAAATGGAAGTTATAGAGAACAGCAGACTTTTTTTCCACCAAAAGGACCTTCACTATCTTCTATTTGGCCTCAAGGAAAAGTAAGTGAATCAAAGATTACTGTACATATATGATTTGTAAGTTTTTATGTTTTTTTTTAAACACAATCTTTTAGATTGTGTTTTTTTTCCCGCTGTTATATGATGAAGAGTTTGAACTCACTAATTTAAGTGAAATTCAATATATTCTGAGAACAGCAAAAATAAACAATGTAACATTGTATAAGTCATTCTATAGTTTGCATTGTGTAATTTATATTGTATTCCCATTTTCTCACACTAATTTTCCATTTCCACCCTTATTTAGCTCTCTTTACTCACTTACACTGCCTTTTTTTCACTTTGTTTCATCTCTGTTTCTTTACTCCACTTCTTTCACAACTCCTCAATCCAATTTCAACTGTCTGCATTTCCTCTCTCCCTTCCACCACTTTTCAGCTTTCTCACATTCTCTCAGTACCACTGCTTTAGTTCTCTTCCCCTCTCTTTCCTTCTTTTGCTCCTTTACTCTTTTTCCTTTCTCACTCATTGTACTGCAGTTCACTCAGTCCTTCCCTTTGTCTTTCTGTGTACTTACTTTCTCACTCCTTTTTCCTTTATCCTTCTATATTAACCTCATTCCTTTCATCCCTTCACTCTGTGACTCCCCTTCACTCACTCTCAGTCATCTTCCATTCCTCTTTCTTATTAATGGTTCCTCATTTAGACTCCTTTCCTTTTCACTCATTTTCCTTTTACTTTCTTCTCTTTCCTGATTTCATTTTGGTATCTCACATTCTTTTAGTATCTTACTTATCTTCAGTAATTTGTTCTCTTTCTATTTCTTTTTCCCTCTTTTTTGTCTTTCTACATTACTTTATTTCTGTTTTTGTATCCTTCACTATTGCTTTATTTCTTAGTACACTTTTTTTATATTTTACCTCTTGACCTGTTTCTTCTATTTTAAAATATTTATTTTATTAATTATAACTTGTTTTTTTCTTTTGTCTTTCACAGATACAAAGTGTAGTTTAAAGATGCAAGTAAGTTTTCATTAATTATATGGTAAGTGTGACTACAAAATGTAGTTTGTCATCATCCCTTTGCTTTAACCTCACTACTTTTCTCTCACCCTACCTCACCCCTGTTTCCTTACTCTGCTTCCCTCACTTATTCTTATCCTCCATATTTACTTCTCTTTTCCTTACTTTCCTATCACATTCAACTTCTTTCAGTGCCCCTGCTCACCCACACTCCCTCTCTTTCCTTTTTTTTCTGCTTCACTTAGTCCCTTTCTAAAACTCCTTCCTTTACTCTCTCTGTTCTTTCTTTCTGTCATTCCCTATGTCTTACCCTTATTCACTTTTATCCACCCTCTTTCACTCCTCTTTACTTACACTCACTGCTATTTTCTTTCCCTGCATCACCACTGTTCCTTTTCTATGGTTCCGTCACTACCTGTCATTCCCCATCCTTTACTCTCCTTCCTTTTGCTTTCATCACCCATTCACATTCTCCCAGAACATCTGCTTTAGTTTTCTTCCTCTTTCTTCTCTTCTTTTGCTCCCTTATTCATTTTCCTTTTCTCAGTTACTTCCTCTTATACCTTTTCTCTGTTTTACTATCTATTACACAGTCCCTCTGTGTTTCTCCCTCTAGCTCTCTTTCTCTTTACACCACTCTCTTTGTCCCCATTCCTCATGCTCACTCCTTCATTATTTTTTTAATCTTTTTTTTTATTGGTGCGCTGACGGGACGCGCCCCGGTACGCGCACAATGGCGCTCACCGGTACGCGCACCGGGAGCGCTCCAGAGTGAAATATAAAAAAAATGAATATACTTAAAAAAAATATTATATTAATATACAATATAGGATTCATTTTTAGAAAAACATACCTTTCTAAGCTATAGATATTTGCGAAAAAATAACCTTAGAAATTCACTAAAAAACACATAGGTATGAGGCCCTATAAAAAGTTAGGAATTAGCATTTAAAAAACCTATGAAATTCACTGAAAAAACCATAGGTTTCACACCAGTTATAGTTAGGAATTAGCATTCAAAAAACCTATTAAATTCACTGAAAAAACCATAGGTTTCGCACCAGTTATAGTTAGCTGGAAATTTTACTGACATAAAACCATTGAAATTCCACGTTATGGTTAGTTGGACTCACTATAACTTGCGCGTGTAATGCACTGCTGATGACGTCACATATTACATCACTCATGACATGGTCAGTGACATCACTGATGACAGCTCTGTGCAGCACTCAGCAATACTTCAAAGTTGCTTGTGTTGTGCTTAAGACCCAATTTCTTTGTGTAGCTGTTTCTACTCATCCCAGGGTCATCGGCTCATTGAACTATGTCATCCGACCTCTGGTAGGATTTATATTTTAAGATTTTGTGCTTCCTCTGCTTCTTCGCTACACTCTGGTTGCTTTAGTACACCAGTGTAAGTAATGTTAGTATGTGTTTATACTAACCAATGCATCATGGACCTCCTAGGTGCAGTTCATACAATGTCCCGGGGTGTGCATCCGCGGGACATTTATGTTTGCTATTAGCCGGCGGGTGCATGGCTTCCACCCTGTTATAGCAAATCCTTGTTTGACTAATTGAAGCGAGGGGAGGAAAACCTCCTATTGCTTTATTAGAGCGGATATGGATGGTAAAAATGGAGAAAAAAAAGACGGGGTTTCACTCGTTCATTTAAATTAGGCTCCTGCTGGGTAATGTTCCGTGGCTAATCCTATATATTATATTGCGGGTTTCTCTAGGACTGGGGATCTTAATGTCACATGTAAATTAGGCGTGAAGGGCACAGAGACGTTTCGTAGCTTAGGAGATTGCCACCTTCTCGGGTATTGTCTACTAATTTTTCGGGGAATTCGAGGCCAACTGAAGTCCGGGGATCGCCACCCTACGGGGCTTTACTTAAATATGCAGGGTGGGCCTCAGCAGTCCCTGAAGTCGCGGTGGTGCTAGGCAGTGCCTTATTGGTTTCGTAATCACACGTGCAGTACTCATGGTGTTATAATGTGATACAGGCATAGAACCCTTGCAGTTGTAGAACTCCGTAGGCTTCATTTATGTAATTGTCTATTGGTTTATATTTGGTAGGTGCACCGCTAAATTACAAATGTTTTCTCTCTAAACCTCCTATAAACAGACGGTTTTCACAATAAACTAAAGACAAGTGTTGTCAGAAAAAGACCTGTACACTCACTTATATATTGGAAAAAAAAATCTTTATTAAAACAACACAAATGAATGGAAACGCAAGTGTCTTAGAACAAACAACAGTTGAACATGAAATACGTGGGTGGGACTCCTCCGGTAGCAGCTTACAAAAACCTGAAAGACAAAAATTAAACATAAGTCTGTATGCCATGTGGAAGAGGAAAAGAAAGGTAGTCCGAATGAAAGGAAGATAGTGAGAATGGGAGGAAAGGGAGGAAGAGGGAGTGGGTGGAAGGGAGAAGGGAAGGGAGAGTCAAAAGAACAGAGGGAGGAGGATACAGAGCGTCGGCCTATTTTACCCAGCCCTTAGTGTTTATGTCCCGTCACCCATTTGTCTAGGACGCTGGGGTCAGCGAGAAAGAGTGTGGTCGAGCAAGTCCTTAAAATGAAACCTATGAATGAGGCCAGAGATTACATTATTAGCTACGGGAACATCGCTTGCCTGCACCTGTGCACCCAGGGTACTGCACCCCAGCACCTTCCCCGCACTGTGATCAGTTGTAGGTCCTGCGCACCGAGGCATCACTGCTCACCTTTTACCGTGCATGTGTCCAACGATGTGTTGGTGCAAGCTCCGAGTCCGGGGTATCTTTGTATGGTGGGAGAGCAGGTCTCCGGTCAGGGATGGTGTCTTGATACCACGACGGAGGGCGTCCGAATGCCGAGGGCATCATGATGGGGTGAGAACCCATTCCGCCAATTTTTGGTCAATTCAGTGCCTGAAAAGGGAGAAATAATTTATTGGTGGAAACGTCTGGAGGTAAATGAAGGTTTATTTCAAGCTTAATAGAAAACATCAGTTGAGTGCATCCTTCGTTTTTGAAGTACGATCTACCAACTGTTAAATAAGGTTAAATAATATTATGTTGTAACAAGGATTCACATACAAAGGAACAGAGTGCATGCAAAAAGCATAATGTGCATGTGTAATGCAGTGATGGCAGCCTGTGTGCATATACACTTAGTAATGAGCTCACTACAGTGCCCTAAAAGCCAACGCCACGTGTCTGTAGGGCAGTGCTGCCCGCTGGCTCTGGCCAATGGTACGGTCCAGCAGGTCCTTAAAATGAGACAGAGATGAGACTGAATCAGGTCAGAGATCACATAATTAGGCACGGCAACATCGCTTGTTAGGACCTGCACACCCAGGCTGAGGCACCCTACCCCTCCCGCAGCACCGTGCTCTACACGTGTTTGTAGGGCAGTGCTGCCCGCTGGTTCAGGCCTAGAGTACGGTCCAGCAGGTTGTTAAAATGAGGCAGAGATGGGACTGAATGGGGTCAGATCACATTATTATGGACGACCATATCACTTGTTCGCACTTGTGCACCCAGGTTGATGCACCCCAGCCACTTCCCACGCACTGTGCTCAATTGTAGGTCCTGCGCACCGAAGCTTCACTGCTCACCTGACACCATCTGTGTGTCCAATTATATGCCGGTGCAAGCTCCAAGTCCGGGATACTTTTGTAGGGTGGGAGAGGAGGTCTCCGGTCGGGACATTGTCTTGGTATCACGATGGAAGGAGTCAGAATGCCGAGGGCATCATCACAGGATGAGCACCAGCTCCGGCCATTTTCAGTCAATTCAGTGTCTGATAAGGGAGAAATAATTTAACCTCTGGAGGTAAATGAAGGTTTATTTCAAGCTTAATAGAAAAATCCAGTTGAGTGCATCCTTCGTTTTTGAAGTACGATCTACCAACTGTTAGTGGTAATCGTGGTTCAAAGTGGAGTTGGAGTGCACGACAATACATAAGGTTAAATAATAATATGTTATAACAAGGATTCACATACAAAGGAACAGTGCATGTGCTAGAAGCATAATTTGCACTTGATATGCAGTGGTGGAAGCCTGTGTGCATGTACACTTAGTAATGAGCTCACTACACTGCCCTAAAAGCCAACGCCACGTGTCTGTAGGGCAGCACTGCCCGCTCGCTCAGGCCTACAGTGCGGTCCAGCAGGTCCTTAAAATGAGACAGATATGTGATTGAATGAGGAAAGAGATCACATCATTACGTGCGGCAACATCGCTTGCTCGCACCCTCGCACTCAGGCTGAAGCACTCCATCCCTACAGCAGCACTGCACTCAACACGTGTCTGCAGGGCAGCGCTGCCCGCTGGCCCAGGCCTACAGTACGGTCCAGCAGGTCCTTAAAATGAGACAGACATGTGACTGAATAAGGTCAGAGATCACATCATTGCGCACCACAACATTGCTTGTTCGCACGTGCGCAATCAGGCGGATGCACCCCACCCCTACCGCAGCACTGTGCTCAACACGTGTCTGTAGGGCAGCACTGCCCGCGGGCTCAGGCCTACAGTACGGTGCCACAGGTCTTTAAAATGAGACAGAGATGTGACTGAACGAGGTCAGAGATCACATCATTACGCAAGGCAACATCGCTTATTGGCACCTGCGCACCCAGGCTGATGCACCCCACCCCTACCGCAGCCCTGCACTCAATTGCAGCTCCTGTGCACCCAGGTCCCACTGCTCACCTCCTGTAATTGTTGTGTGTGCAACCACTATGGCAGCAGTGTTCACAATTCAGTTGTAGTGTTGATTGTAGGATGATGTACACCTCATGAAACGCTTCGGAAACACGACGGGCAGTAGTGTTCACAATTTAGAACCAGTGTTGATTGTCAGGATAGTGAACACCTCATGGATCCCTTTTTATTATTATGCATTGTGATATGCGAGATGGATGCGGCCAAAACACCTGAGGCAGTGTGGAAGAACTGGGACATGTGGCATCATTGTTATCCTATTTATACGTACGCAAAAGCCAGCGTAGAGGTGTGAATAATTGTTCCGGGATCTGGGCGTTGTTCAGTTCCTGCTTGGCCAGGAAGTGTAGTTATGTGTGTTTCTTTTGCAGTTTTGACATCGCAGAATGCGCTATTTATATTAATGTAGCATGTATCGGGAGGGCGGCAACTATCACTAATGAGAGGCTGTTCGAAAAGATTGAATGGCGAACATCACAAGTCGTTGTCAAGGTTGTGGATATGCGCAGACATGCATGTCAATGGTGTGCGGTATTATTGAAAGTGTTGCTATCGTGAAGCGTACACATGTGAATGTGCTTGGATGGAGGTAGGATCAGCAGTGAGGCTACGTCATACACAGTGATAACGCTCATTACAGTCAAGCAATGTATGTCAAATGTGAATCTGAAAGTCTCACATAGGACACACTACTATATTGGTAAAGCCTGACAACAGAGCGTACACCAATACAAATCTACACATTACTGTTTGTCACATGTGACCTAGGATGTGCACTCTGCCTGTGGCTGATGATACTCCTTAGAGCCACCAATTCCCAGGCCGAAAGGCAGCACAATAATGTGCACACACAAACACCAGGGGCATCGTGTAACACACATTTGTTTTTTGATGTAACTTTTGAGATGCGCAGCCTTCACACGTGGAAGGCTTCATGTACAGACCATAAATATTGATCAAGATGATTGTTGCATGTTGTGTGTACAAGGAAACAACCTTTTAAAAAAAGTTGTTTACGGTGAAGTGGTGTCTCTCATCAAATGCTGTAGAGAGAATGACTAAAATGGGTGGGGTCGTCCAACTGTTATAATGGTAAATGTTATGAAGCAATCAAATGCTTTTTTTTAGGGTCACATGGCAATCGAGCACCGAGCGTGCAAGGAGGCCGCAACCGACGCGGTTTTGAGAAAACATTTATCATAATATAAGTTTATTACAGTTAGAAATATTTAAATGTTTAAAATATTTTAGATTATCGCTTGCTGTCATATACTGTTTAAAGTTATTTACATATACTTTTGAGACAAAAAAAGAGCGAATGGCGGAACCGGTGTGACACCATTAGTCTGTGACGTAACACAGGGCCTGGCGGACTGCACTCATCGCATACGCAACGCGCAGCTGATGCACCACATACATACATGAAGTAATGCGTGGCTTTGTACTGATACCAAGGTGTAGCTGGGGCGACTTCATGCGTATATGATGTTCGCAGGAAGATGTGTCACAAACCCGTTGGATACGAAATGCAAATCATTTACGAGTTTAGCAATATGGTTGATCGGATTTGCGTCGTGATGAAGCTTGGTACGCTACCGGTATGGGAGTGCAGTTTTCTAAAAAAAAAAAATAGAGATACATATTTTTGGGGGAAGATATAAAAATTTACATAATTTTTAAAGTTAAAAAAAGAAGTCTAATAGAGTTCCAAAATATTTAAAACTATAATAGAAAAAATATAGGATTTATAAACATTAAAATATGAAATTAATATTTAAAAAACCTTTGAAAATCACTGAAAAAGCCATAGGTTTTACAGACGTTATAGTTAGGAATTAGCATTTAAAAAACCTTAGAAATTCACTAAAAAACATAGGTTTCAGGGATATTATAGTTAGTTGAACATTTGACTCATATAAAACCAGAGAAATTCACCTGTTATAGTTAGTTGAGCTAACTATAACTCGCGCGCCCGCTATGCACTGGTGATGACATCACATTTTACATCACTCATGACATGGTCAGTGACATCACTGATGACATCACTGATGACATCTCAAATTATATTACTGATGACATTACTGATGACATCATCCACTTGAAAATCTGATGTATATAATGATGCTCTAATATAATGTTTGATACATGCACTCTAAAATACAGACTACTATTTTTAAAACCATACACACAACATTGCCAGATACTACATATCTCTCACTATTTCCTAGGTCTGTACAAACATCCAGTCACTTAAACATGCAGTTACTCGTCAATACAGTACTATAACATGCAATTATACATCTATACATACAGTAACACTCCGCTACCCATCCATAGAGTTACTCACACACCTAGTCGGTCATGCAAAGAATCAATGACATACCAATTTACTCATGTATACAGTTATACACACCAACTGCATTATTTATACACACACCACATCACTTAATCACTTATTTATGCAGATACTAATACATACTTACTGTCTTATACAATCACTGATAAAAGTGGACACTCATTTATACACACACTCTTCAAATAACTTACTCTCACGTATAGTCATTTATATATTCTAACACTCACATATATTGCTTAAAACATATGTAGTTACTTACACATATACCACTGAGACAATCATTCACTCACCAAGACACCCATACACACACTAACTCACCCATACAGCCCTTCCTAGATGGACTTTTGAATCCATACAACCAGCGAATCACCCACTCAGACATCTATGCACAGTCTCATACCCTGCCACCCACCCACACAGACACTCAGGCACCCATACAGATACTCAGACAACAAATCAATAACCCATATAGACACTCATGTAGCTACTCACCAACCCATGCAGCTGCTTACACACCAACTGAGAGACTAATACAGATGTTTCCACAGTTTAGTCACTAACCCATGCATTCAGTAAGACACGTTCAATCACTCACTAATGAAGTCTGTCACGCACATACTAAATAATCCATTCAGCCACTTGTAAATCCACTCATTCTTCAATACATCTTGTCATAGATATATATGAAAAATATTGAAACTTTCCAGAAACACACATTCACTGGATGATGTTATCAGTGATGTCATCAGTGATGTAATTTGAGATGTCATCAGTGATGTCATCAGCGATGTCACTGACCATGTCCTGAGTGATATAATATGTGACGTCATCTCCAGTGCATTGCGGGCGCGCGAGTTATAGTTAGCTCAACCAACTATAACAGGCAAATTTCTCTGGTTTTATATGAGTTAAATGTTCAACTAACCATAACGTCCCTGAAACCTATGCTATTGTCAGTGAATATATATATATATTTTTTTTTTCACTGAAAAAAAACATAGGTTTCAGGGACGTTATAGTTAGAAATTAGCATTAAAAAAAACCTTGCAAATTCACTGAACACACCATAGGTTTCAGAGATGTAATAGTTGGTTGGACATTTGACTCGTATAAAACCAGAGAAATGTGTCTGTTATAGTTAGTTGAGCTTGCTATAACTCACACGACCGTAATGCACTGCTGATGAAATCAAATATTACATCAGTTTTGACATGATCAGCGACATCACTCATGACATCACTGATGACATCTCAAATGACATCACTGATTACATCACTAATGACATCATTAGGGGTGGGCGGACATCTCCATTCTGCCCATGGAATGTGCAGAGATTTTCCTCTTCAGCCTTTCGCAATGAAGGCGGAGAAACAGGGCAAATCTCCGCACACTCGGGGGCGTAACAGAAGTTGGCTGCCCGCCTCCCGCCCTCCTACTGCCCGCCTCCTACCTGCCGTATTAAATGAGATTAAAAAGCCTAAAATAAAATTTAAATAAAACTTACCTTATCGCGAGGTCATCCTTGTCAGTCTAGCCTTCTTCTTGGAACTACGCATGCACGGGAGCCTGCGCATGCACATGCAAGGTAAGTTTTATTTAAATCTTATTTTAGGCTTTTTAATCTCATTTAATATTGCGGGCGGGCCGCTGGAGGCGGGCGGCACGCCTCGTGTAACGGAAATATGCGGAGAGGCACGGAGATTGGTTCAATCTCCGTGCCTCTCCGCTAAGTCCCTTGTGTGACTTCTGCCCACCCCTAGACATCATCCAGTGAATGTGTGTTTCTGTAAAGTTTAAACATTTTTCATATATATCTATGCCAAGGTCTATTGAAGAATGAGTGGATGTACAAGTGTCTGAATGGATTATCTTGTAGATGCATGACTGACTCAATAGGTCACTCCTTGAACGTATGTTACTGAATGCATGGATTAGTGACTAAACTGTGTAAATGTCTCTATTAGTCTCTCAGTTGGTGTGTAAGCATGTGCATGGGTTGGTGAGTAGCTACATCAGTGTCTATATGGGTTATTGATTGATTGTATGAGTACCTGTATGGGTGTTTGAGTGTCTATGTCGGTGGGTGGGGGTCTCGGACTCTGTGCATACATGTTGAATGGCCGATTCACTGGTTCTATAAATGCGAAAGTGTATCTCAGAAGGGCTGTATGGGTAGCTGACTGTGTACAGGTGTGTTGATTAGTGAATTGATGTCCCAGTTGTACATATGTGACTAACTATATATGTTTTGAGACAGCATATGTGAGTGTTGGGGTGTATAATTACGTGAGAGGGAATGAATGCAAGAGTGTCTACATATATTAATGTGTACTGGTATTAGTGATTGTATAAGAGACTAAGTATGTGATACTATCTATATAAATAAGGGAAGTGGTGTGTGTATAAATAAGTCACGTAGTGTGTATATCTGCATAGGTGAGTACATGGGTGTTTTATTGATTTTTGGTTCACTGAGTATGTGTGTGAGTAACTATAGATCAGTAGCACTGTGTGAATGTATGTATAGTTGTATGAGTGGATATAATACTGGTGTAATGCTGAGTGACAGCATGTATGAATGACTGTATCAGTGTATGTCAGGCTCACAATATATAGATAGGAATCCGTGGATGAGTATCTACTATCTGGTATTGGTGTGTCTATGGCTTCGATAATGGTAGTCTGTATTTTAGAGTGTGTGTATCAAAGGTTATATTAGAGTGTGAGGAGGTGTGTCACATTTTCACGTGGATGATGTCATCAGTGATGTCATTTGAGATGTCAACAGTGATATCATGATGTAATATGTGACATCATCAACAGTGCATTACGCGAGCTCAACTAACTATAACAGGCAAATTTCTCTGGTTTTATATGAGTCAAATGTCCAACTAACTATAACGACTCTGAAACTTATGGTTTTTTAGTGAATTTCTAAGGTTTTTTAAATGCTAATTTCTAACTATAACGTCCCTGAAACCTATGTTTTTTTCAGTGAATTTCTAAGGTTTTTTAAATGCAAATTTCTAACTAAAACGTCTGTAAAACCTATGGCTTTTTCAGTGAATTTCAAAAGTTTTTCAAATATCGAACTACTATTGTGCTATTTGTCATTAGAACTATGTTTTCTAACTTTTCAACTACATATAATAAACTGCAAAACTGCTATGTAATGTAATATATTTCACAAATTACAGTGAAAAATAATTTAACATTCAGTAAAATAAATTCTCCCTTTTCATGCTGTCATCAACTACTACTTAACTTTACTATTCACAGTGATGTCAGAGTAGTTTCATCATAAACAGCAGGGGAAAATACACAATCAACTAGATTGTTAAAAAAAATCCCTAGTTCTCGCAAATGTAATACAAAATCAACACAAATAACACATTCAGTACTATTTAAAATCTTCAAATCTTAACTTTAATTTGCAGTTTCTCTTCACATTTTCCCAACACACCACATAATGTATCAAAAACGTTGCTTTGAAAGCATCCAGTATGAATTCCTTAAAGTATCTAGACAAAAAAGGTCAAAGAGAGCAACATCCTAAAGTACATGTCCATATGAGACTAATAGGTTGTATAGTCATGACAGTATTAGATCTAAGTATAATTTGTAGCTTGTAGTGTAGGACAGAACAGATCAGTAAATAAAGTTCATGTTTGTATCATCTTTTTCTTTATTAGAAGATCCATTAAAAAAATTCTCAGTTGATAAAAAGACAGCCAACACGTGTTTCGTTCGCACTCACAATAAGTACTCAGACTTTTTCAAGGCTGTAAATACAAGATAAGAAAATATATACACAATATTACAACATTGCAAAATAATAAGTTTTTAAGGAGACAAGCATTTAGCGGGCCTAAACATTATATAAATTAGAAATGTTCTAGTAGTAATAGGTAAAGCATGAGTCACCAAAAGAAACCAGGAACGTGCTAAGTGATAAAGAAAAACAGATCATGTGATCTTATAAGAGAAGAGAGAGAAGAAAAGAAGATCAGTTACCTAGTGAAGACAATAGTGTATCCAGTCAATAATAACCACCCAGTATGAACATAATAAGGAATACAGTCAGTGCAGAGTAAGACTCTCACCAAAGAAAGCACCATATTCAGAAAAAAGACTGACCTAATAAGGATGGGTTATACGGCGCATGTGCCATCAAGTCATATGATTGTGGCCATGTCCATAAGGCTCCTGAGTCAAATGGGAAAGAACGGGGTATGCATAAACACAAAATCAAATGAAATGTGAGTAAACCACAAAGGACACAAAGGTGTCAGGAAGTTAAGTGATTGATACACACATATAATATATCAAGAAGGATTATAACAAGTCTGGGTCATATGACATATACCTGAATAAAAATTGATGTAGTTAAGAGATAATACCGGATGCAAAGGTGGTAGAACATGACTATAATAATAACATGTTAAGTACAAGAACTCTCACCAAAGTGAATACCAAGAGTCCAAAGTATCCAAATGAGTCAAGAGCAGTAAAATGGCGTGGTAGGTGGCAAGGTAAGGTTACCAATTCGAACTCTATAAGACAAAATATAAACTTGAATAAAGAGCATGGTGTGGAATTAAATACACTGGGATATATCCCACAGGAACATCAGTTCATGATTCGATGAACAATTAGTTAGAATAAAGTCTAGCAAGGAGTGCTAGTGGTGTGGCTAGTTACTGTAGATCAAAACGTCCAAATCAATCCAACCGTACTCATCTATAAGGTAAATAGTTTACATGAATATCTCGGCACTAGAGCTCTATCTTGATGAAGTTATGCTATCTCCATATAGCTAATTCAGATTGTATAAAAGTTATGAAGTCTAATAGTAAGGAAACTTTATGAGTAAAATGCTAAGAGCTGAACCATAACGTGATCGTATTAATGGTCAAATATAAAAAACCAGCACGCATGGGAAACTCACCAGCACGAGCTAAACATTTTCCTCATTCGGATAAAGAATTAATAAAGAAAGAGCACAATTCATGTTCCTGTATGGGAAAAGAAATGAAAATAATAAGCCACGGGTGTCCAAATAAAGATGAATCACAGAGCAGTCAACAAGTAACAGGCTGCAAAGTGCCTAGAACATAGTGATGCGTTAATGCCATAAGGCCTGGGTCCATGTGTAGCTATCAAAATAAGAGTATCAGAGACATGAGACACCCATGTCTCATATAGTACTAGTAACAGCGCAAGACATAAAATAAATGTGTCTAATGGAATCTATAAACATACTGCAAAGTAAGAATGCATACCCAGTAATTAATGATCAATAAACTTCCGCAATCCTTATAGCGGCACAATCCTGAGTCGAATGGCGTGTAATGAGTGAGCTGTTGCACAAGCGTACTGCAAAGAATATATAAAACAGACAAGATAAGAAATATAAATCAACCAATCCCAACAATATAGAGACTCTGTACCCGGGAGCCGAGCTTACCTATAAAATCGCCTCGGTTATATGTGAGACTGTGAAAAAAAAAAACATACACGCCTGAGTAAAATAACGCGTATGAGCAATGGAAATAATCCGTCACAAGAATAACTAACACCCCGCACAAATGTGCACTTACCGAAAAAGATGTGTCTAGCACCACCTGATACTGGCACCCTGCGAGAGGCCATCCCCCGTCAAGCAGCCGTAATATATACGGAAGAAAAAGCGGGCGCCGGTAATTGTTAAATCCCGTGCATGAAGCAGCGGAATAGAAATCGGACTAGAAAAGTATTGTAGCAGCAGTGAACGAAGGCTGCAATAGAGACGAGTGAAAATCCGCCATATTGGAACTATATATTTTAGCTCGCAATAACAAAGTGAATGATCAGGTAAAACTCTGATAGGTATGTAAAATACATAGATACAACCAAGTGAGGAAGAGTAAAAAAATGGATATGTAGCACAGACCACATGTATGTTGGTAATAAATACTAAGCAACTACTTAGAGATTAGTTGCACGGAAAATATATTGAGTTAAATAAAATACTAGATTCCATAACACTAGCCAGAGCGGCTCAAATTTTGGAGAAAGTCAGTACAGGCAGTGTAGATCCTGTCTGAGATGGCTAAACTGTATTGAACTATACTACAAGTTAAGATGCTAAATCGGATAAGAACGCTCGATGGTAAGGCCATGTGTATTAATAAGAAAATTAATTGTAGAATATAATAAAACTCAACCCCAGTGAAAGAACATGAGTGATTAGTACATTATCCTATATGAATATATCATTACAATAGTCATGTAATTACAATTAAATTGAATTCATAAGAAGCATTATAAGCATATTGTTTTCATATCACACCGGTATATAGTATAGAGAAAGAATTCATTCAGTAACAGTATAATTTTAAAAATATAAAAAACATTGGATTTATAATGTCATTCATACAAACTTAGTATGAGGACAAGTAACATTGAGGTGTGGAATAGTATCGGTTACATCTAGAACAACACAAATATATACAGTCTAGCACAATATTAACGTTATATATTAAGATGAATTTCAGCAAACCAGCCAATTAAACATGAATGAGATAGTATGTCATGCTTAGATGATAATATACAGTTGCAGATGTTAAATAACAGAACTCAAAAGCACAAGGAGACAGTGCTCGTGACATCAGAAGGTAAGGGGGTGAAATTATTTTTTAGACGAAGACATGCATTTCCCTGCCTATATTTAACCCCTGATCTACTGCTCTCAATTTAATGAGCCATTGTGTTTCTAATTTCCTGATGGCAGCAATCTTATTGCCGCCGCGAGAGTCATGTTTGAGAGTAGCAATTCCATGAAACTTGATATTAATTAATTCAGATGATTTGTGTTCTGTATGTTAATGGGCTGCTAACGGATAATTGGAATTATTGTTACGAATGGCCCTAATGTGTTCTTGTATACGTTCCTTGAGTGGACGGATAGTGCTCCCTATGTAGATCTGTTTGGATTGGCATATGATGCAGTAAACAACAAATTTCGTGTTGCAATTGATTGATTCATGAATTTGATAAGTCTTCTTTGTATTGTAGCAGAAAGCTGTAGTTGTATTGCATGCAAATTGGCAAACATTACACATAGTGCAGCTGAAGAAACCTTTTGGTTTCGAGGGAAGCCAAGTTTTAAAAACAAGAGTGTTGGTATTGCAACTGGTTGGTCCCAAACGGTTTGCGTAAGGTTTTTCTTCTTCTATATGTCATTTGTGGTCTCTTTTTAATGAACGGATCAAGATCATGGTCAAGTTGGAGCAGGTGCCAGTGTTTACGCAATATACCAAAGATCTCATTACTGTAGCAGTGATATTGTGTAATAAATGCTGCACGTCTTTGTTTGGTAGTATTGCCCTTTCTCCTGTTGTTTTTGAGTAAATCACTTCGTTTACATTGTTTAATCCTGGTATTTGCTTTTTTTTTAAATTTCAAGACCGTATCCCCTTTGGACAAATTGTCTAGTAAGTTGATCCAGCTCATCATTAAAATCATAATCGGTGCTGCAATTCCTCCTGATTCGAGTCATCTCGCCAAAAGGGAAATTCAAGCCGCTCTGGCGAGTGTTTTGGAATCTAGTATTTTATTTAACTCAATATATTTTCTGTGCCACCAATCACGAAGTAGTTGCTCAGTATTTATTACCAACATACATGTGGTCTGTGCTACATATCCAATTTTTTACTCTTCCTCACTTGGTTGTATCTATGTATTTTACATTCCTGTCGGAGTTTTACCTGATCATTCACTTTGTTATTATGAGCTAAAATGTATAGTTCCAATATGGCGGATTTTCACTCATCTCTATTGCAGCCTTCATTCACTGCTGCTACAATACTTTTCTAGTCTGATTTCTATTCTGTTGCTTCGTGCGCAGGATTTAACAATTACCGGCGCCCGCTTTTTCTTCGGTATATATTACGGCTGCTTGACGGGGGATGGCCTCTCGCAGGGTGCCAGTATCAGGTGGTGCCAGACACATCTTTTTCGGTAAGCGCACATTTGTGCGGGGTGTTAGTTATTCTTGTGACGGATTATTTCCATTGCTCATACGCGTTATTTTACTCAGGCATGTATGTTTTGTTTTTTTCACAGTCTCACATATAACCGAGGCAATTTTATAGGTAAGCTCAGCTCCCGGGTACAGAGTCTCTATATTGCTGGGATTGGTTGATTTATATTTCTTATCTTGTCTGTTTTATATATTCTTTGCAGTACGCTTGTGCAACAGCTCACTCATTACACGCCATTGGACTCAGGATTGTGCCGCTATAACGATTGTGGAAGTTTATTGATTATTACTTACTGGGTATGCATTCTTACTTTGCAGTATGTTTATAGATTCCATTAGACACATTTATTTTATGTATTGCGCTGTTGCTAGTACTATATGAGACATGGGTGTCTCATGTCTTTGATACTCTTATTTTGATAACTACACATGGACCCAGGCCTTATGGCATTAACGCATCACTATGTTCTAGGCACTTTGCAGCCTGTTACTTGTTGACTGCTCTGTGATTCATCTTTATTTGGACACCCGTGGCTTATTATTTTCATTTATGTTCCCATACAGGAACATGAATTGTGCTCTTTCTTTATTAATTCTTTATCCGAATGAGGGAAATGTTTAGCTCGTGCTGGTGAGTTTCCCATGTGTGCTGTTTTTTTATATTTGACCATGAATACGATCACGTTATGGTTCAGCTCTTAGAATTTTACTCATAAAGTTTCCCTACTATTAGACTTCATAACTTTTATACAATCTGAATTAGCTATATGGAGATAGCATAACTTCATCAAGATAGAGCTCTAGAGCCGAGATATTAATGTAAACTATTTACCTTATAGATGAGTACGGTTGGATTGATTTGGGCGTTTTGATCTTCAGTAACTAGCCACACCACTAGCACTCCTTGTTAGACTTTATTCTAACTAATTGTTCATCGAATCATGAACTGATGTTCTTGTAGGATATATACTAGTGTATTTAATTCCACACCATGCTCTTTATTCAAGTTTATAGTTTGTCTTGTAGAGTTCGAATTGGTAACCTTACCTTGCCACCTTCCACGCAATTTTACTGCGCTTGACTCATTTGGATACTTTGGACTCTTGTTATTCACTTTGGTCAGAGTTCTTGTACTTAACATGTTATTATTATAGTCATGTTCTACCACCTTTGCATCCGGTATTATCTATTAACTACATCAATTTTCATTCAGGTATATGTCATATGACCCAGACTTGTTATAATCCTTCTTGATATATTATATGTGTGTATCAATCACTTAACTTCCTGACACCTTTGCGTCCTTTGTGGTTTACTCACATTTCATTTGATTTTGTGTTTATGCATACCCCGTTCTTTCCCATTTGACTCAGGAGCCTTATGGACATGGCCACAATCGTATGACTTGATGACACATGCGCCGTATAATCCATCCTTATTAGGTCAGTGTTTTTTCTGAATATGGTGCTTTCTTTGGTGAGAGTCTTACTCTGCACTGACTATATTCCTTATTATGTTCATACTGGGTGTTTATTATTGACTGGATACACTATTGTCTTCACTAGGTAACTGATCTTCTTTTCTTCTCTCTCTTCTCTTATAAGATCACATGATCTGTTTTTTTTATCACTTAGCAAGTTCCTGGTTCCTTTTGGTGACTCATGCTTTACCTATCACTACTAGAACATTTCTTATTTATATAATGTTTAGGCCCGCTAAATGCTTGTCTCCTTAAAAACGTATTATTTTGCAATGTTGTAATATTTTGTATATATTTTCTTATCTTGTATTTACAGCCTTGAAAAAGTCTGAGTATTTATTGTGAGTACGGGCGAAACACGTGTCGGCTGTCTTTTTATCAACTGAGAATTTTTTATGGATCTTCTAATAAAGAAAAAGATGATACAAACATGAACTTTATTGACTGGTCTGTTCTGTCCTACACAACAAGCTACAAATTATACTTAGGTCTAATACTGTTATGACCATACAACCTATTAGTCTCATTTGGACACGTACTTTAGGATTGTGCTCTCTTTGACCTCTTTTGTCTAGTTGTATATTTTTCAATCTCTTGTTTGACATTTTGATCCCTCTTGGTAGTGGGGGATAGTGGTCTACGTAGCACTCTGTCTTTGACACTTAAAAGATTGCATTGACTTTTCCAGCATTGTTTTCCAATATACTATTCCTAGTGTATGTGCGTTTTTTTTCCAATTTTGGATACACCACTACCAATACCTTTATGTATTCTTAAAGTATCTGTACACCTTCCCACTAGGCTGAATAGTGTATCTAAAATCTTTGTTTCAGAAATATCAAGTATGAGTTGGGTAATTCATAAGGCAATCTCGGCTTCATTTCCAAGTGTGTATCGTTGCAGTGACTCCAACCATTATTACACTTTAAATAAACTGTATAATGTCCACTTGTAATAGTACTTCCAGCATGAAAAACAATAGCAACTGTTGCAAAAGTTCTTCCAGAAATAGATACTTGACGAGCAACAACATTTTTAATTTTGGTTTCCACTTTTATTCCATTTGGTCTACAGCGTTGCTGCATTATAATCAAATATTTTCCATATCTTTGTAGGCATAATGTAAATAGCATTGTTGATTTACAACTAGAAAAGATCATCCTGTGATCAGCTTCTTTACTAATTTGGAAAATGGTACAGATTTGCAGTCAGGTATTGTTAAATATAGAAATCGTTCTGTGTCAACTATAGTGCTTGAAGTTAATGAACATTGTTCACATTTATGTTCCCATTTGTAACTAGGTCCAAATAAACTCTCAATCTGAATTCCTTCATCTTCTAGTACTCCAAGCATAACCATCAGAAATTCTTGTGCATCTTGTTGTATATTAGGGCTGAGCGTTAAAGATTCAGTGCATGTATCAAACAGTTGGCGAATACCAGTAGCAGAATGGGTCTTACTTCTACCAGTTCTCAATTCTTGAAATAAAGTATAAAGTGCCAAACATAATATTTTTTCCTGACTTTCCATAATTTCACCATCAACATCTTCAAAATAAAATATACTGTTTAGAACAACATTACTATAGCAGTTGACACCAGAAGCATTTTCTAATTGGTACCCGACAACATCATCACTTGTTTGTATTTTCTGCTTCTTTACATCTTTCCTTTTCTCTTGATTTTCTTTCTACTTTTCAACCATAGTTGATTCTTTAACATGTTTCCGTTTTGAACACACAACCCATTTCTCATAAATAGGCTATTCACCTAAACTTGGAGCATAAAGCCTTCTCAAACGATTATATTCTCTACACAATTAACATCAGCACTAAGCTTGTTCTCATCAAAATCAATTAAATACAAACCAGACAACGTTCTAACTCGAGATAATGCAACATATACCATTCCCTCTTTAAACACAGTTCTTCCTACATTTACCAAAGCATTATCTACACTTAAACCTTGAGATTTATGCATAGTTATTGCATATGCTAAACAGAAGGGAAACTGTTTTCTACAAACATACACATCTTTAACAAGCAAAAAACATGCAGCAGAACGCGCAATCGTCTTAGCTCTGTAATTTGATCAAATTTAACTTTCACGAATTCAATTCCATTTCGATATTTCACAAAATCAACAACTTTCCCCATTGCTCCATTCACTAAGCCTTCTTCTACATTCAGATTACTCTTCAAAATTACCTGACAGTTTAAACATACATCTATTTATTTTTTCTAAGCCAGCAGTTTTTGATACAGACTTTTCCAAAGAATCCAATTTAGTCTGCATTTCTTCTGAAAGAACAATTGTTATTCCTTGATGCTCGATTTTATCAATAGCTTCAATGTAAACTATTTCTTGATTTTCCAATTTCATAAGCTCTCTATTAAATGTATAACACTCTTCCACTGTAGGCATTAAGCAAACTATACAAACAACAAGCAAGTAGAGAGGCAACAATGAGAGTAATTGTACAGTGCTTTAATACACTAAGACGAAGCAAATGCCCTTCAATGATGTGAAAAAAGTCCTTTTAATGTATCCTTCTGAGTATTCTTGGTCAAGATATTAAAACAGACAGCCAGTATTCATGGTACAGGATGATCAAAAAGACAGCCAACGTGTTTCACCCGTTATGGGCTTCCTCAGGGCTGTAAACATAACGTAGATGTAATCAAAACACATATTTCATGATCTTCATACATTTACAATAAATATTATACCTATTAGATTATTGCACTACTTTATTGTATTTAGTGACATGCTGTGCTCTGAAGGACATCACACTAAACACTCAACAAATGTTTATTCCGAAACTTTTTTCTGAATAATCATATTATTAACGAACAAGGTGATAACCAAGAGTAAAAAATAAAATAGAAATTTCATGTAGAAAAGGAAAAACACTAAAGTGAAAAATAGTAAAAAAAAGTAAGAAAAAGTAAGACAAAAGAATGGAAGGAAGAAGTAGGAGCAAAGAAAACGAAAAAAGAAGAAAAAGAGAGACAAAATAAGAGTTCTAGATTTATTCACTGGATTAAATGCATATCCTTAATATTATAGAAGGGTATGTAGATTATAACCAAGATCCCAACACATTACAATTATAAAATCGAGGGATTCAAATCCTCACCAAATACTCAGGTTCACCGGAATAGCATTTGTTTCCTGGAGTGGATAAGCTAAGGTATAGACAAAAACAAGAGAGAAAAAGGGGGAGAGGCATAGCAGAAGAAACAAAGCTATATTATTAATCCGGCTGCACTTGTAGAGAAACTGCATCACACTGCATAAGGGATAACCTAAGAGTCATAAATACCTTATTGGTAGAGGTATCCAGTACTTCAAGCAAAGAGACGGGGAGACATGAAGTAGACGAAATGTAAGTCACAAAGATTTGACACCGTATTTCTAAAAATTAAATAAAATATCAAAAAAACATTATTCCAGTAACTCTAGAGTGCATGTCCACTGTGAAAGTAATGACAACAGTGGTTGTAAGACCAACTATTACCTTTTATATTTCTTTATCATTCCACTGTTAGTGTTCAGCTGGGAAATGTGAGTGTATGCTATGATATGAAACAGTCCAATATGCTATAACCAATACAAAAGAGTATGCGAGGAACAGTAGATTAAAACAGTAGAGATCTTAAATTGCCCGTGTGCAAAAATCATTAAAACCAAAAAGGAAAGGTGATTACGTTTATAATCACCCTACTCATATTAAATGACTTGCCTATTGTCATTATTGCTTGGGCTATTGTATCTATATATAAAGTAAAGACTAAAGTCTGCTGGATACATAGCTCTGAGTAAGAGACAAATAAATATAGGCAGGTACAATGTTTTCAAAGAATCGGCATACATACTTAAGAGACACAAATACACATTGCACCAAAACGAGCGTACATTCAATTTGATAACTTAGATACACACGAATAGAAAAATTATCCGTGTGACTAGAAGTGTTTTATTTTAGACGAACGTGTAGGTTCACAAGCGCCATGTGTTACATCCAAAAGAAAGCAGATGGCAAACCGACAGCGCATATCGTTGCAACTTTCACACATAAAAGGAGGCAGAAACACCCACACAAAATGAGCGTGTGCAATTTATCCGTGTGACTGAATGTGTATAATTATATAATACGAGTGTGCCAAAAAATATAACATATTGCAACCAAGAAAAGTTCACTTGACAAACCAATACCGTACCTCGGGCCACTTTCCACACACGAAAAGGAAGAGGGAAGCAACACCTGTGGAGTGTGTGTGTATCTTCAGCATTACACTGATTTTGCCAGTATGGCCACACACAAACATCATGGTGCCTCACGTATATGCATGGATATGCTCAGTCCTAATTATGATTATGAATGCCACACTTAATGCATGCAGAGATACTTACAACAGGTGTTTAAGCAAACTATAGACTTTCATTTTCTTGTACATTACTTCTGCAGGTGTGTTTTCATTTGTAAACAAGTTCTTTATTAGACAACTTTTTAAAGCTTGTTTACCATGTTTGCTTAGAACACCAATTCTTACATCTTTTAGAATATTTGCATAATCTTCATCTCTTGCTTGTCGCATATTGTGAGTGAGTTCTTTATATTCAAATTGTAACCACAGATTCACATTTCCAGTACTTCCCAAAGATTTCTTAGTGTCTTTATGTAGAAGAGTTGTAAACACTGGTTCTCCTTTTACAGGGGTTAGTTGTAGCAGATCTCCAAATACAATTAAATGTTTTCCTTCGAAGAGTACTTTGTAATCTATTTTTAATACCTGTTGCATTCTTAAGTGTACCAAAGCAAGCATTACGTTTGAGACCATGCTCACCTCATCAATAATTAAAAGTTTCATTTTCTTCAGCATTCTTGACACTTCATAAGAAGCTTCTCCAGACAACTTCTGATATTCTAATTTATTATCATGCTCAACTGGTAACACCAGTAATCTATGCAAAGTAACTCCTTTAACATTGTGTGCAGCTAATCCAGTTGGAGCTGTTACCACACAACATAAATGTGAACCAGTAGATTTTTCAAGATAACTGGTCAAAACTTTAATTAAAAAACGTGTATCAGTCCTAGCTTGACCACTGATGTACATCAGAAGAGGTTTACAAGATGAACACACACATTCCTTTTTTCATGTAACAAACCATGTTCTGTTCTCTCACTTGTACATATATTTCTTTCTGTTCAACATTTACTTGTTCTTCTAAGTTTTCCAATGTAAAATTATCCTTGTCTGCCTGTTGCATTGGAATTTCAACTTCATGCATAGCAATTGCTGCTTCATTTTCCAGTATCGCTTGTCCAAGAGGATCTTGACTACATGGACCATTACTTTGACTATCTTGAGAACTTTCATTAGTTATTTCAGCTGTGATAGCCTTTTCCTGTTCAACTTCATCATTCAACATTTTTAAATATGTAGGGAAAATTGTACATACAATGCTATCTTTACATGCTTTAAAAGAATCTTTATAGCAGTCAAAGTCTCCAAGTAATTCACTTTTGCTCTACCATGGTTTAAAGAGATGGAAAAGTGGTAAATAGTAAAATTTTCGCTTATCTGGAGTTCACAACTGAGTTTCTTCTGGTTTATAAGATTACCCTTTGCATGTTTTACAACCATGACATCCAACTACTGCATATTTTCCTTTTTATAAATTCTGTTTAACATTTCTTTTGAAGCTGTAATGATGAAGTACTTCATATAGACATATCTGTTGTAGATGTTGACTCCTTTTTGGATAGTATGTTTCCAACATATTAGTTTTAAGAATGTCTGTATTGTCTGGTTCATTTGCTGCTAATTGTTCAATTTCTTCAAATGATTTCAACACTCTATATGGTTTGCAAGCAAGACCTAAACTTACCCAAATGATTCCTCCTGACTTTGAATATAAACTTGAAGAGCACAAGCAGTCTGAACATTCATAGGATCCAGTTTCTTGGTGGGAAAGCATTTTCAAAGTAAAGCTGTACAATTTTTTGCTAAGGCTTTTCTCTTGTGCGATTTCTTCCCACATTTGTTTCATCTCTGTTTTTTCTGATTTTTTAATGTAAGATGTAACATAATGTGCAACAACAATTGAGTAATCTGCAACATGCTGGATGTCCATGTATGCATTCCATATTTTTAAAATGACTGGATTGTAGTAATTGATATACTTTGACACTTTTGCTCTTTTTAAGTTGTAGGTATTCTTTGGAGATTTCCGAGTTATTGTGTGCTTTACAGAAGAAAAAAAAGAATGTACTCTTCCTTTACAAATGACTGGACGTGGAAAACCAAACCGAAATTTGGTGGAAAAAGTTCCATCAGACTTTTATTTTCTTCTGCAGTACTTTCTACAATGGTGACTTTGGAAACATAAAACTTGCTGTCTCAATCTTCTATCTCCTTCTTCTCTTGGAATCTCACAAGTCACATACTGTTCGATGAAAGACAATACTGTTTCATCAGAATCATTTCCAAATTTAGGTGCATCCTTGATCCATAGTAGCATATGTATATGAGGTGCACCTCTTGCTTGATACTCCTTTCTCCAAAATAAATCGGTAACTTCTCCAAGAGGTGGATTGTTTTATTGCACATAAAAGACATCATAGCTTGAAACCTATGATTAAAATATCTGCACACATTTACAGGATCCAATGAACATAGTTCATCAGGAGTCTTTATTTCAATATTTTTTATATTAGAATTCACTTCTCTTAGAATCTCAAGCAAATCTTCTCATGCATACTCTGCACAGCTAAGTGTAACAAACCATATTGGTGTACATAAGTTCTGTAACATACACTTGAGTTCTCCATGACGACAATCCCAATACTCAGGGGCATATTATCAAGGACAGGCGATACATTATCGCCGCTTTTATCGGCAGGAAACTGCCGATAAAGCAGCGATAATGGCCTTGATAATATGCTCTATGAATTCCAATCGAAGCCCATGTTAGATGTGAACACATCTAACATGGGCTTCGATTGGAATTCATAGAGCATATTATCAAGGCCATTATCGCCGTTTTATCGGAAGTTTCCTGCCGATAAAAGCGGCAATAATGTATCGCCTGTCCTTGATACTATCCCCCTCATTTCTTCCACGTTAACATGCCATCAAATTGATTAACTCTGCTTCTAAATTTTCATCTGTTTCTTGAACTTTCTCCACAAATTCTTTTGCAGAAAGAAGTGATTGATGAACTCCATTTTTAAGTATGTGGTTCACTGCATACAACAGAGAAGACAGATCACTTTCAAACAAAAGGTGAAATATGTATGGAATGCACTGTCGAAACCTAGGATCGTCACAATATAATCTTGTTAATCGATATTCTGAAGCTGGAATCTGTACAGGTCAGTCATCATATCGTCCACCTTCTCCAGTTGGAAGCAGCTGTGGAAAACAACAAGCTTCCAAGCTTTTCTCCCATACGCTCATTGGAGTTCCCTGTGCTTTTTTCATTTGAAATAACTCAATGCTGATTCCTATTACTTCTTTTGAATGCAAAGGACATAGTGTATAATGATCATAAATCTCTTCAGTCTTTGACTTGTCCACTTTCTCTATTTGACCACTTGAAATTTCAGATTCACCGTCTAAACTTATAACATGTTCATCCACATTTACATTTTTGTAATACATATTGTTCTCTATAAGATAGAAGGTAGCCTTTCAACTTTTTTAACATCCACAAATTCTTGCCATATTTTCAGACTCTTTGTTGGTACTCCATTTACTAGAATGACTACTGCCCCATTTTCCACTTTCTCTGCAGCAATAGTTTTAATATGTTTCATGAAATCCAAAGGTAAGCACACCACTCCTCCTTTCAGCCCTCTTTGCAACTCTGTTGGTGGCATTTTACATGTTTAGGCTCCATCCGAATTATAGTTTGAAAAGGATGAACAGATTGAATTAGAACCGACTCTTGTGCATTCTATTCTGCCAGTTCCTTCGGAATAGCTACTAATTCTAAGTTATTATGTACTGCTCTAGCAGGCATTTAGTTCTCTTCTAATTCATTGTAACAATATTTACATATACGTTGATCACTACCTAACTCAAATCGACCTTCCACCAACAAGTACATTGCAAATTCTTCTCACTTATCATTGTTCTCCTTTTCACTTTTCATATACAAATCAACATTCCTAGTTTGACTTTTATAATGAGTACGTCGACAACAAACACAAACATATATTGGTATTTCAGAGCGCACAACATTAAACTTTCCAATTTCTTCTTCATACTGATCAGAGCTTATCACTTTCCCACCTCCTCCAACATGTGCAATAGTCAAACTTTCACTTTCTATGCACTGCTCTTCTGAACCAAAATATCGCATTTCAATATCATCACACTTTTTTTGAACATCCGATAAAGAACCATGTAAAAGACATGTGTTCAGTTCACTTAAGCATAATGCAGGACTTTTTACATAGTACACTTTCCTTACAAACATTTCTGAATGGTCTACTGCTAACATCCTCAAGTGATGAAAAACACTTTTACACACTTTTCTTGAAGGACAAGCCAGAGAATGTCCATGCTTCTCAGTATATTTTCTTACATTACATAGATCTAGTCTTTGCAACAACTTAATCTTCTGTTTAATACTTTTCTGTGTATATTCTCGTAGCATATTTCACATTATATCAATAGATTCCTGTTGAATACTACAAATACTTCTACAACCCCACTTATACACAGGAGCCTGTGTACGTTTCCCTTGCACTTCTTCAGCTAATAACTCTTCTACACTTTTACCAACTATTTCCTCTTTTGGAAGGGGACAACCATACTGAACTTCGTAGCAACGACTTCCAGTATCAACTGCAAATGGTAAACTATTTACCTGGAAGTAATTTTCTTTATTAAAAAAAGGCTCGCTAGTAGAAGTATGTTTCCAATGCCCACTAAAGATTTTGCAAAAGTTGGTTCTTTTCACAAGTCTTTTTTTTCAACTTTTCTCTTTCAACACTTTCAATATTTTATCCAACACTTTGATCCTCTTCAAAATCACAGTGAATAGCTTCTCTTTTAAATTGAAAGCAGTATCCATTAAACTTTCAATATCCTGCTCATGTTTGAATTGCAGCACTTTCTTTTTATATTTACAGCATGTTTTCATAAAATTCTGAATCACTCTAGTTCGAATAAATCTCTGACGAATGTCTTGAAATTGTTTTTGCCTCCGGGTAACCCATACTGTTTTCTTTTCCTGGTATTTGAAATTGAAGTCTGCTTCTCCTTACTTGAAAAATTCTTCTTTTTACTTTGTGTGATGTTATTTTCATTAAATGTTCGTAATATTTTTTTCAGAAATTGTCTACTGTTTTTACCAGAAGAAACTGTTTGTGTAGTACTCTCATTTTTTTCTAATTGAAAATCTTTCCTTTTGTTCAAATATATATTTCTTTTCTCTTTCCTTTTTTTCAGAACTTGTAGGCATTTTCAAATTTTAATCCAAACAAAATAATTTTCTGAAAAAGAAAAAATAGATTCAATTATTTTTTACATCTGTTCAATATGCTAAAATAATAACATACAATTATATAACTTCTACCTATGACTTCCAGAGGCAGTGCCATACAACATACAGCAAGTATGTATTTAAATATTTAAATACACCTTTACAATTTATATGAAACTGCACTACCTCGTACTTTTCACCTCTCCGCCGCACCCCACCACCCTACAGCACCCCACCGCCCCACAGCACTCCCCCTGCAACCCACCACAGACAACTTTATAGATAGTATTTTTAAAATTTGTAATCTATGTACTTAGGATGATATTATCAACCAAACAGCACACACAAAAATTACCATTATTAGCCTAACAATTTTATCTACAACTTCGCAAACATAACACTCCACCCAAAGCTTTAAGTGGGGGGGGGGGTCTGAGCACCGGCAGTTTATTTTTGGGGACTTCAAAATGGGTCTCTATGGGGTTCTATTTTTGGGCCTTGCAAAAGTAGTCCATTGTGTTTTTTGTTGGACTGCAGTGAGACTGTGAGAGCATGCGCATTGCTCACTACTGAGAAGTGGAGACATCATGCCAGGTGAGTTGCGTTGTACGAGAAAGGAAATCCTTTAAAGAGAGCCATTTTCTCTCAGGATTTCCCTTCTCTTTTTGCAGCGCAGGAGCAACATCATCCTGGGTTGATTAGCAGAGAGACCACCAGGTGCGCAACGCCATTGCCATGGACTCCCTGAGACAGCTTCCAGTGCGCACACACAGAGCCGCACCCAAGTACTTCACAGGTCTTCAGAAGACCATTTGCTTGTAAATGAGGCTCTGTTCTTTTTCACCTCCTTTTGGATCCCCTACATCACACTCTGCCTATTGCAGAAAGAATTAGCCTCCCCCTAAATTTTGCTCTGCTTGCGCCTCTGGAGATGACCACAGGCAGTCAACTCCAGCACGACCCTGCTCTGATCTTTCACAGTGTCTTGTTTTAGTGCTACGAAAAAACACGCTTTGCCTGGCTCACTTAGTTTTCACACCCCCTCTTTAATATGAAGATAGTAGCTTTGGGATTACCTTTATATCCCTATACTGTGCTTCACATGGAAATATAGAAGTGCAGGTTCTCACCACCCCAAATTAGCTGTCTGGTATACTCTCTCAAATGTAAGAACTACAGCTATTCAGTATCTGTCAGCCACGGCCAGTTTAAAGCAGTGTTCCTATATATTGTAATACTTTATTCGATATATACATATCATAAAAGTACAAACAATTTAAACATAAAACACACATCTAAAATATCATATTCGATTCATTTCATAATTTTAAAAAGATAAAAGAATATTTACATATAAAACACTTGGTTATATATAAAAAAAAGTCGTAATTCATATGTAGTAGCGGGTTTAGATGACAAGTTAGAAGCCGCAGTCTAGCCTTCAATAGTTTTTAGCAGCCTTGATCGTATAAACCGTGCATTTGATAGATACTTAGCAATCCCACATACGACAAACAGAGATGCAGTATCTGATGAGAGGATACGTAAAGCAATCCTAAATTCTCTCACTCCCAACTCTCTACATACAGGTTTTAACCATCTTGCTCTTGGTTTTTTATACGCTGTACAAGCAAACAAGAAATGGGGTAAAGATTCGCTCATACATGGGCAGCCCGGGCAGGTATGGGAATGAATCCTCAATCCTTTCCAACCCTCCATGAATTTGTTCAGAGGAAGTACTCCGTATCTAATTTCCATGAAGAGCGACCTATCTCTTGGGATTTGGATAAAATCAAGGAAGGGTTCAAACTTCTTGGTGGGTTTTTGTTCCAAACATTTTGTAGTTAAAACTCCCACTTTGTACTTTTTAATTCCTCCGCCTGGACCCATTCCCAATAGATTTTTTTTAATAATTTGCTTATGGGGAGGGGATTGGGAGATCCAGAATTCTCCCAGCCCTAAATTCAAAACCAACTGCTTTAGTTTGTTTAGCCAGTGGATCTTATTTGAACTATTCAAGATGATAAACTCATCCAACACTAAGGCATAGTTTGCCAGTTCTGGCATCCTTCTCAGGCGCACCCAGAACAGCAGAGGACGGAGGCGCACTATGTCTGAGATAGAGTGTTTTCCCATGTCTATAACAAGTGGTTTAAGAGGAGTAGAGGGCGGAAGGGCAACCATATCCCTCATAAACTTATTCTTCGCTCTTGCCAGGTTCATGGTGTTTTCACATCACCACAGCTCCGAGCCATAGATAGCAGAGGCCAAGGCCTTGCCATCATAGAATGCCAGGGCTGGGGCTACTGGTCTGCTGGTAGACAAGCGCTGATTTCTCAAGATTGCTCCAGCAGTTCTTTTAAGTTTTAAGAGCATTTTGGCCACATGGGAGTCTCATTTCATTCTGTTGGTAATCCTGACACCCAAGTAGTCAAACTCCTCCACCACCTCTAGTGGGGACCCATTCAATGTTACACTCATTCCCCTGGCTTTTTTTCCTCCTGACAACACCTTCACTTTGGTTTTGGCTGTGTTTACAATAAGCCCCCTCTCGACACAAAATACATTGAATCTGTCTAAAAGCTTCTGAAGCCCAGAGGGGGTTTTGGACAATAAGAGGGTGTCGTCTGCAAAGAGGAGACTAGGTGTTTTCTCACCCACCAGGGCGGGGGCATCCGCAGAGTCCTCCCTCAAATGGTCTACCACCCCATTGATAAAGAGGGAGAACAATGTCGGGGCCATTGCACATCCCTGAGTGGACTCCCCTCTGTACAGGCACCCTCCCAGTTAGTTGTCCCTGTGCCCCCCACCTGATTCTGGCGTAATTTCCCTGGTGGAGCCTTACTATCAACTCCAAGAGATAACTCAGGAGCCCCATATCCAGTAGCACCTTCCAGAGTTTGTCTCGGGGGACTAGATCAAATGGCATTTTTAAATCTATGAAGGCCAGATATAGATCACCCTCTGCCACGCAAACCGTCTTCCAGTAGATAACATACAACCTGAAGACCTGATCTATTGTTCCTATGTTACGTCTAAATCCTGCCTGGAAATGGGTGAGTATACTACCTTCCTCTATCCAGGACCCTATTCTGGTGACGATGACCCTGCCAACTACTTTCTGAATGGTGTCAATGAGGCTAATTGGTCTGTAGTTGGCAGGGTCCTCCCTGTTGCCTTTCTTATATATGGTCACTACCTCTGCACCCTTCCATGACTCAGGGACAGAGTGTCCCTGCAAGATCAAGTTCATTAGTAGGGTGATGAAGCGCGACCATAATTCGGGTGCATATAATAGTAAGTCGCCAGGGAACCCATCCGGGCCTGCTGCCTTACCAGGGGATAAGTTTCCGATGGCATCTTGTACTTCCCTAATATGAAAGGGTTCAGGATCACTAAGGATCTGTGATATGATAGTGATTGGTGGTACTACGTGTTGCCCCAAGTTTACTGGGTCGCAGTACACTTTTGCAAAATGGGTATACCATTTGTCTTCAGTAATATGGTTCGATATGGGCTCTATACCCCTTCTCTCCAATTTATTTATCAGGTTCCAAAAAGTGGTCGAGTCTTTCAAGCTGGCCGCTTTTTTTAATTGCTGCCAGTGCTCTTCCTCCCACTCTTTTTTGGCCAGTTTATTACTACTTTGATAGTCCTTGCGAGCTAGCTTCACTGCCATTGGATCTTTCCTCCTTATGGCGCCTGAAATGGCCTTCCTCTTTGCCCTACAACCTGCCGTGTACCAGGGGGTTCCCTTGTTATGTAAATTGTTCTTTACTGACCCTCTGTTCTCTCCCATGGTGAAAAAGGCACCAATCTTCTCTATTAAGTTTTTGTAGGAATCAGATAGGTTAAAACTTGGGTCATTCGCCTGCAGAGACGTGGGGGTCGCCAGTACTCTAGATTCTAATTGCACAAACTCTTTGATGGTAGTCAGTTTATCCTCTTGACACATGACTCTGTTCCATTTTAGCTTGCGGTTACAGTGTGTGGGGATTACTTCTTTGGTGATCATTATAGGTCCATTTGTCGCTCTACCCTCAATCCCCCCTTTGATTTTCATACAGAGTGGGTTATGATCACTATCTTGGGATTGTATAACCTCCATATCCACTAATAATCCCCAAGATCTGGTAGCCAGTATGATGTAATCAATGCGCGATGGGCAGCTTAGTCTGTTATACGTCATTGCCCCCTTTGCATCAGAGAAAGTCCTCCCATTTAGTCAAGTCAAGTCAAGTCAGATCATTTACATAGCGCGCTACATACCCAGAGGGTCTCAAGGCGCTTGAAGAAGGGTGGGGAATTACTTGTCAAATATCCACGTTTTGAGTTGCTTTCTGAATGCTAGTTGGTTCTGAGTAAGGCGAAGGTGGGTGGGAAGTGAGTTCCAGGTTTTAGCTGCCAGGTAGGAGAAGGATCTACCTCCCATGGTGGTTTTGTTGATGCGAGGTACAGTGGCAAGGGCTTGGTTGGAGGATCGTAGCTGGCGGGAGGGGGTGTAGAAGGACAGTCGTGTGTTGAGGCATTCGGGTCCGATTTCGTAGAGTGCTTTGTGTGCGTGGGTTAGGAGCCGGAAAGTAATCCTCTTATTGACGGGGAGCCAGTGGAGGTTTTTCAGGTGACCAGAGATGTGTTCTTTACGCGGGATGTCTAATATGAGCCTGGCTGAAGCGTTCTGGATGCGTTGGAGTTTATTCTGGAGTTTTGCGGTGGTACCGGCGTAGAGGGTGTTTCCGTAGTCCAGTCGGCTCGTTACCAGAGCGTGGGTGACTGTTTTTCTAGTTTTGGTGGGGATCCAGCGAAATTTTTTTTGAGCATGCGAAGAATGTTGAAGCAAGATGAAGAAACGGCGTTGACTTGTCTGTTCATCGAGAGTGAGGAATCCAGGATGACGCTCAGGTTCCGTGAGTGGTCCGTCGGGATGGGTGCTTTTCCGAGGGCCTCTGGCCACCAGGAGTTGTCCCAGGCGGAGGGGGAGGTGCCTAGGATGAGGATTTCAGTTTTGTCTGAGTTCAGTTTCAGACGGCTGTGCTTCATTCATTCGGCTACTTCTTTCATTCCTTCATGCAGGTTGGTTTTGGCAGTGTTAGGGTCTCTGGTGAGTGATAGGATCAGTTGAGTGTCGTAGGCGTAGGAGATGATGTTGAGGTTGTGTTGGCGTGCGATGGCCGCAAGGGGGCTCATGTATATGTTGAAGAGGGTGGGGCTGAGTGAGGATCCTTGTGGTACGCCGCAGATGACTTCAGTGGCCTCTGACTTGAATGGTGGGAGGCGGACTCTCTGGGTTCTTCCGGTGAGGAACGAGGTGATCCATTCCAGTGCTTTTCCTTGGATTCCGACGTTTCTGAGGCATTGTAAAAGGGTGCTATGACAGACCGTGTCGAAGGCTGCGGAGAGGTCGAGGAGGATGAGGGCGACTGTGTCACCATTGTCAAGTAGAGTTCGAATGTCGTCTGTTGCTGCGATGAGGGCGGTTTCAGTGCTGTGCTTGGCTCGGAAGCCGGATTGTGAGGAGTCGAGGGATTTGTTGGTTTCGAGGAATGCAGCGAGCTGGTTGTTGACCGCTTTCTCGATGACTTTGGCCGGGAATGGAAGGAGTGAGATAGAGCGGTAGTTTTTGAGTTCGGTGGGGTCAGCTGTGGGTTTCTTCAGGAGGGCTCTGAGTTCGGCATGTTTCCAGCTTTCTGGGAAGGTAGCGGAGTTGAGGGAGCAGTTGATGACGTCTCGGAGGTGCGGTGCTATAAAGGAGTCTGCTTTGTTAAAGATGTGGTGAGGGCATGGGTCTGTGGGGGATCCTGAGTGGATAGAGTTCATCAGACGGATGGTGTCCTCAGTGGAGATTGGCTTCCAGTCATTGAGGATGTTCAGGGGGGGTGGGGGTCCAGCAGGGGGTTGGGTGGGTTGGTCTTCGGGTCGGTTGTTGAAGCTGTTGTGGATGTCTGCAATTTTGTTGTGGAAGAATGAGGCTAGGGAGTCACAGAGGGCTTGAGAGGGGGTGATGTCGTTGGAGTTGGCAGAGGGGTTGGTAAATTCCTTGACGATGTTGAATAATTCCTTGCTGTTGTGGGCGTTGTTATCTAGTCGGTCCTTGAAAGCGGCTTTCTTGGCATTCCGGATCAGTTGGTGGTGTAATCGGGTGGCGTTTATGAAGGCGTCCTTGGTGCTGGTGGTTGGGTCTTTTTTCCAGGCCTTCTCAAGGGATCGACAGAGTTTCTTGGATTTCTTAAGCTCATTGTTGAACCAGGAGGTCCTCTTGCTGCCTAGTTTGATTTGTCATTTTTTCAGTTGTGCTAGGATGTCGGCGCTGTTGGATAGCCATTGGGTGAGGTTGGTGGCTGCTTGGTCTGGGTTTGAGGAGTGGGCTGGGGGGTTTTGAAGAAGCGATGAGGAGATCTGGTCGATGGTGACTTTGTTCCAGTTTCTTTGCAGAGTGGGTTGGGGGTGGTTGTTGGATGTGGGCTTGTTGTAGGTAAAGTGAACGCAGCTGTGGTCAGTCCAAAGGAGAGCTGTGGTGTGGCTGAAGGAGACATGTTTGCTGGAGGTGAAGATAGGGACGAGTGTGTGACCTGCGATGTGGGTGGGGGTAGTGACAAGTTGTTTAAGTCCGAGGTTGGCGAGGTTGTCCAGAAGGGTGGTGGTGTTGCGGTCGTTATTCTTTTCAAGGTGAAAGTTGAAGTCTCCCAAAAGGATGTAATCCTCGGAGGGGAGCGCGTGTGGAGTGATGAAGTCCGTGATGTCTTCACTAAATTGTGCGCGGGGTCCTGGTGGCCTGTAAAGGAAGGTGCCTCTGAGTGTGGTCTTGGGGTCGGTGTGGATCTGGAAGTGAAGGTGTTCAGAGTTGGCGAGATTGACGTCTGAGCTGGTTGAGATGCGGATGGATTTCTTATGGACGATAGCGATGCCTCCTCCTGTGTGGCCGGTACGGTCCTTGCGAATGATCTTATAGCCTTCCGGGATGGCAATGGTGATGTCTGGGGCTGAAGAGGCATTCATCCATGTTTCTGTGAAGAAGGCGACGTCCGGCGAGATGGTGTCTAGTAGATTCCAGAGGTCAATGGCGTGTCTGTGGACCGAGCGGGTGTTGAGCAGGATGCATTGTAGGTGGTTGGGGTCGGATAACTGTTGTGTGTTTGTAGATGAGGAGTTGTTCTTGGTGCCGTCAAACTTGCAGGAGTTGCAGGAAAAGGGTCCATGGGTGTGTCCAGGAGCGGCTTGGACGCAGTTGGGGGAACGGCCGGGGTTAAGGGCTAGGAGGGTGGAGGCGTCGTAAGTAATGCGGGAGGGGTGGACATTACGAGGACCAGGGCCTGGGCGCGGTCCAGGCGCGGACGGGCGTAGACGGGCTTACCTTTGGCGCACCTTCGGCGCAGCCATAGCGCGTGGACGCTGCGCGTGGGACCATCTGTCATTAATACGCTTTGAGGGGGGAGGGGCGTGGGAGGGGCAGCAGGGAGGCGGGAGCGGTGCGAGGAGGAAGGGCTCAGGGCAACAACAACAAACAAAATGGAGGTAGAGACAAGTCGAGTGAGGCTGGGGCACAGAAAAAGGTCACAGGCGCTTTAAACATGCAGATTGAGGTTGAAGTAAACAGGTAGAGCGCAGCTCCGTTTCCGTCACGCTAATTAAATTGCCTGAATTATGTTGCGCTGCAGAATACCTGAAACGTGCCACAAACTGAACGGACTGAGAAGTAAATCACTAGCGCTGAAACAGATTCACAATTACAAGCGCTAATGCAGAAGAACAAATCACCAATCCCAAATCACAAGCGCTAATGCAGAAGAACAAATCACAAATTACAAGCGCTAATGCAGATGCACAGGTACACAGATGGTTTGAGGTAAGGGTAACGATACCGTCAGGAGCCAGGGAGCGTGGGAGCGACCGTATCTGACGAAGTCAGGGCGGTCACAGCTGAAAATCCTACGGGGTCTACAGTAAGGGTCAGTGGGTGGGAGGGGCAGCAGGGAGGCGGGAGCGGTGCGAGGAGGAAGGGCTCAGGGCAACAACAACAAACAAAATGGAGGTAGAGACAAGTCGAGTGAGGCTGGGGCACAGAAAAAGGTCACAGGCGCTTTAAACATGCAGATTGAGATTGAAGTACACAGGTAGAGCGCAGCTCCGTTTCCGTCGCGCTAATTAAATTGCCTGAATTATGTTGCGCTGCAGAATACCTGAAACGTGCCACAAACTGAACGGACTGAGAAGTAAATCACTAGCGCTGAAACAGATTCACAATTACAAGCGCTAATGCAGAAGAACAAATCACCAATCCCAAATCACAAGCGCTAATGCAGAAGAACAAATCACAAATTACAAGCGCTAATGCAGATGCACAGGTACACAGATGGTTTGAGGTAAGGGTAACGATACCGTCAGGAGCCAGGGAGCGTGGGAGCGACCGTATCTGACGAAGTCAGGGCGGTCACAGCTGAAAATCCTACGGGGTCTACAGTAAGGGTCAGTGGGTGGGAGGGGCAGCAGGGAGGCGGGAGCGGTGGGAGGAGGAAGGGCTCAGGGCAACAACAACAAACAAAATGGAGGTAGAGACAAGTCGAGTGAGGCTGGGGCACAGAAAAAGGTCACAGGCGCTTTAAACATGCAGATTGAGATTGAAGTAAACAGGTAGAGCGCAGCTCCGTTTCCGTCGCGCTAATTAAATTGCCTGAATTATGTTGCGCTGCAGAATACCTGAAACGTGCCACAAACTGAACGGACTGAGAAGTAAATCACTAGCGCTGAAACAGATTCACAATTACAAGCGCTAATGCAGAAGAACAAATCACCAATCCCAAATCACAAGCGCTAATGCAGAAGAACAAATCACAAATTACAAGCGCTAATGCAGATGCACAGGTACACAGATGGTTTGAGGTAAGGGTAACGAGACCGTCAGGAGCCAGGGAGCGTGGGAGCGACCGTATCTGACGAAGTAAATTGTGTTCTAATGTTAGAGCGTTACGTTGTATCGCTCTTGGGGACCATTTCTTAATAGGTTCTATATTTAATAAGGGAATAGACTGTTTTAAATCCTCTGCACTGGAACCTACCAAATCGTCTTCAGCTAAAGGTTCATATGTGCAATTCAAGTCCCCACCTACAATAATATTAGACAATGGAGGAAGATCTGCTAGTGCTGCATCAAGTAGTGCTATTGTAGGAGAGACTTGGCCACCCGGTGTGCCTCTAGCATATACACAAAACAGCTCTATAGTTGTTGCAATGAGTGGGCCTCTAAGTGAGATGTGTAATATATCATATGTTGGCAACTTATGCACTGAGACAGTCCAATTTAGTGCCACACTAATCCATATATGGAGACCGCCTGATGGGCGGCCTCTCCCTATTGTGGTTGCCGGGATAAAATGTGTGGCATAGCCATTTTTATGCAAAGGGATCAAACTCCATGTCTCTTGGAACAAGCAGATCTCAAATCTTTCAATAAAAAGATTCCATTCTGGGCAATCCAGTTTTTTGGGGGACCCGCTATGTTCCAAGACACCAAATTAATTGGTTTTACCTTCTCTACCATGCATTTGGTAACAGCTTGGGGCTCACACCCTCCTTTCATTACACTTTGTAAAGTATACTCTAGATCTCTGCTCTTTCTTGTCAATCCCGAGAACTCATTACTAGGTAGCGTCTCTTACGCTGGCTCAATATCTCTTTCAACGGGCATATACGTATACTCAGTTATTCCTAATGTATGTTTATGAGATAGAGGTACATTGTGACATATCGTACCTTTCCCTAGTCAATCAATTTTATTGAGTTCTGAGTCATCATAAGAGCTGACTTTTGACCATAAAGGAGACTGTCTAATTTGCATATTTGAATATGCCGGGGGGGGGGAAGTTCTGTACTCCAGGGTCACTAAATTTTCTGCCAGTGCCTTGTTACCCAACTGAATTTCGATACAATCTGTATTAGAGCTAGACAGGGACAGTCTTGTAACTTTAACCATATCTTCCCTGATGACTGACCTGCACCCTCTCACATGTCGCAGCCAGTGAATAGCTTTGTTACAGATAGAATCCTTACTCTCATATACATTTGGGCTAAGCCTCGGTACCCCTGTCATGTAGATGGTAGTGTTACTGGGTATGTAAGCTGAAGTGCTCTGTGCATTGAATCTATTGGGCCCCCCTAAAGGCTGTTTTTCTGCCTCCGATGTATTTCTCTGGTCCCCCCCCCCCAATGTCAGACTTTGCTCCACTTGTTATAGCCTGCAGCTTGACTGTCTCTGCATAGGTTTTGTGAGCACTGTTTCACCCCCTTGCTGTGCTAATGGTCTCAGTTTGGGATGTATTTTTGAGCACCTATGGGGCCTGTTAATCGTTTGACTTGCTTAATTGCAGGTTTTGTCGATTTGGGCATCTCCACAGCTTGTTGAATGCATTAAAGATTGTGTAAATCAGCTCACCAAAATGTAAAGGAAGGTCAGTATTTAATAAGGCATGCACTTCTGTGCGGGTGTTAGCTACGTGAAGGACAAATGTTTCACAAGCAGATGTCAGGGCAACTTCTTTTTGTGACAATAAGGCTCTTATTCTGCTCATCTTTTTGAACTCTGACTTCAAGGCCGGATTTCTCTGCCAGATGGAAACAATCAGGTTCCCATGCGAGGGTAGATAAAGCACATTTTTACAGCAAACGACACGCTCACTGACTGTTACAACGCAAGCTATGCCTTTCAATAACCGACAGCAATCCTCATTGTTTAAAAGTAAATAACTCCCGTTAACCAATAAGGTAAAAGTCGGGAGTGTAGCAGGCACCGGTGTACCTTTCAAAACACATGCTAAATTAGTGCGGTCCTGGTTACATGAACCATGCAATTGGATGTGCCTACACATCAACGAGTAATCCGGTGTTTCTGTACACTCATCTCAATTCAGATATACCTATTTCCCGTCCCTAAGGCATCTATAAGTGAAAGGGAGCGACCAGGCTTCATGCAAGTAGGAGGTACCGAGCTGCTCGTATCTGCCTATGGCAAAATACTTCATGGAATTTGAAAACTGAAAAAGCGCGAAAGGTAGAGTAATTAATCCGTGGATCAGCCACGTTGCAGCTGTGGGTTCTGCCACTGAAAAGGGCAAAGACTCAAGCGTTCAATGTGCAACATGGAAAAAGAAGCATCTCTCATGGAAAGCAAACGTTGTTTCTCAGTCAAATTAAAGGATGCAAACAGAGAGGAGACATTAACATAGGTCCAAGGCACTTTTCCATGTTTCAGCGTCTGCAAGGTCCACGCAAACTGCAGAACAGAACACAATTGATTTTGACCATGGTATAAAACAGACACTTCATCATGTACAATTTCAACAACAGATGAAACAATATTATCTAATGTGTAAATTCGGGAGGAAAGGGTATTAATGCTGTTGTACACAACTGTAAGCACTTTTTCTAAATTATCTTGGTCGATAGTCCTAAGGCGGGTAGCCGCTTCAATCTGTGATGTTTTCCACAGTTCATTATAAATGGCATAAATCCATCTTTTAGATCTACCGTTAGCGGGCCCTTTATGAAATCATTTAAGTCAACCTCGTTGGTCAGTTTAGATAAATGCAATTTAACTGACTCCAATGTAGAGTACTTGAGCCAATTCTGACATAGTTTGCCTACAGAATAAGTGGTAACAGAATGGTCACTCTCAAAATGGGGATCTACTCTAACTTGTGTAAAACTCTCAGCTAGGCCCAAAAAATGATGCTGGCACGAGTCTGCACTTCGGTGCCACATTAACCAACCCTTGGGATCCAAACTGGAAATGTTAAAGGATGAATTCAGCAAAAGGGTTTGTAATTCTCTGATCGAAAATTTGTATGTATTGTATTGGCATTTATATAGCGCACTACTTACCCGTAGGGTCCCAAGGCGCTTCGACCGCTGCGAAACCCTTCCTGGCTTCCCTGAGAGATGGTCCCTTAATGGGTATCTCCAGGGTGAGACCAGGCATCCCCGGCGGTCTGGTGGGGCCGTTAGTGAAGATGAGGCAAGCTAATGCCCAGAGTTGCCGAGTGTGAGCGCTGATCAGAGTGGGCACCGAGGCGAGAGAATTATCGAGTCCGCTGACCCTGGTCCAGAAACCTGCCGCGCCGGGAATCGAACCCTGGTCCCGGGCCGTCCTCTGCTCTCGGGTCTGCCGCCTCTAACCAGTGAGCCACACTACTTAGTTGAGTTTTCCCAACCCGAATATTCTTCCAAATCTAGGAAGGAGAATTTAATTTTTTAGAAGTAGCCAATCCAAAGAATGTTGTCTGTGAGATAGTAGAATTTAAAAAAAACATATTATTTGGGATGAGACATGCACGGTGCAAAGCCTCATTGTCTTGTATCTGCCAACTTTTAGAACCCCAAACTGATTTAAGGTCAATAGTTTCCTTCCACAACGCGTAGCCACCAACAGCTAGCTGGTCGAGAAAGGACTTCAAATTCAATAACTTAGTATCGGTAAGTCTAACTTTGGAATTGGATTTGTCTGTCTTTTTAAAATAAAATGAAGCGGGATTGGACTTATTAAAATCAGTAAAATATGTATACTTTTTCAAAAATGTGTCTGAGCTGCCTCTTAAAGGAGCAGGACAATGTTCCCACTGGGTATAATTCACAGTACTCCTCCTATAATTAGTTTTGTGCAAGTAGTGATTGCCAAAATGTTGGAAACAAAACAAATCACCATAATTAGCAGAATCTAAATATAAATCTAGTCAGCAAATTATTCACCCAAATTCATTTAAAAACAAGCTTAACTCACAGTGTGATCTTGGTGATTCCTTTTGGCAACTAAGAGGCCTAACAGACATGCTGCGTAAGATTCTCTAACAGTATATATCATAAAGATTGCATGTAGCATCCTGGTCATGTGTCGAAGATCACACTGTAAGTCAAGGTAAGCTTGATTTCAAATGAATCTGGGTGAATAATTTGCTCAGTTGATGTGTTTAAAAATCATTTCTTGAAGTCAGTTAGGCTTTATGATATGTACTGCTAGAGAATCTTAGGCAGCATGTCTGTTAGGCCTCTTCTTTGCCAAATGTCTATGGTGATTCCTTTTGGCAACTAAGAGGCCTAACAGACATGCTGCTTAAGATTCTCTAGCAGTACATATCATAAAGATTGCATGTAACATCCTGGTCATGTGTCTAAGATCACACTGTGAGTTAAGCTTGTTTTTAAATGAATTTGGGTGAATAATTTGCTTACTTGATTTGTTATAAAATCATTTCTTGAAGTTAGTTAGGCTTTATGATATGTACTGCTAGAGAATCTAAGGCAGCATGTCTGTTAGGTCTCTTAGTTGCTAAAAAGATCAAGGGTGTGTTGTTGAAATAAAAAAGGAATGTTATTTCTTGCTTACATGTATATGGTCTATTTTTTGCCAGTAGAGACAGTGAGATGGTATGAGCAGAGACACGCATAGTGCAGGCAGAGACAGACATAGTAAATTGCACATAACATCCTGGTCATGTGTGTAAGATCACACTGTGAGTCAAACTTGATTTTAAATGAATCTGGGTGAATAATTTGCTCAGTTGATGTGTTTAAAAATCATTTCTTGAAGTCAGTTAGGTTTTATGATATGTACTGCTAGAGAATCTTAGGCAGCAGGTCTGTTAGGCCTCTTAGTTGCCAAAAGATTCATGGTGATTCCTTTTGTCAACTAAGAGGCCTAATAGACATGCTGCCTAAGATTCTCTAGCAGTACATATCATAAAGATTGCATGTAACCCTGGTCATGTGTCTAAGATCACACTGTGAGTCAAACTTGATTTTAAATGAATTTGGGTGAATAATTTGCTTAATTGATGTGTTTAAAAATCATTTCTTGAAGTCAGTTAGGCTTTATGATATGTACTGCTAGAGAATCTTAGGCTGCATGTCTGTTAGGCCTCTTAGTTGCCAAAAGATCCATGGTGATTCCATTTGGCAACTAAGAGGCCTAACAGACATGCTGCGTAAGATTCTCTAGCAGTACATATCATAAAGATTGCATGTAGCATCCTGGTCATGTGTCTAAGATCACACTGTAAGTCAAGCTTGATTTTAAATGAATCTGGGTGAATAATTTGCTTACTTGATGTGTTTAAAAATCATTTCTTGAAGTTAGTTAAACATTAGGATATGTACTGCTAGAGAATATTAGGCAGCCTGTCTGTTAGGCCTGTTACTTGCCAGAAAGGCTCTATGCTGTGTAATAAAGATGTGTGTAATATGGTAATAAAATTAGAGTTTTTTGGTTTTGTTAGTGTTTGCTGCTCAAATCCAAGAATCTGGAGTGTAATTGAGAGTTTTTTGAACCTTCAAAACCATTTATAAAGGTGAGTTGCTAATTTGTAAAGGGGATCTATTTTTGTGCAGATTAAAATATTAAGAAAAATTTCTCTCAATGTTTCCACTATTTCTTCCGTGTTGTACCATTTTATCTTTTATGTGTACCATGTCTGTATCTGCTTGCACTATTTATGTATGTTGTCATACTATTTTACTGTCTCTCTGCACCATCTTTTTATGGGACTGCTCCATGTGTTCTTTTCTTTGCAGTCCTGCCTCATCTATCCTCTGCCTGTAACAGTTTACTGTCTGCGTACATTATTTCTTGCTAAATGTGCATTATCTCTCTAACTCATGCTATATCATCTGTCTGCACCCGTTCTTGTGTATTTGCAGAGGCCTATTATGATATGGCTGTTGGTGTGTGTTATGCAGTCCTACCATGATAAATCTTTTCCCTCTCTGTCTGTAGTTTCGCAGTCTCTAGTTGTACTGTTTTCTCTCTGTCTTCTCTATCTGCGTCTCTGTGTGCTTAATATAGCCTCTGGATGTAACATTTCAGTGTCTGTTTCTAGCATTTTTTCTCTGTTGTACCATTTTATCATCTGTGTGTACCATGTCTGAGTCTGCTTGCACTATCTGTGTCTGTGCTCATACCATCTCACCGTCTCTACTGGCAAAAAACAGACCATATACATGTAAGCAAGAAATAACATTCCTTTTTCATTTTTGAACAGCACACCCTGGATCTTTATTGCACTGCATAGAGCCTTTTTGGCAACACAGAGGCGTAACAGACATGCTGCCTAAGATTCTCTAACAGTACATATCCTGAAGCGTAATTGTCTTCCAAACATGATTTAAAAACACATCAACTAAGCAAATTATTCACCCAGATTAATTTAAAATCAAACTTGACTCACAGTTTGATCTTAGACACATGACCAGCATGTTACATGCAATCTACCATGTCTCTCTCTGCCTGTACTATGTGTGTCTCTGCTCATATTATCTCACTGTGTCTCTGCACCTTCTTTTTGTGTAACGGCTCCATCTGTTCTTTTACTTGCAGCAGTGCATCATATATTCTCTGACTGTAACAGTTTACTGTCTACCTGCGTTTTTTTATTTTTTCATCGGCACCATCTCTTTATATCTGTGCCTGTACCATCTGTCTGCACCCTTTTATATGCATTTGCAGAGGTCTATTATGATATGGTTGCTCATGCCTAGCATGAAATTCTGTACATGCTGTGCAATTTAGATGCTGAGTGTGCTGTTGAAAGGCAAAAGCAACTGACTCTGTGGCAAGTAGTAATCGTTTTAGTGAATTTTCATTTGTACATTGTAAGTCCCACCTTCAGTCTGTACACAGTTTGAATACTAGTTTATTGTGCTAAACTCTGAAAATTCATCCCTAGAAATAAATTATAAAGTCTTTCAACAGTTCTACAGTCCAGAAAACCCTTTAACAAAACTGCCAGTAAGACCCCCTTTGACTGCAGTAATTATTTAAATAAATTGCAAGGGATAGTGTTATGTGTCTAGGATCATAGTGTGAGTCTGTTTTCAAAAAAGAGGAAGGTGGTAGATTAATTTGTGTAGTTAATGTGTTTAAAAGTATGGAAATGTATGTACTTATAAAATTGGTAAAGGTAGTTTTTAGTTATCTATTCATGAAAAATATATAATTAAGTATTTATATTTTTTTGGAAGGACCAGCAACATAATCTTATTGTTGCAATGGAAAAGCATCAAGAAAATGTTGCTTTGAATTTTGACATCTCAAGTGATTTATTAGAGGAAGTGAAAGATGGAGTTTTTCCAGAGGAAAATGATACTGGAAATGAAGATTTCATGGAGACAGTGCTTTTCTTGAAGTGGTAGAAGAATTTGAATTGGAAGATGAAAATGTTGATTATGATGAAAATGAAATACCGTATGAAGTCATGTTGCAAGTTTTATTGGAATATGAAATGTTTAATGAATAAATTTATAATTTATAATAAAAGATTTTTCGAGTCAGTCTTCTTGTAGTATTGATCGTTCATGTGTTTAATGAAAATGAGAATACATGTTTTGATGAAGTGTGTTAGAGATTAGGGTCAGAAACATTAATTCCACTATGACCCCCTACACCTCCTGAAAACCACTCTACTGTTCTTAACCCTGAAATATTATTCTCAGCAAATACGTCTATAATGTTGACACAGCAATGCACTGTCATAAAGTCAGAAACAGCACACACTACATGATTTCCTACTCTGTTCAGAGACTGTTGCTATGCCTTAATTTTACTTATAAAGTTAACCAGCGTTTTCATTATTTAGTGGTTATAATTTCTATGTTATATGTTAGTAGAGGTCTATAACATTTTTTTCTTTTTTCACAACAGATTGTAATTTTGAACAGAAAGAAAAATCAACATGCCGACCAAAAATGAAAAAAGAAAGCATTATAAACGGATATACCATTCCAAGAGAAAAGAATTAAAAGAATTACGTAATCAACAAAGGACGGACAAAAACAAGAGTGCTCCTGGTAAGACAAGCAAGGATTTTATAGAGAAATTATCTCAAAGGAAACATTTTTGGGATAATGTGGGAAAGGAAAAACAGTTGTCAGTATCTACAAGGAGAAATCTGAGAAAAAAGAAAATTGTTTTCCAACTCTGTGGTGAACAAAATATCTATAGTAATAGACGTACTAATCAGTTTGCGGAAATCTGGAAGCGCATGTTTTATAATAGAGTAGTTTCGAATTTGTTAAAAAAGGAAAAAATGTCTAAAAGGAAATCAGCTTTTTATAAGAAAAAAAAATATTGAGGATATTGTTGAACGCGCGTTTGAGACAAAAAAGAAGTTAACTATTTTAGTAATTAATAGAATAAATACTCTGAATAAGGCAATCAAAGTTTTAAAAGCTAACAGTAAATGGCAAAGACAAATAAATGGAAGTAATTTTTGTAAAGTTTTTTCTGGAAAATGGATGCATAGTTCAAGTTGTGAGCCATTTTTTAATGAAGAGAGTTACTTTCAAAGTAATGAATTGTTGTATGCAGTTGACACCAGTGGTCGAGCATATGAGGTGAAGGACGGTTGTCCTATTGAAAAAGAGAAAATTGTGCTTAGAAATGCAGAAGAGGGTATAGCTGATGAAGTTTTAGGGAGCCGTCCTAAGGCTCCTGTGTACACTTGGAATTGTAGTAGTATTTGCAGTGTATGACAGGATTCAATTGATTTCTTTCGCAATTTCTTACATAAGTATGCTAAGGAAAGTCTAACAAAAAGATTATAATGTTGCAAGAATTAGACTGTTGCAGAGTAAGAGAAAAAACAGGTCTGCAAGGGCATTCGCTGGCTTGTCTTTCTAAAAAAATATGCCAGAGTGTTTTTCACCATTTCAGGATGTTAGCAGTGCATCATACCAAAGTGAGGAAATTAGTGAGAAAGTTGTATTATGCAAAAAGTCCAGGACTTAAACTAAAACAGTTAAATAGTGCTCTTTTGCATGGATCTGAATTAGATGTTAAGAAGATCTGTGAAGAACTTGAGGTTATTTACTTTGGTCCAGAAGAAGACAATGCAGAAACTGATACAGTAATAGAAGGAAGTGTGGTAGAAAATGTCCAGAATTTTAATACTGAGAATTTTGAACAGGAAATAACAAAGTTTAAGGTCATTGCAGGTGAAAAACCAAATTTTCCTTGTGCGTGTTGTCGACGCACTCATTACAAAAATCAAACCAGGTTAGTTGATTTATATTTAAAAAGTGAAGAGGAAAATAATAGTGAGTGAAAAGATTTTGCAACTTATTTGTTGGTAGAAAATTGTTTTGATTTGGGTTTTGATCAACATATTTGTAAATATTGTTATAATAAATTAAATGAAATTAGAATGCCTGCTAGAGCTTTACATAATAATCTTGAGTTGGTGAATATTCCATCTGAACTCAAGGATTTAACCCCTTTACTGCTAAGGCTATTTCACTGCTCTAATGTAATTTCCATTGAAATCAATGGAAAGTCCATGACGAGTTACCCTTGTCATTAGCGGCGAAGAGGTTAAATACCTATGAGACTATTCTGATTCAATGTGCGCACCCATTTCAGGCTATTCTTCGTATGGAGCCTAGGACAGGGAAATTAAATCCTTCAGATTTACAAAGAGGATTAAAGTGGAGAGTTGTATATTTGCCTCTTGATTTAAAGAAAAACATTGAGACAATTGGTGTTGAAAATGTAGAAGAGGAACCTCTAGTTATTCTACTTAATGGTGTGCCTACAAAGAGTAAGAAAATCTGGCAAGATTTAGTGGATGTTAGAAAAGTCAAAAAGGCAACGTTGTATTTGGTCAAAAACAATAAATACTATAAAAAAGTATACGTAGGAGAAGAGGAAATAAATGAAGAAGAGGATAATGATTTGTCTGCTGGACAAATTGGAAAAAGTGGATGTGTCCAGAAGTGAAGAAATTTATGAACATTATATTGTTCATCCACTGCATTCCAAAAGAAGTACTGGGAAATGCTATTGAATTATTTCAGATGAAAAAAGCAAAAGGAAGTCCCATTAGTGTATGGGAAGAAAGCTTGGAAGCTTGTTGTTTTCCTCAGTTATATCCAACAGGTCAAGGTGCACAATATGATGACCGACCTATGCAGATTCCTGCATCTGAATACCGGACAACAAGATTATATGCAGAAGATCTGAGATTTCATCAATGTATTCCATATTTGTTTCATCTTCTGTTTGAGAGTGACTTATCCGGACTTTCTTATGCAGTGAACCATATACTAAAAAGCGGAGTACATCTGCAAAATGTTTCAGCAAAGGAATTTATGGATAAAGTCCAACAGAATTACACTGTTTTGGATTCTCACCTAATTAATCTAATGGCATGTCAGTGTGGTACTATTGAGTATTGGTACCGTCGTCATGGGGATTTGAAATGTATGCTAAGAAACTTAGGAGCACCTTCATGGTTTCTAACTCTAAGCTGTGCTGAGTATGCTTGGGAAGATTTACTTCGGGAGGCAAATGCAAACATAGAAAATGTAGAGTACAAGACACCTGGAGAACTGTGCTCGTTGGATCCAGTTAATGTTTGCAGGTATTTTAATCATAGATTTGAAGCTATGATGTCTTTTATTACAAACAAAAAAAAAACTCCTCCTGGCGAAGTTCTGGATTTCTGTTGGAGATAAGAGTATCAAGCGAGAGGTGCTCCTCATATTCATATGCTATTATAGATCAAAGATGCTCCCAAATTTGGAACAGACTCAGATGACACTGTATTGCCTTTCATTGAAGAATATGCAACATGTGATATACCCAAAAGTACAACTGATAAGGATTTAAGAGGGAAAGTGTTACGATTTCAAAGCCATCATTGTGGCAAATATTGTCGGCGAAAATTCAAATCAAAGGATAAATTCTATACCAAATGTCGTTTTGGATTTCCACAGCCAGTAATTTCAAAAGGAAGAGTGAACAATTTTATGTCATCTTTGCGACATACTATCTCAAGAAGATCACCAAAAAATACGTACAATTTAAGAAGAAATGAAGAGTCCTAATACATAAATGACTATAACCCAGTCATTTTGTCCATGTGGAATGCTAACATGGATATTCAATATGTTGCAGACAGTGCTTAATTTGTAAAAAATGAAGTGCAGGTGCTCAAATCTTTGTTGGAGGCCACAACTACTTTTCTCTGGCTCCACCCACTTCGTCCATTGGCTTCACCCACTTTCTCTATTAGCTCCACCGTGTGGGAGAGGCAGATGACCAGTCTAGTGACTGACTACTTTTTCCACTCCAGTCGGGACAGCCTTTGGCATCCCAAAGGTTGCAGGCCAACCTCTACCATTTTTAAAAAAATATTTTCGTACAGATACTGGTTGGAGTTTTGAGGAAGTGCAAACTGGGTTTGCAGACCTAATAAGCTCCAATCTGAAACCTGGCACTGTAACAGAACCGCAACGCTCTCTTACTCCTTTTCTGGTTGCACACTGAAGTTTTGAAACAAGATTCGTAGTGATATCTGTCAAAGCTTATCCCTCACATCCTTCAAAACCCAGTGGAAGAAGCATCTACGCCTGGAAAAAGTTGCTACATCCTGAATCCATGCTGTTATATAAATGGCTCTTTGATGATGGGCAATAGTGTTGTGGATGCCTATGTTTTCACCCCTGCTTTTCCAGAGCTATGGCTGTTCTCATTTGGAAATCGCATGCAATCTTCCTTGCTTTATCCCCCCTTTGCCTTTCTTAGGCTCTCCTTAACTTCTGTCCGTCTTTACACCTGCATACTCATCCCTAAGACACCTTGTCCACCAATACACATTGCTATCTCCATACTGGCACCCTTTCTTCGTATATGCAAGTTGTTGCCTGATCACATATGGAAATGTTACTATTGCAACTGTGCAAGTATCGCGCCATCTCTGCAAAGTAAGCTGCCATCCTTCCAGATTCTTTCTGCATTTTAGGAAAACTGGTATAGAATGCACATTATAAAGTAGAGAGCTCCAATGCAGACGGGAAAGGGGATGGCACTACTTTCACTGTTCACTGCATGATGGATATCTAGGGTGTGATGTGCAAAGCAGGCTGGCCCTAAACATGTGGTGCTAGCCGGTGAAACCTATGCTTGTAGGCTCCCTTTCCAAAAGCCATCATACTATGCCCTGCAATTCTGCACAGCTGACTTCCTCAGAAGTGATACGCCCTGGCGTTTGGGTGGATGAAGAGCTATCGTAGAACAGGCAAATAATATAAGATGTACAAACATGGAACTTCTACTTCTCTTTACACTAACTTTCCATTACAGTGCATAAGAAGTTGTCGCTTTCATGCAGACCTACATTTAAACATGATGATTCAAGGAAACAATGCATTGTTTTTGTAAGTATTTACTAGTTATTTTTAGCATCTGTGATTGTACAAGTTTGGTACTCAAGGCCTTAGCGCTTTAAGTACTATTCATACCATCAACAGGCTGTGTGTGTGTGCACTCTGCACTCAGATGTTGACAACAAATAAACACAACAACAATAATATATAACAAGAACAATGAGCCCTGAACCCTCGGGAATCAACTTGAAAAGTAATATATATTGCATCACTATCCGTTGGGCAACGCCACACCACACCCGAGAAAAAAAGTACAGTACTGCGGCGCCAGCGAATATACCTCTACGGCCCGGCTGGTGGGCCTTTAGTGAATCTGAATTTCAGCATTTGCATGATTGCATCGGCATCCTTTTTTCATTCCTAATAATCAGCCTTATGGAGCTGCCTCCCCCACGCCTCTCACAACAACCAACCGAACCGGACCCTCACAAGTCTGACTGCCAAAAATAAAAATACCGTGTTGGTTTTTGCACGGTATTCAGTACTGGCGGTATTGGAATGGCAAGAAGTCATAGGATGACATATGACCAGATGGTGTGTGCAGCAAAAGTGCAAAACCCCTGTGCTGGACTACACTCCAGTGGAGTTTTTCTCTGCATATAATTTATAGCACTCACTGAACTCTCGTCTCGCGCCCCAAAACTTCACATGTATGGTAATTAGCCAGAGGGTGTCCGTGTGTGCAGTACTGCGTGTGTCTCCTACAAGTGTGGCAGCCAGCCAGATAGGATAGTGCAGGGTTTTTTAGGCATGCACAGTTGCACTGACATGGTGCCGCAATCCTGGTCTAATCTAAATGAGAGCCCATAGGCGCAGCAGATATACGGTCAAAATAAAATGCGCATTTAAGCACCCGGTGGCTCCGTGGCTGGCTAGCTGGCACCGCGGGAGTCAGCGAGGCGAGCCATGTTGGTGGGCAGTAGCACCCGATTGCGGGCGCCTGAGGCTGAGCCAGGCTTGTGCGGCGGCTGGCTGCTGACCTGGCGTGCAACAGTGGACTGTGGAGGGCTTAAATATGGAATAGAACTGGCGGGAGGTAGAGTGTTACGGGGACGGAACGCACACCTCAAGCAGCTTAGATTGGCACTGCTGCAGTACCTGTACTACCTCAGCCCCTGGAACAACAATGACGTCAGGACAGGAGTCACACATATTACCAGGAACTCTCCAGGTAGGTTGGCGTGCAAATCAGGGGTCAGAATCGAGCCAAGCAAGACGCAATGTCATCATCATCACAATATGATATCAGAATGGGGTGGGCCAATTGAAAGCGGCGCGCGGACAGTCACTGGGGTCAGGGGGCTCACATTCCGTACATTCACATAATAATTGCACTAAAAGGAACTCTCTGTGCAGTGGGCAGTACACGTCGTCGTCGTTGGTCGCGCTGGGGCCATCGCGCCTAATTTGTGCTCTCTTGGCGTGGGTGGGGACTGGAGCTGCCGCCTGCCGCCTGTAACTAACTGCGCAGCGCGGTGGTTATGCCGGGGCGTGGCTTGCCTGTGGGAGCCTGCCTAAGCCAAAATGAAAAAAATCTGCGTGCGCTACCGCGCTCACACACAGCCCCTACCCCCATCAGAAACTCTCCAGCCCGGCCCCACCTGGCAACTTCCGTTCCGAGGCCCCCTGGCCCGCCTTGTGTCAAATAGAAACTATCAACAACTCTGCAGCCAGCCGGCCGCCAGCCAGGCGCCAATGCCATAATGATGAAAAAATGATGAAACGAAAGTTAACTACTTCAGTTTTTTTTCTCAGACACACAGACAGTCACTGACTGCAAATATTATTTATTAAATATTCGCTGCCCTTGAGTTGCTTTGGAGTTGGCCTGGGGGCCGGGGCTGGGCAGGGGCAGCTGAGGGTGCCTGCGCCTGGGTGCATTTCACGCCAGAGAGAGAGAGTCTGTGTCCGAGTTGCAGCTGCGGCTGACCACCAACTTGCAAGTTGCAAGTGCAACCACTACGGTTACCCCGGCCCGGTCCCAAACGCCTTGACGTGACGTCATGGTAACACTGACAGTCAGTGAGTAACATGATTGATGAGACTGTGACTCTCGGAGTCGATGGCCGGCGGGATATGAAACACGCTGCAGAGGGACGGGACTCGGGAGCCATGAGCCATGAGCCAGCCAGGCAGTGAGTGGCTGCACGTACGAAGAATGCAGTACAATAAATAAAGTTTTATTTATTTTTACAGTCAGCAGTCAAGATGAAGATTCATAGACCCGGCCCTGATATTTAAGTGCCGGTGCTGAGCACCGGATAGCACCGGCACAAATTAAGCACTGGTTGCAGACAACTCTATTGCTGTGGCTCGATATGTAAGGTCTTACATCACCAAATCTGAAAAGACGGAACTAAAGGATATGTGGGAAGACATTTCTCATAAAAAGAGCCTAAGTAAGAAATTGTATACCTACAGTTTGAAGATGTTATCTCATCGAGAAATTGGAGCATATGAATGTTGTGATCCATTATCATCAGAAAGTCTTTATGCGAAATCTAGAAAAAGCCTGTGGGTGAGTTTAGGTCTTGCAGGAACACGAAACCGAGTTTTGAAACCTGTTCAAGAAATTGAATATTTAGCAGAGAAAGAACCAAACAGTACAGGCATTCTGAAGACAAACATGTTGGATACATACTATCCAAATAGAAGTAATCTGCTTGAAAACATTTGTCTGTATGAAATACTACAAAACTACACTTTTAGAAGGAATATTACAGAGGATATCGATAAAGGTGTATGTGCTGTGATTGGATATGAAGGATGCCTGGTGAAACAAAGAAAAGGACATTTGATTAATCACCGAAAACTGAGTTGCAAAACTCCTGACAAAAGAGAATTTTACTATTTAGCTCTTTTGCAACTCTTTAACCTCTTCGCCGCTAATGACAAGGGTAACTCGTCATGGACTTTCCATTGATTTCAATGGAAAATCAATGAAAAGTAAAATATTGCCTTAGCAGCCAAGTGGTTAAACCATGGCGAACAGAAGAGGAACTACTTGGTGACTTTGACAGTTATGAAGATTCATTCAACGCATCTAAAAATAGTATAGAATGTCCTGTTTTTAGTAATTATCTGCAAATGTTGAATGAAAAAATAGAGCAAGAAGCAACAATTGCAGCGGAGATTGCTAGAGACAGTTCTCAAGATAGTCAAAGTTCTGCTTCGTTGAGTCAAGATCCACGAGGACAACCAATTATCCAAAATGAAGCAGCCAATGCCATGGATGAGGTGGAAAGGGCAATGGAACAAGCTCAAGAGGATGTAATAAACTTAGAAGAATTGGAAAAACAACTTAATCTTGATCAAAAACAAATATATGATGAAGTGACAGAGCAGATTGAGCATGGTTTTCGTCATAAGTAAAAAGAATGCTCATGTATGTCATTTCAACCTGTCCGACTATATGTGAGTGGAGAAGCTGGAACTGGTAAAAGTTTTCTAATTAAAGGAATTGCCACATATGTACAGCAAAGAACTGAGTCATCACTCTCTTGTGTTGTTACTGTTCCAACTGGGTTGGCAGCAGACAACATTAAAGGGATTACTTTACATTGTTTATTGATGCTGCCAGTTGAACATGAAAATAAATTAGAATACCACAAGCTATCTGGAGAAGCTTGTTGTGAAGTTTCTAGAGTCCTTAAAAAAATGAAACTTCTCATTATTAATGAGGTAAGCATAGTATCAAATGTAATGCTTGCTTTTGTGCATTTAAGAATGCAACCGATTCTTAAAACAGAGTATGACGTGTTATTTGGAGGCAAACACGTCATAGTTTTTGGAGATCTACTGCAGCTAACTCCTGTAAAAGGACAACTTGTGTTTAAAACTGTCACACATGAAGACACCAGAAAGTGCCTGGGAAGTATTGGAAGTGTTAATATATGGTCACATTTCAAATATACTGAACTCATTCAAAATATGCGACAGGCAAAGGATGCTAAATATGGAAATATTCTTCAAGATATAAGAATTGGAAAACTAAGTGAACATGCCAAAGAAACTTTACAAACACGATTACTTTCCAATTTGTTTCCAAATGAAAATAATGTGGCAGAGAAAATATATACTAAAGAGGCAGAAGATAAGTCAGTTATATGTTTGACGCCAACTCTACAAGAATGTTCAATGTTCAATGAAAAAATGTTGAAGTTAGAAAATGAAAAAATTAAGAACCTGGAAGCTAAATATAGAATAGAGCATGAAGGAAGCACTATTATTTTGTCAGAAAGGTTGAAGTTAAAATTTGATTCTCTACAGAAATCTATATCTAAAACTGCTGGGTTAGAAAAGAATCTGTATGTATGTTTAAATTGTCGGATTATTTTACGAAGAAATTTACATGTGGAAACAGGTGTGGTGAATGGAGCAACGGGTAATGTTGTTGGTTTTGTGAATTACCCAAATAGAGATGAGATTGAATGTTTAAAAATCAAATTTGCGGGAATTGAGGAAGTTCAACAATTCAGTCGTTGTTCAACTCGATTTTTGCTTGTGAAAGACTTATATGTCCGTCGAAAACAATTTCCTATTTGTTTGGCATATGCAGTGACTATTCATAAATCTCAAGGTTTAGGTGTAGATAGTGCTTTGGCAAATATTGGAAGTACTGTGTTCAAAGAGGGTATGGCCTATGTTGCTTTATCTCGAGTTAGAACTTTATCTGGATTGTATCTAATTGATTTTGATGAGACAAAGATTAGTGCAGATCTAAATTGTGTGAAGGAGTATAACAGGTTAAGAAGAGAATATGCTCCAAGTTTACCTCCATATCCTTTAATTGAAAAGTGTGTGGTAGGCCGAAAAAGGAGATATGAGGGAAAATGTAGTGAAGTAGTAGAGAAACAAAAAAAATAGATGAACCTGTGATCGGTAGCAAAAAGAAAAAGGTTACTACTGAAGAGATTGTTGGATTTAAATTTGAAAACAGTTCTGGTGTCGACTGCTATGCAAATGTAGTGGTTAATGTTGTTTTTTTTCTTAAAACTTTACAGCAACAGATTGTAGAAAATCGGGACCCGACATTTTGTTGTTCATTAAATTCTGTGTTTGAGAAATGTAAAAGTGATAATAGTGAAATAGCCAATGTTTCAGAACTTCGAAATGTTTTAGACATATGTGCAGGACTAAATCAATTTTCTCAGAATATTCAGCAAGATTGTCAGGAATTTATTATGTATATGCTTACATTTTTACAAGATGAAGGTGTAGATATTGATAGTCTTTTTGGCCTTTTTTATAAATGGCAACATAACTGCGACAATTGTTCATTTTCAAGTAGTACTGACATACACACTGAAAGATTTATATATTTAACATTTCCAGACTGTAAAGCAGTGTCTTTCAATAATCTAGTTGGAATGCACATCAACACATGGTCTGTTCTTAATGTAACTCAGAAATGTTATCAACATTATTTATCCAAAGATATGGACAGTATGTAATTTTAATGCTCCAACGATGCAGACCTGATGGAACAAAATTGACAACTTCAATAAAAAAAATTGTGGCTTCTTAAATATCAATTTCTCGAAGAACTTTTGTAACTGTAGCAATTATCTTCCATGATGGTCCTTCAACAACATCAGGACATTACACAGCTTATTTGAAGTCTCCAACAGGCTGGACACACTGCAATGATAGTCAATTGAATTTTAAAAAACGTTTGCCTTTTGACTTACCAAATTCTTATCTGGTATTTTTGCAACTGAAATTTCAGTAAAATTACTTGGTGTAGGAAGATTACTGCTGTTAAGAAAAGATACTCTGTTGTTCAGAAGTATCGTGTGAGTGAGGGTGACCAAATTTAAAAATGAAACTTGTATTTGGCGTAGTGATAGTATAAGGTACAGGTTTAAGTAATGTTTGATGGTACAGAACACGTTGGAACTTTTGATTCTAAAGGTCGGGAAAATAATGGTTAAGAGTACAATTAAGCAATTTGCAAAATAAGGACTTTACTCATACTATTTGGCCACGCGGAAAAGTATGTCAGAACAAAATGACTACTTCAGATAAATGTTGTTAGAACATGCTTGTACGGAAGTTTATTGAGAGGTATTTAAAAATAAGTGATATTGTTTTATTACTTTGTGATTGTTGAAGATGTAGCGTCCTTACACAAGAAATTGTTATTTAGAGAAAAACATTCAAGACATGTTTTTTTCAAATATTTACATTATGTATTTAAATGTTGTATGGGTTTTTTAAACACAATCATTTTGATTGTGGTTTTTTTTGCCCATTGTCATATGAGGAGTAGTATTGAACTCACTGTTTATAGTGAAAATCAATATATTCTGAGAACAGCAAAAATAAACCATATAACTTATTGTACAAGTTATTTTGTTATATTTATTATAACTGATTTGTTTATTCTCTTCCACAGATATTACATTTATAAGGTAAGTACGACTAATAAAAAATAATTTTTCATTCGTTTTTTATTTCTCTTTCTCCCTATCCTTCCCTCACTCCCTCTCTCTTACCGTCATTCCCTATGGCTGAGATACCCGCCACCCCCTCTCAACACAATCCCCAAGGATGGGAAGACGGAAACGGTTCTGAACTTTTGGAAGGCGGGAGGGAGTTACCCTCCCGGCCGTATTTATTAAAATATGAAACAAAATTAAAACGTTAAAATAACAGTTTCATATCATGTACAATTTCATTTACACATTACGATGTTCTTGGCTGACCTTAACACATCTCTAATACAAAGGTTCTCCTAGCCGATACTAAACATCCTGCAAATGCATTACTCAAAATTGAAATTGTACATCCTAACATTACGGGCCAACGGCAAGGTCGTAACCGGTGTCAGATCCCCAATACCAGAACTCCCCCCTCACTTGTGAGGGGCGGTCGCACAGAGGACTGTACCTCTGTGCCAACTTCCAATTTCCCTTGTCTTAGCGGGGGCCCCTTGTTAACTCGACGCCATCTTAGTGGTCGTCCGAGGACTCGTGTGAGGTGTCTAGAAGGTAGCGTAGACCCCCCTCCCACCCCACACAACTTACCACATCTGCCGTCGCAGATGTCCTGGCCCCGGGAAATTCCCAGGAGGGGCCCTAGCCCCTCCTCCCCAGGGAGGGGCCTATGGACGCCTTCCCTTTCGGCGTCCCCATCCTTAGAGGGGACCGCCTCCCCGTTTGAGGGGCCAATGGCCACCTCCCCCCGGGCGCTCCCATCCATAATGGGTGACGCCCCACCTCTAGGGATCTTCTAATTTCTGCTCACCGATCATGACCTTACTGCCACAGGCCGGATAGTTGACCGGCTATCCGGACCCCCCACAAAACTCCTACTTAAAGGTCATGGCTGCAAACTCTTTAACCAAGCTACGAGGTCTCCTATGAGTAAAGTATTCCCCACCTGGAACAAATGGACTCCATCCTCTAGATACATATGGTCCCCCCTGATACATCCATGCGGAATAGAATGCAATGTACTTGTACGGAACAATCTACCAAGTTTGTTATTCACCTTCTTCACTGAATGATTTACAGCAGACACAGAATTAGCCCCCCGCCACACCTTCCGTGGAATCATATGGGACCATGCAATCGTGCACCCCGGAACCCTTCTCGCCAACCAACTCACTGTGGATAGTATCAACTCGAGAAGTACTCGTCGACCAGTGGTCACCAAATCATTGCCCCCAAGATGCACTATGATTACAGATGGAACTGGTCAATACAGAGCCCGCCCCTTCCGTAGAAGGTCACCCTGAGGCCTGTACCCGTATTCCCCAGCCATGTGAATCATGTCACCTGCTTTGAATACATCTGCGGCACGCCTCACGTATGAGTGGCCCACGACCCACACCACTCTTTCCTCAGCCGGTGATCTTTGACCGCTGGTTCCCAGGTGTCGGGTCGACTGCACAGTCCGCCCCGCCTCGTAAGCTCGCAACACTGTAAACCAAACAAAACAAGAAGCGTGAGTGCATGACATAGGCTTCACAACATGTGCAACCGCACATACCTTTTATAACAATTCGAGGACCAACGCCCCAACTGTTTCACTTTTTCCACACTCAGACCCCTGGCTGTAGCCTCTGTAGCAGCCCCTATCCGGAAGGAATGGGTCTCAAACTCGCACGGGTTCAAGCCCCCCGCTGCGATTGCCATCGTTAGCACCCGCTGGAACTGAAACCTAGTCAGTGGGGTGGCGTCGGCGTGCCTCAGCAAGCTTCCCCCCCATGATGCCGCCCTCTGCGCCAAATACTCCTCAACGCATGCTACCGGGCACATGGGAGATCCCGGAATCCGCTGAACCACTACGCTGTCCCCGATCGCTTTCTGATCGGTCTTCGACCTGGCAAATGAGACTACCATTGTCTCCCCCTTAATTTGAATGTGCTCCCGGCACAGACCTCCCCCCGTATCCTGCTTGTTCCTCGCTACCAGCTCACTTACCCGCATAGCCCCATGGAACGCTAATGCAAAAGCGGCCCGAAATAGCACTGTCTCTGATTGAGATGAACATGTCGCAGGGAGTACGGACAGTAACAGGGCCAACCTTTCCAGACCTATCGGGTGCCTCTCATCCACTCTGCAACCCTCACGGTGTTGCCATCCACGCAGCGCCTTCTGTACCAAGAAAGACGCCGTGGGGTCCTGTATGCCATGGGCCCGTGCCATGAAAGAAATGGCGGCCCGGTGCCTATTGGCCGTAGCCACTGATTTGCCTGCCTGATGTAATGATAACAAAAAGTTCAGGACATACTCCTCTTGGCCCCAAAGCTCCCCCCTAGCTGAACCCAAAAAGGACAAATAAGAACGGAACGCCCCTTCATAAGCCTTCCTTGTCCTGGGTGCTAGACTCTCTCCCACGAGGTCTTGTAGTCCGGGGCACCGAGAGACCAGAGAGCTTCGGGAAATGGTGCCGCCACCGGGTCCGCTGAGGGCAGAAAACCCCAGAAGGCCTGCATACGGGAACGAGAAAGTGCATCAGCTGCCTGATTTAACACCCCTGGCACATGTCTTGCCCTAAAGTGGACGTTTAGTCTCATACACAGCAGGACAATTTCCTTCAACAGTCTCAAGATCCATTTGCAGTGTGCTGCCTGACTATTGATACACTCAACCACGGTCATATTGTCAGACCAGAACACCACAGAGCGATCACGAAACTCCTCAGGCCATGTTTTTAAGGCCACCAGAATAGGGAACAGTTCGAGAAACCCAATGTTACCTGTCAGCCCACTCTCGCGCCACCATGCCGGCCAGGTTCGTGCTGACCAATGATTACCCAAGATGGCGCCAAAGCCCACACTCCCTGCCGAGTCAGTCCACAACCCCAGCTCCACGGAGGAGACCGCTGGTTTGTTCCACACGACACGACCGCTGAAATCCGCCAGGAATGCCAACCATATGCGCATGTCCTGGCGGACCTCTGCCGAGAGCCTTGTGCGGTGGTGCCCTTCCTTAAGGCCGACCATGGCTTGAGCAATAGAGCGGGAAAAGGGGCGAGCCATCGGTATCACTCTAAGGGCAAAATTCAGCTGACCCACAGCCTGCTGCAACTGATGCAAATTTACCTTCATCTCGCTAATACATGTTTCAAGCGATGCCTTAAATTTCGTTACCTTTTCCTTAGGCAAACGGAAGCACCCCTCTTCGGAATCGAGCTCTATTCCAAGAAACTCGAGCGAAGTAGTCGGGCCCACTGTCTTACCTGGTGCCAATGGCACGCCAAAGCGAGTCATGAGATCACAAAATTCATTCAAAGCCTGTGCACATTTTATGTCCCCGGCTGCCCCCAGAAATAGAAAATCATCAAGATAATGCATAACATGTGTAAACCCTGTTGTTTTTGTGAACGCCCATTGCAAAAAACTACTGAATTTCTCAAAATACGCACAAGAGATGTAGCAACCCATTGGCTTACATTTATCCATGTAATAGCGTCCCTGAAACATGAAACCAAGGAGACGCTGATCATCTGGGTGTACCGGGAGCAACCGGAACGCCGACTCAATGTCTGATTTGGCCATCAGCGCTCCGGGCCCCAGGCGATTCAACATGGCGACAGCCTCATCAAAAGATGCGTACCGCACCGAACAAACTCCCGGGTCAATCGCATCGTTCACCGAAAGACCCCTTGGAGCTGACAAAATATGTATCAACCTGAATTCCCCTGGGTCCTTTTTGGGGACCACTCCCTCGGGTCACCTCCTTCCCAATCTTTGCTTGTACCACCGCCGTATTCTGCAGAACCGACAGTTGGTTCCTACATTGTGCTTTACCCTGAAAATCCCCCGCCGGGATGCGGAAACCATACGAAAAACCATCTTGCAACACCCCAGCGGAGATATGATCCGGATATTCGTTCAGCCAAGGAATCAGTGCCATGATATCAATCGGGGTAGGGAGAGGCGCCCCTCGGACTATTTCAGACCTGTTTGGCGCCCCCTCTACTTCCCGTATCACCAGGTTTGGCTCTGCACATGGTCTCTGGGTGCGAGGACTGCCCGCACCCTGTACATTCATGCCTAAACCTGCAAGATCCCTGCGGCCTAGTACATTTGCCTCTGTTAAAGCTCCAGCAGACCCCTTTTTTACCTGAGTTGCCATTATTCCTTGTGTGTTGATCATTGCTTGATCCCACCCGAAAGAGCACCCCAGACGAATGGCGGGAAAACTCAACCATGTTTCCCCCTAAAGATGGCGACTTCGCCGTGCCTGACTTCTCATTTTCTGCCAGGAAATGGAGTCGAAACAATCCCATGTCAGGGATGAGTCGTGCTCCTTGGACTTACGAAATATGCTATCGTAACAAAACCATTGATGGCCACCATATGTTTCATAAAATTCCATGATACGTGTCTGATACACGGCTAATTCCACCAATAATTCGGGCCTACGTTCCCCCATAATTGCAGTGAACATTCCAATTGCCTATCGATTCATCAACTCTGAAACCGGCCATCTTGGCGCGCCATACACTAGGATGCAGAAACTCTTTTTGATTTTTTACATGCTCAATCTCATAGTGATCGGTCAACAAGGAAAACATGTTCACATATTTATCAGCCCATATCCTTTCTTTTACCTCAATCGGGATATGCTGAACAACTTTTTCCCTCCTTGAAGGTACCGATCCCTCCCCCGCAATCGGCAATGGCTGCTTACCTGAACCGGCCACTGTGACCGTAGTTCCTGCCGAACCAACGCCCGATACTGGTTGTTCCACGGGAGCCTGCGGGGAAACAAAAGGACACGGTACCTTCGCAGCATCTTTCGATTGCCGCAACTGCTTCATTATCGCCCTGGCTTCATCAGCCGTGGCCCCCTCGTTCTCTTTGCCCAACCATGCCGCCAACTGGGCAGCCAGCTCAGGAGGCATATCCTCCCCGTTCACTGGAGTGACCACCACAGGGATCGGTTGCCCCGCGTTCGGGACCGGAGTCGGGGCCTCGATCGGGGTGACCGGGTGCGCTGGGGGTGCTTCGGGAACCGGGGCCTCCCCACCCGACGCTCCCCTCTTGGCCCTTCTACCTCTTCCGTTAGGGACCACTCCCGGCAATGCTGGTCTGATGACTCTCTTAGGTCCCCCCGCACCATTCATTACCGCCATCTGCTTCTTCATATCTGCCATGTCCTTAATCAGCATACGAAGCATCTGATCGGTCCCAACCCTCTTTCCGACCTTCTTGCTAGGCATCGTCCACGTATACTCCTCAAGGTCCTAGGCCAGGAAGCTCCGAACTCACTGAAAGAAGAAACACAAGATTAAATTCTCAAAAATGGCTCTTCGTTCCGTCTCGAGTTCACGTGCAACGGGGAGGTGCAGCTTCAGAGCACAGGAACAAGAGGATGCTTCCATGGCTTGTCGCTCCTTTTATCCTTCTTCAGGCGGGCGTGGACCCACCTCCAATCCGCCTCCAGGGCTTGGCTAGCGGTGTTGGTGTCTAGGACAACCCCCTCTTGGGCGGGAAAAGGCGCGCCCCGGCTACGCCGCTTTGGGCATACCAGCGAGACTCGCCTCCCGCCCAAAATGGCTTCCCGGGGGGATCGGGGTACTCCACCATACGTTCGGGGGGACCGAGTGGTCGCCCCTTTCCATTCATCCCCTTTCTTTGTCAGTCCCCTTCTCTCACGCTCACTCCCTTTAACTCATCCACATTTTGTCATTTACCTTTCTTTGCTCCTTCCCTGATTCCTCTTCTGTCACTGTTTCCTTTACTCCCTCTATCACTTCACTTTCTCACTCCCGTTGTCTCATGCTCACTCACCTTTATCTACCCTCTATCACCCCTGTTTCCTCAACCTCAATGCCCTTCTCTTATCCTACGTTAATCCTTGTTTCCTTACTCCGCTTCCATCACTTATCCTAATTCCCCATGCTTCAATCCATACTTCAGTCCCCTTAGCCTTCTCTATTTCTCTTTATCCATCCCTTACACTCCTTCCCTGTCTCTGCCCCGTTCACCTTCTCTCACTCACCCTTCCTCACTCTGTTTCTCTTAATGTCCGTCCCTTATTTTTTCATTCTCCTTAACTCACTCCCCTACTCTTAGTCCCTTTGTTTTAAATACTGTTTCTGTCGCCTTCCATCACTCATCATACTCTCCTTTCCTACCTTACCATACTTTCCTTTCCACAGTCATTCTTTCAGTGCCTTCCTCTCCTTCACTCAGTCATCTTAGTCATTGATTTATACACTACACATTCTGTCTCTCTCTCTCTCTTTCCCTTACTCTTCCTTTCTTTCGCTTTCTGCTTCCTGCACACCTACTTTCTTTTGTTTTATGAAATGTAGATTATATCTCTATTTTTTCTTTTCTTCCACAGATAGTATGTTTTTAAAAGAAATTCATTTTTAGATTTTTCCTATTTCTAAGGTAAGTATGAGAAACAAAAATACTTTTTCATCACTCTCTTACTTCTCTTTCTCTCTTGGTCATTGTTAAATCTATCTCTTATTCACCTTCCTTAACTCTTTTTACTTTCCTTTAGTTTCCTTTACTTAGTCCCCTTATTTCCCATCTTTCCTCATAACAGTCTTTCTGCCATTATTAATACTGTTTTTTCAGCCTCACTCACCTTGTCTAACTACCTTTTTCTCTCTCTGTCCCTTACTTACTTTAATTCCTCAGGGGCAGATTTAGAAGCCCATTGAGCCTCTTTTATACCGCCTGTGCGTCACTTTTCTTATGCAGTGGCAGCGCAAAAGAAGCGCCATAGTGCAGGGAGATGCATCATGTTCTAAAACCCTGCAGCACATGAAACCAGTGTCAGGTTTCATGTGGGCATTTCCACGCAGGAGTGGGCATTCCGTCACAAGTCCCTCTTGAAAAGTGATTCAGTGAAATCTATCTCTCTGTTCCATTCCCTCTCTACGCTTTCCTAAGTTCCTTCTTTGCCTACTCAATTTTTTAATCACTTATTTCCCACTTCTCACTTTCACTTACCTCCCTTTTATCATTCTCAAATCCCCTTTCTTCATAATCTGTCCATTTCTTTTACCTTCACTCCCCTAACCCTACTCTATGTATCTCTCTTTGTCCCTTACTCTCCTTCCATATGTCCATCCTCACTCCCCTACTGTGACTCCTTCACCTTTACATTCTTTTCCATACTGCTATTCTCATAATTTTTAATTTCCCTTAACTCACTACCCTATCTTTAGACATCTTGGGGCAAATTTACAAGCCCCTTACGCCTCTTTTGCGCCGCTGTTGTGTCACTTTTGTGACGCAGCAGCGTGGCAAAAGATGCGCCATGGTGCAGGCTATCTACAACGTGACGCATCTGGGAGATGTGTCACGTTGTAAAGCCCTGCGCCTTAAGGGGGCATTCTGGTGCAAGTGGGGGGGCGTTCCTGCGCAGGAACGCCTGCTAAAAGTAGCTGAGTGAAATCTACAAGATTTCACTCAATCACTTTTTATGCCAATGCTATGTCAAAACCCTGCGCCTGCTTGAAGCAGGCGTAAGACTTGAAGCAGAATTAGTTGAATGCGCCCCCCCAGGAGCATTGCTGGAGCTACATCGCTCATGCGACGCAACTCTGTGTGTATAGATCTTGGAATTACTAAATAGGTGTGTTGTAAGTGGCATTGGTATGTCTATTGTATTGAAAATTTTATTTTCTATTTTTGAATGTGTGTAATAAAGGTTATATTAGGGTGAGAGAAGGTCTGCCACTCTTCCACAAGGCTGATGTCACCAGTGATGTCATCAGTGATGTCATTTGAGATGTCATCAGTGATGTCATGAGTGATGTCACTGACTATGTCATGAGTGATGTAATATGTGACGTCATCAGCAGTGCATTGCGGGCCCGCGAGTTATAGTTAGCTCAACTAACTATAACGGGGGAATTTCAATGGTTTTATATGAGTGAAATGTCCAGCTAACTATAACATGTGTCAAACCTATGGTTTTTTCAGTGAATTTCAAAGGTTTTATAAATGCTAATTCCTAACTATAACATGTGTTAAACCTATGGTTTTTTCAGTGAATTTCAAAGGTTTTTTAACTGCTAATTCCTAACTATAACTGGTGTAAAACCTTTGTTTTTTTCTGTGAATTTCATAGGTTTTTTAACTGCTAATTCTTAACTTTTTATAGGGCTTCATACCTATGTACTTTTTAGTGAATTTCTAAGGTTATTTATTCGCAAATGTCTATAGCTGAGAAAGGTATGTTTTTATAAAAATGAACCCTATATTGTATGTTAATATAATATATATTTTTTAAGTATATTCATTTTGTTGTAAAAATTTCACTTTGGTGCGCTTCCAGTGCGCGTACTGGTGAGCGCCCCGGTGCGCGTACCGGGGCGCGTTCCGTCAGCGCACTTTTTTAAAAAAAAGAAAAAAAAAATCATGAGAAAAGGAAAATGAATAAGGGAGCAAAAGAAGAGAAGAAAGAGGAAGAAGACTAAAGTTGAAGTTCTGGGAGAACGTGAATGGGTGATAAAAGAAAAAGGAAGGATGGGGAATGACAGGTAGTGACAGAACTAGAGAAAAGGAACAGAGGTGACAGAAGGAAACAAAATAGCAGTGAGTGTAAGTAAAGAGGAGTGAAAGAGGGTGGATAAAAGTGAATAAGGGTAAGACATGGGGAGTGATAGAGAGAAAGAACAGAGAGAGTAAAGGAAGGAGTGTTAGAAAGGGACTAAGTGAATCAGAAAAAAAAGGTAAATGAAGGAGTTCAAATGAGCAGGGACACTGAAAGAAGTTGAATGTGGTAGGAAAGTAAGGAAAAGAGAAGTAAACATGGAGGATAAGAATAAGTGAGGGAAGCACAGTAAGGAATTAGGGGTGAAGTAGGGTGAGAGAAAAGTAGTGAAGTTAAAGCAAAGGGTGATGATAAACTACTTTTTTTAATCACACTTACCATATAATTATTGAAAACGTTACTCCATGGTAAAACTACACTTTGTATCTGTGAAAGACAAAAGAAAAAAAAAGTTATAATTATTAAATATATATTTTAAAATAGAAGAAACAGGTCAAGAGGAAAAAAACTAAAAAAGTATACTAAGAAATAAAGCAAGAGTGAAGGATACAGAAACAGAAATAAAGTAAAGTAGAAAGACAAAAAAGAGGGAAAAAGAAATAGAAGGAGAACAAATTACTGAAGATAAGTAAAATACTAAAAGAATGTGAGATATCAAAACTAAATCAGGAAAGAGAGGTAAGTAAAAGGAAAATGAGGGAAAGGAGTCTTAATGATGATCCATTAATAAGAAACAGGAATGGAAGGTGACTGAGAGTGAGTGAAGGGGAGTCACAGAGTGAAGGTATGAAAGGAATGAGGTTAATATAGAACGATAGAGGAAAAAGGAGTGAGGAAGTAAGTACACAGAAAGACAAAGAGAAGGACTGAGTGAACTGCAGTACAATGAGTGAAGATTGCAAAAAGAGTAAAGGAGCAAAATAAGGAAATAGAGGGGAAGAGAACTAAAGCAGTGGTACTGAGAGAATGTGAGAAAGATGAAAAGTGGTGGAAGGGAGAGAGGAAATGCAGACAGTTGAAATTGGATTGAGGAGTTGTGAATGAAGTGAAGTAAAGGAACAGTGATGAAACAAAGTGAAAGAAAGGCAGTGTAAGTGAGTAAAGAGAGCTAAATAAGGGTGAAAAATGGAAAATGAGTGTGAGACAATGGGAATACAATATAAATTACACAATGCAAACTATAGAATAACTTATACAACATGTTACATAGTTGTTTTTGCTGTTCTCAGAATATATTGAATTTCACTTAAATTAGTGAGTTCAAAGTCTTCATCATATAACAGCGGGAAAAAAAACACAATCTAAAAGATTGTGTTTTAAAAAAAACATAAAAACTTACAACTCATATAAGTACACTAATCTTTAATTCACTTACTTTTCCGTGAGGCCAAATAGAAGATAGAGAAGGTCCTTTTGGTGGAAAAAAAGTCTGCTGTTCTCTATAACTTCCATTTCATCGACTTCCTATGAAAAAAAATCTAAGAACATCATACCTTACACTTTCCTTACGGCCAAATCGTGTCTGATATATGAGTACTTTTTACTATGAGATCCACTTACAGTACCTATATGAGATAAATAATTTAAAACATTAGATTAACTAACTAACTAACTTTTATTATCTATTCCCGTCTACAAAGGCCAATTCCCTTTCCTAAAACTTTGGTTTTAAAAACACTAGGTAAGAATTTTTAGAGTCATAAGGCAAACGTTGTTTATAAGTCAAATGAGAATCATTGCAGTAACTCCATCCTTTTTTCACATTTTAAGTAGCATGTATAATGTCCTGAAGTTGTCGAAGGACCGTCATGATAAATAATAGCTTCAGTTGTAAAGGTTCTTCCTAAAATTGATAACTGAGAAGCCACAAAATTTTTGATAGAAGTTGTCAATTTAGTTCCATCAGGTCTACATCGTTGGAAAACTAAAATGATATACTGACCATAAATTTGTATAAATAATGTGGATAGCATTGGACAGTTACATTGGGTACACACCATATTATGATCTGCTGCTTTAACTAGATTTTTAAATGACACTGATTTACAGTCTGGTAAAGTCAAATATATAAATCTTTCAGTGTCTATTCTAGTATTACTTGATGAACTACAATTGTGGCAGTCATGCTGCCATTGATAAGAAAGGCTGAAAAGATTATCTACATCTACACCTTCATCTTCCAAAACACCAAACATATACATTAAAAATTCCTGACAATCCTGCTGAATGTTCTGTGAAAATTTATCTTGACCAGAACACATATCTAAAATATTTCGAATTTCTGTTACACTTTCTATTTTTGCTCTATCACTGCTACATTTCTCAAACACAGAATTCAATAAACCACACAATCTTTGATCCCGATTTTCAACAATCTGTTCTTGTAAAGTTTGAAGAAAAAAAACAACATTAACCACTACATTAGCATAGCAGTTGACACCAGAACTATTTTCAAACTGAAATCCAACAACATTTTCATCACAATCCTTTTTCTTTCTGTTTTGAATTACAGTTTCATCTACTTTTTGTCTTTTTGCTACTACCTCACTGCAATTATCCTCATTTCTTCTTTTTCGGCCTACAACACGTTTTTCAAACAGAGGATATTGAGGCAAATGTGGAGCATACTCTCTTCGTAACCTATTGTATTCTTTAACACAATCTAGATCTGCACAAATTTTTGTCTCATCACACTCAATCAAGTACAATCCTGATAAAGTTCTGACTCGGGATAATGCCACATATGCCATACCCTCTTTAAACACAGATCTTCCAATGTTCACTAAAGCATTATCTACACTTAAACCTTGAGATTTATGAATTGTTACTGCATATGCCAAACAAACAGGAAACTGTTTTCGGCGAACATATAAGTCTTTTACAAGTAAAAATCTAGCAGAACAACAACTGATTTGTTGTACTTGCTCAATACCATCAAATTTTATTTTTAAAAATTCAATTCCATCTCTATTTCTATAATTCACAAAATCAACAACATAACCCATTGCTCCATTTACCAGACCTCTTTCAACATTTAAATTCCTTCTCAAAATGATACGACAATTTAAACACACATTCAGAGTCTTTTCAAAACCAGCTGTTTTAGAAATACTTTTCTCTAATAAATCCAATTTGGTTTTCAAATTTTCGGACAAAACAATTGTTGCACCCATATGCTCTATTTTATCTATTGCTTCCAGTTTCACAATATCTTCATTTTCTAACTCTAACATTTTGTTGTTGAAGATGGAATATTCTTGCAGAGTTGGCATCAAACATATCCCAGATTTCTTCTCAGTCATTGTTTTAAAAATATTCTCTGGAAGAATGTTTTCATTTGGATACAAATTTGAATTTAATCGAGCATGTAAAGCTTCTTTCCCAAGCTCACTTACTTTTCCAATTCTTACATCTTGTAGAATATTTTTATAATCTTCATCCTTTGCCTGTCGCATATTTTGAAGCAGTTCAGCATATTTAAAATTTAACCATATATTAACGTTTCCAATGCTTCCATGGGACTTCCTGGTATCTTCATGCGTGAGCATTTTAAACACTGGTTGTCCTTTTACTGGAGTCAACTGCAATAGATCTCCAAAAACAATAATGTGTTTTCCTCCAAATAACACATCATACTCCGTTCTAAGAATTTCTTGCATTCTCAAATGCACAAAAGCAAGCATTAGATTTGAGACCATGCTTACATCATCAATGATAAGAAGTTTCATTTTCTTCAAGACTCTTGAAACTTCAGAACACGCATCTCCAGATAACTTGTTGTAATGCAATTTATTATCATGCTCAACTGGCAGCATCAATAAACGATGTAGAGTAATCCCTTTAATGTTATGTGCTGCCAGACCAGTTGGAGCAGTTACAACACAAGACAGCGGTGAATCAGTTCTTTTCTGCAGATAACTTGAAATGGCTTTAATCAGAAAACTTTTTCCTGTCCCCGCTTCTCCACTTACGTACAGTCGGACAGGCTCAAATGATGTACATGAGCACTCTTTTTTCTCATGTCTGAATTCATGTTCAATCTGTTCTGTGACTTCATCATATATCTTTTTCTGCTCAACGTTTAGATGCTTTACCAAATCTTCTAAGTTAACTCCATCCTCTTGAGCTTGTTCCATAGCTCTTTCCACCTCATCCATGGCAGTTGCAGCTTCATTTTGGATAATTGGTCCTCCTAGTGGATCCTGGCTCAATGAAGTAGAACTCTGACTGTCTTGAGAACTGTCTCTAGCAATCTCTTCAGCAATCGTGGTTTCTTGCTCTATTTCTTTGTTCAACATTTGCAGATAATTTGGAAAAACAGGACATTCTATGGTATCCTTAGTTGCATTAAAAGAGTCTTCATAACACAGAAAATCTCCAAGTAGTTCCTCTTCTGTACGCCATGGCTTAAAGAGTTGCAAAAAAGCTAAATAGTAAAATTCTCTTTTGTCTAGAGCTTCGCAACTCAATTTTCGATGATTAATCAAATGGCCTTTTCTCTGCTTCACTAGGCATCCTTCATACCCAATGACAGCATATTTTCCATTATTGATATCTTCTGTGATGTTCCTCTTATAACTGTAGTTTTGCAGAACTTCATATAAACAAGTGTTCTCAAGGTGAGTACTTATATTTGGATGGTATGTATCCAACATATTTGTCTTCAAAATATCTGTACTGTTTGGTTCTTTCTCCGCCAAATATTCAATTTCTTGTACAGATTTCAAAACTCGGTTTCGTGTTGCAGCAAGACCTAGACTCACCCAAATGATTGTTCTTGATTTGGCATAGAGACTTGCTGATGATAATCAGAACATTCATGTGCTCTAATTTCTCGATGCAACAACATCTTCAGACTGAAACTGTATAGTTTCTTGCTTAGACTCTTTTCATGTGAAATGTCCTCCCACATTTCCTTCAGTTCTGTCTTTTCTTTTTTTGTGATGTAAGATGTCACATATCGAGCCACAGCAATAGAGTTGTCAGCAACGAACTGAATATCCATGTTAGAATTCCACATGGACAAAATCACTGGGTTGTAGTCGTTGATGTACTTGGACTCTTCGTTTCTTTTTAAATTATATGTATTTTTGGGAGATTTCCTCGTCACAGTATGTCGTAGAGATGACATCAAATTATTTACTCTTCCCTTAGAAATCACTGGTCGTGGAAACGCAAAACGACATTTCGTGTAGTACTTTTCCTTGTTTTTAAATTTTCGACGACAGTACTTTCCACAACGATGAGATTGAAAACGTAAAACTTGTTGCCTTAAACTGTTTTCTTCAGTAGTTTTTGGAACAGCACATGTTGAATACTGTTCAATGAAACTCATCACTGTTTCATCCGAATCTAATCCAAATTTGGGTGCATCTTTAATCCATAACACCATATGTATATGAGGAGCACCTCTCGCTTGATATTCCTTCCTCCAAAAGAAATCCAAAACCTCTCGAAGGGGAGGATTTTTTTTGTTGGTAATAAAAGACATCATAGCTTCAAATCTATGATTAAAATATCTGCAAACATTCACTGGATCCAAAGAACACAGTTCTCCAGGTGTTTTCAATTCTATATTTTGTATGTTTCCATTTGCCTCTCGTAGAAATTGAAGTAAGTCGTCCCATGCATACTCAGCACAGCTAAGAGTGAGGAACCATGTAGGAGTTCCTAAGTTTCTTAGCATACATTTCAATTCCCCATGATGACGGAACCAATACTCATTTGTTCCACGCTGACATGCCATGAAATTGATTAGCAGAGATTCCAAAATACTGTCTTGCACATTGACCTTCTCCAGAAAGTCCCTTGCTGAAACATTTTGCAGATGAGCTCCACTTTTCAATATATGATTAACTGCATAAGAAAGCCCAGACAAATCACTTTCATACAGTAGATGAAACAAATACGGAATGCATTGCCGAAACTTTGGATCTTCAGCATATAATCTTAAAGTCCGGTATTCAGCTGCAGGAATTTGAACTGGTCGATCGTCATATCGTCCACCACCACCAGTTGGAAATAACTGTGGAAAACAACGAGCTTCCAAACTTTCTTCCCATACACTAATGGGACTTCCTTTTGCTGCTTTCATTTGAAACAAGTCAATTGCATTCCCCATTACTTCTTTGGAATGCAAAGGATGAACAGTATAATGTTCATATATTTCTTCACTTCTAGACACATCAACTTTTTCAATTTGGCCAACTGAACAATCACTGTCTTCTTCTGTAGCTGTTTACTCTGCTCCAACACTTACATCTTTATAGTACTCATTGTTTTTGACCAAATACAACGTTGCCTTTTTGACTTTCCTAACATCCACTAAATCTTGCCAGATTTTCTTACTCTTTGTCGGAACCCCATTAACTAGAATAACCAGAGGATCCTCTTCTACTCTTTCTACACCAATTGTATCAATATTTTTCTTGATATCTAGAGGCAAATAAACAACTCTTCCCTTTAATCCTCTTTGTAAATCTGTAGGAGGTAATTTCCCTATCTTAGGCTCCATGCGAACAATAGCTTAAAAAGGATGGACACATTGAATCGAAATTGATTCATAAGTATTTAAATCCATCAATTCAGAAGGAATATCTATTAACTGAAGAATATTATGAGCAGCTCTAGCAGCTCTAGCAGGCATTCTATTTTCATTTAATTTTTTCAAACAATAATTACAAATACACTGATCAAAACTGAAATCAAAAGAATTCTCCACCAACAAATAACTTACAAAATCCTGCCATTCACTATTATTTTCCAATTCACATTTTGCATATAAATCAACTAACCTAGTCTGAATCTAATAATGAGTCCGTCAACAACACACACAAGTTAAATTAGGCCTTTCACTTGATTTCACCTTAAACTTGGTAATTTCCTCGTCAAACTTTTCTGTACTTGAAATCTGTACATTGTCTTCCACATTACCATCCAATACTATATCAATTTCTACACTGTCCTCTTTGTTCCCAAAATAACAAAACTCAATTTCTTCACAAATAGTCTTCACATCCATGCAAAAGAGCACTGTTTAACTGTTTAAGCTTAAGTGCTGGACTTTTTGCATGATACAACCTTCTCACTAATTTCCTCACCTTATTCAAGTCAAGTCAAAAACCACTTTATTCGATTTAGTTAAAAATCATAAAAGCATACTACATTCATATCGAGGTGATAATATTACAACTTGAGAAAATACAAATTCATTGAGTCAATACTATTTACAAATTCACACTATTAAAAAGTTAAAAAGCATCAATTAAAAACATATGAATCATACTTAAAAATACAGCTAAGAATAGGAGTACATATTACGCTTTTAGCAAGTTACAAATACACAATACATTATCCAATTTTGTCTTCCATGCAAAAACCCCGGTATTTAATTCTTAAGTCTTTTCCTCCTGATCCTAACTGCAGCAACAAGGTAATTTGACACGCTAAACATAGCTAAAGCAGAATCTAAAAGTTGAAGATACAGGAGGGCTGGTTTTGCCTGTTGGAAGGTTTTATCCTTTAATAATGGAACCAGGTATTTCTGCCTGGGCACAGTAAAGAAATGACAAAACAACATAAAGTGCATATTATCTTGTACTGAAAAGTTATCACAGTTACAGACACCTTATTATGATGCACTGCTAACATCCTAAAATGATGAAAAACACTCTGACATACTTTTCTAAAAAGACAAGCAAGTGAATGCCCATGCAAACCTGTGCTTTCTCTCACTCTGCAAGGATCTAACTCTTGCAAGATCTACATTTTTTGTTTTAGACTTTTCTTACTACATGTACGTAAGAAATTTTGCAGCAAATCGATTGAATCCTGTCGCACACTACAAATACTACTGCATTCCCATGTGTACACTGGACGCTTAGTACATCCCCCTAAAACTTCACCACCTAACACCTCTTTTGCATCTCTAGACATAAGTTTCTCTTTTTCCATCGGACAACCGTCTTTCACCTCATATGCTCGACCACTGGTGTCAACTGCATGCACCAAATCATTTTCCTGAAAGTAACTCTCCTCATTAAAAAATGGCTCAGAACTTGAACTATGCATCCATTCTCCAGAAAATACTTTACAAAAATTAGTCCGATTAATAATTGTTTTCCATCTACTGTTCGATTTGAAAACATCAATTGCCTTATTAATTATTCTAATTCTATTGATTACTAAAATAAATAATTTTTTCTTAACTTCAAAAGCCTGATCAACAATCTTCTCTACACTTTTCTTTTTCTTGTAAAAAGCAGCTCTCTGTTTACCTTTCTTTTCATTTTTTAGCAAATTTAAAACTACCCTATTGCGAAACATTCGTCTACGAATGTCCCTAAATTGATTTAACCTTCTATTGCTATCCATAGTCTTATCTCCTGCTCCAATAGAGACATTTTCTGGGGGCCCCTCCTTCCTTTTTAAATTTGTTCTCTGCTTCTGGATCTTCTTATGACCATTAACATTACTTTTTGATCTACATAAATTGTGAAGAAAATACTTAATTGTCTTACCAGGAGCTTTTCTGGTGTTTTTTGAAGGACTTGTTGTAGAAGATTCTTGTATTTCCTTTGCTGATTTTGATTTTTTACGTATGGTATTTTTTCTATTCCTTTGCCTTGATGGCATTTTTGCTTGCTTTTAAAATGTTGATTTCAATCTGTGGTTCTGAAAAAAAATAACACATTAAAGATCACTATTAGCAAACAACAAAGTAATGACAAAAAGAAAACAATATAAACACTAATTTGCAACATATTAAAATTTATACCACAGCAACTCAGGGCCTTATTTATGAAGGCCTTGCGCCACCAGTGCATACCATGTTAAAAGAGACGCACCGGTGCCACAAGGCAGTCATAAATAAGGACCAAATGTAAATACCATTGATTTCCCCCAAAAATCGTTTTTTGAATAACATTTAAGAAACACTGCGCAGAACCTATGTACAACCACTCAATATCACTTTGGGAACCTCACTGTTTCCCAAAATACAAATCCTTTATCTTGCAAATGTTGATAGCAAGTATTATCAAAAAGCAAAAAACAAACCAACAGGAAACAGACTCAGGGCCTTATTTATGAAGGCCTTGCGCCACAAGAGCGTCACTTATTTCCCATGTTTAAAGTGATGCACCGGCTGCACAAGGCAATCATAAATAAAGGCCAAATGAAAATACCATTAATTTGCACCCAAAATCGTTTTTTGAATAATATTTTAGAAACACAGCAAAGATCCTATATACAAGCACTCAATTTCACTACTGAACACTCACTATTTCACAAAATAGAAATCCTCTATCTTGCAAATGTTCATAATAAGTATTATCAAAAAGCAAAAAACAAATCAACAGCCAACAAACTCAGGGCCTAATTTATGAAGAACTTGCGCCACAAGAGCGCCACTTATTTCCCATGTTTAAAGTGATGCACCGGCTGCACAAGGCAATTATAAATAAAGGCCAAATGAAAATACCATTGATTTGCACCCAAAATCGTTTTTGGAATATATATTAGAAACACAGCAAAGATCCTGTGTACAAGCACTCATTTTCCCTAATGAACCCTCACTATTTCACAAAATACAAATCCTCTATCTTGCAAATGTTGATATCAAGCATTATCAAAAAGCAAGACACAAACCAACACCAACAAAAACTCAGGACCTTATTTATGAAGGGCTTGCGCCACAAGAGCGTCACTTATTTCCCATGTTTAAAGTGATGCACCGGCTGCACAAGGCAATCATAAATAAAGACCAAATGAAAATACCATTGATTTGCACCCAAAATCGTTTTTTGAATAACATTTTAGAAACACAGCAAAGATCCTATATACAAGCACTCAATTTCACTACTGAACCCTCACTATTTCACAAAATAGAAATCCTCTATCTTGCAAATGTTCATAATAAGTATTATCAAAAAGCAAAAAACAAATCAACAGCCAACAAACTCAGCGCCTTATTTATGAAGAACTTTTGCCACAATAGCGTCACTTATTTCCCATGTTTAAAGTGATGCAACGGCTGCACAAGGCAATCATAAATAAAGGCCAAATGAAAATACCATTGATTTGCACCCAAAATCGTTTTTGGAATAACATCTTAGAAACACAGCAAAGATCCTATGTACAAGCACTCATTTTCACTAATGAACCCTCACTATTTCACAAAATACAAATCCTCTATCTTGCAAAAGTTGATATCAAGCATTATCAAAAAGCAAGACACAAACCAACACCAACAAAAACTCAGGACCTTATTTATGAAGGCCTTGCGCCACGAGTGCGTCAAATGTTAAAAGAGACGCACTGGTGCCACAAGGCAATCATAAATATGGGCTAAATATAAATACCATTGTTTTTCCCCCAAAATCGTTTTTTGAATAACATTAAAGAAACACTGCGCAGAACCTATGTACAACTACTGATTATCACTTTTGAAACCTCACTGTTTCCCAAAATACAAATCCTCTATTTTGCAAATGTTCATAGCAAGTATTATCAAAAAGCAAGACACAAACCAGCAACAAAAAAAATCAGGGCCTTATTTATGAAGGCCTTGCGCCACAAGAGCATCGATTATTTCCCATGTTTAAAGTGATGCACCAGCTGCACAAGACAATCATAAATAAGGGCCAAATGAAAATACCATTGGTTGGCACCCATGATCGTTTTTTGATTAATATTTTAGAAACACTGCGCAGAACCTATGTACAACCACTCAATATCACTTTTGAAACGTCACTGTTTCCCAAAATACAAATCTTCTATCTTGCAAATGTGGATATCAAGCATTATCAAAAAGCAAAAAACAAACCAACAGCAAACAAACTCAGGGCCTTATTTATGAAGGCCTTGCGCCACAAGAGTGTCACTTATTTCCCATGTTTAAAGTGATGCACCGGCTGCACAAGGCAATCATAAATAAGGGCCAATTGAAAATACCATTGAATTGCACCCAAAATCGTTTTTGGAATAACATTTAAGAAACACTGCGCAGAGCCTATGTACAACCACTCAATATCACTTTTGAAACCTCAATGTTTCCAAAAACACAAATCCACTATCTTGCAAATGTTCATAATAAGTATTATCAAAAAGCAAAAAACAAATCAACAGCCAACAAACTCAGGGCCTTATTTATGAAGGCCTTGTGCCACAAGAGCGTCACTTATTTCCCATGTTTAAAGTGATGCACCGGCTGCACAAGGCAATCATAAATAAGGGCCAAATGAAAATACCATTGATTTGCCCCCAAAATCGTTTTTTGAATAACATTTTAGAAACACTGCGCAGAACCTATGTACAACCACTGATTATCACTTTTGAAACCTCACTATTTCCCAAAATACAAATCCTCTATTTTGCAAATGTTCATAGCAAGTAGTATCCAAAAGCAAGACACAAACCAACAACAAAAAAAATCAGGGCCTTATTTATGAAGGCCTTGCGCCACAAGAGCGTCACTAATTTCCCATGTTTAAAGTGATGCACCGGCTGCACAAGGCAATCATAAATAAGGGCCAAATGAAAATACCATTCATTTGCACCCAAAATCGTTTTTTAAATAACATTTTAGATAAACTGCTCAGAACCTATGTACAACCACTCAATATCACTTTTGGAACCTCACTGTTTCCCAAAATACAAATCCTCTATCCTGCAAATGTTCATAGCAAGCATTATCAAAAAGCAAAAAACAAACCACTAGCAAACAAACTCAGGGCCTTATTTATGAAGGCCTTGCGCCAAAAGAGCGTCACTTATTTCCCATGTTTAAAGTGATGCACCGGCTGCACAAGGCAATCATAAATAAGGGCCAAATGAAAATACCATTGATTTTCACCCAAAATCCTTTTTTGAATACCATTTTAGAAACACTGCGCAGAACCTATGTACAACCACTCAATATCACTTTTGAAATCTCACTGTTTCCCAAAATACAAATCCACTATCTTGCAAATGTTCATAATAAATATTATCAAAAAGCAAAAAACAAATCAACAGCCAACAAACTCAGGGCCTTATTTATGAAGGCCTTGCGCCACAAGAGCATCACTTATTTCCCATGTTTAAAGTGATGCACTGGCTGCACAAGGCAATCATAAATAAGGGCCAAATGAAAATACCATTCATTTGCACCCAAAGTCGTTTTTTGATTAACATTTTAGAAAAACTGCGCAGAACCTATGTACAACCACTCAATATCACTTTTGAAACCTCACTGTTTCCCAAAATAAAAATCCTCTATTTTGCAAATGTTCATAGCTAGTATTATCAAAAAGCAAAAACACAAACCAACAACAAAAAAAATCAGGGCCTTATTTATGAAGGCCTTGCGCCACAAGAGCATCCCTTATTTCCCATGTTTAAAGTGATGCACCGGCTGCACAAGGCAATCATAAATAAGGGCCAAATGAAAATACCATTGATTTGCACCCCAAATCATTATTTGAATAACATTTTAGAAAAAATGCGCAGAACCTATGTACAACCACTCAATATCACTTTTGAAACCTCACTGTTTCCCAAAATACAAATCCTCTATTTTGCAAATGTTCATAGCTAGTATTATCAAAAAGCAAAAACACATACCAACAACAACAAAAAATCAGGGCCTTATTTATGAAGGCCTTGCACCACAAGAGCGTCACTTATTTCCCATGTTTAAAGTGATGCACCGGCTGCACAAGGCAATCATAAATAAGGGCCAAATGAAAATACCATTGATTTGCACCCAAAATCGTTTTTTGAATAACATTTTAGAAACACTGCGCAGAACCTATATACACCCACTCAATATCACTTTTTAAACCTCACTGTTTCCCAAAATACAAATCCACTATCTTGCAAATGTTCATATTAAGTATTATCAAAAATCAAAAAACAAATCTACAGCCAACAAACTGAGGGCCTTATTTATGAAGGCCTTGCGCCACAAGAGCGTCACTTATTTCCCATGTTTAAAGTGATGCACCGGCTGCACAAGGCAATCATAAATAAGGGCCAAATGAAAATACCATTGATTTGCCCCCAAAATCGTTTTTTGAATATCATTTTAAAAACACTGCGCAGAACCTATGTACAACCACTGATTATCACTTTTGAAACCTCAATGTTTCCCAAAATACAAATCCTCTATTTTGCAAATGTTCATAGCAAGTATTATCCAAAAGCAAGACACAAACCAACAACAAAAAAATCAGGGCCTTATTTATGAAGGCCTTGCGCCACAAGAGCGTCACTTATTTCCCCATGTTTAAAGTGATGCACTGACTGCACAAGTCAATCATAAATAAGGGCCAAATGAAAATACCATTCATTTGCACCCAAAATCATTTTTTGAATAACATTTTAGAAAAACTGCGCAGATCCTATGTACAACCACTCAATATCACTTTTGAAACCTCACTGTTTCCCAAAATACAAATCCTCTATCTTGCAAAAGTTCATAGCAAGCATTATCAAAAAGCAAAAAACAAACCAACAGCAAACAAACTCAGGGCCTTATTTATGAAGGCCTTGCGCCACAAGAGCGTCACCTATTTCCCATGTTTAAAGTGATGCACCGGCTGCACAAGGCAATCATAAATAAGGGCCAAATGAAAATACCATTGATTTGCACCCAAAATCGTTTTTTGAATAACATTTTAAAAACACTGCGCAGAACCTATGTACAACCACTCAATATCACTTTTGAAACCTCACTGTTTCCCAAAATACAAATCCTTTATTTTGCAAATGTTCATAGCTAGTATTATCAAAAAGCAAAAACACAAACCAACAACAAAACAAATCAGGGCCTTATTTATGAAGGCCTTGCGCCACAAGAGCGTCACTTATTTCCCATGTTTAAAGTGATGCACCGGCTGCACAAGGCAATCATAAATAAGGGCCAAATGAAAATACCATTGATTTGCACCCAAAATCGTTTTTTGAATAACATTTTAGAAACACAACACAGGACCTATGTACAATCATACAATTTCACTACTGAAACATAAATATCTGCTTCCAAATATTCTCCATAGAGCAAACAAGTCTCTATCTAAATTAAATAAATCATTACTTACCTTTACAAATGCTTTGGGAGATTGAAAACAGTGTAAGACACACACACCAATTTTTCTTTAGCAGAGCAAAAGGTGTGCACTCAATACACTGAAACCAAGACTGGCATTGAAAATTCAACCAATCAAAAGTCTTCCCTCACTATTTTCAAGCCAACACCCTTCCCCCTCTCAGACTTTTCTATCTGTTACCATAGCAACTCCCTCCTAACTGAACTTTAGGTTCAAAAGTTTATTCTACAATGTTGCAAATTAGGTCAGCAAGGATGTTTGACCTCTCAATACACCAGCTTATCCAGGGCATTATTTCTTTTAGTGACTTTTTCTTAACCATTCAAATTGCTTCTTACACACAACACAACCATGCACCCTAACTTTCTGTTTTCAACTAACTGAATCCACCAATCATTGCTTGTGATTCAACAGCAGGGAAACTCCACAATTATTTTTTTGTAAACTCCTACTGTTCCAACTGCCATTTCATTCCCACACTTCATCTGACTGCACCAGAACCTTCTCACATCATGTATTCTGTATTGATTATTGGACATAGCTAAATCCACTGGGCTCAAAAGTATGCAGCAAGCAGAAATTATCACAACCTTTATTTATCAAATGTGGAAATTAAGTGGATTGGCCAGAGAGGATTGAGATGTCATCAATTGATAGAATTGGTGAAAACCTTTTTGCATCTGCCAAACCCTGACCTCTTAATAGTGCACTGTGGTGGAAATGAATTGGGCACTATGACTGGGGTTGGTCTGGAAATGCTTTTAAAGGACACCTTTGATCAATTGATGACACTTTTTCCGCAAACTGCCTTGGTATATTCCAATACATGCCAAAGACAGAAATGGAACTGGTCCAACCAATTCTGTCCACAATTTGAGAAAGCACGTAAACATGTGAATAAATCTGTTTCTGCTTACATGAGAGACTGTGGAATGGGTTCAATATACAATAATAACTTGCGTTACAACATGCAAGACATCTACAGAGGAGATGGTGTGCACTTCTCAGATGAGGGGAATAGAATATTCCTCCTGAATTTAAGACTGTACATTGGAACCTACTTGTAGGTACCTAAATCAGCCACATAACCCAAAAGCTCTTTTCAGAGCTACCCTACCTCTGATCATTCAAAACGTTTATCTTTTTCTAACTTTTTTCACTATTTTTCACCAAAGTATGCTCCCCGGTACGCTCCCTGGTGCGCGTACCGAGCGCTCCCCCGTGAAATGTTCAAATTTTTTATTTTTTATTTGGCCTATATGAGCATCCTAAGCCCCCCTCAGAAAACCTAGAGGGTCAGGAAGTGTCTACCGTGACCCCTTCGACCCATTTCCAACCTTGTTTGTCCTCCAACTTCTGTCTCGATTGTACCGAAACACAAAATGGAGGACTCCCGTAACGCTGCGGGTGCGCGTACCGGAGCGCGCACCGGTAAGCGCTCCATAAAAAAAGGTGGGAAAGTAATTTACAGAAAAACCACTGGAGACACTTTCATCAAATATAGAATAGGCCCTGCTACATAGCAGTCCCTACCATTTGCCCAAATTTGGTGAAATTCCATTAAGACATTTAGGCTGCAGACCTGTTTAAATATCCTGAGGTAAATTACATGACCAAAACACATATGAAGTGTTAGAATTGACAACCAATTAAAAAGTTTCTTACATTTTCTATGAATATTTCCTGACATTTGATTGGTTATGTACATGAATATATATAAAAAAAGAGAAGGAAACACAGCCATTTTGACTACTACTTCCTGAAGTACATTTGAAAAGAAATTACACTGACAGCTTCAACTGCTTTCTTAAAGGTAAGTTGTTATTTGGAAAAGTGAAGTATGTTGTGCACTTTCAGTTAATTTGAGAAACAATATTCTGTTAGTTATATACTATCCCACTGTAATCGAAATAGATTGATATAGGCTTCTCTGTTATAGTTATAGATTGAGTTAGGCTTCCCTTGTATTATTAAAAATTTACTTAGGCTTTATCACATACACTTTTATATATTTCAAATTCCAGCCTAATACCATACACTACCCAAAGATAGCTTCACTATAAAAAATCCAAACTGCCTGTCTGAACTTAAACACAACAGTGCCCTAACTCTACTGATATATTGTTTTTTTATGCAATTTACAGCAACAAAATGGAAGGAGAACATGATATTTCTTTTGAAATTGTTTTGGACAACAACACAGAAGAAAGAATTGCTGAAAATGATGACTTTGATTTTATGGATGAGTCTCTGGACCATGAATTAGTTCAGTGTGTGGAATCAATGGAATCACAGGATACAAATGAGGACATGCCAGACAATATAGTATTAGAAGTATTATTAAATTATGAAAAAGAATCAGAAGAATAAATTTATATTTAATAATCAAAAATTGTTCGAGCCATTATTTATTTTTATATGTAATTCATCAAGTAGATCAAAAATGTTTAAAATATAAAGTGAGACTGTAGTATACTGTGCGACTTTTTTGTGTTACATAGTAAGTTTGCTCATAGTTACTTCCTTTCTCCCACTATATTATCTCCAATGTGTATTTAACATCTCTTTATCATCTCCTGCCTCCATGTTGTTTCTGCTTTCCTGACAGACTACTCTATGAATTCCATATACCACAATAACTTCTGTAACAACATGCAAGATATCTACAAAGGAGACGGTGTATATTAAATTATAGACTCTGCATTGGTACCAACATGTTGGTACTTAAATAAAAAAAAAAACAACAAAAAGAACAATTAATAAACATACAATTTTTAAAAGTGTCATTCTTTTTTCCCCATAGTACGCTCCCAGACCGCTTCCCGGTGCGCGTACCGGGCGCTCCCCTCGCAAAAAATTTAAAAAAAATTACTTTTTATTGGGCCCCGCGGGGCCCTTTTAAAACCCCCACATCAAACCTAGGGGGTCAGGGAGGGTCTACTCTGACCCCTTATGGTCATTTCCCCCTTTGTTTTGGCCACCTCTCATGTCTCGATCCTACTGAGACACAAGATGGCGGCCGCCCCGGACTGTTTGGAATGTTTACAGACACCCGACAGCCAATCAGCTTTGCGTGCGCAAGTCGCGTGCCGCGCCCGGTGCGCTCCCCGGCGCGCATACCGGGGCGCGCTTACAGATATATATATATTTTTTGAACCTAAATTACTCAAAATCCACTGGAGCACATATCTTGAGACATAGCAAAGGCACATCGGGCTACCATTCCCTACAATTTTGCCAAGTTTGGTGTAAATCCATTCAGCCGTTCGGGCTAAAAGTGAGGTCGACCGCCCTATGGAAATTAACATGGGGAAAACGCATTTTGGGACCCCCCTTTTATCTCGGCCCCCGCTTGACGCATCACCCCCAAACTTTCAGGAAAGGACCGGAGCTCGAAGAGGCCATTTTGAGGATATTTTCAGGCAGATTCGTCAACCGGCGCCAAAGTTATTCCAAATAGAATTTTGAGATTTAACATTGAAAAAAATCCTAACTATAACTACCTACGGGCGACCGCCAGTAGGTAATATACATATACATATATATATATATATATCATCCGCTTCCTTCGCCGCACAAATGCAAGTCCATTCAAACGAGAGAGACAAGTTGATTTATTCAAGCAGGCAGCTCAGTAATTGCAGCATGACATTTTTTAACCGTACTCGGTTTTATTCATATGCATGTGAGGAGTGGATAGCTCTGAATTTAAATACACTGCCTTTGAAACAGTGAAGAAGGACAATAATTTGCAGTTCTCTGGGGAACGTCCTTTACAACGCAACTTTTACCACGCAGTACCTTTACGATGCAACTTTTACAATGCAAACCATTACAACGCATTGCGCTGGGAGGCTCTAATTTACTATCCAACAGCTTCCCTAGTGTCCACGGGGACTGGAGTTGGAATAGTAAATTAAACTATTCACTATCTAGCACCCTTTTACATTATGCGTTGTAAAGGCATGAGTTGTAAAACTTGCATTGTAAAGGCATGCATTGTAAAAGCATGCGTTGTAATGTCATACATCCCAGTTCTCTGGTTTTAAAGGGGCACTGGTCACAATTTGTTCTTTTTCAGTCCTGGGGCAATACCATGACTTCCTTACACAGTACTCTTAAATATTACATGGCAGTGCATTGTTTTTAATCAGTGTCCAAGTTTGTGTGGGTATAGTCCCAGTGTTGCCAATCCCCGCACTACAGTGCGCAGCATGCGTTGCAATGGTAATCAAGTATGCAGTTTTGGTTTGAAAGGAATATAAAATTAGTGGACCACTGCTCCAGTTTTGGTTCCAATCTGCAGTGTAGACACCTCTGAGCTCGGGGATAGGTAAGCTGAACTACCTCTGGAGATATCAGGGGCCAAGGACTGGGGGGCTAGGGAACCCCGCTACCTCCTCTCACCTCAAGCCTCCTCTTTCTTTTGTCACTCCTGAAGCTTCACAGAGTCTTCACGCCACCATAGCGACTCATCTCTGCAATCACTGTTCACAAATGTGGTAGTCTCTGTGTCTGGCCTTCTGCAGAAGAGGTTCCAGCTGGTCAGCTCTTGCTGCCGGTGCATTTTGGGAGAAGTCCGCTGTAGTTAGTCTGGAGCCAGGACATGGAAGGCAGAATGCCTGGGGACTTCAAATGGAAACCTCTAGAACCTCCTTCCCCTCTTCAAAGGTACATCTGGGTATAAATACTGTACCGTAGGTACCAGCTCTTCAGTACACTTCTGGACCTGTGATTGCTCTGCAGGAAGAAGTACTCTTGTGCTGCTGAAGGACTTCCACTCTGCTGGACTGCACTCTGCTGGATTCCTACTGTGCTGTGCGGACCTGCTGCACTCTTGCCAAGGGGAGCAGGACTGGACCTGTATTTCTTGTAACCAGAACCTTGAGTGGCTACATGGACTAGTTGGCTGGACTCCTGATATGAAGCCCGGGGTAAATAAAAGACTTCCAAATACCTTGCATTTGTACCTGGACCCTTGAAAGTGGGCTTAAGGTGCTTCTTCAGCCTCTGTTGATCCAGCAGATCTGAAACATCACCTCTACTCTGCAGCGCAACCCCAAGCTAAACAGACACATCTCTGCAGTTGCATGGATTGGACCCATTGCACAGACTTGCATGACCTCCACAGCCTGCATCGCTGTCAGTACTGCCGATGCGTGACCTATCCTCGGCACAGGCCCATGCATCTCTGGCTGACGGCACCCTCGATGGCGACAATGAACTCTGGATTTGCAGCCTTGCAGCTCATTGGAATCAGCACATCTCCCTGACATCGCAACACATCTCAGACTCTAGACTTCGCATTGCAAGCCCTCGTTGAAGGGATCCTTGACATTGCCACAACAGGACCTCCCACCGCAGCCTCACCACATCTCGTAACCGCTACATCGCTTCGACTGTGTAATTCATCTTTGACATGGATCTTTGTAATGCTCCGCAAACCTAACTTTTACTTACTCCCTTCAGTGGGGCTAACCGTGTCCCTGTAGCTAGCCTGTGTTCCATCGCAGTCAGCCTGAACTTGTGAATTTGTCCTAGTCTGGCGCAACTAGATATCCACTGTTAGAGCTTTACACCTTTTGATGCTATTTTCCCTAAATACTTTAAAATCTAATATCTCCAATTCTACTAATTGGGCATTTGTCATTTTGCTCTTGTTTTATTTATTAAATATAATCTATTAAATATAGATCAGGGGGTTTAGCACAGGCTAATTTCGAGGTTGCAGGTGCCTTACCCTGACAATTATTGTGGTTATTGCTTGACCAGGGCTTACACCCCAGCCAACCAACAATCCTATTTCTAACACTTGTGGCAGTAGAGGAATTGCACTTGTGTTTGTGCAGTGCCTTTCAGTAATTTTGTGCTATACTACTACCCCACATAATAATCTAAGACCAATTTGAGTAAATCCTCCTTAAATTGGCCTTTTTGATTTTTCAAAATGTACTCTCTGTCTGTTTATTGTGGCTGAATCAACCCCTTCAAGCATGGAGTTTGAGCTGGCAAACATGACATCCTACACTGTGGCCCAGCATTACGAATTCTGTAAAGAGAGGGGGCATCCAATCTAGAGCACCACCAGGAAGGTAGAACTGCAAAACTTGCAGAGAGCCTGGGTGAAAGTCCACCAGCCACTTGATACAGCAACTGAAGTAGATGAGGAGATAGACAGCCAAGGAGAGGATTTGAATCTCAGTCCTAAGGCCACCAGCCTTTGGAAGGGGATGGCTTGACGCTAATTTGGAGTTCCATGTCAGGGCTGAAGATAGTGTCTCCTCCCGCAGCCTGTCCCCAGAGGAGATGGCGAAATTGAGGGAGAAGAGAAAGTTCAGGCTGGAGATGGCCATGGCTCAGGATGGTAGTTTGAGAAAATGGAGACCTCTACATATAAAAATGAACTTCCATCTACCGCCAGCCTTTCCATTGTTTATGAATTATCTGGATCTCCCTTCTTGTATATAAATGTGTAATGAAACAAACTGTCTAATTACTTGTGTAAATCAACTGCACGGTTTCTCATGAATACATGATTATGTTGTACTGTTCTTTGTGTATTGACAATTTGAATTATTTATCATAAATTGAAAATAATGTTTTGATATTTAGATACAATATATTAAATCAAATCAAACGTTTTTTGATAACAAATAGCTCAACATGGTGAAAGAGACACCTAGGGATAGACCTAAGATTGGCTTACTTCAGAAAAATTACAAAAAAGCACTGGCTACACGTAAAATGGAAATGAAAGAAGCAATATGGAGGGAGCTTTTAGATCCACTGACCCTTTCTAGCAGCTCCAGATTCTGGAGCATCATCAATTGATCACGTTTTTTAAAGGAAGGGGCTAAGGAAGTGGACACCAACATAACAGAGGACGAATGGGTGTCTCACTTTTCTAACATCTTTAAAAAAACATCTACTCTATCACACCTACCTAGAAAGACTCTAGGCAAGGATATAGTTGTGTTCTTGGTGAACGAAATGGAGGAGGACATCAATAATCTAACAAATAAGAAGGCCCCCAGCCCGCATGGTATCCCCCCGGACCTTTTTAAATCAAACTCTTTCTTTTGGGCCCCGATCTTGGCCACGGTGGGTAACGCAGCAGTCAAAGATGGATGCCCAACATCTTGGGGAGTCTCAACAATTGTGCCATTATTTAAAAAGGGAGACTGTAGTTGCACTATGAACTACAAGCCAATCTCCCTGATTGACTCTGTCGTAAAGGTCATAGGGGGAGTCATACTAAAGAGATTGATTCAATTGGGCGGAGGAAAACAAGATCATCTCGGACATCCAGTACGGGTTCCGCACAGGCCACTCGACTATGGCGCAATGCCTAAATATCTACCTAATCCTTGGAGAGTACACCATTGCTCGCCCAGGTACCGGATGTATGACATCACAACGCATGCTTTTACATTGCATGCTTTTACATCGCAAGTTTTACAACGCATGCCTTTGCAACGCATAGTGTTAAGGGGTGCTGGATAGTGAATAGTTTAATTTACTATTCCAACTCCAGTCCCCGTGGATAGTAGGGAAGGTGTTGGATAGTAAATTAAATCTATTCCCTATCCTAGAGCGCCGCCAGCGCAATGCGTTGTACTGGTTTGCGTTGTAAAAGTTGCGATGTAAAAGCACTGCGTGGTAAAATTTGTGTTGTAAAGGATGTTTTCACACAGGTACCAACTAGATGGCCTTCATGGATCTTTCATCCGCTTTTTACTGTGTCAACCGGGGAAAGTTGTGGCAATCCATGGAGGCCATGGGGTGGAGCAAAATTTGGTGGAATTTCTGATGGATCTGCACAGAGATATTAAGGCAAATATTAGATACACAATAGACCTCAAGGTAACTAGGAATTTTAATACCGAAAGGGGGGTTTGTCAGGGGTGCATCCTGGCACTGTTCCTTTTTAATCTTTATATAAATGACCTAGAAGGATCACTGTTAGAAACAGGGGCGGATTATCCTTATGTGGGTCGGCAGGGTCTGCCCGTTCTGCTTTATGCAGACGACGCAGTCCTCCTAGCCCGGACCCAGAAGGGATTACAAACCCTACTTGATGCTTTTCATGAGTTCATGGCAAGTCGCGACCTGTCTGTTAATAACTCTAAATCTTATGTGATGCAGGTTGGGCAGCGCCCACATAGACAGTATTCCTTCAAGGTGAATGGAGTCAGAGTACCAACATGCACAACCTTTTCTTATCTGGGTGTACTACTAGATCATCGGCTCAATTGGGCAGCACTCCTAAATAAGAAGAGGAGAGGTCACCAGGGCCAATGCTGCGTTATTTGGCTTTGCTGCCACAACGGTTAACCACCCTATGGCCGCGATGCTAAAGATTTATCGGGCCAAGAGTATCTCTATAGCTAGTAACAGGAGTGACCTGTGGAGATACTCTAGTCTTGAGGGACTACAGGTGACAGAAAACAAACTATTGAGTGTCCCAAAGGGGACTGCAAACATACTAGTACACGAAGAAACTGGTATGCCTTTTATTTGGGACATTTTGGCTTTGCGTCCCCTAACTTTTTGGCTACAATGTTGGCTTAACAAGCATCTTGGGCTTACTCCCAGTCTTCTGAAAGAGATTCTGAGTTTGGATCATATGATCAACATTCCATGGCTGAAATATCTTAAAACATGTCTTAGTGAGCTGGGGCGTTTGGAATTGTTTTTAAAACCTGATAGTATTACAAGAAAAGATGTTGCGCTCGTTAAATACTCCTTTACAGAATGTCAAATAATGGAAAGAGAGGAGAAAGAACTGCTGAAGTCTAGTGTTCGTAAATATTTGATGTTTAAAACTTCCTTAGACATGGAACCATATTCATCATGGCTGTTACCAGCTTACGAGCGATTTTTATTAATCAGGTTTAGAATGGATCTTTTCCATTTTTTATTAGAAGTCCCTAGGGGATGTCATAAAGGGAAAGTGCTAGCACCCTGTGGCTGCGAAAATCTGTCTCCTCAGGACCTTCTGAACTTTATGTTCTTTTGCAAATTTTACAAAATACCTAGGACTTTTTAGTTAAAACCGATTTTAAAAAAGTTAAACTTTGTGCAAGTACGTCCCGTTCTTTAATATTTGCAACTGTTAAAACCTGAATGTATCCCTTTTGTGGATGGTTTACTGAAATGTTCATTGAAGCATAGAAAAAGACTGGAACCTTAAATGAAATGGCTAAAGCACCCTATGGCTCCATTTTTAGAACCCAAATTAATAGTTGATTTCCTATGCTGCCCTTCTTATTTTGTCAATCCTGAAGTTAAGCCCCCATTACTGTTTGTAACTCAGGGAACGTGTATATCTTTTTCTGTATATATTTTAAATTGTTGATTATAATGTATTCTTGTGTTTTATAACTTTTATGGTTTCACATTAAGCAAACCGAATAAAGTATTTTGAAATGAAACTCAACATGGTCATGTTCATTAGCTTACAATAATGCACAATGTTTCATGTATAATTATTATGTTGTCCTGAAATTCTTGATTTTTTGATTATTGTATACTTGCCTCTAGCTTCTTCTTTTCCCTTCCATGGCTCAGGATGGAGAAGGAGAAACCTGAAATGGAATATTTGGCTCATGAAAGGAGCTGGAACTGAAAGCAAGTCAGGCAGATTTCAGCAACATTGGTGGCAGCGTACCTAAAGTGTGTGAAATGACAAAAAGGTCCACAACCCTAAGGATTTGGTACCCAGTTATGTGGTGGTAGAAGACATTGACAAGTGGTTTCTGCCTCTGAGGTACCCGTGAGGGTTCACAGGATCCGAGAATAGCATTGGCGGGTGGGTATGGAAACATGTGCCTATCATGGAGTGGCACACACTTCTTACTTTAGGGGTTGGGGACCAAACCAGGTACTCTCCCATCAAGGCCATCTCGATTGCTAAAATTGGGCTGACACCCAAAAAGTACCGTCAAAGATTTAGGAACAGTCAGAAGCTCCCCAACCAATCCTGGGTAGACATTATGGACTACTCTGGCAAGGCACTGAATGTTGGGTGCAGGGCAGAAACGTTAATGATTATAATGGCTGTTACGATCTAATTTTGAAAGCACATGCTCAGTATTTGTTTCCCAGAGCTGCGCCAGCACCTAGTGGACAGGAAGCTGACTGACCCCAGGAAGCTTGCTAAGGAGACATACATCTGGGCCAGCACCAGAGTGCCCAGAAAGGTATTGAGGGGGATTCCCACAAGCGTAGTTAGGGGTCCCAGCAGAAGAAAGAGGGAAAAGAGAAAAATGTAAAAATAAGGAGTGCTCACTTCCCAATTTGCAGTCATTAATCAATGGGTCTTTGCCCCACACTATGAACCGGCGGATCAAACAGACATGTGGATAATGAACCTGGGTGGTTATCGAAAAGCACTTTATTCTAACCCCAAATTCCAACACCTTACAGGCCCCACTGCTCAAACAGCCCGCAATTTGGCACTGAGCTACCAAAACACTTGGGTATTGTAGTGTATTGTATTGTGCATTTATATAGCGCAAAACAGTCACCCTACGGGTATCCTGGTGCTTAGACTTCAGAGTAGTCGGCACTAAAGCAAACCTAAATTTGTCAGTATAAGGTCTAGTTTTCCGCCCTTGGAAATAGCCACGTTTTCAGAATCTTTCTGAAACAGGTCAGCGAATTGGCCTGTCTGATGGTCTGGGACAAGTCGTTCCAAAGTAGTGCAGCTGCCACGCCAAAGGCTCTGCTCCCCATCCTGATTTTCTTGAATCTGGTGGTCCTTATCAGATTTACATTAGCAGAGTGGAGCTGCCTTTTTGAGATATGCCAGGTAAACCTTTCTTGTAGTGGAATCGGTCCCAGGTCATGCGCCGCTTTATACACAATACAAGGAGATTTGAAACAGATTCACTCTTTAATAGGCAACCAGTGTAGGTCTCTCAGGGCTCCAGTCGTAGAGGCCCTACATTGCCTATTCAGCGCCAGCTTTGCTGCCATGGACTGGACTCTCTGCAGTCTCTGTGAGATGTACTGCGGTGCTCGCAAATACAGGGCATTGCAGTAGTCCAGTCTGCTAAGAATTATCAGCCTGATTCATCAAGCTTTTTTGCGCTCGCAAAGGGCCAGATTCTGAGAATCCGGCCCTTTGCGAGAGCGATTTTTGCATTTGGGATTCAGCATCCCAAATGTAAAAATCGCTAATTGCGATCTCGCAATTTTGCGAGGAATGACATTTAAGGAATCTCTATTTGAGATTCCTTAAATGCAATTCAACATCCTATTTAAATTTGCGAATTCGCAATTTCTAGGCGCAATTTACCGCGAGGTCAGACCTCGCGGTAAATTGCGAAAACTCAGAAAAATGCATTTAAATGCATTTTTCTGAGTTGCATGTTACACACACACATGTCCTTTGGACATGTGTGTGTGCAACACCTGTGTCACAGATCATTTGAGGGGTGCTACAGGGTGTCCTTTGGACACCCCTGGCACCCTTCAAATCGCTATCTTATTTGCGATTAGCAAATTGCTAATCGCAAATAAGGAATACTCACCATTCATTCCTATGGGCCTTTTGGCCCATAGGAATGCATGGGGAGTTTTTCCTTATTTGCGATTAGCAATTTGCTAATCGCAAATAAAGAATGTGTTGGAATCGCAAAAAATATTGCGATTATTACATGAATCCCGTTTTGCGAGTCCTTAATAGCGATTCGCTATGAATCGCTATTAGGGCCTCGCAAAACGGGAGAATGATGAATCTGGCGGTATGCTCCTTACTACAAGTGAGCGAGTATCATTGAGCAGAAGCGGGAGGATCTGTCATAACATCCACAACAGAGAAAAGCAAACGTTAGCAGTTTTATTTGCCTGGGACTCCATTTGGAGACTACCATCCACTAGTACCCCCAAGTTGCGCACTGTTTTGGCAGGAACCAGGGGATCATCCTCTGGGGTGAGCTTAAACTCCGGCATCGGATGTTGGTGCAAGCTAGTGGGCGGGCAGAATATCACCTCTGTTTTTCCCCCATTAATTTGCAAAGAATTTTGCCTGAGCCAGCCTACTGTCTGGAGCATAGACTACTGAAGCTTGTCCATGGACACCGCCTGTTTCCCTTCCAGGGAAAACATCAATTGGGTGTCATCCTCGTATTTAACCAGGTCGATATCGTAAGACTTGATAGGAGAGAGTAGAGGGCGCAGGTAGATATTGAAGAGAATGGGGCTTATCGCAGACCCCTGCGGAACCCCGTGAAGGACTTACTGGACTCAAATAGTGGCATAGTCTCAGCCTGTTGCCTCCCTGATAGATAAGATTGTATCCACTGCAGGGCTCGTCCTTTTATCCCCATAGTTTTTAGTCTTTTCACCAGTACTGTGTGGCTCACCCTATCAAATGCTGCCGACATGTCTAGTAATACTAGAACAGAAGATTCTCCCTTGTCGGCACGCATTGGTAAATGATCCATTATGGTAGCCAAGGCAGTCTCAGTACTGTGTTTCAAGGTCTGGAGAAGGGTTTTGAGTCAGGACGAAGAAGGGGCGCACTGCTAGTAAATAGCACTCAGTGTAAAACAATTCACGTGAAATGTGAGGTGCAAAAAGGTTGAGGCGATAAACCCCATAACCCCCAAGGATAATGAAAGCATACACTACCACTGTATATAGTATGAAGAACAATTTACCTATGCACACTCTCGTATATACATAATAGTGTGAAGGTGGACACAGCAGCAAAGGACACAAAGCCTATTAAGTAAATCGTGAAAAAACAGATCTTATTCTTGTAGTAGGTTGAACCAAAAGTGATGTCTTTAATTTTCAACAGAGACCAGCCAACACGTGTTTCGTCGCTTAGGGGATAGAATCCCGCGACTCAGGGCTGGGAGGGAGATACAAGGAAAGGTGATGGGGTACAGGTAATACAGTTATAACATCATCAGTTACAGGTGACAAGAGTAACAAGTACATAACTGTATGATAAGGCCAAAGGTGAAAAAACAAAACCATACAATTTCTGATTATGGGCAACTATAGTGTAGTGAGATATGTCTGGTGTGGGGAAAAGAAAGGTGGAGAGAAAATGTGATTGAGTAAAGAGGACAAAAGGGGGGGAGGAGAGGGGAAAATATAGGTCAAATCAATGACCTTGGACGGGCGAAATGTTACTAATAAGAGACCAAAATCCCAAGAAGTAACTACCATTTCTAAAAACACTTCATGCACAATAATATTTGTACGTGACCAAGGCGAATATGCCTACATGAAAGCGTGCATGGATGAACACACCACCCTGAGAACCTGGTGATCAATGACGAACATACCTTCAGTTGTCAAATTGATCGTAGAGTGAGTCTGAGTAAGGAATAAAAACAAAAGCCAATAGCACATACCCGATCAGTATAATTGACTTGTGTCATGGAGTGGAAACACAACTGGTGAAAGCGAAGCAATTAGTATGTATAAAATGAACAGTGCAAAAACGCTCACCGCTCTGTCGGTGATAATTCCGACCCGACAGGGCCCAGGACTTGTAGAAGGGCAAGTTGAGTCATCTTAGATATCTGATGGTGAGAGAAGGAGGAGCCTCAGAAAAAAAAACTTTAAGGGACGGTTTAGCCAATCGAAACTCTGCCTATGTGAAGACAATCATGGCAGTGATACTAGAAAAGGCCCGCTCACCTAGACTCCCAGGATCAACAGATGCGGAGAGAGAGAATAGGTGTCAAATATGCATCCTGGAAAGCTTCAGCCAAAGAATTATGGCAGTTCAGGGATGTGCTAAAAGAGGGGTAGATAAAGGGCAAGAATAAAGAATTTGAGAAATCAAATAAATATAAAGAAAAGAAAAATCCCCGACGTCGATATGAGGCCCGTAAGGTCCAAACGTCATGCATTATAAAAGACAAAGTGAATGAACCGAAATAAAACGACAAAAGCACGAGTTCACGGATAGGTGCAGCGAACTCATAATGTGAACAAGGCTTATAGCCGAGAAGCACTTGTACTAGATAACAACAGTGTATGGGGCATAGTGAGGTAAAGATAGAGCACGCAGTATGCTGTAGGAGCACGTGGAAATACGTGATTACAAAGAACCTGTTCTTTTTGAAAATATAAAGGTGCACAGTAGTGAAAGAATAATATTCATGGACCACAAAAGTATGGAAGGGGTAAATCCAACATGCATGCAATATGGTGTGTCCATAATGTGTGAGACTTTGAGAGTAAAAGACGCGTTTGGACCGTAGGTTGTACCTGGGCGCATGATAAAATCTAACAGTCTCTAACGAAAAACCCAAAGGTACATGGGAATTTCGTATGTCATTAAGCACAGTGAGTGTGGTTCCCATCGGAATTAAGAACTAACCCCTAAAGCGAGTGAAGATACCTACAACCAGATAAATAAGCAATTAATGGACACAGAGAAAACTGCAGCGTCCACTTACTACCGTACCGTCAAATATGTATTATGTTTGCAACGCGCTGTACAGTAGAAAACGAAGTAGGTATTGAGCACCTAAGATATCAAAGGTCCTGTAAAGGCAATACAACATGAAAATATAATTAATATGTCTACATAACAAAAATTAGACAATCGAAAGTCACATGGTGATCCACTGTGCGGTATACACAGCAGTCTGATCCACAAAAAGATCGCAAACAGTGCGAAGTACTTACTATGGGAACAGACGGGTGCATCTTACCGTGATCAGGCAGTGTCACGAGTAGAGAGCAAACCGGAAGCATATAAGTGAAACTGTACGTAATCCGGTAGGCGTATCCGGAAGTCCCAAGTAAGTGGGACACAAAAAACTAGACCGGCAACCAGTATGTGTATACAACTTAGAACGGGCTGGGGTAATTAGCGTAGACAATGTAGGACCCAAGTGGCAAAAGACCTGAGCGAAAGAAATGTATCTACTAATGAAATGTAAAAAGTAACTAATAGATAAGAGAAAGGGCTATGATATGTCTAGGAACCAAGCTCCTATCAAAAAATGAGATACACAAGAAAAAGTGTATTCCGGCGCTTAAGAGGAGTGAAAAGATCGTACATCATCTGTTCACAGAACATGGAACAGGGATTTAGGCGAAGGAAGAAGAGGACAGTCACCGCTATGTATTAGTACATGTGTGTCTGATAGCGTGTGTTCACTTTGGCATGCACATATATAGTAAATAAATACATACTTTCATTTGTCGTAGGTCAATGTATGTGGATACATGATTACAAGGAACAAACAAAAATCATGGAGGCCAAGGTGTGTTAACATGTTACATCTTATACGTTAGTTTTGTTAACCATATGGTGAAGAGTATGAAAAGTGGTCAGCAAGAGCCTAAGTATACTACAGCCAATGTGAATGATTGAGGATATTTGGCCATAGGCCTGATTATCGATAAAAAAAAAACAGGGAGATATGTATTTTAACATCCATATTTACACTACCTATCAGGAAAATGTATGCTACAACTTGAACCAGTATTCCAAGTATAACATTCATATTGACACACTATATATACCATTCTTGAATGAGCAAGTCCAGAAGGAGTAATAGTGCAAAAATGCGGCTGATCGAAGTACATAGTGATACATGGAACAGTCACAGCCAAGAATAAGTGAATGTTCCATGTATCACTATGTACTTCGATCAGCCGCTTTTTTGCACTATTACTCCTTCGGGTCTTGCTCATTCAAGAATGGTATATATAGTGTGTCAATATGAATGTTATACTTGGAATACTGTTTCAAGTTGTAGCATACATTAAAGACATCACTTTTGGATCAACCTACTACAAGAATAAGCTCTGTTTTTTCGCGATTTACTTAATAGGCTTTGTGTCATTTGCTGCTGTGTCCACCTTGACAATATTATTGTATATACGAGAGTGTGCATAGGTGATCTGTTCTTTAGACAGTCTCAGTACTGTGGCCTGGGCGAAAGCCGAATTGATCCCTATCTAGTAGCTGATTGTCCTATAGATAGCCTGACAAAGTATTGCTCACTATTTTCTCGAGGATTTTAACCGGGTATGGCAGAAGGGATATAGGTCTGAAGTTGGCCGGGACCAAGGGGTCTAGGGAGAGTTTCTTGAGCAAAGGGATGACTACTGCCTGCTTCCATGCTTCCGGAACCACTCCTTCTTCCAAGGACTGGTTGCAAATTAATTGCATCCAGGGAAGGGTTTCCTTCCCAGATACTTTCCAGATTCTATGCAGGAGGGGATCCCGGGGGGAGCCCGAGGTGATTTTTTTGGCCAAGTTCTTGAAACGGTCCTCTGAGGGGGATTGAAAGTTTTCAAGACAGATAGCTGCACAAGAAACTAACACTAACCACCTCTTTATGGGAGACCGAGCAGCTTGGCATGCTGGTTAACTGCCCGGACTTTGACAAATGGGATGTAATTGGCATCTCTTCAGTTGGTGACCTTTTGAAGCGAAACGCAATAGTTTCATTTAAAGACCTGCAAGCTGAATACCAACTGGCTGGGTCAAACATGTACTGCTATTTACAAATTTGTCATGCCTTGACTACCGCTGTCACAAGCAGTGAGGTCCTGCCCAAAGCGTCCCCTTTAGAGGATAGATTCCTAACAGACCCCATGTCACGTAAGGAAATATCCCTTACATACTGCAAATTAATAAACAATAAGCCGGACCCGTTATTACGTCTCCGGCAGTTGTGGGAATCGGAAATTGGGTACCTGGAGGATGACGATTGGCAGGAGTCACTTTCTTCTCCCAAGGTGGTGGCTATTCCAATGAGGCTATGGATAGTCCAGTTAAAAATCCTACATAGAACATATCTCTCGCACACATGTTGGTCAAAATGGGGCGTAGACCTGACTCTGCGTGCCTTAGGAGGTTTGCCGCAGAAGGCACATTTTTCCACACGATCAGGGAGTGCCCAGCTATTCCCCCGTTCTGGGAAAGAATTGTCTCCACACTTTCACAGGTGGGTGAGAAGACTATAACCAACTCCCCACGACTCTGCCTGTTAAATATATGGGAGGCCGCCAACCTCACCCAGACTGAACACACATGGGACTCACTGGGATTTACCCTTGCTAAGAGAAACATAGCCCAAATATGGGGGACTGGAGATCTACCCACGTATCGGAGATGGGCTAACAATATGGACACTGCAATGATTGCCAAAAAGGAGGTATTTAAACACAGGGGCTGTCCGAAGAAATGGGATCAGAAATGGGCCAAATGGAATGTATCAAGATGGAATTTATGTGAGAGGGCCTCATGGGGACATTGATCATGATGCCAATTAGTGGTGTACAGATAATGTGCTCAGTTTGTACATGCTTTATCATCTGTGCTTTACTCTTGTCATGTCTAAAATGTTGTGTGGCTTCAAATTCCTCCCAATGTACTGTCACAACTGTTCAATAAAAAGAACATTAAAAAAATGAGTTCTTGAAAGGCCCCCAAAACAGTTCCCAAGGGAGTGGTGGAAATAAGTCCCAGTCTGAGTCTAAGAAGAATGGGTTCTTTGAGTATCAGACAGAGATGTTTGTATCCCAGTGCACAGTATAGGCACTCTGAGGGCAACTTCAAATGTCTCAAGAGGTCACAGCTCACCACTGGTGCGCCGACTCCTGGGTTGGCAAGTGGAGCACTTGGGGAGGAGGCAGTCCCAGTTAGATTTGAGGAGCAGAAAGAGGTGACTTTACTTTCCCTATGGGATAAGGAGATAGTGCCAAAAGGCCCTATGCCTGCTAATACTTCTAAGTATAGGGAATGGTTTACCATCAATTTCAAAGGGTGGAGGCTCTGTGAGGGGCTGTGGATCCAGCATGACTACTGTGAAGTGTCATCTGGAGTCCTCAGAGCAGGCCCTTTCCAACACATTACACCAAGTCATAGTCAACGACAATCATGAGACTCATCTACTAGTGCCTCTGGTTCCCTCTCAGTGGGAGTGAAGGAGTCGCAGGTTCTCTACAAGGAGCTGTAAGCCCTGCCGTGCCTGTACTTTAGATTTTTTGTTGGTCAATGACCTGGAAAGCTCCATCTGGAGAGAGGTAGAGTTTAGGTCACACTTGAGGATGTTGGGAATGCCTGAATGGGTTTGTATAACCAAAAGGTCCATGGCGCCCAGAAACTGAGTGAAGGGAGTCTGGAGCCTGAAACCAAGGCCCAGACACCTTCCAAAAAGTAGAGGGGAAAATGGTGCAGCAAACCAGCCCTTGAAGTTCCCGTGGTCGAGGTTGATGGAGCACTGGAGGCAGATGCCCCTGAGCCAACTGGGGGGGGGGGGGGCATTGCCTCCATGGGTGACCCACCTGAGCTTACTGTTTGGAAGTTGAGGGTGAGCCCACCATAGAGTATTTCTGCAAGGCACCGAAAGAGTGCGACACTCTAGAGAGCTTGAGGTGGCAAGCTGGGTACCAGATAGCAGGTGACAACCTTGGAGATCACCTGATCTATACGAAGAAGGACCTCCTATATCTCCAGCCTAAGGTTCCTGGCTCTGAGGCAGCCCATGTGCTGGTGATCCCCCTAGGTTACAGGACTATACATAAGAGACTAGCTCATGACTTACCCCAGGCAGGACATCTGGGGAAAGATAAGACCTTTGCCAGGCTTGTTGCTCACTTCTATTGGCCCAAGATAAAGATGGCCTCAGATGCATTCGCTAGGTCCTGTGGAAAGTCAGGGTGAAAAGCTCAAGCCTCCCCTGATGTCATTACCTGGCACTCCCTTTGAGAGGGTAGGCATCAACAACATTGGACCCTTGGATTCCAAGACAGATTTAATTAACAGATTCATCCTTGTGCTGGCGGATCACGCCACTCCCTACCCTGAGGCCATCCATCTGAAGTCGGTGACTTCACCTGCGGTGGCCAGGGCCCTGATGAGGTTTTTATGCATATTGCGTTCCCCAAAGAGGTAGTATCTGACAAGGGCATTAACTTCATGTCAGCGTACATGAAGTCCATGTGAGATGAGTATGGAGTAACTTATAACTTCTCTACACCCTATCACCCCCAAACAAACAGCATTCTTGTGGAGAGATTCAACAAGACCTTGAAGGGCATGATAATTGATCTACCTGAGCCCATATGGCGTAAGTGGGAAGTTCACCTTCCATTCCTTCTTTTTGCCTCCAGAAATGAATGGGGTGTAGCCCCTTTGAATCCCTTTATGACCACCCTGTTATGTGAGGTTGTGAGGTTAGGGGGGGAACAAGCTCCCCAGGAAGCTTCCTTGGAATGCGGTCAAATTCATGCTGGCCCTCTGCAACCAGATGTGTTTTGCTTCTGTAAAATGCAAAGAGTAATCTTGAGGCCAGTTAGGAGGTTATGTAGCTCCAATATGACCAGACATCTACTCTGGTAGAGTTAACCTGGCCAGAAAGTGTGGGATATGGAGCCCATGGAGGCCAGAGTTTTCCCAGATCACTAGATAGTCCCATATGAGGCGATGGAGCGGGAGGGGGAGTCCAACTACTTGGTGGATCTCCAGAACCTTACAGTCCCCTTAAGGGTGCTCCATCTGAACCACCTCAAACCACATTTTTAGAGGGTTGAAATGAGCATGCTTCTTGTCACAGATGAACAAGTGAAAGGGCAGAGCAAGATTCTCCCTGACTTTATGTCTGCCCAGGAACACAATGGGCCAGTGAAGGAAGTCAACCTCTCCTCTCCTCTGAACTCAGAACAGCAGAAATGACTGTTGCAAGTTAATGGGGAGTTTCTGATGTCTGTTTTCCATCATCCCTGGACTCAAATACCTGTGTGCCTGTGGCATAGACACTGGAGACAGTTCACTTAGGTTCTGTGTGGACTACCAGGGTCTCAGTTCTCTCACAAAGACTGACGCATACCCCAACCCTAGCTAATGAGCTCATAGACAGGCTGGGCACTGCCAAGTTCCTCAGTACTTTTGATTTGACATCAGGGTACTGGCAGATTGCTCTGATGGAGGGGGCAAAAGCAAGGTCTGCATTTTCAACCCCAGAGGACTACTCCCAGTTCAGGGTGATGCCCTTTGAGCTGAAGAATGCCCTTGCAACCTTTCAGAGGCTGCTCAGCAGGGCTGGGAAGGAGGCATTCTGTGCCGCCTACCTGACTGACATAGCTGTCGACAGCTCCAGCTGAGAGGAATACCTGTATCACCTCCAGGAGGGGCTTCAGGCCCTGCAGCAGACATGCCTGGCTATCAAGGCCAGTAAGTGCCAGATAGGGCAGAGTTCTGGGGTTTCTCTTGGCCACATGATGGGTCAGGCACGGTAAAGTCCCTCCAGGCCAAGATTGAGACTACACTGGCAACCCCCTAAAACACAGACAGAGGTGAGGGCCTTCCTGTGCCTCACAGGAAACTATAGTAAGTTTATTAACACCTTGGCTGCTAGAGAAATTTTCCTCCGGTGCTGAATTGTTGGAAAGCCCCTTGTTCATGACGAGCTCAGCTCGTCATCAGCACAGCTCCACTGTGCCTCATGACGAGCTGAGCTCGTCATGAGCATCGAAGGGGTTAAGGGATATGGCATCATTGTTTCCCCTTAACAGAGCTGACTTCAAAGAAGCAGCCCAGATAGGTGATCTGGACAGAGGTCTGCTAGAAAGCATTTAATATCCTGAAGAAGGCATTGTGCACAGTACCCATACTCAAGGCTCCTGGGGCCTCATTTATGAGCCCTTGCGTCACTTTTACACCGCCAGTGCGTCACTTTTTGTGACGCACCAGTGGCGTAAAAAATGCTCCTTGTTGCGTCATATTTACAAAGTGACGCATCTAGGTAGATGCGTCACTTTGTAAACCCCTGCGCCACAATATACCTGCGCCAGGTATAATGTATGCAAGGGGGGCGTATTGACGCAAGGAAGGGTCGTAGAAGTGACGCAGTGAAATCTATGAGATTTCACTGCGTCACTTTTAGGACACCGTTGCGTCAAAATCCTGCGCCTGCCTCACAGCAGGCATAAGACTGACGCAGGCCCTTTCACATGGGGCTTGCCCCATGTGAAAGGATGCATTGCTGGAGTTACGTCACTTTTGTGACACACTCCAGCAATGCGTCACTTTTGCGCTTACAGATACGTCAGAAATACTGACGTATCTGTAACTCCTTGCGACATGATGCGTCATACATTAAATCTGACGCATCAGGAATGTCGCAAGGAGTGCGCACTGAGAAGTGACGCATCGCTGCTTTCACGCAGCGATGCGTCATTTCTCATAAATGAGGCCCCTGGCATCTCTAAAGAGTTCATAGTGCTTAAGGGTGCTTTGGAATATGGCATAGGGGTGGTCTTAGCACAGTTAAATGAGGAGGACCTAGACTAACCGTAGCCTTCATTAGCAGAGGATTACTTCTACGGGAACAGAGATGAAGTCCAGATTGAAATGGAGGCCTCTCCTCTCTTCCGAGCACTGAAGAAGTTAAGATCATACCTGATTTGCACTCCTGGTTCAAACAGACCACAGACACCTCAGATGGCACATGAAGATAAGGGGTGAAAATTCCTAACCGTTGAGGTGGTCCTTCTTCCAACAGGGAATTACCTTTACAGTGGAATGCTGTCCTGGTTCCACAATGGCAGTGCAGATTGTCTATCCAGGTTGCTCTACCTTAGTGAGGAGAACTCACAAGGGGTTGAGTAGTTCTACCCACTTTGAGCTGGGGTGGCACATGTCAGACCTGTCAGCAGAATGGTGGTCTCCTCCCCAACATTTGCCTTCCCCCCGCCATTTTTTCTGATCTTGTTTTTTCTGGCATTAGGACTCTGCACACCTTACAACTGCTGGCCAGTGCTAAAGTGTTTATACCCTCTCCTCTAAAAATGGTCTTTTTGATTTATTCCCAATTGGCATGTTTAATATACTTGTAAGTCTCTAGTAAAGTGCTATTACATGTACGCAAAGCCTGTAAGTTTAATGCTGGGTGTAAGCAAAATCTATCATGTTTTAAGGAGAGAGCACAAGCTCTTTAGCACTCATTAGCTGTGGTGAAGTGTGCAGAGACCTAAGGCCTGCAAAAATGAAGTCAGTAACACAAGGATTACAGGCAAAAAAGGTTGGGTGAAAACCATACCAGGATGCTAGGATTAACAATCCTCGAATCCAATTACTCGTCACCTCTGAAGTCATCAGGAACTTGGATGGCAAACCACAGACGTATTGGGTTCAAAACTGTTAAATGCCTTGGGACCTAGATTTATCTTGGAGCTGAAGCTACCTTTAATATAGCAAACGTCTAACACTTGAGCATTTTAAAATTCAGGCAGCTTCTGCCGCTATCAGAGAACGTCATAATTACTACTACCCTAACTGACTGTGCTCCACTGACCTATTTTGTCCTCATTTGCATATACTTTCCAGAGCCCAAGGAAACTGATTGATGGAAATGGAAAGGGGCGACCACTCGGTCCCCCCGAACGTATGGCGGGGTGCCCGGGTCCCCCCGGGAAACCATTTTTGGGCGGGGGCGTGTCTCGGCTGGTATGCCTGAAGCGGCGTAGCCGGGGCGCGCCTTTTCCCGCCCAAGAAGGGGTTGTCCTAGACACCTATACCATTTGTCACGCCCCGTAGGCGTACCAGAGGAGGGTACACGCCCTCCCGAAGAGGAATAAAAGGAGCAACAATCCAGAGAAGCATCCTCTTGTTCCTGTGCTTGGAAGCTGCACCCCCTCATTGCACGTGAGTCCTAGACGGAACAAGGAGCAATTTTTGAGAACTTGTAATTTTTGTGTTTCTCTTCCAGGAGCCTTCTCCACCGGATCCAGGACCTCGTCGAGCAGCTAAGCAGCAAGGGTCGAGTCTCTGACAACGATGCCTGGCAAGAAGGTCGGAAAGAAGGCAGGGACGGAACAGATGCTCCGCATGCTGATGAAAGACATGGCGGACATGAAAAAGAAAATGGCGGCAATGAGTAATACGGGCAGACCGAAGAAGGTCATCGGACCAGCAAGGCCGATCAGCTGCGACGGCCAATAGGCACCGGGCCGACATTGCATTGCATGGCGCAGGCTTACGGCATCAAGAACCCTACATCGTCCTTTTTGGTTAAGAAGGCACTACGAGGGTGGCAACGCTTCGAGGGTCATAGAGTAGACGAGAGGCCCCCGATTGGGTTAGAAAGATTGTCCCTGTTGATGTCAGTGCTCCCCGCGACATGTTACTCCCAGTCCGAAGTAGTGCTGTTCCGAGCCGCTTTCGCATTAGCATTCCATGGGGCTATGCGGGTGAGCGAGCTGGTGGCAAAAATAAGAAGGATGTGGGGGGAGGTCTATGTCGGGAGCACGTTCAGATCAAGGGTGATTCAATGGTAATCACAATAGCCAGGTCTAAAACCGACCAGGGTGCGATGGGGGACAGTATTGTGGTCCAGCGCGTGCGAGGATCCCCCATGTGCCCGGTGCAGTGCGTTGAGCAATACCTGGAGCAAAGGGCGGTGGCATGGGGGGAAGCTTGCTGAGACACACCGACGCCACCCCACTGACAAGGTTTCAGTTTCAGCGGGTGTTAACTTTGGCAATCGCGGCAGCGGGCTTGGACCCGAGCGATTTTGGGACCCATTCCTTCAGAATAGGGGCTGCTACAGAAGCTACAGCCAGGGGTCAAAGTGTGGAAATGGTGAAACAATTGGGACGATGGTCCTCGAACTGTTATAAAAGGTATGTGCGGTTGCACATGTTGTGAAGCTAATGTCATGCACTCACGCTTCTTGTCTTTTGTTTGGTTTACAGTTTCGCGAGCTTGCGAGGCGGGGCGGACTGTGCAGTCGACCCGACACCTGGGAACCAGCGGTCAAAGATCACTGGCTGAGGAAAGAGCGGTGTGGGTCGTGGGCCACTCATACGTGAGGCGTGCCGCGGACGTATTCAAAGCAGGTGACATGATTCACGCAGCTGGGGAATACGGGTACAGGGTGACCTTCCATGGAAGGGGCGGGCTCTGTATTCACCGGTTTCAGTGTTTTGTCGAGGAACTGTTAGGGCGGACAAGGTCACCGCCGTCTATAATCATAGTGCATCTGGGGGGCAATGACTTGGTGCCGCTCGGTCGGCGAGTACTCCTCGAGCGGGTTCTATCCACTGTTAGCTGGTTGGCGAAGAGGATTCCGGGGTGCACGATAGCATGGTCACACATGATTCCAAGGAAGGTGTGGCGGGGGGCCCTCTCTGTGTCAGCTTTGAATCATTCAGTAAAGAAAGTTGATAACAAGCTGGGTAGATTGTTTTGTTCAGGACAGTTGCACTGTATTCCGCATGGATGTATCCGAGGGGATAACATGTATCTCGATGACGGGGTTCATCTGTCCCGGGAGGGGAATGTCTTACTCATAGGAGACTTCATAGCATGGTTACGGGGTTTGTATAGTCATGACCTTTAGTAGGAGTGTGGGGGGGCCGGATAGCCGGTCAACTATCCGGCCTGTGGCGGTAAGGTCATGATCGGTGAGCAGTAATTTCAAGATCCCTAGAGGGGGCGCCACCCATTATGGATGGGAGCGCCCAGGGGGAGGCGGCCATTGGCCCCTCACACGGGGAGGCGGCACCCATTAAGTATGGGGTCGCCGAAGGGAAGGCGGTCATAGGCCCCTCCCAGGGGAGGAGGCGGCTCGATGCCCCTCCTAGGAATTTTCCGGGGCCAGGATATCCGCGACGGCGGATGTGGTGAACAGTGTGGGGTGGGAGGGGGGTCCACGCTACCTTCTAGACACCTCACACGAGTCCCCGGACGACCACTAAGATGGCGTTGAGTTAAATAAGGGGCCCCCGCTAAGACAAGGGAAATTGGAAGTTGGCACAGAGGTACAGTGCTCTGTGCGACCGCCCCTCACACCGTGAGGGGGGAGTTCTGGTAGTAGGGATCTGACACCGGTTACGACCTTGCCGTTGGCCCGTAATGTTAGGATGTACAATTTTTTTGAAAGTATGCATTTGCAGGATGTTTAGACTCGGCTAGGAGAACCTTTGTATTAGAGATTTGTTAAGGTTAGCCAATAAACGTGACTGCAGTGAAATGTATAAATGAAAAATTGTACATGATATGAAACTGTTAATTTAATGTTTTAATTTTGTTTCATATTTTAATAAATACGGCCGGGAGGGTGACTCCCTCCCGCCTTCCAAAAGTTCAGAACTGTGTCCGTCTTCCCATCCTTGGGGATTGTGTTGGGAGGGGGTGATAGGCATCCGGGCCATACCAGTGCTGTATAAAAGACCAAAATAAATAAATCAAATAATTAATGCTGGTCATTTAGCCGATGTCGGATAATTGTAAATGTTGAATCTGATTCACATTTTTTAGTTCCATGTGTTTATACAGTTGTAAGTTAATGCTAACACATCCTGCAAATCCATGCGATGTTTTTGCTTTGTTTGCTTGATTTTAATGTCTAAGTGATCTCAGCCCTTTCATTGTTGTTGTGGCTAAATAATAACCTTTTAATCATAACCGAATTTCACTTTAAAACTCCTCACCAACAAGAGACATGCTTCAAATTAGGGATTTTAAGTGTGTTGTAGACAATGCACAGGAAGACATGACACATTTACAACACCAATTGTTGGTCTATCTGCCATTCAACCATCGCTCCTTTATTGTGGAAGCGAATGCAGTGAAGGAGCCACACAAATTCACACATTGAATTTGTCTCTGCTGAAGCAGAGCTACTTTTTTAGGTCGAGCCTAGGCAGTGCATGTGTTGCCTTTTGTGACATGCTGTTTTCACTCTTTGGGCTTATATACAACTATTGCCTTTAATTTGACCCTTCCTTTTTTATTCAAAATGCTTGCTTACTAGTGTTTAATCCTCCCTCTTTGTCACTACTTTTTGTGTTTGGTTTCCTAAAACAGAGCAGAGGGCTAATTTTTTTAAAATTCCTTCTTGTGTCACTGTTTGCCTGTCTTCAGTGGCTCAGCTTTGTAGCCCTATCTCATTCAAATACTGATATGAAATGTCAGGCGCTTCATACTATGTTTTCGAAATCGCCTCTTCAATTTTCTCTGACTTCATAGTGCAAGGACTTCCCCAAACCCCTCCCAGTTTGTTTCTTGATGTTTTAGCAAGCCTTGATCACCAGACCTTCAGCAGCCCAACCTGGCAGCACAGTTAAGGGCAAGGTTTGGGTAACTCCTGTTACATTTTCTAGGACGCCAGTTTATATAATGTGAACTCGAGTGACTAAAAGATGTTGGAGCACTGTAGATGAGAGCTAGTTACACAATGTCAGATTTTTGGGGGCATATTTATAGAGTTTGCACTCAACTAACCCAAAGGTATTGAAGTGCTTTACAAAAGCGCAAGTTGCATTACACAAGGTCAGATTCTTTTTTTGTTTTTAGATGCACAGAGATTAAGTGACGCCGATGCCGCCCCTGTTTATTCATTATATACCCTCTACCTGACAAATTGGAGCAACATTCATCCCTCCCTTGTCACTGCACGCCTGCGCCACCACCTTTTTCTGGTAGTCCTCCTCCTCTCAGAGCTTTAATTTTAAAGCAGATTCACCGCAGCTCCACAGGGACGTGAGGCAATTTTCATTATATACTGTGATCTCAGGGGCATTTTTTTAAAGAGCAAACTCAACTGAACCAAAGGTATTGGACTGCTTTACAAAGCACCAGTTACATTACACAAAGTCAGGTTATTTTGTTTGTTTTTAGGTGTGCGGAGATTAAGTGATGCTGACGCCATCCCTGTTTATTCATTATTTCCCCTCTACCTGACACATGGGAGCATTTTGTTGTTGTTGTTACTTCCAGTGCTCCTATACCATAGGGCTGGGACAGAGGGCAGAACTGAGGGCTTGCTGGTAAATGGATTGTGCGAGCTATGTTTTGGTTGGAAAACTCTGGCGTAGGGTGCCTGCTGAATAGAGGCTGATGGAGGAGGGATGAGGAATCTCCACCACTTTAGTGATGGAGTCACATACAGAATGTTATAGGCTTGTTGACTTGCATCGAGGCACTTGTCTTTCTGTCTGTGTGCTAAACAGCCTTGGAATGTGTCCATTAATGTTTCCCGAGGCAAGCATGTATTCCTGATTCACACAATGCATTGGTTTCACCTATGTATTAAATAAAGAGCTGTTTTCATCAATCATCGCCCGAGAGAAGGAAAGAGCTCCATGACAAATAACACAGGAGTGTAGAGGATGTGGGCAGTGGCCAGAGCTGCTGACTGGAGAGCTAGAGATCCCTGTTCAAGTCTCCGCTGCACCACTCAACATCCTGTTATTCTATGCAATTCACTTAGGGCCCGATTCACAAAAGTAATTTGAGACAAAATCCTAACTTTACGACTTTCGGTATTCATAAAGGGTATTTAGGAGTACTAAAGTTAGGATTTCTAACTTTACTACTCCTCAACTGAGACAAAATCCTACGACTTTCGATATTCACAAAGGGTATTTAGGAGTAGTAAAGTTAGGAATCCTAACTTTACTACTCCTAAATGCTTTTGTAAATACGGAAAGTCATAAAGTTAGGATTTTGTCTCAGATTTCTTTTGTGAATCGGGACTTTAATCTCTCCGGCTGATAAATTGTTATATAAATATGCTGCAAGAGTAAAAGGCAAATCTTTATGAAACTATGGTTGCACGAAAGCAGATGTTTACATTATTGCAGTGTTGGGAAACAGATAAGAGAAGCAAAGGAGGAACAAGCATTGGAAAACACAGGAAAATATGTTACAGTTTATAGAAATGGAGAAATTGTAAGTTGCACGCACAGGAACCAATGCAAAGCCAGGAAAGAGGGGAGACAGGATGTAAGTCCCTTTTAAGTTTATATTAAAAACAATAGATTTCTCAAGCACAGCACAACCGCTGTGCAGGCGAAACCTAAAACACGATGGGCCACTTCTCAAAAAATACCACTTTCAAATGCTCATAGGGCCAGATTCATTAGGAATTTGATGAACAATAGTAATACGAAAACTCCAGCTTTTTGGGGTCAATCTAGAAACGCCAAAGATTTCCAGTAGTTCTCACATCCACAAAATGTATACAAGCAGAATTTCCGTCGGTGAGAAAAGTCTGCATTCATAAATAGTGGAAAAATATGAAACATTTTTTTCTATTTTTTTCATGGGGTACAACTTCTTACCACACGATTTCCCCTTGTTATCATTACATTGCAGGTCTTATTGTCCTGATAAATTGCTACAGACTTTAACCTAAAGGAAAAATCTCTGGTGATAAATAACACATGCGGTATCAACACATACATTCCGTAATGGGTGCCGTATTGCTTCTTTTGACACATTTGCTTTTGTTTCCAGGTTAAGAAATTCACTTTTAAAAGGAATTTGAAGACACACACACCTAGTAATTGACTTGTGATCACCTAATCCTGCAAAGTGTCCCTCTCACCTACATTTACGGATTCTGTTTTGTAGGTGCAACTTGCAAATTTAAAATTCCAAGGATCTCTGTTTTTAAATCAGAATGCTTGCCATTTGTTAATTTTGCGCACATAACTTGTTTTTTAAGTGTGCAAAAATGGATTTGTGAATCAAGCTTTTCATGTTTGTAGCTAAATCTGACATTAGTAAAAACGCTTGCTTTGGTCAGCCATAACATACAATTTGATGACGTCTAACAATCTTCTTATGTTATCGGGAACACCCACCTTTAATTTCAAAGATGCAGCGCCGTTCTGTATTTTCACTGAGAGCACATACCAACTAATCAACTATTGATCCTTGTAGCTGAACTGTTGATGCTCTTTAGAAGGCATTATCTATATGTATGTAATGTATGTAACATGGTTGCTTGTGTTTAATGTTTATTGAGGCTGTAATCCCATTTTACTATGATTTAGACATTATTAAGGTTTAGAATCACGATTATTCCCTCCTTATCAAAAACTTCCCTAGCATGCACTTCATTCGCTCTGAGACCCGGCCTTAACCTCAGCATCAGGCCAAGAGAAGTAATGGATTTCTGGTAGTGAGGGATATTGCTTTCCATAAGCGAATGCAATATGCCAGAATTCCGTCAGCCTTGTAATTTAGTGCATTCCGATTGCAACTTTCCCTGTAAATCTGAGCATGTCTCTGCTGAACATTGCAGGATTTTATCTGCATACAGAGTACTTTTATTCCCTTTCCCTATAAGATTCATAGGCGAGTTATTTATATGACAACTGCATTTCTCATTCTTATTCTAATACACTTGAATGTACACTGCAGGATGGCAGATTCGATTTAAATATTTGAAAAGGCGCGTTGTGTATTGTGCTTCAATAATTAACCGCCTTTTTTTTCTATGAGAATATTTCTTCAATCTTTGGAAAGTCGATAAGGGTGTAGTGAAAAGGACAAAAAGGAAAGGAGCAATAGAAGAGGAAGCCTTAAAGTTAATCTAATCATTTAAGTTAGTTAAATCCAATAAAATCTTATACTATAATGGTCATATTTTATGGGTTTAATGTTTCACATTTCTCATTAAAACTGTAGTTCAAAGAACATTAATTTGTAAAAATGTTCAAGGGATGGACCCTGTAAGAGCGGGCCAGGGGTCAGTCTATCATGAGGGGAACCCTTTGCTGTAGTGGAGTTTAAAGTTCCACCTATGGAGGATGGAACCCATTTACCTGTGAGGGTAGCTGCCTGGACTGTTATATCTACCAAAAGTCATGGTCTGGGAAAAACCTTGATTTAGGCCAGAACAGCAAAGAAACAATGTATACGGAGAGGATGTCGCTCAACACTCAGGAGCAATTAGAGAATGCATTCAAAGATCTCTGCAACCTACTGCCTAGCCACTCTCATTGACATCAATCCGGTATGACCCACAATGGGGTCTGTGTAGCCCCCACAGAAAATTGACTTCTTATGAACAGGCACGCATGACTGGTTTTACCAAAAGGACATTGGGATCTCACACCTACTAAGTAACATACGTAATCAATAGTCACACTCCTCACTTCAAGAGTTTTGCTTCTGCAAGGTTTCGCACCTATAACTGGAGGAGTGCTTGTGTGTTATGGGGCATGTGTGTGTGACCTTCTGCATGCCCATAGTTGATACAGAAGTGAGCCACAAATCTGGTGTTGGTGTGCACCTTTACAGGCACCAAATTGGACCCTACCTAATATTGCCTAAGGTATCCTAAGATTGTGTTTAATTGTAGTCTCCCTCAAGTAACACAAGAAACAAAAGACCAAGTTACTGACAAATAATGGCAATTCGATCATCCACATGTTTTTATGCTTATAGAATTTTTAAAAAGGATCTAAAGTTTTTCATATGTGCATGCACCTTGGAGCCATGGTGATCTTTTCACATTCACATATCAGTTTCCAGAATTGAGAGAAAACTTGCGTTTAGGTGCATTCATGATTGACTGATTTAAGAACAGTTTAAAGATGCTTTGGGAGGATTTTAATACCTTATTTGTTATTCTCTTTCCTAATGATTTGTGAGCCGAATGTAAGGTGCAGTAACCGTCTGAGGAACTGCAGAGAAGTTGCCAAATGAATGCCCCTTTCTCCCACTGTTATTGATGAATATAATCAGGTGAATAATTTTTTGAAGACTGAGGTTCCTCAGAAGGAGACTGATTGGCTGAAAATAGCAAGAACCACCCAAGGGTCTAAAGTGTCTGTGCATGCTTATTGGGACCGGCTGATATAAGCTTTCCATGAGAATAATGGCTTCAGGAATTCTGAGAGAGACAATTTTGTTTCTCAATTCATTCTTGGTTTGCGTCCAGAGGTTACCTCGCACATTCAGCAGACTGTGATTTAATGTCAGTTTAAGCTTCTAGATAAAGTCCTGCGATATGCAAAGTATTGCAGTGATGATCTGGAAGTAAAGCAGAAAGTTAGCACCGAAAATATTGCAGAATGGCCCATTTGTGGCAAACTCAGGTTATGGTCCTAGTGGTGGTGCAGGGATGCAGGGAGTTGTGGGTGGTGGTCAGATGATGCCGAATGGGAAGGGTGTCTCATTGAGTAGAGGCAACGTTGCACCCACATTTAAGGGTGGATATACCATGATAAAAAAACTGTTTCCTGTCATTATTGTAACAAGGTCTTCCACTGGAAACAGAAATTTCGTTTGAATCCAAATTGAGTGCAAATTGATAGTCAAATGTCAAATTTGAATGCAATGCAGATGTCAAATACGGAAATGCAAAGATCCCAGATCCCTAACATGCCCCAAGCCTTGTTGATAAAGCCAAATGTAAATAGTCCATGGTTTAATGCCAATCTGAATGCTAGAGTTCAACAAAAACGTTTTACATGGATTAACAGCTTTCGGTCTTCTACAGTTTCAGAGATCCAGGTTTTAATGAATCACAATGATTATGCCTTGGAGTGAAGATATATTGTGCTTGGCACAGTTTTTATGGAAAACCAGAGTGGCTCCGTTTTGATTGGAGATGTAAAGGGCTACCTCGTGTTGTTTCTCATCAAAACAGGAGCTACACGCTCTACTGTAAAAACTGTAGAAGTCCCAAATCTACTCCTTTCGGGAAAACAAATCCAAGTTGTAGGCATTTGAAATAAGCAGATCATAAATCCTGTTTCAGCTAAAGTTCCTGTGAAGATAGGTTCCCTTGAAGAGGGTCAGAAGTTTGTAATATGTGATTCTAGTCTAGTCGATCTTTTGAGTAGGGATCTTCTCTGCAAATTAAATTGTGTGATCTATTTCAAACAAGATGGGTTTCAGCTTCAGACATGCAATGATATTTCAGAGATTAAATTGAGCACTCCAAGGTAAGCCATTTGATTGTGTCAGATTTGACAAAAGAAGACTTACCCCTTGACTTAAAGGACTTTGTGAAAGAGGAAGTTTGGGATTATACTGGCAAATGTATTTGCTTAACTACAAATGCTGAACTTGTGAGAAAAAAAATCAAACAGAATGCAGAGCATCCCTGAATGCCCCATTGCAATCTCTGACCAGTGGTGGTGGCTGGATTTACCCACATGACTGAGAGAGGGTATATTTGCGGAGATATTTGAAAGTCCCTTGAATTCTGTTATACTGTTTCAAATACCCAGTCCTGCTGAGTGGTTCAAGGTCATCAACCTGAGCCAAGCATTCTTTCCATTCCTCTGCGCAAGGACAGTCAGTTCCTCTTTCCATTCCATTTCCAAAATACAATTCTGGCATGGTGCTGAGTGTAGCATCTTCTCCAGACTGGGAACATGCAAATGAACATGCCACACACAGAAATGTGTAACAGATATCTTTATTCCTCATCATACAACCACAAACTGTACTCCTTGCATCATAACTTTTATAACCACACCTTAACACCTCCAAGCAGATTACGCAATTCCTGTTTAAAGTCTACCCACAACTACATGGGTCCTAACATGCATAATATCACAACCCTACATCTCCCCCTTTGGTAAATAAAATGTACAGATAGAATTAGCATCATAATTCCTCAATGTGTCACTGAGGCGCTCGCACTGGTCTGCCAGAGTGGGTGGTATGAGGGAGTTAAGATGCACCTTGATAGTGCACCAACAATATTGGCTCAGGTGCTTAATCTGGACATTTAGGAGGGTCCGTTTCTCTCATCACATCATGAACTGATGAACATAGAAGAAGGTGTTTAAAGTGTAACAAATCATTTGTTATAGACTTTCTGGGATAATGCGCTTTCACCATGTGTTGTTTGCACATTACACTCCTCAAAGCGTTGACATGAAACAGAATGTTCATTTTGCACTTTCTTTTCTGTTTGACCGGTACCCAGTCCCCTTTGTCAAGGACTGTTTCCTGGGTGCATTGGTGTTGATAAGCATATGTTTTCCTCTTTCACTTTCAAGAAGTGTCTGTGACACAAACCTTATTTGCATCCATTGATTGGTCTGATGTCCATTTTGGTAGTTTGGTTCAGATGGCTCTCCCAAATAGTAAGGCGGCAGAACCCTCACCAGTTGTGGAGTGAGGAGCTAATTGACAGGAACAAAGAGCTTGACATAGGACTTAGTTTAACTCGATTTCCTTCCATCAATGCTCATTGAATTACCTTCTTGAGGGTGCCCAATAACAACACCATTGGCTTGGGGCCAGAAAGGTGTACTTTTTTGATGCTTGACATTGGGTTGAATAGGAAACTCCTTGAATTCTTTACTATTGAAAGGTGTGCAATTGTCAAGTTTGAGAATACCTGGGATGCCCCACACTTTGAATATGTCATCAATCCACTTGATGACTTTGTCATGGGATGTCGAGGATAAATATTATCAATAACTGCCATGAGGTGATATCCATTTCATAGAGGCCCAAATAAGTCAACTGCAACACTCTCGCGGGAAAGTCAGACATTGTGAATGGATGCTGTAGCAACTTGGGGAATAAGCAGTTACAAAGGTGACAAGCTTTCAGCTCTTTCTTAACTTGTTCATCTAGATGAGATAACCACACCAAGTCTCTTGGGGCCCTCTTGGTGGCTATAATGCCATGGTGTCCTTCATGAGCCAGCTCAATTACTTGCTGTCTCAGACTCACAGGTGTGACAATTCCTTAGCATTTCAATATCATACCTTCTTGGGTGACAGATGGTTCATCCTGTACATCTTTATTTTTGGGAATTCAACATCATCTACTGCTTTTTTTCTAAGATTGCATCTTTGAGGATGAGCATGTCTTTATCTGCAGTGGTAGCATCAATAATATGTTCAATGAATAGAGCTGCTGGTGTGCTGGACCTCACAATGAAGTTGTGATACTCTTTAGTCACTTTGGATGTTGAACTGTGGCGATTCAGCAGCACTCGAAAAAGTATTATGTGGGGTTTTGATCTTTCCCCAGCATGAGTACAATCACATAGTTGTGCTCTTACACTCGCAACCCCCACCTCTCAATATGAGGAGGCATCTTACCTTTCAGTTTTCCAAAAATAGTGAGCAAAGCCTGGTTGTCAGTGATGACAGTGAAACATTGCCCACATAGAAACTCATGGAAATGTTTACAGGCCCACACTACAGTCAGGCTCTCCTTTTATGGCTGAGAATAGGCATGTTCTGCTTCAGATGGCTTCTACTGGTGTAGGTTACATCATGTCTCTGATCATTTGGATGGCCAGTGTAATGAGAAAGAATAGCCCCCAGCCCCACCGAGCTTGCATCAACTGTTAACTCAGTATGTAACTTGGGGTCAAAACAGGCCATTTTAGTTACTTTCTCAATCATATGTTTTAGTTCCCTCAAACTTTGATCACATTCCGGAGACCACTGCAATGGAACACTCCACTTTGTTAAGTCTCTTAATGGGGCACTCACTGTAGCAAAGTCTCAAATGTATCTTGAGCAATACCTGGCCACGCCTAAGGAGGACAGTCGCATGGTTAAATCTTGTGATGGACTAATGGTTGACAATGCCTGCACTTTATTGTCCAGGAGTCATTCCTTGATCAGAGAATATGTGCCCGAAGAATTTAAGTTGGGTTTTGTGAAACTCACACTTTGCTGCATTCAGAGTAAAAACGACATCAGCAAGCAATTGCCACACTTGTGTAAAAGCCTTGTCAAGCTGTTTTTGTGTTGTCCCAAATTGTCGCGTTCTAATCTAGGACCTTGATCGATACTGTGACCTTATGCCCCTATACGGCTATAAATCCATGTATTCCCTATATTGGCATAACCGATCAAATGCAATATTCAGAAACTCGTCTCTGGCCTCACACGAACAGAGCCACATTTCAGAATCACTTCCTCTGCAACTTCCTTTGCAGCTCATTAGTGCAAATGACACAGCAGAAGCCACTATCTAAGATTCCTAGATTAACACTCCGAGTTCTTCAACAAGATAAAAACTCAGCAACCTGGGAAAGCCCCGCTTGCTATGTTTTGATTAGTAATAGAACTCTAATAAGTACTGAGAGACGATCACTTCCTAGTGACATCTTTATTGACGTCTTATGTCCAAAAACGTACGTTAAACAAGGCACCTTTCAGGTATAAATATTACCAATGTTGCCTTAAGCAAACGCTGAAGCTGAAGCTATCGCTGTCAAGCTAATGCTGATACTATCGCTACTGCTATCGCTGCTAACGAGCGAACGATGGTGTGGTGAACCGGAGCTGAACAGCCGTCCCCCTGCAAGAGCCCAGCAGATGCAAGCTGCCCGCGGACACTGCCTCTCCTCTCCCTCGACGCGCTGAGAGAGACGCTGTCTTTTCCCATGCCGAGAAATCCAGCTCCAGCGTTTCCAGCCTACTCTTGCGAGTGACTGGGATATCGAGTCCCTGGAAGGAGATACCAGACCTCCAACATTCTATTCCAGAGGTATGGTGTTGACTAAACCCTTAGAGAGAATTCTTGAGGCAAACCTTGGCAAACCAACTTAACTTAAAAGCTACTTACTTACTCCCCTCCCAAGTATTAGGCTTAGGTCAGGTACACTGGGGTAGGCGTAGTTAGAAGCACCAGTTGAGTATGTTAGCCTAATGCATATATGAATTTATATATGTTTTATTCATTTTAAACCATTGTATGGCTAAGAAACCATATCAATGCTTTTACAGTATTATTTTGCAATACTCTTTTTACTGTACCCACTTTTTATAATAACAAGTCTTGCAATTGTGCCAATTCACTTCTCTTGTATGAGAAGAAAGACTGTTCAATAAATAATACCTTTTATTGAAAACGCCGGTCTCTCTATTCTCTACATATTGTGAAAGTAATCTGCACAACAACTGACTGAGTAAAATAACTGTCTATTGTTTCACACGACTCTAGAGATTGACTCTTATCTGAGGAGCAAAGTTGTCATGTTGCACGGTTGTTGGAAAACGAAATCCCTTCTTGTCTGTACCAGGGAAGCTGATCACTTCCTATTCAGTCAAGAAAGTTTCCAGTGACCTCTGAGCTAGTTGGTAACAAACCCAATTAAGTTTAGAATAGTCAGTAGAGGCCTGGAAGATCCGCACTTCTACGTCGATTCTACTGTTTATGTTATTCCAATGCGCAGGGTCTATTGGGAAAATAGGAACTACACTACAAGGCGCCCAAACGTTTGGTAAGGCGATAAACTAACGCAAGACGTTAGAGTAACTCAGTCGTGCATTTTTCACACAGACCCCTTTCTCCCGTAAATACTCAAATAGACGTCTGGAGTGGGTGAAAGGTTAAAATCCGCCCGACCTTAGTAGGAAGAGATACCTATGTAAAGCTCTGGTTTATTCAACGTTGAAGGATACAGTGTTCCAAAATATTGTGCACCTAATCTTTGTCTCCTTGGAGACCTGCTCTGCAAAACCTGCATTTATAAAATGCCAGTAGAAAACAACGGAACTGATGCCGCAGAAGATGCGACTCAGCAGGGTCCCGACAGGACTACTGAACCGGGTGCAATAATCATCCCGGCACATTTAAGAAAATCTATAACGTTAAAACTTATAGAAAATGGACTGACCACACAAGGTGGCCCAGTCGTCTTCGTGATAGAGGCACACGAATATCGGCAGACAGAGGTATTCTATTCATGGATAAAATTTCCAGCGGCAAACGCTGCAACACATGAGTTCCACTATTACAAAATAGGGGATCCACCTGAAGAGTACGCTCCTTTCGAGGAGATTGAAATCCCGTTAAAATACCAAGAACATTTACTTTGGTTTAAAGGCGCCCTAAAACATAATGATCATATAACCAGGCTCGGTCCACTAGGTAGACCAGGAGCAACGTGGCCAGTTCTAGCCAGCTACACACCACATGTAAATCGTTTTTGGCCACTATAGGTGTGGCAGGGTATACTCAGACATGAGTCCCTTTCTCACTGCTCCATCAGGATTCAAGCAAGCCGGGCCGAAGAAGGCTGAAATGCCAGAAACCGGTCCCCGGTAGCTTGTCTCCTTTCTGGTGAAGAATTGGCTTGGTAGTTTAGTCTGCCCTGTTCCCATGATGCACTGGGCCAGGGACAGACTGATTTGCATATAGCCAGGTTCTGAGCTGGGATGGGGCAGTGAGATAAATAACGGTGATGGATCAAGCCCTGATCTTTGGACTGGGTAAGAGTGGTCTGTTTAACTCAGACACTCTGTTCATCACCACCCCCTTTTTGTAAATCGTTTTTGGCCACTATAGGTGTGGCAGGGTATACTCAGACATGAGTCCCTTTCTCACTGCTCCATCAGGATTCAAGCAAGCCGGGCCGAAGAAGGCTGAAATGCCAGAAACCGGTCCCCGGTAGCTTGTCTCCTTTCTGGTGAAGAATTGGCTTGGTAGTTTAGTCTGCCCTGTTCCCATGATGCACTGGGCCAGGGACAGACTGATTTGCATATAGCCAGGTTCTGAGCTGGGATGGGGCAGTGAGATAAATAACGGTGATGGATCAAGCCCTGATCTTTGGACTGGGTAAGAGTGGTCTGTTTAACTCAGACACTCTGTTCATCACCACCCCCTTTTTGTAAATCGTTTTTGGCCACTATAGGTGTGGCAGGGTATACTCAGACATGAGTCCCTTTCTCACTGCTCCATCAGGATTCAAGCAAGCCGGGCCGAAGAAGGCTGAAATGCCAGAAACCGGTCCCCGGTAGCTTGTCTCCTTTCTGGTGAAGAATTGGCTTGGTAGTTTAGTCTGCCCTGTTCCCATGATGCACTGGGCCAGGGACAGACTGATTTGCATATAGCCAGGTTCTGAGCTGGGATGGGGCAGTGAGATAAATAACGGTGATGGATCAAGCCCTGATCTTTGGACTGGGTAAGAGTGGTCTGTTTAACTCAGACACTCTGTTCATCACCACCCCCTTTTTGTAAATCGTTTTTGGCCACTATAGGTGTGGCAGGGTATACTCAGACATGAGTCCCTTTCTCACTGCTCCATCAGGATTCAAGCAAGCCGGGCCGAAGAAGGCTGAAATGCCAGAAACCGGTCCCCGGTAGCTTGTCTCCTTTCTGGTGAAGAATTGGCTTGGTAGTTTAGTCTGCCCTGTTCCCATGATGCACTGGGCCAGGGACAGACTGATTTGCATATAGCCAGGTTCTGAGCTGGGATGGGGCAGTGAGATAAATAACGGTGATGGATCAAGCCCTGATCTTTGGACTGGGTAAGAGTGGTCTGTTTAACTCAGACACTCTGTTCATCACCACCCCCTTTTTGTAAATCGTTTTTGGCCACTATAGGTGTGGCAGGGTATACTCAGACATGAGTCCCTTTCTCACTGCTCCATCAGGATTCAAGCAAGCCGGGCCGAAGAAGGCTGAAATGCCAGAAATCGGTCCCCGGTAGCTTGTCTCCTTTCTGGTGAAGAATTGGCTTGGTAGTTTAGTCTGCCCTGTTCCCATGATGCACTGGGCCAGGGACAGACTGATTTGCATATAGCCAGGTTCTGAGCTGGGATGGGGCAGTGAGATAAATAACAGTGATGGATCAAGCCCTGATCTTTGGACTGGGTAAGAGTGGTCTGTTTAACTCAGACACTCTGTTCATCACCACCCCCTTTTTGTAAATCGTTTTTGGCCACTATAGGTGTGGCAGGGTATACTCAGACATGAGTCCCTTTCTCACTGCTCCATCAGGATTCAAGCAAGCCGGGCCGAAGAAGGCTGAAATGCCAGAAACCGGTCCCCGGTAGCTTGTCTCCTTTCTGGTGAAGAATTGGCTTGGTAGTTTAGTCTGCCCTGTTCCCATGATGCACTGGGCCAGGGACAGACTGATTTGCATATAGCCAGGTTCTGAGCTGGGATGGGGCAGTGAGATAAATAACGGTGATGGATCAAGCCCTGATCTTTGGACTGGGTAAGAGTGGTCTGTTTAACTCAGACACTCTGTTCATCACCACCCCCTTTTTGTAAATCGTTTTTGGCCACTATAGGTGTGGCAGGGTATACTCAGACATGAGTCCCTTTCTCACTGCTCCATCAGGATTCAAGCAAGCCGGGCCGAAGAAGGCTGAAATGCCAGAAACCGGTCCCCGGTAGCTTGTCTCCTTTCTGGTGAAGAATTGGCTTGGTAGTTTAGTCTGCCCTGTTCCCATGATGCACTGGGCCAGGGACAGACTGATTTGCATATAGCCAGGTTCTGAGCTGGGATGGGGCAGTGAGATAAATAACGGTGATGGATCAAGCCCTGATCTTTGGACTGGGTAAGAGTGGTCTGTTTAACTCAGACACTCTGTTCATCACCACCCCCTTTTTGTAACACACCACATCCGGACATTGAAAAAATGTCAAGTGAAGAACTCTTAGTTAAAATAAGAGAATTAACAAAGGCATATAGAGAGTTAGTAAAATTATTTATTAAAAATAATTCAAACACTCCTAAAAAGAGCTGGTATGGAAATAAACAATCCACTCCCAAAGAAAAGGTTTTCCAGTCCAGAGGAAGGTCTCCTCGGCGGAGGGAAAGAACTCCGACTCGAGAACACCAGTCTCCCCAGAGGGAGCCTTCTGAGAAAAGCTACAACCTTAGAAATAGGGATAATTTGAAGAAGCCTGATAGATATCAAAGTATTGATACACGTCCCTCTCGATCTTTTTCGCAGAAATCGGAAAGAAGAGGATGGTCAGACCCAGGAGAGCACACCAAGTCCAAAGACAAGGAACCTGCTCAGAGTAAAAAATCTCAATTTCCAAAAAAGAAGGTAGCCAGTATTAGAGTAATCGAACATGCCGAGAATACTGAGGACACAGTTGAAAAACGGGGAGTGGGCACAGACAATGTTAGACAGTGCAGCAGAAATCAGTATAGCCCACAAGATCTTGATGAGTCATCTGGAGACAGTGGACACGAATGAATACATTCAGGTGGAAACTGCCGACACCAGACTTAGCAAGCCCCATAAGATATACGAAATAACATTGCGTATAGAGGGTGATAAGACTAGGAAAGTAAGGGGTCTATTTTGGGATAAACTCTCAAAAGGCTATGATATTCTGTTAGCTGAAAAAGATTGGCCCCCAGAGTTTGTCAGGGAGTGCCCTCGTGGCGAAGAAATGATTATGCCTGCCTTCTCGAATCACATTCCGATTCACAAAAAATATACTTATGCAAGGAAATGGGCAGTAGCCCAGGCACCAGCATTATATAAAAATCATGTAGGATGGGATGAGGACTCTCCTCCTCACAAAATCCAGTTAAAAAGTCAACCGACTGCACAAAGGCAGTATCCCATTAAGCAAGAAGCTAAAAAACAAGTCAGGGAGATTTTAGATCAAATTGAATACCAGGGGGTGATTGAAACATGCACCTCTCAAATGAACAATCCTTTGTTTCCTGTCTCCATGCCAGACAATTCATATCATCTAGTTTTAGACTACAGACACCTTAATGCATGTTGCAAAACTTTTGCAGTACAAAATTCGCATAGTGCTGCACTAATGAATAACATAGTTAGGAAAAAATATAAAACGACATTAGACATATCTAATGGTTTCTTTTGTCAAAACATTGCACCAGAAAGCAGATACTTGACCGCTTTCTCAATAATGGGGTCTCAGAATAATTTCTGTAGGCTCCCACAGGGGTTCAAGAACAGCCCAGGACTATTCTCAGCTAGAGTAACAGAGTTACTACAAATATATGATGATGAGGCATTATCTTACATAGATGATATCTATCTCACAGACGACGACTTGGATACTCACTTGAAAAGAGTGAACACCATTATACTTGGGTTCGCAGCAGAGGGTTACAAATTCAACTTTAAAAAGTCTCGAATTGCCCATCTGACAGTATTATTTTTAGGATACGAATTATCAAGTGAAGGAAAAAGCCTAGCACACAAGTTCTTAGAGAAGTGCGCTGTACTCCAGGCTCCAAAAACGCTGAAGAATTTACAATCGATTCTAGGCTTTCTGAATTTCGGTAGAACTTACATTCTAAATTACGCAGAGAGGGTTAAACCTCTCTACGAACTAATTAAACCTGATTTTAAACAAATCAATTGGACTCAAAAACACACAGAAATTTTGAGATCACTGCAAACAGACATGTTAGCAAAAACAAAATTAGACACACGTGATAACACACGCAATCTTGTAATCCGAGTCATCCTAGGAAGATGCGGATTCACGTACCTGACCTCTAATGAGGGAGAAAAGGTACCAATTTCAATTAAATCTCACTTGTACACACAAGCAGAAAAAACATTCAGTCCCACAGAAAATACTGTGAAAGCAGTAGAGACTGCGATAGCAAATGAGAACTAGCACACGGCAAAAGGATTAATATCCTCACAGCGGAATCCGCCTTCGAGGCGCTTTTCAGCCCAGTAAACCTGCCTGCAGTGTCACTGGATCCGAAATGGATACAGTGTATAAATTCTCTTGGAGCGGATGATGTGAAATACTATTTCGCCCCGCAATTAAAAAACTGAATGATTTAGAATATGAAGAAGAATATCCTCTGCCAATTGAACTTCTGCCTCTCCCACAATACGCCTGTATAATCTATACAGATAGATTCGTACAGCATTTCAACGTAGAGAACAAATCCTACGATGCAGCCTACGCGATTGTTAAAGGTCGTTGGCTGTACGGTAAATTCAGACCGAAAATAACAAAAACTGAATCAGTAAAGTACTGTTCGGCTCAGAGAGCTGAAATCAGATCTTTAAAGATGGCGCTCGAAAATGCAGAACATGAATTCCCCACACTAATAGTGTGCGATTCTCATTTTTGCGTCAACTCTTACAATAATAAACTGCAGAGCTGGATTGAAAACGATTACAAAGATGACACAGGTGCCACAATAAAGCATCAATTGCTCTGGAACCAGGTAGCTCGTTTACAGAAAGAACTACAAAAGACTCACGTGATACACGCACAGGGTCTTCAACGTGATGGCGTTCACGTTGCAAGGATATCCTTTCAGCTCTCGAGCTTATAAGGAGGCCATGGCCAGCATGGGAGTTGGGTTGTGGTATTCTTGTCCGTCACACCCCGAAGGGAACAGCGTGGTAGAAAGAAAAAACCAGGACATAAAGCAATCTATAACAGCGAAGGTATTAGGTTCAGGTGCTGGGTGGGTCAAACATTTAATAAGTGTCCAATTAAGCCTAAATAACATGCCAAGAAATTCTCTGAAAGGTTTCAGCCAATATGAACTATTGTTCGGAACTAGAATGCTAATTCAGGACTTAGATAGTCAGGTATCAGTGGTAGAAGATAAGAAAACAGACTTTGACATCAAAGACCGTTTGGCTGTTTTACAGGACTTGAATGAAACAAGAAAATCCCTAAGCAACTTAAAGTAAAAGCAACAGCCAGCTACCACTGACGAGGCACCACCAGCAACAACCCCAGCAAGGCCTGTCTGGATTCCAAAGATTGGGGATCTAGTCAGAGAAAAAATAGCGGTGAAGAAGGAATTTGGGCCTTCTTACAGAAAAGCAGTACCTGTCTTAGCAATCAACGGAACAAGATCAGTAGTACTACCGCCCCTTGCTGGTAAAAAGGAGAACAGAGTTGTATCAATCGACCTGGTAAAACCACAAGCATGTGGCCTATAATCAACAGTAGGCCCAGTGGACTCCCGAGAAACAAAAAAATACCCAAACTTGCAACAATCCAAGAGGTTCAAACTGAAAGACTAATCACATTCGATCAGCCTGCAGTGCACAGAGAGGGACTATGCAATAATGCCATGGAACTCGTGCCTCTTGAAACACAGATTGAAACAGTTCGTCAAGAAACACCAGTCTACAATGATGTGGCATCAGAATGTGCTACCGAAAGACAAATTGAAAGAACAATTCCAACAATTGACAGAACTGCCTCTGGTTATTTCATCAACTTCAACAACTTCTCTGAAGATCAAAGCAACCCCGAAGTGATGCCAGAAACAAAAAAAACTTTTAAAGAAAAAGCAACGGAACTCTATCATCAACTCAAGGAAATTTACCTTGTTTCTCCATGGTTAGATTTCTGGTTTGGTCTAGGTGTATTTTTCCTCCTGCTTTGGCACATCATGGTACTTTGTTTGGGAAAATTCATTGAGGGAAAATATAGTACAATGGACACAGCAAGTCAGAACATCAACTTAGTCCTCAAACCACACAGATCATCCCACATGAAGAAAAGAGAACTGTCAACAGTAAATGTCACAGCCATTCCAATACCCGGTGGGGTAGTATGGGAGAAAACTGACTATGAGATCTATGGTCCGGTCGAGATCCTGAAGTATCCTCATCAATTCAAGGTTTCCTTAAGTGACTTTGTAAAACCTAGTACATTCTCTGATGATTGGGACTTTGAAAGTATTAACAATATGATGTCTGATTTAGTAATGTCAGCTAGATTCACTGAACATGATTATTTACAAGGTTCGTCTAGTTATGAACAGTTGTTCTGCTTCACACACTATGGTGATCATTACTTGCATAAATCTGCACAGCCTAGAAATGTTTTTAAGTATAATCATGGGGAACATTGTTCTACACCACCTAAAAGCAGTTCCGAAACATTCTATGAAAAATTCCAGTACTTCTCAGGGTTTAACACCAGTGATGCAGAAACGTTTTATTATAAACTGTTAGATAAAACAGGATTGAAAACAATTCTGACAATTCTGTTGCAGTAGCGTTGGTAACGTCGCGCTTAGATTATTGCAACAGTTTGTATGCTGGCACAAATAAAGAAGTAACTTACAGGCTTCAGCTAGTGCAAAGCGCTGCTGCCAGATTGGTGCTAAAATGGCCAAAAAGATCGTCAGCCTCAGGGGCATTAAAAACTCTTCTTTGGCTTCCTATTGTAAAAAGGATCCTGTTCAAGGTTTTGATTATAACATTTCGAGCAATGCACAAAACAGGACCATTATATCTACAGAAAAAAATCAAGAGATACTGCCCAACCAGAAGCCTACGATCATCAAATTCCAATACTCTGGTGGTTCCTAGGTTTCGTTTAAAAACCCTTGGAGGAAAGTCCCTGGCAGTACTGGGTGCAAAGGCTTGGAATACTCTGCCTCCTGCCCTGAGAACTCTGGATAAAGAAACAGAGTTCCGTAAAGAACTAAAAACTTGGATATTTAAACTGCAAGATAGCATGGCCAGAACTCTAGTTTGATGCTTGCCTTTGTATTTGGTCCAACTCTGAGTCACTTTGTCATCTGGTAATTTGCCGGAGGTAGCGCCTAGATGCTCCATTGGAGCGATTGCTGCGCGATATAAATAAAATTTTACATTTACATTTTTTACATTTTTTACAAATACTAAATTGATATATTCAGAAGCATTTTATGAAAAAATTATGACATTTGTTTTTGATTATTGGAAAAATAACATTGAAACAAAAACCATCTGGGGTACAAAAGAGTGGCAGGTACAAGGCCTAGAAGCATTGTTCAGAGCCTGCATGATCCCAGAACAAATGATGTTTTTAAATGACACAATTCACCAAACATCCTGTCTTGGCCTAGCTAAGATTAAAGACCTTAACAAACCGTCTATTCCAAAGCCAATACCTGAGAATACAACAACAGATATTGAGATAGACGTATCTAAAATTTTACATTTAAACAGAACACATCCTGATTGGAAAAAGTGGTTAATCTGGCCTACTGACACAAACAACTGTCAAGATAGATTCCTGAACAAAACACAGGGGTTAAAAATGACCAGACAAGACCCTAGATACTCCCAGAGACAACATCCAGGGATAGTAACAACATACAGTGTAGGGAAACTCTGCCTCGAATGGCTAGGATCATCCACACTGGCTGAAATTAAGCAACACTTGTCTTTACTTAAAGAGGGTGCTGATTTGCGCGATTTCATTCTGGGACCACGCAAACAGCGTCAAAAGCGTTTCATAGCGACCAGTATCTATGCGGTATACAACGAGGCTTGGAAAGTCACACAAATTGAAACAGCTGAAAAAATACGAGAAATTGATCGTATTTATTTGGAAAAATCACTTTCTGTAGTGGACAATGGGTTAATAACTCTGTCCTCCAGAATATATTTGTTGGACAATATTGTATCATCTGCCTTTGACATAATAGACAGAGACTTGCTAATGTTACAGCATGGCCAGTCACAATTACGTTCTATTGTACAGTTAGGCTGGACGCTGCAAAATCTTCGTTCAGGTTATGTGCCTTGGCGTTTAATCAACACAACGTCATTTTTTTCCATCTTTAACCTTACTGATAAACAAATCAGCTTGGCACAGAAAGGAGCAGACTATACAATCCTGAGCATCGAAAAACTTGAGAGATTACCTTTGACAATGTCAGAAAGTCCTGTCATTGCATGGATAATGCACAGGATTATCACAATTCCGATAACAACTTTCTGATTTAAAAATTGCCTTGAATACATACCTACTGGCCAGTATGAACGACTGGGTAAAGGTTACATTAAGTCAACATGGAAATTACCATACACACATACATGCTACAGTGACAGCAACAAAAATGTATTTCTTAGTGGTGTAAACTGTAAACGTTCACTAAGCGGTATACTTTGTGCCAGGGTATTAATTTACACGGAGCCTGTGAAGGAAATTCTAACAACCTTTCATGCCACCAACATGTCACACCTGCAACGCACATAGAGCCTTTCTTTATGCAACTCGCAAATGGGAGTTACATTCTAATAACGGATCACAGCTGTTGTGGCCTTTTGCCAGGGAAAGCCTATCTCGTAAGCGTAACTTCCATGGTCAAATGCTGTATGCAAGCATTGTTTCCGAGCGGCCCTGGAGACATAGAGACTCCCATCTGGCCTCGTTTGAATTTCTCTTCTATACAAATTGATACTTTAAGCAGAATGAAGTCTGTGCTTTTGCAGACAACAGTGCCCATCACGTCATCAAAAGAGACGTATGATCTCCTAGTTGCAAGGACAGCTACAGAGATTCATGACCTTTTATCAACAAATTGCCCCGTGCATTTTATAGAAATGCTTAGCCAAATTCTTAACATGTCTAGTGCCATAGGCATCCCTGGCATAATTAAAACGATTTTTACGGGACTGCTAACACCATTCAAAGCAATTCTGGGAATCATTCCTAATTTTGTACATTCAGTCTTTGGCGGCATACCCCTATTTTTGGGACTTGCAGCAGGCATTTTATTTTTGGCCCTCCTGCTCCGATATGGCAAGCCAAAGCTCAGACATGACTCCTACGAGGATGGAAGAAACAATCCTAGCAATACGCTACCGGGACAAAATAACTAGAGTCCTTGGATTGGCCAGGCTGAGAGATCTAAACATGACCTGGTTCCTTTCATTCAGACCTATATGGCAATCCTGCATCTTACCTGTACTACGATGTATGCTATGCGGAGATGAGTGCGTGTTGGACATCTGTCTTGCACTTCCATCAGCAGTACCAATGGATATCGATACTTTGCTCAGTCCGATAACGGCTCACGCATTGTGTTGTCCCCAGCGGCTACCAATTCTGATGACGGCATTCGTTGAGACTCCTGTACTACGACTAGGTGGTAACAGTAGAGCGAGTGACAAAAGCAACATCACCCAGGTACGACCTTCTGTGAGCATTGCTGATCCAGACTTTGATGATAGCAATCATTCTCACACCTGCCAAGTTACAGCACTATTGAATTTGGTCGAACTGTCACCTGATTTTGTAGACCAATTTTTTGAGAGCCTGTCTGATATGATGTTCTCCCCTGAACAGAAATAATAACTTTTGAGAAGCATTCCGACACACAGCGTTCCCATGAACTCTGAATTCGGCCTTCAGTTTTGATCAACAAAAACTGCCAAAAAACGTTGGAACTCTATTACCCCGTTCACAAGAAAATGTTTTTTGGATTGAACTATTTTTTATAATATTTTCCCCTTTTTCTGGCACAAATTCTTTGCTTAAAGTAGACCTATTCATAAAGAACAGAAGCTTCTACTTCTATTTAGGTAAATCTAGAGACATAATAACTTAACACCAGCCTCTAGCACATTTTACTGCAATGCATTTATATGTGATGAAATAGGCAACAGGCCTGGGGGTGGTTATGCCTTGGCGGGAGCTGCTAGAAGAGTACGTTGGTGCATGTGCCTGAGCACTGGGGTTCAGTGCACCCTGCAACAGCTGACGCACAACTGGACCAACCTGCTGGACAGGGAACAGGACCTTCTCAACCTGCTGCGTGTTTGAGGTGCGGGGCTCGCTCAGTAATTACTCATTTTTTGTGTTCTGATTTATTTTTTCAAATAGCATGCTGCTCACACTCAGAGGTAAGATAAGTTTACATTATGAATATTATTTGATCCAGCTTGAGCTAGTCAGGTATTTGCACTGGTCGGCGCTACCTAATTGAACTTGTTGACTTTCCTTTTAGCTGATTATTTAAGAAGTCGTGCAGACTCCTCTGTCCTGGCCCTAAGATAGCTGATCAAAAGGGGTTGAGAAGCAAACATCATTTGCTGCAAAGCATTGGTAGTTTCAAATGTAGTTTAGGTTTATAAATTAGGAATAGGGCTTAGGTTTAGGACATTAAGAATAGGTGACCCAATACTACTAGTACTATAGGTGATCTGATGTAGAAAAGTGCAATGCCACTGTCAAAATATTTTTGGAGAATGTCTGTACCACTAATCTATTTTTATATCTTTATTTCGTACATCAGCACCCAAGGGCAAGAGGGCATCTAAGGTGGGTGAAGGAAGGGCTGCTACCACCTGTGCTGTGGCGGATAGAACCACAACCATAAGTACTGCTGCCACAGCTGATTGCTCTGCTGACTCCAGTTTATTTTTTCGATACTGACTCCTTTTTTTCAACTCCTCTATCTAGTATTGGCTAAATTCTTGTTATCCCTGTATTATCCTTTTTTTCTATATCTCATGTTTCTGTAACTGACTTACTCCTTTCTGTACTAGTCAGTAGTTTTATTCTGCTTTGTTAGTAAGCTTTCCCTCTCCCTTTATACATCGTGTGTTACTGTAAGACTAAAAGAAACGATTTCTGGCACTCTGCGGTAAAGATTGCAGGCCCAACTATGCTATTATTCACCACACATGTTTGTTGATACAACTTTATTTTTCTTGCTCATTCTCAAACAGTTAAAATGAGAGAGTGGCTATGCTCATGGTGAATCCCCCTCAATAATATGTCTTTGATTCATTTATACAGTATACCAGCAGTTTCAATGATAGCGCAGCATGGCAGGAATGTATGAGGTCACAGACCATATGCCCTTCATTGACCATTATTCCACCCCTTCATTACTCTTCAAAGACTCAGAGCCATCAGAGCTCTGGCCCTCTTTTACAAAATGTTTTTGGTTGACTTTTATACCTGGCTTTTCTAACATTGTCAACCAAAAAAACACCTAAAGTGCTAGTTTTGATCGATGATACTGCTAACTGAACTCTAGTGATATATTGCAGTTTTAATTTGTAAAAAAGAAATAGGTGTATCTGGCATCTAAAATGTGTAAAAAAAATTCTAGTCTCACAGATCCCCAGTGCTGGGACCTGCGGTAGCACTAGTGCGCCAAAGGCAGTAGAGGAGGTGGTTGGAGGGAGAGTTCGAGTGGTGGCATGGACGATTGGTGGTAAGTCACATTGATTGTGCATTGACAAATTAAGAATATTCACTGTATTTGTTAAGTGAGACAGATACCACACCCATCATCATTCATCACCTCCCTGCCCATGGCATTTTGCCACCTGTGACCTAGCTGCAGCATAGTTTAATTCAGCATTGCCTTGTTGGCTGTGCAATGTGCGTGTTCTACATTAATGCGGCATTTACAAAGTTTTCAATGCATTACAAAAGGTGTATTTCCCACGCCCTTTTAGAAACCTCCTACTTCACTCGTTCATTCTTTCCTAAGTTCTGTCCCAGTCTACCAAAAATATTAAAAAAAACATTATTGGCATGTGCCACATTTTATTGGGCAAGTGACTTATGTATATATATATTTCATGGCTTCCACAATAGATGTATACTTGACCTGTGTGACGTAGTATTATTATTATTATTATTATTATTATTATTATTTATCTGCCTCTTTAGAATCAGAGTAGGATTGAAAGGCAGTCAGAAAAGAGCCAGTCCATTGGAATTAAAGTAGATAATAAATTGTCCATTAATGCTTTCCCAGCTGCAGACTGCAGATAGTAGTAAAGCACCCAAAAACCCAGCATTCCTCCATTAATTTAGTGCATCAAGAATACTTGTGCTGCATAGTGCATAATGCCTTACTCATTATTGAAAGGCCATTTATTTTTATTTTTACGCACAAAGAGGCCCATTAGGATCTTGGGTGGATCGCCACCGCCCGCATGGCTGTGGTGATCCGCCAGAGATCCGTCCCCGCCCACTACCCATTTCCACCCGCCATATTACTATGGTGGGGGGACCACAGCGGACGGAAAGACCATCCGCCGCTTTTCCCCCAGTCAACAAGTTGACCGGGCGGAAAAGAGTTTAATAAGGTGACGGTGTCTGTTAGACACGGCCAGCCATATTACTATGGGGACGGAAACATGACTTTTGGAAAGGCATGCAGGAATTGCTTGTGGGGGCCTGTTGCAGGCCCCCAGTGCCTCTGGGGTGTGGGGGTGCACATGGGGGTACCAGTTCCATGCACAACATGGCAGGCAACACTCGGTGCCTGCTACGTTGTGTATGGAAGTGCACAACATGCCTTCCTGGCACTGTGGCGGGCGGTGCTGAGTGCACTGCCCGTCACAATGCCAGGAATGTAGGATGCGCCCACCACTGTGGCAGGCACATCCTAATGTCCCCCACGGGACCCCCTCCCTTATGGCGGGTCGTCCCATTTCACGATAGGATGGCGGGCGGACAAAGTCTGCCCGCCATCCTAATGACCCCCAAAGTGTCTGTTTAGTTTTTTTTTAACTAGGAAATCCTTTAAAAGGAAAACATCACTTAGTTTTAGTCTGGTGGTATTCTGGCTTCATTCCTTTATGCCAGCCACTTATGTTATGTGAGCCACGTGTGGGGAAAACTTGGGCCTGTGACTAATCACATTACAAATTCCAATGGCCCTAGGAGACCAGCAATGTACTTATAGTGTGCCACTATATAAATAGGTGTTTGCACGGAGCATTGTTTACAATTTATCTGTTTTCTTTTTTTACCTTGACATAGCTACTCCTGCTGGTCCACCAATTCAGTAGGAGATAGCTCCCCAGCTGTTGCGGTACCGAATGGAGGCCATCTAGACTGAATATCGTCAACTGGTGTCTCTGGAGGAGGAGAAAGCATCTGCCACTGGCACCAGTTACTTCAGTCAGCCATCAGCGCCTCCATCCTGGCCATAACATCATCAGCGCTGCTGGCACATGGGATCCTCCAAATCTGCCATTGCTGAAGACCACTTCCAATGCTGCCTGCTTTGCAAGCTGGCACTGCTTCGCCGGGAGATGGCAAGCCTTCACCAGAAGATGGCAAGCCTTCACGCCTGCATTGATAATGCCCTCAGATGTCCTTTTTTTTAATGTTTACTGTTTTGGGAGGTAGGGTGGAGAGAGTGTGAATTGGGAAGGGAACAGGAAGTTGGACTTTGCTTTGAAGATGCTTTTGGACATTAGTTAGGGACAGGGTAAGATTTGTTTGGAAAGAGAGATGGGCCCGTTGTGGGTGGGGAGATTGGGTAGACCTATGAAATATAGCATAACATTTCCCTGCACACCAATTGAGCCTTTTGTTGTTATCATTGCTTGTTACCTTAACAAAAGCAGGCCTCCTATACTGAGCGTAAGCTTTCCAATAAGGTGCTCATCAGGTATACTGTCATAATATTGCAAATGTATACAAAATTACAGTTGGAAAAAAACCTTTCTCTTTAGCAGGGTTAAACAAGGATTCTCACACTGCAAACGTTTTATAATGATGATTTGTCAGAGGGGGCAACCAATGCCAAAACCCTAGCCTATTAAGGTAATCTGCGAGACTCCATGTAATAAAAACATGTCTGCAGGTGTTGATTTAGAGTAATAACAATGCACCCATTAATCCCTATTCACTCTAACATATGATTTTCACAATCAATATGCCAGGTCTGCTGCTTTTATAACAGCTTTGCATCATAAATAATCAGGTCCATAACATTTATCACTGGAATGTCCCATGGCCAACTCAAGACTACTGTAGTGAGTGTAAGCTTTGTTCAAGCAACCATCCCGCATACAGTGTTTTAATTACAAATGCATACAAAATTACAGTTGGCAAAGCAAAATATTAGCTCTCCAAAGATAGCCAACAAATGAATTCTTTGAGTACAATTCTTCTGTTCCAGTGAACTGATGAAGCCGTTACCCTTTACCATTGGCTTAACACCTTAGCCAACACTGGTCGATTCAAGTGTACATAAACTGGCAACCATCATGCATACAAGTATAATACTACAAATATGTAGAAAAATAAAGCTTGAAAAAAATATACAGCCCCTTTCAACAGGGCCTAAAAAAATTCTTCACAGTGAAATCGGCCAGGATTTGTCGGTGGCCAACAGAAAGTCCTTGGCTTACTACAGTAATATGTGATATTGCATGTAACAAAATACGTATCTATATCACAATGTGATTTCAACAAATTGTTAAAGGCTTATTGGCTTTAACAAATGTTTTTCACAATAAGTTACACCAACTGCCTTTGCTAATAAGTGAAGAATAAACAGAACAGACAATGGCATTCAACATATTTCCTGTTTGTTACACCTGACAGCCTTAATGTGATCTTCACACAACGTTTTGCCTAAATACTCCACTTTTCTGACCTCATTTGTGTTAACTTCAGTTCTCTGTGCACTTTACCACTGCTAATAAGTGCTAAAGGGATTGTGCCTGTATATTAAATGCCACTACTGGGCCTACAACACTTATTGTGCTGCCCTAATAGGTAGCCCTCCTATCATGGCTCTGGCATGTCATTGCAGAGCATGTGTGTACAGTCTAACCTAGCAATTGACAATTAAATGCCTATGGACTTTGACATGTTATTTTCACAGTGCAGATTTCAGGAATAGTGCCTTTATCATAACATGTCCTAAACAGGACAGGCCTATAACCATGACCATTGGCTTGCCACCTCACCTTACAAACTCAGTCCTGTATGAAGCTTTACCACCAGCTAAAAAATACAATACAATCAGTCTTTTTAGTGAACTTGCTCTTTATTAATGAAGTTCCTCCCAGGTGGCGAGAAGCAGGCACAAACACAGTGGCAGTTCCGAGTAATGGGCATAGGGGCTGCACCACCCCAAACTTTCCAACCCTAGTTGATGATAATTGCAAGAAGCAAACACCACCTGTGGAAAGGAGCCTTTTTAGGGGTCCACTGGTGCAGGGGTTCACCCTTCTCTGTCCACGGGTCCTTAGACTAACAAAGTAGAGATTGGCACTGCAGCTGGAATTCAAAATAACAAGTTTATTCACTCATGAGTGAGACCACGTCCATACAACACCCTCGAGTGTTCCAGGAGGTAGTGACTTGAATGCACAGACCATGGGTCTTTTATACACAGTTTGTTGCAGAGTAAGCATGTAGTTACAAATAGAAGGTACAGGCCTACACAGGAATAGATACTGACAAACATGGACAGATGAATATCACTTAGTCAGCAAAGTGGTAGGGGAAACAGAACTGCTTACATCAGTAAGACATGCTGGACAGTGACATTTTCAAACAGGTGCATTAAAGGAGCGACAGGCATTTCTGAGGTCATACATTGATTGAGCTTAGAATAGAAGGCATTACCTATAGTTGATGACTCAAGCAGAAAAGAAAGACAAGCAATAGTGAAGACGGCATAATCACAAGGCTAAAAAAAATGGATGCTGCAAAACAAAATGGCTTCATCTCATGCTAACAGCAAATATTTTCGATTTCCACACACCCACTCAGAAGCTTAGGTCAGGCAGTCAGACATTGTTTTGGAGGCACATGCACTAGTGCACATGTACCAGTTAAGTGGTGTAAAGTGGTGAGCTTGAAGTAGCCTATGGGCTGCCATGGTGTCAGCCTGAGTTTGCAATACTTGGGCAGGGGGGGGGTCCTCAGGCACCGCCCAGTAATGTAATGTAATTGGGCACTTATAAAGCGCAACGGCCACTTCAAAAGGAGCATCATGGTGCTAAGCAGCAACATGGAATCCTGACTGATAAACCCAAACTAGATGTATAAGTGAAGTGAAGGAGAAGGTATTAGATTAGAGTTCTACATACGGCGTCAGATGTTGTGAAGATCCAAGTTTTCAAAGCTTTCCTAAAGAGAGTCTCGAATTGAATTTGGCAGAGCTTGAATGGAAGTATGTTCCAGGCCTTCGACCCTATTACTGCAAGTGATTTCCCTCCTTTTGAAATTAGTCTAAACGCTGGAATCGTCAGCAAATTCCGAGGTTCCGAGTGGGTACATAATGCCTGAATTTGGTTAGAGGATAAAGGGGACCAGTGTCCTGGACTGCCCTGAACGTGATTAACAGGACATTGAAAAGGACTCGTTTATGAATTGGCAGCCAATGAAGAGTTCTAAGGATGCTGATGCAGATGACTTCCTAGGACATTTCAGCACTAGACGTGCAGCTGCATGTTGGACCATCTGAAGCCTGTGGAAAACTGACCTATTTGTGCCTGCATACAGGCTGTTGCAGTAGTCAAGTCTTGATATTATTAAGGCCACAGCAACTCTCTTTCTGCAAGAATGGGGAGCAAGTCAAAGAAATTGTAAGCATTTTTATAATGTGAAAAAAGTCTCTGCAACTGCCAGTGATTGTTGTTTAAGGGAAAGAGTGGCATCAAATTTGATTCCTAAGTATCGAACCAAATTCACTGTGTTGGGAGGGGGGGTGGGAGAGAAAAAGTTCCTTTTTCCTAGCAGTAGTATTTCTGTTTTTTCAGAATTACAGTTTAAGTGGTTGGTCTTCATCCAGTTGATGGTGGCAGTGAGACATTGGTGTAGATTTTCTTCAGCCCGAGCAGTGTTATTTTCCAAGACCAGAATTAGCTGGGTATTGTCCGCATATGATACAGTCTCTATGTTAAATGACGATATCAGCATAATTAGGGGGGCCATACAGGCATTAAAAAGAGTGAGGTTGAGACTTGACCCCTGAGGGACCCTGGAAAGCATTGATTTAACTGCTGATTTATAGGGACCTAAAGTGATAACTTGTCTTCGGTCCTGCAAGAAAATCTTTAGCCAAGCCAGAACTGTGTGCGATATGCCAAAGGAAGCAAGATGGTCTAGCAGAATGACATGTGAGACCTTGTCAAACGCTACAGACAGGTCTAAAATTCCAGTACAGCATATTTTCCTTGATTTGGAGCTACTCTGAGGGATTCAGCCGTATACAGTAGGGCCGACTCAGTAGAGTGCCGAGATCTAAAACCGGATTGGCTACGGTGAAGCAGATTGGCCTCTTTCAAGAAACTAGGAAGATGACGGTTGACAACTTTTTCAGTAATCTTACTAAGACAAGGAAGAAGAGAAATTGGTTGTAGGTTCGAGAGGGTAGTGGGGTCTGCAAGTTGTTTCTTTTGTAATGGTTTTACTGCTGCGAGCTTTGCTGTTACAAGAGAGGTATTTATTATTTGATTTATGATGGGATTTACAATGTCAATTAAGGTATGTAGGATCTGGGGGGACAGGGATCAAAAGGGATCCCTATTTGACGGTAAGTTTCACCTGATGTGATTCTTCAAGGCTAACTCGTTTGAGATTTTGCAGTGTAGGCCTTTCGTTTTCAAGATTGATGCCGTTGGTGGGAGAGGAAAGGGGGGCTGTAAAATATTTTTGTAGTATTGAGACTTTTTGTTCAAAGTAGTCTGCTATGCTATTACAGAGGGATTGTAAGAGGGGAATCTCTTGGTGTACTGCTTTAGGATTGGTGAAAGTTTTGACAATCTTAAAGATGACTTTCTGATTAGTGTTAGTTGCATTAATTACATCTGTATAATAAGCTTTTTTTGCTAGTTTGATTTGGGTATGATATATTTTAAGAGCATTCTTACAATTGGTACGTTCGGTGGGCTCATAATTCCGACACCATCTGCATTCAAGTGTTCTACACTTGGTTTGTAGATTTCTCAAAGATTGAGAGTACCATGGGGCAGAGGGCTTCTCTTTGGGGTGTCTGTTTTGTGGAGCAGAAGGTGCAAACCGGTCCCTAAAGGTAAGGATCCACTGTGTAAAAAGCTGGTTAACTACAGTTGAATCTCCTGCCAGGCTAGGTATACAGGCTTGAGGCACTGGAGGAAGGTCAGGATGTGTTATCATCTCCTTCCACCTAGGTTTATCTGATTGAGGAACTCTGGTGTGCCCCTTTGTGTTTTAAGAGCTCCTACGCCGACGACACCCAACTGATCCTCTCCCTGACCAACGGCCCCGCCGCCGCCAGAGCCAACCTGCACGAAGGGATGAAAGAGGTAGCCGAGTGGATGACGACCAGCCGCCTGAAACTGAACTCGGACAAGACGGAGGTCCTCATCCTGGGCTCCTCACCCTCCGCCTGGGACGACTCCTGGTGGCCTCCCGCCCTGGGCACCGCACCCAAACCGACAGACCATGCACGCAACCTGGGCTTCATCCTGGACTCCTCCCTCTCCATGACCAGGCAAGTCAACAACGTCTCCTCGGCGTGCTTCAACATCCTACGCATGCTACGGAAGATCTTCTGGTGGATCCCCACCGAGACCAGGAAGACCGTCACCCAGGCCCTCGTCACCAGCCGACTGGACTACGGCAACGCCCTCTACGCCGGTACCACCGCCAAGCTCAAGAAGAGACTCCAGCGGATCCAGAACGCCTCAGCCAGACTCATCCTCGACATCCCACGAACCAGCCACATCTCCGGACATCTGAGAGACCTTCACTGGCTCCCCGTCAACAAAAGAATCACCTTCCGCCTCCTCACCCACGCACACAAATCCCTACACGACCTAGGCCCGAGCTACCTCAACAGCCGAGTCAACTTCTACTCTCCCAAACGCCACCTCCGATCAGCCAACCACGCCCTCGCCGCCGTCCCCCGCATCCGAAGAGCGACTACAGGAGGAAGGTCCTTCTCCTACCTGGCCGCCAAGACCTGTAACTCCCTCCCTCCCGACCTGCGCCTGACCCAAGACCACCTCTCCTTCAGGAAGAAGCTGAAGACCTGGCTGTTCGAGCAGTAGCGGCACCCCCCCCCCCCCCCCCCCCCCAGCGCCTTGAGACCCTACGGGTATGTAGCGCGCTTTATAAGTGTCACTGATTGATTGATTGATTGAAGAGCTCTTGGTTACAACTTCAAAAGGGATTTTCTTATTGTCAATCCAGGTTAAATCCACTGGAGGTTTAGTGTTAAGGGTTTTCAGGTTAGATCAGATACAGTTTAACCCGTGGTCGGCAGTATGTGTGGTGGATGGAATCCGCTGCTCTTGGCCAAGTGTGTTCATGATTTCCTTAAAGCATATTTCCCCTGGGTCGTTAGGTGTATCAAGGTGAATATTAATATACCCCATCAGAGTGAAATTGGAGTATCTGAGGATAAGTGGGCTAATTGTGTCTCCAATATTTTTCAGAAAGGTCTTGTAGGACCCTGGTGGAAGTAGTGTTCCTGGAAATGCAAACAAGTCTTCTATTTGAAGGCAGAAGCTGATACCTTCTGCTCCTTTTAACTTGGATAGTTGAGATGTGGTACACCTCAGGGAGCTACAATAAATAATTGCTAAGCCTCTACCACGTTGTTCTGGTCTATCTACTCTCTGGATTGCATAGCCAGGCGGAGGGCATTAACTATATCTGGATTGCACCAGTCCTTTAGCCATGTTTCTGTTACAAAAAGTCAATCTAATTTGTCATTTATTATGAGATTATAAATATGTTGGGCATGTTTACACATGGATCGGGCGTTTATCAGCCCACTGCGCAAGCGGGTCGTTGTATTCGGATTTGCGGTTATGGAGTCCTGCAAAGCACTATAATCCAGTTTTCAGTTCCTTCAGCAGATTGGCCCATTCCAGTTTCCCACATCCAAGACATTTTTTCAGTGTGGCAGGCTTCTATTTAGGGCTAGGATGGATTCCTTGTTCAGGCCCTGTCCTGAAGAAGAAGAGGCAGCATTTCTGGCCCTGGACGCGTTCCGGAAGCGGACGGGCGCAGACGGGCTTGCCTTTGGCATACCTTTGGCGCGCCGGCGGCGCTCCAGCTGGGCGCACCTGCTGCGCGCTCACTTTTTCATGCGCCCTTTATGCTACCCCCACCCGGAAGTGAGTTTAGAGCTAGACCACCAACCACCACCACAAGATGGCGACCGTCCCAGCCTGAGACCCCAAGCAAATGGAGCTTAAACACCCTCTCTGCTCAAACAGAGAACCGCGGCGGACCGGGGTGCAATTGTGCAGGTAAATCTGTTTTACAATTCTATTACAGGCTTAGAATAAATTAGAAAGATGAGCACAGAATTCAATTAAAAAAGAGATATACAGCGATTCACTTTTAAGACAAATGTCCGACAAGCTAAAAGTTAATTAGTATACCAGCAGCATCTACCAGGACTAGCGTCCACTGTGCGCTCACTTTACCATGTGCCCTTTATGCTCCCACCCACCCGGAAGTAAGTTTAGAGCTGGACCGCCAACTATCACCACAAGATGGCGACCGTCCCAGCCTGAGACTCTGAGCAAATTGAGCTAAAACACCCTCTCTGCTCAAACGGAGAACCGCAGCGGACTGGAGGATGCAACTGTGCAGGTAAAACTGTTTTACAATTCTATTACAGGCTTAGAACAAATTAGAAAGCTGAGCACAGAATTCCATTACAAAATAGATATACATTAATTCACTTTTAAAACATAGGTCCGACAAGCTAAAAGTTAAGTAGTATACCGGCAGCATCTACCAGGATTAGTGTACAGCATATGCATGCTATGCAGTATAATTTTTTTAAATTGCAAAGCTGCGTCTCACCAAACCTATCTTTTCCCAAGTTGCCAGTAGGTGGGTGTGCTAAGCAAACAAAACTGACCCCACCCAACCCTGTGACAATTTGGAAAAGGGAGGGTTTACATCCTTTGCAAGAAGGCTTGCAGACCATGAGATATCAGAAGTCACAGAATCATGAAACTCAACTCATGACTCTGTTAGGCCAGATCATTTGCTGTATGCTGTATACAGCTACAATGCTCATGCTTTTGCATCCGTTGTATCTATTTAGAGGGTTCCAGCCAGAGCGTATTTCAGCACCTTGTAGAAAAGTACCTCATCTGGGATGACAACCGGACAGAGCTGAGGATGGGACTTACAAGTCCTGTAAGTCGGTCTTCACTTCTCATGACGTTTCTCTTTCTCTCCTTCATCAGCTGAGTTAAAGTGTCCTCTCTGAAATGCTTGCTGTGACCTGGGTAGTAGACCTCCAAATACATAATTGGTCAGTGCTTGATTTACACACAGTGTCAAGCGGACCATCTCTGCAAGGCAAGAGTGTCTTTGGGGCACTTGTTTACTTTTATAGTAGACACTTTCTTATATTTACTAATCCGCTTGAGAATCTAGCTTGTGTGGAACGTTTGACTGCAAGAATAGACAGGACAAGGGTGTGCACACAACCCTTACACACTAAAATAAATGTTTATTTCACCAGCAAAACTTTAAATTGTGCTGCCTTATTTCAGAATATCATTAAGTGTAATGGGGTAACCCAGTAACCCTCAGAACTTGGGCGGGTAATTAAACAAACAATAATGGTTCTGTCGGAAAAAACAATTCAATTAAACATAGTAGTTAATACATGGACGTGGCTATATATCCCATGAAGGATATACACAAATAATAAACTCTGACCATAAAAAGGAAAAATGTATCTTTAGTATTACATTTTTCAAAGATTTTAATTCTGCAAGAAATGAGATATGATGTCCAATATACACAAAACACATAAACTGTGAGTGCATAAGGAGTATAGGTTGTGACTGGTGACTGAGTGTTACAGGTGATCAAACATATATACATAAAAGGAAAACTTTTTCAAAATATCCACTGTAAACCACAATAGTCGAATTTTCTACTGCGAACCATCACGTGCACAGACCAATAGGTCTGAGCGCCTCTGAAAAGAGGGGGTGGGGGGGGGGTTGGAGGGGTCAGAGGGGGCGAGGGAAGGGAAAGTAGGGAGGGGGAGTGGGAGGGGGGGAGAGAGGGAGGAGAGGGGGGAAGAAAAAAGAAAAAAGTTTTGAGATGGTAATGGGCAGGAAGTCGGTGTTTAGTAGAATCTTGGATAACAGACAGGTCGGAAGTAGCAGTAATGTTAACAATGTCACACATTAAGATATGTACCATCAATGTAGGGGGGTTAAATGATTGGAAGAAACGGCAGAGATTGAACTACTTTGCTAAATTTAATAATATAGATATATTGTGCATACAGGAGACCCATCTGCCCTGGGCAAAAAGGAATCTACTGAATATGAATGGTTATACAATGCTAGGTTGTTCGTCGCAATCATCAATGATAAGGGGGGTTGCCATCATGGGGAAATGCAATGTGGGGGGGGTGAGACGTACTAAGTCCGATGGGTCTGGTAGATGGGTTCTAGCAAAACTGAATCTAGGCATTACATTGTGTGTGGTCTATGGATCAAACGAGGATGATCCTGTAGTATTTGACGAGTTGGAAGAGGAGCTAGCAGATTGGGGCACTTCCATTGTTTTCTGCGGAGACATGAATATTTCGGGCGATTGGAGGCAGGGAGATAAATATACGGGACGTAAACCTAAGGTATTTCGGGCATTAGGCTCCTTACTGCAGTCGCATGGGTTAGCGGATGTTTGGGGGGAAAAAGAGGCTGGTGATCCAGGTTTTACATATTTCTCACACCCATCTCAGAAATATTCAAAGCTGGATTACTTCTTTGTCTCGGTAGGGGAGCTATGCAATGTTAGTATCGCCAAGCTTCCTAGAATAGTCTCTGATCACAATCCTCTGATATTACTATACAAGGCACACAATATTTCGAGGAAAACAACAAGGTGGACATTCAAAAGGAAATTGTTAAATGATGATAGGTTTGTAAAGCACCTTAAACAATGGGCGAAAGAGTTTTTTGATACCAACAGATATAGTTCATCCTGTAATGGAGTGTGGGAAGCCTTCAAGGCCTCCTTAAGGGGGGAGACGATTAGCTGTTCCGCCAGGCTAAGGAAGGAGGATAGAAATATAGTGGAGAAGCTCATTTCAGAGTTGGCGATGACAGAGAAACGGCATATAGAGGAAATAGGGCTAGGCAAGGATGGTAGTGAAACAGCGAAAACTATGGCTCTGATCAAGGGAGACATTCTAAAGGTGGTTACACAAAAAGAAACTAGAGAATATCAGGCGTCAAGAGCAAGGCGTTATGAGACAGGGGAACAAGCTGGAAGAGCACTAGCGCTGCGGATTAGACAAGAAAACAATAAAAATAACATCCCCAGAATTGAAGATAATGGGATAGAATATTCAGACCCGAAAGAGATAATGGGTGTGTTCCAGAAATTTTATCAAAAACTCTTGTCAGGGGCTTGGGCCTGCATGTCCGGTTCTAGACGATAAAAATAGGGAGGAGCTGGAAAAAGATATAACCCTGGAGGAGATAAGGACTGCAATACAGGATCTAGCAGCAGGTAAAGCTGCAGGCCCAGATGGGATTCCGACGGAAGTATATAAGATCTTAGGGGAGGACATTGCTCCATTGCTGTTAGATTTATTTAAATGGCATAATCTGCTCCGGGGAGATTCCTGACTCCTGGAAAGAGACCAACATAGTGGTATTCCACAAAAAGGGTAAACCAGAGGAAAACCCGGGCTCCTATCGGCCAATATCGCTGATAAATGCTGACACCAAATTATATTCTAAGGTGTGGGCAAAGAGATTGGGGGGGATCATTGGCCAACTGGTCTCCCCGTGGCAGCACGGATTTGTCCCAGGTAGAGGTACCACGGATCACACCTCGCGTGCGATCTCACTATTTGATGCTCTGGCTGTCACGGGTGGAGAAATGGCCATGATCCTCCTAGATGCGGAAAAAGCCTTTGACCGTGTGGTTTGGGAATTTCTATGGGATGTTCTGGTTAGAAGAGGCTTTGGAGAAAAGTGTATGATAGCAATAAAGGCAATGTACTCGGATCCGGTAGCTAGAATTACAGCTATGGGTTTGCGGTCGGAAGAGGTGGTAATTAGAAGAGGTACTCGCCAGGGATGCCCTTGCTCCCCTATACTCTTTTCACTTTATATAGATCTCCTAATTAGGGAAATCTTAGCCTCAGATAAAATTTCCCCCGTAATAGTAAATGGTCATAATACAAAATTATTGGCATATGCAGACGATTTGGCAATTGTTACCACTAATCCGCAGACAGCAATGGTGGAATTGAGTCAACTGGCTAACGCAAATGCAACCTGTTCTGGGTATAAGCTGAATGAAGAAAAAACATTAATAATCAGTACAAACAATATCTATAAAGCCGACCAGAGGTATGTGGAATCTGCAGTATATCTCAGGGTGAGTATTAATGCGAATGTTGATAAAATTATACAAGAGAATTATGTACCCTTGATTGCCACAATAGACAAAAAACTAAGAAGAATAGATGTATTACATTTATCCTTGATTGGTAGAGTGAATGTATTGAAGATGTCAATGTTCCCAAAACTACTGTACTTATTTCGTGCCATTCCTCTGTTAGTTGAAGAGGGTCTGTTGAAGAAAATGGAAGCTGTTTTCTCCCAATTTGTGTGGCAATATGGAAAAATACGTAGATCTCTGGTCCGATTATCTGCACCTCTGGAGGGAGGGGGATTGTCTGCACCAAATTTGAGGCTGTATCACTGGGTTTGTTTAATGATACAGATGAATGTCCTATTTAAATATGAGGAAATAGGCTTGTTGACTGGTATGTACAGAACCCCCACCATATACGAGCTGTTAGTAGGTGAAAGAGCATTGGGGCTCCTTACACGAGAAATCAACTGTAGATGTTGTAAAAGGAGTAAAAGTAAAGTGATGCTTAGTGCTTGGGGTACTTGGAAGTTAATAATGAGATTCTTGAAGATACCGAAAATCAATAGCACATTAGATTTGTGGAGGTCAAACCCATTTGTTCATCTTGGCCAGAATAGCAATAGTAGGTTATGGAAGGAGCTGGGTATTAGCTGCTTGGGGGATGTCATGGTTTAGGAGGAATTAATGGGTTTGATATACTTCAGCAAAAGTTTGGTATACCTGCTAGCCAATGGCTATTATATAGACAATTGGAACGAACAGTTAAGTCAATCAGACCCAGGATCTCAATCCAGGAGCCTAATCCGATCGTGGACTATTTAAGGAATGGTGGTAAGAAGATTAAAATTGGGTATAGTTATCTCTTGCAGGGTCTGGGAGATGACATTGAAAAAATGGAATCGGCTTGGGCTCAAAGAATTGGGGATCCAGATGTAGACATTGATTATGCGTTAGTATTGAATAAGAAAATATTAAGAGCGTCAAATTTGAAGGCTCAGCACTATAAGACTATGTTTAAGTTGTACTACACGCCTGCCAAGCTGTTCATGTGGGGTAAGAGAGAAAACGACAGGTGTCCTAGGTGTGACCAAGGCCCTGCAGATTTATCCCATATGTTTTATCATTGTCAGAGTCTTACTCCTTTTCTCAAAGAAATTGAAAGGTTTTTAATGGGGCTGCTAGAGCAACAGATTACTCTATCCCCTATGACTGTTTTGATTGGCAGGGATGAGAACTTAAAAATAGAGCAAGATGCCGAAGCATTTATTTTTCTATCTATGGCAGTTTTTCGGATTTTAATTTCGGCTGGATGGAAAGACTCTGTAGCTCCCAAATTTCAGATGTGGATAACGAGGCTCCTGGGAACTCATAATATAGAGGAATGTCTGTATGATTTTAAAGGAAAGAGGTCGAGGGAATTTGGTAAGAAGATATGGGCTCCCCTTAGAAAATGGAGAGAAGTCAGATAAATAAGATTGAGTAGATCTATTGGTGTGATGTAATCTAACTCCCTATATGTAGTATTGTGTGACCTTTTTAAAAAACCTAGTTTTTGTTTTTATTATTGCAAATGTGAGATGTATGTATCAATTTCAATGTCTGATCTTATCCTGTTGATTTATGTGTTTTTGATACCCGGAACCATCTCAATAAAAAAAAAAAAGTCAACCACAATAGTCTCAGAAGATTTAAATTGTTTCTTTTGTTCAATGGGACTTTGTGCAGATGGATATATAGCATAGAACATCGACGTTTCGACCCTGGAGGCGATGCGCTGATTTATGTGCATCGAAAGCGGGTCTTCATCAGGACTGGATTATGGTTGGACAGCCTTATTGTTAGGTGTGTGATTCGTCTGGTCTTCTATTGTAGATGGTGCATGTCAGCTGACAAGCACTTGAAGCACTGTGTGACTCACTGGTTCTGTTACTTCATATTGATACTTTTACACCGACGGTGGAAAGTTTTAAGGGTCTTGGCCGCCTTGGCGATTGCTCAGCCCTGCACACACGTATTTTTTGTATGACCACAAACCTATTGACAATACATATCTACAGTATGACACTAGACATATCTGCAATACCACCATTCATGTATGTAACACACTAATGCATAGGCCCTCTGTAAATATGTAAACATATCACTGTTCACATGAATGCATTTGTTTTAATTATATATGTCACTATGTACAGGACTGATACATACGAAGTGTCCCCTAAACAGATCTATATATGATTGTTTAATGCTAAGACAACCAAAATCCACATACAGATATTAATGAGTAGGATTCACAGGCATAGAAACAGCCTTGATTAGGCGTCCAATATGACGCACAGTAACCGCCAGCACATTGGAGTCCCTATTCTTTTTCGCCTAGAAGTATAATTTTGAATCCATACAGACCTCAATGCCTACATGGCTATGGCCTTTACCATGTCCGGAAAGTATCCTCCGGAACATTGTTTCAATTTCACTATAAAGCACCATGCGGCAAAATACCTCTGAATTTACACAAATCTCTATGCATCCAATCATTGCCAAAAGGAAGACAACGTCACCATGCACAGATGGTTTGCCCTTTTGAATTTCCGGTCAAATCCCAAGAAATAAATCTGACACTCACGTTTCATACGCATGCCGTTCTCAGCACAGGTCAAATAGGACACGCTTGAGAGCCCGGGTCGGCATTCAAGACAACGATCGAATGGAGACAGACGTTTATTGGCTGCACACCCGAGTAAGTAAATATTCCGCCCCCCATCCCTTACTTTACTTGACAGGCGCCTTACAATCTCCCCTGGGCATGATTACCACAACTCTGCCAACACTCACCCGGACCCCGTATGAGGACCCGCATGCTTACATTGATAGCCTACTTACGCATTTTTTAATAATTTCCATCATTCTATAAAGGATCACACAAGTTCACCGCATTAGTATAACAATAAATCATTGACAATTCAGACCACATCGTGAAGCACTCGCGTCACAAGGGCTTTCTTTCAATCATATCGGCACCAGTGAGTACATTAATCGTGATGTACTCGCGCCAGAATTGCCTTCTTTAAACCAACACGGCAATAAGTGAGTACACCCATAACGATTTAATGACCATTCGGGAGCTTGTGAGTTACATACCCACCCATCCCCAGTACCCTGTAATGGGGAATTTACACAGATACGTCCAAACAAGACGGTTGTTCTTTAATTAAAATATACAACCTAGTACTGAATTGCATACTACCCCACAGAACCACTATGTCCTAAGCTGTAAATACCAAACACGTCGCAGGGTGTCTAAAGAGCACCGGAACTTTTTTGAAGAATGTGTGTGTTAGTATCACCTAATGCACCACCAGTCACGTAATAATAACAGAAAGCACCATGATGCTAATACGTGTACATATGAACTGAGATCTGAACCCTCATTTCCTCAGGCAATCGCCAAGGTGGCCAAAACCCTTAAAACTTTCCACTGGCTGGTAGAAGAAGAATCAATATGAAGTAATAGGTATGATGAAACCCAAACATTGTGGGCTCAATAATCAGTAAACCATTGTTTTTTATGTATGCACTAAGGTTTCTATCATACATTGATTATAGAACCAGTGAGTCACACAGTGCTTCAAGTGCTTGCCGGCTGACATGCACCACCTACAGTGGAAGACCAGACGAATCACACACCTAACAATAAGGTGAGCTCAGTAAGGGTGCCCCCCCTCATCTTTTAACACTGACACACAGTAGGCCCTGACCTTATGTTATTTACATTGATAGGCTGTCCTACCATAATCCAGTCCTGATGAAGACTCTATTTCGATGCACATAAATCAGCACATCGCCTCCAGGGTTGAAACGTCAACGTTCCATGCTATATATCCGTCAAGTCCCATTGAACAAAAGAAACAATTGAAATCTTCTGAGATTATTGTGATTTACAGTGGATATTTTGAAAAAGTTTTCATTTTATCACCTGTAACACTCAGTCACCAGTCACGACCTATGCCCCTTATGTACTCACAGTTTATGTGTTTTGTGTATATTAGACAGCATATCTGATTTCTTGCAGAATTCAAATCTTTGAAAAATTGAATAGTCGAAATCGAAACGCCCACACTACCATAATGCTCCCTGGGCCTGAAGGGAACTGCTTTGTGTGTAGATGTGCTGTGTGTAAAAGGGCAGAACACCCTAACTCATAGTGAAGTCAGACATTGGCTGAAGTGGGGTGAAACATTTCCCCTTGATGCATGCTCGAGTAGATTCGAGAAAAATGGGATTGACACAATCACAGACAAATGGATGAAGTGTATCTGAAAACCCCTACAAGTAACTATGCAATACATCTAATTTTGGTAAAAATCAAAAGATCTTGGCTAACCCAGACCTAAAAAGGCTAGTTGTTGTGCCATTACCTGCCAGACTCTTGCCTTTGAGAAAGAAAACTAGAAAGACGGAAAGAAAGAAAGGAAAAAAAGAAAGAAAGAATGAAAGCAAGTAGGAAGGAAAGAAAAAGTCAAGCAGGAAAGAAAAAAGGCAAGAAGGAAGACAAAAAAGGAGGAAAGAAAGAAGGCAAGAAAGAAGTAAGGCAAGAACGAAAGAAGGAAATCAAGAGGGAAAGCACGAAAGCAGTAAAGAAAGAAGGCAAGAAAGAAGGCAAAAAAGGAGTATAGAAAGAAGGAAGACAATAACGAATGCAAAAAACAAATAAGTAAGGCAAGAAAGAATAGTATGCAAGGAGGAAGGAAGGATAGGAAGACAAACAGAAAGAAAAGGAAAGAAAGAAGGATAGAAAGACAGAAAGCAAGAAAATAGGATTGACAGCAGGAAAGAAGGAATACCAACAGAAAAGAAAGTGAAAGAATGAGGAAGAAAGCTAGAGAATGAAAGAAAAAAGAAAGAAAGGAATGAAAAAACAAAATTAATATGGAGAGGGAAAATGGAAAGAATGAGATGGTGAAACAAGATAGAAGGAAAAAAGAATTTAGATTTAGGTTAATCCATACTCATGAATTACGATTGTATATATGTTTTTTAATTAACACTTATACTTCAAGTCTTTTAACTGCTGTACTTCTCGATGGTTTTAATATGATATGATATAGTATGTAATGTTATTATGGCATATTGGTTACTTACTTTTGATAAATATGCAAAACAATGCCACAGCATGTTGATGATATTATGTTTTTTAATTTGATGTCTTTTATGATGAAATATTCGAATAAAGACGTATAAATCTGAAATCTGAAAAAAGAATGAATGAATGAAAGAAAAAAGGAAAGAAAGAATGAATGAAAGAAGAAATGAAAGCAACAATGACAGAATGAAAGAGAAAAGGAAAGCAATAAAGAAGGAAAGAAGAAATGAAAGAAAAGAAAAAAGGGAAGAAAGCATGAAGGAAGTGGGAAAAAGGAAAGAAGTAATGAAACAATGAAAGAAAAGAAAGAAGGAATAAAAGAAAGAAAAAGGAAAGAGGAATAGAAGAAGAAAGAGGAAACAAAAGGAGCAAACAAGAAAGGAAGAAAGAAAGAAAGAAGGAAGGAAAGACGGCAATAAAAAAGTACTGAAAGTGCTGCAAATTTAACACAATAAAGGCAGGTTTTCTTACTGGGCAAAGTTTAATAAAGAACAATTGGCGAAATTGAGTTCAGAATAAACGTGTTCTGAATAATTGTCAGCTTATGAACTCATGTGTATAATATTGATGCTTTCGATAACTTAATACAGAACAGTTTCAAATGGGCGCAATCTGTTATGCTGTGAAAAAACCAGCAGTCAAACAGTAAATAAAGAAAACAGCAGAAGGAATTTACAACAGTATTGGCAGAAGGCATGAAATAATAAAGGGTGGAGTATGGTCTGTGTACCGTTCTGCTGTCACATCAGACTCTAAATACAAAGACAACATCAAAGTGATACTTTTAAATAAACATTGGCACAGAGAGGAACTAGACTGTGTGCGGATGTGCTCTTCGTGAATGTGGATGTGCTTTTTGTAAAAAGACCAAAATGCAGGTCTGATGTTGTGTCTGTCCACATCCTTTTCCGTGCCCAAACTGTTTTTTATGACTCATCTACCATTTATCGGACATTCCTAATGTTCCCTTTTGTAAGTTGGGAAGGAAGCCTTTATTTGAGGTGGGAACAGCAAAGCCTGGTGGGCACTACTTATTGGCTTACCGTTACGGCTGCAAGTGTGCATGTGCTGTACATTCTTCCCTGCCGTGTGTGGAGCAGCGAGCAAATCTCATGCTCCTGCCAAGAGTTGACCTCACACCCCTAATGCGCAGATATGCATACACTACCAAGCCCATCAGGACACCTGATACAAGGTCATAGTACAGGATCCCATGTGGGCACCATCTTGCTTTGGCACGTTCAGTGCACTACAAACATTGGAGGTACAGAGAACATACCTTTTATTTATTTAGTAGTGTTTAGGCTTTTTTGGCAATTTTGGCAATTTTCTTGACTACAGAGAAGGAGTCATATTTAAACATTGACATTAAGGAAGTAATTTGTTAACAACGTTAAAAAATGAAGATTAGACACTGTCATTATCACTGAACTAATCTACTTTGAAACATGAGTTCCCCAATTTTACCATCAGTTCTCCTCAACCATTCCGGTCATGGTGTCCTGAACCCCCCTGAAATGGACAGAGTGGAGGGATTATTTTAGAAATTGAATCAATGCTGTTGATGACGCGCGGCAAATGTCAGCTACGGAATGGAAAATGATCCTACTTCATTCCTTAGGTCCCATGGGATTGAAAATGTAATCTAGCATGTCCAACATACCTGTGGTGGGAGATATAAATGTTTTTGTAGGAGCTTTTAACGACTTAGATAAACATTTTGTGTCTAGGGTATGTATTGCCATTAGTAGATACAAGTTTTTGCAACATAAGCAGACCAAAGTTTGAACAGTTGATGACTATGTTGCGAATCTGTAACAACCAGGCAGCGATTTGTAAATTTGGTGACTCTTCATTAGAAAACATCTTGACAATAGTCAGGAAGGCTTAGATTTCTGAGAAAAGTGCTGCAGCATTGAGACAAGGTGACATGGAAACCAGTTCAGTGAACAGGATTTTCAAAAGTTATAGTGCCAATCCAGAGGTTATTGGTGTGAACGCAATGAAAGCTTTGCTTACTGCAAAAACTGTCCTGCTCTCAATCAGAAATGTAGCACTTGCAGAATCAAAGGTCACTATGCCAAAGTGTGTATGAGAAATAATGCATTAAGTGTATATACCAGGAACATGGGAATACTGTCCAGGATGAGTCAGACCAACATGTGGATAATAATATGCTTAGTATAGTGATGGATGTAAAAGAAAAGCGAATATTGAATATAATAGATGCATGCAGGGCCACACCAGAAGGTTTGATGACAATTGGTGGGGTGGAAATAAGCATTTATACTGATTCTGTATTTCTCCAGTGGTTGTGGCTCAGCGAAGTAATGGCAAAATGTGATTTCACTAGCACCTTATTTCAAGAAATACACAGCTTTTATTACCCCTGATGGCTGTTTTCAGTTTAGATATATGACTTTTAGGCTAGCATTGGCTGCAGCCGTCTTCCAGAGCTTAATGTTTAATCTATATAGTAAAGAACATGGCATAATGTTTTTACAGGATGATGCCCGGATATTTGGCAAGAACAGAAAGAAACATGACTCTTAATTGACAGAAATATTATTTATTTTAGAAACAAAAGGTTTGACGATGGAATTTACAAAATGTAAATTAGCAGAAAAGAGTGTTAGGTAGGTAGGTCCTGTAATTGATGAATTTGGAGTCAAACCTAAACCACCTTTGATGCAAGCTATTAAGAATGCAGCCTCGCTTAAAAGTGAGGATGACATAAGGTAATTTCTTGGTCTTGCTGAATACTGTGCTAGCTTTATACCTATATTTGCTGAGAAGTGTTATCATATTAGACAACTTTTGAAAAATGGAAACAAGTTTGTGTGGTGGTAACAGTGTGGGAAAGATTTTGCTGACATTAAAGAAACCATAACAAGTGCAACCAAATTGTATAGCTTTGATCCAGTGCTGATTGCATCATAACAGCCAACGTTAGTAACAAGAGACTAGGGGCCAGATGTAGGTAACTTCAATTTAGCGATTCCTTAATAGCGATTTTTACCGAATTGCTATTAAGGACTCACTAAATTGAATGTTGGTAGGAATCGCAAAAATATTTGCGATTCCTTAATATTCCTTAATTGCAAATCACAAATTGAGATTCGCAATCAAGAAAATCATCCCATTCATTACTATGGGCCAAGAGGCTCATAGGAATGAATAGGATGTGCCCCTGCAATTTGCGTGTAACCAAGAGGCACTCGCAAATTCCAGGCGCAATTTCAAAGGTGCAAGGGTTCCAAAAGGACACCCTCTTGCACCCCTGAAATGTGAATGTGTGCACATGTGGTGCACATACATGCCCTAAGGGCATGAATTTGTGCCACATGGCACTTTTAAAAAGGCAAAAAAGTGTTTTTTTAAAGGAAATCGCTAATTACCACCAACTTGAAGTTGGTGGTTAATTAGCGATTCCTTAAGGCTAAAGTGCACTTTCTTTTGTGCTACTTACATTGCATTTAAGGAATTGCAATTTGTGATTCCTTTAATGCAATTGCAAAATAATGAATCACAACTTTTTTATTTTGAGAGTAGGTTTAATCTTTGAGAGTACGTTTAATCTTACCTACATTGTTCAAAGCCAAAATACGATCACTAAGGTTGAAATTCTGCTACTTTCGGCGTTTGCAGTCACTATTTGGCTTCCTACATCTGGCCCCACGTGCTATGCTGACACAGCTTATTAGCAATGGTGAAGAAGGTATGATAGCGTTTGCATCAAGGTCAGTAAAATCTCCTGAAGAACAGTCCATTAGTATACAAAAAGAAGCCTTAACCTGCACTTGGACATTATATATTTCCACTTTGGCTTTAGATATTTCAGAGAGTTTGAGTGGGCTAAACCAATCACTATTCATTGAGAACATAAACTACTTGTGAAATTATTGACTTAGAGGGTACTATAAATGCGTTTGCTATAAAAGCTAAAATCCCAATATGCGCGCAGGATTTCATTTGCAAGGTTGTGTATATGCCAGGAAAATATAATGTAACGGTGGATTTTCTTTCTAGGATGTCAATGCAGTTAGAGAAATGGGAAAATGAGAAATGGAATGAGTTTCATCTTGCCCTTATACATGATAATGGTTTACCTGCAGCGAAAAAGGAGGAGCAGGAATGGCTTGGTGTTACAAGAGGTCGCTAAATGTATTGGACGCTGGGGGCCAAACAAGAGGAACATATCAGACACTATTAAACCTTTTTGGGAAGTAAGGTGCAAACTATCCTTCGATAGTGGGGTATGAGAGGATTGTTCCTCCTATTAGCCTTTGGAGCAATATTTTGCATTTGTGACACAAAGACAATTTTGGCACAGGGCACACAAAATCTGTTAAGAAATTATTCTGGTGGACTGAGATGGAGTCAGAAATAGAGCAAATGGTCAGGGTCTGTATATAAATGCTCTAGAGCTGACAAATCTCTTCAGACTCTCAGGCCCCCGGTGAGTGAGGGACATTACACCAGAAAACCTTGGGAATTTATTGCCATCCATATAGGGGACCAGTGGGAACATCACAAAAATATGTCATCATAATCATGGACCTTTTCTCAATGTGGCCAATGCAGTGCAGAATGCAGACACAATTCGGTTATGGATTTACTTTATCATGTTTTTAGTTCTGATGGAATTCCAACTACTATTTTAAGTAACAATGGTGTGCAATCCAGATCTCATGCCTTTCCACATTACTGTGACAGACTTGGAGTGAATCTCAAGACAACTTCCTTGAAAAAGTTGAGTGGCAATGGCATGGTTGAGATGTTCAACTGTGTCTTTAAGGGCATAATTCAATCTCTGTGTGTCAACAGTAAGAAATGTGTGGTTCATTTAAAGAAAGTTATATGGGCTTACAGGATCTCTTAAAATAAACCTTCAAGGTTTTCGGCTTTTTAATAATGAAGGGGAGGGATCGCAGATTCAAATTCATCCCTGGGGAGCTATTTGGTATATGGGTTAAAGCATGGCCAGTGGAAACAGTCAGAGACACTATGGTGAAGGGCCATCAGAAAACTAAACTATACTAGGGTTTCAAAAAACGGAACCAAACCATTGAGTGTAAAGGTTGGAGACTGGGTTCACACAAGGAAAGCAGGGTTTGCAACCAAAGGAGACAGTCAATTTAATGAAGCCAAAGACGTGGTGGAAGTATTACTCAATTTAGTAGTTTTAACCAATCGTAAGGTGTAGAATCTTGAATAGGTAGCAGTGAGTAATATACCTGGATGGAAGGATGTGCATCAGGACAGGGAGTTTGATTGGTTGGATATGGATGACACCACAAGGATCAGTTTTCTCGCTGCAGATTTTCAACATCTATATGGAACCACTCACCATCATTTTATAAAAACAACAACATACCCTTCCACCTCTATGCAGACAATACCCAGCGGGCCATGTTACACCCCCTTAAAATAAGGGCTGTTGCAGGGACACTGCTCAGGAAAATGTTGATGCTCGGGACCACGGAAACCCATCTGTAGCACCCCGATAGGTGGAGTTTCTTTGGTCCCAAGCATTAATATGTTCCTGAGCAGTGTCCCTGCAACAGCCCTATCTGTAAGTGGGAGTAACATGGCCTGCTGGGAGTTGTAGTCATTTCAGAGATACCCGCCTCGGTATGTGTGTGTCAGGATTATCATAGCTAAAGTATTTCATGTGTCCCTGTACATCACCTGAAGAGACAGTCTTTGGCACCCCATTACACAACACTCTCAATACACCCTGGGACAGAGGTCATAAGACACACCCTTTATATGCTAGTTGCATACATCTCAGAAAAAATCAGAAAGAAAACACCAAACAAGGTGTGAAAATGTCTCCAAATTGAGTAGGTGTATGTGGCATATAATTCTGAATAATGTATAACTGATAATATGTCTATATTCCAAAAGATACATAAACCGCAACAGGTCTGTCAGTGCATGTGATAGATGACCCTTCCCCCACCTCTTCAATACAGAAAGAAAGCATGCATGGAAAGGGAGAACCACATATATCCTGACTCACTAGTAGACCCCATATCCCTGTATGCACACATACAGCTCCAAAATACCACTCTTTGCAGAATGTCTGTCATATACACTTTTGCACTGAGCCATGTGAGCTCCATACAAATTGGCATATGTGGCATCAAACATCTGTGTATTTTATAATCACTGTGGTATCACTAAAATAAATAAAGATGGTAGCGCTTCATCGATATGTAGAACATGGAACAATACTGTCTGACATCTAAGAATAAGTGCATAGTAATTGCCTGGTGATTTTCGAAACAACTCAATATCTACGAAGTCCATTAAACTTGATAGTCAATAAGCTTCACAATATAATGTTGGTGAAAGTTGTTTCTACAACAAAAGCCGCTGACAGATATTTATAAAATTCTGATCTTGGGACAATTACAACGGAATGTACCTTAACCAGAGTACAACTCCCCCAGTCAGATAACTAGTGTATCTGAATAGGTTGCCAAACAGTCATTTTACTTGCATGCAATGAGGCCGGATCAATTCAGGTAACCATTTTGGTATTGAAATTAAATATATGAAAAATATATGTCGTTATCACAGACTCCATGATGAGTCCATGGTCACATTGGCAACTTGAAGTGCCAGAGACTCCAATCCAGAATCAGATTCATTTGCCATAAGAGATTCAACTGCCCTTTATATGAAATCCAAAAAACAGACATGATCCTGATACCCAGACGATCCTGGGATAGGTGACAAATGACCTGCACTCATGTCAGTCGACCACACAATCAGGCTTCCGTGTGCTGATGCCCATTCTTCAGGTAATACCAGTAGCTCAAACCACGCATTGTGTAGAAGTCGCAAGCCAGAAAGACAATAGCTATATTGGGTCAGCAACTGACTCATCAGCAGTGCCAAGTCCAGGGCAACAGAGGTTGGTGAATACAAGCAGAGATCCAATGCCCAATGAAAGGGACATTATAGACAGTGGAACATTAGCTGCGTACATGCAAACCAGGCAGGTCTGAATCTCAGGGACCAATCATGATCCCGATCTCTTAAAACCAATATGCCAAAGATCGGCAGCATCTTGTTGATAAAGCAGAAATTGCATTTTTTATCGTAGGGGTGCATTAGAATCACATGTGTAGAACGTGCAGCACTTTCATGCTGCTTAAAAGAACCATCGGATTGTGTATCTAGAACAGGTTCAGAGCTTGTGGGCCCGGCCCTTTCTCTGTCACAACACAATTGGAGCACCAGTTCCTCAAGGTGGCCCATAGCAGCTGCAGCCATTGTTGAAGAGTAGAAATTCAAACAGGAGACCCTTATTTAGGAACAGCCTCAGCGTGGAGAGACTGTACACACAGTCAACTCCTGAATGAATGAAACTCTGATCCAACACAAAGACACTACATAAGTATCAGTCATAGCCAGAACAGATAACATTTTACAAAGCCCATTTACATTTGCTCTAATAAGTCAGAACACTGATGTCCCATATCTCTTAAGCTAAAAATAAATGACTGTGTACAACAATGACTGTGTTTCACTACACATTCAAAACACCTGCAAGATGAAGGTCTTGTGAGCAGATCTGAGAGCTACATCAGGTTGAAAATATTAATGCACTCAGGACTCTTAGCTTAAATGAAATGCACTTGCAAAGTAGGACTGGAAGGCCACAAGAAACTCCCTATCTTCCCGTGTGGAAGAGGCAATAAGACACTGTTTGATCATCAGACCAGCAGGGTAAGTATCAAGACTGCAGGAATTTCAAATAGCATGCAATATTTTCCTAGAACACAAAGCAGTCAAATGTAAGCCATTTGGAGAACACAAACCAAAGGGTAAAATAGCCGAATGCAGCACCATTATATTAGGAAAGGAAAAACAAAATCCACACAAATTTAAAGCCTGGTTAATCGTGACCTATCACCAAACATATACTAGTCACACTGTTGCAAGGAATCTGGACATATATAGAACTATGTGTAGGATTATGAGACCTCGGTGTATAAGGGCTATGCCTTCTTACCGCCTTAGTACCCAGGAGCCCAGGACCAACTAGCTATAGTGTCTCACTTGCTCTCCTACCCAAATACAGAGAAGCAAATGATTAGACAACCCAGAATACAAAACTCCCTGATCTCTTAGGAATCGTAGTGACAAGACTCACCTTTTCGCTCACACTCTTGCATCTGTCCACAATAAGATCTGACCGAGACACAAATATAGTTGACACTTTTTTTATTTTAACTAATGTGCTCTAACAAGCAGTATACGTGCCACAACAAGCAAAAAAATGCATAACAATAATACAATTAGATCTCTGGTTTTTGTTAGCAGACCCCATACCTTAGAGCATAGATGTGATATCTACATCAAAGCTGGGTGTTGCTCTTCTCCCTGGAAAGGGCCCTCTCCAAGGGTGTGTTCCCTAAAACCTGTGTCCCGTAATAATAAAACACGAGTATCCAGCCACAGCTGCAGTGGTAAGTTTTGTCTAGGTGCTACAGCCTGAACAGAACAGAGTAACAAGGGGCATTGTTTATCGACCTTGCTCACAGTGTTCAGACTAAACTCCAGGAACAGGCAAGGAATGAACACAGCAAACAGTTTTCAAGTGAAAGGGATAAACAGAGTCTTGCTAAAATAAAGTTATGTAGCAACGTGTGCAAAAGCATCATCATGGCGGCACTAGCCATGCTGACTTAGCGGTGTCAACAATGTCCTTATTGGCCACATGACACCCTCCCCATGGCCAGGTTGTAGCATTTAGCAAAACAGAAACCAACAGTAAGCAGATCCAAGGACACTTGTGAAAAAAAGCCTAATTGAAGTAAGTCAAGTTTTGTAATATGGAATGTAAAAATAAAACACACAAAAAAACTGTTCTCCATGGTTAGTCTTGCAAATTTTTAAAAATGACGTGCACAGGGGAAAGTAATAAATAACAAAAGGTCTTCACCATCATTCAAAACAAAGAGGGATGCCATCCAGTTGAGCGTATCGAAGGAGCAAACGTGCTTGTCATAATCCAGTACATCCATTGCGGGGTAGCTTGCATGATATTCTATGAAACTCTGTTGCAGTAGCTGCTTTGCCACCTCGCAGTTATTCCACTACCCCATAATTCCAAGTGCAGCTGCACGCATCATAGCAGCGTCTTCAGAACAAGCCTGACCATGGGCCAGTAAGGGATCCACCACCAGATCATAATCAGGGACAGCCTGTTATGTATTGGAAAGGCAGATATTCAAGGTCCAGTTGAACGTGCACCGTCGGCAATAGAACACTGGTTGCATTCAAGTAAAATAGGCAAAGTGGTAGGTAAGCCCATAACTCACTACCAGCATTGCCAATGGCAATCATCCAAATAGTTGTTGCATTCGATCATGGTACAGATGCAATTGACTGGGTATGCGCAGCACCATTTGATGGGCAGCCATTACGCAAGAGGAGTAGATGTCCCAGCACACCGCACGCCAGTAAGAGGATCAATGGTAAAACTCAGAATGCGGTGGAAAAAATAGAATAAATAAAAGCTGGTATTACTCCAAAAATTGTCTGAAACAATGAAACAAGGCCAATTCCACCAATTTAAAAAAATGTGCAAGACTTTCGGTATCAAGCGCATTAAATATTTGATGAATTAGTTCTTCAAAACGCAGTGGGAGATTCGTATTGAAAAGTGACTGAATCTCACTGAATGTTCTAGTCACCTGCAATTCAAAGGTCTCTCGAGCTGAAGTGAGAGCGACTTCTTGTTGAACCAATAGCGCTTTGAATCTGCTTAGATTATTGAAGTCTGTTTTCAAAGTGGAAATGGAAGGCCTCAGTGAACTATCTACACTCCTGTGTGGAAGCGCAAGAAGCACATGCTGCAACAAGTAACACAATGAGAAACTGTTACTATATATGGAATACTGGCCCGTAAGCCCCAGCAGTTGAGGTTATTTAGGATAAGATAACTCCCATTAGAAAGTAAAGCTACTGTAGGAATAATTGAAGGGACGGTGTTCTTTTCAGAATACTGGCCAAATTACGAGCTGATACGCTGCAGGAGCAGTGAAACTGAGCTTGTGTACAAACTAAAGCATGTCCCACTGTAAAATCACAGTCCTTCCCTGTCAGGAAAACTTTCTTATCATCACGTTGACAATGAAATGTGATCGATAACGACCACAATTCAGGCTGGAAAGTATTCCCAAGTGGTTCCAATCTACTGATGGGATACAGTTTCATACAAGCAGTGAATTGAAAGAGAGAAATGGGTAACAAAATAACCATGTGTATTAACCATACTGAAGAATCAGTCTCTGCTATTGAAAATGGAGAACTGCTCTAGTTTCTCAATATATAACTGTGTGTATGTGGAATCTTTCATATAGATCAGTTTTTGTTTATCTGTCAAATTGAAAGGTAAAAGCAGGGCAGTAACATTCAAATAGTCCCATGGCACTTTCCCATTTTTCAACATTTGCAATGTCCAACCAAATTGCATTACAGAGCACAATTGATTCTGACCGTTATACAATACAGACATATCATTCCGCACAATGTCACATACAGATGAAACAATATTGTTCAGCGTGTGAATATGAGAAGACAATGTATTTATGCTGTTGTCGACCACATCTAAAACCATACGTAAATTGTCCTGATCAACTTGTTGTAACCTGAAATCCTCCTCCATCTGGGACAGTTTCCATACTTCATTATATGCTGCATATGCAAAACATTTAAGGAGAGGGGACCGTGGACCTAAAAGGAAGTCAGCTAGATCAATGTCATTAGACAAACGTGAGAGATGTTCTTTCACAAAAGATAAAGATGACTGCCCCAACCATTGTTGACATAATTTACCTACAGGATTTGTAGTGACCGAATGTGAGTGTGGGAAATGAGGATCTCGTCTATCTAGAGCAAATCCAGCAGACGCATTAGTAAAGCGGCAAGCATTATGAATTAAGTGGCCATATCAACCAGCCCAAAGAATCAATCGTAGACTCATTAGTAGTCCCATAACAGATCATGCTGTTTAATTAATCTAAAGTTTAATTTGTATCTTCCTGTCAGTTGTCATTGGCTGTCAACAACGGGAATGAAGGCGAATTTAGATTCTTAGTAGTAGCCAAATCAAAACATGTAGTCTGTTGCACAGTCGGATTTAGGAATATCAGCTGCATCAGTATCAAACAAGCACAATGCAAAGATTCAGATTTGTGCACCTGGCATTCCTTGTTACCCCAAATGGATTTTAAATCCATTGTGTCCTTCCAATAATCATAACCCTTTATTGACAAATCAGTTATGAAAGTTGAAGAATATATACATTTATTATGGGTCAGCATGAATTTCGTATATATGTCGTTGCATTATTTTACTTATAATAGTAAGAGTCTGGGTCTAAAAGATTATAGCCTGAGAAGTAGACAAACTTACTTTTCAAAGTCTGTGAGCTCCCATGAAACAGTATAGGATAATATTCCCTTATAGTGAAATTAAAGGAGGACGAACTGTGTTAGATTTATGCAAAAAGTGTGGACCACAATGTTGCAAACAAAATAAAGCTGAATAATTCGCTGAATTCGAATACAAATCCTCACTTTCAATAGCAGTATAATATAAGTGAATTTACGGCATCAATATCCCATTCATCGGAATGCAATCCGGGTGTAATGACGTCACCCGGTGATCCATGAAAGACACATGGCATTTGAATGGTCTCCGTCGAGCCATAAATTTCGAATGGAACCTTATCCCATACTATGCCATCACTGACAGCAACTGCAGAGATGCTAACATTGAGTTGGTCCCAATTTACTTTATGAGATGAAGTATGTGGTGCTAATACCCCAACTACTGAATGGACAGCAGAGTGTTCAGGCAAGTAAAGGCCATTGATTAAAAGGAAGAATACCATCGTTAGCACCATCCAAATATATGTCCAAGGTGGTACCAAATAATTATTTTGAAACCATGAAAAGAGTATACACATTTTCATTGGTTGAGGCGCCACAGAGCAAGTTGATGAAGAAGAATAAGAGCTCAAACAAAAGTTATCTCTGTCCATATAACAACCTCTTGTAAACCTAGGCAAAACAATGGGGGCTGATCAGCATGAAAAGATGACTGAGAAGCAGCTGTTGGTATATCAATAATATCCTCAAGCGGTGGAGAGGCATGCTCATGGGGTATAGCTACTGTGGTCAATGACAAAACAGGCAAAATATCCATGGCGGTTTCCACCTCTCGATCCTCGATGTCCGGATTTGTGGTGGCGACCTCCGCTGCAGTGAAACATCCAACCGTAGAATGCTTTGAGTCATTACTATTCAGTATTGGGCAACTGGTGTAATTTGACTTGATGAACGGGAATATATCTATTCTCCTTCCAACGAGGTAGTGGAGGCAAACATTACAGTATGAGTACCCTTTAAGCCAAGAATTGATACTGGTGCACGTTAGGATAGACCAAATTCGTTTTTGTTCTCCACCTTTTCCCGGACCAAATCACCCACTTTAGGAAGCCAGCCGGTTATAGGAATCAGTACCACTGCATCTGTAGATGAGGGCATATGAACCTTTGCAAGGGCATCTCGAGTGTTTTGTAGATCCTGTAGCATAGCACAATGGTTATCTATGTCAAATGTTGGGGCAGCTGCTGCAACATCTAGGTCATCAAAGTCTGGCAAAAACATTGTCATGCCAAAGAGCATTTTGTATGGGGTCCACCCACCAAGAGATCTTCTAGGGAGATTATTTAGTGCACTTTGGACACCATACAAATGAGTTAGCTAACTCCAACCAGTACCTAAAACTCTAACTGTCAAAGACTGCTTTAAGTCATCGTTCATTTACTCCACTACGGAATTTCCCACAAGCCTGTATGGCGACAAATATTGCAGCAGCACCCCCAACAACCTCATTACTTCCTTGTAAGCCTTAGAGGCAAATGGTGGACCCTGATCAGAATGGAGGATGCTGCAGGCAAATGTTCCGACAAAGACACTCAAGTCTCTTATGACATTTTGAGCATCAGCACACGTTGCAGCCAAACCCAAAAGTATCTCATGCACAAATCCATTGCAACTAAAATATATTTATAAGCAGTGACTGAAGACAAGGGACCGCTGTGATCAAGGTATATACAGCCAAATGGATGTTTTGAAATGTAAAGATGCATGTGTGGTGGATGTGCAACTGTGGATGGCTTAATCTGTTTACAAATGTCAAAAGACAGAACAGAATTACATTTGTCTATACAGCCCACGCCATCAATAACGCTGGTGCAAGAGGGGCACAGTTGCTGAAATGCCAGCATGTGTAGATGCCATGCCCTCATGAGCTGCTATGATGAAGGAAAGCCTACAGTCCTTGGTGAAAATGAGCCGATCCCCAATAGTCAGTATTGTGGCAAACAGGGCTTGCTCAGGTTACAAAAGATACGAATATCTGGAAGGAAAACCTTGAAGGAATTACGTCCCAATCTTAGTTGCTGCTACAGCAGTAAGAATATCATTGTCGATTTTAGTAATGGACCTTGTCACAGCTGAAACTTAACATGTGGCAACTGCAGACTTGGTGCCTCATCATCTATAGAATTACCAAATGCATGTGTTCCCACATGCTGATGGCAATGAGTATGTATACCATGTGTGAGAGGCAGACTCTCCTTAAGAGCCCCCACTCGAACCCTAAGCGTTTTATGCTTCATTGCGCTGTCTTTAGAATCTCGACAATTATTTTGTGAGCAAAAGAACAAATATCATTAAAAGATTGCACACAGCAAAATTAATTGCATACTATTAGAGTGGGAACTGCGGGAGCAGATAATTCTAAAGAAAACAAAAAGCATGCAGCTCAGCCAATTGAGCTGTACAATCTCCTAACTCTTTGTGTGCACCAAAGAAGATTTGAACTCAGCGTCAACCATAGAGCCCACCACTATTGCGTTGGCCCCTGAATGAGCGTGTTTAGAGCCCACTGCTGGTTGAGCAGATACATCGGTATAAATGATACATTTGTAATGATCAAGAGGAAGTAATGACAACAGAGGAGGATGAACTTGTTTGTATTGTAAGAACTCCAGCGTCTGTAACGATCTGTAACGATGGGTCAAAGATGAAAGTGACATCAGCCGATGTCAAGGAACTGGCCCATTGAATCCATTGAGGATGTAAAGCTTTAGAATTCAAGAGCCGGCACAGGCGAGACCATTAGGTTGCGTTTACCTTGAGCAAGAGAGCATTCTTTAAGAATCGCCCTTTGGACATCAGTGAGGATTTCTTCAGTGGAAGAGAAACGCATTTTCGCCATAGTGTACAATTGTGATTTGTATGCAATGGGGACTGTATCCCCCTCATTGAACATCAAGTATGTGAAACCCACTGTAACTGGTACGATTCGTATGACTAAATTTGTAGTATTGTAACATGTTAAGAAAAAGTAAATTGCAAGCAGATCAGACTGCAACAATTGTAATTTCTTTATTGTGGATGGATGTTGCAATTGTGCACATTTCTCCAAGAAATAAGGTGCTAAACCCCTCTTTTCATTGACGATTTCTGTAACTGAATAAGATCACTGCCAAACAGGAGATGTGAGACTTGGCAAAATTAAATTAGTATCAAAGGTCGACAAAAGACATAATAACATGATCCATGCATACAAGATGCGGTATCAACTCGTCATCTGTCAAATAAATGCTATCAACGTAGGAAAAAGCATCTAGGTCAATGTTATGTAAAAGAGAGACCACACACTTCCCAAATGCACCTGGACTGTTCTTTAGCCCATAGGCAAAAACGTAAATCTATTTTGATTGCCGACCGCTGTATATGCTGCCAAGTCACCGCTATCTGGAGCCAGATTGTGACTCTAAAACCCAATTGGAAATATCTAATGTTGTCTTATTGTTCTTACATACTCTGTTATTGATCAATGCAGAGCTGTGTGGGTTTTGAACGGCACATATGCGAACATGACTATTCAAATTCCTATAATCCAAAGCAATCCGATAGGAACCGTCAGGTTTCACTATTAGAAAAAAAAGATTATTCATTGATGAGACACAGATCTCAATCACACCCTGATATTCAAACTGGGTCAGGATTTCATTCACTGAGGCTTAGGCATCTTGTTTAATGGGGTACTGTGCTTGTGGCTGTGGCATAGAACATAAAGGTATCTCATTTTCCTGTGAAGATTTGTCCCAGCCCACCTGATTACGATATACAGCCGGCGTTAGCGCCAAAGCCCATTCTGATGTGTAAGATTGTTTAGCCTCCTCTCTGACGTTACAAGAAAAACTTGGAAGAATCACGTCTTTGCCAGGTGAAGAAGCCAAAACGAAGGGGGGAGGTCAATTTGCCTCCACCAATAAAATGTCATAAGAGGAAGAAAGGTTTTCTAAAAAGATCGCCTAAATTGTCCGTCTGATGTCCCCTCAATTGAAAAGATTATGACATAAAGTCTATCATGGGGTGCAACTCGTGTATCTGCTGTTTCCACTGTTACAAAGGTACCAGTTCCTCTTGCCTCCAGACAAGGACGCAGTGCCTCCTGCACTATGTTAACTTCCACCAACTGGTGTAATTTGACATTTTCAATTGAAATATATCGTTACTCCTTCCGACCAGGTAGTTGAGGCAAAATTACTGACGAGTACCCTTTAGGCCAAGAACTGGTACTGGTGCACAGTAGGATGGACCAAATTCATTTTTGTTCTCCACCTTTTCCCGGACCAAATCACCCACTTTAGGAAGCCAGCCAGTTACAGGAATCAGCAACGCTGCATCTGTAGATGAGGGCATATGATCCTTTGCAAGTGCATCTCAAGTGTTTTGTAGATCCTGTAACATAGTACAATGGTTATCTACGTGAAATATTGGGGCAGCCACTGTAATATCTAGACAATCAAGGTCAGGCACGAACATTGTAATGCTAAGGAGCAGGGGTTGGTCAACGCAGAGATCTTGTTGGGAGAATATTTAGTGGTCTTTGGACCCTATACGAATGTGTTGGCCAACTCCGACCAGTACCTAAAACTCTAACTAAGACTGCTTAAATTCATGGTTCATTCGCTCTGATACTGAATTGCCCTCCGGCCTGTATGGAGTTTGATATTGCAGCAGCACCCCCAACAATCTCATTACTTCCTTATAAGCCTTAGAGGCAAATGCTGGACCCTGATCGGAATGGAAGGTGCCGCAGGCAAATATTCCGACAAAGACACGCAAGTCTCTAATTACATTAAGCGTCAGCACAACATTGCGGCAAAACTCAAAGGAATCTCGTGCACAAATCCATTGCAACTAAAATATATTGTTAAGCAGTGTCTGAAGACAAAGGACCGCAGTGATCAAGGTATATACAAACAAACGAATGATTTGAAATGTAAAGCTGTGTGTGTGTGGTGGATTTACAACAGTGGACAGCTTAATCTGTTGACAAATGTCACAAGACATAACAGAATTATGTGTTTGTCCATACAGGCCATGCCACCAATAATGCTGCTGCAAGAGGTACACAGTTGCTGAAACTCCACCTTGCGCAGATGGATGCGCTCATGAGCTGAGAAACAGCCGATCCCCAAAGGTCGGTATTGGGGCAAACAGGACTTGCTCAGCTGACAAGTGATGAGAATATTTGGAAGGAAAAACTTTAGGGAATGACGTCCCATTCTTTGTTGCTGCCGCAGCAGCAAGAATATTATTGTCGATTTTAGTCATGAACCTTGTCACAGCTTTAACTGAACATGTGGCAACTGCAGACTTGGCTGCCTCATCATCAATAGAATTACCAACAGCATGCGCTTCCACACGCTGATTGCCAAGAGTATGTATAACTTGTGAGTGGCAGACTCTTCTCAAGATAGTTCAAACAATGGGGACCTAAGAAATGCGTTGACGTTTTGACCCTTCTGTGCCCCTGTTGGTGGTCACAGAGGGTCTTTTTCAAGACGGAGATACGAGGATTATATGTACACTGTCGGAAAAATGAAAAGGTGCGTGTGAGAGAGAGTGACCAAAGACAATTAATGGGTCTCAAGAAGGGGTAGAATATTACTCACCCTTTCAGGCATGGAGATTCATTGCCTGTGGTGCAGTGGCACAGGGGCCTGTAGATCAACGCGGCAAAATCCGGGTCAATATAGCTAGTATGCTTACATTCCGCTAAAAATGTATGGAAAAGTACAGTTAGGGAAAAGTATCCCTATGTAGTGATAAGCGCTGCAAGGATGTCTTGTGTTCAGGGGACTAAGGGCCCTAATAGGATGGCGGACGGACCTGCGTCCGTCCGCCACCCCAGAGGAGGAGGGACGTCCACAGGGGCAATGGCGGTTCTTCCATGCAAATTAGGATGTGACCGCCACCCTGGCGGTCACATCCTGTATGTTTAACATTGCGGCGGGTGCTGCTTGTTAAAAATGCATGCTTCGCATTTGCATGCACAAAGCGGCAGGCACCGGGCGGTGCCTGCCACTTTGTGCATGGAAATGCAGGGGGGTACCATAGGTACCCCCCATGTGCATGGCCCACCCCCCGTCACCTTGTGGGCCCGCACTGGGCCCCCAAAGAAATCACCGTATGCCTTTCCACGGCGGAGAAGCCGCCGCGGAAAGGCATCTGTTTAGCCCCATTGTAATATGGCTGGCGGTGACTGTTAGACACCACCTCCATTTTAGAGCTTTTCCGCCGCGGTCGTAAGGCGACAACAGCGGAAAAGCGGCGGACGGTCTTCCCGACCCCCCAGCCATCCTAATCTGGCTCTGGGTCTTTAAAGGCTCCACAGCGGTTTTTCCGCAATCTCCGGGGCGGAGGATCCGGAAAAACCGCAATCCTAATGACCCCCTTAGTTAGGATTTCTAGGTAAACATGCCATGTGTCTTGAAATAAAAAGGATTGATAATTTCCAAGATGAAGTGCACTATTTGGCGCGGGTGGATTGAAACGGCAAATTGGCGTAATGTATATCAATCACTGTCTCTGGAATCCGAAACCGTAAAACCTAAGGTCCAGCTAATGCAAAGGTGACTAGTTAGCCAAACCGGACATCAATAACTGTGACGTTTTATACTAAAACCCGGTTAGAAATTTAATGTCAACAAATTGGGCTATAACAATATGAGTATCCATTGCCCATAGTCGTAAGGAAATGAATGGAGACTCGTTATATGGGGAAGATTAACCCCCATCTATTTTGTTTGTCTTCTTCCGATGGTAACGACAACAGGATTGAAATATAAGGCCCGTAGTGACCCAGAGACTTCCCGCGCAAGAAAATGCAGTCAGCGTTATAGCGGGCAGCATCTCGGCCATCTACGTTACCGCGAATACAGAGCGCACAACAAAGGGCGCTGGTTAAAGCAATCGGAAGCCTCGAGGACGCCGCCACGTACAGAAACATCAAGGTTGCTAGGCAACGGCGTGGCGTCCTCTACTGTATTTCGCAATGGGCATGAGGAAAGGACGCAGCCTATCAGAGGTCTGCTAAGTGAGAAACGCTGGATAAGTGAGACGTTGATTTACACTATGGAAGGCAGGGATAATACGATCGTGGGGGGTCCTAGATAAGGCATGTTATATGAACACCCCGAGTGTATAGCGACAATTCAACTCTTTACTGAGTTACTCATATTGCAATTGCCCCATTTGTTGACATTACATTTCTAACCGGGATTTAGTATAAAACGCCACAGTTCTTGATGTCCGGTTTGGCTAACTAGTCACCTTTGCATTAGCTGGACCTTAGGTTTCACGGTTTCCTTTTTATTTCAAGACACATGGCATGTTTACCTAGAAATCCTAACTTAGTCCCCTGAACGCGAGACATCCTTGCAGCGCTTATCACTAGATAGGGATACTTTTCCCTAACTGTACTTTTCTGTACATTTACAGCGGAATGTAAGCATACTAGCTACATTGACCTGGATTTTGCCGCATTGATCTACAGGCCCCTGTGCCACTGCACCACAGGCAATGAATCTCCATGCCTGAAAGGGTGAGTAATATTCTACCCCTTCTTGAGACCCATTAATGTTCTCTGGTCACTCTCTCTCACACACCTTTTCATTTTTCCGACAGTGTACATAAAATCCTCGCATCTCCGTCTTGAAAAAAACCCGCCGTGACCACCATCAGGGTCACAGAAGGGTCAAACCGTCGACGCATTTCTTAAGTCCAGAAGGACCCGGTTTCCACACTATAGATGAAACTGTGAACACTAACTAAACTCTGGCCTTGTCTAAAATGAAATAACTCTGGATAATACCTTGTTGACACTGTATATATTGCTCACTTTGTCACTTTTTCACTATGCACAACTGTCACTAAACAGTAATTTGTACATGTTTTGAGCTACAATTGAACAGCTCATAGCTGAATGAAGGAATTCAGATAAATAATGAGCGAAAAACTTAATGAGTACTGATTTTCTTGTTATCTCATTTCTTTTTTGTGTGGAGAGAGTATATTCTGTATGACATTTAATGTACTTGGAAGTTATATCAGGCCTACCCGACAGAACACCTTCTTATTTAAAAGACTCTCCTTAAGAGCCAAAACTCAAACCCAAAGCTTTTTGTGCTTTATTGCACTGCATTTAGAATCTCAATAATCATTTTGTGAGCAAAAGAACAAATTATCAATAAAAGATTGCACACAGCAAAATGAATCGCATACTATAACAGTGGGAACTGCGGGATCAGCGAATTCTGAAGCTAACAAAAAGCATGTTATGTTTAACTAATTAATCATTAATTGATCATTTTAATTAATTAATTAATTATAATAAAGTATTGAAATTGTGTAATTAATTTTAGGTGTAGGTAGTGGGGTTTATAGGAGTACATGGTGGGAAGTAATGTATTTGTAATTAGATAATAATTAGTTATTAATCAATATTAATTAATTATTTGAATATTCCATATGGAAATTGTATAATTAATTTATTTGAGGTTTTGGGTTTATAGGTGTAAAGGGTGGGAAGTAATTTATGTATTAGTTGATCATTATTATTATTCAATTAATTGATATTTAGGCATTTCTTTATATATTTTTGTTTGTGGGTTTTACTTTTATAGGGGTAAAGAGAGGGGAGTAAATACATTTTACTTACATTATAATCAGTTGTTAAATACTATTAGTTTGTTAATTGAAAAGAAGTTTTAATTTTGTAATTAATTATTTTACAGTATAATTTTTGTTGTGGGTTGTGGGGATTAAATGGATAAAGTGTGGGAAGTTAATTAATTTTATTCAACCCATCAATCAATCAGGGTGTTTAAAAGCACGCTACTGACCCGTGAGGGTCTCAAGATGCGGGGGATTTGCAGCTCCGTTTCAGCCGAAAAGCCAGGTCTTAAGACTTTTTCTGAAGGTGTGCAGAGTTCGAGTGTCTGATGTTGACTGAGAGCTCGTTCCAGGCATTGGCTGCGACAAAACAATGAGTTTTAATTTATTTTCTTATTAATAATATTTCTTCAAATGGTAAATAATTATGTTAATTATGGAAGTACATTTTTTATTTAGATGTGGTTTGCGAATTGTGTGATGTTATAGGGTAGAAAAAATAAATAAAGAAAATGTATGTCATAATTAATGTTTTTGTTTCTAAATAATTTGTAATTATAAATATTTATCTGTTTTAAAATTATTTTTCATTTTATTGAATACAATATTTGTAGGTATTTGTTATATGTATTGAACAATATAATATGTTTTTTAAATATCAAATATATTTGTATTTTAATCTTTAACATATTTAGATATTGATTATTGATTTTGTTTTTTAAATATCTTTGTTGTTTATATTTTGTTTTTCATTTTTAACTGACTGTAGTGAGAATATTAATTGTTACTGCTCTGAAATCCAACACTTTCCCTACTGTTGCACTCACTGGATTGGGAATAGTAATTTTTACCCATGCGCTATCCAAAACTTTCCCTACTGTTACACTCACTGGAGGGGGAATTGTAATTTTTACCCATCTGCTATCCATCACTTTCCCTACTGTTGCAGTCACTGGAGTGGGAATAGTAATTTTGACCCCTTTGCCATCCAACACTTTCCATACTGTTGCAGTGACTGGAGTGGGAAATTTCAGTTTAAAGATTCTTAAATAGTTTGTTTTAATTTAACAATAAAATGTTATTTTTTTATTATATTTTATCAGTATATATATATATGTGTATATATATATATATACACATGTACATATATATATATTCAATGAAAAAACCATAGGTTATAGACCATATATAGTTAGGAATTCGCATTTACAAAACCTTATTTTACTCGCACAAAACCATTGAAATTCCATATATAGTTAGTTGCACTAACTATATATCGCGCACCCGCAATCCACTGCTGATGATGTCACATATTACATCATTCATGACATGGTCAGTGACATCACTGATGACATCACTGATGACATCTCAAATGACATCACTGATGACATCACTGATGACAACATCCAGTGACTGTATGTTTCTGTAAAGTTAAAATATGTCTTACATATTGAAGAATGAGTGGATGTATAAGTGTCTGGATGAAGGATTTAGTAGGTGCATGACAGACTGTATGAGTGAGTGATTAAATGTGTCTCACTGAGTGCATGGGTTAGTGACTAAACTGTCTTAATTTGTGCATCATTATGTCTGTTGTTCTGTAAACTGTTGCATGTGTTGATCAGTAGCTATATGAGTAACTATATGGGTTATTGATTGGTTGCCCAAGTATTTGTATGGGAGACTGAGTGTGTGTGTGGGTGGCTGGGAGGTGTATGACTCTGTGCATAGATGTGTGAGCAGTTGATTCACTAGATGTATGGGCTCAAGAGTGCATGTGGAAACAGCTGTATGGGTGGTTGACTGTGTGCATGAGTATATTGGTCAGTGAATGGATATCTCAGTGGTACATGTCAAAGTAAGTACATATGTAAAACACAATACATGTGAGAGTTGAGATATATAAATAACTGAACATAAGAGCCAGTGAATGTGTGAGTGGCTGTATCGATCACTGTGAGCTTGTATCAGGGATTATATAAGAGAGTAAATATGTGTTATTATATGTTTCAATAAGTAAGATGTGTATAACTGTATAGTTGAGGAAATGGAGGTGTGATTGATTCTTTGCATGACTGACTAGGTGTGTGAGTAACTCCATGGATGAGTGACAGTCTGTGAGTGTCTGTTTACACTGATTGTATCTAAGGTTATATTAGAGTCTGAAGAGGTTCATCGTATTATCACATGAATGATATCATCAGTGATGTGATCAGTAATGTCAAATGAGATGTCATCAGTGATGTCATCAGTGATGTCATCAGTGATGTCATTTGAGATGTCATCAGTGATGTCACTGACCATGTCATGAATGATGTAATATGTGACATCATCAGCAGTGGATTGCGGGTGCGCGATATATAGTTAGTGCAACTAACTATATATGGAATTTCAATGGTTTTGTGCGAGTAAAATAAGGTTTTGTAAATGCGAATTCCTAACTATATATGGTCTATAACCTATGGTTTTTTCATTGAATTTCAATGGTTTTTTAAAAGCAAATTTCTAACTATATATGGTCTATAACCTATGGTTTTTTCAGGGAGCTGAGGAGGCACAAAGCTACGCCGCTACCGAGCACCAAGACCGAGACACGACCCAGGAGCTCCCTTGCGGGGAGAACGCCGCCACCGAGCCAGGAGTCACTTACCTGACAGCTCCCTTGCCGGGAGAACGCCGCCACCGGAGCCAAGAGTCAGAGCCTGGGGAAATCGCGCCGCCGCTCCGGGACTACAGTTCCCGGCAGGCAACGCGGCGGCGCGTAACAGTGACGTCGCGCCAGGAGGCGCTTCTTAAGTGGGACAGAGCCGGCGGAGCGGGGGGAGCTGAGGAGGCACAAAGCTACGCCGCTACCGAGCACCAAGACCGAGACACGACCCAGGAGCTCCCTTGCTGGGAGAACGCCGCCACCGAGCCAGGAGTCACTTACCTGACAGCTCCCTTGCCGGGAGAACGCCGCCACCGGAGCCAAGAGTCAGAGCCTGGGGAAATCGCGCCGCCGCTCCGGGACTACAGTTCCCGGCAGGCAACGCGGCGGCGCGCAACAGTGACGTCGCGCCAGGAGGCGCTTCTTAAGTGGGACAGAGCCAGCTACGCGGGACGCGAGCGGGACGCCCGGGGCCAAGCCCGGGCAAAGGGCGGGCCCTCTTAGGCCCTCAGAGGCCCGAGGAGCCTGGCCTGGGCCAGACACCCTGTTCGGTTGGGATCAGCCAAAGGACATCGAGACTGTATAACTGTAAGTTGGCTGCTATATAAAATCGACCCTCTTGCTACACGGGGTTCGGCTTGGTAATTGACTATAAGTCGTATTTATCTGTTTTGTGTGCCATATATTGGACCTGCCATGTCTCACCCTGAGACTAGAAGTATGGCTTTAGCTGGGGCAAAAAAACTTACTGGCACCCTAGATGATTTTATAGTACGCACGCATGCCCTTATCGATGAAGGGATCATATTGATGGACAGAAGGGTGTCCCAAGATCTAGCTATGGCAAAGCGTTCCTCTTTGGGTCACATTGCACAAGCTTGTACACCTAATAATGTATCTGCCCCAAAGTCCCTTGTAATCGTTCATAAAGACCAGGGCAGCGATCTACCTGCCACACAGGAAGGTCTGGAGGCAACCCCAAATCTTTCTTTGCTACTGGAAAATGGTCCAGTGGCAATAGTCAACGAAACCATAGATAGTACCCTCACAGAAAGGGGGAGGAAGGAGGGGGCCATTCCTAAATTAAAAAGTAGTAAACAAAAGTCGACTAAAACCACTACTCGTAAAGGGAAAAAAGCCCAGACTGGTAAGATTCATGACTCAATCCAGCTGGATCCCATCCTACCAAATGTATGCACAAACCCAGACACCCATACTAATACTAACGGTGCTACGGGTGGTCCCCGGGTAAGTGTGGGCATAACATTAAGCTTGCCAGATGAAACCATCTTGGATAGCAGCTTGGAGGGGATATTGGAATTAAGTGGGGTAGTTGATAACCAAGCGAGAGGGAACGAAGACAGTAGTAGCCTAAGCATGGCTAATAATAACATCTTTGCTATGCTAAAAATTCTTTTGGAACCCATTGAGGTCAGGCTACGATGCCTGGAAACAATATTGACTAATATCCATAAAGATATTAGTGCCCCTAGCTTTAATTCGAACAACAAAGTTACTGAAAAGAAAACAACTACAAATAGACCACCCACAGCTGCTAAAAGCGATGGTAATATCAATCCATCTCTAAAAACTACTTCTATTCCACCTCCAAAACCCACCACTAACCCACCCCTAAAAGTTATACCAACACCCAAAAACCCCACCATCATTGATCAAACAGCCCCACCCACGCAAATTCCTAAGGGTAAAGTTAATGAAGAAAAGAGGGAGACACGTAGAAATATACATTTACCACCAGAAGCCTCAACATATGTTGTGGTCCTTACTGGAGTACCCCAACCTGCTGACAAATCATATGAAAATAATGGGGGACTAGTCAATAAAACAATACATTGGTTAAATGATAACTACCCCCTCCCCCCAGCCTTCAAAAGCAATATCCTCATGGTTGAAAGGGCTCCATGGGTGGGGTACAATAACATTAATAAAAAAAGGATACAAGGTGATTGTGTAGTAATAACATTTGAGAATCCCCGCACTGCAGAATTTATTACATCAAGGCCCCCAAGAAACCATGGTCTGTCAGTCGTGGCTAGGCCATTATCCTATTTTTACCCGGAGGGTGAACAACCGGACAATAGGTGGAGTTGGACCAGGGAAAACCGCCGTCATGGTGGTAATACTGGCCAGCTCCCTGATAACAACTACCACAATATACCGTGGAATGGGAGGCATGACGATGGCTGGAACCTTGTGAAACACAAGGCCAGGCCTCCTTATTTCCACCCACAGGGCTTTGATCCAGGATGGATAGGCAATGTTCAAATTCCCCCGTTTTTCCCATGTTATAATCGGTTTGACTGCTTGGAAGCAGTGGATTGACTCCCCAAGATTAAGGAAGATCACTGGCTACCTATTAATCCCGCAGTCCAGGATTCTATAAGCTGTCCTGGGGAGGAGGAAACCACAGAAATACAGGGGGGAAATGAGCACATACAAGAGAGCCAGGCTAACAGCTCAGGGGACACTGTAGATATGTCTTCTGTAGACAGAGACTCCTGTACGGTACTATTCTGGAATGTGGCTGGGTTAAGACAAAAGATTACAAATCCAAGCTGGGATGAGGCCATTACTGACGTGGGAATATTAGCCCTTCAAGAAACCTGGGCTACCACGCCAATACACCTAAACGGCTACAAAACATACTTTACCCCTGCGGTGGGTGGTGTACACGGAAGACCCAAGGGGGGGTTGATTGTATACATATCAAACCTCTTAGTATATGATAAAATTGTTTTTTCCCCTGGATCAAGCTACTATCAAAAAATCGTGATACATACCAGGAAGGGTCCAAAGATGGTTCTTTTTAATTTCTATAATAACTGTTCCGATAGCATGATTAAGGATGTACTTGACACACTAGCCCTAGAAATGCAAAATGAATTTGATAAGAGTAAGAGGGCGGAAGTTATGATATTATGGGGGGGTGATTTTAACTGTACTCTCTGCAAAAAGGGCCAAAAGGGTATCTGTGGACTAATGTTGGAACAAGGCGTCAATTTGACACATTTTGAACACACCCTACTAGGCGACTTACTGAATGAAATGCTTTTTAATTTTAATCTTGGCTTTGTAAATGAATTAGCACACCATACAACGGCGTTTGCCCCAACCTTTGTCGGGCGAGGTGCTTCAACTATTATTGATTTTAGCTTATGCACACTTAGCTCTGCAAATAGATTGGTCAAAGCAAACATCATGGATCTACCATTGAGTGACCACCTGCCACAGGTATTAAGAATGGAAAACCTATTTACCGTAGCTGACATTAGAGAATGTCAGAACCAAATGGTTCAGGACATAAGGGTAGGGTCTCAAAATGGCTATAACCTCAGATGGAGTAGATTGGTTCCAGATGATTTTCTGCATAAAATACTGACGAACTGCATGAATAGCTTTTCTATCTGTTTAGACGAACATGCAGAGAAGTGTGAAGTAATAACCCATTTTAGCATTATCTCTAGCAAAATTAAAGAGGCAATGTGGGTTAATAAGACAAATTCCCTAAAGTCCAATAGGAAATGGTTTGATAGGAAGTGTACTAAGGCCCTAACAAAGCTTAGGTATGCAATACATAATAGACCTAAGGATGTAAACCAAATTAGAATTGCAAGGAAGGACTACAACCTGGCCTTAAGGGATAGGAAGACCTTGATAAAAAGGGAGGCATGGGATAACCTATGCGACGCATCAATATCAAAGGATCCGGCGGCTTTCTGGAGGGCTATTAACACCCCCCTCCTATATGAACAGAAAGCACGCATGGAAATCGCCATCTCAGAAGATGAGTGGGTGTCCCATTTTTCCTCCCTTTATATGGCTGTGGAACCAACCTCTGAAGCAGGTCAGGAGATGGGGTTGCTAAATCTTGATACATCTAGAACCTTGACTGTGACCCTCCCTGAAGTTACAGCAAGCCTAAAGGCGACCAAGGGGGGTAAAGCAGCAGGCCCAGACGGCATACCAGCTGACCTCTATAAGGCTAACATCGACTTGTGGGGGCCACTGTTGGTTCAGCTCTTTAATGCCGTCCTGGCAAATAGCCCAATACCTACCTGGTTTACATCAACAATAGTCCCAATATTTAAGAAAGGGGACAGGCTAAGTTGTACATGCTATAGGCCAATCTCCTTATTGGATTCCTCTATAAAAATTTTGGGAAGAGTGATTTTAGCTAAACTACAAAGCTGGGCCGATGAAACTGGGGTGTTAAGTGACTTCCAATTTGGGTTCCAAAAGGGCCTAGGGACCATAGAGCAAGGTTTGAATCTTTTCACCTTGCAGCAGAAGTATATAAAGGTCAAAAAACAACGTCTATACCTCACATTCGTTGATCTATCATCAGCCTTTGTCTGCGTGTCACACATTAAGTTATGGTCAATTATGGCTGATTTGGGGGTAGACAATGCCATTATATGCTTTCTGAGAGAGCTGTATTCTGGGGCCACTGCCAGTGTCAGATTTGGGAAAAATGGTGAATGTAGTAGACAATTTGGGATCGGTCGGGGTGTGCGCCAAGGGTGCGTCTTAGCCCCCTTCTTATTTCTGTTATACATAAACGGAATGGAAAGGCATCTTGTGCAGGAGGGCAGGGACATGCCTATGGTGAGAGGTAGGCCTGTCCCTGCACTGATGTACGCTGATGATGCTGTTCTGATGGCGCGCTCCCCAATGGCTTTACAAAGCTTGGTAACAGCCTTGAATACCTTCATGCTTGACTTAGATTTGAAAATAAATTGTTCTAAAACTCTATCTATGTATTGTGGGTCCAGAACAAACAAGCATGTGAAGCAAATCTTTGTAAACTCCAATCCCTTAGAAAGGACCCCCACCTTCCCTTATCTAGGGATACTGTTCCATGAAAGTGGCTCATGGACTACAGCTATTCACGCTAGATCTTTGTTATTTTCTAAGACTATCATGGCCCTGAAATGTTTTATTAAAAAACTAGGTAAAAAACCCATAAAAGAGATTTTAACTGTTTATAATGCGACCTGTATATCGGTAGCCATCTATGGGGCAGGATTATGGGGTTATTCAAATATTACCTCAATTCAAACCCTGGAAAACAAGTTGTTATGTCACATCCTGTCTGTACCCCAAAGTACTGCAACAATGATATGCCATGCTGAATTGGGAATATCTTATGTAACTGACATTATTAGAATTCAGCCAGTTCTTCTTTGGCATAGGGTCTGGACAAATGAAGAATGTGTTGTTAATCGGGCTATTCTCAAAGACATCATGGTATTGGACAATATCAGGGACTACAAATGGATAGGCTATGTCAGAGACTTTCTTGAAAAAATAAGTTGCCCCCAATACTTTGAGGAGCCACAATCAATGGAATACATAACCAGAAGAGACTTGAAACATCTGTGTATGACCTACCTCAAGGAAAAGAGAAATATAGAGGAGGCAAGAAAAAAGACTGTCTCTGCCCACCAGGATATTATACGTGGAGAGAAATTGCAGCCATATCTTTCACTGTATATGTCTAATCATGAACGGTACCTCTTGACCCGATTTAGATTGAACATAGTCTTCAGGACACTGTCATTCCCCGTGATGAATTGTTGGACAAGGGACCTATGTTTTTGCCCATGTGATGATGTTTCCCAACAATCGGATATACATATTTTATTTTTTTGTAAATTTTATACCTTTCCCCGGAAGAAACTTATCATCCCTATTCTTAAAGACCTAAATGTTTACAGATGTCGCCTAGCGTTTACAGAGTGCCAGAAAATGGATACTGTTTTTATGGTCGCCTCAATTGCAGAATTTTTAAAATTGGTTTTTAAATGCCGTAAATCAATGCAAATGGATTAATCTTTTTTATTGTATACATGAAATTTAAGACTGTTCGTATGGATTTAACTTAATTTTGCTGTTTCTTGTATTTTGTAATTTTAAATGGAAATGTACTTACTCTACCTTTTGTAAATTGCACCTTACATGCTACTTTTATGGTTATTTTGTATTTTTAACCGAATAAAGTACTTTTGAATCAGTGAATTTCATTGGTTTTTTAAAAGCTAACATCTGTAGCTGTAAAATGTATTATTCTTTAAATCCCAAAATATATATAGATATTTATTGATAATTTTTTTTAAATATTTTTTTCTTCGCTTCTAGTTCGCGAACCGGGAAGCTTTCCGTTAGCTCATCTTGATGCCGCGATCTAGTCCGCGAACCGGTCAACGTTACGTTAGCGGAACAGTGACGCGTCGCGGAAGCGCGACATATCACGTTATCGCGTAATGCGTCTAATGACGCGTCGCGTTAGCGCTCCCGGAAGTGCTCCGGACCGCGAACCGGAAGCGATCTGGGACGCGGCGCGCGCCGCGTAACGTAAGCGGAACAGGTCATGTGACTTGTTTATCAAACTTCTCATTGGTTCATTTCACTTTTGGTTTCCAAATGATGTATGACTAGGTCATGTGACCTAAAAATAACACTTTTCATTGGCTCAGAACTTTTGTTTTCCCCAAATCATGTAATCCCCTCCTTATTTCCTCACTCTGACTTTCATCTTGGTGAGAGAAAGACCATTTATCTGAAGATCCACAATGGCTTCCATTCTTGCTGCAGCTGGTGCACCCCCACCACCACCTCCACCTCCTCATAAGAAGAGAGGACCACCTAGTCAAATTCTGACTAACAGAGAGGAGGAAGATGAGGAAGAAGAAGAAGAGGAGAGAGAGGAACAACAATTTGTTGATGAGTTGCCCCGGGTTTCTAAACGAAAATCCAGTTTTATCTGGCAGTTTTTCACCATCCCTCCTGGAACAAAGAAAGTGAATGCAAAATATGCCACCTGCCTCATCTGTGACTACAGATTGTCGAGAGGCACAGAAAAGAAGTACAGTATGGGGAACTATACAATGCATCGTCACATGAGCAGGTGGCATCCCAATAACTACAGCCGGGCTGAATTAAGGGATCTTATAGACAATCCGACGGCAACTCCTGTGGCAAGATCTACATCCACATTGTCTTTGACGGGAAGAGAGGCACAAGAGACTGTGCCAAACATCCAACCTAACTTTCAGCACATAAAGTTAACTTGTGTTTACTGTGGTGAAATGCTGTCCTATGGCAACATGAGCATCAACCTCATGAACATTGCATATGAAAATCATAAATGCCCTAATGCACCCAAAAAGTAATTTTCGTTTTTTTGCTCCAGTTGAGCCGTTTTGAAAGCCTGTTTTTTGTTGTCTCCCCTCCATAAAAAAAACAAAAAAAACATAAAACAGTTCTAAAAATACAAAAAAATCAAAAAATGTTCAAAAAATAAAAAAAAAATATAAAACAACAAAAACAAAAAAAAACAGTTCTTTTCAGAACTACCCCCCCTTTCAAACAAAATTGCTAGAATGTTTATCACTCTGGCAAGCTCTATTTCTTTTGGTTCGCTTCAAGTTCGCTGACCGGTTCGCGAACTTTAAGCGAACTAAAAAAATATTTTTTTAAAAAAAAGAAGAGTTAGTATAAGGGAAGTAAACAGAGAATAATGTAAAAAGAAAGACAGCTAGAGAGAGTAAATGAGAGATAGTGTCAATGACATCATCAGCAGTGCATTGCGGGTAAAAAGAGTGGAAAACATTTACCTTATAATTCTTGTTACCTTTTTAAAATATTTTTTCATACTTTCAATCTGTAAAACAAAGAACAAACATTTCAAAAAATATTAAAACATGTATTTAAAAATTAGAAAAGACAAGGGAAAAGGTTCAAAAACAAACAGTTTTTCAACAACTTTAACATTTACAGAAGTCTCTGCTTTTCTACGTCCCCTACACAATCCTAAAGATATATATTCGAAAGAAACTGTATCTTGATGTTGCTGAACTGAGGCCTATTTTGCAACATGATGTTTTTCTTGCACTGCTAATGTCTCACAATAGTGATCCAATAGCAGCGCAAAAAAGATGTAAAGCCATCATAAAATTGTGTCTAACATTGTAAATGATTGTTTTAGGATGCAAATAAGATGTGTGCTTTCAAGAGCTTTCTTTGTGGTGAGGCCTCTTTTTTTTTTTAAAAAAAAAACACTACCCAGAAGTACAGCACTCTAAGCATTAAAATTGATATTTACAGAACTCAGCTTACCCATATGTACCACACATTTCTAAATGTATATCATAAGGACAAAAAGCATAACATTAATTATACATGTTAAATGGTTTATTTTTGCTGTTCTCAGAATGTATCAAATTTCACTTAAATCAGTGACTTGAAGGTATTCATCATGTAACAGCGGGGAAAAAAAAACACAATCAAAATGACTGTGTTTAAAAAACCCATACAACCTAATAAATCTGATTTCAAAACTTCTTAAAATTAACTTACTTTCAATGACGTCAAACGATCTCCTATAAACAGCATCCACTCTGTTGTGCTTTAAATATTTTCAGCCCGCCACTTTCTGAAAGAAAACCTCCATCGATACGTGAAATATGTTACATAGAAAAAAAACTTCTCTCATTATATCACATGTTTCCACTAGGCCAAATCATGTTGCCGCGATTCGCAAATCTTGTAATTCTTCCAATCAAATCCCGACATTTTCTATTTTCGCAACTTTCAAAAATAAAATATTTGAGATTATTTTCACAATCCTGGACTACTAATATCTTACTCTTCTTTGTCACTCATGTTCTCCTTTTCCTATGACACTGATACTGCTTACTATGAAGCAGACTTACTTGCATCAGGTTTATATAGTTGGATTTTTAATCGAGACAGCATTGCAGACTTACATTCCCTCTACTTAAAATTTTGGTTTTAAAAACACCAGGTAAGAATTTTTAAGGTCAAACGGCAATTTTTTTTTGAACGTTACAACAGAATCATTACAGAATGACCAGCCGTTTCCAGACTTTAAGTAAGCTGTATAATGTCCTGATGTTGTTGATGGACCATCGTGATAGATAATTGCTACAGTAACAAAAGTCCTCCCTGATATTGACAGCTGAGAAGCCACAAAATTTTTTATTAAAGTTGACAATTTTGATCCATCAGGCCTACATCGTTGCATCATTAAAATGACATACTGGCCATATCTACGTATAAATAATGTTGACATCATATCACATTTACATTGGCTACACTCCATGTTGTGATCCGCTGCATTTACTAGCTTATTAAAGGAGACTGATTTACTGTCTGGCAAAGTTAAATATATAAATCTTTCTGAGTCTACACTAGTAGTACTTGATACCATACAGTTCTCGCAGTCATGCTGCCATTGATAAGAAAGCCCAAACAGGTGATCTACATCTACACCCTCAACTTGCAATATATCAAGCATATACATTAAAAACTCCTGACAATCTTGCTGATTATTTTCAGAGAAGTCTGTTTGACCTGAACATTCATCTAACAGATAACGAACTTCAGACACACTTTCTACTTTTGTTCGATCAGTGCTACATTTCTCGAAAACAGAATTCAACAAACAGCATAAAATTTGTTCAGAATTCAACAGAATCTGTTCTTTTAAACTCTCTAGTGAAAAGAGAACATTAACCACTACATTTGCATAGCAGTTGACACCAGAACTGTTTTCAAATTGAAAACCGACAACATCTTCAACAGAATCCACTTTCTTTCTGCTAACAATTTTCGGTTCATTGACTTTTAGTCTTTTTGCAACAACCTCCCTACTATTACTGCTATTTCTACGTTTGCGGCCTACCACACGTTTCTCAAACAAAGGATATTGAGGCAAATGTGGCGCATACTCTCTTCTTAACCTATTGTATTCCTTAACACAATCTAGATCCGCACAAATGTTTGTGACATCACAGTCAATCAAGTACAATCCCGATAAAGTTCTAACTCGTGACAATGCCACATATGCCATACCCTCCTTGAACACAGAACTGCCAATATTCACCAATGCACAGTCTACACTTAAACCTTGCGATTTATGGATTGTCACCGCATATGCCAAGCAAACAGGAAACTGTTTACGGCGAACATATAAATCTTTAACAAGCAAAAACCTAGCAGAACAACGACCAATTTGCTGTACTTCCTCAATGCCATCAAATTTAATTTTTAAAAATTCTATTCCATCTCTATTTCTGTATTTCTCAAAATCAACAACATTACCCATTGATCCATTTACCAGACCTCTTTCTACATGTAAATTCCTTCTCAAAATAATTCGGCAATTTAAACACACATTCAAAGTCTTTTCAAAACCCGCTGTTTTAGATATAGTCTTCTCTAATGAATCCAATTTTGATTTCAAATTGTCTGACAAAATAATTGTTGATCCCATATGCTCTAATTTGTCGATAGCTTCAAGTTTCACAATCTCTTGCTTTTCTAAATTCAACATTTTGTTGTTGAAGATGGCACATTCTGCAAGAGTTGGCATGAGACATATCCCGGATTTCTTCTCAGTAATTTTCTGAAAAATATTCTCAGGCACAATCTCTTGTTTGGGATACAAATTTGACAGTAACCGTGCATTTAAAGCTTCTTTCCCATGCTCGGTCACTTTTCCAATTCTAATATCTTGTAGAATATTCTTGTAATCTTCATCCTTTGCCTGACGCATATTTTGATGCAGTTCTGCATAATTGAAGTTTAACCATATATTGACGTTGCCAATGCTCCCTAGGCACTTCCTGGTATCTTCATGCGTGAGTATTTTGAACACAGGTTGACCTTTTACTGGTGTCAGCTGTAGAAGATCTCCGAAAACAATAATGTGTTTCCCACCAAATAAGACATCATATTCAGTTTTAAGTACTTCTTGCATTCTCAAATGCACAAAGGCAAGCATGACATTGGAAACCATGCTTACTTCGTCAATGATAAGTAGTTTCATTTTCCTCAAAACTCTTGAAACTTCACAGCAAGCATCTCCAGATAACTTGTTGTATTGTAATTTGTTGTCATGCTCCACCGGCAGCATCAATAGACGATGCAAAGTAATACCTTTAATATTATGTGCTGCCAGTCCAGTAGGAGCGGTGACAACACAAGACAGCGATGACTCAGTCCTTTCCTGCAAATAACAAGAGATTGCTTTAATGAGGAAACTTTTTCCAGTTCCCGCTTCTCCACTCACGTACAGTCGGACAGGCTTCAACGACGTACACGAGCACTCTTTCTTCTCATGACTTAATCCGTGCTCAATTTCCTTGGTAACTTCATCATATATTTTCCTCTGCTCAACGTTGAGTTGTTTTTCCAAGTCTTGTAAGTTAACTGAATCCTCCTGAGCATGTGCCATGGCTCTTTCTACTTCATTCATAGCAGTGGCAGCTTCATTTTCGATAATAGGTCCTCCAAGTGGATCTTGACTCAATGAAACAGAACTCTGACTGTCCTGAGAACTGTCTCTGGCAATCTCGGCTGCAATCGTTGCTTCCTGCTCAATTTCCAAAGTTAGCATTTCTTGATATTTAGAAAAAGCAGGACATTCTATGGACTCCTTGGCTGCATTGAAAGAGTCTTCGTAACAGAGGAAATCTCCAAGCAGTTCCTCTTCTGCACGCCAAGGCTTGAAAAGTTGCAAAAGTGCTAAATAGAAAAACTCCTTTTTTTCTGGAGATTCGCCACTTAATTTTCGATGGTTTACTAATTGGCATTTTCTTTGCTTGACCAGGCATCCCTCACTTCCAATTACAGCATACACTCCTTTCTCAATATCTTCTTTGATGTTCCTCTTGAATATATAATTTTGGAGAACCTCATATAGACAAACATTCTCAAGGTGACTGCTTCGATTTGGATAATATGTATCCAACATGTTGGTCTTCAAAATGTCGGTACTGTTTGGTTCCTTTTCTGCCAAATACTCAATTTCCCGAACAGGTTTTAGAACTCGATTTCGCGTTGCAGCAAGACCAAGACTCGCCCAAACGAGACTCCTGGATTTGGCATAGAGACTTGCTGAAGACAATCGATCAGAACATTCGTAAGCTCCGATTTCTCGATGCGACAACATCTTCAGACTGAAACTGTACAACTTCTTGCTGAGGCTCTTTTCATGGGAAATGTCCTCCCACATATCCTTCAGTTCGGTCTTTTCTTTTTTGGTGATGTAAGATGTCACATACCGAGCCACAGCCATACAGTTGTCAGCCACAAACTGTATATCCATGTTGGCATTCCACATGGACAAAATCACTGGGTTGTAGTCATTGATGTACTTGGACTCTTCGTTCCTTTTCAAATTGTATGTATTCTTGGGTGATTTCCTCGTCACATTATGTCGCAGCGAAGACATCAAACTGTTCACTCTTCCTTTAGAAATCACCGGTCGTGGAAAGTTGAAACGACATTTGGTGTAGAACTTGTCCTTGTTTCTGAATTTACGACGACAGTACTTTCCACAACGATGGCTTTGGAAACGTAGAACTTGTTCTCTTAGACTTTTCTTCTCCGTTGCGTTTGGAACAGCACACGTAGAATACTGTTCGATGAAATTCATCACTAAGTCATCCGGATCTGTTCCAAATTTAGGTGCATCCTTGATCCACAGCAACATATGTATATGAGGGGCACCTCTTGCTTGATACTCCTTTCTCCAGAAGAAATCCAACACCTCTCCAAGAGGTGGATTCTTTTTATTTGTGATGAAAGACATCATAGCTTCAAATCTATGATTGAAGTACCTGCATACATTCACAGGATCCAAAGAACACAGTTCTCCAGGTGTCTTGAATTCAATGTTTTCAATATTTCCATTTGCCTCTCGTAGAAATTCAAGTAAGTCATCCCAGCCATACTCGGCACAGCTCAGAGTGAGGAACCACGTCGGAGTTCCTAAGTTCCTCAGCATACATTTTAAATCACCATGACGACGGTACCAGTACTCATTAGTACCACGCTGACACGCCATGAGATTAATTAAGTGAGAATCCAAAATACTGTCTTGGACATTGACTTTATGCATAAAGTCACTTGCCGAGATGTTTCGCATCTGTATACCACTTTTTAAGATGTGGTTCACTGCATATGACAGTCCAGACAGATCGCTTTCAAACAGGAGATGAAACAAATAGGGAATGCATTGCCGAAACCTAGGATCTTCTGCATACAATCGTAAAGTCCGGTATTCAGACGCAGGAATTTCACGAGGTCGCTCATCATATCTTCCTCCTTGACCTGTGGGAAATAGCTGTGGGAAACACCGAGCTTCCAAACTTTCCTCCCAAACACTAATGGGACTCCCTTTGGCTTGTTTCATTTGAAACAACTCAATAGCATTCCCCATGACTTCCTTGGAATGCAAAGGATGAACACTATAATGTTCATATATTTCTTCACTTTTAGAGGCCTCTACTTTCTCAATTTGGCCAGCACACAAATCGCTATCCTCTTCATCACTTACTTCCTCTTCTGCAACATATACATTCTTATAGTACTTATTATTTTTCTTCAAATACACTGTTGCCTTTTTGACTTTCCTAACATCCACTAAATCTTGCCATATTTTCTTATTCTTTGTCGGAACCCCATTAACCAAGATAACCAGAGGTTCCTCTTCCACTTTTTCTATTCCAATTGTGTTAATGTTTTTGTTCAAATCTAGAGGCAAATAAACAACTCTTCCCTTTAATCCTCTCTGTAAATCTGCTGGAGGCAACTTCCCTGTCTTTGGCTCCATTCTTACAATAGCCTGAAAGGGATGGATACTTTGAATCAAAATAGATTCATAAGTATTTAAATCCTTCAATTCAGAAGGAATCTCAACCAATTCCAGATTATTATGAACTGCCCTAGCAGGCATCTGGTTTTGGTTTAATTTATTACAACAATAAGTACACACACGTTGATCCGATCCCAAATCAAAATAATTTTCTACCATCAAGTATGTGGCTAAATCCTTCCATTCACTATTATTTTCCCTTTCACTTTTTGCATATAAATCCACTACCTTAGTCTGATTCTTATAATAAGTGCGTCGACAACATACACAAGTGAAATTAGGCCTCTCACTTGATTTCATCTGAAACGTGGCAATTTCCTTCTGAAAATTATCTGTACTGGAAACCTGTACATTATCTTCCACATTACCCTCTACTTCAGGGTCAATTTGAACATTCTCATCTTTACTACCAAAGTAACGAAACTCAATTTCTTCACAAAGATTCTTCACATCTATTTCAGAACCATGCAAAAGAGCAGCACATAACTGTTTAAGCATAATTGCTGGACTCTTAGCATAATACAACATTCTCACTAATTTTCTCACTTTATTATGATGCACTGCTAGCATCCTGAAATGATGAAAAACACTCTGGCATACTCTCCTGGAAAGACAAGCCAGTGAATGACCACGCAAACCTGTCATTTGTCTCACTCTGCAAGGATCTAAATCTTGCAACAACTTCATTTTCTGCTTCAAACTTTTCTTATTAAATGTCCGTATAAAATCACAAAGCAAATTGATGGAAACCTGTCGCACACTGCAAATAGAACTACACTTCCAAATGTACACAGGACCCTTAGGACGTCTTCCTAAAACCTCATCACTTAGCGCCTCTTCTGTCTCTGTTGTCACAAGTTGTTCTTTTTCAACTGGACAACCATCCTTCACTTCATAAGCTCGACCACTTATGTCAACTGCATGCACCAAATCATTATCCTGAAAATAAGTCTCCTCATTAAAAAATGCCTCAGAACTTGAACTATGCATCCATTCTCCAGAAAAAACTTCACAAAAGTTAGTACGATTTACTACTCTCTTCCATCTACTTTTTGTTTTGAAATCAGAAATTACCTTGCTTAGTTTCCTAATTCTATTGATTACCAAAATAAACAACTTTCGCTTGATTTCAAAAGCATGATCAATAATTTTCTCTACATTTTTCTTCTTCCTATAAAATGCCGCTTTCTGTTGGCCTTTCTTTTTAATATTTTTCAATAAATTAACTAATATCCTATTACGGAACATTCGTTGTCGAATGTCCCTAAACTGTTGTTTCCTTCTACTATCATGCACAGAGTTATCTCTTCCTCTACCAGTAACATTTGTGATGTGTCTCTCCTTTCCATTTAAATAACTTTTGTTTTTGTGAACAGACACATTTTTTTGAGCAACATTTTTTTTACTACAAATATTTCTTAAGAATGATTTCGTGCTCTTACCCGGACCTTTCTTGGTGTTTTGACAAGTATTTGGGGAAGAGGACTGCTGCAATAAAACATCATCCTGCTGTCTTTGACGTTTTCTAGCCTTTCGTATTCGACTTCTGGAAGGCATTTTCCAAACTATGAAAGAATCTGCAGTTGAATCTGTGAAAAAATATAATATAAAATGTTATTAACCACTATTACCAAACAGTAAATAAATAACAGTCATCTAAAACTTAATGCCGTACTAATTATTTAACATAGCAAATATTTTCCACCAGCACTGCATCACAAAAATGACACTCAATGGTACAAAACAGGCATACAACACTCATAAATCACTCCCTAATATTTTAAATCATTAATTCAGGATGACGATAAGATGTAGCCTATCTAAAGGTTTGTTTAGGCCCAGATCTTTGGACTGTGGTGAATGTGTGTCATTGATCCACATTCAGTCCATCACCTGTTTTGTTTATTTGAGGTGAGGCCAACACATGGTTGCAGATAAGATTTTCACTGAAAAAAAACCAAGGTAAAAAAACATGTGAAGGCCTACCAATGAAGTAAATCATTAAATGAAAACCAATACATTTCTGGAAATATGCACTACTAGTGCTTCATAAGATGTTTTGGGTCATATTTATAAGTTATTTGAGTATCTAGTATGCTATTTTACATTCTTCATGGTCCAAATTTATTGTAAATACGCTCCCACCTGCGGTTGGCAAATTTAGATTTTGATTATGGGAGTTAGATAGGCATGTTAATAATTTCCCAAAAATGGTATATAACCCCAAACAACCTTTGTAGCAAATGCTCTTAGCCATGTTATCCACCTCCCATTGGATAACATGGCTAAGAAGTGCTTGCAAATGTGATAAAAAAAGGCCTGCAATGCATGAATATCGCAGAAAAATCAGCGATATTCATGCATTTTCCAGCAAATGCTCTTAGCCATGTTATCAACTTCCTATTAAATAACATGGCTAAGAACTGCTCAGGGCACCATGAGGAACGCTTTCCATTTAAAAAGGGAATATTAACATCAAAGACACTAAAATGCCTTCTAAATATGAACCCAAACAACCTATGAAGCAATGTGGAAAAAACTGCCGCAATGCATGAATATAGCAGAAAAATCAGCGATATTCATGCATTTTCCAGCAAATGCTCTTAGCCATGTTATCCACTTCCAATTAAATAACATGGCTAAGAACTGCTCAGGGCCCCATGAGGAACGCTTTCCATTTAAAAAGGGAAAAATAACATCAAAGACACTAAAATGCCTTCTAAATATGAACCCAAACAACCTATGAAGCAATGTGAAAAAAAACGGCCACAATCCATGAATATAGCAGAAAAATCAGCGATATTCATGCATTTTCCAGCAAATGCTCTTAGCCATGTTATCCACTTCCTATTAAATAACATGGCTAAGAACTGCTCAGGGCCCCATGAGGAACGCTTTCCATTTAAAAAGGGAAAAATAACATCAAAGACACTAAAATGCCTTCTAAATATGAACCCAAACAACCTATGAAGCAATGTGAAAAAAAACGGCCACAATGCATGAATATAGCAGAAAAATCAGCGATATTCATGCATTTTCCAGGAAATGCTCTTAGCCATGTTATCCACTTCCTATTAAATAACATGGCTAAGAACTGCTCAGGGCCCCATGAGGAACGCTTTCCATTTAAAAAGGGAAAAATAACATCAAAGACACTAAAATGCCTTCTAAATATGAACCCAAACAACCTATGAAGCAATGTGAAAAAAAAACGGCCACAATCCATGAATATAGCAGAAAAATCAGCGATATTCATGCATTTTCCAGCAAATGCTCTTAGCCATGTTATCCACTTCCTATTAAATAACATGGCTAAGAACTGCTCAGGGCCCCATGAGGAACGCTTTCCATTTAAAAAGGGAAAAATAACATCAAAGACACTAAAATGCCTTCTAAATATGACCCCAAACAACCTATGAAGCTCTAACAGTACATATCCTGAAATTTAATTCATTTCAAAATTCGTTTTTAAACACAGCATATAAATCAATTGTATACCTGCATTCATGAAGAAATAACTAAAAATGTCCTTGAGACACATGAAAGTGTTTTCTGGAATGCCTTAGCACCATTTTTGGGACACTATTAACATGGCTAGGTAACTCCCATAATGAAAATCTAAATTTGCCAAGCACAAGTGGGAGCGTATTTACAAGACACTTGCCCCATGAGGAACACTTTACATTTTAAAAGGCGAACATAACATCTTAGACACTCAAATACCTTATAAATATGGCCCAAAACAACCTATGAAGCTCTAGCAGTAAATATCCAGAAATGTAATTGATTTCTGAAATCGTTTTTAAAAGCAACATATCTGTTTCAGCTTACATAACAGACCATGAAATGGCCTCCATGTATTACAATATCTTGTGTTACTGCATGCCAGAATGTTACACCAAATATGCCATTATAATTTCTCTATGAAACTAATTCTATTAGTATATAACTAGAGACAAAACCACATTTTAAAAACACAGCTTTCTTCATCATTTTCTCCTTAAATCATACTATTCTCTATCTAAATTAAATAAATCTTTTCTCACCTTAGCAAATATTTTTTGAGTTTTGAAAACAGTCTCAGAAATACACCAAATTGTCTTCAGCAGAAGAAAAAGGATGCACTCCAAAGGCTGCAGCTATTGAAAGCACAGAAATACAGATATTCTTTTCACATATCTATCATATTAGCCAATCATACCTCTTCCCTCACTTTTTTCAAATCAAAACCCTTCCCCCCTCTGCCCTGTCTGCCTTGTTTCCATAGCAACCACCTCCTGGAAGACCTCTCATGTTTGCAAATTCACACAACAATGTTTCAATTGAACTCTGAACTCTCAGTGCACCTGCGTATCCAGTGCAATCTTTCATTAATTGTTTCTTCCTTGACCATTCAAATTACATCTTTCAAAGAACACATCCATGCACCCTAACTTTCTGTTTTCAGAAATGTAAATGCACCAATCACTGCTAATGAATCATTAGCATTGTAAATCCACAGTTTTTTTTCTTTAGAAACTCCTACTGTTTCAACTGCCCTTTCATTACCACACTTCATCTGACTGCAGAACAACCTTCTTCAACCATGTTTAACGTCTGGATTGTTGGACATAGTTACATCCACTGGGCTCAAAGGTATGCTGAGAGCAGAAATTTACACAACCTCAATTTACAAGATGTGGAAATTAAGTGGTTGGGCCAAAGAGGATTAAAATGTCACCAATTGATACCATTGGTGAAAACCTTTATGCATTTGCCAAAACCTGACCTGTTAATAGTGCACTGTGGAGGTAATGATTTGGGCACTTTGACAGGGGTAGGTCTGGAAATGCTTTTAAAGGACACCTTTGAGCAATTAATGGCACTTTTTCCTCAAACTGCCTTGGTATATTCCAATATATGCCAAAGACAGAAATGGAGGTGGTCCAACCAATTTTGTCCACAAATTGAGAAAGCGAGGAAGCATGTAAACAAATCTGTTTCAGCTTACATGAGAGACCATGGAATGGGCTCTCTTTACAACAATAACTTGCGTTACTACATGCAAGATATCTACAGAGGAGATGGAGTTCACTTCTCAGATGAGGGCAACAGAATTTTCATTCTGAATTTAAGACTGTGCATTGGTACCTACTTATAAGTACCTAAATGTACCATAAACCCAAAAGCTCTTCTCAGAGCTACCCTACATCTGATCACTCACAATTATTATTTTTCTCTAACTTTTTTCACTAATTTTCCACAAAATTCGCTCCCCGGAGCGCTACCCGGTTCGCTAACCGAAAGCTAACCTCGCGGAATTTTTTAAAAAAAAGTTTTTTTTCCCGCACATATAAGCCTCCTCAGCCACGCTCAGAAAACCTAGGGGGTCAAGATAAGTCTAACATGACCCCTTCTACCCATTCTAAACATTATTTGCCCTCCATCTTGTATCTTAATGCGAACGAAACACAAAATGGTGGACTCCCGTAACGCTTAAGGTTCGCTAACCGGGCAGCTTCCCGGAAAGCGGTCCTAAAAAAAGGCGGGAAAGTAATTTACAGAAAAACGACTAGAGACACTCTCACCAAATATAGATTAGCTCATACTACATAACATTCCCTTCCATTCTCACAAATTTCATTGAAATTCCATTTAGCCATTTAGCCTGTAGACCTCTCCAAGTACCGTGAGGTAAATTACTTCACAAAACACATCTGAATTGTTGGAATTGACAACCAATGAAAATGTTACTTTCATTTTCTACTTTTATTACCTGACATTTAATTGGTTATATACCTGTATATATATAAAGGGAGAGAAGGAAACACAGCCATTTTGACTACTACTTCTTGTTGTACCTCCTATTTCAATAGCTTCAAAAAACTTCAACTTCTTTGTGAAGGTAAGTTATAATTTAATATATTGTGCACTATGACTTAATATAGTAGACTTTTTCTGCTAGATATACACTATCCCTCTGTAGTAGTAATGTATTTAGATAGACTTCTCTGTTATAGTTATCAATGGAGTAAGGCTTGTCTTGGTTAAATCACATACACTTTTTTATAGTCCTATTTCCACTCTCATACTATACACTGCCAAAAGATAAATTCACTGATAAAAACTGCCTATCTAAAATTAATCCCAACAGTGCCCTATCTCTACTAATATATATTTTTTTAATCCAAATTTCAGGCAAAATGGAAGGCGAGCAGCAAGTTTCTTTTGAGATGGACCTGGAAGAGAGCAGCCAGGAATTAATAGAACCAATTGACATGGAATTTATGGATGAAAGCTTGGATAATGAACTGCTGCAATGTGTCCAAGCAGTAGATGCCCTCCTTGCAAATGAGGACATTTTACAACCTCACAGATTGCAAAGAATATTTCAAGAAAATAATGACATTTCAGACACTGAAATGTTAGAAAGTTTAATAAATTATGAAAAAGAATCAAAATAAAAAAAACACTATAAAAAAAAAAAAAAAAAAAAAAACAAGAAAAACAACAAACAATTAACATACAGTACTAGAAAAGTCTTTCATTCTTTTATCCATAAAGTTCGCTGCCCAGAAAGCTATCCGGTTCGCGAACTTGGCGCTTACCACGCAAAAAAAAATTTTTTTTTTGGGACCCTCCTAGGCCCTTTTAAAACCTCCACATAAAACCTAGGGGGTCAACGAGGATCTACTATGCCCCCTTATGGTAATTTCCCCCTTTGTTTTGGCCTCCTCTTGTCTCTCGATCCTACCGAGAGACAAGATGGCGGCCGCTCCGGACTGTTTAGAATGTTGACAGACACCGGAGGGCCAATCAGCTTCTCATCGCAAAGTTCCGTTACGCGAAAGGTTCGCTAACCGGATAGCTGCCCGGAGCGCTGTTACAGATATATATCTTGATTTAAACGTTAATTTCTCAAAATCCACTGAAGCACATATATTGAGACCTAGCAAAGGCACATCGGGCTAACAGTCCCTACAATTTTGCCAAGTTTCGTGAAAATCCATTCAGCCGTTCGGGCTAAAAGTGAGTCCAACCGCCCTATGGAAATTAACATGGGAAAAAGGTGTTTTGGGACCCCCCTTTTTTCTCGGCCCCCCCTCCACAAAACCCCCCCAAATTTTCAAGGGCTGCTCAGAAACAAAATGTGCCATTTTCCTGAAAATTTCAGCCAATTCCGTCCACAAACGCCAAAGTTATTAGGCATAGAATTTTCAGAAATCCCATAGGGAAAAAATCCTAACTATATATACCTACTGGCGACCGCCAGTAGGTAATATATACATATATATATATATATATATATATATATATATATATATATATATATATATATATATATATATATATATATATATATATATATATATATATATATATATATATATATATATATATATATATATATATATATATATATTCAATGAAAAAACCATTGGTTTTAGGCCATATATAGTTAGGGATTTGCATTTACAAAACCTTATTTTACTCGCATAAAACCATTGAAATTCCATATATAGTTATAAGCGCTAACTATATATCGCGCACCCGCAATCCACTGCTGATGATGTCACATATTACATCATTCATGACATGGTTAGTGACATCACTGATGACATCACTGATGACATCTCAAATGACATCACTGATGACAACATCCAGTGACTGTATGTTTCTGTAAAGTCAAAATATGTCTTACATATTGAAGAATGAGTGGATGTATAAGTGTCTGGATGAAGGATTTAGTAGGTGCATGACTGACTGTATGAGTGAGTGATTAAATGTGTCTCACTGAGTGCATGGGTTAGTGACTAAACTGTCTTAATTTGTGCATCAGTATGTCTGTTGTTGTGTAAGCTGCTGCATGTGTTGATCAGTAGCTATAAGAGTGGCTATATGGGTTATTGATTGGTTGCCCAAGTATTTGAATGGGAGGCTGAGTGTGTGTGAGGGTGGCTGGGAGGTGTGTGACTCTGTGCATAGATGTGTAAGCAGTTGATTCACTAGGTGTATGAGTTCAAGAGTGCATGTGGAAACAGCTATATGGGCGGTTGACTGTGCATGGGTGTGTTGGTGAGTGAATGGATATCTCAGTGCTACATGTGCAAGTAAGTATGTATGTAAAACACAATACATGTGAGAGTTGACATATATAAATAACTGTGGATAAGAGCCAGTGAATGTGTGAGTGGCTGTATGAATCACTGTGAGCTTGTATCAGGGATTGTATAAGAGAATAAATATGTGTTACTATATGTTTGAATAAGTAAAGTGTGTATAACTATATAGTTGAGGAAATGGAGTTGTGATTGATTCTTTGCATGACTGACTAGGTGTGTGAGTAACTCCATGGATGTGTGACAGTCTGTGAGTGCCTGTTTACACTGAGTGTATCTAAGGTTATATTAGAGTCTGAAGATGTATTATCACATAAATGATATCATCAGTGGTGTAATCAGTAATGTCAAATGAGATGTCAGTGATGTCATCAGTGATGTCATTTGAGATGTCATCAGTGATGTCATCAGTGATGTCACTAACCATGTCATGAATGATGTAATATGTGACATCATCAGCAGTGGATTGCGGGTGCGCGATATATAGTTAGCGCTTATAACTATATATGGAATTTCAATGGTTTTATGCGAGTAAAATAAGGTTTTGTAAATGCAAATCCCTAACTATATATGGCCTAAAACCAATGGTTTTTTCATTGAATTTTCAAGGTTTTGTAAATGCAAATTCCTAACTATATATCCACTATAACCTATGGTTTTTTCTGTGAATTTCATTGGTTTTTTAATAGCAAATATGAAAAGCTTTAAAATGTCAAGTACGTGATAGATAAAAACATTTTCGTATTTATGCACGCTGATGTGCTTTGAACGCTGCACCCCCCCCCTCCCCTCTTTTGTCTTAGTAGTACTCTCTCTTTGCAGATAGTGAACGGTAGTTAACGCAAGCCTTTGCCCCCGTTGTAATCCGTCGTGCCTGCTTGTCTCTCCATTTGATTGATTGTTGTCCAAGCATTTACTGTTTTAGAATTGGTTCTCTTTGGATCATTCTCTATTTACAAACAAGCACAAAGTCGCAATACTCTGTTAAGTCTTTGCAGATAGTGAAAAATCGTGTAAAAAAATAAAAGTAATCGAGCAAAATCAGTAGGCCACTAATTGGATCTCTTTTTGACCTCGCTAAAATAGAAATATTAGGAACAACCCTTCATGAGAAATACGAAAATAGTGAGATGAACTGAGCTCCACACCATGAGGGCTGCAAGACAGCTCGGCTCCATCACCCATCCCGCACAAAATAACGACAAACCCTATGCAAATATTAAAAATATAGACAACACACCAGCAAAGAAACAGGGTAAAACATTTTATTAAAAAACTATTTACATAACGTTGGTTTATAAGATGATGTCAGTAGTGGACCGATGTGTGAATAGGTCGAAAACAGCACACGGCTCCAAGATCCGGATGGCAAGCTCCTGGATGTTGGGTGCCATAGTTCAGAGTTCTGAGTTTGAGCCTTTTTCAATGCCTGTGCTTTGTTGAATCAAAATGGCGGCTTGACACAAAGCTGACTCAAGCGTTGCTACTGATGCTATGCAGACCAAAACTGGTTTTCAGTTTGTACATTTTTCTAGATTTTTCAATCCAAGTTTGGTTGACTTTGTAGAACGATGGCTTCAAATTTTCAACATACGGTGTGGTGGCGCTGACTGGGAGGGGGCGCTTCGCTCCTGCCCCCTCCCCAAGTAAGATTTTCATACGTGAAAGTACGTTAATGGTTTTGGTCCCTGAGTTGCTTCGATGTCACTGCCATTCTCAAATGGCATAAGTTCTGGATGTTGGGTGCCATAGTTAAGAGTTCTGAACAGTGCTTGTAACACTGTCTGAAGCTTATTTCCACCTACTGCAGCTTCACTATTCTCAAAGTAAGTGAGTGTCGTTTGTGGACCTGACTGCATTAGAAAACAATGTGATATGTTACCTTCCTAAACAGCTTGACGGAGGCCCCTGAGGGGCGGTGTGATGGCCATGGACTCGGAGAAGACGCTTGGCTCCGACACCCTCCCCAAGTCTTATAGCACTGGTGTAGCCTGAGATCGCCCCCGACATAGGCGGCCGGCTCCCGGGGTCCGGCGGAACTTTTTGCCTTTTGATGACTCTTCAATTCTGAACCTTGTCCCACAATCCGTTTGACCTGAAGACACGCTGTAGTGGGGCGCCCCTTTACCGTTTCAGTTGCCATTCCGCCCGCTTTTGCTACACTGTGCCTCTTCCGCCATTCAGCTGTTTACCGCCCGCTCTTGCGACTACAGCGTCTCGCTCATCATGTAGTTGAGTTGCTCCCGCTCTTGCGGTGCAGCGATAGGCGGCTGCCACAGGACTCTCAAAATGGCGGCCGGCTCTTCGGTTTTGGGCCTGGTCCACTAAAATGGCCCTGGGACACCTTTGAACTCGGACGCTTCCCTGATAGGGCTTGGGTCCCATTCTCGAAAAGCGTCCCCTCAGCCGTGAAGATTCTACCAAAGTCTTGGGGGTCTCCGACTCCCGCAGGCTTCTGGTGGGGAGCGGCTGCCATGATTGCTCGTGGAATGGCCACGACGGAGCTACGAGATGGTAGTGGTCTCATGCTGATGCCACCTTTAGTCTGAAACATCCAGAAACACTGTAGACTACCAATTCGATCAGTTCCGGTAGCGCCCCAACATGACCCGGAAGAGAAGAACTTGCCCTCCCCTCTTTGACTGATGGTTCTTGTTGCCTGTCCCCTCTATTGTCATTTAACAGAACTTTTTGGACTGCTGAAAGGGGTTGTGTTCCGAACGCTGGTTGGTGGAGACATTTTGACTATATTCTTGACCTACGTTGTCGCGTAATGCGTTATATGACACGCCGCGTTAGCGCACCCGGAAGTGATCCGAGGCGCGGCGCGCAGCGCGTAACGTAAGCATAACAGGTCATGTGACTTGTTAATAAAACTTTTCATTGGTTCATTTTACTTTTGTTAATTTAATGATGAAAAGCTTGGTCATATGACCTAAAAATTATGCTTTTTATTGTTTTCGAACAATATTTTTTTTTCAAACATATGTTATAATATTCCAGGCTAATGTACTTTCCCGGAAAATTTACAACTGTCTTGCAAGTAAAATATATTCCTTTTTCGAGAAAAAGGGCGTTTCTTCCTTCCATGACGGAGCCGTTGAGTAAAAGAGATTCCGCCTGCTGTCTTAGTCGCCGATACGCCTGATTATCAGATTCTTATCGATCACTTTATGTTGCAGACATGAAAAACACAACTGCCCTTGACCATTTATCTTTACTGCGTTCCTACATATTATACCTTTTATCCGTCATGTAATTGGACTGCTTTATTTCACTTGCCTTTTACTGATTCGAAAACAGTGACTAAAAGTAAAAACTTTACCAATATAAATACTACTACCGTGTTTTGTTTTAAAACCTTTATTGTGAAAATGTCAGTATACAAATACGGGCCTATAACCACGTGGGCCGGCCACGGAGCAAACTGAAATCGTATATGATGAGGAGACATTTACACTGTAGAAGAACGTAACGAGCGGGCCATTAGGTTGCAAGAACAAAGGTGTCTAACAGTTGCGGAATCGGTGGACGTACATTTTGTAATTAAAATAAGACAGGGCCACTTACAATAACATTTTCTAGATATACATTTGCGGGCAAGGAGTTACGAGTCCCATTTATACCGGTGCCATTTTGGGCGAGGCCGGGCAGGTCCAAGATATAGTCAAAATGTCTCCACCAACCATCGGCCAGACCAGAACCCCTTTCGGCCCTTTATGCTGCAAGATGGTGTCTTCCATTCAGAAAATATTGTTGGCAGCATTTTGAAAGGAAACAGAAACAGCCGTTCTCCTAGTGAGTCTCACATTGTTACATTTAGGAAGAATGTTGAAGAGTAGTATGTGGAAAATCTGAAGCCATTTTTCTACAAACTCTCAATCAGACTTGGATGGAAAAAAAAAACCTGAAGAATGTACAAACTGAAAACCAATTTTTGTCTGTATAGCATCAACAGTAACGCTTGAGTCAGCTTTTTGTCAAGCCGCCATTTTCATTCAATCAATAGCGTCCCCCTGCACTCATTCAGGGACCTGGTCGTGTCTTCAGATGAAACGGATTGTAGGAAAAGAAGCAGAAAGGAAAAGGAAAAAAGTTCCGCCGGACCTCGGGAGCCGACCGCCTATGTCATGTGCGACCTTTGGCCACACCAGGGCAATATTGAAGCTGCAGCAGGTGCAAATAAGCTTCAGACAGTCTTACAAGCACTGCTCAGAACTCTCAACTGAGGCACTCAACATCCAGGACTTGCCATTCGGATCTTGGCGCCTTGTGCTGGTTCCGACCTATTCACACATCGGTCCACTACTGACATCACCTCATAAGCCAACAGGGCACCCCACGCCGACTTTCGGCGCAGCATTGTAGGATGGCCACACCAGTGCGGCAACTTGCTGGACACAACATCGGGGCCATCCAGATCTCGGCGCGTTCGACTCACTGTACCGCAAGAGTGACCGCAACTCAGCTGGACACGCCGTCTTTCGGCGCAGCATTGTAGGATGGCCACACCAGTGCGGCAATTTGCTGGACACCACCTCGGTGCCATCCGGATCTCGGCGCGTTCGAGTCACTGTACCGCAACAGTGACCGCAACTCAGCTGGACACGCCGTCTTTCGGCGCAGCATTGTAGGATGGCCACACCAGTGCAGCAATTTGCTGGACACCACCTCGGTGCCATCCGGATCTCGGCGCGTTCGAGTCACTGTACCGCAACAGTGACCGCAACTCAGCTGGACACGCCGTCTTTCGGCGCAGCATTGTAGGATGGCCACACCAGTGTGGCAATTTGCTGGACACCACCTCGGTGCCATCCGGATCTCGGCGCGTTGTGCTGCCTTCGGCCTATTCGCACATCGGTCCGCTACTGACGCCGCCTCACGTGCCAACGGATTTTCTACGCTTTTTGTAGCCCTATGCCGCATAACAGGTCATGTGACTTGTTTATAAAACTTTTCATTGGTTCATTTTACTTTTGGTTTCCTAAAGATGGAAGGCTTGGTCATATGACCTAAAAATAACACTTTTCATTGGTTTAGAACATTTTTTTTTCCCAAACAATGAAAGCCCCACCTTGTTTCTGGATCATTCAGACTGAAGCTGGCGTCAGCATGAGAGCACCACCATCTCGTGGCTCCGTCGTGGTCATTCCGCGAGCAATCATGGCAGCCGCTCCCCACCGGAAGCCTGCGGGAGTCGGGGGCCCCAAGACTTTTGTAGAATCTTCACGGCTGAGGGGACGCTTTTTGAGAATGGAGCCCAAGCCCTAGCAGGCAAGCGTCCGAGTTCCAAGGTGTCCCAGGGCCATTTCAGTGGACCAGGCCCAAAACCGAGCAGCCGTCCGCCATTTTAAGAGTCATGTGGCAGCCGCCTATCGCTGCACTGCAAGAGTGGGAGCAACTCAACAACATGGTGAGCGAGACGCTGTAGCCGCAAGAGCGGGCGCAACTCAGCTGGATGGCCGCCACCTGGGGAGGCCCGTTCACGCCGCCTCCCCCACGCCCCCCCCCCCCCCGGGCCGCCGCACGCCAATTTTCGGAGCAGCATTGTAGGATACCAAAACCAGTGCGGCAGTTTACTGGACATCACGTGGGTGCCTGTCGTACATGTTGTGTCAGCCATGGGACACTGGACACAGTGCCATCAACATCTCAACGCGTTCTGCTGCCTTGGGACTATTCGCACAACAGACCGCTACTGACGAGGCCTCCCCCCGCACCACCCGGGACGCCCCACGCTGTTTTTCTGTGCTGCATTTTAGGATCCCAAAACCAGTGCGGCACCCAGGCGACATCACCTGGGTGCCGTCCAGAACTCTGCACGTTGTGCTGCCTTGGGACTATTCGCACAAAAGACAGCTTCTAACCATTGTTGCTTTTTGGGTTGAAAAATGTTTAAATGTTTTTAGTTTTTGTTCCGTTCATTATAGTTAAAAGTTAATAAAGTTTTATAATCTTACTTTGTTGGAGTGTTATCTATTTTTTTTAAAACGGGTGAATGGGGCCTTGAATCGGGTTATTGTCATGTGTGGGCTTTGGAAGTGTGCTGCTGCAGGATCGGAGATTTCAAACTCAAATGCACGTTCTTTTTCTTACCTTTCCGAAGCATGGAGCGCAATAGCAGGCAGAGAAAGGGTGATGCACGTGTTGAACACTACCTGACCTGGCAAGTTGCTGGCAGTGCCCCCCCGCCCGTTCCTGAAAGAGGGCACACACACACCGCCGCCCCGAGTACTTCACAAATCTTTAAAAGACCATGCGCTTGTTCATGAGGCTTAAATGGTTTATCACCTCTTCTAGAACCCCTGCATCGACCCTCTGACGTTTCCTGGAAAAATTACCATGTAACACAATACCAAGCCCTGTCAGCTGAAACCCCCAAGGAATCGTGGGGCATATTATCAAGGGGGTTTATCTCCGCTTTTTTGGCTTTAAAAGCCATGAAAGCAGAGATAACATTATCTCCCTATTACCAAGCTGTCGCTAACACCAGTTAGTGACAGCTAAAAGGAGATAGCGACCATCTTGGGCCCCGCTTTGCATGTCAGTGATACTTATCACTAATGACATGCAAAGTGGCGTGCCAAGATGTTAGCGACTGGAAACAGTCCCTAACACCGCTATCTCCTATTACCAACTTTTGGAGATATTCGCGCTAAGCGCGAATATCTCCAAAATCTAACACCTGCCCTGAGCAGTTCTTAGCCATGTTATCCAATGGGAGGTGGATAACATGGCTAAGAGCATTTGCTCGATAATACATGAATATCGCTGACTTTTCTGCGATAATAGCAAGGTTTATCTGCGATAAAAATCGCCGATGTGCGGCGATAATTTTTGTCTCTAAACAAGTAAGAGACAAAAATTATCGCTAGTTGTTCGTAATATGCCCCCAGGTTTTTGCTTGCAGAAATCGGGAGGCGGGAGACTAGCACTGAAATCAGTAGTCTCACGCCTGAATCGGGAGGGTTGGCATGTCTGAATTCTCTACAGCTGGGGCCATAAACTACATCCGCAGGGGTAGGTGATAGCCTGGGACCAGCCTGGCATCTAAAATGGCTGCCGTGCACGACAAAATTGTGGCATTGGAAAAAAGGCAAGAGGGCGCAGCCGCTGGAAGAGATGTATCAACATATATCAGCCTCCTCAGCCACCCTCAGGAAACATAGGGGATTAGGATATGTCTCCCGCACCCCCTTATACCTAGTAATTTAATTAACGAAGCACAAAATGGCGAATTCCCGTTTCGCTACCAGTTTGCGGCCCAGTTCGCGGCCCGTGAAGCGCTTCTACCGTGAAAAATCATTTTTTTTTTCTTTTCCCCACGGGACCCTTTAATAACCCCAACAACATTCCTAGGGGGTCAAGAGGGGGATACCTTGCCCCCTTTCATTAAATTCCCCCTTCGTTTTTCACCTCTTCTTCTCTCTCGATCCTACCGAGAGACAAGATGGCGGCCGCTCCGGACTGTCACGCAGCAAAAAAAAAAAAGCTCACGCACAGCCGCTGGAAGAGATGTATCAACATATATCAGCCTCCTCAGCCACCCTCAGGAAACATAGGGGATTAGGATACGTCTCCCGCACCCCCTTATACCTAGTAATTTAATTAACGAAGCACAAAATGGCGAATTCCCGTTTCGCTACCAGTTTGCGGCCCAGTTCGCGGCCCGTGAAGCGCTTCTACCGTGAAAAATCTTTTTTTTTTTCTTTTCCCCACGGGACCCTTTAATAACCCCAACAACATTCCTAGGGGGTCAAGAGGGGGATACCTTGCCCCCTTTCATTAAATTCCCCCTTCGTTTTTCACCTCTTCTTCTCTCTCGATCCTACCGAGAGACAAGATGGCGGCCGCTCCGGACTGTTTAGAATGTTGACAGACACCGGAGAGCCAATCAGCTTTCTGCGCGCAAAGTTCCGAAACGCGAAAAGTAAGCGGACCGGATCGCTGTTACAGATATATATCTTGATTTAAACGTTAATTTCTCAAAATCCACTAAAGCATATATATTGAGACCTAGCAAAGGCACATCGGGCTAACAGTCCCTACAATTTTGCCAAGTTTCGTGCAAATCCATTCAGCCGTTCGAGCTAAAAGTGAGTCCAACCGCCCTATGGAAAACTCAATGTTAAAAACGTGTTTTGGGACCCCCCTTTTTTCTCAGCCCCCCCTTGACGAAACCCCACCAAATTTTCAGGGACTGCTCAGAAACAAAATGTGCCATTTTCCTGAAAATTTCAGCCGATTCTGTCCACAAACGCCAAAGTTATTAGACATAGAATTTTCAAAAATCCCATAGGGAATTAATCCTAACTATATATACCTACTGGCGATAGCCAGTAGGTAATATATATATATATATATATATATATATATATATATATATATATATATATATATATATATATATATATATATATATATATATATAAAACTCTCACTACTTCCACACTGGCGAAATGAAAGAAACAGACCCCAAGTGGCTTAGACAGGTAGATGTTTATTTCTTCAACCTTTCCCTCTGTGACGTGTTTTGAGCACGCTCTACCCTTGATCACACGAAATATATATATCCAGGCAAAAATCCCAAAGCGATCAGCCTCAGCGATACAACACAAGGGCACAGACTCCAATGATGATAAATTACAGATTATGTTTATTGCAGCATCAAAAGTCCATATATATATATATATATATATATATATATATATATATATATATATATATATATATATATATATATATATATATATATATATATATATATATATATATATATATATATATATATATATATATATATATATATATATATATCTATACTACTAGTATAAAGAGAGAACAGAAATATTTTGGCAAGGCAAACATGGGAACCACAGCGCCATCCTCAGGGTGTGTAGATGGACATAGGCGACATAAAATAAAAATAAAATGTAAATTAAAAAATTAAAATGTCAAAACAAAGTAGTCCCCTAAAACTAGCGCCGGCCGCGACGTAGCGCTGACCTTGACCTAGACGTGATGATGACAGGCGGGGAGGAGCGGTGACGAGCGGCGAGGAGTGGCGGTGAAGTCCGGAGCGGGCGGCTCAGGTAAGGCAAAGAGCGGCGAGGAGTGGTGGTGAAGTCCGGAGCGGGCGGCTCAGGTAAGGCAAAGGCAGGCGGGAGGCAGGAGGCGGGAGGTGGGCGGGAGGCTCGAGGCGCGAGGCGGGAGGCGGGAGGCGGTCTGGGCAATGTCGGGGCGGGCGGGATTGCACAGAGGCTTAAAATGCTGCCCCCAGCCCCCTTCTGCCCCGGGCAACTAGTATATATATATATATATATATATATATATATATATATATATATGATTTGTTGCTCGATCACACACAATCCTTTTCAGAAAGGACGAGCTTGGACCCAGGTATTGCGCAAAAATTAAGGGGCCGATCAGGATAGCGGTTTTTCCGCATCCTCGGGGCCGGCGGAAGCCACCGCCGGCCCCGAGGATGCGGAAAAACCGCAGCGGACTGACCAAGGACCCACCGCCACATTAGGATGGCTGGTGGGTCCTGGTTTCCGTCCGCAGCTTTTCCGCCGCGGTTGGCTTACAACCGCGGCGGAAAAGCTCTAATATGGTGACGGTGTCTCTCAGACACCGTCCACCATATTAGGATGGGCAGTGAATTATGCTTTTCCGCGGCGCGTTTCCCGCCGTGGAAAAGCATACGGAACTTCACTGCGGGGGCCCGTTGCGGGCCCCCTAGGTGAAGGGGGGGTGGGGGGTGCACATGGGGGGTACCTATGGTACCCCCCTGCATTTGCATGCAGAAAGCGGCAGGCACCGCACGGTGCCTGCCTCTTTCTGCATGCAAAAGCAATGCGTGCATTTTTAACATTGCCGCGGGTGCAGCTTGAAGCTGCACCCGCCGCAATGTTAAAAATAGAGGATGTGACCGCCAGGGTGGCGGTCACATCCTAATTGCACAGGAGGGAACTCCGCATGCCCATGCGGAGGTTCCCTCCTGCTCTGGGGTCGCGGACGGACGCAAGTCCGTCCGCGATCCTGATCGGCCCCTATGTCTTTATTTAGCCAGCTCTGTCACTGCGCGTTTCGGGCGCTCCCACCCTTGATCACATGACAGCTCTACTAATTTTTTCACCGCTTTTTAAAGTGCAAGTGCATATGGTCAACGTATGGACATGGATAAAATACTACATATCATTACCATAATAGTAAAGGGTAAATGTACATATTCGACATTTGCATCCTTGATCACTATAACTTTGTTTGGATTAAAAATAACTGCATAAATGCATAAAAATCCATAGTTATTTCATATCTTCATGTATAGTTAAAAAAAGATTGCAGTATAAATGCTTAATTGTACTAGCAGTAATCATCATGTTAGCATCCCCAACCATGTCCTATACAGTATCCAAATATTTCGTACAAATCAATAATATTATATATAAACAAATAATGTGCAGAACCTAAACACTGAACCCAAAAAATATATAAAACAATACACCACCTCAATTATTCTACTACTTTTTGCAGCAATACATAACGCTGGAGTACTTCATTTGAGTATATCTCTTACCTATATCACTGCAGTTAAATAATGTGTGTCACCAAACAAATAACTCGAAGACCTCATTCTTTTATAGAGTGCAAAAATGCAAAGGACGATAAATATATACAATATATATATGGAAGATCGATAACCACGATTTGGGACCTCTGACCATTATAAATAGAAGTATAAAATATACTTTCTAAAAAATCATTTCTAAAACCTGATCTTAAATACCATATATAAATACATAAATAGTCCTAAAATTTGCCTCTAAAAATATATATATATTTAATATCTCTCTTGAATAAATAACAAGTGTAGTGCAGTGGTGTTTTTGTAGTGTAGGGGGTCATGCTGAGGTAGTCTTTTAGGAGACCCTGACTCCTCCATGCAAGCAATAACAAGAATAGCTGCTCCTGAGTCTCTTTAAATTTAATAGGAGAAGTCCGACGATAACATTCCTCATCATTGAGTTGCTTGTATGCTTCCTCCAAATAATCTTTGAGTGGCCATAACACGATAGTTCCTCCCTTGTCGGAGTTACGTATTATGATTTGATGGTTATCTTTGAATTTATCAATGAGTTGATGATATTTCCTGTCCTGATTTGTGCATTTCCATCTTGAGTTATTTGTAGACATATTTAGCTTCTTTATTTGGGTCCCTATCTGTTCATTAAAAACATCAATAGAATCCCTTGCCATGATTGGGACAAACTTAGACTTAGGCTTTAAAGGTGTAACAGGCTTTGCATTAATACCCTCTCTTTGCTGCTGCGTGCTTTCAAAGATTCCTGTGCCACTTTGACTTCCTACTTCTAACCCAGTTCCATCACCCCGCGCCAGGCTTTGCATGTCCCTAAATAGTTTGTAATCCGAGTTTAATAACCCAGACATACTGGATTCTTGAAGCGGGACAACTGCCTCGTTGTTATCAGCTGGTTTATTTCTTTGTAAATGGAACTTTTTGAGCTTGAGCTTACGTATGAATCTGTAAATATCTGCTTGTGTCCTTGTATAATTAAAATTTGACACAGGACAAAACGAAAGCCCTAGTGACAAAAGCTGTTTCTCTGCAGCGGATAAATCAATGCCTGCCAGATTTACAATGGTATTACTCTCCCCGGGGTTACTTTCTTGGCTGGTTACGAACGCTCTATTTGATGTTATCTGCGCTTCCCCCTGCCCCTACCGCGCTTCACAGCATCTTCTCCTTGCCTTCCTGCTCTATCTTTCTATAAGTGAAGGCGGGTGCAATCATTAATGATAAATGAGGGTTCCTAAGACTATATGTGTTATTTATACTGAATGAACTTTGTGTATATATATGAAGTATAATCATTGAGTTTACTAATTATGGTTTAACATTTCTTAACCATGTGTATATATATGAAGTACGACTTATTTATAGTTTAAACAAGATATATATTTTTGTAACCATGTATATATGTATATAGAATGAAATCTATTTATATATTTATATAAGACATTATAATAACAGTGATTATACTCGACTATTGCGGCTTTGCACATTGGAACCCTTCGGGCACTATGCCCTTTATCAAGACTTGAATGAATGAAGTATGTCTTCACTATTTATGATTTTTGAAAAAAATGCAATTTGCACAGGTGTAACTAATCATGTACTTGCACTTTAAAACCCTTGTTTGTGTCCATGACACTTTATGTGAGCAAGCCTCTCTCGAGGTGAAACGCGTCATGGCGGTGTTTGCAGGCTTTAATTTTGGCACGGAATAAATCACTCTAAGAAACTGCACTTACCTTGTGGTCTCGCTTCCTTCGTTGTTCTGCAGAAGGCAGAGTATACTGCGACCTTTGGACGTATTTGTGACTGGAAGCTTCCTGGTCACAAGCGAGACCCCTTTCCATCTGGGCGACGACACAGCAGGAAGCAGTGGTTCTGTGACCCGGAACCGTTCTCTGGCACTCTGGTAGGAGGAAGCTGTGTACGCCCCTGTGAGACAAGCACACGTCTGCCGAGGAAGAGTGGAGCCATCGACACCGGAGGAAAATCGTGGTGTTTGGCAGCCCATTTCCGGGTAAGACAGCGGCAACGATTGCAGTGGAAAGTGTGCCGTGTGGAGTGCGCGTTGATATTATACAGCGTGCCTCACGAGCTGTGTTTCTTAGTTTAAAGTGCCTGACATCGACTTGCCACAAATTGCAATGTCCGCCGCGGTGTTGCGGAACAGGGAGCAGGCTGCGGAGTCAGTCTTTGAGAGCCCGGCAGGGGGAGACTCTTTAACATCCAATCAGCAACCGGAGGGAACAAAAGCTAACCCCACCATTAGAGACACTTTCCGTAAGCTGGAAAAACTTTCGAAGAAGGAGCAGGCTAAGTGGTGGGAGAACAAATCCCTCACTAGATACCTGGAGGTTGGGCGGGTCCCCAGGGGTCTTCGAATTACATTAGCCCCGAGCTATGACAACCCGGACCCACACATGCTCGAGGATTGGGCTACGGCCAACCTGGAATCATCGGCAAGGTTAATGAGAATCCTTGTCAAGTATGCCGAAAGTGACAGACTGAAGCTCCAAACGGAAATTGACGAAACAGAGGCAGAGCTGGCTAAAATTGATGTCAATGATGAAGTGAAAAAAATGAGGGAAGAAATGGAAACCCGACTGGCGAAGGAAGAGGACATCATCAAAAAGCGTAAGGCTTTTAAATTTGAAAGAGATAGGCTTGATTATGTGAATGGACATATCTTTATATTTGCACGCAAATTCGATGGAATTAAGGCTAAATTTGGCAATACAGGACGTAAGGCAAGGGGAACAACGTCCGTTTCCATCTCCTCCGCAGACCTGAGTTCAGCAGCTGAAAGTGAGGCAGAGGAAGGCACCTCTAGAAACCAGGCACAAGGATTGGGGTTTACAAAACTCACCCCAGCACAGGAGGTGAGCTGCCTGTGCGAGAACAGAAGGGACACTCTGCGCTCAAGCTCACAGCCAAAGGCCCCACAAGGAAACAGAGGGCAAACAGGAAGCGGGCAGAACGCAGGAAATGCAACAAAACCAGGAGGAGAGAAGAAATCAAACAGGGGGAGGTGGAACAGGAAAAGAGGACAAACAACGGCGCCCCCTCAGTAATTAACCTTACTGACACAGTTTTAACCACCAAGGAAACCTCCATTCTGTCTTTGGGACTGTCATATTGTCCACCCAGAGACTTCAATTATGTTGACACTCGTATGGATGTTTTCAGATATGTGAGAAAACTGAAGCTCAACAAATTCCATCGACAACACCCTTACAAAAAATCAAAAACGACATTGCCAACCAGCCCATCGATACTAACGGCTAGTGAAGGCATGGAAATGCAAGAGATATGGGAATTACAATGTGAAAGTGTTGGAGCTCCAGCAATTACTGATGAAATTGGCGGCAGGGGCGTCGGTACAACTCCATTCAAGCCTAAATCCACTTTCCTCCCAGTATCTATCCACGACAACCTGGATGTGTACCACGAGCTCGTCATTGGTGACCTGAAAAAACTTTACACTGCCTCCAATAACAAAGAGAGAGTCATCAATAGAAAAAATGCATGCTATTACAATCTGGTTAAAAAACTGAAAAATGACGACAAAGTCATAGTCAAGCCTGCCGACAAGGGCGGCAATATTGTCCTTTGGAAGCGTGAGGAGTACATCAAGGAGGCAGAACTCCAACTGGGCGATATTGACTGCTACAAAAAGAGCAATTTGTCAATTGTAAAAGCTGCGTGGGCCGACCAGAACTCGAAGCTAATGGCATGGCGCAGCAGTGGTCTCATCTCATTTGATGAATTCAAATATTTAAAGAAGGACTATCCAGTCATCCCCAGCTTCTACCTTCTACCCAAGGTGCACAAGGATCCCCTTGTGCCCCCTGGCAGGCCAATAATATCGGCCATAGACAGCTCTACAGAATGTATTTCTCGCTATATAGACTACTTCCTACAGGAGTGGGTAAAGAACTTGGGTTCTTATGTTAAGGACACAACTGACTTTTTGGGTAAACTGGCCTCAATTACCTGGGATGATGAACTATTGCTAATTACCATGGATGTAACTTCTTTGTACACATCAATTCGACATCGTGATGGTATTAAGGCTGTTGAACACTACCTTGGTAAACGCCCCATTGAATGCGTACAGCATAACAAAATGATTGTTGGCATGTTAAAGATCTGTCTGGAACAAAATTTCTTTGTTTTCAATAACCAAATATACCAACAAATGAGGGGCGTGGCCATGGGGGCTTGCTTCTCCCCATGCTTTGCTTGCCTCCATATGGGGTTATGGGAGGAGCAAGTCCTGATGGGTGAGCACATAGAAACAATGCGAAACAAGGTTGTGCTCTACCTGAGGTACATTGATGACCTGTTTTTCATTTGGAGGGGAACACATGATGAGGCTACTGAGTTTGCAAACCAACTGAATGTAAATAATCTGAACTTGAAATTCACATCACACATTGACAAGGAAAAGGTTACTTTCCTAGATGTGGAGGTATATGTCAGGGAAGGAACTCTGCAAACTAGGCTACATAGAAAGGTAACTACTGGCAATACGGTCCTACACGCCAGCAGTCAGCATCCCCAACACCTGATCCGCAGCATCCCCTACGGGGAGATGCTAAGATTGCAGAGAATTTGCAGTTCCAATTTGGAATGTGATCTGGCACAACAAGCCAGTAAAGCGAGATTCCTGCAAAGAGGATATAATAGTACTCTGATAGAAGGAGCTATTAGGCGTACCAGGAATATCTCGAGGGAGGATGCACTCATGCCTAAAACAAAATCTAGTGCGGAAGGGAATAACAATGAGCATATTACATCCAGAGCCATTGTGACCTATAGTAACCAGCACTCCCAGATTAGAAAGATTCTAAACAAAAATTGGAATCTGGTCAAAGGTGACCCTGTCATAGGTGACCTGGTACCAGACAAACCAAGTATAACGTTTCGCAAATCTCCTAGCCTTGCCAGTGCCCTAGTCAGTAACATGTTAGAACCCACCAAGTCCTGGATGGATCACATCACTGGTTTCAAAAAGTGTCTTACCTGTAAGGCTTGTCGCCACGGAATCAACAAAACCCAAGTCCAGCGTCCCTTCTCAGATAAACCCTTTATTATCAATAAAAGACTAACGTGCAAGACAGAATACGTTGTCTATGTCTTGCAATGCCCTTGTGGATTGCAATATGTTGGGAGCACACGCCCACCTGCACACAAGCGCATTTTACAACACTTAAGGGCAATCTCTGGGAAGGATCAGGCCTATCCAGTGGCCAGACACTTTGAAACCATGCATGGAAGTGATCCCAGTAGCCTACAGTACTTCCTGGTCGACACAGTGCTGCCTCTGAAGAGAGGGGGTAACCGGGACGCAAAACTGCGCCTCCTGGAAACCAGATTCATTCTTGAATTCAACACTAAGAGCCCGGGGGGTCTTAATAATAGCGAGGACCTTTATACTTGCCTCTAGATGAACACAACATATTTCCCCAAGAACTACTCTGGATGTAAATAGTAAATCCCCCCTAGATTGATTCTCTACGTGCTTTTACCTGACTCTGCTACCTGCAGTTAACTGTAGCATGTTTTTAATCACTAGTATAAATACTAAATTCACTTTATAAACACTTCTTTGCTCTGCAGTAACTAAAAGAGGATGTTCTACAAAGTGCACATCTTTATTTTGATCACTTTGTGCAATTGCTTTATATATGCCCACTTGGGCACAATATCTTTCTATAAGTGAAGGCGGGTGCAATCATTAATGATAAATGAGGGTTCCTAAGACTATATGTGTTATTTATACTGAATGAACTTTGTGTATATATATGAAGTATAATCATTGAGTTTACTAATTATGGTTTAACATTTCTTAACCATGTGTATATATATGAAGTACGACTTATTTATAGTTTAATCAAGATATATATTTTTGTAACCATGTATATATGTATATAGAATGAAATCTATTTATATATTTATATAAGACATTATAATAACAGTGATTATACTCGACTATTGCGGCTTTGCACATTGGAACCCTTCGGGCACTATGCCCTTTATCAAGACTTGAATGAATGAAGTATGTCTTCACTATTTATGATTTTTGAAAAAAATGCAATTTGCACAGGTGTAACTAATCATGTACTTGCACTTTAAAACCCTCGTTTGTGTCCATGACACTTTATGTGAGCAAGCCTCTCTTGAGGTGAAACGCGTCATGGCGGTGTTTGCAGGCTTTAATTTTGGCACGGAATAAATCACTCTAAGAAACTGCACTTACCTTGTGGTCTTGCTTCCTTCGTTGTTCTGCAGAAGGCAGAGTATACTGCGACCTTTGGACATATATATATATATATATATATATATATATATATATATATATATATATATATATATATATATATATATATATATATATATATATATATATATATATATATATATATATATATATATATGATTTGTTGCTCGATCACACACAATCCTTTTCAGAAAGGACGAGCTTGGACCCAGGTATTGAGCAGAAATTATGTCTTTATTTAGCCAGCTCTGTCACTGCGCGTTTCGGGCGCTCCCACCCTTGATCACATGACAGCTCTACTAATTTTTTCACCGCTTTTTAAAGTGCAAGTGCATATGGTCAACGTATGGACATGGATAAAATACTGCATATCATTACCATAATAGTAAAGGGTAAATGTACATATTCGACATTTGCATCCTTGATCACTATAACTTTGTTTGGATTAAAAATAACTGCATAAATGCATAAAAATCCATAGTTTTTTCATATCTTCATGTATAGTTAAAAAGAAGATTGCAGTATAAATGCTTAATTGTACTAGCAGTAATCATCATGTTAGCATCCCCAACCATGTCCTATACAGTATCCAAATATTTCGTACAAATCAATAATATTATATATAAACAAATAATGTGCAGAACCTAAACACTGAACCCAAAAAATATATAAAACAATACACCACCTCAATTATTCTACTACTTTTTGCAGCAATACATAACTCTGGAGTACTTCATTTGAGTATATCTCTTACCTATATCACTGCAGTTAAATAATGTGTTTCACCAAACAAATAACTCGAAGACCTCATTCTTTTATAGAGTGCAAAAATGCAAAGGACGATAAATATATACAATATATATATGGAAGATCGATAACCACGATTTGGGACCTCTGACCATTATAAATAGAAGTATAAAATATACTTTCTAAAAAATCATTTCTAAAACCTGATCTTAAATACCATATATAAATACATAAATAGTCCTAAAATTTGCCTCTAAAAAAATATATATATTTAATATCTCTCTTGAATAAATAACAAGTGTAGTGCAGTGGTGTTTTTGTAGTGTAGGGGGTCATGCTGAGGTAGTCTTTTAGGAGACCCTGACTCCTCCATGCAAGCAATAACAAGAATAGCTGCTCCTGAGTCTCTTTAAATTTAATAGGAGAAGTCCGACGATAACATTCCTCATCATTGAGTTGCTTGTATGCTTCCTCCAAATAATCTTTGAGTGGCCATAACACGATAGTTCCTCCCTTGTCGGAGTTACGTATTATGATTTGATAGTTATCTTTGAATTTATCAATGAGTTGATGATATTTCCTGTCCTGATTTGTGCATTTCCATCTTGAGTTATTTGTAGACATATTTAGCTTCTTTATTTGGGTCCCTATCTGTTCATTAAAAACATCAATAGAATCCCTTGCCATGATTGGGACAAACTTAGACTTAGGCTTTAAAGGTGTAACAGGCTTTGCATTAATACCCTCTCTTTGCTGCTGCGTGCTTTCAAAGATTCCTGTGCCACTTTGACTTCCTACTTCTAACCCAGTTCCATCACCCCGCGCCAGGCTTTGCATGTCCCTAAATAGTTTGTAATCCGAGTTTAATAACCCAGACATACTGGATTCTTGAAGCGGGACAACTGCCTCGTTGTTATCAGCTGGTTTATTTCTTTGTAAATGGAACTTTTTGAGCTTGAGCTTACGTATGAATCTGTAAATATCTGCTTGTGTCCTTGTATAATTAAAATTTGACACAGGACAAAACGAAAGCCCTAGTGACAAAAGCTGTTTCTCTGCAGCGGATAAATCAATGCCTGCCAGATTTACAATGGTATTACTCTCCCCGGGGTTACTTTCTTGGCTGGTTACGAACGCTCTATTTGATGTTATCTGCGCTTCCCCCTGCCCCTACCGCGCTTCACAGCATCTTCTCCTTGCCTTCCTGCGCACCCTTCTTCAGTGGGTTTTCCTACTTGGGCAGGGGTTTTGTTGCGTGGCATATATATATATATATATAGTTATAGTTAGGATTTTTTTGAATAGGGAAATCACAATTTTCTATTGTGAATAACTTTGGCGCAGGTTGAGGTATCTGCCTGAAAATTTCCTCAAATTTGCCTGGCGGCGCTCCGGTCCTTCCCTAAAAGTTTGGGGGGGATTCGTCAAGCGGGGACAGAGAAAAAAGGGGGGTCTCAAAACGTGTTTTCCCCATGTTAATTTCCATAGGGCGGTCGACCTCCCTTTTAGCGTGAATGGCTGAATGGATTTCCACCAAACTTGGCAAAATTGTAGGGACTGGTAGCCCGATGTGCCTTTGCTATGTCTCAAGATATGTGCTCCAGTGGATTTTGAGTAATTTAGGTTCAAAAAAATATATATATCTATAAGCGCGCCCCGGTACGCGCACTGGGGCGCGAACCAGCGCGCTACGCGAGTTCGCGCACGGAAAGCTGATTGGCTCTCGGGTGTCTGTCAACATTCCAAACAGTCCGGAGCGGCTGCCATCTTGTGTCTCGGTAGGATGGAGACACAAGAGGTGGCAAAAACAAAGGGGGAAATGACCAAAAGGGGGCAGAGTAGACCCCCTCTGACCCCCTAGGTTTGATGTGGGGGCCATAAAAGGGATTTTTTTTTTCCGATTTGCGCGGGGGGAGCGCCCGGTACGCACACCGGGGAGCGTACAGAGGAGCGTACCATGGGGGGAAAAAGAAAGACAGAGTTTTTAAAAAATGTAGTCTTCTTTTATAAATTGGAGGTAGTTCTAAAAAGAACTGTTTTTTTCTTCATTTTGTTGTTTTATATTTTTTTAATGTTTTTTTGAACATTTTGTACTTTTTTATTTTTATGGGGAGAAACAAAAAACAGGACATTGTAAACGGCTCAACTGGAGCAAAAAAAAATCAGGAAAAAATTATTGTTTTTTGGGGCAATTGTGATTGTCACCAGCACGGTTGATGAGCTTTATGCTTTGCTCACCATAGGTGATGGTCTTACCACAAAATATACAAGTGATCTTGTATTGCCCAACCTGGGGTTGTATGTTTGGGACCATCTCCCTTGTCTCTGGTCCCTTTTTTTTTTTTCAAAGTTTTTTATTTGCATCAAAGGATCATATAAGCAATAAACAATTCATTTTTTCAAAAAAGAAAAAAGAAACAAAAATATGACAGTATTCCATAACTGCATTTAGATAAATATATAACATTATTTAAACAGTGCGAAACATAAAGTTAAGAATCGGTAAACATATATTTTGAGAAATATTGCTAAGACATAAATAACCCCCATATTCTGTCAATTTTTCGTCTGGCCTGCAATCCCCTTGAATCTGCAATAGCGGCTTCCATACTATGGATCTCCTTTACTAAACTCCACCATTCTAAAACTATTGGTGGGTTCTTTTGAATCCATGCTCTGGCAACAATTAACCTTCCACAAGTGATTAGGATATTCAACAGATCTTTAAACCTTTCACCCCCATTGACGCCTACGCAAACATCAGTATTTGAGAATAAGAAAGGTTGCTCCAGCCTCTCAGTGATAACCTTAGTTATTCCTTCCCAGTATTCTTTAAGGTGAGGGAAAGTAAAAAACATGTGGTCTCTGGTCCCGATGGAGTGGGTTGCTTTCTTTTAAAGGTGCTGGGTGAAGATTGGGGAGGGTTTGTGGCCAGTTCTCGGACCACTGCCGCAGCATAGTTGTTGGGATGCCTGCGCTGCACGTGGCGAATCATGGTGTTATTGCCAAATGAGTATTTTTTGTTAGGGTTCCCCCTTGAAAATTCCATGTTACAGATTAGGCAAGTCACCTTTGGTGCATTCACCTTTTTGAGGCCACTTAGGATGGAAAAAAACTCCCATACAATGTGCGGCTTTGGCCTATATGGGGTATTGTCTTCTGGCAGGAATGTCCTCCTCCCCTCCTCCTCCTCCTCCTCCTCTTCCTCTTCTTCATCTCCACCAGTGTGGTGTTGTGGTGGTCCTCTTGGTGGTGGTGGTGGTGGCTGAGATGCTCCTGCTGCTGCTGCTACTGAAGCCATTTTTCAGTCCAAAAAAGTACAGAGAGGTCTTTCAACAGGTCTTCTTCACTCAAAGTACAAAGTGAGAATGAGGAAAAAAGGTGAGGGCTTTCATCATTAGGAAAAGAAAATGTCCTGAACCAATGAAAAGTGTTAATTCAGGTCACATGACCAGGGCTTTCATCATTTGGAAACCAAAACTGTCCTGCACTAATAAAAAGTGTTATTTTTAAGTCACATGACCCGACGCGCTAACGCTACGCGCCCCCGGGTGCGCCCCAGGGGCGCGTTGGATGCTTACGTTGCGCGATCGTATGCGCTCGAGTGCTTCCGGGTGCGTTTACGCCGTGCGTATCACGCGGACGCGGCTACGCAATACGTCACGATGATGTTTTCGTTTGCTGCAAAAGCGCTAACGGGACGCTCACCGATACACGCCCTGGGGCGCGCCGCAAGACTGCGCTTTCCGGTGCGCTCACCGGGACGCGCACCGGGAGCGCTCCAGGGCAAAAAAAAAAAAACATGAACAATATACATAAAAAAAATAGTATTACATAAATATACATTATAGGATTCATTATAAAAAATATTACATTTCATAGCTATATAAATTTGCTATTAAAAAAACCTTTGAAATTCACTGAAAAAACCAAAGGTTTCACACCAGTTATAGTTAGGAATTAGCATTTAAAAAACTTATGAAATTCAATGAAAAAACCATAGGTTTCACACCAGGTATAGTTAGGAATTAGCATTTAAAAAACCTTTGAAATTCACTGAAAAAACCATAGGTTTCACACCAGATATAGTTAGGAATTAGCATTTAAAAAACCTATTAAATTCTCAAAAAAACCATAGGTTTCACACCAGTTATAGTTAGCTGGAAATTTTACTGACATAAAACCATTGAAATTCCCACGTTATAGTTAGTTGGACTCACTATAACTTGCGCTCCTGCAATGCACTGCTGATGACGTCACATATTACATCACTCATGACATGGTCAGTGAATATATATATATGTACATTTTTTTATAATTTTAAAATGGCAAAATACATTTAAATTAATAGTTTATTTATTGTTTACAGTAAATAAATATATATATATTAATTTAAATATGTATGTGTGTTTAACTTTTTTTAATCAGGTTTATTGTTATGTTTGTTAAAATGTGTATTAAATCTACTATATTATTTTATATTAATTTAATTATTTAACATATTTATTTTAATTTTTTATACATTTTCAAAAATTGATGTTTTGTACAACTATATTTTTACATCGAGATTTCTTTCGGATATTTTGGGACTTACCTGTTTAAGTATAGGGAGTCAATATTTTTCCTTTCTATATTTTTTCATTGATATTTTTTACAACAACATCGATATTCTGTCAGTAAACTGTTGGTCTTCCAATAAGTAAGCTCATTGTGAATTAGGGATTTAATGCAAGCATTTGAACAACACCTTCACATGTATCTAGGCTACTGTTCAAGATCACCACTCTATACTCTGCAATGTGTAGGATGTTCTATATTCGTTAACCAACATGTAGTGCAGTACACCACATATTTCATCCACCAAATTGTGATTTAACATATAAACTCAACTATTTGTCCGTAAGCTCGCTCATGTCTTGCTATTATTGGTCATAAATTTGAAAATTGCAACCATCAATATGCTAATTGTATGCTCATTCAGCAATGTCAGTTCCTGAGCTGATGAATATAGATGAAAGTCAACACATAAATGAATGACCTTTGTATATACATGAGACATTGGCATGTTACCATGGAATTTAAGTAGACCAAAGTTGAGATACAGACAGGGCAACAATCTTGATACAGATGACCATTTTGTTAAACTAACAAAAAGTCCCACATTGATCTTGTGCCAACAACCTCTTCAGTACATCAACAGGGACTAACAGAAGGCCATCCCATGGAACAAACAATTAATTGCAAACACAAATAACTGATAGTTACACCTGTTGATCATATGAAAAAGCTCAGTCTCCAAGTGTGTTACCCTATGACATTTACATGAAAATAAATGAGTCCAAAAATGTGTCTCAATGATGATTAGCACATAGAAAGAAATGTGCATGCATGGGCGCTCGCTTGCACAGTGTTCACTCGGATGAACGAGATGGCAACATAGAGGAGGGGGGCAGCCCTCGGGCGCCCCAGTGCAGGTAAGTGGTTTTAAATTTAATTTTAGTAATGTATAATTACTTGTGATAATAGGGGTGGTGGAGGCGGGTAGCGTAGCGGAGCTCCACGTAGTTTGTTTGCAACTCTGTGGACCTCTGTGTAGCCCCACTATGCACACTACGCTAGGGGTTAAAAATAAGATGTACTTGCTCTTAAACAATTGCAGAACTGTAAGAACCAAAGAGCTTAGGTTCATATGAGGAAACTTCATTAAGTGTGTCCCATCATTTGAAGAAGTGACCTGCCCTTTCATATCCCAAATTGATAATGACGTACCTCACTAGAGTTCATGCAATCAGGACTGTCATTTTGTTGTATAAGTCCCAGAAATGTTGGAGAATCTGCTGTGGTGGTTACCTCTTGCAACAACCCACATCCAAGCTGAAACGTAATATATGTCCTGCTTTACAAACCAATAGTATCATACCTAGCAGTTGTGCCATCTTTTTACAGATGATCCCACTCCTGCTGCATGGCAGAGTCAGGCCAGGGAGCAGACTCAAACAAAAGGCCAGGAAGATTCCCAAGAAGCCCTCAATGATGACCCTGACCTCGGAGACGTGGACGTTAATGACCCTTTTGGCACTTCTGGGCAGCGTGGCCAGACAGACTCAGTTAGTCCAATTGGGCTCACACCTCCAACCACCACAACTGGTACATCAAGATCCACAACCAGTGTCCCTAGCACAGGTGGGCCCATACTTAGCTCCCAAGTCTCACCTCCTCAGGTGGCTAACACCACCACAGACACTGAGGAGGCTGGACCAAGTGACAGTAGGCTGTCCTGTGCAAGGGCAATGACAGTGGGGCCAGACGTGGTGAGAGGAGAGTTGTGCCCAACCCATTTGAGGCCACTGTGGAGACTGACACCAAGCCTGCTGAGCAGACACACTCAGTTGGTGTTCCCGGGACTACACCTCCAACTACCACAGCTGGTACATCAAGAGCCGCAACCACTGCCCCTAGGACAGCCGGGCCCATACTTTGCTCCTCAGTCCTGCCTCCTCAGGTGGCTAACATCGCCACAGACACTGAAGAGGCTGGACTGAGTAGCAGTAGGCTGTTTCGTGCCAGGGCAACGATCAGTGGGGCCAGAAGTGTCCTGAGGGACATCAATCCAAACCTCTGCCAGGCTTTCCCACCTATATCAATCACATCCTCTGGTCCAAGTACATTGCAGCCCTCATCATCAGTAGCAGCCACAGGATGTGATGGCCTGTAAGAAGAGGACAGTCCTGCAGACATCCAAGATTCACCAGCTTTAGATCCCACCCAAGTTAGGAAGAGGAGACATCCACCCTATAATCGAGGAGGGAAGATTTCCAAGACCTCAAGGCCCACCAGTGGTCCACCTTGACCATGATGTCTATCTATGTGTACAACACCTCCATTCTGTTGACTGTTCTTTGCCACCAATCCTGGCACTGATGTGGGGAGTATGTAGGACTTTTGTTCAGGAAATCATGCACTCTATTTTATTGATGTCATCTGCCAAGATAGTAGTACATTTTTTGTTACTCACATATAACCCAATTTGCTGTCTTGCACTGTTTATGCCTCCGAATCAATTTTTTCATTTAATAAATATCGGTCACTTTCAAGTCCTCTTTTTCACAATAGATCATGTGGGTGTGGTATGAGTTGAACATCTCCAATTCATGGTACAATTCCACTGGAACCATGATGAAGTAATCTCGAAAATGTGTTGCCTGACAAATTAAACAGGATGTAAATGCATAATGTACACAAAGGTGTATGGACTCGAACCAACTTCATTCTCACATTGAAATCGCACTCAGAGATGGTGTCAGAATTTTCAATAGAAAGTAAACTTTACTCAGTCATGCACTGTTTTCAAAACATCTGTGGATGTAGCAAAACAATACATGTTAGAAGTTGACACATCTATCACACCTTTGCCCCCCAGGCTAAACTCAATCCAGTATGTCCAGCATCAGGTGGAAGGTGACAAATCAATTTCAGTGGCATGACACAATCACCCCAAACAACATAGAAAACACTGCAGCTACAACATCCAGGACCTAGACATTGTGGAGGCACACATGAGAATTGCAGAATACCTTGCTTTTGCCACCACACCAACACTTGTGATTTCACATATCAGACACATTTGCTTGTTCAACCAATGCACCTGAAAACAGATGTACCTTAGAAATCAAGTCCCAGACCACCATGTGTTGTGCAAACTGTCTTGCTTGTGATTCTGTACAGCCAACCTACAGGACACATTGTTCCCAAAAACTTCAATGTCCACTTCGTACAACTGGACTGCAACACATACATACTGAAGTTACTACTTGGAAATGTCCTAGTGAAGAAGACATGGTATAGACACCTGGAACACAACAACACTGATACTTCAGATCTACATGCATAGGTTTGCGAGAAACAAAATTGAACTTTACTGTTGTACATTGTTGACCATGATAGTATAACTCACATGTGTGTAACCTATCAACATTTACAGCCTATATCATGTATCCACACTCCTTACCACATACCTGCAATTGTGAGAAGTAGTGCTGTATACGATGCAGTTTAACATCTTCACCTTCACCTGCCTCACTGGCCTCACCCGTTGGGTTTTTGTGGCCTGCATCATCATCAATGAGGAGGGCCCCACCAATCCTATGCAGGAATTGGAATGTGGCTTTTAGGAGCCCAAAAGCCCGCTCCACTGGCCGACATGTCCTGCCAGTGTCCTCTTGGTAGTGGACTTCCCCTGGTGTTGTGGGATTCATCAGCGGCATCAATAGCCATGACATATTTGTATATGCTGAGCTACCTAGATGGTAAAATGATAGTAGTGTACAATGTGACCACATGAACTTGAAACACTGCACAAGACATGTCACATTAGAGAGGTACCAGACATGACACCTACCAACAAGCCAGGTGCTCTCTAGCCTGAATCATGACATCAGCTGTTGAAAATGCTGCTGTTCCGTAGTATGAAGCCATCATGTGGAGATCCCGGAAACTTGGTACAGATGTGGATGATGTAAGAATCTGCAAGGCAAACTACTTGCACATTAATGGAATGAAAGTGTTTCCTGTTCCCAAATACCTGCTCACGGTCGAGTGGTCTAACCAAGCCGATATGTGTGCCATCTGTGGATCCGATTACATTGGGGATGTGACCAAGTGCATTAAAATCTGCCTTCAGATCGGCCAAATCCTCATGTCCTGGAAATTGAATTCAGGTGCCAATGTGTTTCAATAGAGCTGCAAGGACCTCTGTGAGTACCATACTGAACTTTGGTTGTGACATTCCACCAGAAGTGGCAACTGTGAATTGGAAAGTTTCGGTGGCAAAGAAATGTAACACAGCCAACAACTGGGATATTTTGTGGATTCACAAGTCCAGGTGAAAGGTCCAGTAAGATCCAAACTAGTCTTGTGGTCCAGACTGTATTTCAGGATGATATGTCTTTCTTGCATGGTATGCAGATCAGGGAATGGTCGAAAAAGTGGAGGCACATGTCTCCTCCTCCTACGGTACCTAGGGGTGAGACACAAGGAACATGTAAAGTTGAAGGGGAAAAATGATGAACAAATGTGTCAGCTGGATTATGAATGTCTATCAGTTCAGTTCAACAAGTACCTACTTGCACCCACTGGGGTGAACCACTCAAGAACTCCATGTACCAGAGTCCCTAGGGGCGATCCGGAGGAGGGGGTAGCAGTGTGCGGTCCATTGCGATTGTTTCTACAAATTGGCTCCCTTGAGCTTTGAGCTGACGAGCTCCTGGACGACGCACCTGCGTGCCGGTTCGGGCATCGAGGCCTTTGACGGTTGCTTGGCGGCCTTCTCTTCCACCCCAAACTATTTTCTCTACTGATGAGGGAAGTTATCCCGAAACCCGAGAAATGTCTCGGGCGATATCCAAAAACCCGGGACATGTATCGGGTCTAGAGCTCATCAGTTAAACAAGTACCTACTTGCACCCACAGGGGTGAACCACTCAAGAACTCCATGTAACAGAGACCCTAGGGGCGATCCGTAGGAGGGGCTAGCGGTGTGCGGTCCATTGCGATTGTTTCTTCAAATTGGCTCCCTTGAGCTTTGAGCTGACGAGCTCCTGGACGACGCATCTGCGTGCCGGTTCGGGCATCGAGGCCTTTGACGGTTGCTTGGCGGCCTTCTCTTCCACCCCAAACTATTTTCTCTACTGATGAGGGAAGTTGTCCCGAAACCCGAGCCATGTCTCACGCGATATCCAAAACCCAGGACATGTATCGGGTCTAGAGATCATCACTTCAACAAGTACCTACTTGCACCCACTGGGGTGAACCACTCAAGAACTCCATGTACCAGATCCCTAGGGGTGATCCGGAGGAGGGTCTAGCGGTGTGGCGTCCATTGTGATTGTTTCTACAAACTGGCTCCCTTGAGCTGACGAGCTCCTGGACGACGCACCTGCGTGCCGGTTCGGGCATCAAGGCCTTTGACGGTCGCTTGGCGGCCTTCCCTTCCACCCCAAACTATTTTCTCTACTGATGAGGGAAGTTGTCCCGAAACCCGAGCCATGTCTCACGCGATATCCAAAACCCAGGACATGTATCGGGTCTAGAGAACATCACTTCAACAAGTGCCTACTTGCACCCACTGGGGTGAACCACTCAAGAACTCCATGTACCAGATCCCTAGGGGCGATCTGGAGGAGGGTCTAGCGGTGTGGCGTCCATTGTGATTGTTTCTACAAACTGGCTCCCTTGAGCTGACGAGCTCCTGGACGACGCACCTGCGTGCCGGTTCGGGCATCAAGGCCTTTGACGGTCACTTGGCGGCCTTCTCTTCCATCCCAAACTATTTTCTCTACTGATGAGGGAAGTTATCCCGAAACCCGAGCCATGTCTCGGGCGATATCCAAAAACCCGGGACATTTATCGGGTCTAGAGGTCATCAGTTCAACAAGTACCTTCTTGCACCAACTGGGGTGAACCACTCAAGAACTCCATGTACCAGAGTCCCTAGGGGCGATCCGGATGAGGGGCTAGCGGTGTGCGGTCCATTGTGATTGTTTCTACAAATTGGCTCCGTTGAGCTTTGAGCTGACGAGCTCCTGGGCGACGCACCTGCGTGCCGGTTCGGGCATAGAGGCCTTTGACGATTGCTTGGTGGCCTTCTCTTCCACCCCAAACTTTTTTCTCTATTGATGAGGGAAGTTATCCCGAAACCCGAGCCATGTCTCGGGCGATATCCAAAAACCCGGGACATGTATCGGGTCTAGAGATCATCAGTTCAACAAGTACCTACTTGCACCCACTGGGGTGAACCACTCTAGAACTCCATGTGCCAGAGTCCCTACGGGCGATCCGGAGGAGGGGCTAGTGGTGTGCGGTCTACTGCGATTGTTTCTACAAATTGGCTCCCTTGAGCTTTGAGCTGACGAGCTCCTGGACGACGCACCTGCGTGCCGGTTCGGGCATCGAGGCCTTTGACGGTTGCTTGGCGGCCTTCTCTTCCACCCCAAACTATTTTCTCTACTGATGAGGGACGTTATCCCGAAACCCGAGCCATGTCTCGGGCGATATCCAAAAACCTGGGACATGTAGCGGGTCTAGAGATCATCAGTTCAACAAGTACCTAATTGCACCCACTGGGATGAACCACTCAAGAACTCCATGTACCAGAATCCCTAGGGGCGATCCGGAGGAGGGGCTAGCGGTGTGCTGTCCATTGTGATTGTTTCTAAAATTGGCTCCCTTGAGCTTTGAGCTGACGAGCTCCTGGACTACGCACCTGCGTGCCGGTTCGGGCATCGAGGCCTTTGACGGTTGCTTGGAGGCCTTCTCTTACACTCCTAACTATTTCTCTTCTGATGAGGGAAGTTATCCCGAAACCCGAGCCATGTCTCGGGCGATATCCAAAAACCCGGGACATGTTTCGGGTCTAGAGATCATCAGTTCAACAAGTACCTACTTGCACCCACTGGGGTGAACCACTCAAGAACTCCATGTACCATAGTCCCTAAGGGCGATCTGGAGGAGGGGCTAGCGGTGTGCGGTCCATTGCGAATGTTTCTTCAAGTTGGCTCCCTTGAGCTTTTAGCTGACTAGCTCCTGGACGACGCACCTGGGTGCCGGTTGAGGCATCGAGGCCTTTGACAGTTGCTTGGTGGCCTTCTCTTCCACCCCTAACTATTTTTTCTACTGTTGAGGGAAGTTATCCCGAAAACCGAGCCATGTCTGGGCGATATCCAAAAATCCGGGACATGTTTCGGGTCTAGAGATCATCAGTTCAACAAGTACCTACTTGCACCCACTGGGGTGAACCACTCAAGAACTCCATGTACCAGAGTCCATAGGGGCGATCCGGAGGAGGGGCTAGCGGTGTGCGGTCCATTGCGATTGTTTCTACAAAATGGCTCCCTTGAGCTTTGAGCTGACGAACTCCTGGACGACGCACCTGCGTGCCGGTTCGGGCATCGAGGCCTTTGACGGTTGCTTGGCGGCCTTCTCTTCCACCCCTAACTATTTTCTCTACTGATGAGGGAAGTTATCCCGAAACCCGAGCCATGTCTCGAGCGATATCCAAAAACCCAGGACATGTATCGGGTTTAGAGATCATCAGTTCAACAAGTACCTACTTGCACCCACTGGGGTGAACCACTCAAGAACTCCATGTACCAGAGTCCCTAGGGGCGATCCGGAGTAGGGCTAGCGGTGTGCGGTCCATTGCGATTGTTTCTACAAACTGGCTCCCTTGAACTTTGAGCTGATGAGCTCTTGGATGACGCACCTGTGTGCCAGTTCGGGCATCGAGGCTTTGACGGTTGCTTGGGGCCTTCTCTTCCACCCCTAACTATTTTCTCCACTGATGAGGGAAGTTATCCCGAAACCCGAACCATGTCTCCGGCGATATCCAAAAACCCGGGACATGTATCTGGTCTAGACATCATCAGTTCAACAAGTACCTACTTGCACCCACTGGGGTGACCCACTCAAGAACTCCATGTACCAGAGTCCCTAGGGGCGATCCGGAGGAGGGGCTAGCGGTGTGCGGTCCATTGCGATTGTTTCTACAAATTGGCTCCCTTGAGCTTTGAGCTGACGAGCTCCTGGACGACGCACCTGCGTGCCGGTTCAGGCATCGGGGCTTTTGACTGTTGCTTGGCGGCCTTCTCTTCCACCCCTAACTATTTTCTCTACTGATGAGGGAAGTTATCCCGAAACCCGAGCCATGTCTCGAGCGATATCCAAAAACCCGGGACATGTATCGGGTCTAGAAATCATCAGTTCAAAAAGTACCCACTTGCACCCACTGGGGTGAACCTCTCAAGAACTCCATGTACCAGAGTCCCTAGGGGCGATCCGGAGGAGGGGCAAGCTGTGTGCGGTCCATTGCGATTGTTTCTAAAAATTGGTTCCCTAGAGCTTTGAGCTGACGAGCTCCTGGACGACGCACCTGCGTGCTGGTTCGGGCATCGAGGCCTTTGATGGTTGCTTGGCGGCCTTCTCTTCCACCCCTAATTATTTTCTCTACTGATGAGGGAAGTTATCCCGAAACCCGAGCCATGTCTCGAGCGATATCCAAAAACTCGGGACATGTATTGGGTCTAGAGATAATCAGTTCAACAAGTACCTACTTGCACCCACTGGGGTGAACCACTCAAGAACTCCATGTACCAGAGTGCCTAGGGGCGATCCAGAGGAGGGGCTAGCGGTGTGCGGTCCATTGCGATTGTTTCTACAAATTGGCTCCCTTGAGCTTTTAGCTGACTAGCTCCTGGACGACGCACCTGGGTGCCGGTTGAGGCACCGAGGCCTTTGACAGTTGATTGGTGGCCTTCTCTTCCACCCCTAACTATTTTCTCTACTGTTGAGGGAAGTTATCCCGAAAACCGAGCCATGTCTGGGTGATATCCAAAAATCCGGGAAATGTATCGGGTCTAGAGATCATCAGTTCAGCAAGTACCTACTTGCACCCACTGGGGTGAACCACTCAAGAACTCCATGTACCAGAGTCCATAGGGGCGATCCGGATAAGGGGCTAGCGGTGTGCGGTCCATTGCGATTGTTTCTACAAAATGGCTCCCTTGAGCTTTGAGCTGATGAGCTCCTGGACGACGCAACTGCGTGCGGGTTCGGGCATCGAGGCCTTTGATGGTTGCTTGGCGGCCTTCTCTTCCACCCCTAACGATTTTCTCTACTGATGAGGGTAGTTCTCCCGAAACCCGAGCCATGTCTCGGGCGATATCCAAAAACCCGGGACATGTATCGGGTCTAGAGATCATCAGTTCAACAAGTACCTACCTGCACCCACTGGGGTGAACCACTCAAGAACTCCATGTACCAGAGTCCCTAGGGGTGATCCAGAGGAGTGGCTAGCGGTGTGCAGTCCATTGCGATTGTTTCTACAAATTGGCTCCCTTGAGCTTTGAGCTGACAAGCTCTTGGATGACGCACCTGCGTGCCAGTTCGGGCATCGAGGCTTTGACGGTTGCTTGGGGCCTTCTCTTCCACCCCTAACTATTTTCTCCACTGATGAGGGAAGTTATCCCGAAACCCGAACCATGTCTCCGGCGATATCCAAAAACCCGGAACATGTATCGGGTCTAGAGATCATCAGTTCAACAAGTACCTACTTGCACCCACTGGGGTGACCCACTCAAGAACTCCATGTACCAGAGTCCCTAGGGGCGATCCGGAGGAGAGGCTAGCGGTGTGCGGTCCATTGCGATTGTTTCTAAAAATTGGCTCCCTTGAGCTTTGAGCTGACGAGCGCCTGGACGACGCACCTGCGTGCCGGTTCAGGCATCGAGGCCTTTGACGGTTGCTTGGCGGCCTTTCCTTCCACCCCTAACTGTTTTCTCTACTGATGAGGGAAGTTATCCCGAAACCCGAGCCATGACTTGGGCGATATCCAAAAACCCGACACATGTATCGAATCTATAGCTCATCAGTTCAACAAGTACCTACTTGTACCTACTGGGGTGAACCACTCAAGAACTCCATGTACCAGAGTCCCTAGGGGCGATCCGGAGTAGGGGCTAGCGGTGTGCGGTCCATTGCGATTGTTTTTACAAATTGGCTCCCTTGAGCTTTGAGGTGACGAGCTCCTGGACAACGCACCTGCGTGCCGGTTCAGGCATCGGGGCTTTTGACTGTTGCTTGGCGGCCTTCTCTTCCACCCCTAACTATTTTCTCTACTGATGAGGGAAGTTATCCCGAAACCCGAGCCATGTCTCGAGCGATATCCAAAAACCCGGGACATGTTTCGGGTCTAGAAATCATCAGTTCAAAAAGTACCTACTTGCACCCACTGGGGTGAACCTCTCAAGAACTCCATGTACCAGAGTCCCTAGGGGCGATCCGGAGGAGGGGCAAGCTGTGTGCGGTCCATTGCGATTGTTTCTGCAAATTGGTTCCCTAGAGCTTTGAGCTGACGAGCTCCTGGACGACGCACCTGCATGCCGGTTTGGGCATCAAGGCCTTTGACGGTTGCTTGGTGGCCTTCTCTTCCACCCTAACTATTTTCTCTACTGATGAGGGAAGTTATCCCGAAACCCTAGCAATGTCTCGGGCGATATCCAAAAACCCGGGACATGTATCGGGTCTAGAGATCATCAGTTCAACAAGTGCCTACTTGCACCCACTGATGTGAACCACTCAAGAACCCCATGTACCAGAGTCCCTAGGGGCGATCCGGAGGAGGGGCTAGCGGTGTGCGGTCCATTGCGATTTTTTTCTCCATTCATGTCAATGTCCATCTCAGGCAACTTCACTGGAAAGCCACAGCCTGGAATAAGGGGTCCTTGGGAGTCCATCACCGGTGCAGCATCCATTTCCAAAAAAGGTGGGAGGACCTAAGACGGAGTTGCTACTAGATCGCACAGTTCTAGCTTGGAAGGCCCTCCCACATCGTAGAGGCGTGATCAGGACCCTGAATTCCATGAGTGACTGTTTCCTGGTGGTGGCCTATCAAGAGCTAGATGGCTGTTAAGAGCCAAACAGCAGCTTGGAGGGGGTGAGTAATGTACTTCACAAAACATGTACAGCTTAACGACTTTTGTACGTAACAGGCATTGTCATTCCCAACTAGCTAAAGTGTGAGTGCTAATTATGGTTTGGCCTGCTCTGCTAATTAAACAAAACAAAAAGATATGGCTGTCAGCATAGGCACAGGCGTCTCTTACCATTGTCATGTTTGTTAATTATGCTCCTGCCAATCTGATGTCTTCAAATGTAAGCCATTGTGCTAAGCACAAAGGTGTATTATGTGGAGAAATGTTTTTGGACATTTGCAGCGTGGACACAGGAGATTTTTACATCCTGAGCACGTAAGGAACATCATTGACACAAGATTGAAAATAATAAGGAGGATAGAAGTTTGCGGACTTTATCTTTAGTAAGAAGGATTGACAATTTGAATCAAGTGAGGCTCAAAGCAATTAAGACTGGCCCTAGTGAATAAACCCTGTCTGCCTATTTATTGGGTGCGCAGAGATTGGAATTGTGACCCCTCTGTAGATATTTTCTTCGTGACGGTGTCCCTCCGTCCAACTGACATTTAGCATTGGAAGGAGAGATTCATTATCAATAGAATCCTACTATATGAATATTGATCCAACTACATCCTGGTAGCTATTGCTGTCAAAACCAAGTATTAAGAATCCGGAAGAAGGAGGTGGACCTGTGTAACCCTCCAAAACGCGTCGCTTTTTTTGGCCTACTAATAGAAACATAACAATACAAAAAAAATGTTTTAATAATTTTATTTGTGTGACAAATTACCTATGCAGAATTGATATGTTGAACTTTTGAATCCATGTTATTGTGGTTATGTCTTTATGAATTGTTGATTCATTGATATTGTGTTAGAATGTTTTATCTTTATGGTTTTTAATGTATTGTATTGTATATTGGACTTATATAGCGCTTATCACCCGGGGGTCTCTAAGCGCTTGCCTTGGGAACCCGTCCTGGCTTTTCCCTGTGAGATAGCCCCTACAGGGCATCCCCAAGGTGAAAGGGAATTGAACCCTGGTCCCGGGTCTGACCTCTGCTTCAGGGTCTGCCTGCTCTAACCAGTGAGCCACACTTCTTCACATATATATATATATACACATATATATATATATATATATATTCAATGAAAAAACCATAGGTTATAGACCATATATAGTTAGGAATTCGCATTTACAAAACCTTATTTTACTCGCACAAAACCATTGAAATTCCATATATAGTTAGTTGCACTAACTATATATCGCGCACCCGCAATCCACTGCTGATGATGTCACATATTACATCATTCATGACATGGTCAGTGACATCACTGATGACATCACTGATGGCATCTCAAATGACATCACTGATGACATCACTGATGACAACATCCAGTGACTGTATGTTTCTGTAAAGTTAAAATATGTCTTACATATTGAAGAATGAGTGGATGTATAAGTGTCTGGATGAAGGATTTAGTAGGTGCATGACAGACTGTATGAGTGAGTGATTAAATGTGTCTCACTGAGTGCATGGGTTAGTGACTAAACTGTCTTAATTTGTGCATCATTATGTCTGTTGTTCTGTAAACTGTTGCATGTGTTGATCAGTAGCTATATGAGTAACTATATGGGTTATTGATTGGTTGCCCAAGTATTTGTATGGGAGACTGAGTGTGTGTGTGGGTGGCTGGGAGGTGTATGACTCTGTGCATAGATGTGTGAGCAGTTGATTCACTAGATGTATGGGCTCAAGAGTGCATGTGGAAACAGCTGTATGGGTGGTTGACTGTGTGCATGAGTATATTGGTGAGTGAATGGATATCTCAGTGGTACATGTCAAAGTAAGTACATATGTAAAACACAATACATGTGAGAGTTGAGATATATAAATAACTGAACATAAGAGCCAGTGAATGTGTGAGTGGCTGTATCGATCACTGTGAGCTTGTATCAGGGATTATATAAGAGAGTAAATATGTGTTATTATATGTTTCAATAAGTAAGATGTGTATAACTGTATAGTTGAGGAAATGGAGGTGTGATTGATTCTTTGCATGACTGACTAGGTGTGTGAGTAACTCCATGGATGAGTGACAGTCTGTGAGTGTCTGTTTACACTGATTGTATCTAAGGTTATATTAGAGTCTGAAGAGGTTCATCGTATTATCACATGAATGATATCATCAGTGATGTGATCAGTAATGTCAAATGAGATGTCATCAGTGATGTCATCAGTGATGTCATCAGTGATGTCATTTGAGATGTCATCAGTGATGTCATCAGTGATGTCACTGACCATGTCATGAATGATGTAATATGTGACATCATCAGCAGTGGATTGCGGGTGCGCGATATATAGTTAGTGCAACTAACTATATATGGAATTTCAATGGTTTTGTGCGAGTAAAATAAGGTTTTGTAAATGCGAATTCCTAACTATATATGGTCTATAACCTATGGTTTTTTCATTGAATTTCAATGGTTTTTTAAAAGCAAATTTCTAACTATATATGGTCTATAACCTATGGTTTTTTCAGTGAATTTCATTGGTTTTTTAAAAGCTAACATCTGTAGCTGTAAAATGTATTATTCTTTAAATCCCAAAATATATATAGATATTTATTGCTAATTTTTTTTAAATATTTTTTTCTTCGCTTCTAGTTCGCGAACCGGGAAGCTTTCCGTTAGCTCATCTTGATGCCGCGATCTAGTCCGCGAACCGGTCAACGTTACGTTAGCGGAACAGTGACGCGTCGCGGAAGCGCGACATATCACGTTATCGCGTAATGCGTCTAATGACGCGTCGCGTTAGCGCTCCCGGAAGTGCTCCGGACCGCGAACCGGAAGCGATCTGGGACGCGGCGCGCGCCGCGTAACGTAAGCGGAACAGGTCATGTGACTTGTTTATCAAACTTCTCATTGGTTCATTTCACTTTTGGTTTCCAAATGATGTATGACTAGGTCATGTGACCTAAAAATAACACTTTTCATTGGCTCAGAACTTTTGTTTTCCCCAAATCATGTAATCCCCTCCTTATTTCCTCACTCTGACTTTCATCTTGGTGAGAGAAAGACCATTTATCTGAAGATCCACAATGGCTTCCATTCTTGCTGCAGCTGGTGCACCCCCACCACCACCTCCACCTCCTCATAAGAAGAGAGGACCACCTAGTCAAATTCTGACTAACAGAGAGGAGGAAGATGAGGAAGAAGAAGAAGAGGAGAGAGAGGAACAACAATTTGTTGATGAGTTGCCCCGGGTTTGTAAACGAAAATCCAGTTTTATCTGGCAGTTTTTCACCATCCCTCCTGGAACAAAGAAAGTGAATGCAAAATATGCCACCTGCCTCATCTGTGACTACAGATTGTCGAGAGGCACAGAAAAGAAGTACAGTATGGGGAACTATACAATGCATCGTCACATGAGCAGGTGGCATCCCAATAACTACAGCCGGGCTGAATTAAGGGATCTTGTAGACAATCCGACGGCAACTCCTGTGGCAAGATCTACATCCACATTGTCTTTGACGGGAAGAGAGGCACAAGAGACTGTGCCAAACATCCAACCTAACTTTCAGCACATAAAGTTAACTTGTGTTTACTGTGGTGAAATGCTGTCCTATGGCAACATGAGCATCAACCTCATGAACATTGCATATGAAAATCATAAATGCCCTAATGCACCCAAAAAGTAATTTTCGTTTTTTTGCTCCAGTTGAGCCGTTTTGAAAGCCTGTTTTTTGTTGTCTCCCCTCCATAAAAAAAACAAAAAAAACATAAAACAGTTCTAAAAATACAAAAAAATCAAAAAATGTTCAAAAAATAAAAAAAAAATATAAAACAACAAAAACAAAAAAAAACAGTTCTTTTCAGAACTACCCCCCCTTTCAAACAAAATTGCTAGAATGTTTATCACTCTGGCAAGCTCTATTTCTTTTGGTTCGCTTCAAGTTCGCTGACCGGTTCGCGAACTTTAAGCGAACTAAAAAAATATTTTTTTAAAAAAAAGAAGAGTTAGTATAAGGGAAGTAAACAGAGAATAATGTAAAAAGAAAGACAGCTAGAGAGAGTAAATGAGAGATAGTGTCAATGACATCATCAGCAGTGCATTGCGGGTAAAAAGAGTGGAAAACATTTACCTTATAATTCTTGTTACCTTTTTAAAATATTTTTTCATACTTTCAATCTGTAAAACAAAGAACAAACATTTCAAAAAATATTAAAACATGTATTTAAAAATTAGAAAAGACAAGGGAAAAGGTTCAAAAACAAACAGTTTTTCAACAACTTTAACATTTACAGAAGTCTCTGCTTTTCTACGTCCCCTACACAATCCTAAAGATATATATTCGAAAGAAACTGTATCTTGATGTTGCTGAACTGAGGCCTATTTTGCAACATGATGTTTTTCTTGCACTGCTAATGTCTCACAATAGTGATCCAATAGCAGCGCAAAAAAGATGTAAAGCCATCATAAAATTGTGTCTAACATTGTAAATGATTGTTTTAGGATGCAAATAAGATGTGTGCTTTCAAGAGCTTTCTTTGTGGTGAGGCCTCTTTTTTTTTAAAAAAAAAAAACACTACCCAGAAGTACAGCACTCTAAGCATTAAAATTGATATTTACAGAACTCAGCTTACCCATATGTACCACACATTTCTAAATGTATATCATAAGGACAAAAAGCATAACATTAATTATACATGTTAAATGGTTTATTTTTGCTGTTCTCAGAATGTATCAAATTTCACTTAAATCAGTGACTTGAAGGTATTCATCATGTAACAGCGGGGAAAAAAAAACACAATCAAAATGACTGTGTTTAAAAAACCCATACAACCTAATAAATCTGATTTCAAAACTTCTTAAAATTAACTTACTTTCAATGACGTCAAACGATCTCCTATAAACAGCATCCACTCTGTTGTGCTTTAAATATTTTCAGCCCGCCACTTTCTGAAAGAAAACCTCCATCGATACGTGAAATATGTTACATAGAAAAAAAACTTCTCTCATTATATCACATGTTTCCACTAGGCCAAATCATGTTGCCGCGATTCGCAAATCTTGTAATTCTTCCAATCAAATCCCGACATTTTCTATTTTCGCAACTTTCAAAAATAAAATATTTGAGATTATTTTCACAATCCTGGACTACTAATATCTTACTCTTCTTTGTCACTCATGTTCTCCTTTTCCTATGACACTGATACTGCTTACTATGAAGCAGACTTACTTGCATCAGGTTTATATAGTTGGATTTTTAATCGAGACAGCATTGCAGACTTACATTCCCTCTACTTAAAATTTTGGTTTTAAAAACACCAGGTAAGAATTTTTAAGGTCAAACGGCAATTTTTTTTTGAACGTTACAACAGAATCATTACAGAATGACCAGCCGTTTCCAGACTTTAAGTAAGCTGTATAATGTCCTGATGTTGTTGATGGACCATCGTGATAGATAATTGCTACAGTAACAAAAGTCCTCCCTGATATTGACAGCTGAGAAGCCACAAAATTTTTTATTAAAGTTGACAATTTTGATCCATCAGGCCTACATCGTTGCATCATTAAAATGACATACTGGCCATATCTACGTATAAATAATGTTGACATCATATCACATTTACATTGGCTACACTCCATGTTGTGATCCGCTGCATTTACTAGCTTATTAAAGGAGACTGATTTACTGTCTGGCAAAGTTAAATATATAAATCTTTCTGAGTCTACACTAGTAGTACTTGATACCATACAGTTCTCGCAGTCATGCTGCCATTGATAAGAAAGCCCAAACAGGTGATCTACATCTACACCCTCAACTTGCAATATATCAAGCATATACATTAAAAACTCCTGACAATCTTGCTGATTATTTTCAGAGAAGTCTGTTTGACCTGAACATTCATCTAACAGATAACGAACTTCAGACACACTTTCTACTTTTGTTCGATCAGTGCTACATTTCTCGAAAACAGAATTCAACAAACAGCATAAAATTTGTTCAGAATTCAACAGAATCTGTTCTTTTAAACTCTCTAGTGAAAAGAGAACATTAACCACTACATTTGCATAGCAGTTGACACCAGAACTGTTTTCAAATTGAAAACCGACAACATCTTCAACAGAATCCACTTTCTTTCTGCTAACAATTTTCGGTTCATTGACTTTTAGTCTTTTTGCAACAACCTCCCTACTATTACTGCTATTTCTACGTTTGCGGCCTACCACACGTTTCTCAAACAAAGGATATTGAGGCAAATGTGGCGCATACTCTCTTCTTAACCTATTGTATTCCTTAACACAATCTAGATCCGCACAAATGTTTGTGACATCACAGTCAATCAAGTACAATCCCGATAAAGTTCTAACTCGTGACAATGCCACATATGCCATACCCTCCTTGAACACAGAACTGCCAATATTCACCAATGCACAGTCTACACTTAAACCTTGCGATTTATGGATTGTCACCGCATATGCCAAGCAAACAGGAAACTGTTTACGGCGAACATATAAATCTTTAACAAGCAAAAACCTAGCAGAACAACGACCAATTTGCTGTACTTCCTCAATGCCATCAAATTTAATTTTTAAAAATTCTATTCCATCTCTATTTCTGTATTTCTCAAAATCAACAACATTACCCATTGATCCATTTACCAGACCTCTTTCTACATGTAAATTCCTTCTCAAAATAATTCGGCAATTTAAACACACATTCAAAGTCTTTTCAAAACCCGCTGTTTTAGATATAGTCTTCTCTAATGAATCCAATTTTGATTTCAAATTGTCTGACAAAATAATTGTTGATCCCATATGCTCTAATTTGTCGATAGCTTCAAGTTTCACAATCTCTTGCTTTTCTAAATTCAACATTTTGTTGTTGAAGATGGCACATTCTGCAAGAGTTGGCATGAGACATATCCCGGATTTCTTCTCAGTAATTTTCTGAAAAATATTCTCAGGCACAATCTCTTGTTTGGGATACAAATTTGACAGTAACCGTGCATTTAAAGCTTCTTTCCCATGCTCGGTCACTTTTCCAATTCTAATATCTTGTAGAATATTCTTGTAATCTTCATCCTTTGCCTGACGCATATTTTGATGCAGTTCTGCATAATTGAAGTTTAACCATATATTGACGTTGCCAATGCTCCCTAGGCACTTCCTGGTATCTTCATGCGTGAGTATTTTGAACACAGGTTGACCTTTTACTGGTGTCAGCTGTAGAAGATCTCCGAAAACAATAATGTGTTTCCCACCAAATAAGACATCATATTCAGTTTTAAGTACTTCTTGCATTCTCAAATGCACAAAGGCAAGCATGACATTGGAAACCATGCTTACTTCGTCAATGATAAGTAGTTTCATTTTCCTCAAAACTCTTGAAACTTCACAGCAAGCATCTCCAGATAACTTGTTGTATTGTAATTTGTTGTCATGCTCCACCGGCAGCATCAATAGACGATGCAAAGTAATACCTTTAATATTATGTGCTGCCAGTCCAGTAGGAGCGGTGACAACACAAGACAGCGATGACTCAGTCCTTTCCTGCAAATAACAAGAGATTGCTTTAATGAGGAAACTTTTTCCAGTTCCCGCTTCTCCACTCACGTACAGTCGGACAGGCTTCAACGACGTACACGAGCACTCTTTCTTCTCATGACTTAATCCGTGCTCAATTTCCTTGGTAACTTCATCATATATTTTCCTCTGCTCAACGTTGAGTTGTTTTTCCAAGTCTTGTAAGTTAACTGAATCCTCCTGAGCATGTGCCATGGCTCTTTCTACTTCATTCATAGCAGTGGCAGCTTCATTTTCGATAATAGGTCCTCCAAGTGGATCTTGACTCAATGAAACAGAACTCTGACTGTCCTGAGAACTGTCTCTGGCAATCTCGGCTGCAATCGTTGCTTCCTGCTCAATTTCCAAAGTTAGCATTTCTTGATATTTAGAAAAAGCAGGACATTCTATGGACTCCTTGGCTGCATTGAAAGAGTCTTCGTAACAGAGGAAATCTCCAAGCAGTTCCTCTTCTGCACGCCAAGGCTTGAAAAGTTGCAAAAGTGCTAAATAGAAAAACTCCTTTTTTTCTGGAGATTCGCCACTTAATTTTCGATGGTTTACTAATTGGCATTTTCTTTGCTTGACCAGGCATCCCTCACTTCCAATTACAGCATACACTCCTTTCTCAATATCTTCTTTGATGTTCCTCTTGAATATATAATTTTGGAGAACCTCATATAGACAAACATTCTCAAGGTGACTGCTTCGATTTGGATAATATGTATCCAACATGTTGGTCTTCAAAATGTCGGTACTGTTTGGTTCCTTTTCTGCCAAATACTCAATTTCCCGAACAGGTTTTAGAACTCGATTTCGCGTTGCAGCAAGACCAAGACTCGCCCAAACGAGACTCCTGGATTTGGCATAGAGACTTGCTGAAGACAATCGATCAGAACATTCGTAAGCTCCGATTTCTCGATGCGACAACATCTTCAGACTGAAACTGTACAACTTCTTGCTGAGGCTCTTTTCATGGGAAATGTCCTCCCACATATCCTTCAGTTCAGTCTTTTCTTTTTTGGTGATGTAAGATGTCACATACCGAGCCACAGCCATACAGTTGTCAGCCACAAACTGTATATCCATGTTGGCATTCCACATGGACAAAATCACTGGGTTGTAGTCATTGATGTACTTGGACTCTTCGTTCCTTTTCAAATTGTATGTATTCTTGGGTGATTTCCTCGTCACATTATGTCGCAGCGAAGACATCAAACTGTTCACTCTTCCTTTAGAAATCACCGGTCGTGGAAAGTTGAAACGACATTTGGTGTAGAACTTGTCCTTGTTTCTGAATTTACGACGACAGTACTTTCCACAACGATGGCTTTGGAAACGTAGAACTTGTTCTCTTAGACTTTTCTTCTCCGTTGCGTTTGGAACAGCACACGTAGAATACTGTTCGATGAAATTCATCACTAAGTCATCCGGATCTGTTCCAAATTTAGGTGCATCCTTGATCCACAGCAACATATGTATATGAGGGGCACCTCTTGCTTGATACTCCTTTCTCCAGAAGAAATCCAACACCTCTCCAAGAGGTGGATTCTTTTTATTTGTGATGAAAGACATCATAGCTTCAAATCTATGATTGAAGTACCTGCATACATTCACAGGATCCAAAGAACACAGTTCTCCAGGTGTCTTGAATTCAATGTTTTCAATATTTCCATTTGCCTCTCGTAGAAATTCAAGTAAGTCATCCCAGCCATACTCGGCACAGCTCAGAGTGAGGAACCATGTCGGAGTTCCTAAGTTCCTCAGCATACATTTTAAATCACCATGACGACGGTACCAGTACTCATTAGTACCACGCTGACACGCCATGAGATTAATTAAGTGAGAATCCAAAATACTGTCTTGGACATTGACTTTATGCATAAAGTCACTTGCCGAGATGTTTCGCATCTGTATACCACTTTTTAAGATGTGGTTCACTGCATATGACAGTCCAGACAGATCGCTTTCAAACAGGAGATGAAACAAATAGGGAATGCATTGCCGAAACCTAGGATCTTCTGCATACAATCGTAAAGTCCGGTATTCAGACGCAGGAATTTCACGAGGTCGCTCATCATATCTTCCTCCTTGACCTGTGGGAAATAGCTGTGGGAAACACCGAGCTTCCAAACTTTCCTCCCAAACACTAATGGGACTCCCTTTGGCTTGTTTCATTTGAAACAACTCAATAGCATTCCCCATGACTTCCTTGGAATGCAAAGGATGAACACTATAATGTTCATATATTTCTTCACTTTTAGAGGCCTCTACTTTCTCAATTTGGCCAGCACACAAATCGCTATCCTCTTCATCACTTACTTCCTCTTCTGCAACATATACATTCTTATAGTACTTATTATTTTTCTTCAAATACACTGTTGCCTTTTTGACTTTCCTAACATCCACTAAATCTTGCCATATTTTCTTATTCTTTGTCGGAACCCCATTAACCAAGATAACCAGAGGTTCCTCTTCCACTTTTTCTATTCCAATTGTGTTAATGTTTTTGTTCAAATCTAGAGGCAAATAAACAACTCTTCCCTTTAATCCTCTCTGTAAATCTGCTGGAGGCAACTTCCCTGTCTTTGGCTCCATTCTTACAATAGCCTGAAAGGGATGGATACTTTGAATCAAAATAGATTCATAAGTATTTAAATCCTTCAATTCAGAAGGAATCTCAACCAATTCCAGATTATTATGAACTGCCCTAGCAGGCATCTGGTTTTGGTTTAATTTATTACAACAATAAGTACACACACGTTGATCCGATCCCAAATCAAAATAATTTTCTACCATCAAGTATGTGGCTAAATCCTTCCATTCACTATTATTTTCCCTTTCACTTTTTGCATATAAATCCACTACCTTAGTCTGATTCTTATAATAAGTGCGTCGACAACATACACAAGTGAAATTAGGCCTCTCACTTGATTTCATCTGAAACGTGGCAATTTCCTTCTGAAAATTATCTGTACTGGAAACCTGTACATTATCTTCCACATTACCCTCTACTTCAGGGTCAATTTGAACATTCTCATCTTTACTACCAAAGTAACGAAACTCAATTTCTTCACAAAGATTCTTCACATCTATTTCAGAACCATGCAAAAGAGCAGCACATAACTGTTTAAGCATAATTGCTGGACTCTTAGCATAATACAACATTCTCACTAATTTTCTCACTTTATTATGATGCACTGCTAGCATCCTGAAATGATGAAAAACACTCTGGCATACTCTCCTGGAAAGACAAGCCAGTGAATGACCACGCAAACCTGTCATTTGTCTCACTCTGCAAGGATCTAAATCTTGCAACAACTTCATTTTCTGCTTCAAACTTTTCTTATTAAATGTCCGTATAAAATCACAAAGCAAATTGATGGAAACCTGTCGCACACTGCAAATAGAACTACACTTCCAAATGTACACAGGACCCTTAGGACGTCTTCCTAAAACCTCATCACTTAGCGCCTCTTCTGTCTCTGTTGTCACAAGTTGTTCTTTTTCAACTGGACAACCATCCTTCACTTCATAAGCTCGACCACTTATGTCAACTGCATGCACCAAATCATTATCCTGAAAATAAGTCTCCTCATTAAAAAATGCCTCAGAACTTGAACTATGCATCCATTCTCCAGAAAAAACTTCACAAAAGTTAGTACGATTTACTACTCTCTTCCATCTACTTTTTGTTTTGAAATCAGAAATTACCTTGCTTAGTTTCCTAATTCTATTGATTACCAAAATAAACAACTTTCGCTTGATTTCAAAAGCATGATCAATAATTTTCTCTACATTTTTCTTCTTCCTATAAAATGCCGCTTTCTGTTGGCCTTTCTTTTTAATATTTTTCAATAAATTAACTAATATCCTATTACGGAACATTCGTTGTCGAATGTCCCTAAACTGTTGTTTCCTTCTACTATCATGCACAGAGTTATCTCTTCCTCTACCAGTAACATTTGTGATGTGTCTCTCCTTTCCATTTAAATAACTTTTGTTTTTGTGAACAGACACATTTTTTTGAGCAAAATTTTTTTTACTACAAATATTTCTTAAGAATGATTTCGTGCTCTTACCCGGACCTTTCTTGGTGTTTTGACAAGTATTTGGGGAAGAGGACTGCTGCAATAAAACATCATCCTGCTGTCTTTGACGTTTTCTAGCCTTTCGTATTCGACTTCTGGAAGGCATTTTCCAAACTATGAAAGAATCTGCAGTTGAATCTGTGAAAAAATATAATATAAAATGTTATTAACCACTATTACCAAACAGTAAATAAATAACAGTCATCTAAAACTTAATGCCGTACTAATTATTTAACATAGCAAATATTTTCCACCAGCACTGCATCACAAAAATGACACTCAATGGTACAAAACAGGCATACAACACTCATAAATCACTCCCTAATATTTTAAATCATTAATTCAGGATGACGATAAGATGTAGCCTATCTAAAGGTTTGTTTAGGCCCAGATCTTTGGACTGTGGTGAATGTGTGTCATTGATCCACATTCAGTCCATCACCTGTTTTGTTTATTTGAGGTGAGGCCAACACATGGTTGTAGATAAGATTTTCACTGAAAAAAAACCAAGGTAAAAAAACATGTGAAGGCCTACCAATGAAGTAAATCATTAAATGAAAACCAATACATTTCTGGAAATATGCACTACTAGTGCTTCATAAGATGTTTTGGGTCATATTTATAAGTTATTTGAGTATCTAGTATGCTATTTTACATTCTTCATGGTCCAAATTTATTGTAAATACGCTCCCACCTGCGGTTGGCAAATTTAGATTTTGATTATGGGAGTTAGATAGGCATGTTAATAATTTCCCAAAAATGGTATATAACCCCAAACAACCTTTGTAGCAAATGCTCTTAGCCATGTTATCCACCTCCCATTGGATAACATGGCTAAGAAGTGCTTGCAAATGTGATAAAAAAAGGCCTGCAATGCATGAATATCGTAGAAAAATCAGCGATATTCATGCATTTTCCAGCAAATGCTCTTAGCCATGTTATCCACTTCCTATTAAATAACATGGCTAAGAACTGCTCAGGGCACCATGAGGAACGCTTTCCATTTAAAAAGGGAAAAATAACATCAAAGACACTAAAATACCTTCTAAATATGAACCCAAACAACCTATGAAGCAATGTGGAAAAAACTGCCGCAATGCATGAATATAGCAGAAAAATCAGCGATATTCATGCATTTTCCAGCAAATGCTCTTAGCCATGTTATCCACTTCCAATTAAATAACATGGCTAAGAACTGCTCAGGGCCCCATGAGGAACGCTTTCCATTTAAAAAGGGAAAAATAACATCAAAGACACTAAAATGCCTTCTAAATATGAACCCAAACAACCTATGAAGCAATGTGAAAAAAAACGGCCACAATCCATGAATATAGCAGAAAAATCAGCGATATTCATGCATTTTCCAGCAAATGCTCTTAGCCATGTTATCCACTTCCTATTAAATAACATGGCTAAGAACTGCTCAGGGCCCCATGAGGAACGCTTTCCATTTAAAAAGGGAAAAATAACATCAAAGACACTAAAATGCCTTCTAAATATGAACCCAAACAACCTATGAAGCAATGTGAAAAAAAACGGCCACAATGCATGAATATAGCAGAAAAATCAGCGATATTCATGCATTTTCCAGCAAATGCTCTTAGCCATGTTATCCACTTCCTATTAAATAACATGGCTAAGAACTGCTCAGGGCCCCATGAGGAACGCTTTCCATTTAAAAAGGGAAAAATAACATCAAAGACACTAAAATGCCTTCTAAATATGAACCCAAACAACCTATGAAGCAATGTGAAAAAAAAACGGCCACAATCCATGAATATAGCAGAAAAATCAGCGATATTCATGCATTTTCCAGCAAATGCTCTTAGCCATGTTATCCACTTCCTATTAAATAACATGGCTAAGAACTGCTCAGGGCCCCATGAGGAACGCTTTCCATTTAAAAAGGGAAAAATAACATCAAAGACACTAAAATGCCTTCTAAATATGACCCCAAACAACCTATGAAGCTCTAACAGTACATATCCTGAAATTTAATTCATTTCAAAATTCGTTTTTAAACACAGCATATAAATCAATTGTATACCTGCATTCATGAAGAAATAACTAAAAATGTCCTTGAGACACATGAAAGTGTTTTCTGGAATGCCCTAGCACCATTTTTGGGACACTATTAACATGGCTAGGTAACTCCCATAATGAAAATCTAAATTTGCCAAGCACAAGTGGGAGCGTATTTACAAGACACTTGCCCCATGAGGAACACTTTACATTTTAAAAGGCGAACATAACATCTTAGACACTCAAATACCTTATAAATATGGCCCAAAACAACCTATGAAGCTCTAGCAGTAAATATCCAGAAATGTAATTGATTTCTGAAATCGTTTTTAAAAGCAACATATCTGTTTCAGCTTACATAACAGACCATGAAATGGCCTCCATGTATTACAATATCTTGTGTTACTGCATGCCAGAATGTTACACCAAATATGCCATTATAATTTCTCTATGAAACTAATTCTATTAGTATATAACTAGAGACAAAACCACATTTTAAAAACACAGCTTTCTTCATCATTTTCTCCTTAAATCATACTATTCTCTATCTAAATTAAATAAATCTTTTCTCACCTTAGCAAATATTTTTTGAGTTTTGAAAACAGTCTCAGAAATACACCAAATTGTCTTCAGCAGAAGAAAAAGGATGCACTCCAAAGGCTGCAGCTATTGAAAGCACAGAAATACAGATATTCTTTTCACATATCTATCATATTAGCCAATCATACCTCTTCCCTCACTTTTTTCAAATCAAAACCCTTCCCCCCTCTGCCCTGTCTGCCTTGTTTCCATAGCAACCACCTCCTGGAAGACCTCTCATGTTTGCAAATTCACACAACAATGTTTCAATTGAACTCTGAACTCTCAGTGCACCTGCGTATCCAGTGCAATCTTTCATTAATTGTTTCTTCCTTGACCATTCAAATTACATCTTTCAAAGAACACATCCATGCACCCTAACTTTCTGTTTTCAGAAATGGAAATGCACCAATCACTGCTAATGAATCATTAGCATTGTAAATCCACAGTTTTTTTTCTTTAGAAACTCCTACTGTTTCAACTGCCCTTTCATTACCACACTTCATCTGACTGCAGAACAACCTTCTTCAACCATGTTTAACGTCTGGATTGTTGGACATAGTTACATCCACTGGGCTCAAAGGTATGCTGAGAGCAGAAATTTACACAACCTCAATTTACAAGATGTGGAAATTAAGTGGTTGGGCCAAAGAGGATTAAAATGTCACCAATTGATACCATTGGTGAAAACCTTTATGCATTTGCCAAAACCTGACCTGTTAATAGTGCACTGTGGAGGTAATGATTTGGGCACTTTGACAGGGGTAGGTCTGGAAATGCTTTTAAAGGACACCTTTGAGCAATTAATGGCACTTTTTCCTCAAACTGCCTTGGTATATTCCAATATATGCCAAAGACAGAAATGGAGGTGGTCCAACCAATTTTGTCCACAAATTGAGAAAGCGAGGAAGCATGTAAACAAATCTGTTTCAGCTTACATGAGAGACCATGGAATGGGCTCTCTTTACAACAATAACTTGCGTTACTACATGCAAGATATCTACAGAGGAGATGGAGTTCACTTCTCAGATGAGGGCAACAGAATTTTCATTCTGAATTTAAGACTGTGCATTGGTACCTACTTATAAGTACCTAAATGTACCATAAACCCAAAAGCTCTTCTCAGAGCTACCCTACATCTGATCACTCACAATTATTATTTTTCTCTAACTTTTTTCACTAATTTTCCACAAAATTCGCTCCCCGGAGCGCTACCCGGTTCGCTAACCGAAAGCTAACCTCGCGGAATTTTTTAAAAAAAAGTTTTTTTTTCCGCACATATAAGCCTCCTCAGCCACGCTCAGAAAACCTAGGGGGTCAAGATAAGTCTAACATGACCCCTTCTACCCATTCTAAACATTATTTGCCCTCCATCTTGTATCTTAATGCGAACGAAACACAAAATGGTGGACTCCCGTAACGCTTAAGGTTCGCTAACCGGGCAGCTTCCCGGAAAGCGGTCCTAAAAAAAGGCGGGAAAGTAATTTACAGAAAAACGACTAGAGACACTCTCACCAAATATAGATTAGCTCATACTACATAACATTCCCTTCCATTCTCACAAATTTCATTGAAATTCCATTTAGCCATTTAGCCTGTAGACCTCTCCAAGTACCGTGAGGTAAATTACTTCACAAAACACATCTGAATTGTTGGAATTGACAACCAATGAAAATGTTACTTTCATTTTCTACTTTTATTACCTGACATTTAATTGGTTATATACCTGTATATATATAAAGGGAGAGAAGGAAACACAGCCATTTTGACTACTACTTCTTGTTGTACCTCCTATTTCAATAGCTTCAAAAAACTTCAACTTCTTTGTGAAGGTAAGTTATAATTTAATATATTGTGCACTATGACTTAATATAGTAGACTTTTTCTGCTAGATATACACTATCCCTCTGTAGTAGTAATGTATTTAGATAGACTTCTCTGTTATAGTTATCAATGGAGTAAGGCTTGTCTTGGTTAAATCACATACACTTTTTTATAGTCCTATTTCCACTCTCATACTATACACTGCCAAAAGATAAATTCACTGATAAAAACTGCCTATCTAAAATTAATCCCAACAGTGCCCTATCTCTACTAATATATATTTTTTTAATCCAAATTTCAGGCAAAATGGAAGGCGAGCAGCAAGTTTCTTTTGAGATGGACCTGGAAGAGAGCAGCCAGGAATTAATAGAACCAATTGACATGGAATTTATGGATGAAAGCTTGGATAATGAACTGCTGCAATGTGTCCAAGCAGTAGATGCCCTCCTTGCAAATGAGGACATTTTACAACCTCACAGATTGCAAAGAATATTTCAAGAAAATAATGACATTTCAGACACTGAAATGTTAGAAAGTTTAATAAATTATGAAAAAGAATCAAAATAAAAAAAACACTATAAAAAAAAAAAAAAAAAAAAAAACAAGAAAAACAACAAACAATTAACATACAGTACTAGAAAAGTCTTTCATTCTTTTATCCATAAAGTTCGCTGCCCAGAAAGCTATCCGGTTCGCGAACTTAGCGCTTACCACGCAAAAAAAAATTTTTTTTTTGGGACCCTCCTAGGCCCTTTTAAAACCTCCACATAAAACCTAGGGGGTCAACGAGGATCTACTATGCCCCCTTATGGTAATTTCCCCCTTTGTTTTGGCCTCCTCTTGTCTCTCGATCCTACCGAGAGACAAGATGGCGGCCGCTCCGGACTGTTTAGAATGTTGACAGACACCGGAGGGCCAATCAGCTTCTCATCGCAAAGTTCCGTTACGCGAAAGGTTCGCTAACCGGATAGCTGCCCGGAGCGCTGTTACAGATATATATCTTGATTTAAACGTTAATTTCTCAAAATCCACTGAAGCACATATATTGAGACCTAGCAAAGGCACATCGGGCTAACAGTCCCTACAATTTTGCCAAGTTTCGTGAAAATCCATTCAGCCGTTCGGGCTAAAAGTGAGTCCAACCGCCCTATGGAAATTAACATGGGAAAAAGGTGTTTTGGGACCCCCCTTTTTTCTCGGCCCCCCCTCCACAAAACCCCCCCAAATTTTCAAGGGCTGCTCAGAAACAAAATGTGCCATTTTCCTGAAAATTTCAGCCAATTCCGTCCACAAACGCCAAAGTTATTAGGCATAGAATTTTCAGAAATCCCATAGGGAAAAAATCCTAACTATATATACCTACTGGCGACCGCCAGTAGGTAATATATATATATATATGTATGTATGTATGTATGTATGTATGTATGTATGTATGTATGTATATATATATATATATATATATATATATATATATATATATTCACTGAAAAAACCATTGGTTATAGACCATATATAGTTAGGGATTAGCATTTACAAAACCTTAATTTACTCGCACAAAACCATAGAAATTCGCATCTATAGTTAGTTGCAATAACTATATATCGTGCACCCGCAATCCACTGCTGATGATGTCACATATTACATCATTCATGACATGGTCAGTGACATCACTGATTAAAAAAATTGCTAGAATGTTTAGCACTCTAGCATCCTCTATTTCTTTTGATTCGCTTTCCGGTTAGCGTTCCGGTACGCGAACCGGGAGCAAACTAAAAAATTTTTTTTTTTTTTAAAAAGACGAGTAAATAAACAGAGAGTAATGTGAAAAGAAAGACAAATAGAGGGAGTAACACACAGTTACTGTTGAAAGAGGGACTGATAAAAGGAGTGAAAAGAGTAGTATAAATAAGTAATAGAAAAAGAAATGAAGGAAGTAGCAAAGGCAGGAAACTAAGGGTTAAAGAAATGAAGCAGTGGAACTAATAAAAGTTAAATCTGATAGACATGTAACGTAAAGAGTACTAAACACTTACCTTATAATTGTCATTAACGTAGTCAATTATCATTTTTATACTTTTAATCTGTGTAAGAAATAACAAAAAATAAATTAATACAAGGTAGTAAAAAAAGAGTGAGCATGAGACAAAATGAATACATATTATAAATCACAATTCAAAGTAGAAAATTAATTAAACATATTTAATGGTTTATTTTTGCTGTTATCATAAAATATCAAATTTCACTGTAAACAGTGAGTTGAAGGTATTCATCATATAATAGCAGGGAAAAAAAACACAATCAAAATGATTGTGTTTAAAAAACCCAAATAATATAACTAAGCAGAAATAAGAACTCCTCCAAAGTAACTTACTTTCTATTACGTCAAAGGATGTCCTATGAACAGCTTATACTCTGTTGTGCTGTTACTATTTTCTGCCCGCCACTTTCTGAAAGATAAACTCCATTGTTTTAAGAAAACTGAGACATACAAAGCAATTTAAAACAGCACACTAAATTACAGCAACACCTAGAATTATTATAGTCCAATTACCTACCCTAAATTCTCACTTCAGTAATCAAGTCAAAGGGCAACATTGCTTCGTACTCAATTAGTAATGTTTGCTGAAAGACTAGCCTTTTTTATATTTCAAATAAGCTGTGTAATATCCAGATGTTGTCAAAGGACCATCATAATATAGAATAGCTGCAGTTGCAAATGTTCTTCCTGAAATCGATGACTGTGTAGCCCAAACATGTTTAATTAGAATTAACAACTTTTTTTCATCCAGTTTATGTAGTTCAAATTGTAAAATGACATTTCACCCATAAGTTTCCATAAAAAATATGGACAGCATTGCAGACTTACATTTCCTCTACTCCTTATTTTTATCTGCTGCTTGAATTAGCTTATAAAAACAAACAGTTTTCGCTCTGTACTACAATTATCCACACGGCCATATAGAGTAGGAGCCATTAGAACCTCTGGAAATTCCTCTTATCAAATCCCAAGCTTCCTTTCCTAAAATGTTGGTTGTAAGAACACCAGGTAAGAATTTTGAAGGTGGAAATGCAATCTTTTTTTGAAAGTTAAAACAGAATCATTGCAGAATGACCAGCCGTTTCCAGATTTTAAATAAGCTGTATAATGTCCTGAATTAGTTGAAGGACCATTATGATATATAATTGCAGTAGTTATAAAAGTCCTTCCTGATGTTGACAACTGCGAAGCCACAAAATTAAAAATTAAAGTTGTCAATTTAGTTCCATCAGGCCTACATCGTTGGAACATTAAAATGACATACTGGCCATAACTTCGTAAAATTAACGTGGACAGCATTGCAGACTTACATTGGGTACACTCCATGTTTTGATAGGCTGCCTTTACTAGCTTATTGAAGGATACTGATTTACTGTCAGGCAAAGTTAAATATATAAATCTTTCTGAGTCTACACTAGTAGTACTTGATAGCTTACAGTTCTCGCAGTCATGCTGCCATAGATAAGAAAGGCCAAATAGATAATCTACATCTACACCCTCATCTTGCAATACATCAAGCATATACATTAAAAACTCCTGACAATCCTGCTGAATATTTTCAGAGAATTCTGTTTGACCTGAACATTCGTCTAACAGAAAACGAATTTCAGACACACTTTCTACTCTCGTTCTATCAGCACTACATTTCTCTAACACAGAATTCAACAAACAGCATAAACTTTGTTCCGAATTGTTCAAAATCTGTTCTTTTAAAGTCTCTAGTGAAAAGAGAACATTAACAACTACATTAGCATAGCAGTTGACACCAGAACTATTTTCAAATTTAAAACCAACAACATTTTCAACAGAATTCATTTTATTCCTGCTTACAATTTTTGGATCATCGACTTTTGCTGTTTTTGCTTCAACTTCCATTCTATTACTGATATTACTTCGTTTCCGGCCTACCACACGTTTATCAAACAAAGGATATTGAGGCAAATGTGGCGCATACTCTCTTCTTAACCTATTGTATTCCTTAACACAATCTAGATACGCACAAATGTTTGTGACATCACAGTCAATCAAGTACAATCCCGATAAAGTTCTGACTCGTGACAATGCTACATAAGCCATACCCTCTTTGAATACAGAACTGCCAATATTCACTAAAGCAGTGTCTACACTTAAACCTTGCAATTTATGAATTATCACCGCATATGCCAAGCAAACAGGAAACTGCTTACGGCGAACATATAAGTCTTTTACAAGCAAAAACCTTGCTGTGCAATGACCAATTAGCTGTACTACCTCAATGCCATCAAATTTAATTTTTAAAAATTCAATTCCATCTCTACTTCTGTATTTCTCAAAATCAACAACATTACCCATTGATCCATTTACCAGACCTCTTTCAACATGTAAATTCCTTCTCAAAATGATACGGCAATTTAAGCACACATTCAAAGTCTTTTCAAAACCCGCAGTTTTAGATATAGTCTTCTCTAATGAATCCAATTTAGATTTCAAATTCTCAGAAAAAATAATTGTTGCTCCCATATGCTCTATTTTGTCAATAGCTTCCAGTTTCACAATCTCTTGTTTTTCTAAATTCAACATTTTGTTGTTGAAGATGGAACATTCTGCAAGAGTTGGCATCAAACATATTCCAGATTTCTTCACAGTAATTTTCTGAAAAATATCCTCCGGCAAAACGTCTTCTTCTGGATATAAATTTGACAGTAATCGTGCATGTAAAGCTTCTTTACCACGCTCAGTCATTTTCCCGATTCTAACATCTTGTAGAATATTCTTGTAATCTTCGTCCTTCGCCTGACGCATATTTTCACGCAGCTCAGCATAACTGAAGTTTAACCATATGTTAACGTTGCCAATGCTCCCTAGGCACTTCTTGGTATCTTCATGTGTAAGCAGTTTAAACACTGGTTGTCCTTTCACTGGTGTCAGCTGCAGAAGATCACCGAAAACAATGATGTGTTAGCCACCGAATAACACATCATACTCTGTTTTAAGAACTTCCTGCATTCTCAAATGCACAAAGGCAAGCATGACATTTGAAACCATGCTTACTTCGTCAATGATAAGAAGTTTCATCTTCTTCAAGACTCTAGATACTTCACAACAAGCATCCCCAGATAACTTGTGGTATTGTAATTTGTTATCATGCTCCACTGGCAGCATCAGTAGCCGATGCAAAGTAATCCCTTTAATGTTATGAGCTGCCAGTCCAGTTGGAGCGGTCACAACACAAGACAGCGATGACTCAGTCCTTTTCTGCAGATAACATGAAATTGCTTTAATGAGGAAACTTTTTCCAGTTCCTGCTTCTCCACTCACGTACAGTCGGACAGGCTTCAACGACGTACATGAGCACTCTTTCTTCTCATGACTTAATCCATGCTCAATTTGGTTGGTAACTTCGTCATATATAGTCCTCTGCTCAACGTTAAGTTGTCTTTCCAAATCTTCTAAGTTAACCGCATCCTCCTGAGCATGTGCCATGGCTCTTTCCACTTCAATCATGGCAGTGGCAGCTTCATTTTCGATAACTGGTTCTCCTAGTGGATCCTGACTCAATGAAACAGAACTCTGACTGTCCTGAGAACTGTCTATAGCAATCTCGGCTGCAATTGTTGCTTCCTGCTCAATTTCTGCATTCAACATTTGTAGATATTTTGGAAAAACAGGACATTCTATGGACTCCTTGGCTGCATTGAAAGAGTCTTCGTAACAGAGGAAATCCCCAAGCAGTTCCTCTTCTGCACGCCAAGGTTTGAAAAGTTGCAAAAGAGCTAAATAGAAAAACTCTTTTCTTTCTGGAGATTCGCAATCCAATTTTCGATGATTTACCAATTGACATTTTTTTGCTTGACCAGACATCCCTCACTTCCAATTACAGCATACACTCCTTTATCAATATCGTCTTTGATGTTCCTCTTGAAAACGTAATTTTCAAGAACATCATACAGACAAACATTCTCCAGGTGACTGCTTCTATTTGGATAATATGTATCCAACATGTTGATCTTCAAAATATCTGTACTGTTTGGCTCCTTCTCCGCCAAATACTCAATTTCCCGTACAGGTTTCAGAACTCGATTACGCGTTGCAGCAAGACCAAGACTCGCCCAAATGATACTCCTAGATTTGGCATAGAGACTTGTTGAAGGTAACCGGTCAGAACATTCGTAAGCTCCGATTTCTCGATGCGACAACATCTTCAGACTGAAACTGTACAACTTCTTACTGAGACACTTTTCATGGGAAATATCCTCCCACATATCCTTCAGTTCTGTCTTTACTTTTTTGGTGATGTAAGACGTCACATACCGAGCCACAGCCATACAGTTGTCAGCCACAAACTGTATATCCATGTTAGCATTCCACATGGACAAAATCACTGGGTTGTAGTCGTTGATGTACTTGGACTCTTCGTTTCTTTTCAAATTGTATGTGTTTTTGGGTGATTTCCTCGTCACATTATGTCGCAGCGATGACATCAAATTGTTAACTCTTCCTTTTGATATCACTGACCGTGGAAATGCAAAACGACATTTGGTGTAGTACTTGACCTTGTTTCTGAATTTACGATGACAGTACTTTCCACAACGATGGCTTTGAAACCGTAAAACTTGTTCTCTTAGACTTTCGTCTTCGTTTGTCCTTGGAACAGCACATGTAGCATACTGTTCTATGAAACTCATCACTAAGTCATCCGGATCTGTTCCACATTTCGGTGCATTTTTGATCCATAGCAGCATATGTATATGAGGAGCACCTCTTGCTTGATTCTCCTTTCTCCAGAAGAAATCCAACACCTCTCCAAGAGGTGGATTTTTCTTGTTCGTGATGAAAGACATCATAGCTTCAAATCTATGATTGAAGTACCTGCATACATTCACAGGATCCAAAGAGCACAGTTTTCCGGGTGTCTTGAATTCAATATTTTCAATGTTTCCATTTACCTCTCGTAGAAATTCAAGTAAGTCTTCCCAGCCATACTCAGCACAGCTGAGAGTGAGGAACCATGTGGGAGTTCCTAAGTTCCTCAGCATACATTTTAAGTCACCATGACGACGGTACCAGTACTCATTAGTAGCACGCTGACATGCCATCAGATTAATCAGGTGAGAATCCAAAATACTGTCTTGCACATTGACTTTATCCATAAAGTCCCTTGCCGAGATATTTCGCAGTTGTACACCACTTTTCAAGATGTGGTTCACTGCATAAGACAATCCAGAGAGATCACTTTCAAACAGTAGATGAAATAAATAGGGAATGCATTGACGAAACCTAGGATCTTCTGCATACAATCGTAAAGTCCGGTATTCTGAAGCAGGAATTTGAACAGGTCGCTCATCATATCGTCCTCCTCGACCTGTGGGAAATAACTGTGGGAAACATCGAGCTTCCAAACTTTCCTCCCAAACACTAATTGGACTCCCTTTGGCTTGTTTCATTTGAAACAACTCAATAGCATTCCCCATGACTTCCTTGGAATGCAAAGGATGAACACTATAATGTTCATATATTTCTTCCTTTTTAGAGGCTTCTACTTTCTCAATTTGTCCAGGACACAAATCGCTGTCCTCTTCTTCACTTACTTCCTCTTCTGCAACACATACATTCTTGTAGTACTCATTATTTTTTATCAAATACAATGTTGCCTTTTTGACTTTCCTAACATCCACTAAATCTTGCCAGATTTTCTTACTCTTTGTCGGAACACCATTAACTATGATAACCAGAGGTTCCTCTTCCACTTTCTCTACTCCAATTGTATTAATGTTTTTCTTCAAATCCAAAGGCAAATAAACAACCCTTCCCTTTAATCCTCTCTGTAAATCTGATGGAGGCAACTTCCCTGTCTTTGACTCCATTCGTACAATAGCCTGGAAGGGATGGACACTTTGAATCAAAATAGATTCATAAATATTTAAATCCTTCAATTCAGAAGGAATGTCAACTAATTCCAGATTATTATAAACCGCTCTAGCAGGCATCTGGTTTTGGTTTAATTTGTTATAGCAATAAGTACACATACATTGCTCTGCTCCCAAATCAAAACAATTTTTTACCATCAAGTATGTGACAAAATCCTTCCATTCACTATTGTTTTCCATATCACTTTTTGCATATAAATCCACTAACTTAGTCTGATTCTTATAATAAGTCCGTCGACAACACACACAAGTGAAATTAGGCCTCTCACATGTTTTCACCATAAACGTGGAAATTTCCTTGTGAAACTTATGTGTACTGAAAATCTGTACACTCTCTTCAACATTACCTTCTTCTAGTGGATCAATATCAACATTGTTCTCTTTACCAGCAAAGTAACAAAACTCAATTTCTTGACAAATACTCTTCACATCTACATCAGAACCATGCAAAAGAGCTCTGCTTAATTTTTTAAGCATAATTGCTGGACTCTTAGCATAATACAACATTCTAACTAATTTCCTCACTCTATTATGATGCACTGCAAGCATCCTGAAATGATGAAAAACACTCTGGCACACTCTCCTAGAAAGACAAGCCAGTGAATGACCACGCAAACCTGTCACTTGTCTCACTCTGCAAGGATCTAATTCTTGCAACAACTTTATTTTTTGTTTTAAACTTTTCTTATTAAATGTCCGTACAAATTCACAAAGCAAATTGATAGAATTCTGTCGCACACTGAAAATAGAACTACACTTCCAGGTGTACACTGGTCCCTTAGGTCATCTCCCTAAAACCTCATCACTTAACACCTCTTCTGCATCTGCAGACACAAGTATTTCTTTTTCAACCGGACGACCATCTTTTACCTCATATGCTCGACCACTGCTGTCAACTGCATGCACCAAATCATTGTCCTGAAAATAACTCTCCTCATTAAAAAATGCCTCACTATTTGAACTATGCATCCATTCTCCAAAGAAAACTTGACAAAAATTATTTCGATTAACTTCTCTCTTCTATCTACTATTAGATTTAAAAACATAGATTACCTTGTTTAGTTTCCTAATTCTATTAATTACCAAAATAAATAACTTTCGCTTAATTTCGAAAGCCTGATCAATAATTTTCTCTACATTTTTCTTTTTCTTATAAAATGCCACTTTCTGTTGACCTTTCTTAAATTGTTTTAGCAAATTGACAATTACCCTGTTGCGGAACATTCGCCTACGAATGTCCCTGAATGTATTTTCCCTTCTACTGCCATGCACAGACTTATCTCCTGCTCTAGCAGAAACTTTTTTGACTGGTCTTTCCTTTCCATTTAAATTGCCTCTCTTTTTCTGGACTAAAACTTGTTCTGTAGTCATACTTTTGTTTCTACAAATGTTTCTAAGGAATGATTTCGTTCTCTTACCCGGAGCTTTCTTCGTGCGTTGAGGTGATTTTAATGTAGAGGACTGCTGCAAGCATTTAGTAATCTGCTGTCTTTGACGTTTCGTAGCCTTTCGGATTCTATCCTTAGACGGCATTGTCTAATTTCTAAATAATCTGCAGTTGAATCTGTGGTAAAATATAATAAAAAATATTTTTAACCACTATTACCAAACAGTAAATCAATAACAGTAAGAATTAGATTCAGCAATGCTATAAAAATGATTCAATAAAATATTTTTAATTTTACTGTGATAGTGATAGTATTACAGGGCTTTCATGCAAATGACTGCCCACCCTGCAACAAAAAGCCCACATGAAACTTTACGCACATTAAATTGTGTACTTACCTGCAATAATCCATATGCCAGTGTTTACGTACCTCCACCCTGCCCCTCCCCCTCCCCGCCTGCCTGCCCCACCGTAACTCCCTCCACGACCCGCGGCTGCTGTTTTGCAACATGGTGCATCTTGTAAATCTCTCCTGCATTATAAAAGTGACGCAACAGCAGCACAAAAGAGGCGCACAACCATCATAAATCTGTCCCTAAGACTTTAAGGGCCAGATGTAGGTCGGTCGGTAACGGCCGAAAAACGGTATTTTCTGACGTTACCGACCAGTTCACAAAATTTGTCATGTAGGGGGCAATATATTACCGAATCGGTAAAATTACCGAATCGGTAATTTTACCGATTCGGTAAAATAAAACATTGGTAAATATACCGATTTGAAGCCACCCATATGTAGGTGGGACTCTTCAGAGTGCCAGGAGCCTTTACAAATCGGTATTTTACCATCAAAACCAATTTGATGTTAAAATACCGATTCTAGGGCCAGATGTAGGTAAAAAACATTTACCGATTTTAACCCCTTCGAAGCTGATGACGGCCGGGAGCCGTCATGGCACACGGCGCTCGTGTGCTGATGACAGCTCCCGGCCGTCATGGCGCCTACCTGCGGGAGGAGGGCTGCAGCTCCACCCGTGTGTCCGCGATCTTTTTTTTTTTACCGCGGGAGGCAGGGGAAGACCTTCCCGTGCCTCCCCCACCCGCCCCCTCCTACGTCACCGATGACGTCAGCGGGTGAGCCGCGCTGACGTCGGCACTTGTTTACTTTCTGTTTCCCCACCGGTGGCCGCCATTTCCAAGCTGCGCCTCGGTGGGGAAACAGGTACGTACAGCGATCTCGCTGCATCGAACTTTCTTTGCGAGGCACCGGGGGACAGAAAAGGGTTTGCCTTTCCCCCCGGTGCCTCTTTTCTGCATTCCTGCTGCACGGTCGTGCAGCAGGAATGCAGAATATTCCGATTTTTGTGTATTTGCGATTGATTTCTGTTTCGGGGAGCGGCCCCTTGAGCAAGGGTCGCTCCCCCAGGGGGTGCATAATATTTTACTGTGCTTGCCCCCCCCCGGGGGGGGGGCAGGAGATATATTTTAGATTTTTGTAGCCCACTGGACCACCAATGCAACATTGTTCGGGGAGTGGCCCCTTGGGCAAGGGTCACTCCCCTTGGGGGCATGTTTTTGGCTGTCTGCCCCCGTGGGGGGGCTGATGAAGCCATGCTTTTTGTTTTTTGTAGCCCACTAGGCCACCAGGGAGGAGAGTGATCCCTCGAGCAAAGGTCACTCTCCATTTAGGCCCCACTAGATCACCAGGGATGTGGGTGGGGAGTGGCCCCTTGGGCAAGGGTCGCTCCCCAAGGGGGTATATAATTTTACAGTGTCTGCCCCCTGGGGGGGGAGGGGCAGGACATATATTTATGTATTTTTGAGCCGTCTGGACCACCAATTTTACTCTCTATGGGGAGTGGCCCCTTGGGCAAGGATCACTCCCCTAGGGGGCATGCTTTTGGCTGTCTGCCCCCGTGGGGGCAGATCAAGCCATGCTTTATGTTTTTTGTAGCCCACTAGGCCACCAGGGATGGTTATAAGGAGAGTGTCCCCTTGGGCAAGGGTCACTTTCCATTTTGGCCCACTAGATCACCAGGGATGTGTGTGGGGAGTGGCCCCTTTGGGCAAGGCTCACTCCCCAAGGGGTGCAAATATGTCTATGGTGTCTGCCCCCCTTATATTTTGTATTTTCCTGCCTGCCTGAACCACAGATTTTGCGTTCTATATGGAGTGGCCCCTTGTGCAAGGGTCACTCCCCTTGGGGGCATGTTTCTGGCAGTCTGCCCCCTTGGGGTAGGCAGATCACGTCGGTATTTTTGTTTTTTGTAGGGCCCACTAGGCCACCAGGGATGTTTAGAAGGAAAGTGACCCCTAGGGCAAGGGTCAGTATCCATTTGGCCACTAGACCACCAAGGATATTGTATTGGCCCACTGGAGCACCAATGAAGCCATGTGTGGGGGGTGGCCTCAAGGGCAAGGGGTGAATATTTTATTTATACTCTTAGGCCCACTTACCCCTTAGCTTTTTTGGTGTATTGTGTGTTGACTGGTGCATTATTTGAATATGTGATTGTAATGTTTTTTCTTCTCCTTTTTATTGTAGTGTAAAGCTTGTGATTCCTGTTTGTGGTTTTGGCAGTGGTTGTTCTGCAGTTTTGCGTATTTGCATTTATTTGGTAAGAAAAACATTTTTGTAGGGTTTACTTCAAATGAGTATTATTGTTATGCATAAATGTCTTTTTTTGTAAGTGCTGTCATAATGGCTGTATTTCTGTTTGTGTTCTGAGCATGAAATTAATTGCGATGTTTTTTGCGTTGTTTTATGTGTAATTTGTTTTTTTACCTTTTTCTTTTTTAGTGGGATATTGTTGATCCTTTCCGTGTCTGTGCAGAGTAGGTGGTGCTGAGTCTAGCTGCTTCTGTCAAGTGAGTGGTATAGTGTTGGAGTATATAGGTCTGTGAGATAAAGCAACATTGTGTTTATTTCTTTTTTTTCAAAGGATTTGTTGTTCACGTGTTTGACAAATAATCTTTTTTAGTTAGCATTATGGCTAGCCGTAAAATGACTGCTCAGCAGGTGATTAGTTTGCTTCTTGAATCTTCCTCTGAGCTGGATTATGAGACTGACAGTGCGTCTGAGGGAGAGGATGATTCAGGCAGTGAGTTTTCTCTCCACATGGAATCATCGGATGATGAATCCACTCTCAGTGCGGACGAAGTGCCTGTTGTAGAGGAGGAGATTGATGTGCCGATGCAGCAAGAGACATCTGGCTTGCAGCCTGGTGCTGCAAGCATTCCCATTGGAAGTGCTGGGCTCTGGGTTGATCCAAAAATGGTGCAGCCAGTGTTGTCTGACTTTACTGGTTATGCAGGGTGTAAAGTGGATTGTGAAAATTTCTTGCCTATACAGTTTTTTAAGTTGTTCATGGATGATGTCTTTTTGGCTGAGATTGTTGAGCATACTAATTTGTATGCGGAACAGTTTTTGAGGAAGATCAGTGCCAAACTTAGGCCCCACTCTAGAGCTACCCGTTGGACTCCCACAAATCTGGATGAGATGAATAGGTTTTTCGGTTTGACTTTTTTGATGGGCTTGATAAGGAAGCCTTCCCTGGCTTCATATTGGTCTTCCAGTCCCTTGATGGCAACGTCTATATTTCCTGCAGTTATGTCTCGTGATAGGTATTTACTTTTGCTTCGGATGCTGCATTTCGTTGACAATGATTTGGCGTTGCCAAGAGATCACCCTGACTATGACCGCCTTTTTAAGATTAGGCCTGTTATTGATCATTTTGTAGATCGATTTTCAGAGATCTATTCTCCAGGCAAAGAAATTTCTATTGATGTGTCTTTGGTCTTGTTCAAGGGTCGTTTACTTTTTAAGCAGTACATTCCTAGCAAGAGGGCACGTTATGGAATTAAGCTGTATATGTTGTCTGAGAGTAGGACAGGATATGTCTCCAATTTACGTGTGTACACTGGTAAGGATTCCACTATTGACCCCCCTGGTTGTCCGTCCACTTTTGGAGTGGCAGAGAAAATTGTCTGGGATCTTGCTAGAGGACTGTTTAACAGAGGCCACCATTTGTACCTTGATAACTTCTACACTGCTTTGCCATTGTTTAAGGAGTTGTTGAAAGTAGACACTTTTGCCTGTGGCACAATCCGCTCTAACCGTAAAGGTTATCCGAAAGAGCTTGTTTGTAAAAAGCTTCAGAGGGGACAGTGCAGTGCCTTGCGTAGTGATGAACTGCTAGCTGTAAAATTTGTCGACAGGAGGGATGTGTGCATGCTGAGTACCATCCATGATGAAAGTACTACATCTATGCCTGTTTGGGGTGCTGTTGCTGAAGTGCGTAAACCTGTGTGCATTGTAGACCACAATAAGCACATGGGTGGTGTTGACAGAGTTGATCAGAGGTTGGAACCTTACACTGCTATTCGTAAGTCTTATATTTGGTATAAGAAGTTGGCCATCCATCTGTTCAATTTAGCAACTTTTAATGCTTTTGTTGTGTTCAAGGGGTGTTCTCCTGCGTCAAAGTCGACTTTTGTTCAGTTTCAGGAGTCTGTGATAGGCAGCCTTGTTGTTGAGGAACAGGCACATGTTCCTAGAGTCGGAGTGGTGGAGGAAGTGGCTAGATTGCGAGATCGCCACTTTGCTGATTACATTCCTGCCACGCCCAGAAAAAACAATCCCTGTAAGAGATGTAAAGTCTCCTATCGAAGAGATGTGCGGAAGGATACTCGTATGCACTGTGCTGATTGTCCTTCTAATCCTGGGCTTTGTATGCCCAGATGTTTCAAAATGTATCACACTCAAAAGAAATTTTGGGAGCTACCGTGAGTCTAATGGTGTACTGCCTGGTCTGTAATGTTTTTTATTGGTTATTCAGTTGCATCTGTGGCATTAGTATTTTGTTTTTTAGTTAACGCTGTTTGTAGTTGTAGTTTTATATCTAGTTCCAAATGGTTTGTAATTTCTTTCTTTGTTTTTAAAAAAAATGTATTTGGCGGTGTGCATGGATTGGTGTTTGGCTGGCGGCGTGCATGGACTGGTGTTTGGCTGGCGGCCTGCATGGACTGGCACTTGACTGGTGGTGTGTCTGGACTGGTGCTTGGCTGGCAGTGTGTGTGGATGGGCGCTTGGCTGGCGATGTGCGTGGGCTGGTGCTTGGCAGGCGGTGTGTGTGGGCTGGTGCTTGGCAGGCGGTGTGCGTGGGCTGGTGCTTGGCAGGCGGTGTGCGTGGACTGGTGCTTGGCAGGCGGTGTGTGTGGTCTGGTGCTTGGCAGGCGGTGTGCGTGGACTGGTGCTTGGCTGGCGGTGTGTGTGGAGTGGTGCTTGGCTGGCAGTGTGTGTGGAGTGGCGTTTGGCTTGCGGTGTGCGTGGAGTGGTACTTGGCTGTCTGTGCATGGAGTGGTGCTTGGCTGGAGGTGTGTGTGGAGTGGTGCTTGGCTGGTGGTGTGCGTGGAGTGGTGCTTGGCTGTCTGTGCATGGAGTGGTGCTTGGCTGGCGGTGTGTGTGGAGTGGTACTTGGCTGGCGGTGTGTGTGGAGTGGTACTTGGCTGTCGGTGCGCGCTGAGTGGTGTTTGGCTGGCAGTGTGCATGGTCTGGTGCTTGGATGGTGGTATGGGTGGACTGGCGCTCGGCTAGCGGTGTGCGAGTAGTTACTTTTTGTTTGTCACTACACACACTGCTAGGTGAGTGACACTCCACGCAGTCCATCATTTTGTGTTGTTGCAATGTCAGAAAGTGATGGGCCCTTGAATGGCGCTGTCTGCTGGTGTGAGTGTCGAAATATGATGGGTCCGCGGCTGGCGGTGTGAATGTTTTGTATGTGTCACACGTATGAAAGGTGTATGAATGGCCTGTAAAGAGGTTGGTGCCTTGACGTGGCTTTACAGCTCACGAGCTGTGAGTCAGTGGTTCAGTTTATCATACTTTTAATTATACGCAGTGTATTTCATTTTTTTGAAATTACTTGCGAATACAATTGTATGTACTGAATCATCACTCACCCTCGTGCCAAATCCAACCAGAATGTGTGTGTGCTTGCGGATTAGATGGCTGTGCAGAAATGTTTGTCTTTTATCTCTTTCTGAAGTAGGATGTACCTTGTCCCTTATTGTGATTGTTGTAATGTGTTGCTGTTCTTTCTGGATGGTGTCAATGGTCTGGTTTGTATCAGGTATGAAAGGCGCGTGAATGGCCTGTAAAATGGTTGGTGCCTTGTCGTGGCTTTACAGCTCACGAGTTGCGAGTCACTGGTTCGGTTTTTATGCATTTATTTATTGACAGAGCATTTCATTTTTCGAAAGTTCTTGTTAGTAAAATTGTATGTACTGAACCATCACTCGCCCTCGTGCCAAATCCAACCTGTATGTGTGTGTCTTTGAGGAATAGTTAGCCGTGCCTTGAATGTTTCACTTTTGAGTAACTCTGTTACGGTGTACATTATAGCTATAAATAACTTACTAAATTTAGTTATTATTGTTAAACCATGGAAGTATATGGTCATGTCTTTCTGGTGAATTCTATTGATTTTCATACAGAATCTCCTGCAAACTTGAAATTGTCTGTCACAATTTCCTTGAATCACACGCTCTCAAATTGAAAACTTAATTCTCCACCGTACAATTTGAACCGTTTCCTGTTGCAGCCACTATGCCTACCCCTCCTGCAAAAGCTGGTGGTATTGAATGTCAATCCCACCAGCTTTTGAAAGAGGGGTTACCTGGGTTTTTGGCCCCGTGCGAGACGGCCATGTAGGGAAACCAACCAAACCCACACATTTCTGAAAAGTAGACACCCGGGGGCTTCCAAGGAGGTATGGCTTGCGTGCATCCTCCAACGTTCCTTTAGCCAGAATCCCTTGCAAACCTCCATTTTTGATGGAAAAATCAGTTTTGACACACTTTTTTTGTGTGGGAAAGCGTGGCGTCACTGGGCTCACACAAATTTCCTCCCACCCAGCGTTCCCCCAGGTCTCCCGATAAAAATGGTACCTCACTTGCGTGGGTAGGCATAGTGGCTGCAACAGGAAACGGTTCAAATTGTACGGTGGTGAATTTACAATACCAAATTGCAAAACAACCTTGATTTTTTGGGGGGGCACCTGCGTTTTTGGCCCGGGGCTCGGTGGTTTTCTTTGGAAAGTACAAAACCCAAACAGTTCTGAAAAGTAGACCCCCGGGGGAGTCCAGGGAGGTATGGCATGCGTGGGTCCCCGAACGTTTTCCTACCCAGAACACCTTGCAAACCTTAAAATTAGGTAAAATAATCACTTTTCCAAACTTTTTTGCGTGGGATCACCGTGCCGGCAAAAATGTCCTACCACCCAGTGCTGCCCTTGTTCTCCCGAGTAAAAGGATACCTCACTTGTGTGGGTGCCCCAAAGCAGAACAGTCCGAAAATAAATTTTGAAAAAGTAGTATTTCAGTGTTACAAATTAAGCCCCTCTGCCTTAGACACAGGCCTTTTGCCCACCCACACAAGTGAGGTATCATTTTACTCGGGAGAACAAGGGGAACGCAGGGTGGTAGGACATTTGTGCCGACACGGCGATCCCACTCAAAAATGTATGGAAAACTGTTTTTTTAACCTAAATTTGTGGTTTGCAGGGATTTCTGGGTATGAAAACATTGGGGGACCCACGCATGCCATACCTCCCTGGACTCCCCCGGGGGTCTACTTTTCAGAACTGTTTGGGTTTTGTACTTTCCAAAGAAAACCACCAAGCCCTGGGCCAAAAACGCAGGTGCCCCCCCCAAAAAATCAAGGTTGTTTTGCAATTTGGTATTGTAAATTCACCACCGTACAATTTGAACCGTTTCCTGTTGCAGCCACTATGCCTACCCACGCAAGTGAGGTACCATTTTTATCGGGAGACCTGGGGGAACGCTGGGTGGGAGGAAATTTGTGTGAGCCCAGTAACGCCACGCTTTCCCACACAAAAAAAGTGTGTCAAAACTGATTTTTCCATCAAAAATTGAGGTTTGCAAGGGATTCTGGGTAAAGGAACGTTGGAGGATCCACGCAAGCCATACCTCCTTGGAAGCCCCCGGGTGTCTACTTTTCAGAAATGTGTGGGTTTGGTAAGTTTTCCTATATGGCCGTCTCGCACGGGGCCAAAAACCCAGGTAACCCCTCTTGCAAAAGCTGGTGGTATTGAATGTCAATCCCACCAGCTTTTGAAAGAGGGGTTACCTGGGTTTTTGGCCCCGTGCGAGACGGCCATGTAGGGAAACCAACCAAACCCACACATTTCTGAAAAGTAGACACCCGGGGGCTTCCAAGGAGGTATGGCTTGCGTGGATCCTTCAACGTTCCTTTACCCAGAATCCCTTGCAAACCTCAATTTTTGCAGAAAAAGTCAGTTTTGACACACTTTTTTTGTGTGGGAAAGCGTGGCGTCACTGGGCTCACATAAATTTCCTCCCACCCAGCGTTCCCCCAGGTCTCCAGATAAAAATGGTACCTCACTTGCGTGGGTAGGCATAGTGGCTGCAACAGGAAACGGTTCAAATTGTACGGTGGTGAATTTACAATACCAAATTGCAAAACAACCTTGATTTTTGGGGGGGGGGCACCTGCGTTTTTGGCCCGGGGCTCGGTGGTTTTCTTTGGAAAGTACAAAACCCAAACAGTTCTGAAAAGTAGACCCCCGGGGGAGTCCAGGGAGGTATGGCATGCGTGGGTCCCCGAACGTTTTCCTACCCAGAACACCTTGCAAACCTTAAAATTAGGTAAAATAATCACTTTTCCAAACTTTTTTGCGTGGGATCACCGTGCCGGCAAAAATGTCCTACCACCCAGCGCTGCCCTTGTTCTCCCGAGTAAAAGGATACCTCACTTGTGTGCGTGCCCCAAAGCAGAACAGTCCGAAAATGAATTTTGAAAAAGTAGTATTTCAGTGTTACAAATTAAGCCCCTCTGCCTTAGACACAGGCCTTTGGCCCACCCACACAAGTGAGGTATCATTTTACTCGGGAGAACAAGGGGAACGCAGGGTGGTAGGACATGTGTGCCGACACGGCGATCCCACGCAAAAATGTATGGAAAACTGTTTTTTTAACCTAAATTTGTGGTTTGCAGGGATTTCTGGGTAGGAAAACATTGGGGGACCCACGCATGCCATACCTCCCTGGACTCCCCAGGGGGTCTACTTTTCAGAACTGTTTGGGTTTTGTACTTTCCAAAGAAAACCACCGAGCCCCAGGCCAAAAACGCAGGTGCCCCCCCCAAAAATCAAGGTTGTTTTGCAATTTGGTATTGTAAATTCACCACCGTACAATTTGAACCGTTTCCTTTCGCAGCCACTATGCCTACCCACGCAAGTGAGGTACCATTTGTATCGGGAGACCTGGGGGAACGCTGGGTCGGAGGAAATTTGTTGATCCACGCAGAATCCGGAACTTTCCACCACAGAAATGTGAGGAAAATGCGTTTTTTTTCCAATTTCTTAGCTTTGCAAGGGATTCTGGGTAAGAGAACCTGGGGGTAGGCAGTCGAGTCACCCCATCCTGTATTTCACTGGGTGTCTACTTTTCATAAATATATAGGTTTGCTAGACTTCCCTAGGTGCCGGCAGAGCTAGGGTTCAAAAACAAAAGGTAGTCTCTTTGCCCAAAAAGGGCACAATTTCACTGAAAAATTGAGTTGTGACCACGTTGCGTTTTGCGCTGTTTCCTGTCGCAGCCAGTATGCCTACCCACGCAAGTGAGATACCATTTTTCTCGGGAGACCTGGGGGACCGCTGGGTGGGTGGAAATTTGTTGATCCACGCAGATTCCGGAACTTTCCACCACAGAAATGTGAGGAAAATGCGTTTTCTTTCCAATTTCTTAGCTTTGCAAGGGATTCTGGGTAAGATAACCTGCGGGTAGGCAGTCGAGTGACCCCATCCTGAATTCCCCTGGGTGTCTACTTTTCAAAAATATATAGGTTTGCTAGGTTTCCCTAGGTGCCGGCAGAGCTAGGGTTCAAAAACAACAGGTAGTCTCTTTGCCCAAAAAGGGCACAATTTCACTGAAAAATTTATTTGTGACCACGTTGCGTTTTGCGCTGTTTCCTGTCGCAGCCAGTATGCCTACCCACGCAAGTGAGATACCATTTTTCTCGGGAGACCTGGGGGACCGCTGGGTGGGTGGAAATTTGTTGATCCATGCAGATTCCGGAACTTTCCACCACAGAAATGTGAGGAAAATGCGTTTGTTTTCCAATTTCTTAGCTTTGCAAGGGATTCTGGGTAAGAGAACCTGGGGGTAGGCAGTGGAGTGACCCCATCCTGAATTCCCCTGGGTGTCTACTTTCCAAAAATATATAGGTTTGCTAGGTTTCCCTAGGTGCCGGCAGAGCTAGGGTTCAAAAACAAAAGGTAGTCTCTTTGCCCAAAAAGGGCACAATTTCACTGAAAAATTGAGTTGTGACCACGTTGCGTTTTGCGCTGTTTCCTGTCGCAGCCAGTATGCCTACCCACGCAAGTGAGATACCATTTTTCTCGGGAGACCTGGGGGACCGCTGGGTGGGTTGAAATTTGTTGATCCACGCAGATTCCGGAACTTTCCACCACAGAAATGTGAGGAAAATGCGTTTTTTTCCAATTTCTTAGCTTTGCAAGGGATTCTGGGTAAGAGAACCTGGGGGTAGGCAGTCGAGTGACCCCATCCTAAATTCCCTGGGGTGTCTACTTTTCAAAAATATATAGGTTTGCTAGGTTTCCCTAGGTGCCGGCAGAGCTAGGGTTCAAAAACAAAAGGTAGTCTCTTTGCCCAAAAAGGGCACAATTTCACAGAAAAATTGAGTTGTGACCACATTGCGTTTTGCGCTGTTTCCTGTCGCAGCCAGTATGCCTACCTACGCAAGTGAGATACCATTTTTCTCGGGAGGCCTGGGGGAACGCTGGGTGGGTGGAAATTTGTTGATCCACGCAGATTCCGGAACTTTCCACCACAGAAATGTGAGGAAAATGCGTTTTCTTTCCAATTTCTTAGCTTTGCAAGGGATTCTGGGTAAGATAACCTGCGGGTAGGCAGTCGAGTGACCCCATCCTGAATTCCCCTGGGTGCCTACTTTTCAAAAATATATAGGTTTGCTAGGTTTCCCTAGGTGCCGGCAGAGCTAGGGTTCAAAAACAACAGGTAGTCTCTTTGCCCAAAAAGGGCACAATTTCACTGAAAAATTTATTTGTGACCACGTTGCGTTTTGCGCTGTTTCCTGTCGCAGCCAGTATGCCTACCCACGCAAGTGAGATACCATTTTTCTCGGGAGACCTGGGGGACCGCTGGGTGGGTGGAAATTTGTTGATCCACGCAGATTCCGGAACTTTCCACCACAGAAATGTGAGGAAAATGCGTTTGTTTTCCAATTTCTTAGCTTTGCAAGGGATTCTGGGTAAGAGAACCTGGGGGTAGGCAGTGGAGTGACCCCATCCTGAATTCCCCTGGGTGTCTACTCTCCAAACATATATAGGTTTGCTAGGTTTCCCTAGGTGCCGGCAGAGCTAGGGTTCAAAAACAAAAGGTAGTCTCTTTGCCCAAAAAGGGCACAATTTCACTGAAAAATTGAGTTGTGACCACGTTGCGTTTTGCGCTGTTTCCTGTCGCAGCCAGTATGCCTACCCACGCAAGTGAGATACCATTTTTCTCGGGAGACCTGGGGGACCGCTGGGTGGGTTGAAATTTGTTGATCCACGCAGATTCCGGAACTTTCCACCACAGAAATGTGAGGAAAATGCGTTTTTTTTCCAATTTCTTAGCTTTGCAAGGGATTCTGGGTAAGAGAACCTGGGGGTAGGCAGTCGAGTGACCCCATCCTGAATTCCCTGGGGTGTCTACTTTTCAAAAATATATAGGTTTGCCAGGTTTCCCTAGGTGCCGGCAGAGCTAGGGTTCAAAAACAAAAGGTAGTCTCTTTGCCCAAAAAGGGCACAATTTCACTGAAAAATTGAGTTGTGACCACATTGCGTTTTGCGCTGTTTCCTGTCGCAGCCAGTATGCCTACCCACGCAAGTGAGATACCATTTTTCTCGGGAGACCTGGGGGAACGCTGGGTGGGTGGAAATTTGTTGATCCACGCAGATTCCGGAACTTTCCACCACAGAAATGTGAGGAAAATGCGTTTTTTTTTCCAATTTCTTAGCTTTGCAAGGGATTCTGGGTAAGAGAACCTGGGGGTAGGCAGTCGAGTGACCCCATCCTGAATTCCCCTGGGTGTCTACTTTTCAAAAATATATAGGTTTGCTAGGTTTCCCTAGGTGCTGGCAGAGCTAGGGTTCAAAAACAAAAGGTAGTCTCTTTGCCCAAAAAGGGCACAATTTCACTGAAAAATTGAGTTGTGACCACGTTGCGTTTTGCGCTGTTTCCTGTCGCAGTCAGTATGCCTACCCACGCAAGTGAGATACCATTTTTCTCGGGAGACCTGGGGGACCGCTGGGTGGGTGGAAATTTGTTGATCCACGCAGATTCCGGAACTTTCCACCACAGAAATGTGAGGAAAATGCGTTTTTTTTCCAATTTCTTAGCTTTGCAAGGGATTCTGGCTAAGAGAACCTGGGGGTAGGCAGTCAAGTGACCCCATCCTGAATTTCCCTGGGTGTCTACTTTTCAAAAATATATAGGTTTGCTAGGTTTCCCCAGGTGCCGGCAGAGCTAGGGTTCAAAAACAAAAGGTAGTCTCTTTGCCCAAAAAGGGCACAATTTCACTGAAAAATTGAGTTGTGACCACGTTGCGTTTTGCGCTGTTTCCTGTCGCAGCCAGTATGCCTACCCACGCAAGTGAGATACCATTTTTCTCGGGAGACCTGGGGGAACGCTGGGTGGGTGGAAATTTGTTGATCCACGCAGATTCCGGAACTTTCCACCACAGAAATGTGAGGAAAATGCGTTTTTTTTCCAATTTCTTAGCTTTGCAAGGGATTCTGGGTAAGAGAACCTGGGGGTAGGCAGTCGAGTGACCCCATCCTGAATTCCCCTGGGTGTCTACTTTTCAAAAATATATAGGTTTGCTAGGTTTCCCTAGGTGCCGGCAGAGCTAGGGTTCAAAAACAAAAGGTAGTCTCTTTGCCCAAAAAGGGCACAATTTCACTGAGAAATTGAGTTGTGACCACGTTGCGTTTTGCGCTGTTTGCTGTCGCAGCCAGTATGCCTACCCACGCAAGTGAGATACCATTTTTCTCGGGAGACCTGGGGGAACGCTGGGTGGGTGGAAATTTGTTGATCCACGCAGATTCCGGAACTTTCCACCACAGAAATGTGAGGAAAATGCGTTTTTTTTTCCAATTTCTTAGCTTTGCAAGGGATTCTGGGTAAGAGAACCTGGGGGTAGGCAGCCGAGTGACCCCATCCTGAATTTCCCTGGGTGTCTACTTTTCAAAAATATATAGGTTTGATAGGTTTCCCTAGGTGCCGGCAGAGCTAGGGTTTAAAAACAAAAGGTAGTCTCTTTGCCCAAAAAGGGCACAATTTCACTGAAAAATTGAGTTGTGACCACGTTGCGTTTTGCGCTGTTTCCTGTCGCAGCCAGTATGCCTACCCACGCAAGTGAGATACCATTTTTCTCGGGAGACCTGGGGGAACGCTGGGTGGGTGGAAATTTGTTGATCCACGCAGATTCCGGAACTATCCACCACAGAAATGTTAGGAAAATGCGTTTTTTTTTCCAATTTCTTAGATTTGCAAGGGATTCTGGGTAAGAGAACCTGGGGGTAGGCAGTCGAGTCACCCCATCCTGTATTCCCCTGGGTGTCTACTTTTCAAAAATATATAGGTTTGCTAGGTTTCCCTAGGTGCCGGCAGAGCTAGGGTTCAAAAACAAAAGGTAGTCTCTTTGCCCAAAAAGGGCACAATTTCACTGAAAAATTGAGTTGTGACCACGTTGCGTTTTGCGCTGTTTCCTGTCGCAGCCACTATGCCTACCCACGCAAGTGAGATACAATTTTTCTCGGGAGACCTGGGGGAACGCTGGGTGGGTGGAAATTTGTTGATCCACCAGATTCCGGAACTTTCCACCACAGAAATGTGAGGAAAATGCGTTTTTTTTCCAATTTCTTAGCTTTGCAAGGGATTCTGGGTAAGAGAACCTGGGGGTAGGCAGTCGAGTGACCCCATCCTGAATTCCCCTGGGTGTCTACTTTTCAGAAATATATAGGTTTGCTAGGTTTCCCTAGGTGCTGGCAGAGCTAGGGTTCAAAAACAAAAGGTAGTCTCTTTGCCCAAAAAGGGCACAATTTCACTGAAAAATTGAGTTGTGACCACGTTGCGTTTTGCGCTGTTTCCTGTCGCAGCCAGTATGCCTACCCACGCAAGTGAGATACCATTTTTCTCGGGAGACCTGGGGGACCGCTGGGTGGGTGGAAATTTGTGGATTCACGCAGATTCCGGAACTTTCCACCACAGAAATGTGAGGAAAATGCGTTTTTTTTTCCAATTTCTTAGCTTTGCAAGGGATTCTGGGTAAGAGAACCTGGGGGTAGGCAGTCGAGTGACCCCATCCTGAATTCCCCTGGGTGTCTACTTTTCAAAAATATATAGGTTTGCTAGGTTTCCCTAGGTGCTGGCAGAGCTAGGGTTCAAAAACAAAAGGTAGTCTCTTTGCCCAAAAAGGGCACAATTTCACTGAAAAATTGAGTTGTGACCACGTTGCGTTTTGCGCTGTTTCCTGTCGCAGTCAGTATGCCTACCCACGCAAGTGAGATACCATTTTTCTCGGGAGACCTGGGGGACCGCTGGGTGGGTGGAAATTTGTTGATCCACGCAGATTCCGGAACTTTCCACCACAGAAATGTGAGGAAAATGCGTTTTTTTTCCAATTTCTTAGCTTTGCAAGGGATTCTGGCTAAGAGAACCTGGGGGTAGGCAGTCAAGTGACCCCATCCTGAATTTCCCTGGGTGTCTACTTTTCAAAAATATATAGGTTTGCTAGGTTTCCCCAGGTGCCGGCAGAGCTAGGGTTCAAAAACAAAAGGTAGTCTCTTTGCCCAAAAAGGGCACAATTTCACTGAAAAATTGAGTTGTGACCACGTTGCGTTTTGCGCTGTTTCCTGTCGCAGCCAGTATGCCTACCCACGCAAGTGAGATACCATTTTTCTCGGGAGACCTGGGGGAACGCTGGGTGGGTGGAAATTTGTTGATCCACGCAGATTCCGGAACTTTCCACCACAGAAATGTGAGGAAAATGCGTTTTTTTTCCAATTTCTTAGCTTTGCAAGGGATTCTGGGTAAGAGAACCTGGGGGTAGGCAGTCGAGTGACCCCATCCTGAATTCCCCTGGGTGTCTACTTTTCAAAAATATATAGGTTTGCTAGGTTTCCCTAGGTGCCGGCAGAGCTAGGGTTCAAAAACAAAAGGTAGTCTCTTTGCCCAAAAAGGGCACAATTTCACTGAGAAATTGAGTTGTGACCACGTTGCGTTTTGCGCTGTTTGCTGTCGCAGCCAGTATGCCTACCCACGCAAGTGAGATACCATTTTTCTCGGGAGACCTGGGGGAACGCTGGGTGGGTGGAAATTTGTTGATCCACGCAGATTCCGGAACTTTCCACCACAGAAATGTGAGGAAAATGCGTTTTTTTTTCCAATTTCTTAGCTTTGCAAGGGATTCTGGGTAAGAGAACCTGGGGGTAGGCAGCCGAGTGACCCCATCCTGAATTTCCCTGGGTGTCTACTTTTCAAAAATATATAGGTTTGCTAGGTTTCCCTAGGTGCCGGCAGAGCTAGGGTTCAAAAACAAAAGGTAGTCTCTTTGCCCAAAAAGGGCACAATTTCACTGAAAAATTGAGTTGTGACCACGTTGCGTTTTGCGCTGTTTCCTGTCGCAGCCAGTATGCCTACCCACGCAAGTGAGATACCATTTTTCTCGGGAGACCTGGGGGAACGCTGGGTGGGTGGAAATTTGTTGATCCACGCAGATTCCGGAACTATCCACCACAGAAATGTTAGGAAAATGCGTTTTTTTTTCCAATTTCTTAGATTTGCAAGGGATTCTGGGTAAGAGAACCTGGGGGTAGGCAGTCGAGTCACCCCATCCTGTATTCCCCTGGGTGTCTACTTTTCAAAAATATATAGGTTTGCTAGGTTTCCCTAGGTGCCGGCAGAGCTAGGGTTCAAAAACAAAAGGTAGTCTCTTTGCCCAAAAAGGGCACAATTTCACTGAAAAATTGAGTTGTGACCACGTTGCGTTTTGCGCTGTTTCCTGTCGCAGCCACTATGCCTACCCACGCAAGTGAGATACAATTTTTCTCGGGAGACCTGGGGGAACGCTGGGTGGGTGGAAATTTGTTGATCCACCAGATTCCGGAACTTTCCACCACAGAAATGTGAGGAAAATGCGTTTTTTTTCCAATTTCTTAGCTTTGCAAGGGATTCTGGGTAAGAGAACCTGGGGGTAGGCAGTCGAGTGACCCCATCCTGAATTCCCCTGGGTGTCTACTTTTCAGAAATATATAGGTTTGCTAGGTTTCCCTAGGTGCTGGCAGAGCTAGGGTTCAAAAACAAAAGGTAGTCTCTTTGCCCAAAAAGGGCACAATTTCACTGAAAAATTGAGTTGTGACCACGTTGCGTTTTGCGCTGTTTCCTGTCGCAGCCAGTATGCCTACCCACGCAAGTGAGATACCATTTTTCTCGGGAGACCTGGGGGACCGCTGGGTGGGTGGAAATTTGTGGATTCACGCAGATTCCGGAACTTTCCACCACAGAAATGTGAGGAAAATGCGTTTTTTTTCCAATTTCTTAGATTTGCAAGGGATTCTGGGTAAGAGAACCTGGGGGTAGGCAGTCGAGTGACCCCATCCTGAATTCCCCTGGGTGTCTACTTTTCACAAATATATAGGTTTGCTAGGTTTCCCCAGGTGCCGGCAGAGCTAGGGTTCAAAAACAAAAGGTAGTCTCTTTGCCCAAAAAGGGCACAATTTCACTGAAAAATTGAGTTGTGACCACGTTGCGTTTTGCGCTGTTTCCTGTCGCAGCCAGTTTGCCTACCCACGCAAGTGAGATACCATTTTTCTCGGGAGACCTGGGGGAACGCTGGGTGGGTGGAAATATGTTGATCCACGCAGATTCCGGAACTTTCCACCACAGAAATGTGAGGAAAATGCGTTTTTTTCCAATTTCTTAGCTTTGCAAGGGATTCTGGGTAAGAGAACCTGGGGGTAGGCAGTCGAGTGACCCCATCCTGAATTTCCCTGGGTGTCTACTTTTCAAAAATATATAGGTTTGCTAGGTTTCCCTAGGTGACGGCAGAGCTAGGGTTCAAAAACAAAAGGTAGTCTCTTTGCCCAAAAAGGGCACAATTTCACTGAAAAATTGAGTTGTGACCACGTTGCGTTTTGCGCTGTTTCCTGTCGCAGCCAGTATGCCTACCCACGCAAGTGATATACCATTTTTCTCGAGAGACCGGGGGGAACGCTGGGTGGGTGGAAATTTGTTGATCCACGCAGATTCCGGAACTTTCCACCACAGAAATGTGAGGAAAATGCGTTTTCTTTCCAATTTCTTAGCTTTGCAAGGGATTCTGGGTAAGATAACCTGCGGGTAGGCAGTCGAGTGACCCCATCCTGAATTCCCCTGGGTGTCTACTTTTCAAAAATATATATGTTTGCTAGGTTTCCCTAGGTGCCGGCAGAGCTAGGGTTCAAAAACAACAGGTAGTCTCTTTGCCCAAAAAGGGCACAATTTCACTGAAAAATTTATTTGTGACCACGTTGCGTTTTGCGCTGTTTCCTGTCGCAGCCAGTATGCCTACCCACGCAAGTGAGATACCATTTTTCTCGGGAGACCTGGGGGACCGCTGGGTGGGTGGAAATTTGTTGATCCATGCAGATTCCGGAACTTTCCACCACAGAAATGTGAGGAAAATGCGTTTGTTTTCCAATTTCTTAGCTTTGCAAGGGATTCTGGGTAAGAGAACCTGGGGGTAGGCAGTGGAGTGACCCCATCCTGAATTCCCCTGGGTGTCTACTTTCCAAAAATATATAGGTTTGCTAGGTTTCCCTAGGTGCCGGCAGAGCTAGGGTTCAAAAACAAAAGGTAGTCTCTTTGCCCAAAAAGGGCACAATTTCACTGAAAAATTGAGTTGTGACCACGTTGCGTTTTGCGCTGTTTCCTGTCGCAGCCAGTATGCCTACCCACGCAAGTGAGATACCATTTTTCTCGGGAGACCTGGGGGACCGCTGGGTGGGTTGAAATTTGTTGATCCACGCAGATTCCGGAACTTTCCACCACAGAAATGTGAGGAAAATGCGTTTTTTTCCAATTTCTTAGCTTTGCAAGGGATTCTGGGTAAGAGAACCTGGGGGTAGGCAGTCGAGTGACCCCATCCTAAATTCCCTGGGGTGTCTACTTTTCAAAAATATATAGGTTTGCTAGGTTTCCCTAGGTGCCGGCAGAGCTAGGGTTCAAAAACAAAAGGTAGTCTCTTTGCCCAAAAAGGGCACAATTTCACTGAAAAATTGAGTTGTGACCACATTGCGTTTTGCGCTGTTTCCTGTCGCAGCCAGTATGCCTACCTACGCAAGTGAGATACCATTTTTCTCGGGAGACCTGGGGGAACGCTGGGTGGGTGGAAATTTGTTGATCCACGCAGATTCCGGAACTTTCCACCACAGAAATGTGAGGAAAATGCGTTTTCTTTCCAATTTCTTAGCTTTGCAAGGGATTCTGGGTAAGATAACCTGCGGGTAGGCAGTCGAGTGACCCCATCCTGAATTCCCCTGGGTGCCTACTTTTCAAAAATATATAGGTTTGCTAGGTTTCCCTAGGTGCCGGCAGAGCTAGGGTTAAAAAACAACAGGTAGTCTCTTTGCCCAAAAAGGGCACAATTTCACTGAAAAATTTATTTGTGACCACGTTGCGTTTTGCGCTGTTTCCTGTCGCAGCCAGTATGCCTACCCACGCAAGTGAGATACCATTTTTCTCGGGAGACCTGGGGGACCGCTGGGTGGGTGGAAATTTGTTGATCCACGCAGATTCCGGAACTTTCCACCACAGAAATGTGAGGAAAATGCGTTTGTTTTCCAATTTCTTAGCTTTGCAAGGGATTCTGGGTAAGAGAACCTGGGGGTAGGCAGTGGAGTGACCCCATCCTGAATTCCCCTGGGTGTCTACTCTCCAAAAATATATAGGTTTGCTAGGTTTCCCTAGGTGCCGGCAGAGCTAGGGTTCAAAAACAAAAGGTAGTCTCTTTGCCCAAAAAGGGCACAATTTCACTGAAAAATTGAGTTGTGACCACGTTGCGTTTTGCGCTGTTTCCTGTCGCAGCCAGTATGCCTACCCACGCAAGTGAGATACCATTTTTCTCGGGAGACCTGGGGGACCGCTGGGTGGGTTGAAATTTGTTGATCCACGCAGATTCCGGAACTTTCCACCACAGAAATGTGAGGAAAATGCGTTTTTTTTCCAATTTCTTAGCTTTGCAAGGGATTCTGGGTAAGAGAACCTGGGGGTAGGCAGTCGAGTGACCCCATCCTGAATTCCCTGGGGTGTCTACTTTTCAAAAATATATAGGTTTGCCAGGTTTCCCTAGGTGCCGGCAGAGCTAGGGTTCAAAAACAAAAGGTAGTCTCTTTGCCCAAAAAGGGCACAATTTCACTGAAAAATTGAGTTGTGACCACATTGCGTTTTGCGCTGTTTCCTGTCGCAGCCAGTATGCCTACCCACGCAAGTGAGATACCATTTTTCTCGGGAGACCTGGGGGAACGCTGGGTGGGTGGAAATTTGTTGATCCACGCAGATTCCGGAACTTTCCACCACAGAAATGTGAGGAAAATGCGTTTTTTTTTCCAATTTCTTAGCTTTGCAAGGGATTCTGGGTAAGAGAACCTGGGGGTAGGCAGTCGAGTGACCCCATCCTGAATTCCCCTGGGTGTCTACTTTTCAAAAATATATAGGTTTGCTAGGTTTCCCTAGGTGCTGGCAGAGCTAGGGTTCAAAAACAAAAGGTAGTCTCTTTGCCCAAAAAGGGCACAATTTCACTGAAAAATTGAGTTGTGACCACGTTGCGTTTTGCGCTGTTTCCTGTCGCAGTCAGTATGCCTACCCACGCAAGTGAGATACCATTTTTCTCGGGAGACCTGGGGGACCGCTGGGTGGGTGGAAATTTGTTGATCCACGCAGATTCCGGAACTTTCCACCACAGAAATGTGAGGAAAATGCGTTTTTTTTCCAATTTCTTAGCTTTGCAAGGGATTCTGGCTAAGAGAACCTGGGGGTAGGCAGTCAAGTGACCCCATCCTGAATTTCCCTGGGTGTCTACTTTTCAAAAATATATAGGTTTGCTAGGTTGCCCCCAGGTGCCGGCAGAGCTAGGGTTCAAAAACAAAAGGTAGTCTCTTTGCCCAAAAAGGGCACAATTTCACTGAAAAATTGAGTTGTGACCACGTTGCGTTTTGCGCTGTTTCCTGTCGCAGCCAGTATGCCTACCCACGCAAGTGAGATACCATTTTTCTCGGGAGACCTGGGGGAACGCTGGGTGGGTGGAAATTTGTTGATCCACGCAGATTCCGGAACTTTCCACCACAGAAATGTGAGGAAAATGCGTTTTTTTCCAATTTCTTAGCTTTGCAAGGGATTCTGGGTAAGAGAACCTGGGGGTAGGCAGTCGAGTGACCCCATCCTGAATTCCCCTGGGTGTCTACTTTTCAAAAATATATAGGTTTGCTAGGTTTCCCTAGGTGCCGGCAGAGCTAGGGTTCAAAAACAAAAGGTAGTCTCTTTGCCCAAAAAGGGCACAATTTCACTGAGAAATTGAGTTGTGACCACGTTGCGTTTTGCGCTGTTTGCTGTCGCAGCCAGTATGCCTACCCACGCAAGTGAGATACCATTTTTCTCGGGAGACCTGGGGGAACGCTGGGTGGGTGGAAATTTGTTGATCCACGCAGATTCCGGAACTTTCCACCACAGAAATGTGAGGAAAATGCGTTTTTTTTTCCAATTTCTTAGCTTTGCAAGGGATTCTGGGTAAGAGAACCTGGGGGTAGGCAGCCGAGTGACCCCATCCTGAATTTCCCTGGGTGTCTACTTTTCAAAAATATATAGGTTTGCTAGGTTTCCCTAGGTGCCGGCAGAGCTAGGGTTCAAAAACAAAAGGTAGTCTCTTTGCCCAAAAAGGGCACAATTTCACTGAAAAATTGAGTTGTGACCACGTTGCGTTTTGCGCTGTTTCCTGTCGCAGCCAGTATGCCTACCCACGCAAGTGAGATACCATTTTTCTCGGGAGACCTGGGGGAACGCTGGGTGGGTGGAAATTTGTTGATCCACGCAGATTCCGGAACTATCCACCACAGAAATGTTAGGAAAATGCGTTTTTTTTTCCAATTTCTTAGATTTGCAAGGGATTCTGGGTAAGAGAACCTGGGGGTAGGCAGTCGAGTCACCCCATCCTGTATTTCCCTGGGTGTCTACTTTTCAAAAATATATAGGTTTGCTAGGTTTCCCTAGGTGCCGGCAGAGCTAGGGTTCAAAAACAAAAGGTAGTCTCTTTGCCCAAAAAGGGCACAATTTCACTGAAAAATTGAGTTGTGACCACGTTGCGTTTTGCGCTGTTTCCTGTCGCAGCCACTATGCCTACCCACGCAAGTGAGATACAATTTTTCTCGGGAGACCTGGGGGAACGCTGGGTGGGTGGAAATTTGTTGATCCACCAGATTCCGGAACTTTCCACCACAGAAATGTGAGGAAAATGCGTTTTTTTTCCAATTTCTTAGCTTTGCAAGGGATTCTGGGTAAGAGAACCTGGGGGTAGGCAGTCGAGTGACCCCATCCTGAATTCCCCTGGGTGTCTACTTTTCAGAAATATATAGGTTTGCTAGGTTTCCCTAGGTGCTGGCAGAGCTAGGGTTCAAAAACAAAAGGTAGTCTCTTTGCCCAAAAAGGGCACAATTTCACTGAAAAATTGAGTTGTGACCACGTTGCGTTTTGCGCTGTTTCCTGTCGCAGCCAGTATGCCTACCCACGCAAGTGAGATACCATTTTTCTCGGGAGACCTGGGGGACCGCTGGGTGGGTGGAAATTTGTGGATTCACGCAGATTCCGGAACTTTCCACCACAGAAATGTGAGGAAAATGCGTTTTTTTTCCAATTTCTTAGCTTTGCAAGGGATTCTGGGTAAGAGAACCTGGGGGTAGGCAGTCGAGTGACCCCATCCTGAATTCCCCTGGGTGTCTACTTTTCAAAAATATATAGGTTTGCTAGGTTTCCCTAGGTGCTGGCAGAGCTAGGGTTCAAAAACAAAAGGTAGTCTCTTTGCCCAAAAAGGGCACAATTTCACTGAAAAATTGAGTTGTGACCACGTTGCGTTTTGCGCTGTTTCCTGTCGCAGTCAGTATGCCTACCCACGCAAGTGAGATACCATTTTTCTCGGGAGACCTGGGGGACCGCTGGGTGGGTGGAAATTTGTTGATCCACGCAGATTCCGGAACTTTCCACCACAGAAATGTGAGGAAAATGCGTTTTTTTTCCAATTTCTTAGCTTTGCAAGGGATTCTGGCTAAGAGAACCTGGGGGTAGGCAGTCAAGTGACCCCATCCTGAATTTCCCTGGGTGTCTACTTTTCAAAAATATATAGGTTTGCTAGGTTTCCCTAGGTGCCGGCAGAGCTAGGGTTCAAAAACAAAAGGTAGTCTCTTTGCCCAAAAAGGGCACAATTTCACTGAGAAATTGAGTTGTGACCACGTTGCGTTTTGCGCTGTTTGCTGTCGCAGCCAGTATGCCTACCCACGCAAGTGAGATACCATTTTTCTCGGGAGACCTGGGGGAACGCTGGGTGGGTGGAAATTTGTTGATCCACGCAGATTCCGGAACTTTCCACCACAGAAATGTGAGGAAAATGCGTTTTTTTTTCCAATTTCTTAGCTTTGCAAGGGATTCTGGGTAAGAGAACCTGGGGGTAGGCAGCCGAGTGACCCCATCCTGAATTTCCCTGGGTGTCTACTTTTCAAAAATATATAGGTTTGCTAGGTTTCCCTAGGTGCCGGCAGAGCTAGGGTTCAAAAACAAAAGGTAGTCTCTTTGCCCAAAAAGGGCACAATTTCACTGAAAAATTGAGTTGTGACCACGTTGCGTTTTGCGCTGTTTCCTGTCGCAGCCAGTATGCCTACCCACGCAAGTGAGATACCATTTTTCTCGGGAGACCTGGGGGAACGCTGGGTGGGTGGAAATTTGTTGATCCACGCAGATTCCGGAACTATCCACCACAGAAATGTTAGGAAAATGCGTTTTTTTTTCCAATTTCTTAGATTTGCAAGGGATTCTGGGTAAGAGAACCTGGGGGTAGGCAGTCGAGTCACCCCATCCTGTATTCCCCTGGGTGTCTACTTTTCAAAAATATATAGGTTTGCTAGGTTTCCCTAGGTGCCGGCAGAGCTAGGGTTCAAAAACAAAAGGTAGTCTCTTTGCCCAAAAAGGGCACAATTTCACTGAAAAATTGAGTTGTGACCACGTTGCGTTTTGCGCTGTTTCCTGTCGCAGCCACTATGCCTACCCACGCAAGTGAGATACAATTTTTCTCGGGAGACCTGGGGGAACGCTGGGTGGGTGGAAATTTGTTGATCCACCAGATTCCGGAACTTTCCACCACAGAAATGTGAGGAAAATGCGTTTTTTTTCCAATTTCTTAGCTTTGCAAGGGATTCTGGGTAAGAGAACCTGGGGGTAGGCAGTCGAGTGACCCCATCCTGAATTCCCCTGGGTGTCTACTTTTCAGAAATATATAGGTTTGCTAGGTTTCCCTAGGTGCTGGCAGAGCTAGGGTTCAAAAACAAAAGGTAGTCTCTTTGCCCAAAAAGGGCACAATTTCACTGAAAAATTGAGTTGTGACCACGTTGCGTTTTGCGCTGTTTCCTGTCGCAGCCAGTATGCCTACCCACGCAAGTGAGATACCATTTTTCTCGGGAGACCTGGGGGACCGCTGGGTGGGTGGAAATTTGTGGATTCACGCAGATTCCGGAACTTTCCACCACAGAAATGTGAGGAAAATGCGTTTTTTTTCCAATTTCTTAGCTTTGCAAGGGATTCTGGCTAAGAGAACCTGGGGGTAGGCAGTCAAGTGACCCCATCCTGAATTTCCCTGGGTGTCTACTTTTCAAAAATATATAGGTTTGCTAGGTTTCCCCAGGTGCCGGCAGAGCTAGGGTTCAAAAACAAAAGGTAGTCTCTTTGCCCAAAAAGGGCACAATTTCACTGAAAAATTGAGTTGTGACCACGTTGCGTTTTGCGCTGTTTCCTGTCGCAGCCAGTATGCCTACCCACGCAAGTGAGATACCATTTTTCTCGGGAGACCTGGGGGAACGCTGGGTGGGTGGAAATTTGTTGATCCACGCAGATTCCGGAACTTTCCACCACAGAAATGTGAGGAAAATGCGTTTTTTTTCCAATTTCTTAGCTTTGCAAGGGATTCTGGGTAAGAGAACCTGGGGGTAGGCAGTCGAGTGACCCCATCCTGAATTCCCCTGGGTGTCTACTTTTCAAAAATATATAGGTTTGCTAGGTTTCCCTAGGTGCCGGCAGAGCTAGGGTTCAAAAACAAAAGGTAGTCTCTTTGCCCAAAAAGGGCACAATTTCACTGAGAAATTGAGTTGTGACCACGTTGCGTTTTGCGCTGTTTGCTGTCGCAGCCAGTATGCCTACCCACGCAAGTGAGATACCATTTTTCTCGGGAGACCTGGGGGAACGCTGGGTGGGTGGAAATTTGTTGATCCACGCAGATTCCGGAACTTTCCACCACAGAAATGTGAGGAAAATGCGTTTTTTTTTCCAATTTCTTAGCTTTGCAAGGGATTCTGGGTAAGAGAACCTGGGGGTAGGCAGCCGAGTGACCCCATCCTGAATTTCCCTGGGTGTCTACTTTTCAAAAATATATAGGTTTGCTAGGTTTCCCTAGGTGCCGGCAGAGCTAGGGTTCAAAAACAAAAGGTAGTCTCTTTGCCCAAAAAGGGCACAATTTCACTGAAAAATTGAGTTGTGACCACGTTGCGTTTTGCGCTGTTTCCTGTCGCAGCCAGTATGCCTACCCACGCAAGTGAGATACCATTTTTCTCGGGAGACCTGGGGGAACGCTGGGTGGGTGGAAATTTGTTGATCCACGCAGATTCCGGAACTATCCACCACAGAAATGTTAGGAAAATGCGTTTTTTTTTCCAATTTCTTAGATTTGCAAGGGATTCTGGGTAAGAGAACCTGGGGGTAGGCAGTCGAGTCACCCCATCCTGTATTCCCCTGGGTGTCTACTTTTCAAAAATATATAGGTTTGCTAGGTTTCCCTAGGTGCCGGCAGAGCTAGGGTTCAAAAACAAAAGGTAGTCTCTTTGCCCAAAAAGGGCACAATTTCACTGAAAAATTGAGTTGTGACCACGTTGCGTTTTGCGCTGTTTCCTGTCGCAGCCACTATGCCTACCCACGCAAGTGAGATACAATTTTTCTCGGGAGACCTGGGGGAACGCTGGGTGGGTGGAAATTTGTTGATCCACCAGATTCCGGAACTTTCCACCACAGAAATGTGAGGAAAATGCGTTTTTTTTCCAATTTCTTAGCTTTGCAAGGGATTCTGGGTAAGAGAACCTGGGGGTAGGCAGTCGAGTGACCCCATCCTGAATTCCCCTGGGTGTCTACTTTTCAGAAATATATAGGTTTGCTAGGTTTCCCTAGGTGCTGGCAGAGCTAGGGTTCAAAAACAAAAGGTAGTCTCTTTGCCCAAAAAGGGCACAATTTCACTGAAAAATTGAGTTGTGACCACGTTGCGTTTTGCGCTGTTTCCTGTCGCAGCCAGTATGCCTACCCACGCAAGTGAGATACCATTTTTCTCGGGAGACCTGGGGGACCGCTGGGTGGGTGGAAATTTGTGGATTCACGCAGATTCCGGAACTTTCCACCACAGAAATGTGAGGAAAATGCGTTTTTTTTCCAATTTCTTAGATTTGCAAGGGATTCTGGGTAAGAGAACCTGGGGGTAGGCAGTCGAGTGACCCCATCCTGAATTCCCCTGGGTGTCTACTTTTCAAAAATATATAGGTTTGCTAGGTTTCCCCAGGTGCCGGCAGAGCTAGGGTTCAAAAACAAAAGGTAGTCTCTTTGCCCAAAAAGGGCACAATTTCACTGAAAAATTGAGTTGTGACCACGTTGCGTTTTGCGCTGTTTCCTGTCGCAGCCAGTTTGCCTACCCACGCAAGTGAGATACCATTTTTCTCGGGAGACCTGGGGGAACGCTGGGTGGGTGGAAATATGTTGATCCACGCAGATTCCGGAACTTTCCACCACAGAAATGTGAGGAAAATGCGTTTTTTTCCAATTTCTTAGCTTTGCAAGGGATTCTGGGTAAGAGAACCTGGGGGTAGGCAGTCGAGTGACCCCATCCTGAATTTCCCTGGGTGTCTACTTTTCAAAAATATATAGGTTTGCTAGGTTTCCCTAGGTGACGGCAGAGCTAGGGTTCAAAAACAAAAGGTAGTCTCTTTGCCCAAAAAGGGCACAATTTCACTGAAAAATTGAGTTGTGACCACGTTGCGTTTTGCGCTGTTTCCTGTCGCAGCCAGTATGCCTACCCACGCAAGTGATATACCATTTTTCTCGAGAGACCGGGGGGAACGCTGGGTGGGTGGACATTTGTTGATCCACGCAGATTCCGGAACTTTCCACCACAGAAATGTGAGGAAAATGCGTTTTTTTCCAATTTCTTAGCTTTGCAAGGGATTCTGGGTAAGAGAACCTGGGGGTAGGCAGTCGAGTCACCCCATCCTGTATTCCCCTGGATGTCTACTTTTCAAAAATATATAGGTTTGCTAGGTTTCCCTAGGTGCCGGCAGAGCTAGGGTTCAAAAACTAAAGGTAGTCTCTTTGCCCAAAAAGGGCACAATTTCACTGAAAAATTGAGTTGTGACCACGTTGCGTTTTGCGCTGTTTCCTGTCGCAGCCACTATGCCTACCCACGCAAGTGAGATACCATTTTTCTCGGGAGACCTGGGGGACCGCTGGGTGGGTGGAAATTTGTTGATCCACGCAGATTCCGGAACTTTCCACCACAGAAATGTGAGGAAAATGCGTTTTTTTTCCAATTTCTTAGATTTGCAAGGGATTCTGGGTAAGAGAACCTGGGGGTAGGCAGTCGAGTGACCCCATCCTGAATTTCCCTGGGTGTCTACTTTTCAAAAATATATAGGTTTGCTAGGTTTCCCTAGGTGCCGGCAGAGCTAGTGTTCAAAAACAAAAGGTAGTCTCTTTGCCCAAAAAGGGCACAATTTCACTGCAAAATTGAGTTGTGACCACGTTGCGTTTTGCGCTGTTTCCTGTCGCAGGCACTAGGCAGACCCAGGCAAGTGAGGTAGCATTTTTTTCAGGAGACCTGGGGGAACGCTGGGTGGGTGGAAATTTGTTGATCCACACAGATTCCAGAACTTTCCACCACAGAAATGTGAGGAAAATGTGTTTTTTTTCAAATTTCTCAACTTTACAAGGGATTCTGGGTAACAGAACCTGGGGGTAGGCAGTCGACTCACCCCATCCTGAATTCCCCTGGATGTCTAGTTTTTAAAAATGTATAGGTTTGCTAGGTTTCCTTAGATGCCGGCAGAGCTAGGGTTCAAAAACAAAAGGTAGTCTCTTGGCCCAAAAAGGCACAATTTCACTGAAAAATTGAGTTGTGACCACGTTGCGTTTTGCACTGTTTCCTGTCGCAGCCACTATGCCTACCCACGCAAGTGAGATACCATTTTTCTCGGGAGACCTGGGGAAACGCTGGGTGGGTGGAAATTTGTTGATCCACGCAGATTCCAAAACTTTCCACCACAGAAATGTGAGGAAAATGTGTTTTTTTTGTCAAATTCTTTGCTTTGCAAGGGATTCTGGGTAACAAAACCTGAGGGTAGCCAGACGAGTCACCCCATCCTGTATTCCCCTGAGTGTCTACTTTCAAAAATATATAGGTTTGCTAGGTTTCCCTAGGTGCTGGCAAAGCTAGGGCTCAGAAACAAAAGGTAGTCTTTTCCTCCAAAATGGGCAAGATTTCACTAGGAAATTGAGGTGCGTCCACGTTGCGTTTTGCGCTGTTTCGTGTCGCAGCCACTATGCCTACCCACGCAAGTGAGGTACCATTTTTCTCGGGAGACCTGGGGGAACGCTGGGTGAGTAGAAATTTGTTGATCCACGCAGATTCCAAAACTTTCCACCACAGAAATGTGAGGAAAATGTGTTTTATTTGTCAAATTCTTAGCTTTGCAAGGGATTCTGGGTAACAAAACCTGAGGGTAGGCAGAGGAGTCACCCCATCCTGAATTTACCAGGGTGTCTACTTTTCAAAAATGTATAGGTTTGCTAGGTTTCCTTAGGTGCTGGCAGAGCTAGGGCGCAAAAACAAAAGGTAGTCTTTTTGTCCAAACAGTGCAAAATTTTACTGGGAAATTGAGGTGCGACCATGTTGTTTATTGCGCTGTTTCATGTCGCAGCCACTATGCCTACCCACGCAAGTGAGGTACCATTTTTTTCAGGACACCTGGGGGAACGCTGGGTGGGTGGAAATTTCTAGATCCACGCAGATTCCAGAACTTTCCACCACAGAAATGTGAGGAAAATGTGTTTATTTTGTCAAAATCCTAGCTTTGCAAGGTATTCTGGGTAACAAAACCTGGGGGTAGGCAGACGAGTCACCCCATCCTGAATTCCCCTGGGTGTCTACTTTTCAAAAATGTATAGGTTTGCTAGGTTTCCCTAGGTGCTGGCAGAGATAGGGCTCAAAAACAAAAGGTAGTCTCTTTGTCCAAAGAGCGCAAGATTTCAATGGGAAATTGAGGTGCAACCACGTTGCGTTTTGCGCTGTTTCGTGTTGCAGCCACTATGCCTACCCACGCAAGTGAGGTACCATTGTTTACGGGAGACCTGGGGGAACACTGGGTGAGTGGAAATTTGTTGATCCAAGCAGATTCCAGAACTTTCCTCCACAGAAATGTAAGGAAAATGTGTTTTTTTTCTCAAATTCTTAGGTTTGCAAGGGATTCTGGGTAACAAGACCTGGTGGTAGGCAGTCGAGTCACCCCATCCTGAATGCCCCTGGGTGTCTACTTTTCAAAAATGTATAGGTTTGCTAGGTTTCCCTAGGTGCCGGCAGAGCTAGGGTGCAAAAACTACAGGTAGGCACTTTGCTAAAAAAGGGTCAATTTGTAACTGCAAAATTTAGGTGTCACCACGTTGCATTTTGCGCCGTTTACTGTCGCAGGCACAAGGCCGACCCACACAAGTGAGGTACCGTTTTTATCGGGAGACTTGGGGTAATTCATATTTGTAAATCAACTGTTATTACCAATTGAGCTTTTGCGCATTTCTCCCTTTCAATGAAAGACATTGTGTAAAAAAAAATGTTTTGAAAAATGACCAATAATTCTCATGCTAGTATGAGTATTCCCAATTTTGAAAATTAGCAATTATATACTGTTTCTGAACTCTATATTTTGTACCCAATTCATAAATACATAGGTGTCTTTCATACAGATTTTTCCATGTATACATTTTCCAAGACAAAGTGCTCTATACCCAGTAAATGAAAAAATACCATTGCAAGTTGCTGCTCAGTTTTTGGATCTGGGTTCGTCGGGTTCTTGGTGAAACTACAAGTCCTATATATCCCCACAACCAGGAAGGTCTAACAGATGTAACGGTATATTGCTTTCCAAGAGCTGTCAAAATTAAAAAAGTTATAGGTGAAAACGTTGAGACAAAAGGCTGTTTTTTTCAACAATTTTTCAATTATTCCAATATTTAACTGTTAGTTTCTATAAAGAAACCTTCATGGATTTAGACAAATGACCCTTTTCTGAATTCAGAATTTTGTTTACTTTTTGAAAATGTCCAGCTTTCTAGGATCCAATATTGCTTTCAAACTCATTTCTACCATTAACTGGAAGGAGGTGGAAAGCTCTATAAATAGCAAAAATAGGCTATGTCCCATAAAAATGCCAAAACTGTGTGAGAAATGTCGGTTCTCTGACAAAAGACTGTCATTTCCTAAAAGCTGAGAAAATGGAGATTTCAGCCCCACAAACCCTTTTTTGATAACAATTTCAGGGAAAAACCCAGAGGCTTTCATTTGCAGCCCGTTTTTCCCATTTTTCTGAAAAAAACAAAAAAATCACTATATTTTGGTTAATTTCAGGGACCCCTCCAAGGTAATCCACAAACCCTGGGCACCTTTAGAATCCACATGATGTTGGAAGAAAAGGACACAAATTTGGCCTGGATACCTTATGTGGTCAAAAAGTTACAAGGGCCTAAGCGCGCACTACCCCAAATCGCCAAAAAAGGGCTTAGCACAGGAGGGGAAAAGGCCTAGCAGCGAAGGGGTTAAAATACCGAATTGTACCGATTCGGTATTTCAAAATCGGTAAATGGTATGTAGGTCTCAACATCTGGATTCGTTACCGAATCCTTAACAATTCTTTAATTACCGATTCGGTAAATACCGAATCGGTAATGCCCATTCATTCCTATGGGCTTTGAAGCCCATAGGAATGATTAGGCATTACCGATTTGGTATTTACCGAATCGGTAATTAAAGAATTCACAAAGGTGCAGGGGGTGTCACTTTGACACCGTCTGGCACCCCCAAAACAGGCACAGGTGCCATGTGGCAGGCATACCTGCCTATCACATGACATACGTGTGCATGCACACATGTGCATGCACACCGGAATCGGTATTTTACCATGAAGTTGGATTTCATGGTAAAATACCGATTCGTTAAGGCCTTTGGGACTCAGAAGAGTCTCTCCTACATATCAAATTTACAGAATCGGTAAAATTACTGATTCGGTATTTTACCAAATCAGTAATTTTACCGATTCTGTAAATGTAGATTTACCTACATGTGGCCTTGGATTTAGGCCCCTACATACCGATTGGCCATTTACCGGTCGGAAGCGGCCGAAATCGGCCGTAACCGGTCGGTAAATGGCCTGAAACGGCCACCTACATCGGGCCCAAAGTGTGCATGCATTTGATTTCAAAAAAAGTTTTTAAACCTTTTATGTGAAACAATTATACACCTACATTCATGGGGAACTGACTTAAAATGCCCTAATACACATGAAAACGTTTTTTTAAGGTACTTGCACCTTTTTTTAATAACTTTTTACATGGCTATGTAACTCAAACAATCAAAAACAAAATTTTTCAAGCACACTTCGGGGAGTATTTACAAGGGCCTTGCACCACGGGGAAAATGACTACAAATGACCAGACACACATGGGGACGTATTTACAAGGCCCTTGAACCAGGGGGAGTGACTTGAAATGGCTAAGGACACATAGGAGAGTATTTACAATGGCCGTGCAACACTTATGCATCATTTTTTACATATACACTGTAGAACAGTATGGGGCAATAACAACACAGATGCATCATGCATCTGTTCTGCAAAAGCGACGCATTGCAGGAATCACATCACAAGTAAATAAATTCTCATATTTTTTTAAAGCATGCCTTTTCCTTAAAAACTATTTTCTGATCATAATTTCAAAAAACACAGCACAGCTCCTATGTACATACACACCTTATCAGTACTAATACTTTACATTAACTACAATTACAATTGGGAAAAGAATGCAAAATCGCCTTTAAAAGCATAATGCAAACACTTGACGCAAAACATCATTTTAAATACACAGCTGACTTTCTTATTTACTCAAAAAAGCATACTAGTCTTTATCTAAAATATAGAAACGATAACTCACCTTTACAAATTCTTTTTGAATTTCAAAACAGTCTCAGAAACACACCAATTATTCTTTAGCAGAATTAAAGGTATGCACTCCAGAGGCTGGAACCAACAAAGGCACTGAAACACTGATATTCATCACACATATCTCTCATGTCAGCCAATCAAAACTCTTCCCTCACTATTTTCAAATCAACACCCTTCCCCCCTCTGCCCTTTCTACCTTTTTTCCATAGCAACTACCGCCTGCCAGACCTCTCATGTTTACAAGTTCACACAACAATGTTTCAAATGAACTCTGAACTCTCACGACATCCTGCTAATCCACTGCAATGTTTCATAACAACATTTTAAAATAACCATTCAAATTACATCTTTCAAAGAACACATCCATGCACCCTAACTTTCTGTTTTCAGCAATGGAAATACACCAATCACTGCTAATGAATCATTTGCACTTAAACTTCACAGTTTTTTTTTTCATTACAAACTTCACTATTTCAACTGCCATTTCATTCCCACACTTCATCTGACTGCAGCAAAAACTCCTCTAGCCATGTTTTCAGTCTGGATTCTTGGACATAGCTACATCCACTGGGCTCACAGGTATGCTGATAACAGAAATTTACACAACCTCAATTTACAAAATGTGGAAATCAAATGGATTGGCCGAAGAGGATTGAAATGTCACCAATTGATACCATTGGTGAAAACCTTTTTACATTTGCCAAACCCTGACCTCATAATAGTGCACTGTGGAGGGAACGATTTGGGCACTTTGACTGGGGTAGGTCTGGAAATGCTCCTAAAAGACACCATTGAGCAATTGATGACACTTTTTCCTCAAACTGCCTTGGCATATTCCAATATATGCCAAAGACAAAAATGGAGGTGGTCCAATCAATTTTGTCCACGAATTGAGAAATCGAGGAAGCATGTAAATAAGTCTGTTTAAGCTTACATGAGAGACCATGGAATGGGCTGCATCTACAACAATAACTTGCGTTACTATATGCAAGATATCTACAGTAGAGATGGCGTGCATTTCTCAGATGAGGGGAACAGAGTTTTCATACTAAATTTAAGAATGTGTATTGGTTCCTACTTATAAGTATCTAGAACTTACACAGCACCCAAAAGCTCTTTTCAGAGCTACCTTAACTTTATTTACTCTTTTGAAATTTCGAATGTACCTTTTTTCACTAATTTTCACTTATGCTCGCTTTCCGGTTCGCTACCCAGTTCGCGTACCGGCAGCTAACCGCGTGAAAAATTCAATTTTTTTTCTCGACATATATGAGCCTCCTCAGCCACCCTCAGAAAACTTAGGGGTCAGGATACGTCTAAAGTACCCCCTTCTACCCATTCTGAACATTATTTACCCTCCATCTTGTATCTCAATTCTACCGAAACACAAAATGGAGGACTCCCGTAACGCTGCAGGTTCGCGTACCGGGACACGCACTGACAAGCACTCGCTTAAAAAAGGTGGGAAAGTAATTTACAGAAAGACCACTGGAGATACTTTTACCAATCAAACATTAGCTCATACTACATACCAATCCGTACCATTTTCACAAATTTCGTTGGAATACCATTTAGCCATTTAGCATGTAGAACTCTTTAAAATCCCTGAGGTAAATTACTTCACAAAACATATCGGAAGTGCTGGAATTGACCACCAATTAAAATATTACTTTCAATTTCTACTATTATATCATGACATTTGATTGGTTATGTACCTGAATATATATAAAGAAAGAGAGAGAAACACAGCCATTTTGACTACTACTTCTTGAAGTGCATATCCACTAAATTTCAACTGATAACTTCAAGTTGTATTTAAAAGGTAACATATTATTTAAAAAACTGAAGTATGTTCTGTACTGTAAGCTAATTAGGAAAAAAAATTCTGATAGTTATATTCTATCACTCTGTAATACTTATAGAATAAAATAGACTTCTCTGTTTTAGTTATGGATGTAGTTAGACTTGTCTTGTATAATTCAGAATTGACAAAAAGTTTATTTGATAATTTTCTTCATATTTCTACTTCCAGTTTGATACCATACACTGCCCAACGAAAAAATCACTGTTTAAATAACCAAACTGCCTGTCTGTACTGAAACCCAACAGTGCCCTATCTGTACTGATATATTTTAAAAAAAATCATTTTTCAGCATACAAAATGGAAGGACAACAGGAAAATAACTTGAAAATTGAAGCAGGAACAAAAAAACGAGTCGGAAATTGACCATCAATTCTATGACGATTCACTGAACAATGAACTTCTGCAATGTGTGGAAGCAGTAGATTTTCTACTGGAAAATGAAAAAAAAATTATAATGAATTTTTAGAATTTCTTTTAAATTTTGAGAAAGAATCAGAATAATAAATTTTTATTTCATAATTCAAAAACTGTTTGACACATTATTCATTTTTATATGTATATTGTAAACTAGTAGCAAATTGATTATAACGTGAAATCAGACAATATACTGTGCAACTTTTTTGTGTTACATACTAAGTTTGCTCATAGTTACTTCCTTTCTTCCACTATATTATCTCCAATGTGTATTTAACATCTCTTTATCATCTCCTGCCTCCATGTTGTTTCGGCTTTCCTGACAGACTATGGTATGAATTCCATATACCACAATAACTTCTGTAACAACATGCAAGATATCTACAAAGGAAACGGCGTTTATTGATTTTTAGACTCTGCATTGGTACCTACATGTTGCTACGTAAATAAAAAAAAAACAAAAAAAAACAACTATACGAACAATCAATAAACATACAATAAGTTAAAAGTCAATCATTCTTGTTTCCTTATAGTACGCTCCCCAGACCGCTTTCGCACCCCACAAAATAAAAACGATTTTTTTTTTTTTGCCCCGCCGGGCCCTTTTAAAGCCTCCATATCAGACCTAGGGGGTCAGGGAGGATCTACTATGCCCCCTTATGGTCATTTGCCCCTTCGCTTTGGCCTCCTCTTGTCTCTCGATCCTACCGAGAGACAAGATGGCGGCCACTACGGACTGTTTAGAATGTTGACAGACACCGGAGAGCCAATCAGCTTTGCTTCGCAAAGCTCCGTTACGCGAAAAGTACGCGAACTGGAGCGCTATCCGGGACGCTGTCACAGATATATCTGTTTTTTTAAACGTTAATTTCTCAAAATCCACTGGAGCACATATATTGAGACCCAGCAACGGCACATCGGGCTAACAGTCCCTACAATTTTGCCAAGTTTCGTGTAAATCCATTTAGCCGTTCGAGCTAAAAGTGAGGCCTAACGCCCTATGGAAAAATGAATTGGAAAAACGCGTTTTGGGACCCCCCTTTTTTCTCGGCCCCCCGGTAACGAAACCCCCCCAAATTTTCAGGGGCTGATCAGAAACAAAATGTGCCATTTTCCTGAAAATTTCAGCCGATTCCGTCCACAAACACCAAAGTTATTAGACATAGAATTTTCAAAAGTTACATAGAGAAAAAATCCTAACTATATATACCTACTGGCGACCGCCAGTAGGTAATATATATATATATATATATATATATATATATATATATATATATATATATATATATATATATATATATATATATATTTACATAGTAGGAGAACTTATAGGAGCTAAACGTAACTGTAGTACTCCAGAAGGATATATACTTGAAAAAAACTGCAAGACTAAAAGATTTTTGGAAAGGGGATACAGTCGATCCTTAATTAAACAGGCAGAGGATCGAGTTGACTCACTCAGTAGAAAAGACCTACTCATCCCCAAGACACATGACAAAATGAAGAACAAATAAGATTCATCACCACATACGATAGTCAGGCATGGCAGGTCCGTCGCAGTCTTAACAAATACTGGGATGTGTTAAAACTAGACAGCGATATAAAGGAAGTAATAAACGAAAAACCTGCAATAACTTATAGGAAAGCAAAATCCTTAAAAGACAGTCTGAGTTCCACTTTGATCAAGGAACCCAAAAAAGCTAATAGGATCCAAGGGTTTTTTCCGTGTCGGAAATGTAAGGCCTGCAGACACAGTCACAATTGTAAAGTACTCAAATTGTCATCAGATCATGAACCACATAAAATCATTAAACATCTTCATTGCAACACTGACTTTGCGCTTTATGCGCTACGTTGCCCATGCAATAAATTTTACATTGGGTGTACAACTAAACCAGCAAAAATGAGAATACTGGAACACCTAAGGGCAATAAAAAACTTAAATCAACAATATCCAATGGCAGGACACTTTTCCATAAAACACAAACAAAACCCTGATCTTCTTGAATTTACGGTGATTGACTGCATTGAGAAAAGAGAGAGGGTAGGGAACAGATGGCTGGAGCTCCGTAAACTGGAGTCTAAATACATCATCCAGTATAACACTTTACAACCTAAAGGTCACAACGTGGGTGATGAGTTGGCAATTCATCTATACAGTTAAAGTGTTTATTGAAAATATTTAACTATGACAGCCGCCATAGGAATTTCTCCATTCCTATTGTTTTTAATATGTTTTAATAATTGTGATCAAACTAAACTCAGAACAGCACAGTAAGAATATCATTGTTGTCTTTTTTGACTTGCAGGATGTTGAAACTGATCATTGCAAACATGGAGATTTACGCCCACTGGGGCACAATAACTTAGGAATGATCGTCTCTGGAAACAGCATCATGCCCACTAGGGCAAGACTTTGGGACTATTAATTTTCCATAATTCTGGGAAATAATTTAAATAACAGCAATGTTTTTGGACTATACATGGACCATTTACTTTGAAAATGATGCACAAACATGTGGTTTCAACATGTGACAACACTGTGTCAATAACTGCAACTTTATATTACTTTACAAACCACTTGGCTAATACTGAGCAACAATGTAACGCTGTTAGTATTTTGTTTATGTTGATGTATCACATGCACGTAAAATATGTGTTTGTATCACTTTAAAAGGAATGGCAATGGAACAGACCTGGACCCATGAGCAAGAAGTCGGCTGACTTCGAAACGCGTAGGGTAATTTTCCTTGTGCCTGAATAAACCCTTCTGCGCACTATTGGGGCTTCGACTCTGGTTCTTTCTTTTTAAGAATAGTTTCCAGGAGGTGACTGAATATATACATAATAATGTGTGTAACTATGCAGTATTATTTTTAATGTGAAAAGGTGCTCAAATATATAGCCTTTGGAACGAACTTTAATACAATTCAGCATATGTTTTTTTACCACTTGGACGCTAAGGGAATTCAGCTCATATAATGAGATTTCCATTGAAATGAATGGGCAGTGCATGACAAGTTACCCTTGTCATTAGCATCCAAGTGGATTTGAATTTCTGGCAACTGATATATTGACCCGGTGGTGTCTGAGTGGAATATGTGGTGTGATTGCATGATTGGTATGCTAATTGAATATCCCAAAGGAAGTTTATTCTAGACGTAATCATATTTGTGGTGACCTGTCCTTTTGCAAGTGTTGGACCCCCTCTTTTTTTTAGAGAAACATATTGGACCGCATCATTGCCCGGGTTTTATCAACATAAATGTGTTGAAAAGTAAAGGAAGACACTATATTCGATGCAAAACATGTGATGCTGATGGGGAACAGGATCTATACATGGTCAGAGGTATATCAGTATTGTCTCAATATGAGATGTTCCATACTGGTGACCAGCCATTACTCATGTATTTAATATGAAAATGACATTATATGAGAATAGTCAAAATACTCTGCCTTAAATCATATGTTGTATAGTGTGTCCATATTACATAAAGTATGGGTTCACATCATGGGGTACAAACCATGATACTGTTGTGTCAGTTGAACCTTGTTATTAGGTGTCCCATAGTACACCAATATCTATGATTTCACAGTTCCCAGCAGTGCCAAAACGTAACTAATTTAAATATGCTTTCTTAATTAGATACAGATACCTTGTGTGTAGCATCATTTGGAAATCATGTTGGCTCAGAACAGTTTGGTGCATATATTGTGCCAACATTGACAACAGAGATAACAGGTATGGTAGAAATGTGAATTGACTGATATATTTATTGCCATTACTACATTAAAGGATTATGCTCACCCAAAATTGATGAAGTGTGAGGACATATCAGACAACTGTCTTACCAGGACATGATGGCATGACAAGATTAATCTCACAGTCCCATCTGGCTTTGAGTAGCAAGGTATTTTTTGACGTTTATTCATACAAATAAACTGAAGACTCAATCATTGTTAGGTTGGCATGTCATGTTGCATGATATGTGCAGATGTTGTACATAGACCCTTTGGCCCTGAAAAAAAGTACACATGTAAGGGTATCATGACATTTACTCTGTGCACAATATCCCATTGATACATGCTTGCAGTATTGTGCAGTGTCTACAAAGATTTACTACCTGTCTGTCATGATGGAGGCACATAACCAAGTTAACTTGTCATTTCAGCAACCACCCAGGCAGGTGGAGGAGGCAGGGAATCCAGCACCGATAGACTCAATGGCCTGGAGGCTGAGGGTAGTACCATGGAGGACACAGACAACACATCTATAGCTGTTGAGTTGGACTCCAGTGGCCACTACCTAGTGGTGGTGGCTACTCTACACCCTGATGCAGATACCCCTTTGTTCACCACCCCATTCCATCTGCGCCCTCCCTGCTTCTCCTCAACCAGTTTCACAGGCCCGCTCCTTTAAGAGGGGAGCCTCTCCACACCTCCAGGCACCTCTGCCTCTGCACCCTAAGCTGCACTTAGTGCAGAGGCCATTTACCCCCTGAAGCAGATCTCTGTCGGGAAGACTGCACTAATGAATGCCATCCAGGGTCTGGATAGCCAACGTGATCAGATGGCTGGCTACCTAGGTGACATTCACTTGTTTTGTTTAAATCTTTTTTATTGACATTTCTTATTTTCATACAACACGAACAGTGTAATGGCATCATATCCCATGACAATATGTAGGCAATGCAGTTCAAAGTACAATTTACCGTTAAGGCAAGTTAGTTAGCAGATGCAACATTTCAAATAGTTACTTAACCCCTTCTGTGCTCTCGTCGGCCCTTTGCCGTCGCAAGCACTACCTGGGTGGTGCTGCGAATGGCCAACGGCCAACGGGGCCCCGCCCACTCCTTAAAACACCAGCACTACGCCAAAATAATGGCCGCAGTAAATGGGTTAAGGAATTACATTACAATAACACTAATGGAGTCGATGAGACATTGTGATATATCACACACTTACATTCTAAACATGGTGTAGTATGTAGTTGAACTGTGGATGTAGGATACAACAAAATGAGGACAAATTAATCAAATCAGGGATTGGGTATTCGCCTGAGACCTGTTGCCTAGTGTGTTGGAAACGGAGAGTACTACAAGAAAATGTTGGTGATAACCCCTTGATGTAGGATCTTAAGCTATGTGAGTGGGGCCTGCTCTTCCTAGTCCTCTGTACGTGTGCTCTCAGAGACCAAATGTTGGGTTGACTGGCAGCATGCCCTCTCCTGAGTCTCCTCTGCGGTAGCATTCAGGGCCAGCAAGTCCAGCACTATATTTTCTCAGTGACTCACCAGGGGGAACTTGGGAATCCCCAGCAGGTCTTCTCTGCACAAGGCTACCCCCTCTGCCCTAGCCCAGTTGAGTAGGGGGCGGCGCCAAGCTATTGTGTGTGGTGATATCGGGGATTTCCATCTCTTGGTGATTAAGCATTTTGCTGCGATTTGATCCTGGTTGAGAAATCGGGAGGTTGCCCTATTTTCTTATTCCTAATAAAAAGATGCAGTACGTATACCTCCCAGCGAAAGGGAATGTCGCAGGTTGGGAAATTGGCCAGTGTAGTCCCCACATTAGTCCAGTATTCGCCTAGGGCAGGGCAATGCCACAGAATATGAAGTATGTCTGCATCTGATGAGCAGCATCTAGGTGCTGGCTGCTTCGGTTCTGAGGAAGTACTTAATCATTTGTGCTGGGTCGAGGTATACCTGATGTAACATGAAAATGTGAATCTGCTTGAAAAGCTGATTGCATGGGATATGTGTTGGGCTTTCCCGAGCGGCTGCTCACTCCTTATCTGTGAATATGCACCCTAGATCCTCCTCCCTATGTTGTTTTATGGATTATGGACAATCCCTGTGTGTTGGCGGGGTCACAACGTGAACCAATGAGTCACGTGCCCCCCTTTTCCCATCACAAGTAGACACTGCATCGTATGGTGCGTGGGTGGTTCCAGGTTGAGAATGCCCCATTTGGATGACAGGAAGACTATTAGCGCACAATGCAATCAAAATTGCCCAAGGTACATATTCTCCTCAGACATAAGCTCTGGATATGGGATGAGGGGGCCATCTCGATAACGGTCCTCGGTGTCCTGAATGCCTTCTGTGTCCCAGTGTTGCAGTTCGGCTTTCATGGTGGAAGTGTCTCCACATGGTCTTCCTAGTAATGGGATGGCAGGGGGTATACTGCATGATATTCCTGATGAGGAAGATGCATCTGCGGAAGCATTTGTAAGCTATGGTGAGTAATAATGCTCCCAGGGTTCTGGGTTTCGCACATAGATGAAAAATATTAAGCAATGTGTGATGCGGTACTGGGGGTTGTAATGAAGCTGTGTCTGCTAGGTGTCCGGCAGAGAGCCAACGGGCTATCCAATGTAACTGGAAGGCTAGATAATAGTGTTCAAAATCGGGCACCGCAAACCCCACCTTTTCCATTGGCAAATATAGTTTCCCCTGAGACACTATGCCTCGACGTTCTCCATATAAAATCCCTGATTGTCTTTACCCATTTGTGAAAAAAGGAAAGGGGAAATGATGATAGGTAAGGTAGTGAAATAATAGAGGCTGCGTGTGAGGACAAACATTTTTATGAGTACATTTCTACCAGAGACAGCTAATGGAAGGGTCTTCCAGAAGCACATTTGCGACTGGATGGCAGAATACGTTTCCCTCAAAGATATTCTCCTTGGTACGGTATATGTGCACCCCCAGGTATGTGAAAGGATCTGTGCACCATGTCACAGGGACTTCTCCAAAGGAGTATCCTGGATCCAAGGTCCCCTGCAGTTAAGGGGAGAGAATGGATTTTGTGGTGTTAACCAGCAGTCCAATGCTTTGGCAAATCGTGTTAGCGCCAGATCCAAAGAGGGTGGGATAGCATGAAGATCTCTCATGTACAACAACAGGTCGTCAGCAAATAATGAGATTATGTATGTGCTATCTCCCAACGTGACTCCCATGTCCACGTGCGAGCGGATGTATGCCGCTAATGGTTCAACCGTTAGCGTGAAGAGTAGAGGGGACAATGGGCAGACTTGCCTTGTCCCACGTCTCACCTCTATAGGGTCTGAAACATAAGGACCCGTCAAGACTCAGACGATCAGGAGTTTGTATAGCAGCTTAACCATGCTAAGGAAGTGAGAACCTATGCCATATCTAGCTGAGGTTGAGAAGAGAAAGTTGCATTCAAGAGAATCAAAAGCCTTCTCAAGGTCCAGCACCAAGCAACCCGATCAAGGCCAATTCATAGGAGCGTACTCTGCTACCCTAAAGCAGCGGTGGATGTTCAGAGCAGTATTATGGTTGGGGACAAACCCATTCTGGTCAGGTTGTACCAGGGTGGGGGTATGTGGCACCAATTGGTTAGGCAAGATCTTTGCTAAGTTTTTATAGTCCGTATTTAATATTGCTATCAGTCTATACAATCCAGGGGAAGCTGGACCCTTATCGGGATTTAACAAAGTGATCACATTAGCTGCGCACAGTGAGGGCGGTAGGGTCACATTAGTGATTTCAGAGGTGTACAAGGAGTGTATATGGGGCACTAGGGTTTCTTCATATCTCTTAAAGAATTCAGTTTGGAGCCCATCCGGTCCCAGTGTCTGTCCGGACCCTAGTGACATTAGTGCTTCCCGAACTTCGCCCACTGTTAAGGGGGTGTCCAGTGTTATGAATTGACCAATGTTCAGTGTGGGCAGCTCAAATGCATTAAAAAAATGCCTCAATATGTTGATCATCCCTTCTCTATTGGTACGCAAACAGTCTGGGACAATGTTTCATCTCTACTGTGTGAATATACTGCTCCGTGTATTTCAATTGTCCCAGTTCATCCATTAACAGCTGTATGGGGCGTTCGGGTGTTCTTGCCATATGAAATGGGCCAATAATGTAACTGCTCTGTCTGGTGCAGAGTGAGTGCATGCTGAATGTGCCAAATAGTTGTGACAGCGCAGTCTTTCTAGCAACTCCACTCTTTCTGCAAGGGTATCATCAAGTTGCTTTTGTGTTTCAGGTCGGGCGATGAATAAGGTTTCAAATCGGAGTAGTCACTACTGGATGCTGGACAGGGATTTGTCTAGTTGTTTATGAATCCTCCATGTGTGGCCTAAACAATGTCTTCTGGTCACAACTTTAAAGGCCTCCCTTTCTGTCAGTGGTGAGTCAGTGGGGTCCGCATTGAGCTCGAAATATCCGATCACTGCCGACTCCAGCGAGCTCCGGAACACCAGGTCTTCTAATGATGCTGTCTTTAAGCGCCAGGCAGGGATCGCAGGTGTCTTCACCTCCCAGGATAGATGCATTATTTGTGGATTATGTTCTGAATATCTTTGACCTAAATACTATGTATTCTGAATCAGAGGAATCAGAGCTGATGAGGTCAGTATGCTGTCTAGCCGTAAGTGTAAGCTGTGAACCAGTGAGTAGAAAGAATATATTGTTGTATGAGGGTGACGCCTGCACCAGATGTCTGTCAGTGACCAATGCCCCATCCAAGTATGAAGAGAGTGTGCTTTGAAGAGGCTCAGTACGATGCAGAGGGGGCAAGGAGCGAACAAGACTGACGTCTAAAACTGAGTTGAAGTCGCCTCCCAATAACCATGGGACATTTCTCCATCAGGGTAGAAGAACCTATAGACTGCAGAGGAAGGCATTCTGATATGTGTTGGGGGCATACATACAGCCTAGCAGAATAGATTGCCCATTTAATCTACCATTGAGGAGCACATACTGCCCAGCAGTGTCCACCACTACTTCTTCAAATGGAATCCAAGGCTTCACCCAGATAAGTACCCCACTATTCATGGATGAGTAGTTAGCACTATATACTTGTCCCCGCCAATGACGGAGTAGTTTAACAGCCTCTGGGCTAGTCAGGTGCGTTTCCTGATGTGTAACAGCAACAGGTCCCTGAGCACTGCGACATCTCTCTGAGGAAAAACTAAACTGAAACCAAAGGGTCATGCAACATCATAAGAGCGGACACCCAACTGGGAGATCGACCCAAACAATCATGCCTAAACATGGCAGTTAACAATTTTTCATAAGTTGACTTTGCAGGGGTGAACACAAAAAAGGAGGTAGCCTATGTGTTCCATCCTCCACATAATTGCTCCTATTAGGTAGCAGTACGCTGGAGCCTCACATATGTATGATGGTGCATAAATGTGGGGCTTGAGGTGGTAGGAGCGTGTATATGAGTTGATAGAACACTGTCAACTTAGTTTTTTGGGCATTCTGGGTAGACTTTTACAGCGGGATCTGTTTTGGAGATGGGAGTCCTCTGGAGGCCTGGGCGCAGTCAGCAGCCCGCTCTCTTCCAGCCAATCCCAGGCCTCAGGAAGGGAAACAAAATACTGAGTGTTGCTGTTCTGGATGACTCGTAGGCGGGCAGGGAAGAGCAGAGAGTATCAAAGGTCTAATTCTCTGAGTTTTTTCTTGACTGTGCCAAAGGTTGCACGCCTCTTCTGTACCTGTGCTGTGTAGTCTGTGAAGAAGGAGACAGCAACATTTTGCACCTTAGGGCTGGGGTGCTTTCCTACTTCCTGCCATATCACATCTTTGTCACGGAAATTCAGTAGACAGAACGGAAAAGGGCGAGGGTGAATTCCTAGGGAAGGCCTACAGGCGGGAACTCTATGGCATCATTGCACTACAAACTACTGTGAGAGCGAGCCTGGGGGAAGTCATTTTCTCAGCCAGGACTCTGTGTAGACAACCAGATCTTGGCCTTCTGCTCCCTCCGGTAAACCAATTACTTGTATGCTATTGTGGCGTGACTGTCCCTTCACATCATCCACCTTATTCTCCAGAGTGCAAACCCGATCCATCAGGTCTTGTAGGGTTGCTGTAAGATTACGGGATCTAGGCTGGAGGTCCCCAAGCACCACTTCATAATCAGGTACACAATCTTCCAATTTGTGTTAGTCAGACTGTAAGACCTTGAAGTCAGAAGTGATGCTGTCCATCCAACTCTCAGGGAAAGTGTGTGTCTGTTCCAGTGTTGTGCCTATTTTTTCCACTGCTGTCAGCACCAAGTCTAACTTGGCTGAGAGGTCAGGCTGATTTGGCCCTGTGGATGTTCCAACACTCTTGGGTATTCCCCCGTTCACTTCATGTGACGGAGTATCTTGGTGGGCGTTTGAGCGGAGACAGCCCATGGCTAACTGCTGAGCGCTAGGCATAGGGGGTAGAGTGTGCAGAACTCTTGCCTGTGGCCACTGTGAGAAGTTGGCCTGGTATATAATGCTCACCAATTCTTAGTGATCACTTTGTACCATGCCAAGCAACCCTTATGATGATGGTCGTAATTCAACCTTGTAGACCAGTTATCCTAGTGGTAACGTGGACAAAGCAGTCTTAGGCTAAACTCTGAAAGGCATGTCAAGCCAGCTGTTATACCATACACAACCCCCTGGAATACCAAATGAAAGGGACACCACACAGATATATATTGAAAATATATATTGATTTATTAACTATAAAATCCCCTGGACTCTTTATGAGCACAGAAGCACAAGCGTTACATCACAAGACAGTTTAAAATACACAAAAGTTGCACAATATGGATGAGCCCTAGGGGCCACCTAAACCATATACTAAGAAAGTGGTATAAGAGATACCAATAGGAAAGGGAACAGGCCTAGGGCCTTGGGAATTGCTGGAGCTATTCGAGCCCACAGGACTCGGAACCCACGGGACTCGGGTGCAGTGTTCAAAGTGCACGCACTTTCCAATACAAAGTCTATGGTGCGTAAAAAGTACAAAGTTAGAAAGTTAGGAACCTTCCGAGTGACCTATGGAGCTGAAACTTAAGACACAGGCCCTTGAGATGTGTACCAGTGCAGGAGCACCGGCGGAGCTGAGTTACCTCACCCACAGGAAGCGGGTGCACAGGGTCGAAGTAGTGTCGGATTTCGTCACGCTGGTCGATGGTGCTTGGAGCTGAAGATGCTGCAGGCGGCTCTATGTGAAGAGTTCCGGTGGATCCAAGGGTGGATCTGAAGATGTGAAGACCTGAAAGCAGAGGGGACAGTGTTCAAAGTCACTAGCCAGTGACTACAGTGGAACCAGATTGGAACTAGGCAATGTCGGGTGCAAACAGGCGTTGTTGGGTAGCTTCTTTCTGCAGCCACGTGGATACCCGGGGTCAAGGACGTCCAGGAGTCGGTCACGAGCTGTCCCACGTAGGCTTTTCGCTGTTGGCGGTGTCGGCGACCTGATCGGAGCAAACAGGCCTTGGCTAATGCAAGCCACGCAGAAGTTAAAAGATGCTTATCACTCGGACAAGCAAGGTCAGAGCGGGTGCTCCTTTTTACAGGAGCTTGGTTAGGTCTGGAGCAACCAGACCTGCTGTGTAAATTGTCGGTTTCGTCGCCAAGATGGCCGCTGACCATGTGGTTAGTGGCCGGGATGGCGCGTCGAGTGGCACAATGCAAAAGGGCCCCACGCAGATCGTGGAGATGCTGGAGGGCTGATCTTCGGTGCAAGGGCTGCTCGGTGGTGGGGGTTCTCAGTCCCCAAAGCACAACATCGAGGATGCCTCAGAAGCTGCGCAGTCAGCTTTTCGAGTGTCTTCCAAGAGGTCCGGTCCCACGTCACTCGTTGCCTCCACGGGTCCCTTCTTTGCAGGGACTGTGGATCGGGCTCTGAGAGGTCTGGGAGTCTGGTTCTTGTCGGGCTCTGGGCTTGGGCTCCGGCGGGAGGCGGCGGCAAAGCAGACGTCGAGTTGCTGTTTGGTACCTGTGTTCACAGGGTGGCCACTCCTAGGCCACAAGGGAGATTCTCTTCAGTCTTCTGTGCAGCAGAATGTCGAAGTCCAGTCTTCTTCTTCGTGTAAAGTTGATTAAGGATGATCTGCTGTGCAATGGCACTGCTCCCACTCTTATTCCCAATCTGAGGGGTGTATCACCTACTAGGTCCCTCTTCTGGGAGGAACCAGGAAGGGGGGCGGTTACACCCCCTTTCCTTTGTCCAGTTCCGCGGCAAGCGTGGGTCTGGAAAGTCCCAGGACCGGTTTGGACTGGCCTATGCACGGGGACACCTTGTGTGCCCCGGGCATGTCTGATTCTATTCAGCCCTGTCCTACCCAATACACAAAACCCTGTCTGGGGTGGTGCTCGCACCTCCCAAGGCAGGAAACCCTTTGTCCAGGCCACCATCTGCCGAGTTTTGGTCAGCAGCAGGAGGCCAGACTCGTGTCTGTGGTGGCAGCATCCATTTTGTGATGCTGAGGCTCTGGTTAACTTTAACCGGGGTTAAGGCTACACACATGTCGTGTCCCTCTAGAAGGGTGGAATGCTATCCCCGTCGACAGAACTGTCGAGGGGATAGTATTCCAATTCGTATGACACCTTACTCGACATGTTTTGATAAAGCCAAACCAAAGATAGCATATAACCGCGAGGATTATAATGCACTTTAGAGTATATGGTATGGCAATATCCCAGAACAGCTTAGGGAGTGGTTCCCGACAGCTGCAGACAGGCTCAGCTCATGCTAGAGCACCATCTCACATGTAACCACGCACTCTGCCCCCAGGATTGCAGGGGCCTTCCATAGGAATGGCTTACAGGTTAACATGTGTCCAGTTTAAGGTTAGATATAGGGATACTATATCTAAGTAAGAGGTGATTACACCAACTTACCCCAGCTGAGTGATCAGCCAGTTGTGTCAAATCTGGAGGCCAGGCCAGGGGTGGCACAATATGTGCTGCAGCCCCTGGTAGGCCTTGGATGCACCTATGCCCTGGGTACCTTGGGTACACTGTTACAGGGGCCTATAAGGTGAACCAGTTCCAATTATGTTATGCACCTAGGGTACATGGAGTCCATTTTAAGGAGAGAGCAATCAGCCTGGGGCCCTGAATAGCAGGATCCCAGGCCAACTATGTCAAAAATCAGCTAAACACCAGGCAAAAGGTTTGGGGGTAACCATAGTCAGATATCCACCTTCCTACATAACCCCCCCCCCCCCCAAACGAAAGGAGATAAGGCTATCCTTGACCAGGTAAGCCTATATTGCCTAAGTGGCCATATAAGGAAGTACCAGCTCTGGCTTGGTAACCCCCTGTTTCATGGTCCACTAAGCAATCCCTCACCCTAAGGGTATCTGAGGGTCTCCACCATAGGGAATCTCTACCTGTGGTGTGTCTTTGCAAAGTCAAAGGCTGGTGTTGAGATGGAGTACTGAAGTGAGATTCCTCTGTAGGACTCAGCTTCCTCCAATCACTCTTCACCATGTGTGCCTTTCTTTCTTTGACTGAGTTGCACTGTGCTCTCAGGGTCAACCTCTGGCTACCTAAAGCTGGAGGCTGGGTCCCTCTGTTTGGCTTACTGGAGGGACAGGTCAGGTTTGGGGCCTTTTGGTCCCAGGTTTGGCTGTGCCCAAAAATATCCATCTGGGTGAGGTCCCTAACTACTTTTAAGGGGGATCCCTCAGGAGTTTTTAAAGTTTTCACCTCACTAGGGCTACTAGTTTTGGTGCCCCTAATCTGTTGATGGGGTGCTTTATTTGACAGGGGACCATGTGGGTCTCACTGTCCTTCTTGTCCTCTGCAGCCCTGGGCTGAGTAAGGCAAGGTAGAGAGGGGCAAGTTACCTGCTCCAGACTGGGTCCCTCCTGAGAAGGGTCCACTGCCATCAGAGGCTCTGTCAGGCCAGGCCTAACAACCTCTGGGACAGTTTCTTCATCAGGGGTAAGATCAGTTCCCTGAGGAGGCTGATCCTTTCCTAAAGTCTGGTGGGAGGGAGATTTCTCTTCCTCCTCAATGCTCTCTGTTTGGGTGGAGTGATCCATCATTTCAGGCTTCACTACCCATGTATCAGTTGGAGTTTGGGCTGTGGCCATCACAGCCCCACCAACCTTTTCAGGAGGAGACTCAGTTTGGGTATGGGCTGTTACTAGTACAGCCCTGCTACTCTTTTCAGGAGAGAAGTTAGCTAAAGATGGGGCTGAGGTTTGCTCAGCCGTCCCAACCTTTTCAGGAAGGACATCTTGGATTGGGGCTGTAGCCATCACAGCCCCACTAACCTTTCCATGGAGATTTACCATTCTAGAATGGGTTTGCTGTTCAACCTCAGCCCAGGCTGAGATTTCCAAATCATTACCCAGTAGGCAATCTACAGGCAAGTTTGCTGACACTGCCACTCTCTTTGGGCCAGTGACACCTCCCCAGCTAAGATTGACTACTGCCATGGGATGATTGGTTTCTATGCCATCAATGTTTGTCACCTGATATTTGGCATCAGGTAAAAGTTGCCTTGAGGGGACTAGACATTCAGCCACCATGGTGATGCTAGCCCCTGTGTCTCTGAAGGCCTCAACTTTCAAACCATTGATGAGGGGCTCCTGTCTATACTTGCTCAAAGTGTTTGGGCAAGCAGTGAAATTGGCAAACCCCATGCCAGTCTCATAGACAAGAGTATCTGAGTTAGGGGACCTGGATAGGCCAGAGTCCACCTGTCCTCCAAAAGTAAACCCACCCAAATTCTTCGGGATGCTCCCACCACCTGGGGGACCACTGCTAACAGTGACAGGAGGTGTTGGAGCCTTACCTGGAGGTATATTCTCCTTATTGCCATTCTTGGGACAACAGCTATCTGTTTTGTAATGCCCCACCTGTTTACAGGTATGACAATAAGGCTTTTTCTGGGTTGTAGAAGTGTCTTGGGACCCACCCCCATTCTTGGAGTTTTGGGGCCCTGGGGAAGTTTTTTCCTTACTTTTATCTCCACCCTTCTCTTGAGGCTTGGTAGTCTCTTTCTTTTGGTCACCACACTGGTTCTTAGGCCTGATCCTGGTTCTGACCCATTTGTCTGCCCTCCTACCCAATTCTTGTGGGGAGGTCAGATCAGAGTCAACCAGGTGCTGATGTAGAAGCTGATTTTGACAATTACTTAAGATTTTCTCTCTCATAATTAAATTATACAATCCTGTATAGTCAGTAACCCTACTTCCCAGCAACCAGCCCTCCAGAGCCTTAGTGGCACATTCAACAAATTCAGACCAGTCTTGAGTCTGTGTCTTCTGGGTGTCTCTGAACATTAACCTGTACTGTTCAGTGGTTAAGCCTAACCCATCAATCAGAGCACTCTTCAGGACCATGTAGTTTCTAGAATCCTCATCACTAACTGTGAGGAGTCTGTCTCTGCCTCTACCTTCAAAGGAGAGCCACAAGATTGCTGCCCACTGCTCCTGAGGGATCTGCTGTACCATGCAGGCTCTCTCAAGTGCAGTCATCCATTTGTGGATATCATCCCCAGCTTTGTAGAGGGGCACAATCTTACTCCGGTTTCTTGTATCAAAGGACCTGTCTTTATCCTTCTGGATAGTGCTGCCACCAGTGGATCCTAATCCACTCTCTCTAGGCTGTCTTGCTGTAGCAAGTTTCTCCTTGGCCAGGGCAACCTCTAATTCTTGCCTCTGGATCCTAAGCTCAGCCTCTCTCATCTTGGCCTCATGTTCCCTTCTCTGAGGGCTAGTCATCTCCCTTCTGGAGTGACCATGAGAGCCTCTAGAGACATGGGAGGTATTGGATTCACCTGAGTGATTCCTCCTCCTCCTATGCCCCTGGTTAAGTCCATTTGGGTGGCTGGTCAAGGTCAGCCTTGCTTCAGTCCCAAACACACTTAAGTTAGCCTGGTTCAGCCTACTGACCATCACCTGACTATTTCTGTCATCATCTGACTCACTGCTTTCCACCTCCTCCTCTTCTTCCTCTTCCTCTTCCTCCTCATCTACTTGAGGAGCTCCAGTGGTGGAGGCTTCCTCATCTACCAGGATGATAGGAGCAGGGGTGTCTACAGTGTCATCCTCTGAAGGATGGCCTCCTTCAGCATTCCCTGTGGGGTTTGCCTTAGAGGGCTTTAGAGTCTCAGACTGGTCTAAGAGCTCTCTTAGGTGGTCTGTAGTAGGGGATGGCCATGTCTTCAGACCCCTTAAGACACAAAGCTGTCTTAATTCCTTAAAGGAAAAAATAGCAAATTTGGATGGTGCCCTTGGAGGGTCACTCTCAACAGGGATGTTCCCAGTGGAACCCTCTGCTCCAGACATTGCTCTAGTGTGGGTGGATGTGTTGCAATCTACCTACACTGGTGTTTACCTACTAAACCTATCTAGTAGTTGTAGCTAGGGTGTGCTACTCCCTTTGCTCTACAACAACTAAGTTCAGTAGAACTTAAGTATACTAGTCTTGTTTTATATGTACCTAGCAGGTACCTGTATGATCTTTCAAATGATAATCTCAAAGATTGTAATGGTAAAACAACAGCAAGCTCAGATCCCAATCCGCTGCTCACCAATGTGAGAAGTTGGCCTGGTATATAATGCTCACCAATTCTTAGTGATCACTTTGTACCATGCCAAGCAACCCTTATGATGATGGTTGTAATTCAACCTTGTAGACCAGTTATCCTAGTGGTAACGTGGACAAAGCAGTCTTAGGCTAAACTCTGAAAGGCATGTGAAGCCAGCTGTTATACCATACACAACCCCCTGGAATACCAAATGAAAGGGACACCACACAGATATATATTGAAAATATATATTGATTTATTAACTATAAAATCCCCTGGACTCTTTATGAGCACAGAAGCACAAGCGTTAAATCACAAGACAGTTTAAAATACACAAAAGTTGCACAATATGGATGAGCCCTAGGGGCCACCTAAACCATATACTAAGAAAGTGGTATAAGAGATACCAATAGGAAAGGGAACAGGCCTAGGGCCTTGGGAATCGCTTGAGCTATTGGAGACTAGCAATGATTAAGTCGGGAAAGGCCCACGGGACTCGGGTGCAGTGTTCAAAGTGCACGCACTTTCCAATACAAAGTCTATGGTGCGTAAAAAGTACAAAGTTAGAAAGTTAGGAACCTTCCGAGTGACCTATGGAGCTGAAACTTAAGACACAGGCCCTTGAGATGTGTACCAGTGCAGGAGCACCGGCGGAGCTGAGTTAGCTCACCCACAGGAAGCGGGTGCACAGGGTCGAAGTAGTGTCGGGTTTCGTCACGCTGGTCGATGGTGCTTGGAGCTGAAGATGCTGCAGGCGGCTCGATGTGAAGAGTTCCGGTGGATCCAAGGGTGGATCTGAAGATGTGAAGACCTGAAAGCAGAGGGTACAGTGTTCAAAGTCACTAGCCAGTGACTACCGTGGAACCAGATTGGAACCAGGCAATGTCGGGTGCAAACAGGCGTTGTCGAGTAGCTTCTTTCTGCAGCCACGTGGATACCCGGGGTTGAGGACGTCCAGGAGTCGGTCACGAGCTGTCCCACGTAGGCTTCTCGCTGTTGGCGGTGTCGGCGACCTGATCGGAGCAAACAGGCCTTGGCTAATGCAAGCCACGCAGAAGTTGAAAGATGCTTATCACTCGGACCAGCAAGGTCAGAGCGGGTGCTCCTTTTTACAGGAGCTTGGTTAGGTCTGGAGCAACCAGACCTGCTGTGTAAATCATCAGTTTCATCGCCAAGATGGCCGCTGACCACGTGGCTAGTGGCCGGGATGGCGCGTCGAGTGGCACAATGCAAAAGGGCCTCACGCAGATCGTGGAGATGCTGGAGGGCTGATCTTCGGTGCAAGGGCTGCTCGGTGGTGGGGGTTCTCAGTCCCCAAAGCACAACGTCGAGGATGCCTCAGAAACTGCGCAGTCAGCTTTTCGAGTGTCTTCCAAGAGGTCCGGTCCCACGTCACTCGGTGCCTCCACGGGTCCCTTCTTTGCAGGGACTGTGGATCGGGCTCTGAGAGGTCTGGGAGTCTGGTTCTTGTCGGGCTCTGGGCTCGGGCTCCGGCGGGAGGCGGCGGCAAAGCAGACGTCGAGTTGCTGGTTGGTACCTGTGTTCACAGGGTGGCCACTCCTAGGCCACAAGGGAGATTCTCTTCAGTCTTCTGTGCAGCAGAATGTCGAAGTCCAGTCTTCTTCTTCGTGTAAAGTTGATTCAGGATGATCTGCTGTGCAATGGCACTGCTCCCACTCTTATTCCCAATCTGAGGGGTGGATCACCTACTAGGTCCCTCCTCTGGGAGGAACCAGGAAGGGGGGCGGTTACACCCCCTTTCCTTTGTCCAGTTCTGCGCCAAGCCTGGGTCTGGAAAGTCCCAGGACCGCTTTGGACTGGCCTATGCACGGGGACACCTTATGTGCCCCGGGCATGTCTGATTCTATTCAGCCCTGTCCTACCCAATACACAAAACCCTGTCTGGGGTGGTGCTCGCACCTCCCAAGGCAGGAAACCCTTTGTCCAGGCCACCATCTGCCGAGTTTCGGTCAGCAGCAGGAGGCCAGACTCGTGTCTGTGGTGGCAGCATCCATTTTGTGATGCTGAGGCTCTGGTTAACTTTAACCGGGGTTAAGGCTACACACATGTCGTGTCCCTCTAGAAGGGTGGAATGCTATCCCCGTCGACAGAACTGTCGAGGGGATAGTATTCCAATTCGTATGACACCTTATTCGACATGTTTTGATAAAGCCAAACCAAAGATAGCATATAACCGCGAGGATTATAATGCACTTTAGAGTATATGGTATGGCAATATCCCAGAACAGCTTAGGGAGTGGTTCCCGACAGCTGCAGACAGTCTCAGCTCATGCTAGAGCACCATCTCACATGTAACCACGCACTCTGCCCCCAGGATTGCAGGGGCCTTCCATAGGAATGGCTTACAGATTAACATGTGTCCAGTTTAAGGTTAGATATAGGGATACTATATCTAAGTAAGAGGTGATTACACCAACTTACCCCAGCTGAGTGATCAGCCAGTTGTGTAAAATCTGGAGGCCAGGCCAGGGGTGGCACAATACGTGCTGCAGCCCCTGGTAGGCCTTGGATGCACCTATGCCCTGGGTACCTTGGGTACACTGTTACAGGGGCCTATAAGGTGAACCAGTTCCAATTATGTTATGCACCTAGGGTACATGGAGTCCATTTTAAGGAGAGAGCAATCAGCCTGGGGCCCTGAATAGCAGGATCCCAGGCAAACTATGTCAAAAACCAGCTAAACACCAGGCAAAATGTTTGGGGGTAACCATAGTCAGATATCCACCTTCCTACAGCCACTGTTCCTTGAGAGGTACTCCGGCAATGCACTGTACTAACCTCTCCTCCCAGCCACTTTCAAGACATGCTATAACTTCTGGGCTGGTTGCGGTGTAGGTTCCTAATGAGTTGCTTACACGCCAAGGCTAGCAGAGTGTCGACCCCCACACCGCACTCCTATTGATGCAGCCAGCAGCACTATTGTTCTAGAGTGTTTTCCTAATGCTGGAAAAGGGACTAGAGACCAGCTCCATACAGGGAGCTATATGCAGCACCAATGGGTCCCTTGTCACGCTGGGGCCCCTTTCTTTCTCCCACTCCATGAAGCCGGAATGTTTGCATGTGCATGTTGCAGCTACCTAGCAGGGCCCAAGCACGCTCAACCGTCCAGGCCTCTACTACGCCAATTACCGACTTGAGGCTGCCGTGGGAATGATCAGGCAGGGGGAGTCTTGGTCCGACCAGACCCCGGATCTCCCCCGCTTCGATCGCCTGCAAACACAATGTCCAGAGTCTCTTTAAGGATCCGATATCAAGTGGGGGTCAGCTTAGGCCCGAAACGGCCTCCTCACTGCTCGTAAGTGTCGGGCAGCTGTTCCTAGGCCACCAAACACCACCCGGTATCAGTTTGCCGCTGCGTATCTGCACACAAGGGGGGGGCCTGGGCCCGATCAACCCCCGGACCGCCCTCACCCTTCACCACATCCCAACACCACTGCCACAGGCTTACCTGTTGTGTCCCAAGACAGGTAGTAGCTGGTTTCCTGGAACGGCGTGTTCTGTTACGAGAGGGGCCTCCAACTGCTAACCCTGCTTCTTGCCACTCCACAGTGTTGTCACAGGCCGCCACATCTGCTCAAGCCTGCCTCAGGTTCTGGCGGCTCCAGAGGGCACACTACGTACACACCAAGCACAACTGGCACTGCGTTCCTGGCTCTGGCGTCAACTACCTCGTCCCGGTGAGTCACTCATCCGGCCATATATGCAGAGCTCTACCGCTGACACCTGCAAGGGAGAGGTGCCCCTCCTCAGACCCCGAAAGGGCTACCCTCCATCTTACACCCAAGCAGGACGGTCCCCTCTGCCTTTCACCACTCGCTGTCACAGCTGCGGCAGGACCGGTATTGTAGCCTCATTTTACACTACAGTTGCTCCACAGGGCTCCACATCCACTCTGGTCTGCCTTGAGTGCCCGTAGCTCTGGAGGGTGCACCCTGCAAGTACCTCAAGCATAGAGGATTCTGCCTCCTTGGTTCCAACATCCTCCACCTCGTCTCAGAGGAGCCCGGTCAGCCACGTGTCAGGCCACAGTCATAGAATTTTGCCGGAGCTGCACATGCAGGGGAGAGGAACATCTCCTCAGACCCAACTAGGACTCCTCTCCGCCCTCCAGTCAAGCAGAGTCAGTCTCCAGCCGCCTTTCGCCACTATGCACAGGATAACCGGGGGATGGGACTCGGAGCACCATTAAAGCACATCCGCCATCTTAGGTGCTTGACACATCCCCACACCTGGGTGGCATTCATAGTGTGGCATGTAGGTCCTACAGGGATCTTTTCAGTCTCTGGGCTCCACAACAATGGCAGCATTACACCGACCCCAGCCCTCCCACCCATATTGTTCCTCTTCCCCATCCCTAGTCCACATCTCTAAGCCTCTACCTGTCCAGAGCACAAATGCACATGTCCATGCATGCCCACAGACAGACAAATTCAGCACGTTACAGCAATCCCGACCCAGTCATCCAACCCACCACACCTGCCCCCAGTCCGCCTTGCCTACCCACAGACATTCAACCCACCACAACTTCCCCCAGCCAGCCTTCCCCACCAACAGCCATCCAATCCACCACACCTCCACACACAACACATGACAACATTTCAGTTCATTCCACTTCCTGTAGCTCCCAAGCTGATATCAACCTTGTTTTACCTGGACCCTCTGCCCAGTTCCTCATGTGTATTGTATTTTGCCCTGTTGGAAAGCTTCCTTCCAACCTGCCTAGCAAGTCCGCTTTTACCATCCCCAGTCTATATACCACCATGCCCAGACCCACCCGTACCAAATCAGCCCCCCAAAAAAGTAGGAGGTAGGCCCGCCTTCTAAAAAAAAAACCTTCGAAGGCAAAATTCATCTCTTCCAACACCTCAGCCCCCTTTTCTGAACAGTAGTCTGTTTCTCCCATCTGTGGTCCTTGAAGTGCCTAGCTTGCTCATCTGTTGCCCCTCCCGAGGTGGGGATTGTTTTGCAGAGAACAGTAGGCAATGGTTTAGGCACAGATGCCTAGTGTACAAAAGATCTTGCCAAATGGACTGGCCTAAGGTCTTGTTAGGTGTACATATTTGGATCTTTCATTTATTAAAGCAATTATTTCAAATTTCACCTTGAGCCCTGAAAATGTTTATCATCAAAATTGTAAATCTGACATATTGATTTCATAAATTTGTGACATGTGAGGACCTCACATCTTGATTTATGTTGACTGATATGAGCCAGATTTGATGCGGTTGTGATCACCAAATGTTGGAAAACTACAGGAGCAGGTCAAAAATTCCAGTTATATTAAATGTACCATTCTGACAACTTCACCTTCAATAATCATATGTATGTCTGTGATGGCATTGTTGAAGATGTGAGATGTCATGAACATGCATCCAGTTGCTTGGTGGAATGTATGACGGGCTCCAGATGACAGGCTACATTTGTGATGCTGTATATACATGTATTATGCAGTTTTGGTTGATCTAACTTCATAATGTACGAAACTAGAACCAGTTACGTATGCAGATCATGTGTTCAATTATACATCTAATTGAGTTTGCATGTCTGAAGGTGCATTACAGATGTGGCCCCTCTGTATACTGGATGAAGGCACTATAGATGCATATATTGCTTGAAAACAATATTGGGCATTGACAGTAGACATTTCATTCACAGCCATCAAAAATCCCTATGCTTCAGTGAGAAACATGACAAACTACTTTTCTATGTCATATGTATCATGGTTTGTTACTATGCTCAAATACATGATGAGTCAATCAGGTTATGAAAATGGAGAGGTCTCAAGAATTTTAGACACTAATCTGGGAATTAACGTTTAACACATTGCGTGCGTCCCGTAATGGCCGCATGACTATGTTGTGATACCAGTGCAACACAAACAATCGATCCAATTTGTACACTGACATACCAGCAAACTGTAGATGATTGAGTACAATCACAATGAGCATTGATGTCACCCTTACAGTGGATGTCATGTCCATTTGATATCCTCTTATGTATATCCCATCATGATATCTGTTGTGGAGCTGCAGATTTATGGACTGAAAAAAGCCACTCTCAGATAAGTAGCTTTGAGGAAAATACTTGCCGTAAACAAGGTGATACTGATTGCTTTTGAGTAGATGGGGACATAAGAGACAGTGGAGGGAAGATCAATCTGTGGATGAAATATTTAATATGGATTCTTCAAAAGCATCTGTGTATGTTTTTTTTAAAGTTAATAAAGATGGGGCAGTTCCTCATATGCCAGGTGGTCACCGATGGTTGAACCAGTTTCTTCCACTACTGTTGCACGAAGAACGGAAAATTAGATCTTGGTGCCCTCACACACCTGTTAAAGTGCCATGCTTCATCATTGAGTGTTCCTCGTCGGGCCGGTGCTGCAATGCCTTGAGGAACTACCCCAACTTTGATAATTATTTTGCTGTTCTTTGGGACGAGCATAGGTGTAGGACCTCTGTAAAATAATTTGCTCTTCCTTCCCTCCTTTGATCTAGAGTATTTTATTTTAAATGCCTGTGGCCAGTCTGTTTCTATGGGTCACTTGATGTAGACTCTGTTGACGACCCCTAAAATCGCGCATGTGTTGCCTTGCATATCATTTTTTTTCTTTTTCAAATGTTGCAAAGGCATGTTCAATGCACCATAGGCAATCTAGACCATGGCTTGAGCTTCCTTTGTACAGGATTGGATATTTTTTAACATTGTAGTCCAATGGTGGTGTGCATTCATGACGTTTAAGTATGTGGCGTCTATGAAGCGGGCAGTAACTTGACCTTTTCACTTGCCAACTGACCTGCTGTGATACATACCTCCTCAAATTAGCCACTGTTTACCTTCTCTGTTGGCCATAATGGCAGGTCCTAGAGGGTTGAGGGACCAGTGGCATAGCTAGGCCTTGTGCCACCCGTGGCAGTCTGTGCATTTGTCTCTGCGGCCAAATTTAATTGTGTCGGACTGGTGATTCCTGTATTATGTACTCCTCGACAGCCGCAGGACTGCCCCCCCATGCTACGACACTGTGAGGACCCCTGCCTTTGATACTGAAGAGCTTGAAAATCTGGTAGAAGAGAAAGTCCTCCCTATGTATGGACAGCTGTATGGCTCAGCAGAGGAGCAGGTGTGTACGACAACTCGAATATCTTACTTTGTCAGGATGCATACCTTTCAGAGGCTCGTTAAAAACTGTGTTACTTCTGTGCCATATGTATCGTGATCAATGAGATTGAGTGACAGTATTTTCTCTCTAAGTCCATATCCTGTACATGGAGAATGTCTACAATGTTTATTAAAAGAGACTTGAGTTCAATATCAATGAGGGTTCCATTAACAATGAGCATCATCTGTATGAATGTTTCGAGATATGATGTATTATCATTTCATTACATTTTAGGAAGTCTTTATTCGATTGCTGCATCATAAAAAACATACATACAGAGTATACATCAATACAAATTGGATAAAAACATCTAAATCCATATTAAATCGCTTATACAGACTTCTTATAAATGAATACAAAAATTTAGGAAAAAACACAATGATTGCCAAAGACACCCAAGATGAAATAGGCTACTCACATACAGGTAAGCATAAATCATTAATAGGCCCTAGTTATTTGCTTTTAGTGAACCTGGTTCTGAGAGTCCAAGCCCATCCTAAGTATTTTGCCACGCCTACTACGATTAGTGGGGACAGATTAGTTCTTAGAATTCTACTGGCCTCGATAGCTGAGCGAGTACCCAGGCGTCTGCAGACCGGGCTAAGCCATTTGGCCCTAGGGGCGGCATACAGAGGACATACAAACAAAAAGTGGTTTAGACTTTCACCCTGACCATGGCAGTTTGGACAGAGCCCTGTCCGCCAGAGCCCCATTTTTTGGTGAACTCCCTTAATGGAAGCGAACCACATCTAAACTGGTGGAACAATTTGCGATCCACTGGTTTAGTTATCATGTCCCAATATTTTTCAAGCTTGGGGGCGTCTTTAAAGTCAATAAATAAACTAGTAAGGTTGCTTGAAGGCAGTCTCAGGTGTCTAGTAAAAACCACCCAGTCCCAATGAAGCACTTTTAAGACTTTTTTTGAGGGGAAGGTAGCAGATTCGGGAGCTAACCACAGGTCTCTATACCCCAAGGCATACAGGGATGATCTTAAGTCCCTAAACCAGCCTATGTTCGAAGAGCCAGGAAGTTCTCTAACATCCAAAAAACATGCCCTAGCATAAAAATTGAGTTCCGGCGTCGTCCATAGACGTCTCCAAAATGCCAATGGACGAAATCTCGCCTGGTCCTCCACCGGTTGACACCCAAGATCGTACATAAGCGGGATCCGCGGGGTTGACTGTGGCAGACCCGTAGCCACCCTGAGAAATTTATTTTGGGCTGTTCTCAAAGGGTCCAGTTTACTATAGCCCCATAGTTCCACCCCGTATAAAACGGAGGGTAGAACCTTAGAACCATAGATCTTGATTAAAGGTGAGATTGGCCGAGTAAAAGAGCCTTTATGCTCTTTGATCAGCGCACCACCTATCTGCAGGTGTTTTAAAGCCATACGCTCAACCTGGTGGGTCCAACTTAAGGTCTCACTAAATGTAACTCCCAGGAAGGTGAACAACTTTGTTTGTTCTAGGGGCGTACCCCCCATAGTGACCCTTGCGCTGATCTAATTGTGACCTCTTAAAACCATAAACTTAGTCTTAGATACATTCACCTCAAGCTCATGTTCGCAGCAAAATAACTCAAACCTAGACAGGGCCTGCTGGAGACCCTGTCTGGTTTTTGATATCAAAAGAATATCGTCAGCGAACATGAGCAAGGGAATTTTAATTCCTGCTAATGACGGGGCGTCTGTGGGGCGATTATCAAAATAATTGGTAACCCTATTAATGTATAAAGAAAAAAGGGTAGGGGCTAAAACACACCCTTGCCTTACACCTTTGGCAACAGCAAACCTGTCCGTCACCTCCCCTGGTTTGCCCCAGCATACTTGGGCAAAGGTTTTCGCATGTAGATTTATCAACAGGCGCACAAGAGGGGCTGGCATGCCCAGTTCTAGTAAACACTTCCATAACCCAGCCCTCGGAACAAGGTCAAAAGCAGACCTTAGATCGACGAAGGCTGCGTATAACTTGCCCTTACCTAAGAAAACCGTCTTCCAATAAAGAAGCATAAAACGGTAGGCCTGATCTAGGGTGCTCCCATAGGACCTGAATCCAGCTTGAAGTGGGGTTAGAATATTATATTCGTCATCCATTCATGTATCCTGGCAAGGACAAGACGGGCTGTTATTTTTTGCACCGCGTCTATGAGGCTGATCGGCCGGTAGTTGGAAGGAACCGACCGATCACCTTTCTTATATATAGGCAAGATTTCAGCCCCTGCCCAGGATTCGGGGACTCTGGCACCTGTAGCCAAGGCATTAACCAACTGAACCAGATAAGGAACCCAAAGATCTTGGTCTTGTTGAAATAGATCAGCTGGAATGCAATCTGGACCGGGTGCCTTCCCCCTTGGAATAGATTGCAGGACAGTTTTTACTTCTGTGCTTGTAAACACGAGAGGATCAACCGAGAGTGGCCAGCAGATATTATGCTGTATACTACTGGGGCCCTTAAATTGATTCTCAAAGTAACTAACCCATTGTTGTTGACCTAGCGAAGATGGACTTGGCCGCTCATCCTGGGACAGGCCCCATTTGAGTAAATGCCAGAACTGCTGAAAGTTCCTGGAACTACAAGCTTCTGTTAGAGTTAGCCACCGTTCTTCGTCCCAGTTGGCCTTAGCACTGTGTTTGGCAACGTTGAATGCCTTCCTACAGGACCTAATTAAATTAAGATCTTTAAGTTTTAAGGCCTTAAACAGTTCGACATGAGTCCGACGGCACTCATCATTGAACCAGTTTAGTATTTTCTTGTTCCCCCTACCACCCCTTTTGGAAAGAGATTTAATAAACAGTTTTTTTAGGGACCTAAACAAAGTGGTATGGGTGTCGGTAATGATTGTATTAATCACCTCCTGTGACTCACATTTAGAGATAACTGCAAGGGAATTGGAAACCAGAGATCTGATCGTTTTGCATGCTTCAGAGTCGACACAGATTTTTGGCCAACGTACCCTCCTCATGTCATTAGTGAGTATTCCTCATCCTGTACTAAATTAAACATAAAATTATCTGGTCCAGAAAAACTAAAGTCCCTTAGTTCCACCACCAGTGGGTCGTGATCACTTTCTGGACGAGATGTTGCCTCCATATCCACTACCACAGGCCACAATTTGACATCCAGTAATACATAGTCAATTCTGCTACTAAATCTACCATTGCAGAAGGTGTCTTTGCCCAGCCTATCAGAGCGTGTTCTGCCATTTAGGGCACGCAGGCCCTGGTCCAAGCACATACCTTTAATAAAAATAGCCGCCTGAGACCATTTTTTAATCGGAGCTATATCAAGCTGAGGAATCCCCCAGGCCAGATCCTCAGTCTCGGTTAAAAGGCCCTCATCCAAACTCAGTGGTTCAAAACAGGTATTTAAATCACCCATCACAACCTTATGACCCGCTGTCGGAGCTTCACTTAAGAAGTAATCCAGACAGAGGAGTGTTGGAGAAACCCTACCACCCTGGATGCCCCTAGCGTATATATTAATCAGCAGGACGTCCAGTCCACTGGTGGATTTGATGCTGACCAGCAGTATGTCAGGGCTATCAATAAAAACTTCCTCTACTGTCACACCCTCATGTTGCCGAACCCAAACTGTCAAACCACCCATGGCACGACCTCTGTGCCCTCTAATGGCTGGTTTGCTAAAGGTCAGGTAGCCAAAGAGAAACATTGGTAAGAGTGCCCAGGTTTCTTGAAAGGACCAAAAGTCACCTCGACGTATGAAATTAACCCAATCTGGGATACACATCTGTGACTCGAGACCAGATATATTCCAGCTTCCCATGATGATACCATTTCTGGCTGCTAGAGCACTGGAAGTACCTTTGGCGGGCAAGTGAACTTCATGAAACAATGTGGCAACTTCTTCTTGCAGAGGGGCGACTACAGGTATAGAAACACTGTCCACCATACTGTCTTCGGTACAAGTACCACTGAACCCACCCAGAGTGCCTGGTGCCGAATTAACACTCTCAGCAGATGGATCAGCGAGTAGCACTGGTTCGAGTACCGAAACCATTTCACCAGTCCCACACAAATAAACAAAGCCCTCTTTAAAATGTGGGCTAATTGGCCCATTGGGTCTTTAACATGACAGGGTATATTAACTAGGGTATCAGCAGACCCCGTACAATCTAAACTACCCACTTTAGCCCTGATTGGAGTAGTTGGTCAATCATTATATTTCAACCCTGATAAAGGCTCATAAAGGTTCCTCAACGGGATATTCCAATACTCATTTGGGCTGGATGTATTTACTGGAATTGTTTAAATTGGGAAAGAAGCTTTGGGGCTGGCGATAATTTGAAGAAGCATGTATTGCAGGATAACCAGAAAACTGAGAGTTGGAGTTAACCCAGTTCGGTGTAAGAGTAGAGCTATTGTAGGCAGATTGTGAGTATGATTGAAACAAGGCCTCAGGATTTATTGATGGCCCATGAAAGCTAGGGGTAAAGTTGGTCCATTTAAGGGGATGAAGATTTCTTTTGGGGCGTTGTTGGCCATGTGGTTTAAATAGAGTCTCCGGGTAAAAATAACTTAGATTCCGTGTGGAAATTCTCCCCTCGTTGTTTCCCACATACCAATCGGTGAGATGGGAGATGACTCTGTGATCCCTAAAATTGATGATCACAGTATCACCCTCAATGTCCTTTGGACGAGGACCCACCCACTTGCATCTTCGGACTGAAATAATATCCCCGTTAAGATGGGCAGGAAGGGGTCTATTAGTTTTCAGCCAGAAGATGACTTTATTTTTTAGATTTACGTTACTTTCCCGGTTACCATTAGAGATTGGGGGCACACCCGTCAGAATAATAACAAAATTAGCTGAGTCAGGTGGAAGTTCTACAATGTTCCTACGATTTAGAAAATGTCTATTAGTGGAGTGGTCAGGTTTAAGTACCCCTTGTTTGGGAGTTGGCTTTATTCCCTCAGTGGATGACTTATTACTGGGCAATAACGACTTCTCTTTCGCAAAGTTGGTAACACGTGGGGGTTTAGGTGACAAATCCGGAGCCTTTGATTTTTTTTTGGCTTTAGTATTGCTATTATTTTTGGAGTGATTAGTAGGAACAGTAATAATGACGCTAGGCTTGGATGGTTGGGCAGGCTGACTAACAGAGCTCGTGGGATGGGGTGTAGCCACAGGAGCCAAGAGACGATCCATTTTTTCACCCAGTAACCTTACACGCTCCAAAAGAGGTAACATATATGATTTTAGGAGTTTCTCAAAAATGTCATAACACTCCTTGTTAAACCCGGTAGTAACATCCACAGATGGAGTTGGTAAATAGGGAGTACCAGTGGGAGCCTCAATCACTGGAAGTACCGTAAAATCGGTTATATGGTTGGCTGAAGCGGGAGAGTTTGTTGACCAGTACCTTTTCTTTTAACGCCACCCTTTTTCCTTTTCTTCCTAGGAGGGGAACACACAGCTCTTATCTTTTTAGAGAATTTAGGTACGGAGATACTGTTAATTTGAGGCAAAATATTCTCACCCGGGCCAACACTAACACAAGATCGATTAGTAAGGGTTGAGTGTAATTCGGGGGCAGTCATCTGATCAACTTGGGTATTAAGGTCGATGAGGCTAATAGAGGCAGAGGAAGGGCTATTTATATGACCCACACTATTGATTATAGAGCGAACAGGGGAACAGTTAGGTACCCGAAATATACTAGGAATTTGGTCAGTGCTTAACAAATCCAAGTCACTGGTCGTCTTCCCTTGCACAGCCAATTCCTGCGAGTTATTTAAATCAGGTTGAGTGGGCAGGGGTAATTTTTTAAGAAGTTCAATAGAGCGACGTCAGTCAGCGTGTCTCTCTGCTAAAAGTAGTTCTTTATCAATCTCCTTATTTGCCTTTTCAAAGTATTTGTCAAGGGGCCCAAGGAAAGAAGCACCCACACCAGATGGGAGTGAACTAGACATATCTACAACAGGACAGAGTGTAACAATCTAGTTCTGAACCCACAGTCTAACTACACCATAGGGCACAATAACAAAGTTGATAAAATACACAATATTATGAGTCAGAGACCTGGCCCAGCCCGGCCTCCTTCGGCCCCTGACGGCCACAGACGGTCCTGCCCTTGTCCCGGGCTTCTCCCGGTCGCTCCCGCACAGTGGGACTCGGCTGTTCTGTTGTAAATATACAGACAAAGAGGTAGGGGGGAGGAGCCTGCAGGGAGAGCGTCCCAGGTGGTGGCAATTGGGGGTTGCGGGCGCTCCTGGGACCTGTAGTCCTGCGCCCGCAACATGCTCGCAGCCCTGCTCGATTTAACTCCCACTAACAAGGTCCCAGCGTTGAAAGTCTGACTCCTCAGCCAGCTCAAGCAGCCCCACACGAAGCGGGACCCGCGCAGCGGGTTCCGCGAGCAGTTAGCAGAGATTACGGTGAAAAGTTCTGCAGCACACAGTCCCAGCGTGAAGGAGAAAACAGTATGGAGTGATCCACCAGGGAACCAAAGGTGACGACTTTTACCGTGTTGATGATGGTGGGGAGGAGCCTGCAGGGAGAGCGTCCCAGGTGGTGGCAATTGAGGGTTGCGGGCGCTCCTGGGACTTGTAGTCCTGCGCCCGCAACACGCCCGCAGCCCTGCTCGATCTAACTCCCACTAACAAGGTCCCAGCGTTGAAAGTCTGACTCCTCAGCCCGCTCAAGCAGCCCCACACGAAGCGGGACCCGCGCAGCGGGTTCCGCGAGCAGTTAGCAGAAATTACGGTGAAGAGTTCTGCAGCACACAGTCCCAGCGTGAAGGAGAAAACAGTATGGAGTGATTATCTTAGGTGGACATGTATCTGATCAGTTATGGTTTTTGGGCTTTCTGTATGTCATGTGTACATCTCATGTGACTTAGAAATAATGATGATGTTTGGCATGTGTGTTAAATGATTGTTGATTCTTTTGAGAGCAGTGATTCTAATGGCTTGTCCATGACCACATACAGGTCAATGGTCACATCAGTGACACTCACTAAGCTGTAGGATTATGTAGCTTGACGTTTTTCATGCTATCAGCCTGTTTCTAAATATGTGATGTGAACAGTACACTTTGTGCTGGCAAAAAGGGATGCTATAAGTGGAGGCAGAGCCATTGACTGACTTTACATAAGCATGGTTACATGATATATATGCCCAGGCCATCTGAGTGTATTGTAAGGACCTGGTGTGACCAAAATCGTCTGACTGTTCTCAATCAGACGTACTCACCAACCTGCTCTCTCCATTCTTATCCATGTAGATAATAGATTTTTAGAAAAATGTCTGCCACTGACCATGGACTTTTCCATGTAGTCCCACACTGTGTTGATAAGTGTTGGAAGTGAGTTTGGGCAGGGTGGTCTGTGGTGTGTTCTTACCAATATTTTGACTGAGAAAGTGACGTATTGTTGCTTATATATATGTTTGACATACCTTTTACTAGTCCATGTGTGCCCAACTGAACTTGCCTAGTTGTCATGCTCCTTCAGACTTGTGCATTGTATCTGCATATCATAGTATTTGGTGGGGTCTTCCATGTGACATTGATGGTAGGTAATATGTACATGTGTTAGCTCTGCATAGCCCTTACATCAAGTTACACACGTTTGACATTACCTGATCCTTGTCTACATGACCTTTTTCTTGCCACTGTGTCAGATGAAAATGTGACATATGCTAACATACACCCTGTGCTGTAGATGTTTGATGTAGTACATCATATTGACTGTCGATTCGATTTTAGCCATTAAAAATCATAAAAGCAAAAAGATAAAATACAAATATGCACTTGTCATATAATAATAATAATAATAAAACATTTCTAAAGCGCATGGCTGCACAAACTGTGTGTCCCCGCGCTAACTGCTAACTGAAACAGTCCGAGGCCGAAAAGGGGAGGAGAAAGGGAAATTTATTGAGGGAAGAGGTGTGTTTTTAGTCTGGCTCTAAAAAGCGTTTCCGAGGGTTCCATTCGCAAATGAACTGGTAGTGCATTCCAGTGCTTAGCTCCAAGGTAACGAAAGGATCTTCCTCCCATTCTGGCTCTGTGTATACGGGGCAGTTTAAATTGTGTCAATCCAGAAGATCTCAGGTTTCTAAGCGGACGATGAATTGACATCATATTTCTCAGATAGCTGGGACCTTTATTGTGGGCGATTTTATGGGCAAAGCAGAGGCTTTTGAACCTGATTCGTTCCCTAACCGGGAGCCAGTGAAGTTTGGAAAGGGCTGCTTTGGAGGATGTTCTTCTGGGAAGGCCTAAAACCATGCGGGCGGCAGCATTCTGTATACATTGTAGCTGATGTAACTTTTTTTGGTTAAGGCCTAGTAGGAGAACATTTCCATAGTCTAAATGGGGAGTAATGAGCGCGTGTACTATGGTTTTTCTGGCCTCCGTGGGGATAAGGTCAATGATCTTACGTAATGTTTTTAGGGTTCCGAAGCATTTGCCCGTGATTTTATTGACTTGAGATTTTCCTGACAAATCTGCGTCAATCATAACCCCTAAGTTTCTCACCTTTTCCACAGGGTGAGGGGGATCGCCCAGAACCGTAGGCCACCATGCCTGGGACCATATGGAAGTATTGTTCCCTATCAGCAACACCTCTGTTTTATCTCCGTTCAAGCGGAGGCAATTATTGTCCATCCAGGTGGCTACGGCTCTCATGCAGTCTGAGAAATTAGAGGCATATTTCTCGCTGTCTGGGGTGAGCTTGAACATGAGCTGGGTGTCGTCAGCATAGCTGACCGTGCCCACCCCGAAACTCTCTATGACGCGTGCCAGGGGCTCCATATGTATTGTTGAACATTTCTTGGTCTGTGTAGCTATGATTAGATGTTGAGCCTTAAATGGCCATGTACATTTCACTGTGTATTAAACTGTACATATATGTTCAATTTGATTGTGTGACCTAGTCATTTGTTAGCAGATAAATGAAGTGCATTATTTTATCACTCTGATTGTCTGTGCATGAGTGTACACCCAAACAGTGAGTGTGTCATGTGTAAGTTGATCATTTCAACATTGTAATGGTATCATCTCCCTTTGTTAATGGTCTACTGTGGAGCCTATGTTTGTTTTAGACTGTGGAGTAAGAATTGTGTTCTACATTCTGGTTACCTATGGGTGGTATGTGATATTGTATGACTATGTTGAGTAATCAATTCCAATGTTGATGTAGGTCTCAAATGACACATATAAAAAGGAATTATTTCAGATTGATGTTGTCTGGTAATATTGTTTAAGTTTGACCATACAATGGTGGGGCCTATTTGTTTTTTTTGGGCACAGGTTATGTGCTATTCATTTTCCTTTATTTTTAGTTATAGGTGTGCCACTTTAACAGGTAATAGGACTTAGGAGCCCATTCTAGCCTTTGGATATCTATACAGTGTGGTGTAGCTGTACTGTGCAGATGTTGTTGCAAATGAGACCTAGGTGCAATGAGCTTTTCCATTATTGTGGTAGTGGTCTCTTGCCATGAAAATCTATGTGTGATCTGATAGTGTTACTTAAGATCCCTAGTGGCCAAAATGTATGCAGTTGTGTATGCCTATTTGATGTTACTCTTGTAGAAATGTTAGGGAGATTAGTATGTATATAAATCTCATACCTGTTTCCACTGTTTATTCAGCATCAACTGAGTCAGGCAGAGGAGACCGTGCGGTCGACATTGGGGAGGCAGCTGGGGAGAGTAGAGTGGCTCTGGCCAGGAGACTTGGAGCAGCCGAGTCACATTGTTGGAGGGTGAGGGGCATGCCCTGGTGGAAACAGACTCGTAATCGTAATCCTCGGCGGAGCCAGGCTCCAGTTGCAGCTCTGTGGTGATTTTGGACACCACAATAACTGTGTCTCAAACACCCTTGTCTGCCACCACCCATTCCATCTCGACCCTCCCTGCTTATCCCAACAAATGTGTCCGCATTCACTTCCGTAAGGGGCGTGACGTCACACGGGGTTCATTTTCATTGCTTGCATTCAGGTGCGTGACACCGAGGCTACGCCGCTGGTCCCCAGGTTGTCATATGATATTATTAATTTGTCCGATCGATAAACTCAGCCAAAATATATATAAAAAATACATTTGTTACTTTGCGGTTTGTCATTCAATTACAATGTAACCAAGCCAACGCCCTGAAGCAGTATTGCCCTTTATAGGAATAAGAACATAGCATATACATTTCTTATATAAATCTTATCTTATCCCTTTCCGGGTTGGTCGTTTCATAGTTCCAGCTCTCTCAGCCATCCCCTATGGCATGAAGGATTATGATTTCATAAAAAAGTCTTTTCACACAGAATAGGCGAAAATGCACAGGCATTCGTTTGGAGCTGGAGTTTCCATAACCATATGTACGAATTGTAATATATTCTTCTTTCCCTAACATTCTTCTCCGTCTCTGAGCACCACAAGTCACTTAGCGCACGTTTTTCTAGCATATGAACTCGGGGAAACACTGTCTTAATGTGATATATTGCACGCTGTCATTTGTCTTTTATTACTTAATAACCTAATTGCTGATAACTGGGACACCGAACACCTTGTACCTTCTGCTTATTTCATAAATCAATCTTACTGTTAGCTTCTCACTGTTTAAAATGTCATTACACTTTTCAATAGGAAACACCTGGAGCCATTCTATAGATTGAAGACTTGGCAAAAAAGATTCGATTATAAAAAAAAGGAATTCGAGCTCAGTAGGCTGCTGGGCTGCTATGACTGATGTGTTAATTTGATCCAAAATGTACTGCGAGCCATAAACCAGCAGACATATGAAGCGAGGTTTAGAACCCGGTGTTTTTTTGAAGCGGTGCCATTTAAATTACTGCAGGGATTCAATTGTAACCTTTCTAATGTAATGTAATGATAAAAATAAATGTTTGATCCTGTGATTACAGAATCATACAGAGTGGCACTCATCATACTGAGGACCCTCTTACAATTTCACAAACTCAATTTCACAAACACACGCAGTACACACAGATGACACACCAGGCACACCACAAAAAGAGTAACCACAGTAGTCTCTAGACTGCACTAACTGGCTCCAGATCAGTATATACAAGGGGATTATTCACAGGGTAAATGAAAAAGGTAAGTCCATCAGTTCCAAGGCTGTAGTAAAAAAAACCTTAAAGCATTCTCAGTTGGCATAAGACATTAGGCTTGAACTCGTCAGGATGCACCTTAGGGGAAGCATCAACACATGGTGCATGGCATAACACTGGGCCTAGAAACCCTCCTTAGCATGAGAACCTCCAACTTGGGGGCCTAAACCAGTAGCATGTACACATTGGCAGCCTGGGGCGTAAGTCACCTCCTGCCTTCGCATGGGGAACAAAACAAAACAAAACACAACAACATAAACCCAGAGGGCATTTCACGTGGAGCCTAACGGCTTGGTGCATGCTCAGCAGGGGACAGAGACCACACTGCATATTTCACATTAGCTTACAGCCTTTGCAGTATAGGTGCTTTCGGCATAAGGGCACCTTCTGCACAGAACCATCCTTGAGGGCATCAGAACGGGTCAGTTAGGGGAAATCACATGGGCATTGGTGCAATATCTCCCCACCTAACTTACATCATGCATCCCCTTCATCACACAGGGCCTAGAACATGGCGTGAGCCTCCTCTGCAGGGTAGAAACCCATTGCATACCCACTTCGGAAATGGGGCCTAGAACATCACAAGTCCAAGTACTGTGTTGCCCAAATCGTTGCCACTGCCCACTATCCAGGGGGGCAGTGGTGTCCAGCCAAATTAGTAAGGGCCTGGAGAGCCCCCACAATGGAACACTGGTCCCGGGGGCAGGCACCGACCCTGTGCCCCAACACAACACCCAACCATGTGTGAACCGAGCTCTACTACACCCACGGGGCTCTCCTTGCACACGGGAGCCCCGCCAGCACCAGCGCATCTCCCGTCTTCACCCGGGCCCCCTCCTGGGACCCGGGGCTTCAGTAGGTGAGCGCTAGGCTCCAGACGGCTTCTGGGGCCTCCCTCCTCTCTCCTCCTGCGCAGCCTTACTCGTGGGGGTGAAGACTGGTGGTGTGGCCTCCCGCTCCGGTCCCAATTCGCGAACGGGGCGCCCTCATCACCACAGGAGCCCCGCAACACCTCCTGCTGGCTTCTTCCGGCTTACTGGCGACGGCTTCCGTCGCATGGGCCCCGCCCACCTCCAGGCAGGCTTACACTCTTTCGCGTCTGCGGCGCCTCTTCTCTCCGGGCAGCGGCGGTGATTTGGTGGCAATCTGCTGTGCGGGGTAGACTCCTGCTGCAGTTCTCAACATCAGTAGGAGTCAGCCATCACGCGGTCTTCCTACTTGTCAATACCTGGGCCGCTGCGGTGATTTCCGGCCACAGAACCCCTCCGATTCAAGGCGCTTGCACGCAGGCACCCGACCAGCGGCGGTGAGTCCCCACGCTAGCGCTTCTCCTTTTTCCTTGTCCTGGGCTGCGGCGGTGATTTGCGGCCAGATCAAAGTGCAGCAATATGCGGGGTGGGCACCTGCTCATTAAATCTGCATGAAGCGCTGCCACTACTCGGGATGGGCACCCTCAGCGCTTTCTAACTCAGCACACATGCGGCTACAAAGCGCTTAGGGGATAGGGCTGCAGGAGCCCAGCGCAGGGGCCACAAGTCGGGCAACAGCAATCTACACAAGTCCTGGGCAAAGATAGCGCTTAGGCATTATGGCGCTTTGCAGGTACATCGCTTTCCAATAAAACAGTTCTCCCTGGCCCCACAGTGCCTAGGGGATGGCACGCTTCAGTAACACAGCGAAAGTGGGCTCGGTCCCCTCAATCCAGCGCTGTAGGCCTCAGCTCCTCTTCCCCTGACACACCAAAAGCAGCCCTCATCCAGGACTACCCAACCCAGCGTCGCAGTTTGGGGTGGAAGCGCTCCTCACCTCTGGTGCTGGGGATATAGCGCTGCACTCTCCAAGTGCTAGTCAGCAGGCAGAAAATGCGCTCTTCTCTTCTAAGCTCTTGCCAGCAGTCAGGGCCCAGGAGTAGCGCTCCTTCTCTCTTCAGGGACCAGGGAGCAGAGCAGCAGACACTACTAGGCCAGGTCAGCAGTCTGTGGACACTCATCAAGACAGGGCGGTAGGCTTGACAAACAATCCTCCCCTGTAGCGTGGCACTCCTCCAGCGCAACAGCCTGTAGTCCTGCAGTGGGGCTTTCACTAGCCCTGTGGACAGCAGAAGGGTTTCAGTTAGGTGCAGGGTCCAGCACACAGGGCCAAGTGGCAGTACCCCCTTCCAGCAGGTCCCCTAACGTTCATGTCCCTGCTCTGTCTGAGCACATGGTGGTACAGCCCCCTTATTTATACGCCCCTCACCCCACCTACCAGACAGTACCAGCAGCTTCTAGAAGCCTCTGGGGAACTGGTTCTAACTGGCTCAAGGTGAGGAGTAGAGCACCCTGGGTGCCAGACTTTCCCTCTAAAAGCAGGGATGGCTGGGAACCGAACATCTAGACTGCTAACCTACTGCAGTCAGGTGGCATCACACACAGCCATGGCATCCATTTTAAATGCAGAATGTTACCAGGGTACATTCTCACAATGGGGGTTAACACATGCGCACACCATTGCAGTACATTTCTTAGAGCAAGACCACTGACTCATTGTCAGTGAAATTGCTCTCCCACCCTCGCAGCTCCACCATTAAGTGAGGTGCCCCTGCACTCTTGAGTGTTGGTGATCGAGGCCCTCCTCCACCCGCAGGTTTCCCTGCACCTCATCCCTGGCGGTCCAGTGGACCTCTGTCTCCTTTCTTTCTTTCTGCTCCCTCACTCGTTTTTCTACCCTTTCTATCTTTCACCTTTCTGCTCTTTTCTGCATCTCTGCTCTTTTGTGCCTTATTTCTTCTTATTTTCCCTTTTTTCTTTATCCCTTCTTTCCTCCCTATACCTTACCCCGCCGCTTCTGCCCCCGTGGCCCCCCCCCCCCAGCGCAACCGGCCCAATCCATCTCCCCTCCCCGCTCCCGTCTCCCAGCTGTCCAGGACCACCTTGACCCCTACTTAATGGCGGCCACTGCGGGGACAGGCGAGCAAGACCACTGATTCATTGTCAGTGAAATTGCTCTCCCACCCTCGCAGCTCCACCATTAAGTGAGGTGCCCCTGCCCCTGCACTCTTGAGTGTTAGTGATCGAGGCCCTCCTCCACCCGCAGGTTTCCCTGCGCCTCATCCCTGGTGGTCCAGTGGACCTTTCTGCACCTCTGCTCTTTTGCGCCTTATTTCTGCCCATTTTCCCTTTCTCTCCCTCTGCTCCTTCACTCGTTTTCACTCGTTTTTCTCCCCTTTCTATCTTTCACCTTTCTGCACCTCTGCTCTTTTGTGCCTTTTATCTGCCCATTTTCCCTTTCTCTCCCTCTGCTCCTTCACTCCTTTTCACTCGTTTTTCTACCCTTTCTATCTTTCACCGTTCTGCTCTTTTCTGCATCTCTGCTCTTTTGTGCCTTATTTCTGCTTATTTACCCTTTTTTCTTTATCCCTTCTTTCCTCCCTTTACCTTTCCCCGCCGCTGCTGCTACCTGTGGCCCCTCCCCCCCCCCCAGCGCGACCGGCCCAATCCAGCTCCCCTCCCCGCTCCCGCCTCCCAGCTGTCAAGCCCTCCCCGACCCCTACTTAATGGCGGCCACTGCTGGTGCACCGAAGGCTCGTCAATGGCAAGCACGTCTGCGCCCGTCTGCGACCCGTCCGCGACCAGCACCAGGAACCCTGGACCTCCGCCCGCCAACGCTACGACCCAGCAGCACTCCACGCACTCAACTCAGGCTGCAACAACAACTGCAAGCTAGCATCACCAGCCGACACCCATGGACCCTTCAGCTGTCACCGCTGCCGGCACACCTGCAGCCCCGCCAAAAACACGGATCCAGCACAACCCGCCCACAAGAACACAACCAAACTGAAGACCCTGCAATGCATCCTCCTCAACGTCCGATCGCTCCACAAACACGCCGCAGAAATCTGGGACCTCCTCGACAGCACCACCCCAGACGTAGCATTCTTCACCGAAACCTGGACCAACACCACCTCGGGACCGGACATCGCCATCGCCATCCCCAAAGGATACAAGATCTCCAGGAAGGACTGCCCCACCCACCCAGGAGGAGGAATTGCCATCGTCCACAAATCCAGCCTCCGCCTGAGCACACTCCCTGACGAGTCCACAGAACTAATGGAACACCTTCACTTCAAGATACTGGCCAGCCCCACCGCCGCCCTCCGAGGAACCCTCATCTACCGACCCCCTGGACCCCACGGACCCTTCGCCAACTCAATCACAGACATTATATCCCCGCAGGCCATCGCATCCACCAACTACACCCTGCTGGGAGACCTCAACTTCCACCTCGACAATCAACTGGACCCCAACACCACATGCCTCCTGGACAACCTCCACAACATTGGACTCTGCCAGATCGTGACCGAGCCCACGCACTCAGCAGGACACACCCTCGACCCCCTCTTCACTACAGGAAACTCCAACACCTTCAGCCACACCACCAAACTCCCATGGACCGACCATCGTTGCGTCCACTTCACCTTCAGAACACCCACCATCCACAGACACCAGCCCTGCTTCTACAAAGAAACTGGACCAAAATCACCGATGACCAGCTCACCTCCTCACTCAACAACTCCACCCCAACCATCGCGGAAAACGACGACCCCAACACCGCAGCCCGAACCCTGCATAGATGGATCTCGGACAGCACCAACACCATAGCCCCCCTCAAGAAAAACAACAATACCCGTGCTAAGAAAGCCAGATGGTTTACCACCGAACTTCGAGAGTCCAGGCGCACATGCCGCCGCCTCGAAAAGGCCTGGAGAAACACCAAATTCACAGAAGCCCACAACAACTTCAGAGCCGTCACCAACGCCCACCATCAACTCATCAGAGAAACGAGGAAAAAAGCGATTGAAGACAGAATCTCCACCCACGCACACAACAGCAAGGAACTCTTCAGCATCATCAAGGAGTTCGCCCAACTCACCAGCGAGTCTACCGACATCCCTCCCTCACAAGACCTTTGCGACAAACTCAGCATCTTTTTCCACCACAAAATCAAGAGCATCTACGACAACTTCGACGAAGACAACCAACACACTGAACCCTCACCAACCACCCCGACACCCGGAAACCAGCGATTGATGACTAGACAGCCCTCACCACCGAAGAAACACTGAAGACAATAAAGTCAATCCACTCAGGAGCCCCAACGGACCCCTGCCCCCACCACATCTTCAACAGAGCCGCCAACACCATCGCACCCATGCTCCGCTAAACCATCAACCGCTCCCTGGCGACCGCCTCGTTCCCCGACGACTGGAAACACGCCGCGGTCAACCCCCTCCGAAAGAAACCCTCAGCGGACCCCACCGACCTCAAAAACTACAGACACATCTCCCTGCTCCCGTTCCCAGCGAAAGTCATCGAGAAAGCCATCAACAGCCAACTCGCCACATTCATTGAAGAACACAACATCCTCGACTCCTCCCAATCCGGCTTCAGAAAAAACCACAGTACGGAAACCGCCCTCCTCGCCGCAACAGACGACATCCGCGCCTTACTGGACAAAGGAGAAACAGTAGCCCTCATCCTGCTCGACCTATCAGCGGCGTTCGACACAGTCTCCCACCGCACCCTAATACGCAGACTCTACGATACAGGAATACAGGACAAGGCCCTCGACTGGATATGCTCCTTCCTCTCCGGCAGGACGCAGCGGGTCAGACTCCCCCCTTTCCTCTCAGACCCCACACCTACCACCTGCGGAGTCCCCCAGGGCTCATCCCTCAGCCCGACGCTCTTCAACGTCTACATGGCTCCACTTGCCCCATCCTCAGAACCTACGGACTCAACATCGTGTCATACGCAGACGACACCCAGCTCATCCTCTCCCTATCCAACGAGCCCAACACTGCCTGACGCAACTTTCGAGAAGGCATGGAAGCCGTCGCCAAATGAATGAAAAACAGCTGCCTACAACTAAACACCAACAAAACAGAAGTACTCATCATGGGCCCAAACCCCGAAGCCTGGAGCGACACCTGGTGGCCCACCGCCCTCGGAAACCCGCCAACCCCCACAGACCACGCAGGCAACCTGGGAATCATCCTGGACTCCGAGCTCAAAATGGACCGCCAGATCAACTCTGTCTCATCTTCCTGCTTCCACACCCTCCGCCTCCTTCGTAAGACCTTCAAATGGATCCCCCTCGAACACCGAAAAACAGTCACTCACGCCCTGGTCACCAGCAGACTCGACTACGGCAACGCACTGTACGCCAGAATAAACAAAAACCTCATCCGCAAGCTACAGAACATCCAGAACGCTGCCGCAAGACTGGTCCTCAACCTGCCAAAACACTGCCACATCTCCCAGCAACTGCGCACACTCCACTGGCTCCCCGTCGAGGCGAGAATCACCTTTAAGATGCTCACCCACGCACACAAGGCCATCCACGGCACCGGACCAGCATACCTGAACAGCCGACTCAAATTCCACGCACCCCAAAGGACCCTACGATCAGCCCAGCTTTCCTACGCCGAGGTCCCCCGCACCAGAAAGACCAGATCCGGTGGCCGCTCCTACTCCTTCCTTGCGGCCAAAGCATGGAACGCCCTTCCGCTCCACCTCAGACAGACAACATCGCTCCCCATCTTCGCGAGAAACCTCAAAACCTGGCTCTTCGACAGACCCCCTCCTTGATGGAATGGAACCTGCACCCCCCCACCCCCCACCCCTAGCGCCTTGAGACCCTTACGGATGAGTAGTCGCGCTTTAACAAACTCCTGATTGATTGATTAGGGCATCTCACACCACTCATGGCCTATACAACTGTCTACCATGGGGGAGACGTCCTCAAACAGGGGGGTGAAAAGCGAACCATTTTGGGGAAAAGGGCCAAGTCCAACAGCCATCTAGTAGCTGGTCCTCTAATCAGGAGGATTCCAGAGGGGAGGTTCCCTCCGGTAGATTCGTTTGGAGGGTATGACGGTACCTGAAATATTCTGTCAGCCAGCTCATGTTTAAGCTGAAGCGATGCAAACTTCACCACTTTGCCTCCTTCCCATAGGTCCCCAATCTTTGATAACCCTATGAGATCCCATTTGTTGAATCCCTTAGACGTCCCCAGGGTGCCCAATTGTTCTGAGTCCCATGGTGGAGTGGCTAGCGTGAGTTTCCTGTCCCACCCCAAGCTACGGTTCGCTGTGTGCCAGACTTAGACTGAGTTGGTCCTGTTAAAGGATACCTTTGGGGCCTGGAGTAGAGCGGTCTATTGTGGTTTCCACCAGGGAGTATTCATCTATCTATTCTATACCCATGGTGGTCCCCAAGGCGATAAGTGCAATGATTTATGGTGGTGAGGTGGGCTGCCCAATAATGTTTTTTTAATTTCTGGAAGCCCAATTCCTATGTGGTACCATTTGAGTGTAAGTTTATGCAAAGCTATTCAGGGCCTGACATCCCACAACAGTTCTCTCTTGAGGCCCTCTATCTCCTTGAAATATCTAGCCGGGACTAGATCTGTGGAGTTCTGCAGGGCATAAAGGAAGCGCCGCAAGGACATCATTCTTCCCAGCAGTGAGAATGGCAATGTCTTCCAACTTGCAACATCCTGCATCAGTCTCTGCAATGGGGGAAGGAGATTGCGTTCATAATGGAGTTTAGTGTCAGAGGTGATATAAATTTCTAGATATTTGAAGTCCGCTTTTGCTACTTGAATAGGGAAACCCCTGGGTGGGGAGGGAGGATTCCCCTGGAGAACATAGATCAGGGACTTGTTCCAGTTGATCTTGTACCCTGAGTTTTTCGCAAACATTGTGAAAATGTCAAGTACTATGCGGTTGTGATGTTTTCGGGAAGGCAAAATAAAGAAGAATGTCACCAGCATTTTAGGAGATACGATCCTCCCACCCTCCCTCCACTTGAGTCCCCTGATCATTGGATCTCTGCATATCCATGTCGCTAGCGGCTCAAAGGAGAGAGAGAATAGTAAGGGCGAGAGCGGACAGACTTGGCAGGTCCATCGGCCCACAGCAAATACCTCTGATTTCTTATTGTTGACCACCACACATGCCAGAGGGGCTGAGTAGGGAAAAAGCCTCACCCACCTGATGAAGCCGGGGCCCGGAGCCCAACTTTGCCAGGACTGCGAAAAGGTATGGCCATTCAATTGTATTGAATGCCATTGTGGCATCTAGCAAAACGACTACTGCGTCCTCCTGGATTGTGTCCAATCTACTCAGCACGCCCAGTAGTTGTCGCAAATTTAATGCAGTATTTTAGTGTGGAATGAAGCCCGACTGGTCAGGGTGTACCAATTTACACATGACCTGGGTCAGGCGGTTAGCCATTAGTTTTGCCAGTATTTTGGGTTCTGCATTCAGCAGGGAGATGGGCCTATGTGATGAGCATTCGTCTATCGGTATCCCTTCCTTATGTATAGTGAATAATGTCGCTACCCTCTGGTCCTGCGGAAGCTGACCTCATTTTCTACTCTCCTCGAAAATGGCTTTAAGACATGGGGCTAACTTATATGACTTTAGCTTGTATAGCTCGATGGGCAAGCCGTTGGGACCCAGAGCTTTGCCAGGTTGAATGTTCCTTATTGCCTGCGCAATTTTTCAGCCGTAAGGGCACTGTCTAATGTTTGCTGTTCCTCATCAGACAATGTGGGCAGACTGATATCAGTGAGAAGAGGTTTTGAATCTTCCTCTGGCAAATCCAAGCTTCTTTGATATACTGCCTTATAGTGGTCGGCGAACTCGTTGACTATAGCCTATGGATCTGTTATCTTGTCACCCAAGTGGCTTATCAGTTCTGGTAACAACCTACTTGCCCTTTCCCTCCTATCTAGCCAAGCAATCAATTTCCCTTCCTTATCTCCCTGGTCATACAGTGTGCCATCCTTGTCCCTTCCTAAAGTTTTGGCCATATCTGTGGCAATAGCTTTATACTCGTCTCGTTTTAGTTTCAGGGCATGGAGTTGCTCCTGCCGGTTTACTTCTTCCAACTCTTCCTCAAGGAAGGGAAGTTCAAGCCAGATCTTTGAACTTCTCTGTTTGCACTCCTGCAATAAATGCCAGTGCCTGTCCCCTCATTAATGCTTTAAATGCTTACCAGAGACTCAGGGGCGATCTGACCGACCCTTCGTTTTCCTGAAAATAGTGATCTAGGGCCTGAATGAGTGCGTAGTCTGACAATTGGTTTCATCAGTTCCTACTCTTCCCGAGCCAATCTCTCCCTAGAGCCATAAAATTATTTTTGGTCCAGATGAGATCCTCTCGCTTAATGCTGGAAGGGACATTATATAAATCTGAATGTCCTAGCTGTGCAAAGTATATCTTACATATTCTAGCCAAGGTATTTTCATTGCATGGTCTAATGACATAACATCTGTCAAGATGGAGTGTTTAAGTGTTAACTCAGCATTAAGCCATGTCTTTAGCCAGAATAATACAGGGGCCATTCTGATTCTATCTGTTACATAGTCTAAGCCCACCTCCCCATGGATCGAAAATGTAGGTGTGGACTGGGGGATGGACAGCAGAAGTCTCAAGAACTTGTTTTCTGCTTTCTGAATTATATCTTGTGATACATACCCCCATAATGAGGAACCATACATGACTATGGAAATACATTTAGAATCGTAGATCTTTTTAAAAGAGCCTCCATGGGCCTGGCCCCCAATCTTTTTGAGAAACCCAGCAAAGCTGAGGACGCTCTCACTAATGATAAACTTTTAGCCTTTACTTGTGGGCCCCACGTGCCCTTCTCATCAAAAAGAACTCCCAAATAGGGAAAGACTTCCACCCTAAACACTGCCTCTCCCTTACAGGAAAAGGGTATAATTTTCCTTTTTTTTCTGTGTCGGCCCACCACCATAGTATGTGACTTGTTCGCATTGATCTTTAAGTCCAGCTGGTCCATATAGGCCCCAAATGAATCTAGCAGGCGCTGAAGACCCACCCCAATACATGCTATCAGGACAGCATCGTCCGCGTATAGGAGAGCCGGGATCTTTACTTGTTCCACACGTATGAAGTCCCCCTCCACGGCCTCTAGGTGTTTACCCAGGCCATTTATATAGATGGTAAAGAGGAAGGGGGCCAAGATGCAACCCTGGCGCACTCCTCTCAAGGATTTGAAGTGACTTGTACATCTTCCCTCCTTCGTGACCCTCACGGAGGCAAACAGTTCCTGATGTAAAGAAGCCAAAAAATACACAAGTGGTTTATCCACACCAATCTGCACTAGAGCTTCCCACAATTTTGACCTGTTCACTAGGTCGAAAGCCGAGGAGAGGTCCATGAAGGCCAGAAACAAGGACCCCTCCTTGGCCACTGTGTACTTAGATATTATCAAGTGTAGATTGGAACACTGGTCCAATGTGCCCCTCTTTTCTCTAAAGCCATATTGAATGTTTGTCAGGCCCCCGCACCTTTCGATGTTAACTCTGAGTTTGTATAGTAAGACTCTGCCTAAGATCTTAATTGCAGAGTCTAAAAGGGAGATTGGCCTGTAACACCCTGGGTCGTCCCGCTGGCCTTTTTTAAAGATTGGCACGATGATGGAGGTAGACCAAGTTTTGGGAAGGACTTTACCATTTGCAGCTAAAAATACATTTGTTAGAACCCCCGCCGAGAGTTTTGGAAAGTGTCTATAAAAATCAGCGGGGACGCCATCCGGCCCTGGGGCCTTCTTCTTGGAAGTCTCCTCAATGGCTCTCTCCACCTCATCGGAGGAAAAGGACAAGGGAGCGCACTCATCCATCACCCACAGATTCTCGGGGGCATCAGTTTCTCGATTACTATATACCTCCCCAAAATGCCTTAGCCATTTGTCATCTGGGATGACGCATTCCATAACTGTGTTGTCCCCCTCTGCAAAAAATGGTTGGTTAACTATGCCCCAAAACTGTGAACTATCATGCAAGACCTCACAAGAAAGTTGATCTTCCCAAGCCTTCTTTTTAATATCATTTTTCCTCCCATTTACAGTGGCCTTGTACTCCTTTCTTAGATTGGCCACCACTGCCCTGTCTCTCGGGGTGGATTTTAAAGTTGCCATTAGCACCTTATGGGCTTTGGAGCACTTGGCATCGAACCAGCGATGCTGTTTGACCCTCCCTGTGCAGCTTTAACCGTTAAAGCTCCAGAAACATGGGAGCATATAGATTCGAAAGCCCCCATGACCTCGTGGGCAGTAGCCTGTTGGTCCTGGCAAATAGCCATATATCCCTCAATTGTGGGCAGTAATTTATCCATAAAATCTCCGGGGACCACATTTGCCCATTTAACCCTTCTCCCTTGATCCTTGGGGCATATGGTATGACTGATAGCCGCAGGGCGGGGCATATCTTCCATGTGGGCTCCCCAGTGCTTAGTTAACAAGACTAGGTTGTGGTCGCTATGGATTGAAGCTATAGCTTTATAGGACAACACTCTATGTAAAATACCTGAGGTCAGGAAGATATAATCTAAGATGAAACCAGGACTAGAGCCTTTGTATGTGATGGTTCTGGCCCCTCCCTCGCTAATACAGGGTTCATATAGATTCAAGATAGCAAGCAACTCCTCAAGCACCTCCCCTGACTTAGTGTGCTCGAAATGGTGTGTCCCTATGCCCGTTGGGCCCTCCTGTTCGCCTAAAAAGCACGATTCTCTGCAAGGATGTATGTTAAAATCTCCTAAAAAAATTAACTCGAAATTAGTGTGATTCATTTGACTGTACGTAGTGAGACATTGTTGCAAATCAAGTAAATGGTCATTTCCCCTATCCCTATCCCAAGAATTATAAAAATTAATTAATAGAATTTTGCTACTGAGTGGGGCAGTCCATTCAACAATTAAAATGTTCGGTGAACTACTGTGGACCCTCTTGAAGGTGCCCTTAAGGTTCAGTGAAAAAAGAAGGACAAGACCGCCCTTTGCCCTTCCAGCAGGGCTAGGAGTAGCCGGAATAGAATAAGATGTGAAGCCATCTAGCCAGAAGTTCAGTGAAGTATCCCAAGTTTCTTGACACGCTATAATATCGTGGATACACACAAAATCGATCCATGTCGGATCAGCCCTCTTGGTTCTAATCCCAGCTACGTTCCATGTTATCAATTTGCAGCCTACCAATTCGCCTGGGTTGTGAATCTCCTGGGTAGCGGGCTGGGGTGGGGGTGGTTGTCAATCGATTTCTTCAATATCAGAGAAGGGCGAGAAACGGTTGCTCAATGCTAACCCTCCACCCTCCTCACGTGTGTGCACCGGCTGCAAGTTTAAGGCTGGCTGTGTTCCTGGATTCCGCCTTGTGTTGTGCTGTGTATGTCTAACTGGTCTGGCCCCAACTACTCTTGAGTTCCAGCTTCTACTAGCTGACCCGAACAGTCAGTGATAAAATGTGTGTTGGGGGGTGGGTAAAAAAAAAACCAGGGTGACTGGCCTCATGTAAACTGCCCCCTCTTTGTCGGAACCATCCCAAAAAAGTCTGTTGGCCAAATCCGGACAATCAAAATTGACTACAACATAATCCCCCTGCACTGTCTTAGGGCGTTTCCCAATCCAACCCACCCTGTTGGCAAATATGACCCTATCTGATATATGAGTCCCACCACTACTAGCTTCCACACACCATGACCTGGCCTTTATTAAGAAGTCAGAAGCCGTTTCCACCGTTCCCTCTACTAATGGGGGTACACCGATGAAAATAGCTGCTAATGGAGCTGCCTCCGGGGGCAAATTTAATTTCAGCTTACTTCCCATGGCCCACCCATTGGGAGCCGAGTTGCTTAGACAGATGTTGCCCCCATGTTCCCCATCAAGGAACCCCCTGCATGTGATGCAGTATCAACAGAGTTAATGATCCGTGCCCCATCAGACAGGGTGTTCTCCCTAGTGAGGAGCGGATGGGAGTCTGGAGTTCTTTTCGTCATATCCGTAACAGTATTACTACCTGATACACCAGTATCCCCTCTAAGTAAAACCGGTACAGATGAAAGGTCCTTAACAATTTTGTCAATTAAAGTACATTTCTTCAAAAGACCAGAAAGGCAAGTGTTCAATGAGTCCACTATGTCTTTAGCAATATCCGCTATCAGAGCCTCAATCCTATCAGAAAATAGCACCTCCAACTGGTCGCCCAAATCCACATCAGTCCCAGTGTGCGAGCTTGCGCTGCCCTCCGCTTTCTTCCTCTTCGCAGAGTTCCTATTGGGTTCATGGCCCGAGATGAAATTCCTCTGTATTGGGGGTAGAACTGAGGTTATAGCAGATGGGGGGCAGTCCGGTGGTATCCACGTGGGTTTATTATTCGCAACAACCACTTCAGGCTCTAGGGGAATATGAGGCCTTCGGTCGCAGTCAACAGATTGTACCGCCATAGATGGTGGGGAAGAAGACAAACCCAGTTCATGTTCGGCCTCGCTATTTCCTTAGTTATAACCTCCACAGCCGAGGAGAGATAGGAAATGATGGACTCGGAGTGCCTCGGCACCTTAGCCTTCTTGCCCCCTCCTCCACAGAAACAATTTTTTTGCGCTTACCCATGAGTGGATGTCAGGGGGCTAGCCCTGCCTCTTCCTGCCCACAACTGCCTCAGACTGCCCGCCCTTTGCCCGGGCTTTGCCCGGCGCCGCCCGTGCGCATCCGCAGCGCGGAGGGAGCGTCCGATGTTTAAGCGCCTCCGGGCGCGCTACAGGGCGGAAGTGGTCGGTGCTGTGAGGATGTCTGGGAGCTGTAGTCTCCCCCTTCAGCGGCCGTGCAGCAGTGATGGAAACGGCGGCAGGGGAGACCAACAGCGTGTGGAGCCCAGAAGCAATGCAGCAGGTGAGGAGTGGTCTCCGCGCTGAGAGAGCGTCTCTGTGCCCCCAAGTAGATAGAACAGGCCCCCTGAAGAGCTGTCATAATTGAGCTGATCAATGGCTCGGAAGCTTCATCTAGACCTTTCGAGGTGCTGTCATCTGAGGTTGTCTGTTTCGGGACCTCATATTTGTCCAGTTTGTTAGATTGCACCTGGGAGCCTCCTTTTGGCTTCAACGCAGGAGGGTCCCAAACGTTTTGTAAGCGGTACACAATATCTCAGAAGCGTATCACAGTCTCGCTCATCCCCTCCTGGGTGGCCCAGGCAGGTCACTGATGACTTTAAGACCTCTGTGGGAGGGGGTAGAGCTATCACTGAACCCCTTTGCTCTTATTGTCCTTTGCTCTCTTATTGGCCGCTTCGTATGCACATGCTTCATGCCATGTGCATGGACGTTTCCCTTCCCACTGCATTGATCACTCCCCACCAGGCCCAGATGTATGTCCCTGGGGGCCTGGTAATCGCTGTGGATCATTCTGATGTAACCCTCTTCAGTGCGACCTGGCAAGACCACCCCAGTCCATTAGGTTGCCGCAGGAGTCTGGGGCCCTTTAGCGAGGACACTGGGGCGCAGAGTCAGGTGTGCCCCTCAATTCGGCCACCCATGTGGGCCTCTTCCCGCCTGCCTTGCACCGCAACTCTTTAAGGGACACCACAGTGTGTGATGCCTACCAGATCCTCCCTGCAGCATAGTCGATAGGTCAGGGCCTTAGCTCCAGCATGGTACTGGGAGGATGTAGCCCCGTACAGCTTCCTTGGTGGAGAAACAGGAGGGGTTCACAGGAATGCTAGGTGGTGGGCCGGTTTTAATTATGGGTGCCTTTGATGTAGCCCCCTACTGAAAGCCACAGTTCGTTTGGTGTGGCTGCGCCCCAGTACAACCACTCACCCCCTCCTGAGTCCAGGTCCTCGAACAGGGCACTGCGGCGAGGTCGGAAGCCGCTATTGTGTTCTTGGGCGTATTCCATCGGTGCTCTTACTTTGGTTGGGGCCTGTCCCGATTGGTGGGTGCATCTACTCAGGAACACTGCTCTGAGCCCGGCACGCACCCTCTTTTTGTCCCCTGCGGCCCCTCACACAGTTATGTTCCTGTTCATATGCCACGCATTCATTCCACCTTGCTTCGTTCTTTCAGGTCACTTGTGGGACAGAGATGTGTCTCGGGTTCCCGGAGCCTCCCCTTTTCGTATACGCTTCAATGCTACGGCATACTGTTGGTGGAGACTGCGTTTGGAGTCCCTCTGACTTGGCAGAGGGCCCAGTCCACCCCGACTGCCTGGGGTACTCACAGTGGACCTCCGATGACCCCGCTATCCCTCAGTCACTTGATGTCGTATGGCGCCTCAGCTCCACGGAGAGGGTAGGGACGCGATGCAGGGGCCCCAGGAACACCAGTCCGGCTGCCACTTGTTCTGGCTAGCAGTCACGGCCGGCAGTGGGAGTACCTGCAGGGCGGTGATGTGGGGAGGGGGAGGGGGAGGGGCAGGGTGGGGGGTAGTAATGTATGGATTACGGACTTTTACAGGTAAGTAAACATTTAAATAAATAAAACTAATTTTGCTGCGTGCACTGCATTGCATTTTGGGATGCAGTGCACTCAACAAAATTTGTTTTATTTATTTAAATTGTTACTTACCTGAGAAGCTCCATAATCCATAAATTACTACCCCCCACTCTGCCCCTCCCCCTCCCCACATCACCACCCTGCAGGCACTCCCACTGCCGGTCGCGGCTGCTGGCTAAGTCAGTCTCACTAGTTCTGTGCGACCGTTCCGCTGCCGCCCTCCACAGAATGCTCCCACCAGGTTGCACTCGAGCTTCGTCCCTCACCTCCCGGAGGCCACAAGCATTCGGTCAAACGGCTTAACAGTCGGCGAACTCGGCCATTACTGGGTGCAGCTTGTCGCAGTTAGGCGCATGTCGTTACGGTTGGTTGGCAACCCTGCTCCGGAGGAGAAATGCAGGATATATCGGGCTTTTTGCTTCGGCCTCCGCTGGGCTCTCGCTCTAGGCTGCCATCTTGGCTTACGTCAGCTATATTGTGAGTTTTAATTAGCTAAACAATAAATTACTTACTTACTCATGAGAGACTGTGTCAAAAGTGACCAAGAGATCCACTGCTTTCTTCCCGGGGTCCAAGTTTGATATAATATATTCAGACATTTCCAAAAAATCAACTTCTATGCTAAAACCCTTGCGGAAACCAGACTGAGTACAGTGCAATATATCATTTTGTTCTATAAATTTGAATAACTGTCTGTCAACCAGCTGCTGTAGCATTTTCCCCAGTACTGGAATGAGAGAACTGTGTCTGTAATTACTCAAACAGACTGGATCTGCTTTGGCTCTTTTAGCAATGGAAGAACTAGTGCCTTCATTCCTACCTGGGGAAAAATGCCTGATTTCAAAGATTGCTTAAATACGCAGATTATTTTGTTTAGTTAAGCAATTGGAGCAAGTATTAAGACTCTTGAGGGACATGAGTCTAGAGCTGGCCATCAAATGCATTGCTTCTGATTCTGCAAGGGATATCTCGTTCGAATCTGTTTTTGTCGCGATACATTAATTTCCTCCTGAAATTAATTGGAGAGATTGGTTTGCATGGAGGCTGTGAGCAAAAATATAAAAACCCTTTTTCCTGCTACCGAACTGACATAGAATGTGTACTGAAAGAATACAGAGACAACACAATGTTGAGCCTTTTTCATGCAAGGCTGCTCTGGATTTGGGTGTAAACCAAATGATTATGTAAATAAGTACATTTTGGGAGAGCATGACTAGATCACACCGATCTCTGAATGATTTATCCCTGAATCTGAATCGTCCATAGTCAATTGAATCAAACCTTAATTCAAACATTTATTATGTCCATTTAAATGACATAATACACACTACTATCATAGAGTAGTTTATCTCATTAATGAGCTCACTGCACACAGTCTCTTCGATTCCATGCATCCTGCCTTTTGATGCCTCGTGGAATCCCTGGGTACTGCCTCGTGGATCCACTTTCTAGAGGAAAACAACTTGTTCCCAGACTCCAAAGGTTTATTTATTATGTACACAGAAGGAAAAAGGGTTTTCAGGGGGTTTGGATCAACTGATGATTTTTTTCAAATATTTTGTTTTGATCTTCGTACTGAAACGTCTCATATATTCCCTTAGCTAAGTCCCCGCCATGTTAATTAGGCTAATACACTGTTAATTCGACAACGAATGTCTTTACATTTATTAGAATTGGAGTACATTAACCCTACTATTATTATAATCATTATCATGGAGAGTGAACTAAGGGACTGATCTAGATTTCAGCGGACTGGACCTCAAAAACATCTCTTCAATGTTCCGCTATCATGGAGGTCTGTCCATCCTACTTAGAGCATGGTGGACTGAATGACGAACGTCCCTCATCTGTCTGCTGCGTTTTTATTTCTCCTTCGTCAGCGGTATACACTAATCACGTTGGAGATTCGATGGAAAGTCAATACTCCATCCGTCATAACTAATGCATAATTTTCATCTAAATAACATGCAGGTTCACCCTCCACACCTGTGTTCGAGGAAAAAGCATCAATAGCCAAAACTTGCCCATAATATCAAGAAAACCGACTCAATCAACATATCCAGTGATTAAAATGGGCAGGCACTGACTGGGTCTGAGTACTTGAGCTTCTTTAATTTGAAAGGCCGAGTACCTCCAGTTCTCAGCACTGCTCCAAAACATTTAAGGGGAGAGTAGGGCACTTCTCAGGAGCAAACATTTCCTGAGGATAGTGAGTACCACCACCTGTAAGTCTACATTTAAATCACTTAACATTTTCCTGGTACTCGAATCCCTGAAACTGTATCTGGCAAGTGGATGGAGAGCAAGACAATGCACAGCAAAATATATGGTATGTGTTACCATTTAAACTATTTTGAATGCACTGCTAGCTACTTATTCTCTAAAAATAAGTTCATGTACACCAAAGCATATCTTTTTTTTTAACTTTGTATATCAGTATTTTCTCAAAATCAGTACATCTTAAGTCACAGCCGGTTTTTCCTATGATAACAATATACATAAAAGTTACTTCACAGTCTGTATATCACGTCTTACATTCAGCGCATGTTAGCATAGGTTTTTTACATATTCGTCATAAGGGAAAGGAGCACACGAGAGAGATATTTAAAGCATTGGCAACAACCTTGTTTGTTGATATTTCATGACTATCTTATGTAAAGGTCAACCCATTATACAGTAGCTATAGGTGCATGCTATCTTTGTGAAGCTATCTATGGCATGGCCAGACAGTGTCCCGCATCTACCATGGCTACTCTTGCTAAGTCCAGGCAGAATGTAATGTCTGTATTGACCCTGTAGGATGTTGGTCAATCTGTCCCCTATGTTGTATCTTCTGCTGCCGCTGCATCTCCTGCATCTCTAAAAGTGTCTGGTCTGGTTTCTGAGGTGGTCTCATATGTCTTTGGGTTCAGATGAGAGTGGAAGTAGTTCAGCATATATAAGGGTTTGTTCCTGCCATGTTGTAATGTTTAGAAGCCACTCTTTGTATTTAGAGGCTCTTCCCATGCCCCATTTGCAGGGCACTTTGCATTTTGCAATCAGTAGACCTAATGCTAGAAGCTTCTTGCATGGAGTGTCTGCCCCATCCGAGTATCCCAGTAAGGCTGTGATCTCGGGGAGAACTGTAGAGAAGAGCCCACCATCGGATCCAGGGCCTCAAACACCTGTTGCCTGTATTTATTAACAGATGGACATTCCCAGGCCAGATGAAGAAACCCTGACCCCTCCTGCCTATAGCGAGCGCACCTTTTGTCGTCCCTCAAGTGGAGCCCGTATAGTCTAGCAGGCGTGTTATATAATCAATGTAGAAATGTATAATGTATCAATATTAGCCTACTGTTTGCTGAGATATATCCTGTTTGCTTGCAAAAAAAATCCCTCTGCTTGTCTGGTATTGGTGTGCTTAGATCTGACTCCCAAGCCTGTCAGGACAAGATCTTTTTTTTTTATATATTATTTTTATTGAGAGTTCATAAAAACAAGATCAACATTACAGAATACATTTTTTAAAAGCTTTGGTGCAATACATGGCATATGGTTATACATAAATAATCAATAACCAAGTATCCATGACATGATTATAAAGTGCAAAAAGTAATTATAAAGTGCAGAAGTGCTTAAGAAAATTGCATATAGGCAGACTAGAGATTATGAAGGTATCTTTTACAATTCAAAAACACTCCAGAACTTTTCATATTTTTTGAGCGCCCCTGATCTGAGCGCATATTTTCTTTCCCTACCCTGTGTTCGTATTAATTTAGCCTTCCATGCCTGAAAGGTCGGTACTTGATTGGTTTTCCAGCACTACAATATGAGTGATTTAGCTATTAGAGAAGCTATGAAAAGAAATTCGTCATATTTGGTGTTGGTCGCTGAGCAGCCAAGAACCGGGACTAGATCATCGAAAATTATAAGAGTTTTAAGCTCAGAGGAAAGATATTTTTCAATTTCCCTCCATAGCGGTTGGATTTTAGAGCATTCCTAGACGATATGCTTCCAGGTCCCTTTTTCCTCACATCGGAAGCATTTATCGGGAACTAGTGGTAAAATATTGTGGAGATAAGAGGGAGTTCTGTAAATCAACCATTTATTATAAAATTGCATGCGCTTAAAATTAGCGCCGCGAAAGATTGTTTTGTTAAATTTGTTTATTTTATCCCAAATTTGTTGATTCATTTCAATATCCTCCCTTTTTTCCACCTCTCAAAAATCTTACTCGAGGATTCCTGTTTCTTGTCCTCTTTTAATATTTTTATCCAGATACTCATCTTTTTCTGAGATTTATTATTCAGTGCTGTAGAGATATTTTCTTAAAATAGAGATTTCCTATATCCAGCTCTCTGAGTATTGGAATCAACATAAAAAAGGACCATTTCAGAACGGAATGGGAATGGCTTGCCTGGCTAGCAATTTGATCCCATGTCTTCCACCTGTTACCGGCCAGGAAGTCATCTTTTGTTTCAAAACCGTTTTCTTTCCATAGCTTTATTGTTTTTCTATCCATGCATCCCTCTTCACCTAGGTTGAGGTTGTTTAAATCAGTTGTGTTACTTATCCTAGGAATGGAATGGGATTTCAGGAACTGGGTTTTCTGTCTAAGAATCCATTGGAGGGACTTGTAGCAGATTTTTTTGGGATATTTAGTAACTTTAATTGGATCAATATTCTTTACCTCTGGTAACATTTTCTTCATAAAAAAGTTGTCTGTCTCATTCGTGTCTAAAAAGAAAAACCTAAAACTATGGTGTGCAAAAGACGCAAAATAGTATTCCCTTATGTTTGGGAGGGATAATCCTCCTTGTGCAAATGGAAGATATAAAGTGCTAAGTGCAAGCCTAGTAGACTTTTTTGCCCAAAGGAATGAAGATATTAGGGAATCTATTTTTTAAAAAAAGGAAACCTGAATAACACAGGGTGCTGCATTAAATAAAAAAGTAAAAAGAGGTAGGATTGACATGCGTATCAGTGCTGCTCGGCCCATTATAGACAGAGGTAGTAGATTCCAGCGTTCTAAAAGGGACTCAACCTTTATTAGCAACGGTGAATAGTTAAGTGAGAACAGCTCGTCTAAATTGTACGAAATAAATATACCCAGATATCTCTTCGGCGTGGGGTTATAAATTTGCCTAAATTCTGGTATTAAAGTGTCCACGGTGCAGTTTAATAAAATAATTTTCATCTTGTTAACGTTAATTTTATAGCCCCCTAGTTTTTGAAAATCGGAAAATATTTTTAAAATTTTTGCTTAACTTAGGGGGTTAGAGTCTAAAACAGGGCAATATCATCGGCGTATAATTTTATATTAGTCATGCCAGCTACCGGGACTGTATTAATTCGTATATTTCTAATCGCGATCGCTAGAGGTTCAATAAATAATGCAAATATTATTGGCGATAATGGACAGCCTTGTTGGGTGCCTCTAGTGACCTTGCATGTACCAACGTTGGAGTTATTGATGATAAGTTGTGTCCTGGAGTTCAAATATAGTTGTTTTAAAAGAGAGAGAAAAACATTCGGGAAATTAAAACTGTGCAAAATAGCAAATAGGCAGTCCCAGGACACTAGATCGAAGGCTTTTTCAGCATCTAGGAACCAAATTTGAGCCTTCACATTATTATTTTTAAAAAAATCTAGTGCCTCCAATACAAACTTTGTATTTGTGTGGAGCTGCCTACCTGCAATAAAACCGCACTGATCAGTGTTTACCAGACTTCCCACTATTTTATTCAATCGATTTGCTAAAAGCTTAGTAAAAATGTTATAGTCTGTGATTAGTAGACTTATTTGTCGATACGAGTTTATATTCTCACTATCCTTTCCCTTTTTTAAAATACTAACTATCACAGCTGAGCGGAAAGAATCCGGAGGGGATCCTCCTTGAAGTTAATCATTTACTAAAGTTAAAAGTTCTTTGCGTAGAGTTCCTTCAAATTTTTTAAAAAATTCATTTGGAAGACCATCATTGCCGTTGGCCTTTTCATTAGGGAGGGAGCCGATTACCTCATCTAACTCAGATTCTGAGAATGTCTCAATGAGACATTCCTTCTCTTCAGCGTTTAATTTGGGAATTGTAAGTTGAGATAAAAACTCCCCTATTGAATCAGTTGAGGTCTCTTCTGTTATTTGATAGATTCCCTCATAATGTTTCAGGAAACATTCACCAATTAAGGCTGTGGTCTTAGCTTGTATTTTAGTGATTGGATCAGTTAGTTGGCCAATTCTGTTGTGAGCCTGTTTTTCTTTAGTTTGCCACGCCAGGAGCTTCCCTGTGTACTCGCTATCCTCGTACATCCTCTGGATGTAGCATTTAAAATGGGTTTCGCCCAGGACATAATAGAACTCCCTCATTTTACTCTTAGCCTCGGATAGTTTTTTACTAGAATGTATTGTTCTAGCCCTGTAGTGTACTTGGGTTGCCTCTATAAGATCTGTTTGCAATTTGCTCTTCTCCTCTTTTCTTGCTTTATGTTTTGGTATATCTTTAGATGGGATAAACCCCTGTAGAGTGGCCTTAAATGCATCCCAGATCGTGTTTAACCCCTTGTATGCTGGTGACGATGCCCCAGCCGTCATGCTCCGCGGTGCTCGTGTGCTGTTGACGGCTGGGGTTCGTCACGGCCCGCCCTGTTTGTTTGTTTACCGCAAGGGGGCGGAAACGGGCCAGCAGCGAAGGGGTTAAAGGGGCTGTACCTCTGTTGCGTGTAAAGAACTCCTCAATGAATTCTTCAATATCTGTACACCATTGAGGATCTAAAAGGTTATTTTGTTAAAAAAACATCGTTTTCTAGTGCTTATGTCTTGTGTTCCCAGAATTACCTCCATGGAGACTGCCTCATGGTCTGAAAAAGCATTTGGTAGATCGACATAATTACATAGATTTAAGTCATGGGAGGTTAAAAAAAAATCCAATCTTGAGGCAGAATTATACTTTGCCGAGAAACAAGAATGTTCTCTTTTGAGTGGATTGTTAACTCGCCAATGATCCATGATATCAAGGTCTAATTTGCAACTTTGAATCGCCAAGACAGATTGGGGTTTATTCTGACGGCGATCTTTTTAGACGAGTGCAATACAGTATTTTGCAAAAGATTAAAATCACCTCCCCATACTATTATCCCGGGAAGGCCGGTTATAGTGTTTTTTAACTGTAAGATTGGCTGAGAGTCGTCTAAGATGGGAGTATATAATGTAACAAGGATTATATTTACATTATGTAATTTACCATGGGCAACTGCCCATCTACCTCTGGGATCTGTGGCTGTGCTTGCCAGAATAAAACCTAAATGTTTTCCAATCAGTATACCTACTCCTCCTTGTGTCAACCCAGCTGAAGAGGATATCGTATGGCCAGCCCAGTTCTTAAATAGTTTATCTGCATCGGCTTGGTCTCTATGATGGGTCTCTTATAAATAAATAATATCAGGATTTAAGTTTTTTAACCAGCATTCAATAGCGGGTTTTTTCCGAACATTATTTAGACCATTTGCATTAAAAGAGATAAACGTCAACATGCTATTTCTTTTTTTAAGAAGGCCATGATTAAAAAACATGTTAAAAAGCAAATATAGTAAATATGTATGTTAAAAAGGTTATTTAACAGTACAGTATAATAATAAACATCAAAAGACCCTCTCTTTGTGCAAATAGTAAAATAGTCACAAACTTTTTGTACAATGATGGGTGAGTACTCAGTGCAGATGTAGTAATGGAACAATATAGGTAGCAGAAAACCCTTACTTTGTGCAAAATAGGCAATAAACAGTACAGTACAGTATTATAATAAATACCAAGGAACCTCTCTTTTGTGCAAATAGGCAGGTATTAAAAAAAGCGTGTTGTACATCAATAAATAAATACTTAGTACCGGTGTAATAGCAGCAAAAATAGGTAGCAGCAAATCCTTACTTTGTGCAAAATAATCAAATAAACAGTGCAAATATATAATAGCAGCATGCCCTTTCTTTGTGTAAACTAGGCAAATAAGCAATATATGTATTAAAGCCATGTTAAGATCAGATAATCTTGTCTATGCCGTATCTGAGCTAATCTTGAAAATAGAACCAACAATTCTTCAATATATGAACTCTCCTTTTTTCCCCTGCAACACCTCCCTTCACCACCCCAACTCCCCCAACCCCCCCCCCCCGAGAATCGACAGAACCTCCCTGTGTTCCACTTCCGTCCTTCTCTTTGGCTTCTTCGTTTTGGATGCCATTTCATTGCATCCTTGTGTGCTTCCTGTCGTCGCCTTAGCCCCGCCTCACAGATAAAAACAAGGTTCGGCTATAGGCTATGCTCCGAAATAAACTAAGAAATATAGAACAGAGTGGAGATCAGCTATAAGCTACTCTCCTAGGCCTTCTAAAAAAGTCTGGGCTTCTTGTACAATTGTGAAGTTAAAAATCTTTCCTTTGGCCAGTACTTTAGGTTTTGACTGCTGCACAATCATGGCCTGGGCTCCCTTGCTTTTAAAAGAGTCAATCATCTTAACAAAGTCTCTCCGTCTGTGAGCAGAAGCTGCCAACATATTTGAGAAGATTCTAAAGTTGTTTACACCTTCCGCTTTGAATGATTTCTTAGAATATGCAGTGTTTAGGATTCTCTCCTTCACCCTGAAATCAGAAAAGTTAAGCAAAATCGTACGAGGATATTTCATATTGTTGGGTTTATATGCCAGGACTCTATGTGCTCTTGTAATTGTCGAATCCCCTTGGAGCTCGGGTATGGCTTTTTTCAAGAGGGACTCTGACCACTTGACTACGTCTTTGTCTTCCAGTCCCTCTGGAATGCCTACTAGACGTAGATTTGACCTCCTGTTATCATTTTCAAGGTCCTGCAGTTTTTCTACTAACTGGGCTCTTTCTCTATTGGCCACCAGCAGGTCTTTCTGTATTGCTGATAGCGAATCCTCCAGGGATGAGATCCTTGTTTCGGCTTCAGTGACCTTTAGAGGAAGACCCCCAAGACTCCCAAAACATTCTTCCATTTTCGTGAGCCTGTTGTGCAGGTGAGATCTCCTGGGCCTGGGAATGTTTAAAATCTCTTAACTCCTGGAGGATGGTTCCAAGCAAAATTTCGATGGAATTTGTTTTTGTGGTGTTTGGAAGAGAAAATAACCCATTCTCTTGATATGCTTGAGATGTCTGTGGGCTTAACTCTTGACTTGGAGATTCCATAGAGCGCTTGTGGCTCTGGTTTGGGCTTGGCCTTGTGCTATTGTTCAGAGCTGATGTCGTAGGTATCATAGGAGCCACTGATATTATTTCCTCAAGGTCCTGGTCCTGGTCCTTGTCCTGGTCAGCCCCTACCAATAACGCTGTCTCTGGTAGCTCCGGTGTAATAGAGCTAGTTGACACCCCTTCAGCGCTCAGAACCTCCTGCGCCAACATGTCATTTTTACCGTCCTAGTTCGTCTTCCCCGCATGGGGGTACTCGAGAGTTGCCCCTGTAGCCCCTGTTTGCCCTGTTGGAGGAGTGGTTTTGTGAAAAGGGGGTACTGCTTTAGCTGGTTCCCATTCCCATGAGATGGTTTTTTTGGCGTAGTATCCACCTGGCCCATCTTGGCTCCCTTGTTATCCATCTCCATCTCTGCATCACCTTTCGCACCTTTCTCGTCTCTCTCGCCCTTTTCAACTTTCCCGGCGCCTTTCTCAGAGGCAGTGGCAGAGGCAGTGGAGCTTGATAGAGTTAACTGATCAGGAAGGGACTGGATTTCAGGATCTTCGTCCCCTTCGTCTTCACCTTCCACCCGATCATCTTCATTAACCTCATTGACCTCTCCATCCTCCTCGTCCTGCTCTCTCGGGAACTTTATATTTGTTTTTTCCTGGTTGTGTCTCTGCGTCCTTTTGTCTCAGCGCGCTCATTTGCTGGACCTTTCGTCTGTTTTTTCTTTTGACCACAGGCGGGGTTTAATTGACACATTTCAGCAGTTCTTTTGCCTGTTCCACCTTGGCCTGTTTGCCCTTTGCTCTCGCAGACATGTTTGGATATCAGCTGTGTAATTACTTCTATTTATATTAGGGACCTGTCTTGAAACTATCTAATCTGCTGAAGCTTGCATCCTCACTATAGATGTCTTATAGTCTCTTATTAATACCCTGGGGGTCTTCAGGAGGTCTCCGGGAAGTCTTCGGGATACTGTGACCCCCCACTCGGCGGTCGCTTATGGCTTTAGAGGTTTTTGAAGGGTTGATGGCTCATAAGCGGCGGTTGGGGGGATCAGTCCAACATCTGACATCTAACATCCAACCACTCTAGGGGAACACTGTACCATGCCTGAGCCTAATGCTGTACTTACAGGCTAGGACCGGGACAGCGTAGGAGTGGGACAACCGATGGAGCGGGTCGTAAGGCAAAGGTGAAGGTGAAGGTGAAGCAGAGCACAGTAGTCTTACAGTAGGCGCAGTAGGCGCAGTAGACGCAGTAGGCGCACAGTAGGGCACGCTCACGGTGTGCAGTAAACAGTCCAGAGGTGGAGGAGGAGTACGGGTGAGTACGGGTGAATTAGGACGGACAGGCAGGGCAGACAGGTAAGGTAACAGGGGAAGTCAAAAGAGTTCAAAGGTCCATGACTCAGGCTGCCGTTTGCTGACGATGAGAGCAAAGTAAAAAACCCAGAAGACAATATGTGGCAAACAGGCAGCCCAACGATCTCCCCATTCGGTACCTCAAAAGCTCAAAAGCACCATACGTCCACGGTCCTCCATCCTCCGTCCCATCCTGACTCCACCTAGCCGTACTAGTCTCTGTCCTGGCCCCCGTCTGCGGTGCTATCTGTGATATCCGGTATTCAATTTGCCTGAGGCCGCTTACTCCACTCGGTCACCAGAAAGCTAAAGAGAATAAAAAAAGCTGAGCGGCGGTCATCAAATCAGCCGCCATGTAGAGCAGCAGCATTTCGCCAGCAGCGTTTTCGCCATTCAGAGCAGCAGCAGCGTCTCGTTCCGCATAGCTTCGTGGGCGGAGCCTCGGCACGCCAGGAAGCACCACGGCGACGTGTGTGGATCAGTCAGCCGTCCATCCCCCCGTCTCGGGACAAGATCTGAGACATTTTGATAGCGTTTTGTGTATTGTGATATATGCGTGATGTCACATGACGCGGTGGCTCTGTCTGAAGTATGTTGTGTAATGGTAATAAAGTCTGGGTTTCCTGGGGGTACTCCGGTGTGAGAGCATGAAAGCTTTGTCTAAGTCTCAAATACATGAAAAGCTCTGTTGTTACAGGAGTTTCACCTCGAAAGAATCGGCCACTTGTCAGAAACTTCCCATTTGCATAAAGTTCTCCCCATGTGTTCCTAAGGGCATTATCAAGGGTCTGCCTACACATCTTCTCATAAGTAACCTGCAAATCGGGGTGGTACGCAATTGGTAAGCAAGGGGAGTAGAGCATAGGCGTTTCTAATTGTGTGGCTATTTTCCTCCACACTGGAACTAGTCTACCCTTACTTAAAAGACGATTTCTTCAAGAACACAAACCCAGGAAATCTCAATACTCAGTACAAGGGAAGATCTAAAACGAGATTCCTGACTTTCTCAAACTCTTCTTCTGACTCAGACCAAAGTGACGGAGGGTACTATTACCCCCCATATCCACAATACCAACCACACTACCAATACCAACAAAACCCCCCACACTTTGTAGATAGAGGTGGGAGGCGAGGTAGAGGCTTCAGACGAGGCTGGAGACAACCACAATATCAATCTTTCCAACCTTTTCCTCAGCCAGCCCCAGCACAGGATCCGAATCTTTTTCGGACACGCCAACGAGCATACCCGCGTTGAACATGGGTGATGATCACCAGGGCCCTGGTGACAATGATACCCAAGACCGCTTGAACATTGAACCTATACCAATCTACAATTTATCCAAAATAACCCTGTCACCTGTGGAATTGAGAGTCCTTCAGAAAGGGCTATCCTTTGTGCCTTTAACCATACAGGATCCTGTGGACACTAAAACTGAGGTCCTACAGTTCCTCAGAAAGGTTAGGCTGAAAGCATTCTTTACAGACCAGGAACAACAGATGGACTGGAATGTTAGTGGTCTCAAATTGAAGTCCACTTTTTGCCCCGATGCTGCTAGTATGCCAGACGAAGTGATACTCTTTGAGAATCAGGTACTAAGGGAGATTGACAGATTGAATAAAAAGAAAATCTCTTATAGATTCAACTTCTGGAAAGAAGATCGCCAGGCATTGATCAGTCTAGCTAATAACCCTTTAGCAGTGATAAAACCTGCCGACAAGGGCGGAGGCATTGTGCTTTGGGATAGTGATGATTACGACAGTGAAGTAATGAAACAATTGAACAATCCCGCACACTATCGCAGAATATTAAATAGCCCCGCACCTATGTTGAGAGCTAAAATTCTACACCTGACGACTGAGGCTTTGGATCTGGGATACCTTAGCAAAAAAGAGTACGAGTTTTTGAACACTTCTGAACAAAGAACACCTATGATATATGTACTCCCAAAGGTGCACAAGGACGCCCTTAAGCCCCCGGGACGTCCGATTATTGCGGCATGTGGGTCAATCTTGGAGCCCCTTGCCAAATATATCGATACGTTCCTTAAACCATTTGTGAGTACCACCAGGGCTTTTGTGAGAGATACGATGGATTTCATACATAAGGTGGAAGACTCGGTGTTCGACGGTGACCAACAATTGTTGGTCACCCTCGACATCGAAAGTCTGTACACTAATATACCCCAAGACGAGGCATTACTTGTGATGGAATTGGTCTTGGATCAGAGAAGTAGACCTCACCAGGTCCCTACGACGTTTATTATAGAACTGGCTAAAATCTGTCTCAAAAATAACTTTTTTTCATTCAAGGACTCCCTGTATTTACAACTTAAGGGAGTCGCAATGGGGTGTTGCTTTGCACCTGAAATAGCTAATTTGGTGATGGATCAGTTCGAGGAGGTGTACGTCTTCGGGGTGGCGAATCCATTTCGACATTTGTTGTCGAGGTGGGTTCGCTACATCGATGACGTGTTCCTCATTTGGAACAGCAATAATGAGGAATTGACTCTCTTTTATGAGTGGCTTAATTCATGTTCCGCCGATTTGAAATTCACCATAAGTGTAAGCAACGATAAAATCAATTTCCTTGATGTCTGGATCTTTAACAACGAAGGAACCTTAAAAGTTAATCTCTTCACCAAACCTACGGACCGTAATACGCTTCTAGAGTTCAGTAGTGGCCATCCTAGGAGCCTTAAAGAAAACTTGCCCTATGGGCAATTTTTGCGCATTCGTCGCAACTGCTCCAATAGAAGGGATTACTTCGACAATGCAGAGATCTTAATGAAAAAACTCTGCAACAGAGGGTACCCCAGGAAGCTGATTAGAACAGCACTCAAACGGGCATGGTATACACCCCGCGAAAGTTTACTAACACCTAGAGATAAAAAAGAAGGTATTGCATTGACCTGTGTATTGACTTTCAATCCCAAAGTGAATAAGGTCAAACAGATTATTTAAAAAAACTGGAGACTAATAGACCATCTGAATATACCGAAACCTCTTTTTGCGTTTCGTAGAGGAAAGAATATAAAGCAGCATTTGGTTAAGGCGAACAGAATGCTACCACTCAAAAAAGACACTAGGGGTTTGCTGGGATTACCACCTGTAACTGGACATTATCGCTGTATGAACTGCTCTGTATGTCCTAATACTAGAGATCTGAAAGAAGTAGAGATCAATGGCCACACACATACGATACGTTCTTTTTCAAACTGTAACACCAAGAATTGTATCTATGTTGTCACCTGTCCTTGTCACCTGGCATATATTGGTCAGACGTCACAAGCTGTTAAAATGCGCATTGGACAACATAAATCACGCATAAGATGCAAGTACATTGGGGCGCCGCTTGTACAGCATTTTATGGAGGCAGACCACAATGAAGAAGACCTCTCTTGGGCAGTTCTGGTTACAATCATAGCCAAAAATAAAACAGATCTAGAAACCAAGCTTAATCGAACTGAAGCGAGATTAATAGAGAGATACCACACGTCTGAAATAGGTCTGAATGAACGTGATGAAATTTGGGCATTGATCTGATTTGTCATTGGTTCCTTCTTGAAGTTTCTCTGATTTTCTGCCTTTTTGCTGCTTCCTCATGCTATTTGATATAGACGATGAAAATAAGATTAATAGCAGTGTTGTATGTTTAGCACTATTGCAATGATTTTCATACTGACTTCTTTGTATATTCTTCTATGTATAGATAGTTTTTATACTCTTAGGAAACCAATTTTGGATAGCCAGTTTTCATTAAATTATCATGTGTGGTTTTTTTCCCCGCGTTTTTGTAAATAGGATAAATATGCAATATCCAGAATGGGAACCCAATTTGTGGAAATGCTTGAGCACTTTGTTTTTATTAGACTAATCTTTATTTCTTTTCCTCAGCTACTTGTGAGCATCTGTTTTGTTTTTGTTTTTAAATGATTATATTTTTCTTGTTAATCACACTTCTGCTCTGGAATGACTGTCTTTTCTTGTGTGTATGTACCAGCTTTTCACCTTTTGAGACGACCGGGACTGAGTTCTGCTGTTCCAGTATCCGAGTAGGATAATTATGGATCCGTGAGATAGCCGCGTAGGGAGATTTGTCCGTTTTTTGTGTCCATTTTGGGACTGACGCCCGTGTTGACGCTCTAGACGCGCCCTCTATAGGCGTGTGGAGCCCCGCCTTTCTTCGCCTTGAGATTCTTTCTCGTTGTAGCGTACACCGGCTGTCCGTGTCGCCGTGCTCAAAATACTGCAGGTATTGATTTTTTCCTTCTGTTCCCTGCACGGCGCATCTAGATAAATGTGATGCACCTGCCTGTTAGACCCGGTATTTTGTCAGGACCATGCCAGCTAGTGTGATAAGATCTACTTTGCTGCTAGTTTACCGGCACATTAAGTCTTAATCTATGCGACTGGTGTGAAACATAGATTGTAGTTTTACGATCTCCCCAGTCAGTGTGATAGGTCCGTAGTTGTGGGATAATGGTCTCTTTGTCTATCGGGCAGTTTCCTCAAACACGGGGGAAATGGGAGACCCACTTTTGGCTGGTTAACTTGTACTATGTATAGCGCTTGGACTTTTGAATAAGCGTTTGTTTCCCGCCTCCATGGGACCTGTTTATTTCCCGTTTGGCTGAATGCTTGTGTTTCCACTTAGTGCCCTAGACGTTGAGAGTGTGCATATGAGACACAGGCACATATTATGATTGTTTACCACTATGGGATTCCTTGGTTCTCTGTGCGCGTTCTTCTCACGCAACATGTTTGTGTTTTTTATCAGTAGAAACAGAGGCCCTGGTACCCCTTTTGTAATGGATGACTTCTCCTTTCTATCTCCCTTTTCCCTTGCTTGATGATCTTACGATGGCAGATAGGACGTGTTATTCAAGCCACGCCTGCCCTCCTCTTGCCTTATCCAAGTGGACTGTCTGTTGTTATATATAAAGGTATGTCAGACTTACGAGTATGATACTTTCCATTTTGTAGAGTCCAGATTTTTTATTACTATGATGGGATTTCTCTGCCCAGTTCCTCATGGAGTGATGTATCTATAGCTTTTTGTCATATGTCCCCTCTAGGATAATTCCTTGTACTGGGGTTTGAGAGTGATTCCTGCCCCTACCCCCCACCTTTGTGTGGGCGGTTATGTCTGCTGGCTGCCGGCATCTGCCCTTGACGTCACGAGGACTTTATGAATAGGTATATAGATATATTATATATATATATTTGACTGGTCGGGTGACGGGACTTGAGTTACGGAGCGTTGGATTCCACTATGGGGAGATATTGAGTAACTATGCCTGGTGCACCTGGTGTTTCTTGAGACGTTTGCTTTTTCTCTGAGAGATGCGGTTTAAGGTTTCTTCTATATACATGTAAGTTTATGCATTTCTCTTTCCCTCAGTATGCTTGATGTTTTTTTGCACACGGGTGGTTCATATATTGTGTTTTGTTTCTTGACTTTCCTTGGCCTTTTTCTTTCACTTCATTCGTGGATATATATATATAGACCTTGCATTTCCACGCATGGGGGAGTTAATGTTTTTAATGCAGCTTTGATATGATTTAAGTTTATGTATCCGTATTTCAGGAAGATGGTATAATATATGTGTATAATTGTCGTTACCAGAGTACCCATTGTCCTGATGAAGCCTACATCATCTGGCTGAAACGCGACCGCGACTGCGTCGACACCTTTTATTTCAATTGGAGTCCCTTGGTACCAACAAATAATTTGTTTGATTTATGTCTTGGCACCAACACAAATACAGTCTGGGTTGATTCAGTAACCCCCAGGTGCTTTTCTTTTGGGACTACCATTGTTTTGTGCTCTCATTATAAATTGAGTTGAGGCACTGATTCGAATTAGGATATATATATATATTTTGTTTATATATATCTTGTGTTTGGGGTACATAGGTATTTGATATTGTAAATGTGATGTATATTTGTATATATGTATATGTGATATTTCGTAGATAGATTGTCGGTTATTGTGCTTTCCTTGATGCCAGCTCATATGTGTTGATGAATTTATATATGTATATATTTCATGTTTAATTTCTGTTTCACAAGAGAATTAATTGTTTCTTGTTCGAGAATTAAATTTGGATCAATCCCTTCGATACCCTTTGTTGCTACTTTTTCATCCTAGGATGTCCCCTGCTCAGGTATGGGAGGGTTAAGTGGGCAGAACCCCTGACCTTTTTTTTTGCTAGTATTTTCCTCCACACAACACTGGTGCATTCTGCAGTCGACTGGATTATTTTTTGTTTTGAATGTTTAGCTGAAATGAAACCTGATGTGAGACTTGGTTCCATATATCCGATCTCTATTGCTAAGTGAGGCATAAAGGCTGGTGGGTGGAACCAATATGTCACATAATGTACTTGCGCTCAGTAATAGTATAATTACAGGTCTGGTACTTCAAAGGCTCACTGTGAGTATGGGAGAGTAAGTACTTCCCACTTTAGTCGGGGTTGTTTGCCTCCCCATGCCAGCCAGATAATTTGTGTTCGCAGTGTCTTAAAGAAAACTCTTCTGGGGTTGCATGGGATATTAGTAAATAGATAAAGCATTTTTGGGAGCATGATCATTCTTATTAACCCTTTTGATGCTCATGACGAGCTCAGCTCGTCATGAGGCACAGTTGAGCTGTGCTGATGACGAGCTGAGCTCGTCATGAACAATGGTAAATCTGCAAATCCAGCAACGGGGGGGAAAACCTCTAGCAGCCAAGGTGTTAATGATATCCGTCCTGCCATAGAGAGTGGCCTTGCAATCCAGTAGAATATGGAGTCTGCTATAGTGTCTATGGCACTACCATAGTTAATGCACATCATCAGTGTGCTCTTATCCCTTGTCACATTTAAATACCTAGGTATTTAACCTCATCTCGTTCCATTCTAGAGGTATTCCAGTGTATAGGGCGTGACTTTGTCTGTGAGAGGAAATATACTTGATGTTGTCCAATTTATATGGATGCTTGAGTACTCTCCAAATTGGATGCGCTCTCGCAGCAAGGGGTTCATGTTTTCCTGAGGGTCTTTTACATAAAGAGTAATGTCATCTGTGTACAGAGATATTAGAATATCTCTGGAGGCGTACACTAATGCTCAATCTTTTTGGTGTTGTCTTAGTTTAGCTACTAAAGGTTCAATTACCAATGCAAATAGTATGGGGGACGGTGACAAGAGGTTTGCGATATAGGAGCTCTATCCATCGTAAAAAGCCAGGGGGCAGTCCCATGCGCTGCAGTATTCCACTGAGAAAATCCCACGCCACAGAGTCAAATGTTTTGGTGGTCACCGCAGCAATATCAGGATCTATGTCCTGTAAGACCTCAAACAGGGTTCTAAGATTGTGTGATGTCGCTCGACCTGAGATAAACCAGCCTGGTCCGGCAGAACAAATCTATCCATCAGTAAGTTTATCCTGTTGGACAATACCTTAGCGAGAATTTAGGTATCTCTTTTTATCAGCGAAAGTGGCTTCTATGACTCGCAGTACTCTGCCAATTTACCTGCCTTGAGCAGAGAGGTGATCATCCCCTCCCTCATTGTCATTGGGAGCAGCCTGTCTTCATATGCTTCCTCATACACCTTCTTGAGCATATTGGCTAATTGCATAATGTATGTCTTATAAAATTCTACTGGTAGTCCATCCTATCCGGGGGACTGCCCTGAGCCCATCTGCATAATTGCAGTCGTAATTTCATCCAGTTCAAGTTCGACCTCAAGAAATTCCTGTTGGGAGTTCCCCAGTCATGCCAATCCGGTGTCCGCAAGGTATTGCGAAAGATCAAGAGGCTGTGTCCTCTGTGAGGTGTAAAGGTTGGAGTAATATGCTGTGAATATATTTAGTAAGTCAGCCGCTTTCCTGTGTATGTTTCCTTCAGGATCATATAATTCTGCTACAAAGTTGGAAAATTGAGGCTGTCTTACATGGTCCGCAATAACCTTCCCTGGATGATCCCCTTCCCCATATGGCGGGGCTCTGTGATATTTACTTCTGAATTTACACTCTCGATCAGTTGTGTCCTTGTATTCTGTAAGTTTGTCTCGCAAAATGACTTTTATGTGTCCCTCACTGTTTGGCTCACTTGCTTTCTGTTCTATCTCTTTTATGTCCTTCTCCAGCTTGTTAAGTTGTGTATGGATGTGTTATATTTCCATGGTTTCTACCTTACATCTTCCCTGTTTCTATGCCTCTGCAGTTCAGCCAGTGAGAGTAGAATGGAATGTTAGTGTGAATGTGATGTCATTGGAATGTTTGGTATGCTGTGGCGCTAGAGAGCAGCAGCAGCAGTGAGCAGCGAGCACGGCACGGCGGCAAGCCAGCAAGTGCCGAACCCTGGGAGAAAAAAAGCAGAGAAAAGCCGAGAAACCTGAGAAAAGAAGGAGAGTCAAGAGGCCTGAGAAACCCGAGAAGCCCACGAAGTTGAAGCAACGGGAGTCGCGGGAGAGCCGCGGGCCATAGCCGCCTTGCGAGAGGAACCCAGGCAAGGCCAGGCTAATTCGGGCAATTTCGGGCAAATTTGGGGACATTCGGGTGACGCTTACACCCACGCCTACACCAATGCCCACGCCAAGCCCGAGCCCGAGCCCGTAGAGCCCGTAAAACGGTTGAATCGAATCAGGACTCCACCGTGCCCCCCCCTTCCTTCCTTGGCTGGGGGAGGACGAGTAGCAAGCGGCAGTGGCGGCGACAGACTCCCTGACTCCAGAGGCACTTGGTGAACAATCGGGCACCCAGCCAATCGGCTCGCAGCAGGCAACAACAGCGATTCCCTGCATTTCCTAGCTGACGGGAGGAGGACATAAGGAGGACAGAAGAGAGCAGAGGCAAGCAGAGACGCGAAGCAGCGGGCAGGAGGCAGTCGAAAGGAGCAAGGTGAGAGCGCAGCCCCGCAATAGTTCAGTCTCACCCGTACTCACCCGTACTCACCAGTGCCCACCTGCATTCGCTCCGGACTGCCAGCACCGTAATCACTGCCCACAGACTCATAGTGCGCAGCGGACTCCTTTAGCACTCCCCAGGCATTAGTAGCAACCCACTGTAACCCACTGTTAGCTCCAGGATCAAGTAGGGCTCAGCGGGCTCAGAGGAAGGGAGTATGTATGTATGTATATGTATAAACTATTTTGTAGCGCGCTCCGTTACTTGAGAGTATCCTGGCGCGAGAGTAAAGAGTCGGTCAAGTCAGTAGGTGGGCACCACCCTTGCCGTGCCCTGCGCTGTGCTGCGAGGAGTCCAGAGGAGAAGAGGGGGGCACAAACAGCATCAAACAGCGGGAGACAGCCCGCAGCTCAGCGGACCAGCACAGACTGGCACAGACCGGCAGACAGTCAGCGAGGAAAACCAAACTGAAGTACCAGGCACAAGGACGAAGATCATTTGCGGGAGGAAGAGGGAGCCAAGCTCTCCCATTAGCTGGCTAAAAATCTTATAACCTCGCCATCAATCCCTCACACACTGCCGTGCTGACCCGTATAGACCCGTATTGACCCGTATTTGACCACGCCAGGACGCCAAGACCCTAGTACCCCCTCATCAAGGTTCAGGGGGGCAGGGGGGCAAGGAGCGGAAAGAAGCGGGCCCGAGCCCCAATCGGGGAAAAATGAGATCAGGGAGAATGCGACACCCGGTGAAAAACAAAAAGCCCCCAAAAAAACTAAAGAAGTCAAACGCAGAAGACAATCCTTCGGGGGCCAAATCTAGTCCAAGGGAGAGGTTGGACTCAGCACCAACCCCCGAAATGACATCAAACCTTACAAGAAAATCGGGGCTCCTAAAATTCTTTTATCTAAAGGACCCTATTGCTGCAATTTACGCGCCAACAGTTGAGGCCAGCAACTTGCCAAACCCTATTTCTCCAATTAACGTACTCTCTATACCGGATAAAAGCCCGCCTAACATGACCGATGATCAACAAGGGCCAAATCTCCAACCACAATCCAAGGGCCCTACACCCAAGGGAAACTCAGCGATTGTTACTGCACAAGTACATCATTCAAACCACTACTTAGGGGAAAAAGACCACACCGAAACCCCAAAGGACACTGTGGTTGATCCCATCACAAAGGATAGCAGTCGGAATATAAATAACAGCACAACACTTACCGACCTGGTTGAAGTAATGGATCTCAAAGGACCAACTAGGCCGAATGAGGGACAGGCAAGCCACAGCACAACACTTACCGACCTGGTTGAAGTAATGGATCTCAAAGGGCCAACAAGGCCTAACGAGGGACCGGCAAGCCATAGCAATTCTCCTTCAGTATCCCCACGTGACGGAGATCCATGGCAAAAAACGCTGTTTCTATCTAATGACTCCGAATTGGAAGAACTAACGGAGAGAATATCTACGTACCTAGACACTCAAGGCAGAGCACTACGAACTGAGCCGAGTCCAAAAAATCAGTAACCGAGTCTAGGTTTGGCAATGTCTACCCCACGCTGCCCAGTGGAAAAAAGAATTCATCATAACCTCACTATAAATGACATTAACATCATGTCAATAAATGACCTTCACTCAAATCAAACCGCACCAATAAATATTTCATCAGGTAGCTCGATGGACACAGACACCAAAGATTCAAACAAGACACAAGGAGATCAGCCGTCCACATGGATCAGGACCTTATTAAGTTCTTTAGGTAATGCCATAAAAGTCCTGAACTATCAATCAAATAAAATGGAGGTGCAGATTGACCTCATCACCTTAGTGGCGGGCCATATCGCGGGCTTAAACACAAAATTGGACGCACTTTCATCACTAGTAATACACCAGGGGAAACCAGATGCCCACACCGGCCCCAACAAACAAGAGTGTTATTGTGGTTGTGGTCTCATAATCGAAAAATTAGCAAGCTTGCCGGCTATCCTGATGGACATCCTAGGGGAGGTAAGACACTCCCGCAATCCGGCTGAAAAAACAACCAATCTTACTTCGGAAAAACCACACGCTCTCCACAGGTCAAGCACAAAGGAGCACTTAAGCAGCAACCTGCAAAAGGATTCAGAACACAACCCGAGGGAAGTGTGGCCAGAAAGATCAGCACAAGACCTGGAAATAACACAGCTCAGTCAAAAATCCTTTAAAGGGGAAAAAATAGCAACCAAGAGACAAAAGAAAAAGGCCAGGAAAGCCAGATTAAAGTATAAACAGCAACAAAACACAGAACTAGGCAACTTGTTTCCGATTACCCCTCAGGAATCCAACCCCACTTTACTGACCACGCCGCAAGGCGGCAAGGAGGGACCAAATCAGCTACCAGACAAACTAGACACCCAAATCCTCTTGAGGGATGGAGAATCAAGGCAGAGAGCGACAACAATACCCGCTAATCAATCCAGCACAACGAATTCCACATCAGCTACAGCCCATAGTGATCAAAGAGAAACAAGTTCAGTCTTAATGAAAGACCACAACCCAAGGCAAGGAACCACCGACTCTACTCATATCACTGATAACGGAGGCCCTGAGCAAACAACGCCCAGACAAGCCATGGGAGAAAACACTGGCATACAAAGTCCGTCTAAATCGGTCAACCATCACGGTCCGATTCCCCCAGAACACAGTTCAGCCCCTTGAAATTGGTAACATCTTTAAACGAAAATGCAGGAGGAATTTCAGGACCAAAGTCGAACACCGCACTAGCCCGCATGTGCGTCACTGTTTCGGAAAATGAGTGCACCTGCGCCCTACTCCAAATGCGGCACAATCCTTTGCCAAACGAGCATTACGATCCTGGACAAAATCAAAGCACAATAATCTCGACGAAGTCAGTGAAAATGGATCAGGAACGAGACTCCCCCTCCAAAAGTAGCAACTTTAATGAATCTACGAAGCGTCAACTGACCAAAACAGGCTTCCTGCAAGTCCCCAACGAACTCCCTCATCACTCTGAATCTCCATATCACAAGCTAACTTTTATTCAAGAATACCCATCAAAGGGGCCACAGGATACCCTTAATCGAGGCAACTTGCTAAAACTGTTTCATGAACCACCAGCAGTAAGTGAGATAACATCACAGGACCTTCTGGCTGTCGAATTCAAAAGAAACCGTCATAACACAGACTCCGAAGACACCGTCACAACTTGGGCCTCAAAGGCCATCGCAGATAAGATATTCTCCACAAAAGACCATTTTGAAACATGGGGAATATCGATTGTACGAAACACACGCCCAAGATATCCATTCCCGTTACAAAAAAGTACCCGCAAAGAAACAAAGGGGAACGAAAAAAAAGGTTCACCCTTCTCCTGTCTACTAGGTGCATGCGCTACCTCACCAGCTGCATCAAGTTCAATGGATGGGGTAACCTTGAAAGTAAATAGGCAACCAACTAGTCAGCAAGGCCGGGACAAAATGGATTGGTCCTGGGCTCCCACGGTCTTGAGTAATAAGGGTCCCTAACAGGGAGAAAATGTTTTCAATGACTTCATGTAGGAGGGAGGAAACGCAGAGCGTTAAAAAAACCAACAAATCTCTCAGTTAGTTCATGGAACGTACATGGCTTCCAAGAAATGGAGCTGGACCATGACACACAAGCCTTCTTTTCCCAACAAGATGTAATCCTGATTCAGGAGTCATGGAAACTATCACCCACAGTAATACCAGGATTCAAGGCCCACCACATCTTGGCAGAAAGACTCTCAAACTTTGGGCACCCCCGGGGAGGCCTATCAACTCACATAACTCAAAAATATAATTGGACATCGGAAGCACTGGACGTAGGTCTTAATTGGGTGCAAGTGACTAGAATCACAGAAACTCTGACAGTTGGGCCCGAACAGTGGCAAACCATAACTCTCAACGTCTATATCCACCCGGAACGGAAGTCACACCAAGAAAAACAAACAAGCCTAATGTCACTGATAAAACTGATGCAATAAACCTATTCAGGATGTTCATTATTAATCTCTGGGGACTTCAACTGCGACCTAATCGGCAAAAACAGGGCCAAAGGAAACATGCCACCGCCCAATGGAGGTCCGAGGTTAGCTTCCGACCTAAGAGAACCAGGTCTGATGATTCTGAACGGTAACATGAGGGGGGACAGGCCGGCAGGTATTACGTACCTGTGTAGAAGGGCCCACTCAACAATAGACTATACAATAGTAAGCGACGACCTAGTTCCAGGCATCGAGACTTTCCAAATTGCTCAACTACCAGATAGTGACCATTTCCCCCAAATAACTACCTTAAACACCACGCCCACTCTGGCACCGAACATGTCTTGTCTACTTCATCAAGCATCCAAATTCAACCTAAAGAAATTGAAATGGCGAGGAGAAGGGCTGGAAAAATCGCAAAATCTTCCTATAAGGAAAAGCTATGGCATAAACTCCTAAGTTCAGGAAAACATCCTAACAGTCGTGACTTTTGGGGCATTATTAACAATCTAAATAAAGGATCTAAACTCCATCAGGAAGCAGGAGTTGGAGCCGACTCTTGGTCCCAGCATGTACAATCCCTATATTGCACAACAACAGCAGGTCTCTTGAACGACATAAGGTCAACAAATTTAATTGAGGAGGATCAGACGGGAATTAACAACACAGGTACAAAAGGACTAGGGACGAAGGGGGATTCAAAAGAGGAGACGGTATTCCCGGAATTAACCACTAGAGGGGAACTCTGTAAAATCATTACAAGACTAAAGGCTGACGGAGCAGCAGGCCCGAACGGGCTGCATAACGCCATCTTCAAACACGACCCGGAATTCTGGGCAGATACCCTAATGCCACTTTTCAATCATATTTATAATGATGCCCAGGTACTTGGAAGGGTAACGTCATTCACCCAATATTTAAACATGGCGACCATCGTAATCCAACAAACTACAGGCTTATATCTTTGATCGATGTAGAAGCAAAGCTTTACACCTCCTGCATCCTCTTAAAGCTGCAAGACTGGATTGAAGAATCAAACAGAATCCCATTGTTCCAGACAGGCTTCAGGCGGAAAATGGGAACAATCACCAACCAAACTTGCCAGTCTTACTAGCGGACAGAATGGCAGCAAATGATGCACGGTTGTACACCTGCTTCGTCGATATTAAATCCGCCTTCGACAGAGTTAACCGAGCGCGTTTATGGGGCAAACTACAGTGTTGGGGGATGCTGACCAAACTGTTAAAGGCAATAAAAGTTCTATACCAAAACACATGGGCAAAGGTGAAATTGGGAAATGGAGCTTATACCACGAGGAATATACCAACGTACCAGGGCCTAAAGCAAGGTTGCGTTTTAGCACCCACCCTTTTTAATCTTTTCCTTTCCGACCACGCAAAAGTGCTGGAGACGGACGAAGTTCACCCACCATCATTGGCAAATCATCGAATTCCTTGCCTGCTATATGCAGACGATATAGTATTGCTGAGTAAAACCCCAATTGGTCTACAAAGAGCTCTAAACATACTGGCAGCATACTAAAAGCAAGAGGGTCTGGACTTAAGCAAAGAAAAAACAAAAGTGGTCCGTCTGGTAGACCCAAACAAAATTAAGATATACATGGATGGTGAACGGGACAAAGGTGAAAGAAAAAGGGTCGTACAAGTACCTCGGAATTACAATATCTCAGGGCATAAAACAAACGGGGCACAAAACTGCAATACGCGCAAAAGCCCAAACCCTAATTTTCGCTTACTGTCTACTAAAAACAAAAATGGACTGTCCAAATTACAAACACCTGTTGAAGGTCATGTCAGCACAAATTTTACCCTCTCTGTCTTACGGTCTAGTTACCTGATGTGGCAAGGAAACAGACTTACTAAATGATCTCCAAACCAAAATCTATAAAGCAGTTTTTAATCTGCCAAAATGTGCCTCAGCCTCGCAAGTTAGGCACGAATTTGGTCTGCAAAACCAGAAATACAGGAGCATGAGCGGCTTCGTAAAACTGTGTTATAAACTCAGATCTGCAGACCCGGAATCCATGGACTGGCTAAACTGGGAAGTTATAAAAAATCAAGGGGAGACCGGAACCCCGTGCTCCTGGGGAAACTACCTGAAAATCCGTGTAAAAGAGCTGGAGATGGAAGCCGCATGGGAACCTGCGACGGATAAAGCAAGCATAAGTAGATTGGCCAACACGGCAGCAAGGAAGAAATCTTTTCAAGAAGATAAAGGGACACTATTAAAACGGCGACACAGCAGGACCATTATCAATTCCTTCAAAGCAGGATTACCACACGCTTACTTAACCTCCCACTTCAACGAGCACTTAAAAAGAGCTTTTACAGATTATAGGATGGGCATGCACATCTCAAAGGATCTATTACCATCCTGGAAAGGTAACCACCAGACTGAGCAATGCAGACTATGCGGTTACAAAACAGAATCACTAGCTCATTTTTTGTGTGTCTGTCCGGCACTTATGGCTCAAGGGCAACGACTATTAAAATGTATTTGCAACAAGCTAAATATCCGCACCTGCAGACAAGCAGTAACTTGCTGGTTGGGAGGGAGTTCTATCATTATGGCTTGCCGGGTAACAAAATTCTTGGCAGAAGTGAAAAAATGTTTGAGCCAAGTAGAATAAGGAGAAGGTTAAGAAGCGGGACACCAAGGCTGCCTTAATTGTAATGACTGGAAAAGTTCGCACTAACAAGCAAAAACACTTTGATGTTCCAAGACAGCGGTAGTATCTCCAGAAGAAACTTTTAAAACACTGTTTCACATCATTTTTAACAAAGGAGGAGACTTAATTTTAGTAAACATATTTACATTTCGTATTATTATTTATCATGTGAAAATTGTAATAATTTTAATTAATTATGCAATAAACCTTTTTGACTTTTGGTATGCTGTGACTGGGACTGTCAGTTGGATCCTGGGCTCAGCATCAGAGAGGCTGCTCCTGGTGGGGTTTGATTACATCTTTACTGGAAACCCTATCTAACCATCTAAGAACAATAAACTTATCATCTGTAACCTAACCAAGTCTACTGGAACTCCTTACTACGGCACAACATATATTGGCGACAAGGGTGGGGATCAAAACTAATCGTGAGGACCTTCTTCAAGTTTCTTACAGGTACTTTTATACAAGTTTCTACTTAAAACGAACCTTCGTAAGGATTTTACGCCCTCCTGTCCCACCAATGTCCAAACTCACCATGCCCATGGACAAGACGTAAGTTTCCTGCTACCTGCTACTTCGTGCCTGATTTTTACTACCTACTTTTGACTGGGCACAAGTTTCCTGCTACCTGCTACTGCCTGCCTGATTTCTACTACCTGCTTCTGACTGGGCGCAAGTTTCCTGCTACCTGCTACTGCCTGCCTGATTTCTACTACCTGCTTCTGACTGGGCACATGTTTCTTGCTACCTGCTTCTTCCTGCCTGATAACTACTGCCTGCCTCTGATAAGGCGTATCATTGATGCTACCTGTTTCTTTCTGCTTGATTCTGCTGCCTGCTTCTGACTCAGCGTATGTTTCCTGCTCGTTGTTTCCTGCTGCCTAAATCCTGCTGACATTGACACCCTGCTGCCACTTGTCAGGTGTATTGTTGTAAATAGCTTTATCTGTTTAGTCTGTTTTCCATGTTTCTTGTTTGGAACTTTTGTGTGTTCCCAATGTTATGGTTCTATATGGAATTCTAATGGTGTCAGTTGGTGCTTGGCCAGATGGTGATCTGCTCGTTTATTCAGTGCTGCGAATAAACTTCACACCTTCAAGAAGTTCCTGCTTGATTCATCTTTTCTGTTTACCACATTTTTGGCGACAAGGACTTAAGTGTGTATCTGGCCAATATATTGATGATCAACGGCGCAGTGGCAAACGATTTGAAGTAATTACAGAATAGACGGAGCAGTCACTACATGAAGAACTCTGCGTGCAGTAAGACGTTTCTACTTCATTCATTAGAAGGTTTAACGTCGTATATGACTTCTGGCAAGGTGAGCGTTTGTATATTTCGGCACGATTTAGGTGCTTTGAATTTAAGGCATCACTCTTGTTGCTCGGTTACCGTTTAGTGACTGTCTAACTACGTAACCAGCATCGTGAACTGTTGTCATAACAACAAAGTTAGCGTCTCGCGCTATTTAATTTCAAGCGCGTCCACAGCAACGTCAAGTACGTCGCGTGAAGATCGACTTTAGACCTTTCTGACGCTGCTCGTCAGACGTGTTCAGCCATCTTGGATCTTCAGTTTACATCGGAAATCCAACGCGTCCTTCGTGTGTTTTAGCCTGTATCCTGTAACGCTGCTTCTAACTTGGAAAAAGGACTTTGATCGCTATATTTTGACAGCTGTTGGTGTGGAGAATTACTACTTATTGTCAATATTTTCAACAACAAATATATATTAGTAAGACTTTAAGACTACAAATAGATTATTTTACTATCTTTACTCTGACATTAATATATTGTGTTTTAATCCTGTAATCTTTTAGTCTTAATTTTTGAAGTTCAATATTGTCACAACAAGTTAATGTGGCACTCCCACCTCAGTTCCTCAGTGAACCCAGAAATCCCTCTACTGCCTGGGAAGATTGGACTGTTATGTTTTACAATTATATTGAGGCATTAGATGGGGAGGATTTTTCTCCAAAAAGGAAAAAGGCACTCTTGATGACAACTTTAGGTAAAGAGGGACAGCGTGTTTTTAAGTATTTACCTCAAGTTCTGCCTTCTGGATCACAATCTCCTCTTGATGAATTCAAGGAGCGCATCGCTAGACTTGAGACTAGATTTGCGAGAGAGGAAAATCTTGTTTTACAAAGATTCAAATTTTATAAAAACAAGCAACGTGAGGATGAATTCATCGATGACTTTGTTGCACGTTTGCGGGAACTCTCTGTCAAATGTAATTTTGGACAGATGACTGAGGAACTTATTCGTGATCAACTGATTGTTCAGTGAAACAATCGCAAGATACAGGAACGCCTATGGGCTGCCAAGAACCCTACCTTAAAGGTCGCAATTGAACTTGCAAAGATTGTAGAAGAAAGTGAAAAATGTATGAAAGAACTACAAAAGAGTGGTTTAGAACTTAAAGTTGCTGAAATTTCCAATAAGGTTGTAGTTTCTAGTGATAACAGTGATAGTGAAGGTGGTGCTGTTGCTCTAGTTAGGAAGAAAGGGTATGTTTTGCAAAGAAAAAATATGAGCCAACAGTACAGCAAATCACAATCTAAAGTGTGTTCAAGGTGTGTTAGCAATACTCATGCTTCGGATGCGAAATTCTGTTTTGCTAATAATAAGGAGTGCTTAAAGTGTGGCAAACAAGGCCACTTTGCTAAAATTTGCAAAAACAGAGGGAATTCTAGAGTGACAGTCATAAATGAGTATGGTGAGTTGAATGGTGATGTTAACAAATTACTTGTTATACAGGATTCTGTTTGTGCTTGTCAGGACAAAAGGAAAATAATCCCTAAGGTGGTATTTTTCCCTCTGGTTATCAGGGTGAAAAAATAGATCTTCTTGGGTATTTTGAGAGCGAAATTCTTTTTAAGAATAGATCTACTCGGGGAAAATTTTATATTTCTGTTAATGGCCCAGCTATTTTAGGTCGTATCCATCAGTATGACATTCATATTGTAGTAAATCCCAGAGCAGAGGAACCTGTTATGATTGTGGATGATCTCACTTTGAATGATATTCTACTGAATTTCAAACATATTTTCAGAGAACAATTGGGGGTATTGCAAGGCTATGCCCATAACATTTTGTTGAAATAATGTAGCATCCCTGTTCAGCATAAGGCAAGAAGGGTACAGTTTGCAGTAAGGAGTGAAGTCAAGGCTGTTCTGGAGGAAATGCTTCGGGGTGGGATTATTGAACCTGTGGAGGCATCCTGTGATTTCTCCTGTTGTCATTTTTCAGAAGCCTGATAACAAGATCAGATTCTGTGAGGACCTTAGGTCTTTAAATAAGTGTGTGGTTGCTGACGTTTTTCCATTACCAAATATTGGGGAGCTTGTCTCTACTTTAAAGGGAGCTAAATTATTTAGTAAGCTTGACCTCAAACATGCCTATCACCAGATTCGGCTTGAAGAGGGGTCTAAGCACCTGACTGCTTTTATTACTGGTGAGGGGACTTTTCAGTTTACTAGGTTACCCTTCGGGCTGAATTCAGCCGCTAGTGTTTTTCAGAGAATGGTCTCTGAGGTGTTCAAAGGGATCGAGAAGGTTATCTATTTTCAAGATGACATATTGATTTTTGGTGACTCCATGGAGGAACATAATAATGTTCTTCAATGTGTGCTGCGCAGGATTGATGAGGCTGGCCTTACTTTGTGGAAGGAAAAGTGTGCATTTTTTGTTAATGAGATTGAGTATTTGGGTTTTTCTCTTTCGGCTGATGGGGTTAAACCCAAAAGAAATTTATTGGAGGCAACTGAGTTGGCTCCCTGTCCGGTTGATAAGGATCAATTGCGGTCCTTTATGGGCTTAATTGAGTTCTACTCCAAATTTGTGAGGGATTTTTCCACTAAGACTGCTCCTTTGAGGGGTTTACTGAAAAAAAGAGTGACATTTTCATGGACCAGTGAGCAAGAGTCTTGTTTTAAGTTGATTAAAAGTGAACTGTCTTCTGCTAATGTTCTCACACCATTTGATATTAAACGATCTTCTATTTTAATGTTCGATGCTACCGGTATCGGACTGGGTGCTGTTCTTCTTCAGCGGAATGGAAGCGAAGAAAAAACCATTGCTTTTGCTTCTAGACCTTTAACTTTGTCAGAATGTAATTATTCTGTAATTGAGCAAGAAGCACTTGCCGCTGTGTGGGGCACCTATTATTTCAGGACTTACTTATGGGGTACCAATTTCGTGTTGCGCTCTGACCATAAACCCTTGGTTAATATTTTGTCTCCCAGTGGTACTGGGAAGGGTTCACCCAGACTGGCCAGATTGGCGTCGCGTCTACAGGATTTTCAGTTTGATGTGCAGTTTGTTCAGGGTTGGAAAAATATCCAAGCTGATTGCCTGTCCCGTCTTCCCTTTCAATCTTTGGTTTGCGAGAATTCATTGGTGGAGTCTCAAGATGATTGTGCGATTGCTTTTACTGAGGATGTTCTGTTTCTTTGTGCTGGTTCGTTTTTTTGTGATGAGTGGTCCAAAGGGAGGGAGTGTGACGTAGTCTTAAACCAGGTTATAGACCTTATCATTAAGGGGTCTAGGAGGGAGAGTACTGTTGAACCCTCTGTGAGACCTTTTATCAGAATTTTGGATGAGTTATCTATTTCCAACAACAATGTCTTAATGAGGGGCAACAGGTTCATTCCTCCTTGTGCGCTGAGAGGGAAAATACTTGATTTAGCCCATGCGGGACATCTGGGCCAGATTCTCACTCAACGTAGAGTGAAGGAGAATTTCTGGTGGCCATTTATTGATGCTGATGCTGTGGAGTGTGTTGTGCGTTGCAGTTTTTGTAAGGAGGGTGAAAACATTTGAAGGTGGTTGGGTCTCAGAATGTAGGTAGCATTTCTTTTGAGAATCTACCGTGGCACACTATTTGTCTGGACTTTATTGGACCGATAAATTAGTAGCTTTTTGTTCAGCGTTTTGCGATTGTTATTATTGATTGTTTTTCTAAGTGGCTCACTGTTCGTTTTGTTAAGGAAATCACTACTGATTCTACAATCAGTTTTTTGAAAAGTGTTTTTCTTGATGAGGGGTTTCCTTCTGTTTTGATAACAGATAACGGTACACAATTGACGTCAGGAAAAATGGTTTTATTTTTGAAAGAGTGTGGGATTGACCATCATCGGACTAGTCTGTATAACCCACAGAGCAATGGTATGTGTGAGAAGTTTAATAGGTTGGGGAAAGGCATTATTCAGATGTCTGTCGAATTTGGATGTTTTTCTAATGATAAGGTTCAAGAGCTTGTATGGGCCTATCGTTCAACTCCCCATAAGCATAAGAGTAAATCTCCTTTTGAGTTGATGCGTGGTCGTTCTCCTGTGACAAAGTTAACACCTTCTTAGTTGAGAAATCAAGATAAGGTTTCTTCCATGAAATCTTCTTTTGATAGCGTTTCTTTACCGATTTCTGTTGGAGATCTTGTCAAAGTAAAGCCTGGCAGGTTCTCTAAAGGTCTATCGAAATTTAGGGGTCCTTTTTGTGTGAAGCGAGTTTTCCCTCATTTTGTTCTTCTCGATAATGGGTAGAAATGGAATTTTAGAAGGGTGGCACTGTATCGGAGACATTCTGATGTGTCTGTGAAGGGTACCTTACCTATCTCTGATTCTTTCAGCAATGGTTATGTTATCTACCCAGTCTGATTTGAGTTCTTGTCTTCAGGCTACTGTAAGGGGGAGGTGGATAGTGGTGATGCTTCTACTTCTACTTACTCTGGTGATGCTTCTACCCATAATAATGTTTCCAACCATGGTGTTTCTTCTGGGATCAGTTTGAGAAGTCCTCGTTCTCGCCGTCCACCTGTCTACTTAGATGATTATATTGATTAATCGTTCTTTTGTTTTCTTTCTCTGTTTTATTGATTTAAGGGAGGGAGATGTGTGGTAAATTGCTTTATCTGTTTAGTCTGTTTTCCATGTTTCTTGTTTGGAACTTTTGTGTGTTCCCAATGTTATGGTTCTATATGGAATTCTAATGGTGTCAGTTGGTGCTTGGCCAGATGGTGATCTGCTCGTTTATTCTGTGCTGCGAATAAACTTCACACCTTCAAGAAGTTCCTGCTTGATTCATCTTTTCTGTTTACCACATGTTTGCTCCCATGGTACTTCCACATCTACTTGGCTCAAGTGACAAATCTTTACTGTAAGTGCAGCTGCGTTTTCAGCATCTACTGCATTTATGTGGTGAGAGAATATTTTTTTTGCTGTGCCCCTTGTTTCTCACATGAACTCTGACTTGAACTTTGTGCTGCACATTAATTTCAGCTTTACCTTTCTGCCAATTTAGACTCTGTGCTCCCGCATGGATCTGGCATTTCTTTTACTTGTGGAACTTTTCACTCCAGCAATTTTCTCATGGATGTGGATTCATACTCTGCCATTAGTTAGCGAGCGTGAGAGAGGTGCTCCCTTTATTTTCTCGCCAGGGCGGATTTGTTTTACATCTTTATTAATTAATTTTCGACTCTGGTGTCAAGATGCAGCATTTGAATTTCCTGCCTTAGCGTGTGCACACTTACCGTTCTTAACGTGCGCCATCCGTGAGGACTCATCGGCTGGAATGCGTGCTCTTGATCTCGTGAGAGACCTGCCACATCTTCCTGTTGTCTCTGCAATCCATGTACGGCAGATTCCCAGCTGCTTGACCACGTTCTTCACACTGACGCGCCTGGAGTCATCCAGCGTGCGCCTTCCCGGCATGCCGCCATCTTGATTGGAGATTTCTCTGACCCAGTTGGTGTACTTCTTCATGGAGTTGGATGATCAGTTAAGTGTTTTGGGCACTTATTTCTTCTATGTATGCCCTGACAGCCTTTGTACTTAGAGATGTTGTCCAGCCACATTGCTGCATATTATGACTCTGTCAGGCATTTTACTATATTTTCCTGCTTCACTCCGGATTCTTCTTTCTGATTTCTATTTGATGTCCGTGGGCCACTTTTGAGTGGGGTATTTTGGGGAAATTGTTTTACAATCTTCAACCTCACCCTTTCAGATTAGAGATGCTTTGCAGGTCTCCTTAAATGCTGAACTTCAGGTTACACTAGTTACATATCCAACCTGTTTTTACCTCATTATTGGCTCCCATTACTACAGCGTTTTACTGTAATGCATTTTCATGTTTCTACTTATGTCTGCATTGATTGTTATTTGTGCCATGTTACATGCTATTGTGATATTAATGCATTTCTTGCTTAGCATGCAGGTTTTGATATGTTTTCTGTTTGTAATTTATTGTGGAGCATTTTTTCTTGTTCCTCTTATTTACAAGATTTTGCTTCATACGTGGTCTAACTTGAGGTGTGACTGTACTTTAGATTTGCTGTGCGGTACAGTTCATCTAGATCACATTTTCTCTACATTTTTAATTGTGGTCTAAGTTAAGGTGTGACTGTACTTTTGTTTTATGTGTGGTGCAGCTAAACTAGATCACACTTTCTTTGCTGCCTTTGACTTATAGTCTCTGCATTTTCAATTTGGCTCATGTGCAGTTTTTTGTCTTCAGGCATTTATTCTTATATGTGGTCTAATTTGAGCTGTGATTGTACTTTTATCTTCTGTGTTGTACAGATTACCCAGATCGCATTTTATTGCATTTACTGTTTGGGCATTCACTTTAATGTGTTTTCACCATTTTACAATTTTCACTACGTCTTTCTTTGGGATGATGTGTTAGGTGTAAGCCAACTGTTTTGCCTGTTATTTATTTATTATTGCTTTCTGTTTTGGGTGCTTGTCACTCATTGCTTACTTTTGTTTGTGTTGTTTACCTTCTTCCTGTTTCTGTGTTCAGTGGTTCCATCCTCCTCTGCAGTCTGGCCAGTGGGTGTAGTTGTGGTGGTTACATTGGTGCACTATTTCTTTGCGTTTTCGTGGTATACCTCTTTCTTGTTCATGTATTTCTTTTTCTCGGGTTGCTTTCCCGTTCTTTTACTATTTCTTCCATTTAAATCTTCGTGCTTCAATTTTTGCTCTGTTAAGGAAGGAGATGTGTGTCTTTTCTAGTTTTTTGATTTCCTTTACTCTATTTTCGTGTTTACTCATTGCATTTCTGTTTATATTTTGCATTTTCTTTTCCTTATTGCTTTCTTTTACATCACTTTTCTACTTGCTTATTTTAGCATGTTTTTTATAACTTATTTGCAATGTGCTATACTTCTTCTGGCAAGTTTCTTCAATATTACTGTGATGTTACTGCAATGTTACTAGTTATATTTGCTTTCTCTTTGTTCATTTTATAAAGAGGGAAGGTGTGTTATATCTAAGGTTTCTACCTTACATCTTCCCTGTTTCTCTGCCTCTGCAGTTCAGCTAGCGAGAGTAGAATGTTAGTGTGAATGTGATATCATTGGAATGTTTGGTATGCTGTGACTGGGACTGTCAATTGGATCCTGGGCTGAGCAGCAGAGAGGCTGTTCCTGGTGGGGTTTGATTACATCTTTACTGGAAACCCTATCTAACCATCTAAGAACAATAAACTTATCATCTGTAACCTAACCAAGTATACTGTAACTCCTTACTACGGCACAACAGGATGCCCCTTAGTATCCCACCACTCTTAGCGATACAGTGTCTTCACATGGTAACTTTAAATGCTTCCCTCACTGTGGTGACTTTGGGGACAGTGTCTATATTGCTTTAAAAAAATTCCTGTATCTCTTGCCCCATTTCTTCTTTAAAAATGGGATCCAACAGAATTTCCGGCTCAGTCGCCATTTACTATATGGAGGTTCGCACCTTGGGACCGAAAGTGTCAATTGCACTGAGGAATGGTCAGAATATGTACTCGCTAAGTGTACTGTCTGTTCTGCCCAAGAACTCATTCTTCTAATAATAAGCCAGTAGTCGATTCTCAAACATTTCAAATGTACTGCTGAGTTGTGGGTCCCCTCCTTCGTGGTGGGATGTAGGTATATCCATGCGTCCAAGAGGCAATTATCTGTTATGATCCCTGCTAGTTGAGTCTGTGCGGTAGTGTGGTGTTGTGTTGTCAGGTGTGTTCTATCCATGTTGGGCAAGACTGCTAGGTTGAAGTCGCCTCCCCAAAGAACATACGTTGCTCCTATAGAAAGTATTTTTCCCCATAATGCAGCAAAAAAATGGGGACCGTCAACGTTGGGGCCATAACAGTTAGCGGTGGTAACTACGTGGGAGCCTAAGCGGCCTTGGTGGTCTAATATCGACCTACCAGGGACAAATGGTGTTTTTTATTTTTTTAATGAGGGTCACCACCATACGTAAATACGTAGATTATGATGAAAATTAGCGGTGCGAGGCCCAACAAGCAGCGATACTTGGCTGCCCAACTGGGTCAAAATGGGTCTCCGGTAGGAGTGCTATTTGAATTTAGTGTCTGTCCAAGTATGCTAATATGTGCCACCTTTTATGAGGGTTATTTAACCCTCTTACATTCCAGGTGATGCATTGAATTTTGACTTGTGTTCCAGAATTACTCATGATACCATAAATGTGATAAGAAAATGTGTGGTGGTTGTGTCTCACTATGCATTTTAACCAACGTGCCCTGATCTGAGCCCCCATCTGGGGGTACTGATCTGATGCATCTGTGTTTCCCATCCCACACCGACGTCCCGAACTTGTTGGGTATGCATGTCCCACCCGTTCCCAATCTGGAAAGAAAAAACAGAACATAGCTTCTTATGCACAGGCATCATTAATGACTGCACTGATATCAAAGAGGTGATTCAAAGGGGGATCTCCCACTGAGGTACCACTAGGGGGAGAAGCACAACAGCCTTTATCCCGATGACCAGGGAGAGTGACCTCCGACTAGGGGAGGCGCATGGGAATGAGGGGGGAGATCCGGACCTTTAGTATGAATCTGTACCATTTAATAGCTAAGGAATAAATACAACCACATTACAATAAGACTATAGCAATACAATTTAAGAAATAGAAGGGGACACTTCTACTTCATGCAGAGAGCTCCATGCCCTTTACCGTACATCTAGCCACACCGGTGACAACCTCACCACTGCATCAATTGTCCCATACTGATCTGAGGCTTGCAGCAATTCGTAATTAGGATTGGTTAAGTGAACTTATGGATAGTGCAGTACATATCGACCCAACCTTTGCAGGCAAACTGCAAATTCAGTCTATTTTAGCTAGTGGTGATGAAGATCCTGGATCTGGATAGGCTTCGGGCGTCACCGGGTGGCGAGCTTTGGTACTGTTTCAGAAAGTCTTCAGCCTGTTTTGGGTTCTGTAAAGAATGTTGCTTCCCTTTGTGGAAAACACAAGGTCACACTGGGTAGAGTATGGCATATTGTAAATGGGCCTGTTGAAATTTCCTTTTCACCACTATAAATTTCCTTCGCATGTCTAGGACAGCTTTGGTAAAATCTGGATAGAAGCTGAGGGTGGTGTTTTCATATTCAAGCTTCTATTTTTTCCGGACCAACCGCAGCATCGCATCTCTGTCGCGGTAGTTAAGAAATCTTACCACAATGGGTCTTGGTGGTGCCCCCGTAGTGGGTCTCGCCGCTAATGTTCTATGCAACACATCACAGAGTAGCTGCTCCATATAGTCCTTCATGTGCCCTGTGTTTGTCGATTTGGTCAGATCAAGCCCACAGACGTTATTTAGGTATGAACGCACTTCCAAATCTTCATTTTTTGCTGCAATTACCCTCAGCACTTTCTCCCCCGGGAAGATCTGTTTATTATGGTTGGTCATGGTGTCTTCCAAATCTGGTCTGGTCTAAGCTTCCTTGATGCCACAGTCATTTTGTTTATCTTCTGGACTATCTTATCCATACACTTGTACATTGTGTCCATTTTGGATTTGAGGGAGGTCAGGCTACTCCTCATGGTGGGAAGTATTGTTTTCCAGTCATCTTCCTGATCGTCATGGGGGCCCTGCTTCAGATTGCTCCTCTTGCTGTGATCACGCTGATTTACGGGATTCAAATGGCAATTTTGACTGCTTTCTGTCCGTTTACCCAATCCTGTCTATGTTAGTCCACCGTACAAAGCACTGTACATTTTCAACGATTCCTGTCAGGCAGCTGCCCAGTCCAACGGCAGGGGTTATTAGTACGTGTAATGCACTATTCCTAAAATTGGTGCCATTCCTCAGTGATGGTGCTCTGCGCTAGCTAAGTTAATTTCTGGCTATGCCGCAGCAACAGCAGTAGCTTTGTGGAGGGGGTACCAGGGAGGCCAGGGCTGGCCAAGCATAGAAGGGGCGGCAGCGCTAGTCCACTCTCCAACTGTGGTCTGTGAGATAGGTTTATTTCACTTTGTCATATTCACCCCTATGTGTGAGGGCAGCTCACCTTCACACTTGCTCAGGGCCAGAGCAGAGAGGAATGTTTCACAGGGACAGCAAGTAGTAGCCTTCCTTCAGGTCTACCACACAATCGTTTTTATGTCCCGGGTCCTTGGCCTAGCAGCAACACAGAATATTTGCCCCCCTTCCTCACTCCTTTATTTGGCCCCTAGAGGAATTAAGGGGGGTCCAAATGCTGTCTTCCTGACCTAACCTGTGATCTCCAGGGGGCTCAAAGAATGCAGCTGATGTTTGTGTCTGGGGCCCCCAAACGGCGATGTCATGGCAGGTTCAGGTGATAAGGGGCGGAGATCACTGTTGTGCACCCCAGTCGTAGTGCGGGAGCCAGGAGCCATGAAGGTCTCACCGTAGTGTCTTATCTTCCAACCCAGCCGGGGGGACGGGGAGCACTGTCCGCGGGCAGTCTTTTTCTCTCTCCTGGACCTCTTGAGGCAGTTTCTCCTCACTTCTTCAGCAGCAGGGATACACATCAAGATCAGCTTTGTCAGATGTTTGCAGTCTGCATGACTTGCCCTTGGGACAGGAAGTGGAGGACTCGTGGCAAGAGCAACCTGCTCCTCCTGTGCAGCTGCAAGTCAAATTAGTTGGGGCACCCGTCCCAGGACTCCAAAGAGCATGTTGCTGTCTTCGGTTATGTAGGTGATCAGTTTTTCTCTCATTACATGGCATCCGCTGATAAATCACAGGACATAGGGAAGTTCCTGCAGCATTACAGCAAAAATCGTGAAGCGCCAGGAGCACGTTTCCTAAGTGGTATAGGGTGTTTAGGAAGATTTACGGCCCTGATCACCGGGCCTCAGCTTCAAGCGGCCATCTTGGTCACGATCCCCCTAGCACCTCATCAACGCATATCTAACAACAATTTACATTGTCTCTCTGTCTGGCCACATGCCTCACACTGCTTATCTATAGAAAATAATATCCTAGCCAAATGTTACTACCCAAGGCCCCTTAAAAACAGTAGGGGGCCCATTAGGATGGCGGGCGGATCGCCCCCGCCAGGCTGGCGGTAGCCACCGCCGGCCTGGCAGGGGCGATCCGCCCCTCATCCTACCCTTAATCAACCCCGCCATGACGGGGGTGACCACGGGGGACGGAAAGACCGTCCACCGCTTTTCCGCCCCGGTCTCCTTGCGGCCGGGGCGGAAAAGGTGTAATATGGTGGCGGTGTCTATTAGACTCCGACAGCCATATCATCATTGCCCAAAATAGATGCCTTGCTGTGGCGGCATCAAGGCATGCGGTCTTCACTTCGGGGGCCCCATGCGGGCCCCCAGAGTGAAGGACAGGTGGGAGGTGCACACGGGGGGTACCTGTGGTACCCCCCTACATTTACATTCACAAAGCGGCAGGCATCGCGCGGTGCCTGCCGCTTTGTTAATGTAAATGCAAAGGGGCATTTTTATCATTGTGGCAGGCGGTGCTGAGAGCACCGCCCTCCACAATGATGAAACTGCAGGATGTGCCCGCCACTGTGGCGGGCACATCCTAATACCCCCCACGGGACCCCTGCCGTTATGGAGGGCGGTCCCGATTTCCGATAGGATGGCAGGCGGACTAAGTCTGCCCGTCATCCTAATGACGCCCTAGGTGAGGAAATAATTTTAAATAAAAAGATTGGAAGGGCTGCAGATGATGAAGCATGACACCAATCTGGGTGTGTGAGGGCTCTTGATCCTAAGGTTTCAGATCCTCCGATCTGATGTCTCAGGTGCACCTGACTGCTTCTTCTCGTGCTAGGAACTGCATTCCCTGTGGTTTGCTTAACCTGTCTGGGGACGTGTATGCTGGACCTTCATTTGCCCTTTGTCCCCTCCTTGTAGACTCTGTTAAAATAAATACTACAACTTTGATGAGGCTACCCTTGATTCCAGTTTACACACTTAACTCATTTCAAAATTATACAAATGAATTATGTACCCATGTAGATATTACCATAACCCGGCTGTTGCATCTTTAAATATTTCAAATAATATCAAACGCAGGACACACCCTCACATTCCAAAAATTGTACTGATATACTCAACCTATGTGTAGGGATACTTAAGGTGTGATTTTCTAAGCACCTGAGTTGTACTTGTGTGTTGCAAGTCGACGCAAGCGATGCAAGCACTTCAATTGGATTTATAAGATTAGCGCCGCCTTCCATGTCTTTGTAAAGAAATGTAAAGTAAGGCAGCAGCTTGCACTGTTTTGTGCTACATTTGTTTGTGGTAGGCGTTCCATGAATAGAGCATGGGTGTTCCTGTGCATCAACCAATGGATTTTAACACAACCCCAGATTTACTGAAGGCAGTAAACCTAGGATTACACAAGCATGCTGTGCCTATCACAAAGAGACCAGACCAGGAAAAATCTCTTTATTTCTCCTTGTTATTACCTTTTTCAATGTATGCTTTAGAAAGAAGAATATGTGTAAGTCAACCTGCATACCATATATATGAAGCAAATTACATTAAAAAAAACATACCCTCAGGCCGGTATACAGTCAAAATATTGAGTCAAAAATATAGAATTGCAGTAATATCGAATTAAAAATATAGAATGGACAAAATATCGAATGGACAGAATGTAGTTAACAAAAATATTGAATTGAATTGAAGTACTATCGAATTCAAAATATAGAATGGACAAAATATCGAATGGACAGAATATAGTCAACAAAAATATCGAATTTGAGGTAAATAAGTTAATATCGATTTACATAAGTATAGAAAGTCAAAATATCGAAGTATATAATATAGGTATTAAATATATCGATTTTTTAATAATATAGAATTTTTTAAAGTGTTTTTTATGTTAGTATATGTGTAAAAAGTGTATATTTATTTTATAATTTATTTTAAGTAATTCATTGTATGGTATTTAATTTTTGCGTAATATAATTCTGTAGCGGGTTGTGGGTTTATAGGGAAATAGGGTGGGAAGTAACTTAATTATAATTAATTACATATTTTAATTTATTTATTTTGAATTAATTGTTAATTAATTTTTAATGGGTAATTAATTAAAATATAATTGGTAATTATTTTTTATTAATTGACTAATTGATAATTATGTTAATTTTACTAATTTATTTTCTGTAGTGGGTTGTGGGTTTATAGGGGAATAGGGTGGGAAGTAATTTATTTATAATTAAATAAAAGTTTTATTTTATTTATTGGTATTTATCTTGAATTAATTGTTTATTACATTTTAATTGGCAATTATTTAATTTTAACTGGTAATTAATTTTTATTAATTGATTAATTGAAAATTATGTTAATTTTATTAATTTATTTTCTGTAGCGGGCTGTGGGTTTATAGGGGAATAGGGTGGGAAGTAATTTAATTGTAATTCATTAAATTTTAAATTATTTATTGGTATTTATTTTGAATTAATTGTTAATTATTTTTCAATTGTTAATTAATTAATTGTTAATTGGTAATTAATGTGTATTATTAGGTGATTATTTTTAATAATTATTTTTTTATTTTAAAAAATATTTATTATATTATATTACATTGGTAATTACTTTTAAATAATTTGTAATTGGTATTAATATATGTATATTTTTTTCCCTACTGTTGCACTCACTGGAGTGGGAATAGTAATTTTTACCCCTACGCTATCCATCCCTTTCTCTACTGGTGCACTCTCTGGAGTGGGAATAGTAATTTTTACCTCTACGCTATCCAACGCTTTCCCTACTGTTGCACTCACTGGAGTGGGAATAGTGATTTTTGCCCCTATGCTATCCAACGCTTTCCCTACTGTTGCACTCTATGGAGTGGGAATAGTAATTTTTATCCCAACGCTATCCAACGCTTTCCCTACTGTTGCACTTACAGGAGTGGGAATAGTAATTTTTACGCCTACGCTATCCAACGCTTTCCCTACTGATGCACTCTCTGGAGTGGGAATAGTAATTTTTACCCCTACGCTATCCAACGCTTTCCCTACTGTGACACTCACTCGATTGGGAATAGCAATTTTTGCCCCTACGCTATCCAACGCTTTCCCTACTGTTGCACTCTATGGAGTGGGAATAGTAATTATTACCCCTTGCTATCCAACCCTTTCCCTACTGTTGCACTCTCTGGAGTGGGAGTAGTCATTTTTACCCCTACACTATCCAACGCTTTCCCTACTGTTGCACTCACTGGAGTGGAAATAGTAACTTTTACCCCAGCGCTATCCAACGCTTTCCCTACTGTTGCACTCTCTGGCGTGGGAATAGTCATTTTTACTCCTACGCTATCCAACGCGTTCCCTACTGTTGCACTCACTGGAGTGGGAATAGTAATTTTTACCCCTATGCTATCCAACGTTTTTCCTACTGGTGCACTCTCTGGAATGGGAATAGTAATTTTTACCCCTGCGCTATTTAACGCTTTCCCTACTGTTGAATTTTCTGGAGTCGGAATAGTAATTTTATGTTCGACACTATCCAATGTTTTCATTACTTTAGTTTTTTTGGGACTTTAAATAGTAGTTTTATTTATTTATGTATTTAATATTTTTTGTATTTTTTTAGATAATGTTGTATTTAATGAACTTTAAAAATATTGAAAGTATATTGAATTTTTTTTATTTATTAAATATAATTATTTATTTTTATTTACGTTTTATTTTATTTGTGTAGATGTATTTGTAATTTATAGTATTTTTTTAATAATGTATACATAATTAAAATAATTATAAACAATTATTATTAAGTAAGTACATATTATATATTGTATGTGTATTTTTAATTAAAGTTTTATTATTGAATATATATTATTTATTAATTTTAAACATTATTACATATGTTTAAATATGTTTATGTTATTTACAAGTAATATTTACTTTATTTTACTTTTTTTTTTACAGACTTAAACCAATATTTTTAATTACAATATTTGTTTTAAGTTCAAGTAAATTTTATATAGCATAAGCAAGGTGTCAATACAAAATACAGAAACAAATAAAGAGGGAAAGCAATAACAATCAAATGAGTTATGTGTCAAGAGCAGAAAATAGAAAATAATACTGAAAGAAAAACAGGTGTAATAGCTAAGCAAAAAGTATACAATGGTTGTCGATATAAAACAGTGCAGTGATAAGAAAATAGAACAAGATAAAGAAGAATATCCGAACATGTAGGGTGATTAAGGGGGTTTAGGAACAGTAAATGAAAGGAGCGCTTGACACAAACATCAAGGTAAAGCGTAATTGGGAGCCATAAATCCATGCGTTTAGATGCCATATGGAGAGGAAAAACAAAAGCAGTATCCAATCTATGATTATGGCATACACCATACCACCACGCCCTAAAGGAGATGTTTGAATTTTTTTTCCAATTAGCTGTAATCTGCTGAAATGCAACTGCCAGCAACAGGTCAACAATTCGAACATTAAGGGAGACATGCTCCCAACATGAGGAGAGACTACCTAGAAAGATGTTAGAATAAGAGAAAGAAATGTGAGTGTGAAAAATTGTGTTAATTTCGGCCCAAACCTGAACCCAGAAACTGTGAACAAATTTACATGAAAATAACATGTGAAATAAAGTTGCATGTGGGGAAGAGCAAGACCAACATAGGTCAGGGGTTGAAGAAAACCTCTCACTGAGGTCGGAAGGTGTAAGGAGGAGCCTGTTGTAAATGAAAAATAGGGATTGTGTTAAATTTGCCGCCCTAGAAGACTTAAGAATTTTGATCCAAATCTTAGCCCATAAAGACGTCAGCCAGGTTAAGGCAAAATCGGATTCCCATTGTTCTTCTACCTTGGTCTTAGGTCTAGTAGATGGTGTAAGATGCAGGTATTTGTAGATAGCAGAAACTTTAGTAGTAGTGTGTAGGAAAGAATGGAGTTGTGAAGTGGGGGAGGGGAGTGTGGGGGAAGCACAGGAGTATGAAAGTCGAGTAGAAGTGGAAAAATTACAATATTTTTAACATCGATATTTTTTTCTCTATATTTTTGTACTTACAATGTTGTAGATAGGGTGTCGATATACTTGCCTTCGATATTCCAGCGTCAATATTTCTGTAGGTCGATATTCTATCCGTGGATATTCTTTCAGTGATCCCCTCAGGCCTATTCAACATTTAACCTTCATTTTTTCAACAATAAATACTGGTGACTTCTCACCCTTTCACTCACCAGAGTGACAGTTTGGATTGTATGGGATTGGCCCACCAATCATTGATGAATTGTATTCTGTTTCTCAACAGAAAATGTCATTGTGACACAGAACTCCCAAATTTCCCCCGTTCATTACTGAAAAGCTCATCCTGTCCTGCAGTATTATGCATAGTGCCCTCAGTGCACAAATTAAATGTGCTCCTGCGCTGTGCTATCCAGGGTACTATGGTATTACAGAAGGGGCCACACATGCCTGTGCACATGTATCTACAGTGCTGTCTTGAGAGGGTGTTCCATCATTTGCACTTGGGTGTTTGCCCATACAAATGAATAAAACACTTTGCCTCTGCACTTACACCCTAATACGGACATGGGCACTGCGGCAAATAGGCCCTTAGGAGGTGCACTGATGGTGAGTCACAAAAAGGTGGCACACTGTTGGTGCATTGCCTTAGGGCAGCCCTGTAAGGGGGAAAGTTGGAAAAGGGGACTCCATTGAAAGACTGGGCTATTCTAAGGCCCAGCGGTGCCGGGGAACAACACCTGAAACCTTCGTGGGTTACCTGTTCCGGCGTACAAATCACAGAGACACGGGACACTTCCTTCGGCGTCAAAGATCACCGTTTATTTACTGCAGGGATACAGAGATCGCAAGAAGTACAACCACGTGTAGGTTCTGAGAGTCTGCTTCGAATTGCAAACGTGAATCGCTCATTTTTATACACCTTTTCGCCATTGCACAACATAGTGAACAAAAGATTACAACTCAGTTCCCACAGTAAACTTCAAAAGGGTTGCATTCATGTTTTTAAGAGCCCGGAACATAATTACAGTAACATCGCCGGTTCCCAACTGTAAAAGCACGTTATCTCACCATTAAGCACATTCCACTCTAGTCGTAAACAAGCTAAGAGAAGAGACAGAAACAGGTGCAAGGGAGACAAAAACAGACAACAGATTGAAAAGAGTGTAGGGGGCAATATCGGAAGCGTAATCACAGGATCAAAGGATTCGAGCCTAGCGCATGCAAGGCTGAAACAATAGACCGGCACAGCAAGATGAGCCTCGAGCGGAGCCATCTGCCTTTGCCGTATCATTCCCCTAGTCATAAAGACACACTCAAAGGAACATGCGTCTTCCGCAAGAGCTTGGGAATCCCAGGGTCACGGAGCGAACACTGTCCGTTCGCCGACTACGTGAGGGCAAGAAACAAAATGGATGCCGTATCTAAAATGGAACCCGTGGGTTCAGATGGAAAAACCCACGAATAAGACGAACGCTGCAAAGTAGAGTAGCGAAAACGCGTACACCCACTAAACTCGTCATTTGCGGTTCATAGATACCAAACTCGTCCATATTCGAACAAGTCCAAAACATCATTACGATTCTCACGGAACCTCAGACGCTCCTTTTGCCCTCATGTAGGCAAGCACTAGTCGATATCAGAATCGATTTCGATATTCATCGGATCGTTCAGTTGTTGCTGGAACATTATTCTATCCATCAATGTCTCTTTGGTAACAGATGGCCTTCTTATACACGTTGTAGCACAGAGGCCACATAAGGCAGGACCACACTGCACGCAAAGACAGCATGTGAACAGAAACGTCGCAACAACCCCTACAATCATCAGAATCTTCCAACCCCAAGTCGACATCAAACCCCAAAACCATCCAAGAAGCGTCCAATCACCTTCGTCCACGTGTATGGACTCGGAGATCTTGTGCAACTTCGAGATGGCGTGATAAACAGTTGGAGCGTTATCAGGAATGGATCACCTTGCACACACCACCTCTATCTGCGAGTACAACGTCTAGAACCATACGGTTCTGCAACGTCATAAGTCTATCCGCCTGAAGCTCTGCTGTCAGGTTACCAAGAGCACTTGCAGTTATGTTAGCAGTCGATTCTACCACACGAGTCAACTGTCTCAGGTTCCTACTATTGATCATAGGTCCCCAAAACGGCAGGAAACCCTTAAAGAAGTCTCCTGCTTCTTGACCGACAGTGTCCTCTTTGCTAATAACGTCTCTCACAACTCTAGTCTTATGATAGTCTGAGGCAACTGTGAAAGTCGGTGGCAAAAGATTCGCGATATAGCAGGTGCCCGAGAAATCACGGGGCAACCACGTATAAGCGCGATCATAACATACAAAGTAGGTACCCTTGGCAGTTAGGAGGACAGAGGAAGAAAGCATCGGTAAAACGTACGTCTCAGTACAAGCACTCTTCCCAAGCTGAGCTCTTGGATTATAACCAAGACCTTTCAAGCAGAAGTTACCGAGGTGGGGTACGATCCAGATCGGAGACGAGCTCTTAAGCTGTCTATCACCCACTGACATACTATATTCAGCCTCACTCAGATCCTTGTATGCTCGCACCTCTTCCTCTGGAATAAGCGATGCATCAAAAATATCTCTATCCAAGTCAGCAATCGCTATCGCCAAAGACTTGTGGTATGGGCCAGGACCAAGGTCTGTGGAGAGTGGCTCCCGACGGGGGAAGGAATCTAGTGCACTACGGAACATGGTTTGGAATGCTCGAGCTGACCCCTGGGAGCTATAAGGAAAAACCAAATACGGAATACCCTTATCCATGGTATGTGGCATTAGCCCACACACCCAACAGTTGGTAGTGTTCATCACCAGTTGATTATGATGAAGAAGTTGGACAAAGGAGTTGTTCATGAATTCCGCACGTCTAACCTGTTCATGTTGGGGCAGAAGATGAAAGGAATGTGGAGAAACAGTGGGAACAGAATTCAGATCATGAGAAGAAGAAGAAGTAGGTGAAGTGGAAGGCAATAACGACTGAATTCCAAAATACACTCCACCCACCAATAGCATAGAAACAGTCAGGAACAGCAGGAATACCTGAAACAGAAAACATTTTGTTCGAAAAACCTTATGCAGTTTGGATCTTTGTGCCGACATCCTCTCTACTTCCGACAGCTTAGAGAACTCCATCCTCTAAAAACCGTCCGTAACGTTCTTGACGCACTTCGTTCCGAGTAGCGATTATCAATTCCCAGGAGTTCCCAGGAATCGACAAAAGTAACCGACCTAGTGTCAGAAACCTGCTAAACAGAAGGAGGTACCCGCACGGCCCTACGGTCAACCCGGATGATAGGTTTTAATCAAATAAACATTCAATTTTTATATAAGTCTCCTAGCTGTACAGAAAAGGAACACATGTGATGTATAGAACAAGAATTGAAAAACTCAAAATCAATGAAAAAATGCAAATGTTCACAATGTTCGTAGCAACAGTGAGGGGGTAATGTGAAGTTAAAAACTAAAGAAAAAGTTTTATTAGTCCTTTTCACGCGATCGAAGAAAATATCGACTTTTTCCAGGTCGAGTTTGCTCTTCAAATAACTGTTCAGATGGCAAAACAGTGTTCGATCGTTCAAATGACAGTTCAGAACTTGAATTCTCCAATGCTGTAGACAAAGGTACAGTTCCAGACGATTCAACAAGTGTATCTGACTGTACTAAATTGCCCTCTACAGGTTGAGCATCACTGAACGGCACGTAGCGTCGAAGGGCCTCGGTCTCCGTTGGGGCAATTCCAATTTTTACCCAGGTCTCTGCTGGCAAAGGAAGTGGAACCTTCTTCGTATGGGTGGCATGCACCCAGTTCTTCCTGCCTTCCAACCAAACTGCAGTCCTTGTTGCCAGCAAAACTTGATAAGGTCCCACAAATCTTGGCTCGAGATTACGTTTTCTCCCAAAATTCCTTGTGACAACCCAGTCACCAGGTTGGAGCCGATGTCCTGGACCCTCTGTTTGTGCCGGTAGAGCTTCAAAAACCTGTTGATGAATCAAACTCAGTTTAGCAGTCAGATCTAAAGATAGTCAATCAACATTGGATATTCAAGACTGTCAAAATGTTTAGGCCTCGGAACTCCCCAAATGTTTGCAGGACGGCCGATCACAATCTCATATAGGCTAAGCCCTACTCGAGAGTGCACAGTCGCCCTGGTCGATAGGAGAGCTAGGGGCAGTGCATCAGGCCATGGCAGACCAGTCGTGGCTTGAATTTTGGCAAGTTTTAGTTTCAGAGTACCATTGTACCCCTCCACTAAACCCGCTGATTGAGGATGATTAGCGCTATGGAATTTCTGACGTATTCCAAGGCCTTTACACACACTCTTCATCACACTTCCCACAAACTCACTTCCGTTATCCGCCCATACGATCCGCGGCATTCCATACCGAGGAAAATATTCCTTCAGTAGGACTTTCGCTGTAGACAGGGCAGTATTATCCTTAAGAGGATAGGCCTCGATCCATCTGGAGAACGCGCAAACCACAACCAAAGCATATTTCAGGTTATTGCATCTCTCTATATGGATGAAGTCCAATTGGATAACTTCAAAGGGACATGTAGGAGGAGCAAAATGACCAGGTGGAGTGGGGGTGCCCTTACCAGGATTATACATCAAACATACCATACAGTTCTTAACCACTCTCTCAGCACACTTAGCAATCCCATCATTCTTCCATACAGGAGACAACAACTTACATATACCTTTCGCACTAATATGTGACAAGCCGTGGGCCATAGTAACAACGGCAAGCACATATGCATCCGGTAACATCCACCTCTGACATTCCGACAAATCAGTCTAACATCCATGCGCGTCTAACTTTCCAGTGCTTTCTTTCCACTTAGTCTTTTCAATCTCGGTAGCCTCATTCTGAATCGCTTTAACACTGTCACAGTGTCCTCACACATACCAGTCTCCGACGGCCACCTCACAGAACTCGTAACATACATTCGAGTCATCAAATTTTTGGCCGTTTCCTTAGCAATCTCGTCTGCAAACGCGTTGCCACACCACACATCATCCGTAACCTTTCGATGCGCGCTGCATTTAATGATTGCCACCTGCTTAGGCAATGTAAGTGCATCCAAAAGCTCGTTCACGAGCTGTTCGTGTTGAATCTTCGTACCATGCGATGTCATAAATCCTCTTTCTCTCCACAATCGACCAAAACTATGGGCTACGCCAAATGCATACTGACTGTCAGTAAACACATTCACTCGCTTCCCTTTAGACAAAACACACGCTCTCGTTAACGCAACCAACTCTGCCGCTTGCGCTGAATTCTGGCTCAATCTCGCAGTTTCCACAACCGTACTCAACGTCACTACAGCATATGCAGTCGTCACATCACCATTCGGCAACTTAAAACACGAACCATCAACATACAAAGTACCATCAGGATCTACCAATGGAGTGTTTTTCAGGTCAATACGACCTTTCGTCTCTTCTTCAGTTCTTAAGTAACAGTCATGTGGTGCTACATCATCTGATTCCACATTAGTCTGCAACAATGTCGCTGGATTCAGCACATTACAACGCTTGATCTGTGTATGACTTGCCAAAAGCGTCAACTCAAAACCAGACAACCTTGCGCTCGTCAAGTGTTGAGTTTTTGTTCGATTCAAGAGAGTGTCAACTGCATGCGGGACCATCACCGTAAGCATATTATCCATGACCAGGCCTGCGGATTGTCGAATGGACACCGCAGCTGCCGCTGTCGCTCTTAGACAACTCGGCAATGCTCTAGCTACTGGGTCTAAGGTCGAGGAAAAATATGCACATGGACGCTGCTTACCACCAAATTGTTGCGTCAAAACACTCAACGCACAACCTTCTCTCTCGTGAACGTATAATGTAAACAGCTTACTGTAATCAGGAGTACCTAACACAGGAGCCGAACACAACGCATCACGTAATTCAGAAAAACTTTTCTGACACTCTTCAGTCCAAGGCAAAGGAGTCGGAACATCCTTGCACGTGAGAGCTAACAATGGCTTCGCTAACAATGAAAAGTTTGGAATCCATTGTCTGCAGTATGACGTAATACCTAGAAAGGCACGTACATCTCTCTGAGTTGTTGGCACAGTCATTCGAGCAATCGCTGCAATTCTTTCTGGGGTCAACCTTCTTCCCTCCTTTGACAATAAGTGACCTAAATAGGTTACTTCTTGACAACAATACTGTAGCTTAGAAGGTGACACCTTGTGATGTAAGTCACATAAATGCTGTAACAGCGATACTGTAGCTGTTTTGCAAATCTGCTCGGTGTCAGCAGCCACCAACAGATCATCAACGTATTGAATCAAGGCCGCACCAGCCGGTAACACAAACGCATCAAGTTGACCCTTAAGGGCTTGGCTGTAGATTGATGGACTCTCACAGTAGCCCTGAGGAGCGCGTGTAAACCTGAAGCTACGACCACCTAATGAGAAACCGAATAGATCTCTGCTTTCCTCAGCAATCGGAATGCTAAAGAAAGCATTCTTCAGATCGATCACCGAGAACCAAGAAGCAGAGGCTGGAATCAGGGTCAACAAAACTGTAATGTCAGGCACCACGGGGAACTGTGGGATCACAATTTTGTTTACTTCCCTCAAATCAATGACAAAACGATACACAGGAGGCTTGGATGGGTCAGTTCGTTTCAAAATAGGTAACACAGGATTATTACACATATTTCCCCGAGTTTCTTCAATGACATCCTTCTTGATCAAGTCATAAATGATCGCTAAGAGCGCTCGTTCACCATCAAGAGAGATACGATACTGGGGAATACGTGGTAATCGCACATTCGATTTCAATTGCACGACATAAGGTGATATATCCAGCAGGCCCACATCGTTGGGACCTGTTGCCCACAAGGACTCAGGAAGAGAACTCAATTCCGGTGGGAGCTTATCAGTTGACAAGTACATAGGAGAGATCACTCTCTGACCTAATGTAAGCTCCACTCCCGTAGGAGAGCAGTACAAAGTCGCATATAACCGTTTCAACAAATCCAGGCCCAAAAGATTCTCACCACAACCAGTAGTCAAAATCAAAGGAGCCTCCAGCTCACGTGCCCCAATTGTAAGGGGCAAAGGGCTAGAAACTGGATTGCTAACCGGGGCGCCAGAGAATCCAACGGAAACATTCGTTAAGCCAGACAAAGATGCGCCAGGGAGTTTCGAATGCATGATGGAACTTTTCGCTGCACCAGTGTCCAACAGAAAAGGCTCAACCATGCCCGATGTGGCAACTGCGACGTAAGGCCCTCACTGATCAACCGGAACTGATACCACTCCCTCTCTTTGTCTACGGCTGTCCTAGTAATTACCGTCTGCATCAACGTCATGCTCGACGTAATAGTCATCCACATGGTACTGTGCAGATCTACCGGACGATGAATTGCGCTGATCAAAACAATTGTTCGAGTCCGATGAAGAAGTAGAACGCTCATTCTGATTTTGAGAGGTACCACGACCTCTACCTCGGGATGCCTGCTGAGGACCACTACGACCGCCTCGGGCCGAAACACCATTATTTCGGTCACGTAAAACAGGACAATTAAACTTTAAATGGCCCTCGCCCTTACAATATGCACATTGATTATACCCGAGCATAGATCTGGGTGTAGAAGAGTCAGAGCGCGACTGCGTCCTAGAAGACTGTGCCTGTGGTCGATATTGCTGTTGCGAATCATTTTGATTCGAGCGCGGAGGATATGCTTGCTGCAATAAGACCTTAGTTTTAAGCTCCTTCGTTTTCTTGTCTGCACAATCATTTTCTTCTTTTTCCCTATTCTCATAGTATTGAGCCGTTGCTAAGATTTGAGCCGTAGTCGAAACAGTCCATGAACTTTCAGAATTTTTTAATTTGTTACATAGCTCAGGCAACAGATTTAAAACAAACTTATCGACAAACAACGCTGACCTCCTTCAGTGCTCATATCCTGACCACTATGATCGATGAATGCTTCCTCATATCTAGTAAAGAAATCGGAGACACTCTCGTCTTTCTTTTGCTTGCAAGCAGACAATTTATCCCAATTTACCCTCATTGCTGGCATAAGCGTTTTCATGCGCGTAATGATTCTTTGGGGCAGAGCCGTAATCAACTGTTCAGGCTTAGCCCCACCAACTTGTAGTGCATCAGCCGCCGCAAGAGCAGCCCAATCACCGCCTAACTCGGCTGCGTGATTTTCTTGACGAATTTTTGCCCAAATGGGTTGTGGTACCACGTTACCAAACAACATGTCGATATCGGCAAGGTTCATAATAGTAGCATCCACAAGTTGGGAGAACTCCTTATAATAACCTGCCGGATTTTTCCGTGGATCAGGCAAAGATTGTTTCACCTGTAAAACTTCCGATCGTTTCCATGGGAGGTGTATCCAAACTCTCTGGAAGTGTGGCAATATGGAAGGAACTAGAGCAGCATCACCCGGCATCCACACTGGGGGAACTTCTCGCATAGGATACTGACCAGGTTGTGCTTTCCAATCATCAGAGTCGTCGTCAAATGACACTCGAGGAGGCACTGTAGATCTAAGCGCTAACAAACGCTCCAATGCACGTCGTACATTACCACCTATAATCATACCGCTCGAGAACTGATTCTGAAGTTCAGTCATATCTGACGGTACATTATCTAACTCATCATTATCCCACTCTTCTCTCAAGGATTTACACATTTTCTCGAACACGAATCTTTGTGTGGGCTCATTAAACTGAGAGAACGTATCATAAACTATGCGCGGAATGTACTTAGCAGGATGTCTAATCCATTTTCGCGCCATAGTCACTAACGTCTCACTCTCCCGTCCACCAGGAACTTGACTCCGTCTTTGAGAGACGTCAGCAACATCGGACCCAAGTATCGGTCCGAAAAGCGGGGAATAGAGATTAGCAACAGTATTAGGTATACGACTACGAACAGAAGGAGAAGGGGAGAGAAGTACAGGAGCAACAACATGAGGACTGAACGTAGGAGCAGTAGGAGTAGCCAAGATAACAGAAGTAGCGGGAGCAATAGATTAAAAAGGTATAGGCAAAGGGGCAGTAGGAAGAAGGGCAGGTAAGGGAGCAGGGACAACTTGAGGAACAAGAGGATTCGGAGGAACAGGACCAACGACAGGCTGACCAGCAGCCGCCGGAACAACAGGTTGAGGGACATAAGGAACAACAGGGGCTGCAGTACCCTGTACATAAGGAGGTGGTGATTTCAATAAATAGGATAACAAAGGATCCTCTGTCGATTCCTCTCCCGTCTTATCAGAACCAGACGGTAAAACCGGATAACATTTATCCACCGCCATACGATGCAATCTAGTAAAAACTTCCTTTTCCTTCTCGTCTTTATCTCGCTGATATTGTTCTGCACTTTGCATCATTGTAATTATACCATCTCTCCTATTTTTCTTTATTTGCTTGATTTCTTTCTGTTTGGCCTCTTTGCGCCATAACCGAAAGGAATCAAACATGGCCGGCCTAGCTTTTTTCTTAAACAATTTTGCTTCGAGATTATCTAAAATCTCAGTTTCGAAACTACCATGAGGTGGCCAGCTAAGGACACCGTCGTTTTTTGTATAGCGGATCCAACAGTCATTATAGGCAATTGGACCCACTCCGTGTCGACTATAGAGCTCATAAACCGGAGTTCCAACTGGAGGTATCGGACATGAGTCCTCCAACCGGGAATCCGTACCGCAACCTTTAAGGAAACCAAACAAAGTACTACGGCCAGGCATCGTGCACACCAACCGAGCTTACAAACTTCAAGGGTTATCGAATTACAATGTCCTCGCAAAAATACGAGACCCTCGGTTTTTGGCAATTGCAATCGTCAAATAAAAACCCAACAACTAAGAACCAACAACTAAGAACCACAAATGCAATGGAACCATGCAAACAACCAAGTAACAATAACAACAACCAAGGTTTCTGGGAGCGACCCACAAATACTTAACTGAAAGAACAATGGCATCACCAGGAAGGCCCGTCTATCGTCTCGCCGTACAAAGGACTACGCCAGGCGCCAAAACAGGTCGACAATCAGGGCATCAGTCCGTCACAGCCGTCAGGAGGTGGGAATCTTCGCGGGAAAAATCTTCGGACCACTTATTTCGACAACAGGATCGATGAAGCGGGGTGCACCTTCCCTCTGAGGTTTCACACGAAGTTCCTCACGATCGTCGGGCTTTGGACCGGTACCGCTGATGTCGCCCCACGTTGGGCACCAACTGAAGGACTGGGCTATTCTAAGGCCCAGCGGTGCCAGGGAACAACACCTGAAACCTTCGTGGGTTACGTGTTCCGGCGTACAAATCACAGAGACACGGGACACTTCCTTTGGCGTCGAAGACCAGCGTTTATTTACTGCAGGGATACAGAGATCGCAAGAAGTACAACCACGTGTAGGTTCTGAGAGTCTGCTTCGAATTGCAAACGTGAATCGCTCCTTTTTATACACCTTTTCATCATTGCACAACATAGTGAACAAAAGATTACAACTCAGTTCCCACAGTAAACTTCAAAAGGGCCGCATTCATGTTTTCAAGAGCCTGGAACATAATTACAGTAACATCGCCGGTTCCCAACTGTAAAAGCACGTTATCTCACCATTAAGCACATTCCATTCTAGTCGTAAACAAGCTAAGAGAAGAGACAGAAACAGGTGCAAGGGAGACAAAAACAGACAACAGATTGAAAAGAGTGTAGGGGGCAATATCGGAAGCGTAATCACAGGATCAAAGGATTCGTGCCTAGCGCATGCAAGGCTGAAACAATAGACCGGCACAGCAAGATGAGCCTCGAGCGGAGCCATCTGCCTTTGCCGTATCATTCCCCTAGTCATAAAGACACATTCAAAGGAACATGCGTCTTCCGCAAGAGCTTGGGAATCCCAGGGTCACGGAGCGAACACTGTCCGTTCGCCGACTACGTGAGGGCAAGAAACAAAATGGATGCCGTACTAAAATGGAACCCGTGGGTTCAGATGGAGAAACCCACGAATAAGACGAACGCTGCAAAGTAGAGTAGCGAAAACGCGTACACCCACTAAACTCGTCATTTGCGGTTCATAGATACCAAACTCGTCCATATTCGAACAAGTCCAAAACATCATTACGATTCTCACGGAACCTCACCATGAATCTCCCAAACATCCTGCTGCAGGCAGGTGCAGTCACTCACTACAGGAGGGTCTCTGTCTCTCGTTTAAAGTGCAAGTGGCTGCCATCACTACTGCGCATCAACACTAAGCAGCTGTTCCATATTTCACTGAATAGGCTGCCCCATCATAATATTATAATAAGGCACACAGTTCCGTCTATGTCATGTGCACCTTTTGGAAGGGGCACCTGTTCTGTAATCGTGCTCTGTTTTTATTTGTATTCTGGAACTTGAAGAGCTACTTTTTGGAGCTCCTAGAGCATCTATGGATCTCTGTGCTTCCTGAATGGTACAACTGAAGGCCAGGGACGCCTTGGTGCGTCACAACTGTGTAGCACTGATGCGACAAGATTCAGGGCCGGAGTATAATTAATACTGTTAGCACAGAGCAGGTGAATGAGTCAGTTCGAATGAGCTCAGCAGCCCTTGTTTGCATCCAAGATCTCTATTTTTCATCCATGCCAATGTTTTGAAACATATTTAGAAATGAAAGGCTCAAAAATACGTCGACAGGAATTGCTTATGGTCTGCCAGAATTTCGGCTTTCAACCTGCATTGTTTCATGAGGTTCTTCAAGGATGCACAATTCTACTTGCTTTATATGTGAAAACCTTTTGTTGGCAGTATCAGTTGCAAGCTGTCAGCAATAATACCAGATTATCAAAGCAACATTTTATTATCAAGTGTATACTTTCACAGACTTACAAAGTCTGTTGTAATGAGGTGTCAGTTGATGCAGTGAACATTCCTTGAAGTGCTCTTTCAAAATAGAAAATCGTTTGTTTTTGTGATTTCCTCTCATGTAGCCGTATCGCTCTGTGGAACTGAACAATACATGTTTAATGGGATTGTCACATTATACCGAACATGTACTATCTATTCTATTGTGTAATTACAACCCACGCAAAACAAACATCCATCATCACAGTTTAGACATTCAAGATAAAAGCTGCATAGACTCATACCCTGTCCAAAATGAAAATACTAGCTTCCAATACGTTTTCCTACGGCCTCTCTTTCACCATTAACTGGGAAACTTAGCTCATATACTAGCAATACAATTAAACATCGGAAAAAATAGAATATGAAGTACCTTAAAGCAGGAGGTTGTTTTATTAAAATTATAACTATGAATTGATTTGTTTTTTGGAACTAACTTAGTAGGAATAAAATCTGAGCAAGATTGTCAGAATTATTGTGTGAAATAAAATCACATACAATCAATTTAACATGGAAGTCAGTTGGGATTAGCACTGTGTTGCCACGGCTACCTTTGGCTTGCTATTTGTTAATCTTGAGGCTGCTGTGGCCAGATCGGCCTGATTTAGAACTCAGGGGACGGGTTACTCCTTTACAAAGGTGATGGTTATTCCCCCCACCGAAATATATATCCCAAAATATTCTATGGGATTTATATTTCAGCAGACGGGATATCCATTACTGTGGTGACAGAGTAAGACATTTGTGAAGTTCTAACTAAGATCCTTAGGCCCTGGTTTATAACTTGGTGGATGGGTATGTGGGTGGGATATCCGCCACTGTTGTGACGGAGTAACTCATCTGCCGTATTGTAAATCAGGCCCTTAGGTCCTGATTTAGAGATTGGCGGACGGGTTGCTCCATCACAATGGTGACGGATATCCCATCCGTCGAAATATAAATTCTGTAGGATATAATGGGATTTATATTTTGGCAGGCAGGATATCCGTCACTGTTGTGACGGAGTAACTCGTCTTCAGAGTTCTAAAGCATGTCCTAAGTCTCATGTGTTATTAATCTGTTTACCGCAGCGTGAATTTTGCCGCAGTGCGGATGAAATAAAGGGTGGGCGTGGTTCGGGCGGCCCCAGGCCTTCCCCTGCACATGCCCACCATGACCTCAGATGGCCGGGGGCTGTCCGACACACTAAAAGGGTTAAGGCTGTAGATTTAGGAGCCCCAGTAACTTTCTATTTTTTGTGCTGACCTGTGCTTCCGAGACCAGATCTCGAGACTGGCGGGAACCTGTTATGGGACCCTGATCACCCTCCGGAAGTTCTTTCCTCTTCTCCCCCAGGAAGCGAAGGAAACAGTGGCTAGAGCACTCATCCTGTCGCGCCTGGATTACGCTAATGCACTTTACGTGGGCGCTCCTGATTTCCTGCTCAGCAGATTGCAGGTAGTCCAGAACGCGACAGTGAGGCTCCTATTCAACATCCCCAAATGCCATAGTGTACGAAGACAACTGGCGGATCTTCATTGGCTTCCAGTTGCTCTCAGAGTGCGCTTCAAGGTCCTAACACTGGCCTTTAAGGCCTTACATGGTCCTTGCCCACCATACCTCAGTGCCAGGTTTGCCTTCTATCATCCCCCGCGACAATTGAGATCGGCCTCTCTCAGACATTTGGTCACTCCGAGATTTAAGAGAGCTCGTCTGGGAGGAAAATCCATGACGGTCATAGCCGCACAGCTATGGAATAGCCTCCCTGACCATTTGAGACACACGACTAACCTCACTTATTTTAAAAAACACCTTAAGACTCACTTATTCAAGCAATTTATGTAAATGCACATCTTCTCTCCTGTTATGTTATCCCTTTGTTACTTTCTGACACTGAATCCCTTTTCGCGCCAGGACAGTCTTGACTAGCAGTGCGCGCTACAAGAAATATATAACATATAATAAGCTAGTATCAAGCTCAGGGGCTGTAATGAACTTTGGCCGTAGATTGGGACTGTGGTCCCATGAGCAAATGCTGATTATGTATAACTCGATCACGTATGCTAAAGTTGCATATGGGGCAGAACTGTGGGGGATGGCTGATGTTTCTAAATTACAGGTAGAGGAAAACAAATACCTGAGGAGGCTCCTTAAAGTCCTCCAATGCGTATCATCCCACATCGTACACGAGGAACTAGACTGTAAGCACCTGGATGATAGGGTGAGGAACAGGCCCTTTGCTGCCTGGTTAAAGATATGGGTCAATCAGGAAGCCAATTAGACTCAGCAGATAATTAAAGACTGTATGGGAAGGGAGAAAGGAATGTCTATCTCCTGGCTGAAATATGTGAAGAAGGGCCTTGAGAGTATTGGTTGTGTAAATCTATTTTTAAATCCACTATGTATTACTAAACAGGACCAAGCTAGAGTAAATGAGACGCTCCTTAAACACAAAGCTATAGTACGGGAAGTGGAAGTGAGAAATAAACAGTTAGTTCAGGCATACGCTGTAGTGAGGTCTTGCAGCGGGTTGGAGCCTTACCTTGCCCTTGTATATAATCCCCATGACAGATTTTTATTAACATGTTTTACGCTCAACCTTTTTCATCATTTATTAGCTGAGCCTGTGGGTTTCACTAAGTTAGTTCCGTCAAAGGGTCCCTTCGGCTGCGATCACCGATCTCCGCAGGATACCCTTCATTTTTTATTATTATGCCCATTTTATCAATTGCCCAGGCGTCGCTTTTTAGTAGATTTGTTTAAAAAGGCCAACCTTAGATCTGTGAAAGAAGCACTTGTATTTTTAAAAGTGGCTATAGATCCCCTGACTGTATTCTGTGTGACAAATTTTTTAAGAACCTCAGTTAAATTGAGGGCTACTGTTGGAATGGGTGGAGTGACACCATAACACTTCTGTTGGAAGGGCGGAGAGAAATCATTGTTTTTATATATGACCTGACAAATTAAGTGGGATGTATTACAGTGGATGTTCCTTTCCTTTTTTTAAAAAAATGTCTGTATTCTTTTAATATTGTACTTTTATGATGTTATTGAAATGCCGAATAAAGAATATGATGATGATGATGATTTGTTTTTTGGAACTATGTTAGCATGAATAAAATCTGAGAAAGATTGTCAGAAATATTGTGTGAAATAAAATCACATACAATCAATTTAACATGGAAGTCAGTTGGGATTAGCACTGAGTTGCCACGGCTACCTTTGGCTTGCTATTTGTTAATCTTGAGGCTGCTGTGGCCAGAAGGGCCTGATTTAGAACTCAGGGGACGGGTTACTCCTTTACAAAGGTGATGGAAATTCCCTCCACTGAAATGTAAATCCCAAAATATTCTATGGGCTTTATATTTCAGCAGACGGAATATCCATTACTGTGGTGACACAGTAAACCATTTGTGAAGTTCTAACTCAGATCCTTAGTCCCTGGTTTATAACTTGGTGGATGGGTATGTGGACGGGATATCCGCCACTGTTGTGACGGAGAAACTCATCTGCTGTGTTGTAAATCAGGCCCTTAGGGCCTGATTTAGAGCTTGACGTACGGGTTGCTCCATCACAATGGTGACGGATAGCCCATCCATCAAAATATAAATCTTGTAGGACATAATGGGATTTATATTTTGGCGGATGGGATATCCGTCACTGTTGTGACGGAGTAACTCGTCTTCAGAGTTCTAAAGCAGGTCCTAAGTCTCATGTGTTATTAACCCGTTTACCCCTGCGCAAATTTTGCCACGGTGCAGATGAAATAAAGGGTGGGCGTGGTTCGGGCGGCCCCAGGCCTTCCTCTGCACATGCCCACCGTGACCTCAGATGGCCGGGGGCCGTCCGACACACCAAGATTTAAGAGCCCCAGTTACTTTCTATATTTTCTACTCCTTCCACCAGGCCTTCAGGACCTTTTTCAGTCCCCTTTGAAAACTGATTTTGACTGTTTAAGTTATTGCCTTATAAGAACTCCTCCCATGTTACCTTGTAATTCCACTTTTAGCATTAGCCTGACTCAAACTGTGTCCTTAACCACAAGTGTCCAATTTAAATGATTTGTTTTCATTCTTCCAAAAAATTTTGTAAGATGATCATTCCCTTCCTCTAGTGTTCCATATGAAGCATGCTCATACTGCCTATAATGTATCACAATTTAAGAATGTGAATACATAAATAAGAACAGTTCGTTTTTTTCTGCGGGACAAGATTGATAGAAGAGGCAAACACTGACTGGTAATCAGAGATCAAATGGACCCAACGCAAAGGGGTATAAAGTGTCACAGAGTAGGTGCAGTGCAAAACTGTGCTCAAGCGCCTGCACAACCGTTAGTAATTAACCTGCTTGGACTCTACATGGGGATCATTGTCATAGTCATTCATTGTTCAAAATATTAGCTCTGGATCTGGATTATGTGGACTAATGTTGTACATCTTGTTTTTCTAGAAAGGCAGATACATGTGAGGGACTGTATTGAAAACGCAACTTTTGGTAGCTGCATGACCTGATGGATCGTGACCAAAGTGACTAAATCGCATAACAATCTGGGTAAAATATTGAGTCCCTACCAGCACTTTTGCATTGCCTGACCAGCACTTTTTTGACATTCCGGTGGGGCAATGTGCCACTGGCATATTTATAAGGCCACGTAAAGTCATGTTACGTGGCTTTTCAGGGGCTTATAAATATGTGCCCCTTTCACACAGAAAACTGTGCAAAAAGGGCATTCCATGGGTGTTGCTGGGGGGCGTTCCCAGCAACATCCATGACTTTTTGACCCTGCCTGAGATTGATGAGAAATCGTAAGTCTGAGGCAGCGCCAAAAATGTACGCCTTCCCAGGGGAGGTTTAGGGGAGGCAAAACGAGGAGAAATATCTTTATTTCGCCCCATTTTCGTCTTTATGCATTCAGTAGCACACATAGAAAGAGGAAAAATCCTTTTGTAATTTTTGTTGTCCAGGAATATTTTCCTTCCTGCACAAAAATAATCAGCCCCACAATGCAGACACCCTTGCACCACGGGGCAAAGGTGTCTGCATTGGTGCATGGCAATTCATTGTGTGTAGGCGCAAGGGAAAAGGACAAAAATGCACCATATCAAATAGATATGGCACATTCCTGCGCTATTCTTTTGCCGTTTTGCAGCGCAGCAGCAAGGCCTGCTGCGCAGCCCTACTGCAAAAAACCATAAATGGGACCCTGCGGTTTGAAAAGTCGATGACAGTCTAGAGAGCAGTGAGAAGAGCAAATGAGAAGAACATTGCTGTATTAAAAGTTAGGAGGATAGGGAGAGAATTCATCCAGGTAATGAAGTGCATCTCCCAACTACTATTATAATGTCATCCTGGTAATTTTCTGCTGACATTAGGGCACTTCACAGTTTCCAAGTCACAAATGGGAAGATGCAGGACTGAATATTCAAGATGGCATAACCACAATCTATCACAACACACACATACACACACACACACACACACACCCACACATGCACACACACACACATCCCCCAAAGGCACACACACACACACACACATACACGCACCTCTATTCTGTTAAACTGTTGAATTCCCAAAAATCGTCGGGGTCCGGTTTAGAGGAATCTTGCAGGTTGACAAGCGGATTGCGAGCGCTGAGGGCGATGTGCCAAGCGCGCTCCAATCCTCCTCCCGAGACCCATGGTGCTAGTAGCGCCCTGTTTTAAAAGTGCTGATACACCCCTGAATTTGGGTTTTTTTTGGAATGAGCAATTGCTCTTCTAATTTTTAAGCACTTTTTTCACTTTTTCCTTTTTTCACTTTCACGTCCCCAGGCCAGGGTGGACTATTAGAGTGTCCATACCGCCGGGGTATAGTCCTGACGAATGCCATGGTGAATATATACCACAATGAAGGTAGAAACATGTTGACTGATTAATTTTAGAATCTGTGGTATTTAGCTGAATTTATCCAAAATCCTAATAACCTTGGCCTTTAAATTCAGACATATATACCACTTACACGTGTCTTAGGGATCACTCATTAAAAGTTTTTTTGATACCCTGTTAGTCACTTTTAATTTTAGAATTTCCACAACACGTCCTCCCCACACGACCAGCTCCGCAGTCTTTCTGGCGTCGCAGCACACCGAAGAGACACTCGGTCTCTTCGGTGGGGCCCGATGATGAAGCATGACACTGACCAGGTCGGTGTGTGAGGGCTTTCCTACTCAGATAGAGTGACTGTGATCAAAATAACCCTCTTATCTGTTTGCTCCATATCCCTGGTAGCTAGGTGCTTGACCAGACCTCTCTTTTTTTGTTGTTTGAATTCCCAAATTCTACATGCTTGCATCCGCTGTATGAACGACATTCTTAGCAGTTTACAAACTTCATTGGGATCTTATAATAATTTTCATTACTCCAGTAGTAGCAGTAAAGTACTTTATTCGGGAATTATTAACAAAGTGTAAACAACCAAATACAATAACATTGTACGGTAATTTATTGTTTACTCCACTTACATTCAGCTCACTTGCCTTCTTATGAAAAATACACTCTTCATTCTTCTTTTTCTGCCATTCTAACACCTTCTTTCTACAATCGTATCCACAAACACTCACTGCAGACACTGAGCCCCATTAGGATGACGGGCGGATCGCCCCCGCTGGGCCGGCGTTAGCCACCGCCGGCCCAGCGGGAGCGATCCACCCGCCATCCTTCCAGCAAAGGCACCCCGCCATACTACTATGGCTGGGGGGTCTGTGGCAGATGAAAAGTCTGTCTGCCGCTTTTTCGCCCGGTCAGAAAAGCGTTCAAAATGGTGGCGGTGTCTGTTAGACACTGGCAGCCCTATTTGGATTGGGCTGGAACATGCCTTTCCATGGCGGCATTTCCGCCACGGAAAGGCATGCGGAGTCTGCTTGCGGGGGCCCGTTGAGGGCCCCCAGGGACCCTGGGGGGTTGTGGGGTTCACAAGGGGTGGTACCTATGGTACCCCCCTGCAGTTCCATTCACAACATGGCAGGCACCGCGCAGTGCCTGTCATGTTGTGCATGGAAGTGCACAACATGCCTTCCTGGCATTGTGGCGGGCAGTGCTGAGTGCACCGCCCGCCACAATGTCACGAATGCAGGATGCGCCCGCCTGTCTGGCGGGCGCATACTAATGTATGCAACGGGACCCCCTCACCGATGGCGGGTGGTCCCATTCCACGGGAGGATGGCGGGCGGACACAATCCTCCCGCCATCCTAATGACCCCCTTAATATCCACACATGACACAAATTCGTTTTTATCTTCACACTCCTCAGTAATTTGACTGGTCAAAAATGTTTGCAATCCCAGATTTCAAAGCATGTTTGTTTGGGAGGTGGCTACCATTTCCTTTATTGGTGGTCAGACATTTTCATCTGATTAAAATGAAAACCTGTCCCATTTCTTATTGTTATTTCAAAATGTTCAATGCTGTGCTGTAAACGGTGCTTAATATGTAAAATAATGAGTGCGGGCGGGGGGGGGCTATGTTTTTCTCATATGCATGAGGTTGGTACCATGAATATCAGGGTTGCAAAATATCATGGCTGCGTAGTCTGTATCTGACTTCATGCCTGTTTCATCAGACACCAAAGACTTCCTGCTCCTTAATCTCACTCTTGCAGGTTATTTTATCATACCTGTTTCTCCCTCTGTCACTGTTTTTCCATATTTCTCTTCCTCTTTCGTTCCTCCTTTTATGTTTTCCTCTCTTGCTCTGGGTGAAAGTCTGATATGGAAAGATGGGTCCCAGTGCTTAAAATGAGTGGTGGTGGACCCTGTCTGCAACCAACTGCTCGAATTAAGCACTACCTACAAACTCTAAGGTTCCCAAAGTGGAACAAAGGTTTACCACTTTTGGTTAAACTGGTTGCAAATTGTGGGTTCACGTTAAACAGGATACCAGTCTTGGAAAGGGGCGACCATTCGGTCCCCCCGAACGTATGGTGGAGTACCACGATCCCCCCGGGAAGCCATCTTGGGCGGGAGGCGAGTCTCGGCTGGTATGCCCGAAGCGGCGTAGCCGGGGCGCGCCTTTTCCCGCCCTGGAGTGGGTTGTCCTAGACACTGACGCGGCCGGCCACGCCCTCGGAGGCAGGCGGGGGCGGGTTTACGCCCGCCCGAAGGCGGATAAAAGGAGCAACAAGCCAAGAAAGCATCCTCTTGTTCCTGTGCTCTGAAGCTGCACCTCCCCGCTGCACGTGAGCTCGAGACGGAACGAAGAGCCAATTTTGACCCACCCACCAGCCCCTGAGGACAGCTAGTTGTTTTGAATAAAGTTTTGATGTGGTAATTCTATTTCTTGCAGGTTGTGATGATTGTCGTGATATTTTGAGTATGCAATAAAGAATGGTTATTTTCAGTATGTTTTTCTTTTGCAAATAAAGTAATTCTGCACTAGTGTTGATCAGTAATCATGCTTGTAATAGTTATGGTTGTTTTGTAATTTAGTAATTTAGGTAAATTGTCGTATTTATTTTGGTCGGGCGGTAAGGTCATGATCGGTGAGCAGTAATTGGAAGATCCCTATGGGGGGGCGTCACCCATTACGGATGGGAGCGCTCGGGGGAGGTGGCCATTGGCCCCTCAACGGGGAGGCGGTCCCTTCTAAGGATAGGCCGCCGGAAGGAAAGGAAAGGCGGTCAAGGCCCCTTCCTGGATAGGAGGGGCTACGGGCCCTCCTGGGGAATTTCCCGGGGCCAGGACATCTGCGACGGCAGATGGGGTAAGTTGTGTGGGGTTCGGGAGGGGGTTTACGCTACCTTTTAGACACCTCACACGAGTCCTCGGACGACCGTTAAATGGCGTCGAGTTCATTGGGGCCCCCGTCAAGTCCAAGGGAAATTGGTAGATGCACTTGAGGTACGCCTCTGTGCGGTCGCTCCCCTCACAAGTGAGGGGGGTATTTCTGGTTTAGGGATCTGACACCGGTTACGACCTTGCCGTTGGCCCTTAACGTTAGGATGTACAATTTCAAGTCAAATGTTTTGTAGGATGTTAGTTCGGCTAGGAGAACCTTTGTATTAGAGATCTGTTAAGGTTAGTCAAAACATCGTAATGTGGAAATGAAATTGTACATAATATGAAACTGTTATTTTAATGTTTTTGATTTTGTTTCATATTTTAATAAATACGGCCGGGAGGGTCACTCCCTCCCGCCTTCCAAAAGTTCCGAAACGTTTTCCGGTTTCCCATCCTTGGGGATTGTGTTGAGAGGGGGTGGCGAGTATCTCAGCCATATTAAATAGGCATTGTCTAATATTAGGTTGTATTTTATGTTTTAACTAATAAGATGTGTATAGAGTCAGCCCCCTAGCCCTATCTCAAATATTCATGAAGGAATGCAATATAAATTCCTCAAAATTTTGAATAAAAGGCCCAAGCAATTACCAAGAAATGTTCATATCTTTTTTTTCACGCGTTGGCTAATTTGGGAAAAAGAATGTTTTAGCAAATTCTTCGACCCCGAAAGTACCTGAAAATGCTCTGCATTCGGTTTTATGACTAAAAGGGAATTTTTAGACTGGGAGGGGAGGAGGTGGGAGATTTTTGGCATTTCCGTCTTTTATCAATTATTACTCCAGATTGTAGTAAACTACATTTCTTCTACAAACAGCTACAGCATTGGGAAAATCTGAGATTTACAGAGCCTTTTTCAGAGCATAGGTAGTTACTTGACACCTTGTTTCCACTTTATAATAGGCATTATTAGAAATATTGCACTGAACTTGATCTGGAAGAAGTGGAACACAAACTGGGAATCAAGATGAGGACCAGGAGGTGGGACAAAATATATATGACGTCACTTGCATACGTAAGGCTTATCTCAGAATACAATAGAGCGCTATTTGGCAAATATAAAAACACACCAGTACAATCAAGCAAGTCCTGTCCCATATCCCTGATGAATGTCTTCACTGTGTCAGCTCAAATAAAGAAGATTGGTGTCATAAGTTTTACATCTACTCTAGTTTGGCACAGTATTGGTGAAATCATTTAAATTTCTTAGGGCAGTTATGGCAAATTGTGATTGAAATGTCCCATGGAGCTGTATAGCTCGGAATGCTTTCCAAAGTCACTACTAATGTTAGAGTTCAAGAAGACCTTATCATGTTTGCAAGCACTGGTTTCTTTTTCAATCATAATACAAAACTGGAAATCAAGGGAATCACCTGTGCTAGAAGATTAGTTAAATAAGATCAAGTATAACGTATGATTTGAAGAGTGTCACACTTTAAAAGGGAACAGCCCTTACTACGCAGTCTTTAACACTCCGAGACAATTACCATACATTCCTTTACCATGCATGCCTTTTTCACACATGGTGGTTAGTATAGGTAAGTATAAGCTTAAAATATTTACTTTATTTACAGTAATGTAATGAAATATGCAACGTGCATTTTTTGGGACAGGTGTATAAACTCTCGGGGTAATGGGTGAGGAAGTGTATTAATTTTCAGATAATAATTAAAATACTTTTGTCATAATAAATGTAATACATGTATCATTATTAAACTTAAAATGCATATGTGTTTAAAATATGCTAAATCATTTTGCAGGAGCAGATGTAAGGGATCTAGGGATAATGGGTGGAAAAGTGCATTATTACTCAGGTATTAATTAAAATATGTAATTATTAAACTTACAATGCATATTCGTGTAAAGTATCTAAACAATTTTTAGGAGAGGGATGTGAGTGATCTATCGGTAATGGGTGGTAAGGTATAATAATGCTTTTATGAATAATGTAATGAATTTTCAATTATTACATTTACAATGCATATTTGTTTGAAATATGCAAAATATTTATTTAGCTGTGGGAAGTAAGGGCCTGAGGGGTAATAGGTGGGGAAGTGTTTTAATACTTGGGTATTAATCAAAATATGTGTGTATTAATATATGCTAATAATAATCATGTTTCATAAAAAATGGTGTGCAAAAATTAAAAAGTTAGATACATATATCTAAAAATTAATTAAATAATAAATTACATTTAGGGAATGAATAACTACTTATTAATATATAGTAGGCATTTAAGTTGAATATTTAAAAAAGAAATGCACACATTTTTTAAATCTTATTAAAAAATTATTAGCTCAACAAAATGTAAAACCAAATCTTTAAACAATATCATTTTAGTTGTAAAAAATACATTAATATTTATTCTAAATTTTATTTGCATATTTTCTCATGGTTTCTCATTGTTTTCTATGGGAGAAATAATCCTTTTCAGTTTAATTTTGGTTGCACATTGTTTTCAGATTTTGGAGCATCGTGGTAAAGATCAGAACCATGATGGAATTAAGTTCGGTTGAGAACAATCTATATTTAAAATAACAGATAGTTTGGGAATTCATTGTAAGGATAGGGATAGGGAGGTATTTAGATGACAAGTTGAAGTATATTGTATATACTGTGTGATTTAACCAGTTTTCCATCATCATACAGATTGTGTTTGTATGCGCGCATTGGGTCGGTTTTTGCTTTGTTTAAGAAAAACAAAATCCTAAACAAAAAAGTAAACATAACAACTTAATTTTTCTGATAAGGTTTTTATTGGGTTTATATTTGTTAAGGGATTTTTTTTGAAAAAGATTAACTTAAACAGAATCTTTAGAATACATTACTCCTATTTAGAAAAGTATGTTTTTTTTAAAGGTATCTCTTCTCAGGTTGTTTTTTGATATTGGAAGCCAGTCAATGAAGAAAAGTATTGGAATATAGAAGTTTGAATTGTGGATTAAGGATAAAAAAAATAAGAATTTCAACTGTTTTACAGTTTTCTATGTTTTTTTTAGAATGGTACAGATGAAGAATGGAATCAAATACTTTAGATTTTAATCCATGCAGGACGTTAGTTTTATTTTAAACATAAATAAAAAAAACAATTAGAAATTTTTGGTTGTGGATTGTGAATTATATTTATGGATTGTTGGATAACATGTTGATCTTGGTGAGTGGATGGATAAGTAATCACCAAGTGTTAAACAAAGAATAGATCAACAGATTGGCCAAAAGACATATATATTTTAAATAATATTCCAATAATAATAATAATAATAATAATAGTATTAATAATAATAATAATATACATGTATGCATATTTTACTCTATATAATTCTATTAATATTAATGGTAATACTAACAAAAACAACACTAATAATAATAATAATTATAATAATAGTAATAATAATAATAATAATAATAATAATAATAATAATAATATATTCGATTGCATATAAGTATATTAATATTAATATTAATGATGATGATAATAATAATAATAATAATGATAATAATAATAATACGAGTAATATTATGTGAAAATAGGTTGATTGTATGGTGTAGAAAACAGGAGAGTAATGCTTTTTATTCAGTAATGTTGTTAGTAGTGTAACATTATAGCCTTATAGCCCGCCGTAGCAGGCTATACCGGCTATTAAAGGCCCTCTCCAGCGTTAAAGGCCCCGAGCCGAAGGCGAGGGCCTTTAACAAGGGAGAGGGACTTTAATAGCGGTATAGCCCATCTACGAAGGGCTATAAGGCTATTAGAACATTCTGTCACTAGAGGACAGAATGTTCTAGCAAAAAAAACAAAGCCTTTTGGGAGAGTGAGGGGATTGGAATCCCCTCAAGTTCCCTGAAGCCTTTGTTCCCAGCCAGAGCTGTGAACAAAGAAACATTGGAATGTTGGAGCTCCAGGCTTACACCAGCCTTTATAAGCCAGAGCACTCCATTGTTTTCAATGGAGCTCCCAACATTCCAATGTTCTAATAAGCAGTTGGCATCCTCACATTTCTAAATCTAAAGTCAAACGGATGTTCTAATAGCCCTTCGTAGATGGGCTATACCGCTATTAAAGTCCCTCTCCCTTGTTAAAGGCCCTCGCCTTCGGCTCGGGGCCTTTAACGCTGGAGAGGGCCATTAATAGCCGGTATAGCCCTCTACGGCGGGCTATAAGGCTATATTAATGATTGTGCCTGTCTCATTTACTAAAAAGTTTGTTCATTCTTCATAATGTCAAGGAAATGACACAGGTTGGGGGTAAGTTTCCCTATGAAACTGGTAACAGAGTTATGCCAACCCTCAATGGCATTGTTTTTTCTTTCCGCCCTCCTCTAAGCAGGTTGTGTAGCAGTTCAACCACTAAACTGGAAAATGTGGTTTTCTCCGCCTCTTCAGATGGTCGATCCACGTTTCTTTAAAATAATGAAAACGTTGTGTACATTTCTCTTCATTTTGTGTAAAAAATTCTGATTGTACAATTGATGTGAAAAAGTCATCTAATACATTCGAAGGTACAAAACTCAAAGCTATTTGTTTCCTTAGTTCAAATTGTAATCCTCAGCTAAGGATGTTTTTTGTAGTTTTTTTGTAGTTTTTTTACCAAAATGCCTGGGAAAAGTGGAAATAACATCCTGGAATTTGGGAGTTTTGATATATTGCAAAAACTTAGGTATGGGACCCTGCCGGTGCACGAGTTCACCTCGAGGTGGTCTAACGCTGGTGGCACACCGCACTCCTGCCCCGGGTGTGCGGCTCCAAAGGAGTCTGTGGCGCATTTGCTCTTTGCCTGCCCCGCATACAAAGTTGCTAGGAAGGTTTGGCTGAAACCAGTATGCATGGGGTTGGGTGTGAGGTGCCATAACATGGCCCTATGAGTCCTCACCACTGACCCGTCTTCTCCTGCTATGGTATGCGGGGTGGCCAAATTTCTGAGCAGTGCATGGTTGACTCGTATTAGGAGGATGAAGCAACACCCTCTCCTGCCAAACTGTTAGCTGGCCCCTATTGGCTGGATGATACGGTGAGATCAGCACAGCTTTTTAAGCCAATCCAACCTTTATGCAACAGTGAATTGATGTGAATGTGTGCTTGGGGTTTACAAAAATTACCCAAACCTACTGTATAAGGTGCAGGTTTTATCCTTTTTAACAGGGGAATTTTACTGTGTTAGGTTCCATCTAATGTTCTTCATTTCCCCTTCTTTTAACTCAAAAAAATGTATAATTGTATAAAATGTTCTTTTATGGTGATATTTTTTTACCGAATAAAGATTTATACTACTACTACTACTATATTGCAATAACAGTGAGTATAATTTGGGCTTAATAAGTAGCTCAACCCTCTCTGGGCTTTTCAGCAACTCTTTGATGTATTTGATCCATTGGATACGTAGAGCATGATCAATGGAGAGAAAGTCTAACAGGACCTCCTGAACTGACAAAGTGCTATTGTTTCCGATAGGCAGACTGCTCCCAGTTCGTCATGCACTATAAATGAAGGACTATATTCCGGGACACAAAGAAGGACCCTACATTAAAAAATGTTTATTTAGTTGTGCTGGGTCCTACCACCATCACAAAAGATTTGCTAGGATTGATACTTAAATCGAACTCATCCATGTAGACCACAAAGAAGCTGTCTTAGGAATTAATTTTCATCCACCTATTAAGGTTGTGCTTGGTGTAACCCCAAATGCCAATCCCATATAATGCTTTGGAGACACATTTCGCCAAATAAACTTGCACACGTGGTCTAATCAGTCTCCTGTCTCAACAGGAGGCAAACCTCCATACACAAGTCTGAATGAAACATGACACCCAAATACGAAAATGGTTTTACCTTAGAAAGAGTAGGAGGCCCTACATTAAAGTTTTTTTATTTAGTTGAGCTGAATCCTACCACCATCACATGAGAGTTGCTAGTATTGATACTTAAATCAAGGTCATCTACGTAGGCCAAAAAGACATTCAAAAGGGTTTGCAATCCCCTTGCAGTTTTAGCTATAAACACTGCGTCATCCACATAAAGCAGGACGGGCAGCGAACAGGCTCCTGTCTGTGGGGAATCTGCTCAGACTTCCACTAAAAGCTGATCTAGCTTGGTAATATACAAAGTGAATTAAAAGGGGGTCAAATACAACCCTGTCTGACCCACCTTCCAGTTTTGAAGCAGCGGGTGCAATTTGATTTATTAATGTACCTAACTGTCCCCACTGTGTGGGCATGCAGGTCCTTCAGAAAATAGACTATGTCCCGATCAACCCCTGTGGCCAGCATGATCCTCCATAGTTTGTCTTGATTTACCCAGTGGAAAGCCGAAGTAAGATCCATGAAGGCGAGATGTATGGAGCCTTTACATGCCACTATGTATTTATTTACAACCATATATAGGTTCAGATCTGTCAGACCTGAATCCACATTGAAGGTCAGATAAAATATTGCATTCTGTGTCCCAATACATAAGTCTATCCAAAAAAAACCCTTCTTACTACCTTAACCACAGAATTGATCATGGAGATTGGTCTGTAGCATTGAGGGTTATCCCTATAGACCTTTTTAAAGGCTGGGACAATGATGGAAGTAGCCCATAAGAAGGGAGGTCTGGCCATGGCAGCTGCATTTAAAGTGTTTGTCAGTAAAAGTGCCCAAGTTTCGATGCCACTTATGTGGAGGTCAGGTTGTGTCCTGTCAAGACCTGGAGCCTCATTTTTAGTCAAAACCTGTATGTCCTTCCACACCTTATCCGTTATAAACAGAAGGTTTGAGACCCCCACCAGGAGCAGTGTATCATCTGGGTATGTCATAGTAATTACCCCGTTATAGATCCTTTCAAAATGGGAGACCCATCTGACAGCAATGTTATGGTGTGAAAGTGAGAAGTTGTCAGATGGGGCGAAATAAGGCTGATTAACGATGATCCAGAATTTTGTACTATTTTTTAGGTAACTGGTTTCTAACAGACTCCCACAGGCTGAGTCCCTTATTGCATTCTTGAGAAATCATCAGTAAAGCATGAGCGCAAGCTTTATCTAAAGGTAGCAGCAATTACCTGTGTCCATCTGAGCTGTCTACCCTGGCTATCACCTTCAGGGCTCCTCCAACTCCTGGGAGCTTACTTTGCCTACCTGCCCCTAACAGAGAGATAGGCAAACCTGATTATGTTCACTAAAGGATATTGGACTTTGTGGTGAGCCCTGGAGGACCGGTGTTGGCAGGCGTCAATTCCAGAAGTAATTGCAGGAGTCATGGGGCCCTTGAAGTCGCACGTGTTGCAGGTCAAACGCCTTGTGTTTGACGTCAGGAGCATCGAAAGGCGTCGGGCTACAGTGTGAAGTGGAGCGCTGTGACATGCAGTGTCCACAGGTCATAGTGCAGGCAGCGGTTCGGTGATGGTCGTCCAGCAGCATCAGTGAGACCAGGGCTGTGAAGCGGGGCAGTGCTCGTTGCAGTGCTGATAGGTCACAGTGCAAGCTGTGACATCGCCATTGCTGAAGTGCTGTCTTCGGTAGAACCAAAGCTGCAGTACAGGATGTGGTAATGCAGTGTGCCGGGCCGACAGGTGCGTTGGTTGACTATTTTGAGTCGATGGCGCTTGATTCGATGGGCCAAGGCTGCAGTGTGGACCGGGAGGTGCGTTGTGTAACTTAAGAGCAGTGCCCCCAAACCACAGTGCAAGCAAAGTCATCTAGGTCAGCTTGAAGTGGCCATATCGGTGAGGCCAGGGCTGTGTTGCGTAGCTGGACAGTGCTCCTTGTTCTCCACAACAATGCCCATGGGTCATGGTGCTGGTACCGGCATCGGTGACATTTTCTTTGGGGATACCAAGGTGGTTGTGTGAAGCGAGGCCGTATGGAGTGCGATGCCCACAGGTCACAATGCAAACAGGGGATCAGTGACGGCATCGGACCCCGTCATCAGTGAGACCAAAGTTGTGGTGCGAAGTGCAGCAGTACCATCTGCGGAGCCTTCAGGTCATGGAGCTAGCAGCAACATCATTGATGGCGTTAGTTCACCCTTCTCCGCTGGGGCAGCTGAGACATCCAGTTCTGAAAGCCGATACCCAAAAGATGTTGACGTTTTTGATCTCCCTAAGACTTCCAACAGGAGGCAAGCTCTACATCGAACCCTTGGAGATACTTAGAATGCAGAATTAATATTCCAGTCCTTACCCTGCCCAAGACAGAAGTAGCATCTCCAGGCCAACCCAGCAAAGCCCACAGCATAGTGGTAGTCTCTCCTCGCAGCTCTTCCAGCTCTTCTTCCTGGCAGATTCCTTAGACTAGCAGTAATATAAAGTTCTGGGATCAGGGACACAATATGTATACCACATTTCCCTTTGAAGTTGGTGCAAACAAAGTTCCACTGGCATACATAATCCAGTTCTGCTTGGCTCAGGCCAGGCTCACTCCTGGGGGGTTGAGACAGTATTGTGGAACACAGACACAGTCCATTCAGGTGCAAGCAACATCTCCTCCCACTACTCTAAATGCTGCCAGGTCTATTCAGCCTGGCAATGAGTCACCAAGGAAAGGCAGGACACACCTTAACCCCCCTGATGTCTGTCTCATGTGAATGCACAAATCAGCCCCTGTCAGTCTAAAACCTAGACCGCGAACACACAACAGGCAGAGGTACATAGATGATTAGACAAGAAAACACCGACTTTCCAGAGTGGTAATTTGAAAAACACAACATCATAATCATCTTTACTGAAGATGAATTTTAAATACTGTGTTCATGAAGCTTAAACTCTATTTCTCCATCTTGCCCCAATAGAAAGTTACACTTTTAAGATGTTACAAAGCAACTCCTATGTTAGCCTATGGGACAGATAGCCTTGCAATTGTGAAAAATGAAATACACAGCCTTTCACTATCAGGAAATGTTAATCACAACAGTCCATGTCCTACCTTTCAGGTACACTGCATCATGCCTATGGGGGATACCTTGGACACACCTGAAGGGGTGCCTTACCTGTAAGAAAAGGTAAGGTTTGGGCCTGAAAGTAGTTGTACTTGCCAGGTCGACGAGGCCGTGAAAACTGTGCGCAGACACTGCTGTGTGTGTGACACAATCAGTGCTGCAGGACCACTAACAGCATTTGATTTACAGGCCAGGGGCACACATAGTGCACTGTACTAGGGACTTAGTAATACATCAGATTATTAATTAATTAATTAATTGTGGGTTTATATAGCGCTAGGATAGACTCCCGGAGGAGTATCTCCGCGCTTCGACCGCTGCGAAACCCTTCCTGGCTTCCCTGAGAGATGGTCCCTTAATGGGTATCTCCAGGGTGAGACCAGGCATCCCCGGCGGTCTGGTGGGGCCGTTAGTGCAGATGAGGCAAGCTTATGCCCAGAGTTGCCGAGTGTGATCGCTGATCAGAGTGGGCACCGAGGCGAGAGAATTATCGAGTCCGCTGACCCTGGTCCAGAAACCTGCCGCGTCGGGAATCGAACCCTGGTCCCGGGCCGTCCTCTGCTCTCGGGTCTGCCGCCTCTAACCAGTGAGCCACACTACTGCACTTAGCCAATCATGGAAACACCAATCCATAAACACAATTTAAATGGTGAGCATTTGCACTTTAGCACTGAATAACAGCGGTAAAGCGCCCAGAATCCTAAACCCAACACAAACATGGTCATAAACCGGAGGTCAAAAAGCAAAAAGTCTGGGGGGAATCTGCTGAAAAAGCCAAGTATAACACAACCCCCTCCCAGCCTAAAGCCAGGGCAGACTAATCAATCCCTTGATGGACTTCCCTGCTTGGGGAGATAGAACATAAACCTTGCCCACAACAGCGGGGGCATGTTCTGTTTCTGTGCCTTCCTGAACCAAATTGGATCCCTCTGTCCATTCTCTCAGGGTCCGCTAAGCTGACCCATGGGGAACCCTTCTCCTTGCCTGCAGACCCCATCAGTGCAGCACCTAAACGTACCCTGCTCACAGATGTGTCCCAGCAAGCAGACAGTACACACTAAGTAAGGGCGAATTTTGCGGATTTGTGGTCCGTAAATTTGAGCGAAATTGCAAAAAAAATCAGCAAGTTCGCAAAAAAATTTGCGAACTCGCAGATTTGCAGTTTTGCACAAATAGACTGTACTTTCTATACTTCTACTGGCTAATCAGTAGGTGATACCTCGTTGGGTTAATGTATAGTGCTTTTCCTACGCTGCAGCTGCGTAAAGGGCCAGAAGAGTTGTCTCCAGTGACCATGTGTGTGTTACTATGCCATCGCGCCGAAGGGCGCAGGGGTCCCTTGAGTGAGCTGTACATCATAGTGAGTAAATGGCGGGAAGACGGGGCACACCGCTAGTGTGTGGGCGGGGCAAAACGGGCGGGGCTTCTATGCGAGTTCACATGCCTCGTGTGTATAAAAGGTCAGAGACTGATCAGAGCAGCAGACGAGGAGAAAGAAGCTCCTGGGCACAGGAACTGCACAGGGATTGCACTTGTGAAAGTCAAGGATGCAGAGGCCTCCATCAGGCATCACAGCTAGTTTTCAACTGTAGATATGGGGAGAAAGCACACCTGCCCAGCGCCGGGGTCCCTTGAGTGAGCTGTCCATCATAGTGGGTAAGGGCGGGAAAACGGTGCACACCACTAGTGTGTGCGGCAGGGCCAAAGAGTGGGGCTTCTATGCGAGTTCACATGCCTCTTGTGTGTATAAAAGGGCAGAGATTTCGGAGCAGCAGATGAGGAGAAAGAAGCACCTGGTCATGGGAAGTGCACGGGGATTGCACTCGTGAAAGTCAAAGATGCAGAGGCCTCCATCAGGCATCACAGCTACTTTTCAACGGTAGATACGGGGAGAAAGCACACCTGCCCAGCGCCGGGGTCCCTTGGGTGAGCTGTCCATCATAGTAGGTCAGGGCGGGAAAAGAGTGCACATCACTAGTGTGTGAGCTTGGCCAAAGACCGGGGCTTCTATGCGAGTTCACATGCTTCTTGTGTGTATAAAAGGTCAGAGACCGATCAGAGCAGCAGAGGAGGAGAAAGAAGCTCCTGGTCACAGGAACTGCACAGGGATTGCACTCGTGAAAGTCAAGGATGCAGAAGCCTCCATCAGGCATCACAGCTACTTTTCAACGGTAGATACGGGGAGAAAGCACACCTGCCCAGCGCCAAGGTCCCTTGAGTGAGATGTCCATCATAGTGGGTCAGGGCGGGATAACGGTGCAGACCACTAGTGTGTGCGGCAGGGCCAAAGAGCGGGGCTTCTATGCGAGTTCACATGTCACTTGTGTGTATAAAAGGTCAGAGACCGATCAAAGCAGCAGATGAGGAGAAAGAAGCTCCTGGTCACAGGAACTGCACGGGGATTGAACTTGTGAAAGTCATGGATGCAGAGGCCTCCATCACGCATCACAGCTACTTTTCAATGGTAGATACGGGGAGAAAGCACACCTGCCCAGCGCCGGGGTCCCTTGAGTGAGCTGTCCATCATAGTGGGTCAAGGCGGGAAAATGGTGCACACCACTAGTGTGTGGGCGGGGCCAAAGAGCGGGGCTTTCTATGCTAGTTCACATGCCTCTTGTGTGTATAAAAGGTCAGAGACCAATCAGAGCAGCAGATGAGGAGAAAGAAGCTCCTGGTCACAGGAACTGCACGGGGATTGCACTCGTGAAAGTCAAGGATGCAGAGGCCTCTATCAGGCATCACAGCTTCTTTTCAACGGTAGATACGGGGAGAAAGCACACCTGCCCAGCGCCGGGGTCCCTTCAGTGAGCTGTCCATTATAGTGGGTCAGGGCGGGAAAACGGTGCACACCCCTGTGTGTGCGGCGGGGCCAATGAGCGGGGCTTCTATGCGAGTTCACATGCCTCTTGTGTGTATAAAAGGTCAGAGACCGATCAGAGCAGCAGATGAGGAGAAAGCACTCCTGGTCACGGGAACTGCACAGGGATTGCACTCGTGAAAGTCAAGGATGCAGAGGCCTCCATCAGGCATCACAGCTACTTTTCAATGGTAGGTACAGGGAGAAAGCACACCTGCCCAGCGCCAGGGACCCTTGAGTGAGCTGTCCATCATAGTGGGTCAGGGCGGGAAAATGGTGCACACCACTAGTGTGTGTGGCGGGGCCAAAGAGCGGGCTTCTATGTGAGTTCACAAGCCTCTTGTGTGCATAAAAGGTCAGAGACCGATCAGAGCAGCAGATGAGGAGAAAGAAGCTCCAGGTCACAGGAACTGAACGGGGATTCCACTTGTGAAAGTCAAGGATGCAGAGGCCTCCATCAGGCATCACAGCTACTTTTCACCGGTAGATACGGGGAGAAAGCACACCTGCCCAGCGCCGGGGTCCCATGAGTGAGCTGTCCATCATAGTGGGTCAGGGCAGGAAAACGGTGCACACCACTAGTGTGTGCGATGGGGCCAAAGAGCGGGGCTTCTAAAAAAAATCAGCCCGCAAGCGGATTTGGGGATTTTTCGGCAATTTTGCGAGATTCACAGATCGTGAAATTGTCGAAAATCCGCAAATTCCGAATGCGGAACGGATTTTTTGCCTATACTTAGTACACACATGGCCAACACAGTGGTGTGTCCCAGTCCACCCTCAGGGTGTGTCTCCTGTCCCCCTCCCAGGGACAACTCTGTCCACCTGGACTGCAAGCCACAGCGGCCACTGACAATTGTCAGCGATGAGAGCCAGGCCTCATGCCTTTTAGGGTTCTCAAACCCCTGTAGCATCAGAGTGGGGGCCAATAGTCCAAGGTGTCTTGCACCCTCTGTCTACTCTCCCCCCTGCCAGATCAAGGGTGGCATTCTGACACTGGCCCACCAGCCCAAGGTCTATACCCTGTGGCTGGCCAGGAGACAGGGGTGGGCTTTCCTACATCCTGTCCTCCCCGCAGGGATCCTGTACCTTCCACTGTGGAGATAAACCCCAGACACCAGAACTGTCAGGGCACCTTTGGCAAGTGTCCTGCACAGGTACCCCACCAGTTCATGGGTGCTATCCTTCTACATCCCCAACCACCAGCTAGGCTCCGCCGACCTGTCACTTGCCACAGTCCTGCGCTCCGAAGAACAACCACCGGTGGGAGATCCTTCTCCCACCTCGCCGCCAAGACATGGAACACCCTCCCAATGAGCCTACAACAGACCCAAGACTTGCTGACCTTTAGGAGGATACTCAAGACCTGGCTGTTCGATCAGTAGGGCCCCCCCAGCGCCTTGAGACCCTCACGGATATGTAGTGCACTTTGCAAATTATTGATTGATCCTGCAACTGGGTACTCAACTCAGCGTCTGTACCCTTTGTCTGGACAGAAGTCAGGGCCAAGAATTCCCTCCCCCTGATTCTCCCCTTTGGGTTTTGCACCCTTCCATCCAGTGGTACCCCCAGAGGGCAAACCAGTAGGGATAATGCCAATAGTCACCCCTTGCTCCAGGTCAGGGTCACCCTGAACCTGACCCTCCAACCTAGGGTCTGTAGCCTTAGGCTGGACCTGTGCCTAGCAAGCCAGGACTTCTAGGGGAGTACATCCAACCCCTGCAAGGGAAGAACCCTCCTCATGAGTAGTGCAAGAGTCTGCCTGGCACAGGTCTCCAGCCTCCCGTCCACCAGACAGTGCATGAAGACCCCTCCAGGCCAGAAGTGGCCCCACCAGGGTCAGTTCTGGGGTGCTCTGACCTCAGAGCTGGCAACCTCTGACACACTGGTCCTTCAACTAGGCACTGTCTCCCCCCTCACCTCTTTCTCTGGACTCATGCACCCTCTCCACTGAAGTGGTGATGCCAGACACTAGAAGTGTTGGGGCACTTGTTACAGCAGCCCGCCCAGCTCACCTGATACGTTGGGATCCCCCTGAAGGAATGGCCTCTCACTACAGACTAGGCACCCCTCCTGGTGTTCCCTCATGGAACTAACCAGGCCCCGGGACTGGGTCTTGGGCAACTTGGGACTCAGCGCACCCCACTCCCTCTACTCAGAGACAGGACATGGGACCCCTCACCCATCCCACTACACTGGAACCTGTCTGAATTACAAACCTCCCCTACCTCACCTGGTTGGGGAAAATCTGAGCCACTTCCCTCAGGATCACTTCCAAAAGCCTCTTCAGACCCCCTGGAATCTACTAAAAGTTCTGCCTCCAGTGCAAGTTCCCTAGGTCAGAGAACTCACACCCCACCGGGTGTTGGCATAACACTGGAATACAGTGACTGAACATATGCTCTCCAGCATCCAAATGACACTGCACCTCACATGTGTTAACCAAACTACCCTTCACCCAATCAACCAGTGCCTCAGAAAAGTACTCCACATCACCCTCATAAGACTGGTGAGACAGTTGCTGTCACTAAACCCATTCTCTTCTAGGTGGTCTTCATACTCACATGATGGGGCTTCTACCATTTTGCCCTTCTTTCATAATGTTTAACGCAATGTCACATATGAAGATAATATTTGGTTGTATATGACAAAAATTCCAATAAAGTTTGTTAAAAAAAAACAGGGCATGTACCATAGGGGAATCCCTCTCCCTGCACCTCTCATCTAGAGTCAGTAGAGTGTCCCACCCACCACTAGTAATATGATCCCCTGTGCCAGTACCCCGATTCACCTCAGGGACCCTGCGCACCACTGGAGTTAACTCACACTCCTGAGCCCACTAGGGTATGTCAACCTCCTTGAAGAAGGGCACCAAGTCTCTGTGTGTGCAGCCCTAGTTAATGAGTGACCTGGTTTTTAAGTTGAGTATGACTGTCTACTGCGTGATTCTGTAATGGTGGTACGTTATCTAACACTGCCATGTAGGGAGTAGTCTCAGGGTGTAAATTAAATATACCCCTCATGTCCCCTAGGATGGCTCAGGTGGAGTTAGGATACTAACTCTGCCCCTTCGCGTGACAGCCTGGCTGGATTTTGAATAGTAAATCTGCCCCACTCAGTTTCCTGCACCTTCCCTGAGATGGCTTAGTTTTCATTAGAGAAAATAAATAAATTCCTTTTGATTTTAGATAGTTTAGAGATCACTTCATTATAATATTTTCGGTTCCATAAAATCTGTCTCCCATGATTGTGGTAAATGCCAAATCATTTATTACTTATAAATAAAGAATATATACTTGATATTTAATTTATTCATTTTGGTATTGTGTTTGATTGATAGTAAGAAAATATCCGCTATGAGATATTTTTATTTCTAAAGAAATTATGTCTCAGGGAGTAAAGAAATGTAACACATTTTCCATGAATTTATAACGCAATAAGTATTAAAACATTTATCAGACACTATATTTCTGTAATACTTACACAGCAAAGTGGATGGCAGGGTTTCAAAAACACGCTGCTTCTGTCTCTTCTCCTGTCAGCAGATCAGTAACCACTGAGCACGAAAATGGCAGATGGCAATTCTTGCAGTATTTTAAAGAGTAACTATAATTTAACTCTACACAATGGGGCAGTGACGTCCAGCCACCAGTTTAGGTTCTCTGGCCCTTATAACAATGTAAATTGGTTAATCCTCCATTGGCATATATAACCTTCTAATAAGGCTGTTGCACAGATTCTACTGTTATGCAGAACTATGTGTTAGGACGACCAGACATCAGAGTGCTGGGACTGAGTCTGTCGACATCATCAATACCTGTTGGCCCAATTCTGGCTATCTCACAGGGCCTCACTCAAACTCCTAACCTTTCCAGAGTAACATGAACCTCTAGCCGCCAAAGGAACTTTGGAAACAGATCCTACCCTTTCGTTACTCATTCACAAACATAAGTAATACATGAAGAAGTTTCCAACACGTTTATTGAAACTATTGTAGTCTATTGTGAAGCAAATTTGCTGCGATCATTTGGAATATGCAACTAAGCAAAGTAATTAGCATTACTAACAAACTGTATAGGACAAACTACCCAGCCATGACACATTATATGTCTGTCTAGGTCTACTCTTCCCATAAGAGTACTGGGATATATTTGCAAACTCTGGGATGGACTAGGACCCCATACTTGGTATATGCAGTTAGGTGGTCCGCATCATGAATGTAAACTTAATTTACGCAGGGCCACATGTCGGGCACTGCTGTCGTTCCAGAACAGTTGTCTCTGTCAGAATTGTCCTCCCAGACCCCCAAGGGATGGGGAAAAGTTTATATGATAAAACTAGTGCGCTGGGAATGGAGCTGTGGAACTATGCCCAGATGCATCAACGATATTCGCATTCGCAAACGGTGCGAATCGCTATATACGGCCGTTTGCGAATGCAAAGCATGTCATCGGAATGCATCATCATTTGGCAGTGTTTCGCATTTTTTGGAATCGCATTTTCAATTGCGATTCTCTAAAAAGTTCGCTAAAATTGCGATTTCTTGTCAATTTGCGAAAATATGCAATGCATCAAAATTAGCAATTTGCGATTGTGTCAAAATTCGCTATTAGGAAATGCAAAAATAAGAAGAACTTGAACGCGGTGCTAATTTCAGCAAGTGGCAGAACTGGATCTGTCAATCACCTGTACTGCATATAAGGACCTCTCAGACCATGACCCAGCCTTTCAAGATGGCTGCACTTTACTTTTTGGCACGAAGACAGAGGCTGAGAGCAGCTGCAGGTTGGAGGAGAAGGCTCATCGAGGAGAGGATCTTCAGAGTGCGCATAACGTTATTGGGGCAGACAGAGGCTGAGATATTCAAGAAATATAGGCTGAATGCCACTTTAATATTAGATTTAATCCAGGAATTGGACCCAATCCTGCAGAGGCAAACACGCAGGACACAAGCCATACCTACCCATGTGCAGGTATTGTGTTCGTTGCACCTCCTTGCATCTGGGTCATTTCAGGGGGTAGTGGCCATTGCTGGTGGCGTGTCCCAGAGTTCCCTTTCCCGATTTTTCAATTCCTTTTTAAATGCCATGTTACAACGAATAAGGTTACATATCCAATTCCCAACCACACCCCAGGATTTAATGAAGACCAAACTGGATTTCTACAACATGGCACAATTTCCTCATGTAATTGGTTGTGTAGATGGTACACATGTTCCCATCTGTCCTCCCTCTGAAAATGAATATATTTATCGCAATAGGAAATGCTTCCATTCCCTTAATATTCAAGCTATCTGCAATGCAAAAACCATAGTCACAGACCTAGTTGCTAGTTACCCTGGAAGTGCCCATGACTCATTCATTTTTAGACATAGTGCCATTCATGCGAGATTGCTTTCCGGGGAATTTGGAGATGGATACCTACTAGGTAAATGTTTCATTCAACTCTACAAACTTATATTTGAACTGTACACATGTATGCGTATATTACATTTCCATTGCTTTCCATTGCAGGAGATAGTGCTTATGGAGTGAGGTCTTACATATTAACTCCATACCTAAACCCAACTACAAGGAAAGAGCAGCACTACAACCAGGCACACATATCAACAAGGAATGTCATAGAGCGTACCTTTGGAGTCATGAAATCACGCTTCAGGATTCTACATAAAACTGGAGGAGCATTGCAGTACCAACCAGACATTTGTTGCAAAATTGTCGCTGCATGTGCAATGCTACATAATCTAGCAACGGAAAGGGGAATCGAACTTGATGAGGACGATGTTTTACCTCCGAACATAATTCAGCCTCCACAACCTCAACCAAGAGCACATGGACCAGAGGCAGCAGAGGGCAGGAGGAGAAGGGCAGAGATCACACAGCATTATTTTTGAAAGAGGTAAGAAAGACTAGGAAAAGTTCATGTTGAGATAAATGTTTGCATTTTAATGGTAAAATAAAATGTATGGCTACATTACTTGTAATCAACATGAAATGTAAATGAAATTGTGGCCAAAAAACCAGGCAGGTTCAAATGAACAACTGTACTTGATCAGAAATGGCACACATGCATACCCTGCAAGATGTTTTGAAATGTCATTTTTTGTGGCCACGCACTCCTAATGCCTTCCCAGGACTTTTCACAGTGAGCATTTTGGCATGAGTGGCATCACTCTGCTTCCTTATACTTCTCCGTGTGCCACACAAGGTATGCTGAGATGTGCCACTCTCAGCACTGGTATTACCCCGCTCCACATTTTCAATGACATTTCCAGTGGATGCCTTGGACTGTGTTTCGGCAGATGTCTCTAGGGATGCCCCCACACCTTTTTGTATGTGTTTGAAAGTTTTCATCAAAAGTACCTGTGTGGATAGTGTTTGCTTGCAGAGGGCACGGGTACAATTAGTAAGGGAAGTTATTTCCTTGTAATGTGTCTGCATGCTGTTCAAGAGTTTCTCCTGTTTTTTTGCAGAAATCTTTTGTTGTTTTTGAAACAAATTGCACATCATTTCCAAAGAATTAGCAATCCGGTCAAGCTTTAATGCTGTTGATTCATGGCCAGTTTTCATCACATTGATCATAGCATTCATACTGCTTGCTAAAGTGCCCATTTGTTCGCTTATGTGACCCATTTTGCCTTTGATTATCCGAATGTCTTTCCCTTGCAGACGCTGCACCTTTAAAATTTTGTCCTCCACAAGATTGCCTGTGAAGGTTCCATCAGCATCCTGACCACTTTCACGCGCTGCACTTCGACTCAGTCTGAACTGTTGCAGTCTCCTACGCCTGCTCATCGTTGTATTTGACACTGCAGGAGTGGTTTGTGGCTGGCTTGGTGTCACATTTACATTCTGCTCTGTTTCTGAATCAGTCTGGAGCAGTTGACGCACCCGCTCTCTCTCACTTGGCAGTGAAGTAGCATTAGAGGTACTGGGAGCATTTTCATTTTCATTATCAAGCACTTCTGGGTGGTGCAAATCCCTTAAGTCATGCTCAATGAGATCTTGTAATTGCTCTATGGATCAACGAAATGGAAAAACATTTGTTACTTTTTGTTTGCAATAACATTACTATATATATATTGAAGTGCAAGAAGAAATTGACTATAAATGATGTCGTGTCTTATTTCCGATTTGCATGTGGCTATGTTTATATGTGATGCAAATGTTATTCATTGTGTACTCCGACAAAAGACCTACAACTACCACAATGCACTGTTCCGAAGTCTTTCGAAACATGACTGGGAGAGACTTTGGGACTCAGGCACATCAGTTTTAAATCAAAATGCAGCACACACATCATTACTTGGTAATTCATGGACTGAAGTCACACTTTTTAACCCACATAGCATTCACTTACCTTCAGTAGGAGTTGGAATCTCCGATGTGTCGATGTTTGTAACTCCGACTACAGTCTCCGGCAAAAGTGTGGCTTCCACCATTTCTTCTAGGGGAGTGTTTGCAGTGTCCCTGGGTGTTCCGCCTCCGGTGAGATTTGAAGATTTCATTCTTTTGGCAAGCTTCTCTTTTGCACGGCTGCGCAGGTCATACCAACTTTTCTGTAGATTATTGATATCACGATGTGCCACTCCGACTGCATTTACTTTTGATTGTATTGCAATCCATAGGTTCCTTTTCACAGGCTCAGGAACCTTAAGAGACAGCTTTCCAAACAGCTGCTCATGTCTTGCAGTCACCTCCTCGATGAGTATTTCCAGTTCTTGGTCAGAGAACTTGATTTTGCGTTTTCGAGCAGGCCCCTCGGCAACGGGATTCTCGTTTTCCATTTTCAAAGGCAAGTCCCGGACTCCAACAGCAACCGCCACGAACAGCTCACACTGTGAACGCCCTTACCACACCTTCAAACTGAGGGGCAGCTGCGCCTAATTGCTGTACTGGCTTTTAGGCAGTTGAGCAGTAAATGAGATGCATCATGTGTGTGAAATCGCATTTTGCGATACCGCAAAAAGCGATTTCGCAGTTAAGGAATCGCATAAATAATGCGATTTTGTGAAAAATGCGAATTTTACCGAAACGCAAAAATTTTGCGAAAAAAATGATGCATAGCCATTTGCGATTCTTTATATGCGATTCCTTATTTTTCGCAAATAAGAAATCGCACATTCAAACGTTGATGCATCTACCGGTATATTATCTCTAAATGTTAGGAACTGTTGCTGAACGAGCAAAACATAGTACACAATGTTGTTATGTATTCCCAGCAACCTGGTACAAAATGTGTAGACAAAATCCCAAGAAGAGTCCCTGAATAACAAACAACATGTACAGCATATTCTCAAAATAATGTTGCAAAAACAAATGTGTTATATGTGGCTATGTAGAGCGAGCATAGGCACCCTAAAATGTGGAAAATGCAATACTAAGGGAGAACCAAAGTGGGCAAAGAAGGGAAATCACTAGAAGGCCATGGTGTAAGGTGCATGAAAATACACCAATGACTAAGAAAGTTGAATGTCACCAATGGACTGCAGCACATGCTGTGCCATTCAATGGGCTGACGACAAAAATGTGACTTCAGGCCTACATGTGTACCCTTACCCTTTCAGCTTTAAAACCTTCAGGGTAGCATTTTAAAATACCCTTTTTTTACACGAGGGAGCACTATTTTTAAATGTTTACTAAGTCAGTCCTTAGTAGGAATTGAAGCCCACAAGGTGGGGTGCCTTTTGTTTAAAAGTAGTACATGCAAGAATTTAAAGTTGGCATGTAGCTGTTCCCATGAGGAAAGCTCAAGTGCTAACTCTGATTCAGAATAAGCCATAGCAATGATTCAACCACTGTTTTTAATATTTAATATTTCATAAAAATCCAATTCAAATGTGAAGTTTGATTTTTCACAAATATTCATGAACAATAACTTTTTAAAAGTTAGACTTTACCTGCCTGAAGTTGCACTTGCTAATTAGCATCAGCCTACAAGCAGCTGTCCCTAGCAGTTCTTTCTTGAACAGTGATGTGAAGTCAAAGGCCATTCCATGCTTTAGGAGTGATGTAAGAGAAGGCACACACTTCGATCTGGCCTTAAATGGGTGTGATGTGTGGAAAAACACAAGCTGTCCTGCAGAGTGGAGGGGTCTAAGTCATTAGTGTAAGGAGATATGATTTTTCAGGTTGCTGGGAGTCTTGATTGCTTAGGGCCTGGAATGTATGAGGAGTTCGAACCAGCTGTGTTTGTGAATTGGGACTCAGTGAAGGTCCCTGAGGTGTGATGTGAGTTCTACATGGAAGGTTAAGTGAGAGCTGGCTGCCTTGTTCTTGATGGTCTCTAGTCTTATGGTGAGTTGCTAGGAGAACCTGCCATAGATGGTATTCCTTTAGTTCAACTTGCTGGTGACTATTGCATAAGTGACAGTTTTTTCTGTGTTTCTTGGAACCATTTGAAGATTGTTCTCAGCATCTTCAGGGAATAGAAGGATGAAGTTCCAGCATTGACTTGTGCCGACATGTTCAGTTTACTGTCAATGGTAATTCCAAGGTTCCTGGCAAGAGGGCTGGGCATGCGTGTGGGTCTGGGTTCAGATGGTAAATGTTGGAGTACCATAGCAAAGTGTTTTGCTGAAGATCACTACTTTTGTTTTTTCTGTGTTGAGTTTTGACAGTTCGCTTTATCCAGTTTGCAACTTTGGTCATGCAGCCATCAGCTTGTTCCTTGTGTTGTGTCTGAGGAGGAGGGTATGAGTTGTGTGTCATCATCATAAGAAAGGATTTTTCTGTAATTTGTGTGGATGACGTTGACCAGAGGGATCAATTAAGCATCAAAGAGGTTAAGGCTGAGGGATGACCCTCAGGGTACTCCACATACAAGTGTGCAGACTTTTGAGAAGTAATGTGCTAAGCTGTCCATTACCAAAAACAGATTGAGTGAAGAGTGGGGGCTGTTGGATGGCAATCTAGTGCAGGTGTCTGATGAGGGTCGACTGAGAGACTTTGTCAAAAGCTGCATAGATGTCCTGGAGAATGAGGGGTGCCAATTCTCCTTTGTTAAGGATCATACCGCTGTAGTTTGTGGTGGTGATAAGTGCTGTTTCTTTACTACAGTTGGGCCTGGCGCTGGACTATGTGGTGTTGAGGAGCTGGCGGTTGTTGAGGTGGTCTACGATGGATCAGTGGATCAGTTTCTCTAATACTTTGGCTGGAAATGGTTGGAGGGAGATCGGTCTATAGTTGGCAAGTGTGATTGGGCCCGCAGATGTTTTGATGAACAGGGAAATGATAGTGACATGTTTCCAGGTGTCCAGCAATGTGACTGAGTCTATGAAGGCATTGAGATTGGATGGTAGTGCTTTGCTGATCAGGAGTCGTTTGTGAAGGTGTGGTAGGGGGAGGGACCAGATTGGGCCGTCGAGTGGATGCACTTCATGATAGAGGCAATTTCATCTCTGGTGATGTCAAACCACAATTTCAGGGTTCTTTTCTTGGTTGTGATGGAAACTTTATGTGAGGGTGGTGGTGTCCAGTTGAGGGCCAATTTTGCCATATATGGAGTTGGTTTGTTACAAAAGAATTATATGAGCTTGTTGTAGAGGTCTTGTGAGGCAGTGATGTTGCTGGAGGTGGCTGAAGGCCTGGTGAACTCGTTGGCAATGTTGAAGATGTCCTTGTTGCTATTAATGCAGCATCAATGTGGTCAGTGAAAGCTAAACCCTTGGTGTTACAATTGCTCCGGAGGGAGTGTCTTTGTCTGTAGTGTCTTTGCTTGTTCTCCACTTGTGCCCCAGTTGCTAGCTATGATGTTTTTACATCCTGAGTCCCTGCTGGCATGTGGTTGTGCTATTACTGTTGCGTTGTGCTTTGGGGAAGCAGGGTGTCAGTACATGCCGTTATCCAGCAGTTGAAAATGTTGATGGCTTGTGGCAGGCTGTCGATATGCTCAGGTTGGTGTGAGACTAGGATAGAGATGCAATCCTTTTCAGTGATGTTTTTACAGCTGTGGCAGGTTGGTCCATTTTTCTTTTTTTTAAATAACAATATTTTTATTGAAAACAGCAGAACATGTGCATACAAGGACATCACTATAGGACTTACAGAATTCGGAATTTGGACAAGTAGCTGACATCATTTATTCATTACATAACTTCAGCACCTCCTGTACTTTGACGCATTTCCAATTCCACTGTTGGGGACACAACAATATCTCCTCGGTACTTATTCCAGTGCGACCATTTTCGGTCCCATTTCGTGGGACACCCTCTTGCTATAAACACTTCTGATTCAGCCAGCATGCATCTATCCAATTCTTTTGCCCATACATGTGCGCTCGGCTTGGTTGCTCCACCCCATCCTTTCGCTATCTCCCTTTTAACCAGTGTATATCCCAATGTCACAAATTGCTTCTCTACTTCCGTCAGGTCGGTTGCCTCCCAGATATTTAACAAACCCAGTTGTGGCATTAGGTTCAACTCCTTATGTAGGGCTTTATGCATGTGTTCGGTAGCTCCCTCACAAAGGACCCATAGCCCCGGGCAGCTCCACAGCATATGGCAAATTTGGAGGTACATATATATCTCCCCCTGAGCTAGTTGGTATTGTTTCTGGAGTACCTCAAACGTAAGTAGTTTCCCCTTTTTAACCAAATCTTTTACCACTGAGATACCTATGAGGTCCTACTTGTCAAACCCAGGCTGATAACATTGCATACCCAGCTTTTGTGAACTCCAAAGTGGAGCAACCTTAGTCAGGACGCCCACCCATCCCAGCCGCAGGTTCACTGTCCGCCAAATCTGCAACATGTGCAAGTTGTGCCTGAAAAGTCGTCCCTTGTTCTTCCTGTCACTAACATATAGGGCCCCCATATATCCGGAGCGATCAGTTTGGTATTGGTCAAGCGTATATGCTGGATCCCCTGGGGGGTGGTATATCCATCTATTGAAAATCACTAGCTGTGCTGCCCAATAATAGAGCTTCAGGTCGGGGATTGCAATACCCCCATCATATCAACTCTTCGTCAGCTTTTTTAATGCCACCCTTGGGGCTCTCCCATCCCACAGAAGTGTACGGACCTCCCCCTCTACCATTTTGAAGTAGGAATCCGGGACTTTGTGCGGGCAATTTTGAAGGATATATAAAAATTGAGGTAGGGCTAGCATCTTAAAAAGCGCTGCCCAAGGCCACTCCCCAATACTACTCAGCTATACACACCACCAACAGACAAGGCGTCGGACCTATCCGATACGTCCCGGCTACCTTAGGATCCCTAAGATTAGTAAGGACCTAAAGAAGGTGACTAAACACTATTTTCAGGAGAACGAGGGGTCGGTGACTTCCTATGTCACTTTATGGGAGGCATATAAAACAGTCCTCAGGGGACAGGCAATATCCTCTATAGTAACTAATAAGAGGGGGAAACAACTAGAATTGCAAACTCTGGAGACAGATTTACCAGTGGCGGAGGCCCGACAGGCTAGTGACCCGACCCCGGACGTGACCCACAATTTGCACCTCGCACAGAGACGTAACAGGGAACACTTGACGGAACTGACCAGACAACAACTGGCGTACACAAGCGACATAAGATATATGACATTGGTGACAAGGCGGGGAAGCTGCTGGCATGGTTGGACAAAAGAGAGAAAAGGGACAGATGGGTAGGATAGCTCAGCACAGTTGACGGCCATAGCATAACGACCCCCACGCCATAGTGAGCCTGATGGTGCAACACTTCCAGACAATCTACTCCACCGACTCAGTGGTCTCAGAGGAAGAGGCGATGACTCATGTGCGAGATCTAGATATGCCCAAGCTGTCCCCGGAGGAGGCACACGACTTGGAGAGGGGCCTCTCGGAGGAGGAAGTGCAAACAGCCATCAGGGCTTTACAATCGGGCAAGGCGGTAGGGCAAAATGGCACACCGATCGACTTGTATAAAAGCATGGCGGGCTCGCTAACGCCGTGCATTTTGCACAGTTTCAGAGAAAGTTGGCGGGCGAACTCCCACCAGACCAACGCACGGCCACCATTGTAGCCATCTTTATACCTGGGAAGCCGGCGGACCAATTTACCTCCTACCGACCCATATCCCTAAAAAATGCAGAGGCCAAAATCCTCGCCAAGTTATTGGCGGCGAGGCTCATGCCATATCTATCGAAGCTCATCCATCAGGACCAGTCAGGCTTTATGCCTGGTCAAAACACGGCACTTAATTTACGAAGATTGCACGGGGCACTTTCTCATGCCGACTATGTGCATGAACCAGCAATGATACTTTCACTAGATGCGCATATGGCATTTGATATGGTTCACTGGCCCTTCCTTTTTGCAGTACTGCAACATTTATTATTCGGCCCCAAGTTTTGTGCCTGGATTCGACTACTTTACACGAAACCCATGGCACATGTCACTGTCAATGGTCACATCTCTGAGGACTTCCCCCTGGCGTGAGGCACGCGTCAAGGCTGCCCATTATCGCCTCTGTTATTCGCCCTAGTGCTGGAACCCTTGACGGCCTGGATAAGATGGGAGCCAACGATACATGGCTTTAGCTGGACTGCGACCTGGGAGGATAAAATCTCCCTTTACGCTGACGACATTCTCCTATACCTCACTTCCCCTAGACGGTCGATAATTACTCTTTTAGATGTTTGCACGGCTTATGGGCGGGCCTCCGGGTACACCATCAACTGGTCTAACTCCACCATGTATTTGCTCCATGGCCCTACTCCATGTCTTCCAGACAATTGTCCGTTAACGTCGGCTGCGACTATGTTTAAGTACTTAGAGGTCCATGTTACAGCTGATGCAGACAATGTTTATTAGCTGAATCTTCAGCCACCACTGGAACGTCTTAGAAGTGATGTCCGGCACTGCGCAACTCTACCGCTAACCCTGCTAGGGAAGGCGGCACTTTTTAAAATGGTGGCACTGCCTCGTTTTTTGTATATTTTGGAAAATACACCCTACCCAGTTAAACCTGCATATTTTAAAGTGATAGCGGCACAGGTATCTAATCTGCTATGGAGCAACAAACTGCCATGCATAGCACAAGCAAAACTGGTGCGCAGCTGGTATGACGGAGGGATAGCGCTCCCAGATGTGCAACTGTATTATTGGGCAGCACAATTAAAAGTCATTAATCAATGGGTACATTTCCCGCAAACAGACCCGGCACTGAAAGCGAATAGACACCAGCTGGGTGTGACAGACCTACTAGCTCCACTTTACGATAAAAAATGTCACTGAAAAAACTGGGACCGCTACGGCATACACTTGGGATCTGTCACACCTCTCAGGCAAAGCTAGGATGGCAAGGGGTGCTCACGCAGCTCACTCCTCTGTGGGACACAAAGCGACTGGGAAAACTCAGACACAGCAGAGGCTTTGATCACTGGGATCTTATTGGGATCTCCACGGTCGGAGACTTATGGCAAAAAGGAGGAGTGATTCCCTTTAATATGCTGCGACAACAACACGACTTGACCCCCTCTGAACTGTTTCGCTACAACCTAATTCGACATGCACTGATGGCGGCGCTCCCACCTGACTCAGAGGTTCCAGAGGCGTCTCCTCTGGAGGACAGATTGTTAACAGACTGCATGACAAAGAAGGCGACCTCCCTAGCCTATCGTAAACTGGTGAATAATCTGCCCGATCCCAATGGCGCATTAAGAGAACAATGGTCTACTGATATTGGTGAGTGTGATGACTCTGAGTGGCAGGAGGCACTGTCATTCCGGAAGGAGAAGGTATTCCCTCGCGTCTTTGACTTGTACAATTGCACATTCTGCACTGCTCCTACCATACGAGACACACCCTACACAAAATAGGATGTATAGCTCACCCCTACTGTTTGAGAGGTTGCGGGGAGGAAGGAACCTTTTACCACTCCATATGAGACTGCCCCAGGATAGCTGAATACTGGGCCCAAGTTCTGCGGATGATGTCCCTATCTGAGGGGGTCACTATGCTACCCGAGCCCAGACGCTGCCTGCTAAATATCTGGGAATCGAATGATCTTACATGTGCAGGGCAAAGTTGGGCTACAATGGGCATGATGGTAGCCAAGAGGAATATAGCACAGAGGTGGGGTGGAGCAGAAAGACCTTCTCTAGCAGCATGGTGTAGGGACATGGACGCTGCCATGATAGCAGAAGGAGCGGTGTTCAGTGGCAGGGGGTGCTCACGAAAATGGACCAGACTATGGGGGTCGTGGAATAAATATAGGGGGAATATCTGTGAGCCGCCACCAGATAGCAGTGAGGATTCAGAGGACGACTAAGGGCTTCAAAATGATTGTACAAAATCTACTCTTGAATGCTCCACAAGTATACACCTGTGCTTTGAACAGACTGGAATGTGTATCTGATGTAGCGATGTCATGTTTGACTATGTGTATTTGTTTGAAGCTTCTGTACTGTGCTAACATACAAAATCTAATAAAAAGTTTTTCACAAAAAAAAGCACTGCCCAGCCAAGCAGTGAAAGAGGGAGAGACCACCAGAGTTTCACATCCGCTCGCAGTCTGGCCAGGAGGGGCGAGATTGGAACTATAGAACAAATTGGGATCCAATGTGATATACACCCCCCAAGAACCGAAACCCGTCTTTCGCCACAACTATGGGGCATCCCGCCGGAAGCCTAGGGACCTGTCCCCACAACATGTACAACACGGAATTATGCCAATTGATCGCGTACCCTGAGAATTTACAGAAATTTGTGAAAATGTCTAGCACTACGGATATAGATTTGTACGGGGAATCCAAGTTCAACAGTGGATTATCCACATTCTAAAGATATGCGGTCTTCCACTTCACTCGCCCATCTCATCCCACGTACCATAACATCCCAGCATATCCATGCCACAAGCGGCTCCAAAAGAAGAGCGAATATCAATGGAGTCAGCGGGCATCCCTGCCTGGTACCCCACCTCAACTGAAATGTCCTAGATGTGTAGCCATTCACTCTCACCTGTCCTAAAACATCTGTATACAGCAACCAAACCCATGCTATAAATTCCTGTCCCAGACCCACCCTCTCAAGCACCTCGAACATGTATGGCCATTCTATGGGATCGAAGGCCATAGATGCATCAAGAGACAACAGTGCGGCATCCTCCTGAATATATGGCCTTCGGGCCATTACATTCCGTAAACGCCATCAATTTAGGACTGTGTTTTTACCAGGCATAAACCTTGATTGATCTCGATGAACCAACTTGGTAATGACCTCCGTCAGCCTGTTGGCAAGCACTTTTGCTAGAACTTTAGCCTCGATATTGATCAGAGAGATAGGTCTATATGAGCCACACATTTCTGCTGACTTGCCTGGTTTGTGAATCATGACTAATGTGGCCAGCCTCTGATCCACAGGGAGCCGCCCCACCTCCAAGTTTTCCTCATACATAGCCTACAAATGCGGTATAGTCCGAGAGACAGTGGCCTTTAGGAATTCATCTGGGATACTGTTGGGTCCCATCGCCTTCCCTTATTTAATCCGCCCTATAGCTTTACCAATTTCTTCAGCAGAGCGATCCTTATCCAGGGCGTCCCTATCCTCCTCCGACAAAGTCGGGACATCACTATCCCTCAGGAGCTGACGCGAGTCCTCAGCTGTGTACCGAGTAGAGGGGGAATATACCTGCTCTAAGTGGGCCGCAAACTCCTCCGCAATGTCCAGTGGATGCGACACAAGGCCCCCATCAGACGTCGTCAACTTATGCACCCACCCCGATCCCTGTTCACGCCTCTCTAACCAAGCCAGTGTCCTGCCCGCCCTATCACCCATTTCATATATTCTATTCTGGGTATGGCGATATTTACCTTTCATGTGTTCCCTAGTCTTAATCCGAAACTCATCTTTCTTCAACTGGAGCATATGCGCAGTCTCAGGTGACGGGTTCTGTGCCTGTTCTCGTAAGAGAACAGGAAGGTCTGTTTCTGCCTGTATTAAAAGTTCATGTTTCTTAGCAAAGTATCCCATCTTCAAGGATATGCTTCCCATATTGTCTGGGCGGACGCGACTGAGCTCACATTCTCGGCAAAGTAATTCTCAGTTTGCCTATGAAGTTCCTCTCTGAGATCCGATATGTGTAAAAGCCAAGGGTTAAGGGCTATTGTGGTGCGTGTCTATCTTTCCCAGTGGGTGTACTCCACCCAGACTGGGGAGGGATTGGATATACCTCTCAGTAATACCTGGGCATTAACAAAACTCCCCACCGTAGCTAGGTGTGTGAGGAAGTAGTCTATATGTGATAAACTCCGGTGCATGTTAGAGAAACAATTGAACTGCCTATCCGTTGTTTGGAGCGCCCACCCCACGTCTACTAGTCCCATCGCCTCTGTGAATTCTGCCTTTAAGTTATTAGATTTCGCTCCCGACCACCTCGTGGGTGGCGATCTATCGTGTCATCCAACGTCAGGTTATAGTCACCCCCCATAATCAGAGTTCCGTCCTGTAGCCCCATCAGCCTTCCACTCAGGTCCACCAAGGCCGACTTTTCCATAGCAGGCGGCAGATAAATAGAAATGATATTAAGCCCTCTACCATCCCATTGGGCCTCCACACCAGCATATCTCCCTGCTGAGTCCGCCCACACTTTATGGACGAGTGGTACGGACCTTTTTACCAGAACTTCCGCTCCCCTAGACCCGGAAGTGTAATCAGCGTGAACCAAGAGCTTATATTCCCATCTATTGAGGGCCATCGTCTTCTGTCCCACCAGATGTGTTTCCTGAAGCAGTACCACATCCGTAGAGTGCCGTTTCAGATATTGCTGCAAAATCCCCCTCTTAATCTTGTCTTCCATCCCATTAACGTTCCACGTCAGTACAGAAAGTATCCTATCCCTTTCCCCCCATCCCAAGTAGCAAAAGGAACAACAATTGAACAGGTCAGTGAGGTCAGCAAGAGAAATTGAACCATCCTATCAAATACTGAACGTCTCAGCATCCTGTCTAGCATTACATGTCCCAGCTGCACAATTAAACAGTCAAACTTCAACCCTCCCCCAATAGCAACAGTGAACCTTCAAACACCCCCTCTCCCCCTAACGCCCACCCCCCTCCCTGCCCCCTTACCCGTGGACTCAAAAATACCTACTCCTCCTGTTGCCACCCCCCTCCCTGACCCCTTGCCCGGGATTTAGAACTACACATTCCCAAACATGGCAGAGTGCCTCTCTCCCCCCCGGAAATGCTGAAAATGCATGGGGTACTTAACTCCCATCCCCGCCCGTTCACATCACAATTCACTTGTATTGTAGAAATCCACTGTTTGTAATGAATAGTCCAGTTCGAATCACATCATTTAAACTCACTAGTCTTAACCCGTACATCAGGCCCCTTATAGTAAGTCAAGCACCTGATGGTATATCAGACCCCCACTCAGTCCTCCCCTACTTGCGCTTTCAGGTGGGCGTCTGCTCTCCATCAGTAAAGCCAAGAGTCCTCACTCCTGCTCCTTCGACCAAGCTTCCTCCTCCACTAGGCCGTTTGTTACTTGGTTCTCTCGGTTACCTCTGCGTGGATTAGTCCTTTCAGAGAGATCTCGTCTGTGGCTTCCCACTGTGCTCCAGCCTTCCATCCAGTCCCAGACTGCCTCAGCCGAGTAAAAAAAAACACGATTTGCTATCCGACTCAACCCTAAGTCTCGTAGGAAAGAGCATTGTATATTTAACCTCCCGGTCTTGGAGTTCCCTTTTCACCGCATGAAAGCTGCGACGCTGGGCGTGAACTTTAGCTGTGAAGTCAGGGAAGAAGGCCAGCTCGTAGTTGTCTATTTTTAGTGGAGGATTAGATCTCACCGTCTGCAAGATAATGTCTCTATCGCGATAGTTGAACACTCAAGCAATTAGAGGTCTCCGGGGCGCACCTGGCTATGGTCTACCTCCTGGTACTCTGTGTGCTCTTTCAATGGAAAAGTAGCTGGACAGAGTCTTAGGCTTCAGGTGCTTTGTGATGAGGTTCTCTACATATAGGTCTGCTGCCGCCCCTCCATTCTCTCGGTAACCCCTAAGATGCGAATGTTGTTGCGGCGGCCCCTGCCTTCGTAATCATCGAGCTGCTGTGCCATCCTTTCCTGCTTCTTCTGCATTTCAAGCATCTGCGTCTGAAGTTCCAATGTGTCTGTCTGTAGGGCGCTAGTGACTATCTTGAGCTCCCTGACTTTCTTGTCCATTTTTCAGAAATCCGCCTGATTAGAGAGACCTGCACTGTGACCGAATCCACCTATGCCCGCACTCCGTTAATATCCGTCATTACATCATGTAGGGTGGGCTCCGGTCCTTGTTTGGGCCAGGGACCGCCACCCCTCCATCTTTCTCCGAGTGCGGCGAGTCACCTTTTCCTCCCACTTTAGACCATGCAAATTTGGCCAGTTGCTTTTGGGCATTCGCCTTAGGTCCCTTCCCACCTGTTGCCATGGCTGTACACCTTTATACTGCCCCTTAGGGGAGAATACAAAATAGCTCCAATGGGTGAGCCGCCGATCTCTGGCGAGAGGAGCCAAACTCGGGGGGGATCCCTCTTACAGTCACTTTCGGGCCACTGCGGTCCAAATGCACAGATTGTCCAGGCTGGGCTCCCGCGCTCATCGCAAATTTTGGCCGTCTGGTGCGTGTGCCTGCGCCAACTGACTTTGGAAATTGTCTCCTCACTCCGATCGTGGCACTCTTATACACTATATCCCTCTGGGCTAGGAGCTTTCAGCACCTCTCTCCCCCAGGCCGCCCAGGTGCAGCACACTCCTAAAGCCCCTGTTTCCCCTTGCGCAGCAGCCGCCTTTGTACGTTTAGTTGGGGAAGTTTCAAGAGTCACTGCGCCCCCCTGCAACTTTGACGCTGACACACAATCGTTACCTGTACTTTGCCCCCATAGGAGTTGGAAGCGACCCACTGCACCAAATCAGTCCAAATCTGGGGAGCCGTCAGGGCTATTCACCTTCCGCCTCAAGCACCCCTTCGCCAGTACATGCCACTCCATGTCTTAGGCCCCCCATGCACCCATACAGGCCTAGCAGTTCTTCGAGTACAGGCACTCTGGGCAGCATATTTGGTCTTTTGCACCTGTAGACTCTGCCAACGAGCACTGCTAGTCAATCTACAGAGTGCTATCTTCCTCTTAGGCGCCCCTCATTCAGTGCTCCCGGCGCCACCATATTTACTCTTCCCCGGCCACCCGCACCTCACGGCTCAGCAGAATTTGCGGTAGGCCGCAAAGCCGGCACCTCAGTTCATGGCCTAGCTCCGCCCAATATCTTCATCAGGCGGCCGCGCCTCCTCATGTCATCTTGCCTCGGAGGTCGGGGACTCCAGCCGAGCGCCCAGTCCACTTCTCAATCTCCCGCAGCACCCAGGAAGACTCTTCAGTGCTGCTCCTCAGCCCCCTCGTCTATCTATCCTGCGCCAACTGCCCTGCGCGCGGTCGTGCCCGTGTCGTTCCCCCAAGGCCTCCGCTGAAGCTATGCCTCCCCGGCACTCATCAGCGCTATGGACCTCGGGCGGCTGCCACAAGAGCAGCGCTGCTCCTTCGCCTCAAGGTAAATCCAGCGCAACCTCCCTATACAGGTCTCCGACGGGCTTCCACTGGGGTCAGTCAGGTACAAGCTTCTCCGCAGAGAGGCCGCTTCTCTCTTGATCGCCGTCAGGGAGCTACCATTACGGCTCCAGTCATGGTCTCTGTAAAAGGGGGGATTAGAATCCTCGTATGCCCTGCTGGACCAGGCAGTCTTCCGGGGGTGAAGGTATAGAAAGAATCAAGAGACCTTCAGGCAATTTTAAACTGGGGATGGCGTTGGATATGTCTGAATAGGGATGTGGGGAATGGGAGCTCCGTTAGGCTGCAGCCATTCTTGTTGGCTGCTAGCCCTGCCACCCCAAGGTGGGCCCACTGTTGGTAGATCTGTGGTGGTGCTGGATTGGGATGCTGCAACTGATTAGGGCCATGGTCTGTCCAGATCCATGGTGATAGCTTGTTGGCATTGATATTTTTGAGCGAGGTGAAATAGGTTCCAGTAGCAGTCCAGCATCATGGGTTGGGCCAGTATTTTTCTAGATGAGGCAGAGGTTTCTGAGGTTTTCTAGCAAGGGCAGTGGACTCTGTGGTCTTTCAGGTAAGAGTTCATGTCTCTATGGAGGATGACGGTATGGAGTCAATGATGAGGGGGCAACAAAGTATGTGATGTTGCTGGCGAAGTTGGTGGTGGGTCCTGGAGGGGCTAGAAGACAAGGGTTCAGTTAGGTGAGAAGTTGACTATGATGAGTAGCTTGAATGTGAGGTGTTCCATGTAGCTGGTGGAGGTATCTGTGAAGGTCGTGCTGCTGATGGTATCTATGAATATGATGGCAACTCCACTTCTGGGCCTGTGCTGATGGTCCTGTCTGGCAATCTTGTAGCTGGCAGGGATGACTTTAGCAATGGCTGGTGAAAAGGGCAGGCTCAGCCGTGTTTCTGGAAAGCAAAGAATTCTGCGGTGTGGTTGTGATGCAGGTCACATATTGTTGTGTATGCTTGGTGAGCAAGCAGGTGTTGAGCATGCAAGTGAGTGTGGCGTGCTGCATGTGCGGTAAGAGTATGGGGTGCTGGGTGCTGTGGGTGCAGAATTGATGGGTTTAGGGTGTTGGAAAATGCATCAGAATTTTCAGTAGATGAAGGTGAAATCTCCCTTCATGTTGTGGGGTGCGGCAGCAGTGTGATAAGCTAAATAGGTACAACCCCCAAAACAAGAGAAAAGATTACAACTGAGAGGCTTAGAATAGACTAAAAGCCCCTCATGCACACCAACAAAGCCCTCTACAACACCGGACCTGCATACCTCAACCACGCCTCTCTTTTTACACACCCACCAGTCATCTTCGCTTCACCCAACAGGCCCTGACCACTATCCCATGGGTCCGCAAGACCTCAGCAGGAGGAAGATCCTTCTCCTACCTCGCTGCGAAGACCTGGAACTTTCTACCTCTACATCTCAGGCAATCACCTTCACTGCCTCAATTCAGGAAGGACCTCAAGACCTGGCTCTTCGACTGAACTGCAGAACCCGCCTCCTAGCGCCTTGAGACCCTAACAGATGATTTGCTGCACTCTATAAGAACCCTGATTGGTTTATTGATTGATAGAGAAAACAATGGCCAAAACACAAGAACAGTCAACAATTAGGGATGTAGAAGAGACCCAAAAAGTAAGGAAACAATGGACAAAAACACAAGACCAGCCACATACCTCCGAGGGGCGGAACAATCCTTACACATTGAATTTAACACAGAATAGTGCATTTTGAGATAGTCTGCAGTAAGTCAAACAAGATGTGCTCCAAAAAAATTCTAATTGTTTTTTAACTGTCCATGTGCAAGTCCACTCACTGGCTAGTGAATCCTACAAAATTTAGACCTCACCCGAGCTCATCATCAAACTTTCTGGATCCGTGGAAAAACAGAAGAGGATTGGGGCAACAGAAGAGAGACCTGAGGGGCTGGACTTGTTCCCACTTATAGCCCGACTAAGAAGTAGACTCCAAGATCCAGCTAGCTCAGAATGTGGTTATCTCTGCTAGATAAACAATGGAAGTCACAAAGAGAGTTAGAGAGCGCCATGTTATTTTAAAAAAATTGTAGGGGTGCATCATAATCGCTTGTAGTCAGCACCCGCATATTTAGAGGACATACTAATGTACATTTTTAGAAATATAATTGTAGGCCAGGGATCAGTGCAATATGTAAAAGTGTATTCATAATGTTTGCAGATTAATGTAGAGCCTTAACAGGAGTGTGATGCTTTATATAACGTAGAAATGCTCTTAAACGTGTGTATTGCTAAATGAGTAAACGTGCCATATTGAGAGTTGCACGTGTAGGAGATAGAATGTGACTCTTTAACATGGAAAAGAACTTGTGTTTAGAGTTGAAATGTAATGTCGTTTTGTAATGGAATAGAGTGTATTGCTTATGACGTAGAATCGTTTAAAAATGCATTTAAACGTGTAAAGGCCTGGGACATAGAGAAGCCAGTAGAGGCCTAACCGTGATTTCTTTACTTAGCGTTGGTTATCCTTGTGAAATAATGTCTTGCTGGGAAAGGTGCTGTTCTCAGAGAATATTGAATCGTAACTTTGAATGTACACAAGATTGCTTCTCATGTATTTTAGTTGCAGGTGCAAGGCTATGGACCTCGTTAGGTAGAAAGATCCATTGTTTAGACGTTAGGCCGGTAGGAGTGAGGACGAGTAACTGTAGGAAGGTGGACATCTGACTATGGTTACCCCCAAACTTTTTGCCTGGTGTTTAGCTGGTTTTTGACATAGATGGACTGGGATCCTGCTATTCAGGGCCCCAGGCTGATTGCTCTCTCCTTAAAATGGACTCCATGTACCTTAGGTGCATACACAATTGGAACTGGTTCACCTTATTGGCCCCTGTAACAGTGTACCCTAGGTACCCAGGGCATAGGTGTTTCCAAGGCCTACCAGGGGCTGCAGCATGTATTGTGCCAGCCCTGGCCTGGCCTCCATATTTTACACAACTGGCTGATCACTCAGCTGGGGTACGTTGGTGTAATCACCTCTTAATTAGATATAGTATCCCTATATCTGACCTTAACTGGACACATGTGTTCCTATCAGCCACTCCTATGGAAGGCCTCATCAATCCTGGAGGCAGAGTGCTTGGAAATATGTGAGATGGTGCTCTAGCATGAGCTGAGCCTGCCTGCAGCTGTCGGGAACCAATCCCTTAGCTGTTCCAGGATACTGCCATACCATATACTCTTAAGTGCATTATAATCCTCGCGGTTATATGCTAACTTTGGTTTGGCTTTATCAAAACATGTCGAGTAAGGTGTCATACGATTTGGAATACTATCTCCTCGACAGTTCTGTCGAGGGGGATAGCATTCCACCCTTCTAGAGGGACACGACATGTGTGTAGCTGTAACCCCGGTTAAAGTTAACCAGAGCTCAGCATCACAAAATGGATGCTGCCACCACAGACACAAGTCTGACCTCCTGCTGCTGGGAGTCCTTCCAGCGAGGGAGGCTTGGACAAAGGGTTTCCTGCCTTGGGAGGTTCAAGCACCACCCCAGACAGGATTTTGTGTATTGGGTAGGACAGGGCTGAATAGATTGAGACATGCCCGAGGCACACAAGGTGTCCCCGTGCATAAGCCAGTCCGAGCCGGCCCTGGGACTTTCCAGACCCAGGCCTGGCGAGGAGCTGGACAAAGGAAAGGGGGTGTAACCGCCCCCTCTTCCTGGTCCCACTCAGAGGAGGGACCTAGCAGGTGATCCACCCCTCAGATTGGGAATAAAAGTGGGAGCAGTGCCAGAGCACCGCAGATCATCCTGAATCAACTTGAAACTAAGAAGATGACTTGACTTCGACATTCTGCTGTACAGAAGACTGAAGAGCATCTCCCTTGTGGCCTAGGAGTGGCCACCCTGTGAACACAGGTACCAACCAGCAACTCGACGTCTGGTTTGCCGCCACCTCCCGCCAGAGCCCGAGCCCAAAGCCTGACAAGACTCAGACTCCCAGACTTCTCAAAGCGTGATCCACAGTCCCTGCAAAGAAGGGAACCGTGGAGGCACCGAGAGACGTGGGACCGGACCTCTTGGAAGACACTCGAAAAGCTGACTGCGCAGCATCAGAGGCACCCTTGATGTTGTCCTTTAAGGAATGAGAACCCCCACCACAGAGCAGCCCTGGCACCGAAGATCAGCCCCCCAGCATCTCCAGGATCTGCACGGGGCCCTTTTGCATTGTGCCACTCTATGCGCCATCCCGGCCATTAGCCACGTGGTCAGAGGCCATCTTGGCAACGAAACCGACAAACTACACTGCGGGTCTGATTGCTCCAGACTTGCCCTAGCTCCTGTAAAAATGAGCACCCGCTCTGACCTTGCTGGTCCAAGTGATAAGCCCTTTTTGACTTTTGCTTGGCTTGCATTAGCCAAGGCCTGTTTGCTCCAATCAAGTTGCCGACACTGTCAACAGCTAGGAACCTGCGTGGAACAGCTTGTGACCAACTCCTGGATGTCCTCGACCTCCGGTGTCCATGTGGCTGCAGAGAGAAGCTACACCTCAACGCCTGTTTGCACCCGACATCGCCTGGTTCCAATCTGGTTCCACGGTAGTCACTAGCTAGTGACTTTGAACATTGTCCCCTCTGCTTTCAGGTCATCACAACTTCATATCCATCCTTGGATCCACCGGAACTCTTCACATTGAGCCGCCTGCAGCATCTTCAGCTCCAAGCAACATCGACCAGCGTGACGAAACCCGCCACTACATCGACCCTATGCACCCGCTTCCTGTGGGTGAGGTAACTCAGCAACGCCGGTGTTCCCACACCACTACATACCTCTAGGGCCTGTGTCTCAAGTTTCAGCTTTCTAGGTCACTCGGAAGGTTCCTAACTAACTAACTTTCTAACTTTTATGCACCATAGACTTTGTATTGGTGAGTGCGTGCACTTTAAACACTGCACCCGAGTCCCGCGGGCCTTTTCCGACTTAGTCACTGCTAGTCCCGAATAGCTCCAGCAATTCCCAAGGCCCTAGGCCTGTTTCCCTATCGATTGGTATCTTTTATACCACTTTCTTAGTATATGGTTTAGGTGGCCCCTAGGGCTCATCCATATTGTGCAACTTTTGTGTATTTTAAACTGTGTTTTGTTTAACGCTTGTGCGTCTGTGCTCATAAAGAGTTCAGGGGATATTTGTAGTTAATAAATATATATATATATATTTTCAATATATATCTGTGTGGTGTCCTTTCATCTGGTATTCAAGGGGGTTGTGTATGGTAATACAGTTGGCTTCACATGCCTTTTAGAGTTTAGCCTAAGACTGCTTTGTCCACGTTACCACTAGGATAACTGGTCTATAAGGTTGACTTACAACTGATCATCATAAGGGTTGCTTGGCATGATACAAGGTGATCACTAGAATTAGCGAGCATCACATATCAGGCCAACTTCTAACATTGGTGAGCAACGGATTGGGATCTGAGCTTGCTGTTGTTTTACCATTACAATCTTTGAGATTATCATTTGAAAGATCATACAGGTACCTGTTAGGTACATATAAAACAAGACTAGTATACTTAAGTTCTACTGAACTTAGTTGTTGTAGAGGATAGGGAGTAGCACACCCTGACTACAACTACTAGATAGGTTTAGTAGGTAAACACCAGTGTAGGTAGATTGCAACATATCCACCCGCACTAGAGCAATGTCTGGAGCAGAGGGGTCCAGTGAACTTACTCCTGCTGAGAGTGACCCTCCAAGGGCACCATCCAAATTTGCTATCTTTTCCTTTAAGGAACTAAGGCAGCTTTGTGCCTTAAGGGATCTGAAGACAGGGCCATCCCCTACTACAGACCACCTTAGAGAGATCTTAGACCAGTCTGAGACTCTAAAGACCTCTAAAGCAGACCCCACAGGGAATGCTGAAGGAGGCTCTCCTTATGAGGATGACAATACTGATGCCCCTGTCCCTGTAGTCCAGGTAGAGGAGGATGTCCAAATCACTGGAGCTCCTCAGATAGATCTGGAGGAGGAAGAAGAAGAAGAGACAGAAGGGGGGAGCAGTGATTCTGATGATGGTAGAATAGCCAGGTGCTAGTCAGCAGGCTTAACCAGGCTAACTGAAGTGTATTTGGGACTGAAGCAAGGCTGACCTTGCCCAGACACCCAAGTGGACTTAACCAGGAGCGTAGGAGGAGGAGGAATCACTCAGGTGACTCCAATACCTCCCAGGCTTCTAGAGGCTCTCATGGTCACTCCAGAAGGGAGATGATTAGCCCTCAGAGAAGGGAACATAAGGCCACAATGAGAGAGGCTGAACTTAGGATCCAGAGACAAGAGTTAGAGGTTGCCCTGGCCCAAGAGAAACTTGCTAGAGCAAGACAGCCTAGAGAGAGTGGGGTAATAGAACCCACTGGTGGCAGCATTATCCACAAGGATAAAGACAGGTCTTTTGATAACAGAAACCCGAGTAAGATTGTGCCCCCCTACAAAGCTGGGGATGATATCCACAAATGGATGACTGCACTTGAGAGAGCCTGTAAGGTACAGCAGATCCCTCAGGAGCAGTGGGCAGCAATCTTGTGGCTCTCCTTTGAAGGTAGATGCCGAGACAGACTCCTCACAGTTAGTGATGGGGATTCTAGAAACTACATGGTCCTGAAGAGTGCTCTGATTGATGGGTTAGGCTTAACCACTGAACAGTACAGGTTAATGTTCAGAGACACCCAGAAGACACAGACTCAGGACTGGTCTGAATTTGTTGAATGTGCCACTAAGGCTCTGGAGGGCTGGTTGCTGGGAAGTAAGGTTACTGACTATACAGGATTGTATAATTTAATTATGAGAGAGCAAATCTTAAGTAATTGTCAAAATCAGCTTCTACATCAGCACCTGGTTGACTCTGATCTGACCTCTCCACACGAATTGGGTAAGAGGGCAGACAAATGGGTCAGAACCAGGATCAGGCCTAAGAACCAGGGTGGTGACCAAAAGAAAGAGACTACCAAGCCTCAAGAGAAGGGTGGGGATAAAAGTAAGGAAAATACTTCCCCAGGGCCCCAAAACTCCAAGAATGGGGGTGGGTCCCAAGACACTTCTTCAACCCAGAAAAAGCCTTATTGTCATGCCTGTAAACAGGTTGGGCATTACAAAACAGACAGCTGTTGTCCCAAGAATGGCAATAAAGAGAATATACCTCCAAGGCCAGCTCCAACACCTCCTGTTACTGTCAGCAGTAATCCCCCAGGAAGTGGGAGCATACCCAGGAATCTGGGTGGATTTACTTTTGGAGCTCAGGTGGATTCTGGCCTAACCAGGTCCCCTACCTCAAATACTCTTGTCTATGAGACTGGCATGGGGTTTGCCAATTTCACTGCTTGCCCAAACACTTTGAGCAAATATAGACAGGAGCCCCTCATCAATGGTTTGAAAGTTGAGGCCTTCAGAGACACAGGGGCTAGCATCACCATGGTGGCTGAATGTCTAGTCTCCTCAAGGCAACTTTTACCTGATGCCAAATATCAGGTGACAAACATTGATGGCATAGAAACCAATCATCCCATGGCAGTAGTCAATCTTAGCTGGGGAGGTGCACTGGCCCAAAGAGAGTGGCAGTGTCAGCAAACTTGCCTGTAGATTGCCTACTGGGTAATGATTTGGAAATCTCAGCCTGGGCAGAGGTTGAACAACAAACCCATTCTAAAATGGTAAATCTCCATGGAAAGGTTAGTGGGGCTGTGATGGTTACAGCCCCAATCCAAGATGTCCTTCCTGAAAAGGTTGGTAGGGCTGAGCAAATCTCAGCCCCATCTTTAGCTAACTTCCCTCCTGAAAAGAGTAGCAGGTCTGTGATGGTAACAGCCCATACCCAAACTGAGTCTCCTCCTGAAAAGGTTGGTGGGGCTGTGATGGCCACAGCCCAAACTCAAACTGATACATGGGTAGTGAAGCCTGAAATGATGGATCACTCCACCCAAACTGAGAGCATTGAGGAGTAAGAGAAATCTCCCTCCCACCTGACCCAGTCCTGAGGCGGAAGCCGGGAGCTGGAGGTACTAAACAAACTCTGTTTGCATCGTCTTTTAACTTTGTGTGGTGTCACTGAATAACCTGCTTCACCTTTTTTACTGTTCCAGACACAAACAGTAAAAAAGCCTCTTTTTAATTAACAGCGCTGTTGACGCTGTCGCGCTATTATCTTGACAAAGCGGCCGCCATTGCACCTGGCGCGCTCGCCGACCACGCCCACTAGAGGCCACGCCCCCTTTTAAGCATATATAAACGCTGACCTTCAGCGCAACGTTTCTACTCCTGACCCACTCCTGAGGCGGAAGCCGGGAGCTGGAGGTACTAAACAAACTCTGTTTGCATCGTCTTTTAACTTTGTGTGGTGTCACTGAATAACCTGCTTCACCTTTTTTACTGTTCCAGACACAAACAGTAAAAAAGCCTCTTTTTAATTCACAGCGCTGTTGACGCTGTCGCGCTATTATCTTGACAAAGCGGCCGCCATTGCACCTGGCGCGCTCGCCGACCACGCCCACTAGAGGCCACGCCCCCTTTTAAGCATATATAAACGCTGACCTTCAGCGCAACGTTTCTACTCCTGACCCAGTCCTGAGGCGGAAGCCGGGAGCTGGAGGTACTAAACAAACTCTGTTTGCATCGTCTTTTAACTTTGTGTGGTGTCACTGAATAACCTGCTTCACCTTTTTTACTGTTCCAGACACAAACAGTAAAAAAGCCTCTTTTTAATTCACAGCGCTGTTGACGCTGTCGCGCTATTATCTTGACAAAGCGGCCGCCATTGCACCTGGCGCGCTCGCCGACCACGCCCACTAGAGGCCACGCCCACTCCCCCTAGAAATGTGCATGCATAGGAAGCGCAGCGGACGAGCGCAGCGGGAGCGCCGTTTACGCGCCTAAGGCAAGCCCGTCTGCGCCCGTCTGCGCCCATCTGCGCTAAGACCGCGCCAGGCGCCGGAACCCCTGCCCAAATTCCTCCAGTCTTCAGGTACGCTTCTAACGACCTCCACCAACTCCGAGGCGAGCTCGACTGCCCCTGCAAATTTGATCTATCCACAGTACTTGTCTCCACCAGCTGCACCAAATGTCACTGGACCCTCAACCTAGAAGCCGAATGGCCAACATCCCCCAAAATCTTGCGACCTCTCTTTACAGGTGCCCTGATAAACGCCAGGTCAATGTGTAAACACAGTCAGGACATCCACGATTTCATCATTGACCACGATCTGGACTGTCTCATGATCACTGAGACCTGGCTCACTGAAGACAGTAACCCAGACATTGCTACTGCCCTCCCCCCGGGCTACTCCTTCCATAGACAGGATAGACAGAAAGGCAGAGGAGGAGGTGTTGCAATTATCCTTAGGAACACCTTTAACTGTCACACCTTCTGCCTTGATCCTCTCACCGACGCAGAAGGCATAGGTTTTTGCATAAAGCTCAGCCAAACGCTCTCCTTCACCGGTGGCCTGATCTATCGTCCACCTGGTAACGCAGCGAAATTTTTAGACTCGCTAGACGACGCTCTTGGAAGCTTCCTTCTCCGCTACCCACACTTTACCCTCCTGGGAGATTTCAACCTACATCTTGAATCCACAGCCGACCCGCACACCAGAAACTTTCTGCAGTCGTTGGACATCTTCAATCTACAACAAAGCGTCAAACTTTCCGCACACTCCCTTGGTCATACCTTGGACGGTATCTGTTCAAACTTCCCGTCCCTCTCCTCCCTATCTCCCATACCTCAAATCTGGACTGATCATTGTCTAATCCCCTTTCATATTTCCAGCTGCCACCCCCTACCTGCAATAAACGTACGCGCCATCTCGCACACCCCATCAACTGGAATACTGTCCAGAAAAACCTCATCCTTCATCCTCTTTCCCCATCTAATGCCCCTTCCCCCTCGGGTGACATCGACAGAGACGCAACGTGTCTCAATAAATGGCTTTCTCATGAAATTTCGAGTCGATGCCCTCCCCACAAACAGGACAGGGCCTCGAAGACAGCTAAAAACAAGGCCCCCTGGTATACGCCGGACCTAACTGCCGCTCACCTCCTTTGTAGAAAAGCGGAACGGAAATGGCGTAGAACCTATGATAACGGCGACCGCAGGAATTACATCCTACAGAGGAAAATCTATCTCTCATCCATTAAATCAGCTAAAAAAACCTACTACGTCAACGCCATTAAGGATGCTAGCCAAAAGCAAAAAACCCTCTTTGCAATAGTAAAATCCTTTACCAAACCAAAAGCTCTTCAACCGGAAATCCCCCCATCTCAAGAACTTTGTGACAAAATCTCCGACTACTTTGCTGACAAAATCACCTCCATCCACAAAAACCTTCCCCCCCCTCCCCCTGTTCTTTCACCCCCGGACCAATCTTACCCGCCTGCCAATAGTCTCAAATGCTTTACTCCAGTCTCCTTGTCTCAGACCAGAGAAGCGATCCTCTCCTGCAAATCTGGCTCCCCCTCTGACCCCTGTCCACCTAAGATCCTGCACCTCATCATTGATGATGTCAACCCCTCCATCAATGCAATAATCAACCAATCCCTATCATCCGGTTCTGTTCCCCGCTCTTGGAAAAAAGGGGTGGTCAAGCCACTCATGAAAAAGTCGAACAAACCCCCTCTGACCTGACTAACCTCCGCCCGATTACCCTGCTACCCGCACTAGGTAAAATAACGGAACATTGGTCCACAAGGAGCTCAAGACCTTCCTGGATTCACATAACTTACTTCATCCCCAGCAATCCGGTTTCCGGTCGAAACACTCCACTGAGACGGCCCTGATCGAACTGACCGATACCATCAAAATCCTTCAAGATCAAAGGAAGAAGGCTATTTTGATCCTTCTTGACCTCACGGCAGCTTTCGACACCATTTCCCACTCCATTTTGATCAATAGACTCTTGGACATCGGTGTCACCAACTCTGCCCTATCCTGGATTAGTTCTTTCCTCAGTGACAGGTACCAAACCGTCACCCTTGGCCCCTATCATTCCAATGAGAAAAAGGTGTCCTGTGGAGTCCCTCAGGGTTCCATTCTGAGTCCCCTCCTCTTCAATATCTATCTTATCCCTCTTCTTACCCTCATTGAATCGTTCGGCATAACCGTCACCTCCTATGCCGACGATACTCAGTTGATCATCCCCCTAGACGACAATTCTAAAGCGGCAGAGCTCAATCTGAAACACTGCCTTACAGCAGTCTTCCAATGGATGGACACCAATCATCTGCGCTGCAACTCGAATAAAACCGAGATTCTTCCCATTGGAAAAAATGCCTCTTTCTGCCCTGCTCTGTGGTGGCCGGACAACTCTGCAGCTCCACCACAAACTGTTTCATCAGCCAGGAACCTCGGGGTCCTCTTCGACTCCGAGCTCTCCTTCGATCTCCATGCTTCGACCACAGCGGGAAAATGCTTCGGCATAATAAAGTCCTTAAGGAAATTCTTTGATTTCCTCCCTCTTGACTCAAGAAAAACAATGGCGGTAGCCCTCATACTCTCCCGTGTGGACTACTGCAATGGACTCATGGCAGGGACCAAAAAGTCCACTCTCGCCAAACTACAAAGTGTCTTGCACACTGCCGCCTGGCTTGTCTTAAAACTTCCACGAAAATCTTCAATCTCCGCAGCCCTTAAAGCCTTACACTGGCTCCCCTTGCACAAGAGAATCCTCTTCAAGATTCTCATTGTAGCCTTCCGAGCCTTCAACAAATCCGGTCCTTCCTACTTGATTAGACGCTTCCCCCATTATACTCCGTGCCGCTCCCTCAGATCTTCACAAGATAACCTCATGACCCCCTCTAAATTCAACCTGAAATCTAAAGGCGGCAAAACTCTAAGCACCTTAGCTATTAAAGCCTGGAATAGTATGCCAAGGCATCTCAGGCTTCAAACAGTCGAAAAGCCATTCCGGAAGCTCCTCAAAACCTGGATCTTCAAGCTTCCCGACGACTGGTCCAAAGCTGCCATCTAGCCTCCCTCACTTCACTCTGTGACTTGGAAACAGGACTCATAGCGCCATGATGCTCCTTCCGGAGCGACCGTCTGCGCTTTAGAAATACCATTCCAAATTCCAAATTCCAGGAAAGGATCAGCCTCCTCAGGGAACTGATCTTACCCCTGATGAAGGAACTGTCCCAGAGGTTGTTAGGCCTGCCCTGACAGAGCCTCTGATGGCAGTGGACCCTTCTCAGGTGGGACCCAGTCTGGAGCAGGTAACCTGCCCCTCTCTACCTTGCCTTACTCAGCCCAGGACTGCAGAGGACAAGAAGGACAGTGAGACCCAAAGGGCCCCCTGTCAAATAAAGCACCCCCATCAACAGATTAGGGGCACCAAAACTAGTAGCCCTAGTGAGGTGAAAACTTTAAAAACTCCTGAGGGAGCCCCCTTAAAAGTAGTTAGGGACCTCCCACAGATGGATTCTGTTGGGCACAGCCAAACCTGGGACCTTAAGGACCCAAACCTGAACTGTCCCTCCAGTAAGCCAAACAGAGGGACCCAGCCTCCAGCTTTAGGTAGCCAGAGGTTGAGCCTGAGCGCACAGTGCAACTCAGTCAAAGAAAGAAAGGCACACATGGTGGAGAGTAATTGGAGGAAGCTGAGTCCTACAGAGGAATCTCACTTCAGTACTCCATCTCAACACCAGCCTTTGACTTTGCAAAGACACACCACAGGTAGAGATTCCCTATGGTGGAGACCCTCAGATACCCTTAGGGTGAGGGATTGCTTAGTGGACCATGAGACAGGGGGTTACCAAGCCAGAGCTGGTACTTCCTTATATGGCCACCTAGGCAATATAGGCTTACCTGGTCAAGGATAGCCTTAGCTCCTTTCGTTTGGGGGGGTTATGTAGGAAGGTGCACATCTGACTATGGTTACCCCCAAACTTTTTGCCTGGTGTTTAGCTGGTTTTTGACATAGTTGGACTGGGATCCTGCTATTCAGGGCCCCAGGCTGATTGCTCTCTCCTTAAAATGGACTCCATGTACCTTAGGTGCATACACAATTGGAACTGGTTCACCTTAATGGCCCCTGTAACAGTGTACCCTAGGTACCCAGGGCATAGGTGTTTCCAAGGCCTACCAGGGGCTGCAGCATGTATTGTGCCACCCCTGGCCTGGCCTCCATATTTTACACAACTGGCTGATCACTCAGCTGGGGTACGTTGGTGTAATCACCTCTTAATTAGATATAGTATCCCTATATCTAACCTTAACTGGACACATGTGTTCCTATCAGCCACTCCTATGGAAGGCCTCATCAATCCTGGAGGCAGAGGGCCCGATTCACAGAATGAACTTAAGACTCAATCCTAAACTTACTACTATTTTGGTATTCACAGAATGCACTTACTACTTTTGGCATTTACAGAATGCACTTACTACTTTTGGTATTCACAGAATGAACTTACTACTTTTGGTATTCACAGAAGTTAGGATTTTGTCTTAAGTCTGTCTTAAGTCTGTCTTAAGTTTGTCTTAAATCTGTCTTAAGTCTGTCTTAAGACAAACTTAAGACAAAATCCTAACTTCTGTGAATACCAAAAGTAGTAAATTCATTCTGTGAATGCCAAAAGTAGTAAGTGCATTCTGTGAATGCCAACAGTAGTAAGTGCATTCTGTGAATACCAAAATAGTAGTAAATTTAGGATTGAGTCCTAAGTTCATTCTGTGAATCGGGCCCAAAGTGCTTGGAAATATGTGAGATGGTGCTATAGCATGAGCTGAGCCTGCCTGCAGCTGTCGGGAACCATTCCCTTAGCTGTTCCAGGATACTGCCATACCATATACTCTTAAGTGCATTATAATCCTCGCGGTTATATGCTAACTTTGGTTTGGCTTTATCAAAACATGTCGAGTAAGGTGTCATACGATTTGGAATACTATCCCCTCGACAGTTCTGTCGACGCGGATAGCATTCCACCCTTCTAGAGGGACACGACATGTGTGTAGCCGTAACCCCGGTTAAAGTTAACCAGAGCTCGGCATCACAAAATGGATGCTGCCACCACAGACACAAGTCTGACCTCCTGCTGCTGGGAGTCCTTCCAGCGAGGGAGGCTTGGACAAAGGGTTTCCTGCCTTGGGAGGTTCAAGCACCACCCCAGACAGGATTTTGTGTATTGGGTAGGACAGGGCTGAATAGATTGAGACATGCCCGAGGCACACAAGGTGTCCCCGTGCATAAGCCAGTCAAAGCCGGTCCTGGGACTTTCCAGACCCAGGCCTGGCGAGGAGCTGGACAAAGGAAAGGGGGTGTAACCGCCCCCTCTTCCTGGTCCCACTCAGAGGAGGGACCTAGCAGGTGATCCACCCCTCAGATTGGGAATAAAAGTGGGAGCAGTGCCAGAGCACCGCAGATCATCCTGAATCAACTTGAAACTAAGAAGATGACTTGACTTCGACATTCTGCTGTACAGAAGACTGAAGAGCATCTCTCTTGTGGCCTAGGAGTGGCCACCCTGTTAACACAGGTACCAACCAGCAACTCGACATCTGCTTTGCCGCCACCTCCCGCCAGAGCCCGAGCCCAAAGCCTGACAAGACCCAGACTCCCAGACTTCTCACAGCCCGATCCACAGTCCCTGCAAAGAAGGGACCCGTGGAGGCACCGAGAGACGTGGGACCGGACCTCTTGGAAGACACTCGAAAAGCTGACTGCGCAGCATCAGAGGCACCCTCGATGTTTTCCTTTAAGGACTGAGAACCCCCACCACAGAGCAGCCCTTGCACCGAAGATCAGCCCCCCAGCATCTCCAGGATCTGCACGGGGCCCTTTTGCATTGTGCCACTTGATGCGCCATCCCGGCCACTAGCCACGTGGTCAGCGGCCATCTTGGCAATGAAACCGACAAACTACACTGCGGGTCTGATTGCTCCAGACTTGCCCTAGCTCCTGTAAAAAGGAGCACCCGCTTTGACCTTGCTGGTCCAAGTGATAAGCCCTTTTTGACTTTTGCTTGGCTTGCATTAACCAAGGCCTGTTTGCTCCAATCAAGTTGCCAACACCGCCAACAGCTAGAATCCTGCGTGGGACAGCTTGTGACTAACTCCTAGATGTCCTCGACCCCCGGTGTCCATGTGGCTGCAGAAAGAAGCTACACCTCAACGCCTGTTTGCACCCTACATCTCCTGGTTCCAATCTGGTTCCACGGTAGTCACTGGCTAGTGACTTTGAACATTGTCCCCTCTGCTTTCAGGTCATCACAACTTCATATCCATCCTTGGATCCACCGGAACTCTTCACATCGAGCCGCCTGCAGCATCTTCAGCTCCAAGCACCATCGACCAGCGTGACGAAACCCGACACTACTTCGACCCTATGCACGTGCTTCCTCTGGGTGAGGTAACTCAGCAACGCCGGTGTTCCCACACCACTACATACCTCTAGGGCCTGTGTCTCAAGTTTCAGCTTTCTAGGTCACTCGGAAGGTTCCTAACTAACTAACTTTCTAACTTTTACGCACCATAGACTTTGTATTGGTGAGTGCGTGCACTTTAAACACTGCACCCGAGTCCCGCGGGCCTTTTCCGACTTAGTCACTGCTAGTCCCGAACAGCTCCAGCAATTCCCAAGGCCCTAGGCCTGTTTCCCTATCGATTGGTATCTCTTATACCACTTTCTTAGTATATGGTTTAGGTGGCCCCTAGGGCTCATCCATATTGTGCAACTTTTGTGTATTTTAAACTGTGTTTTGTTTAACGCTTGTGCGTCTGTGCTCATAAAGAGTTCAGGGGATATTTGTAGTTAATAAATATATATATATTTTCAATATATATCTGTGTGGTGTCCTTTCATCTGGTATTCAAGGGGGTTGTGTATGGTAATACAGCTGGCTTCACATGCCTTTCAGAGTTTAGCCTAAGACTGCTTTGTCCACGTTACCACTAGGATAACTGGTCTATAAGGTTGACTTACAACCGATCATCATAAGGGTTGCTTGGCATGATACAAGGTGATCACTAGAATTAGTGAGCATCACATACCTGGCCAACTTCTCACAGTAACTGCTTTAGGAATGTCCATCTGCAACATTTGGCAGGGAAGGTACCTGGGATCCAAGAACACCTCAACAGGCGCTGGATGGAAGAGTGCCATGATGGAAAAATCCTAAACCTGACACTTTACCAGTGCTGAACAGTGCATATGTTCTCCCTATTGTAAATTGATGTATTAATTGGTGATTCCATGATGACTATTTGGTTTACTTGTCAGACCCTAGTACAGTGCACTGAGTGTGCCCAAGGCGTGTAAATCGAAATGTTGCTAGTGGGCTTGCAGCACTGGTTGTGCCACCCACAGAAGCGGCCTGGTAAAATGTATCTAAGATCTGCCATTGCAGAGCCTGCGTGCAGTATGGTACTGTCATTCTAACTGGGCAAGTACACCTACTTGCCAGTCCCTAAACCTTCCCTTGACTTCATATTAGTCACCCCTATGGTATGCCCAAAGGCAGGGTGTATTGTAAGTATAAGGTAGGATAAGTCCTGATGTCTGTGGCATGTTCTAATAGTGAATTACATCCATTTTCTTGTTTCACTTTCACACGGTTACCTGTTCTCCGTAGGCCAGAATGGGCTGCTAGATTATTACATGTTTTTAATCCTAGCAGACCCAGAGAACATGGTAGAAATTCGAGTTTAGTATGTCTGGACTCAGTCTAATAAAATAATCTTTTAGTGAAGTTTATTTTAATATTCTGTGTTTGCAAATACCACTTTTAGAAAGTAGGTATTTTCTTGCCTAACCATTTGAGCCTGACTCTGCGAGGTTGTGTATTCCTTTGTCTGGTTTTGTGAGTGACAGGGCTGGGGGATTCCAAGAGACAGGCTGGGGTAGCCCGGTGGTGACTAGGGAGATCTGCATCTAGATGGAAGCGAGGGAGGAGTTATACCTGGGACCTGAATAGGGCTGGGCCTTCCCTCTACAATGCCGGCTCCACCCCCTGTGGTGCGTCTGATGTCCCTGCCCTGCACACTGAAAGAAGCGAAGGAAGACTGTCAACAAAGTGCTCCAGGAATGTACTTTCCTTCCACAATGTTGTCTCCACCTCCTGTGGGGTGTCTGATGTGCCTGCCCTGCGCTGTAAAAGGAAAGGAGAAGTCTGGTAAACAAAGTGCTTCATAACTGGTTTGGACTAGGCACAGGCCCCTTTCCCCTCTGAGAACCAAGGATTTCGGGGTATAAATATTAAGACCCTGATCCCAAGAAATGAGATCACTTCTGGACTTACAAGACAAAACCTCTTCTGAGGAGAAGGAACCTGAGGAAACGGAGGAGAGACTATTCCCAAGATGAAGTGCTGCTTGGGGGATTGGCCTGCAGTGGTTGCCTGACTGCCAAAGAGAGGAGAAAGAACTATGTGGACTTTACTTTCAACCTGTACAAAAGATCTCCAAGGGCTTGGAAGAGAGCTTGCCCCCTGACCGAAGTCCCAGGACCAGTGGACTTTACCAGCCTTTGTGAATTGCTGCTGGAAACGCTGTTTCAGTGGCAACAGAGGCAGGGAGCTGTGACCGACTCTCACAACCAGCCCAGTGCCCTGTAGGCACCGCATCAAGCAACGTACACCTCGAACAACACAAGCTCTGAGCTCACTGACTCCGTCCTGACGCCGCCACCGAGCCGTAGCCTGTATCGGATTGGTGGACACTGCGACGTGCAACGCCTCCCTACTCCGACTCGTACTGGTCTGACTGAAGCGGTCCCTGCTGCTGACTCAGAGTCCTGTGACCACACCGGAGTTGGGCTCCGCCTTGCATGCTTCGCGACATACCGCCCGACTCGCACTGCTGTCCGGACTGATCGACGCAAGCTCACGAACTCCAGCTCTGTCACTGCACCACAAGCTGCAAGCACCGTATCGAAGCACCGTCTCACCCTGCAATCCATGCCTTGGATCCACCGACTCTGTCAACGGGCCGCTGCCTGCACCGCATTGAGGGACAACTAGTCCTGCAACACTTCCTTTCTGCACTGCCACGAACATCAGAAGCAGCTTGCACATCCGTGCCGGCCGCCTCAATTAAAAGGTACTGTGACTGAGTCTGTCGACATTTGAGTGGGCCCGTACCGACGCGGTCCGCTGGATTTGCTAGGCTCTGTGTTATCTCCACAACGCTGTAGCCGTACCAGGCTACCAAATCGTACAGAACCTTGATTTAAGCCTTTTAACAAGAACTCTTGAAACCTAATAGTACTGTGGATTCTTTTTGTCGTTTTTGGTCTTGTGGTAACTCTATATAAAATATACTTATTTTTTTATATAAAACCTTGTGTCTTGTCCATTTGTAGTGTTGTCACTGAGTTACTGTATGTGGTCACAAATGCTTGACTTACAACGCCTCTGTGATAAGGCCTTGCTGCTCGTGCCAAGCTACCAAGGGGTGAGGCTCTGTAAATTACGAATTCGTTTGTGCTCAGCCTCCATTTTGTGATCGCCGCCATTTTAGGTTGCCCTCACTCAGGCAGCTCGGCGAACGCGATGTTTTTGTCGTTTCTGCTTTGTGTGTCAGGTGGCTTCCTCGCCTATGTTTACTAACGAGTGTCAGGGTCTGGCCGAGTGTACTAATTCCTGTCTGAGCTGATTAATCCCCGTCCGGACTACATGTCATTTCACACCATTGTTTCCTTTAAGTTATCTTATCTGCTGTCCTTCGCTTCATGTCTCATGTATTCTCCTGTTTCTCGACTGTCCTTCTACAACACGCAGCTGTGTTTTCTATGCTTGTAAATCGAATTGTGTGGATTCGCTTGTGATTTACTTAAGGGGTCGAATGACAAACAGAACCGGGAACCTGAGTTGCTTTTGGTTTTAAAACATTGTTTATAACGTTTACCTATAGCTCATGCTCTTGTGTGATTGCATTTTGCATTGTGTTGTATCGTCTATAAACCTGTGCGCCATGGAGTTAAGTGGCAATCTCTTTTGAACCTCGTTGTACTTACGACTTCTAAGACCACTGTACTAGCTGCAGCTAATAAATAACATCTTCTACGCCAGACAAAGAGTCTGTGTCTCTGTTTTGACAAGGCAGGTGAATCCCGGGGATTTAGGCGTACCCTGCACCGCCGGGCCTTAAGGCTGCGGTTCTCCAGGGGGTGAGCAGGGGTTATTTTAGGAGTGTGATCCCCTTATTCTGACTAGAGGAGAGGGTCCCTATTTGTCACAAGTACCTACCTGTGCCAACAAGAGACCCCCAATTCTAACATTGGTAGTCCGCGGAAGGATTCAGATTTTGCATTTGTGACTCATGTACAGTGATTAGTGAACACTACTTAGTAAGTGCCGACCATACCGCAGCCATGTACTTCTGATACTTGTTTTTGCCAGAGATCTCCGTTTTTTTTAATTAAAGTAATTCCTGATTCAACCAGAAAGAAAAAGGAAGCTTTCATGGCATCTATTTACTGTTATTGGGAGGAAGAGAAACTAGAAAGCTACACCAACAAACAGCTCTGGAACTTCTGCAAAAATTTCTACATTTCAGTAGCCGGACTCTTCAAAAGGTAGCAGTTCCAAAAGGCGCTGAAGGCCAGGGTCGAGGCAAGGAATGCCCCTGGAAATTAGATTAAATTTGAGGATGCAGAGCAGCAGCTGGAGGGACCACTGGGTCCAAAAGGGAGGGGTGTAACCTCCCCGTTGGGTAGCAGTTTTTCTGCCCGAGGTCTGTCCCCAGAAGAGTTGGCAGACAGGAAAGAAAACAGGATGCATAAAATGGAGATGGCCAAGCTCAAATTGAGTGGGCGACTGAAGCTAGAAAGCAAGAAGATAGCTCTAGAGTTGGAGCTAGAAACTAGGAAATTAGCCCTGGAAGAAAAGAAGATGCAGTTTGAGCTTGACTTGATAATGAGGAAGCTTGATTTGGAGCTCGAGAGGCTTGAGGCCATGAGTTTCTCAGGCCAGCAACAAGAAATGTGTGTAGTTCAGAGATTGAGCTTTGCTGAGTTGGAGGTGGAATCCAGCTCAGATGGTGGCAGCAATAGTCAGTTATCTAGTGCTGAGGGAGTAATACACACACCCAGAGATGTGGCACCTGACTTGGAGGAGGTTAACATACACCAGGAGGTTCAAGGACATAAGGTAGCTCCCGTAGTGCGCAGTGTCCCTGAGAGGAATAGGGTAACTGGTGCAGGGTTTCAGGATCCTAGTGGTGGAAGGGACACTCTACTGACTCTAGATGAGAGGTGCAGGGAGAGGGGTTCCCCTAAAGTTGAAGTCCAGGTATTTGAGTGTGGATACCGCCCAGAAGAGTGTGGGTTGTGTGATGGAGACAGTTAGATACTGTCTTGCCAATCTCAGGAGAATAGTGTGGAGTATGTGTGTGAGGCACTGGATGGTAAGGCGAAGGATAGTTTGGTTAACCCCTGTAGGGGCCTGTGTGATGCAATTGTGGGAAAACATATTGTAAGTCCCTGTTTTACAGAGCTATGCCAACACCTGTTGTAGAGTAAGTTCTCTGACCCCAGGGAGCTTACATTGGAGGTTGACCCATTGGTGGATTCCAGAGGGTCTAAAGAAGCATTGGGTAGTGATTCCAACAAGAAAGGCTCAGGTATCTTCCAGTCCTGTGTGACGGAAGAGGTTCAGTATAGCCCAGTTAGGTCCCAGTGTAGTGGGAGGGGTGCAGGGGCCCATGTCCTGCCTCAGAGGAGGAGGAGTGAGTGTGGGTTCTGTCCCAAGGTTCCTGAAACCCAGTCTCAGGGCCTGGATGGTTTCGTGAGGGAACATCAGGTCGCGGGCCTAGGCTGTACTTGTAGGCCATTTGAGGAGGATCTCTCAGTGTCTAGAGAACGTGGAGCCCCTGTAAGCAGAGCTCCAGTAGTTCTGGTGTCTGGCAGTGCCGCTCCAGTTGGGAAGATACAGTGGTCCAGACTGAGGGGTGAGATGGGTAAAGAGTCCCCAGTGGAAGAATCAGTGGGTCAGGGGCCAGCCAGAAGGTCTGCGTCACCAGTGAATGGCCATGGTGACACCACTTCTGTCCTGGGGGATCTTCGCGCACTGTCAGATGGACAGGGGACGGGAGATCTGCGCCAGAGAGACTATCACACAACACAGGAGTTATGTGTTATCCTCAGAGAGGGCATGCATGCACCCAAGGAAGTCCTGGTGCGCCAGGCAAGTGTTCAACTACAGGGTTTGGTCCCTGAGTTGGAAAGCCAGGTACAGGGGTATCTGACCTGAAGGGAGGGACATCTGTAATCAGCGTCCCTACCAGTCTGTATTTTTGATGTACCACTCCAGGTGGGAGGGTACAGCCATCTGGAAGGGGGTCCAAAGGGAGGGAGACCCTGCCTCTGATTTAGGTGCAGCCTGAGGGTTTAGACACTAGGTTGGAGAGCCAGGTTCAGGTGATTTCTGACCTGGAGGGAGGGACAACAGTAAACAGTGTTCTGACCAGTTGGTCTTATAGCTGTACCACTCCAGTTGGGAGGTTGTCGTGCTCTGGAAGGGGGTGCAGAGGGAGGGAGTCCTGGCCTCTGACCCCGTTGCAGCCCGAGGGTCTAGACCCTGGGTTAGAAGGCCATGTTCAGGGTTTCCCCCCTGACCTGTTAACCCAGTTGCAGGTTAGAACCCCTGAACTGGTGGGAGAATTGTGCCGGACCCCTGCCACAGGTGCCCTGATAATTCTGGAAGGAGGTACCACTCCAGGTGGGAGGATACAAAGCCCCAAGGAGAAGGACCGGGTGTGGGAGAGCCCACCCCAGTCTCTGATCCAGCTGCCGGGTGCTGGCCTGGGGCTGGTTGGTCAGTGCCTCATACCTGACCTGACAGGAGGGAGAGTGGACAAAGGGTGCCAAGCACCTGGGGCTACTGTCCCCCGCTCTCTGATGCCACAGATGTTTGAGATCCCCGAGAGGCATAAGGCCTGGGTCTCATCCCTGACTACTGTCAGTGGCCACTGTGACTTACTGTCTGTCTGTTGGGACACACCTGTGAGCAAGTTACTGTTAGATGCTGCACAGGTGGTGTCCACAGATGAAGAAAAGGGTTCCCCATGGAATAGCTTGGTGGCCCTTGAGAGTATGGACAGAGGAGTTGAAATGGGTTCAGATTGGCATAGAACTGGAATATGCCCCTGCTGTTGTGGGCCAGGTCCATGTTCTAGCGCCCTAAGCAGGAAATCCCATCAAGGGATTGGTCTACCCTGCATTTTGGCTGGAAGGGGGTTGTGTTGGACTTGACGCTTTTTGCAGGGTCATCCCTGAACTTTTTGCCTTCCTCCTATATTTATTCTGACCAGTTGTTGGCTATTTTATGACGCTGGGCACTTTAAAACTGTTGATCAGTGCTAAAGTGCATATGCTCTCTCTATTGTAAATGAATGTATATATTGATTAGTGGTTCCATGATTGGATGTTTGGTTTACTTGTCAGACCCTAGTGCAGTGAACTGAGTGTGCACTGGGCATGTAAATCCAACTGCTGCTGGTGGGCTTGCAGCACTGGTTGTGACACCCACAGAAGTGGCCTGGTAAAATGTGTCTAAGGTTTGCCATTGCAGACCCTGCGTGCAGTCTGGTACTGTCATGCTGACTGGGCAAGTGCACCCACTTGCCAGTCCCTAAACCTTCCCTTGACTTCATATTAGTCACCCCTATGGTAGGCCCAAGGGCAGGGTGCATTGTAAGTATAAGGTAGGACAAGCCCTGATGTGTGTGGCCTGTCCTAATAGTGAATACAGCCATTTTCGTTTTTCATTATTGCAAGGCTACCTGTTCTCTATAGGCAAGAATGGGCTGCTAGATTATTACATGTTTATAATCCTAGCAGACCCAGAGAACACAGTAGAAATTCGAGTTTAGTATGCCTGAACTCAGAATAATAAAATACATCTTTTAGTGAAGTTTATTTTAATATTCTGTGTTTGAAAATACCACTTTTAGAAAGTAGGTATTTCCTTGCCTAACCATTTGTGCCTGCCTCTGCAAGGTTGTGTATTCCTTTGTCTGGTTTTGTGAGTGACAGGGCTGGGGGATTCCAAGAGACAGGCTGGGGCAGCCCGGTGGTGAATAGGGAGATCTGCATTTAGATGGGAGGTAGGGAGGAGTTGCACCTGGGACCTGAATAGGGCTGGGCCTTCCCTCTACAATGCCGGCTCCACCCCCTGTGGTACGTCTGATGTCTCTGCCCTGCACACTGAAAGAAGCAAACGAAGATTGTCATCAAAGTGCTCCAGGACTGTACTTGCCTTCCAAAATGCTGGCTCCACCTCCTATGATACTTGTATTTCAAAAAACGGCAAAGTGCACACCTGGTATCATGACTTTTTCATTTCTTACAGTTCAGTTCTTCCATCATAAAGATTGCGTGCTACCCGGAAACGTGGTCAGCCCAAGGCCACGCCATTAAGATTTATGCACAAAGACCTGAAGTGGAGCTACACCCCACCGGATGCACAGCTAATTTTCCTTTGCATATAATAATGCCACGAAGTTCATATTTCACCAATGTTTATTATTGTTTTCTTCAAAGTAATCCAAACTTTATCGATTCTTCATTTCTTTCCTCATGTCACAGGGGAGACGCTTAGAATATCACTGTATGCTTAATGGTACAGAAATGCCAATCCAGGCCTTATTCTGCACCATGCCGGTGTACATAAGCTTTATCCACAAGCGTTGATCTTATTTACCCAATGCATTTCGGGCCTTACTCTTGGCCCTTCGTCAGGGGAATTCTGAAAATTTAAAATACATCAAGTAAACTATGGATTAACTCCGCAGTAAATAATGAATGATTCTGCATAAAATCATACTTTTCATGTTTCTCCAACAAATCAACGTTTTCCCGCTAAAATAATGTAGCCAAAGACTATCCCTTGCTGAATACCCGTACTTTCTGTTCCTTCATTAACCAGCACCTCTCCCCTTATCCTACCCCATTAGTTTAACCTCCCTAACTTTTCACAAACCCCTCCTTCATAAGGCCAGGTGATATTTAAAAACTCAAACTTGTTGTTCTGGGTACATTATCATGAATGCAGATTCATACCTGTTGAAATGTAAAATGAGCGTCCTCCCAGCATATTCACCACCAAACCAACTTTTACGAACTGTTCACTCTCTGCTTTTAACATCACATGTCTCCACCCCTTCGTTCCACCTGTTCTCAATTAAGAACCCTCCATTACTTCGGCCTGCTCAATTTACTCTCTGCCTTCAAATCCCACAGTGCACTACGTTTTTCCACCCATGCTAACTTTGGGCCCGATTCACAGAATGAACTTAAGACTCAATCCTAAACTTACTACTATTTTGGTATTCACAGAATGCACTTACTACTTTTGGCATTCACAGAATGCACTTACTACTTTTGGTATTCACAGAATGAACTTACTACTTTTGGTATTCACAGAAGTTAGGATTTTGTCTTAAGTCTGTCTTAAGTCTGTCTTAAGTTTGTCTTAAGTCTGTCTTAAGTCTGTCTTAAGACAAACTTAAGACAAAATCCTAACTTCTGTGAATACCAAAAGTAGTAAGTTCATTCTGTGAATGCCAAAAGTAGTAAGTGCATTCTGTGAATGCCAAAAGTAATAAGTGCATTCTGTGAATACCAAAATAGTAGAAAATTTAGGATTGAGTCTTAAGTTCATTCTGTGAATCGGGCCCTGAATCCTTTCGAGGGACAACGCATCCTGTAACACTTCCCTTCTGCACCGCGACAAACACGGGTACCACCTCGCACATCCATGCCGGCCGCCTCAAGTAAAAGGTACTGTGACTGAGTCTGTCGACATTTGAGTGGGCCCGTACCGACGTGGTCCGCTGGATTTGCTAGACTCTGTGTTATCTCAACAATGCTGTAGCCGGACCAGGCTACCGACTCGCACAGAGCCTTGATTTAAGCCTTTTAACCAGAACTCTTGAAATGTAATAGTACTGTGGATTCTTTTTGTCGTCTATTGCTCTCTATAAAATATACTTATTTTTGATATAAAACCTTGTCTAGTGTCCATTTGTAGTGTTGTCACTGAGTTACTGTATGTGGTCACAAATGCTTAACTTATAACGCCTCTGAGATAAGGCCTTGCTGTTCGTGCCAAGCTACCCAGGGAGTGAGATTGGGTTATTTTAGGAGTGTATTCCCCTTATCCTGACTAGAGGAGAGGATCCCTATTTGTCACAAGCACCTACCTGTACCAACTAGAGACCCCCAATTCTAACAATGCCCAATTATTTTTGGCTTTGTAATAAATCCTTTAACTTCAGTTCGTGGTCAGTGGTCCTTAAATTTGGATTTGATTGCTGATTACAAAGCGGTTTAATTATGAATTTGGAAACCTCCCCTCTACACTTCTTAGCAGACAAAAAGGTCCAGTCGACCTGTTCCGGGATTCTGGAGGATTGATAAGGTAAAAATCTAGATAAGAATCCCAGCTCCTTCAGTTGGTAGCAGAATAGGATGGTTGTCTCTAGAGTGAGGGGAGATCGAGATTAGGATAAGAGTTTTCCAAGGCCCAAAGAAATTAGGTGATGATTGCCCCTTGGATTGTTGGCAGAAGACGGCGTTTCATGGAAAGCGATGGAGAGTGACAGTGCGGCAAGAACAGTAGTTCGTGGGAGAGAGAGTATGAATAGAGATTTGCGTTGTTAGATTGCAGTGTTTGTGTTGTGTTTTGTTATGATGTCTTGCGGAGTTGGAATGCCTAAGGCATGAAACTGGATCAGGCTGTGAGCGTGCGCAGCCCGGGAAAATCTAAGGCTCAAGGAGTAGCTTAAGTGGGTTACACCCAGAGTAATTGTCGACCATTGTTAAGGGGATCGTGAGGTACTATCAATCGCCTGCTGGACCGAGATAGGGGGAACGAGTGTGTGAGTGTGTGAGTAACTGACGCTGGTCGTGGGTTGCTTTGTGTTTGGAACCTATCAGTTGAGGTGATTGTCCGGTCGTTTTATGGACAGACAGTTGCCAGTTTGGTGACAATTATGAGACTGTGGATGTACAGTCAGACTGTGGACGTACAGTCAGCGAAGTGATTGCTTGGTCATAAGTGATCATTTCACGGTGTGAATGGGATGTATGCGTCAGTGAGAGCTGAGTTGTAAAGGAGGGGAACTGCTGCAAAGCAGAGGCGAGTGATGTCAGACGGTGCCGCGCTGTGATAGGGGGGTTGCTGTGAAGCTGCACTGGGATTGGTGGATTGTCATCAGGAAGTAGAGGAACGCTGCAAATAGAGAAAAGGTTGGTTTCATCATGAAATGTTTTAAAGTGTTGCGAGAAATGTTCAAAAGAGAAAAGAAATTAGAAACCCGGGGGGGGGGGGGGGGGAGAGGCTCCACCCGAGGATACTCCAGCTCATTATATGGCAACGAATGTGGGTTTTCATACCATATTGTGGCTTGAAAATTGGGCTAAGATGACTGACAGAAAGGAAGAATTGACTTTTCCCAGATATGGAACTTTCAGATTGGAAATGTTATGCCAGTTGAAATCAACGGCTTCTTTGTGACCGTTGCCTAAACCAACACAGTTTGAGACACTGAATGCGTGGATTAGGGCAGCACACGAGAGGAACAGAGACAGGAGACAGGAAAGAGTAAAACGGTAGGTCAGAGCATTCCAGGATGTGAGGTGGGATGCATTGGTGATCAGATGGAGAGTACAGACTATTGAGGGGATAGGTTGCATCCACTGTTGGTAAAGACAGGGGACAGCCAGAAAAAGGATGCTGAAGAAGACGGCAGTGACACAGATGATAGCTTGATAGAAAGGATGTTAATAGAGAGACCACCTCCATACAATCCAGAGTCAGAAGAGGAGAAATCAGCCCCAATAGAAGGATTCGGAGAACAACAAGTTCCCCATAGTATAGAAATAGTAGGAAAGCTCTCAATAGGGGAGATGCAGAATGTAGGAACCCTTAGTCCTCAGAGGTTGCCGAATGCCCTTAAGGTACTGGTTAACATTAGACCCATAGTGTCAGTGTACAATCCAGAGCCGGTGAGAAATGTAACTCCATCACAGATGGGAATGGAAGGGGGCATCAGCGATGTAAGGAACAGTGTAGTGAGTGGGTTGAGCCAAATGCCAAGGCCTGTGTAATCGAGTACTCCGTTGCCGTCTTCGGCAGATTCGTCCAGAGGACTGATGGATCTGAGGGGGCCAACACCAAAATCTCTTGGCAAATTGAAGCCAGATTTAAGAACATGGGAGGCCGTCGAAGGGGCTCAAAGCGAGGGGCCAAGAGAGGATTGGGACCATGGAAGTGCGGAGAACAGGACAGGTTTTAGAGAAGCACCAGAAGCGAATGGGTGCTGAGAACAGGGCAGTGCTTGCAGGGAACTGAGTTGATATATCTAGTAGAGGTACCCTGTCAGCAGCAGTGAAAGCAAAAAGGTTGGACGTGATGCAACTAAAAGCAGAAGTGGATGAGATAATAGAGGGAAATTTACCCTTAGAGAGAGTGGAACTCTATGAGCCAGATGAGTTGCTGTTTGTAGCGAAGGATGTGACTCGCAAAGCGAGGTCGACACATGAGAAACTGACTGAATTGGCAAATAAATATGATGTGGACTTGTCCAGGATGAAAATGTTGCAGGGAAACTATAGGTTGCAATACAATGATCAAGACCTAGAGGAGAAGAGGGTCATTGGCTTAAAACCCCACATTAAAGAGCTGATTATAGGAATACGAGCCTGGAGCAGGCTTGACAAATGGGAAGAACGGTGGTCAAAGAAAAAGAGTGTCAGAAGGAGTGTGGTAGAGACACCCAGTCCAGGAGGGGGAATGGCAGGAGTTGGGGCATACCCTTTACGGGAAGTGGCCAATGGAGGATACGTGCATGTGCCTTGGAGTCGAGGAGATTTGGCAGCATTCACAAATGATTTCCCAAAGTTGAGAGAGAACCCAGTTGAGTGGTACAAGAAGGTTGAGAGGTTTAAGATCTCTAACGTATTGTGGATCGGTTTGAACACCCTGTTCGACATTATAGTTCCAGGAGATTTGAGGGTTGAATGTAAGGTTGCGATTGAATGGCCCATTGCTGAACCAGACCGAGACGTTGTCACCAAAGGGCCATCGCCTTTGGTCATGAAAAAATATGAACAGGTGATCACATGCTAAAATCGAAGGTATCCCCACAGGATGTTGACTGGGTGAAGATAGATCGGATGGTTCAGGAACCGAAGGAGACAGTGCATGAATATTTCGAGAGACTGTTGCATTTCTTTAAGCAGTACAGTAGGTTGGATGTAATGGATCCTAAGGACATGGAACAGTTTGTTTCGAAGTTTGTTTTAGGATTGAGGCCTGAAATCTGCCTTATGATCCAGCAGCATCTGATTTGTTGGCAGAACAAGCCGTTGGATGAAATCTTGAGGTATGCTAGGTACTGTAGTGATGAGATAGACTCGAAAAACAAAAAGCTGATGGACAAGTTATTGCTGGTCCAGATGCAGACGGCTGACAAAGGTCAGGTATAGTCGGGAGGAGGTACGCTGGGAAGGAAGCAGAATGGTCAGAACAAAACAAAGGGAAATGTAGAGGAATCCAGACCGAGAGTAGACCTAGCCACATTGAAAAGGACTACTGCCTGCCATCAGTGTCATCAGATTGGACACTGGAGACGCGAGTGTCCTTTGAATCCTGCAAATCAGGTCCAGCAAGAGGAAGAGGTAGAGCAGATGCAGGTGCCTAAGCTGACAACAACTGTGTCAAAGCCAAAAACTATCAAAGGGGGGACTTCGGCTCAGCGAGCACAGGCTCCCGAGCCACTGAGGATCCCGTCAGGATCTCGGACATACCAGCAGATGCCTCTTTTTGATGAGAGTGATGATTGTTACTTAGACCTGTTGTCATGATGGTGCCTGAGAGGGGAGGAAGACTGCACTCTTGGGGCAGTCTTGGAGGTAGACCAGAGGGGACCATTTGTGGAAGAGGATGTTGATGGTCACCCCACCACCTTTCTGGTTGATACTGGTGCTACCCGTTCTACTGTGAGATCTAAAGTTGTCCCCAACCTACCCCTCCCGAGACAGACAATCCAAGTTGTAGGTGTTGCAAATAGGAAGATGACAAATCCCTTGACAGAACCGATTCCTGTGAAAATAGGATTGTTTAGTGACAGATATCAGTTTGTGGTGTGCGACTCGAGTCCTGTCTGTTTACTAGGGGGGGGATCTCCTGTGTAAGCTTAATTGTACCATCTATTGTACCCCCAAAAGAGTGGAACTGCAAACGAATGATGACGATGCTACCTTTAAGGTCGCAAATTAGCATGTGTGTATAGAGATATATCCTGTTTTGACAGTGGAAGTGTTTCCACTTGACTTGAGAGATTCAGTCTCGCAGGTAGTGTGGGACTTTACTGGAGAGGACATAGCATTGATCAAGGGAGTTGAACCAGTTAAGATTCATATTAAGCAGAATGCTGAATTCCCAAGAACGCCTCAATACAATTTGACTCCAGAAGCAATTGCAGGGATAAAGCCTGTGATTGAGTCCATGATTAAGCAAGGAATCTTGAAAGAAGTAATGGGCATTCCATGTAAGGTGCCTATTATGGGATTGCAGAAACCGAGTGGGAAGTTCAGGATTGTACAGGACCTGCACCGGATTAACAATATAGTTATTCCCTGTTGTCCAGTGGTTCCGAATCCATCTGTGATACTATTTCAGATTCAGTGTCAAGCTGAGTGGTTTACCGTGATTGATCTGTGTCAGGCTTTCTTCTCGATCCCTCTGCATGAGGAGAGCCAATTTCTTTTTGCTTTTAAGCTGCAAAACCGTGTCTTAACAGGGTGTTGTATCCCTCAGGGGTACACAGAGAGTCCATCGATCTTTAATCAGATCTTGAAGAAGAATCTTGAAAGTCTTATACTGCCGCAGAACCCTGTTTTTGTACAGTATATCGACGCAGAGGTGGTGGTTGACATTTAAGAGTGGTGGGGCGCAAAGTGATTTGCATACAGCACCGTAGCAAGCGAGCGCAGCGCGCGAGCCCAAACCCCAAAAAGGGGGGTTTGGGGGGATAACCCCCCCTAGAAAATTTTGAAAAAAAAGAATAAAAATCGTGCATTTTCAAGCAAATTAGAGAAAGCAGGAAGGTTAATAAAGCAATTGTGAAAGTGCAGTTATTACATTAATAGATGGCATAACATAGGTAGCTGCTTATTCAGTATAACCACATAGCTTCATACATTCCGTCCTATTATGCTCGGACTGAATCCTGTCACCAGGCCAACTGTCTCACTTTCAAGAACAGGACCGTATTCAAACCACTTACATGGACATACAAATCAGCAAATGACATGGCATTCAACCTACTCTCTGACACCCTACCATGCTACACACCAACTCGGAACTTTAGATTCACCAATCACAACTTTCAAATCAGCAAATGACACAGCTCCCAACACCCTCTCTGACACTCTACCATACTACACACCAGATCAGAACCTTAGATCCACCAATCACAACCTTCAAACATTACCAAAGCCACCATGTTTGCCTCCTAGTTCTGGGACTTTTACATCTCTGTCCTTCTACACTGAAACTCCACATCACCCAATATGTGGCCCATCCAATCTCTGCAGGAATTTCAGATGGCATTGAAAAGACATATGCTTCAAGGAAAAAGCACAGCGGCATGGCGGATGTCGACAATGGCATTTAAAGAACGTGCAATACAAAATAACGTTATATGGGCAAACATTTTTGTTGTTTTCCCCAGACATTTTTTATTAAGTAAATAGAACACTATGAGCGATCCGTACAGGAGAGCTGCATAATTGTGACCAATTGACTACAATCAACAATCAAGAGGAGAGGATGTAGCCTTACGGCTAGAGCGGTCGGCTTTGAAGCTGGGTAACCTGGTTAGAGTCTCAGCAACAACACTCTACATCCTGGAATTCAGGGCAAATCACTTAATCTCCCCTTGCCTACCAATAAAAAAATGAAGGTGTTCATCTATAACGAAATTGGTGCTCATGTAAAGCGCTCTGATACCCGACGTCTCAGGTCTAGTTCGCGCTATATAAAACTCAAAAAAGAAAAAAATCTGAACTTCAAGGTCTGCTTAGCCATACAATATGACTATTCAATGATCAAATTTACAGGTCCTACACACGGTCACTGCGAGGAACCTATGTAGCAATGACTGATGACTCATATGCCTTCCCCATAGGCCTATACACCCAGGAAGCAGCACGTGACTCTTGCTGTAGCTACTCTGCGAGTCACTCTTGTGGAATGCTCAAGAGGAACTGACCCTTTTGTAAGCGGAACAGCTTTGAAAAACCGGAAAGAGAATAAGCTTTACTCTGTAATGCTAGGAGTGTTGTCTTTATATCTTTGGCACCTCACCTGTTCTAGGGCCCTCCGGTATGCATGATTGAGCCTGGAACTTCCCATTATCAGAATAAGTGAGTGGATGTGGTTGTCTGCTTGTTGGTCTCTGGTGTTTGTGGCTGTGTGCATGTGTGAGTATGGTTGAGTTTACATGTGCTGGTGTTTGTGGCTGTTTGCATGTGTGAGCAGGTTTGCGTTTACATGTGCTGGTATTTTTGGCTGTTTGCATATGTGAGTATGTTTGAGTTTACATGTGTTTGGGAAAAGAATTACAATCAATGCAATGAACTCCCCACTGTATTTATGTCCTGAGTAATTTGCCACAGCCTCCTGTGCACGGAGATATCTACACAACAATATTAACCTCCTCCCTGCAGCTAGGCAACATGCAGAAATGCAATTTCATAAAAACTCATACTTACAGGCCTTGGGGATAGCATTTATACCAGATAAAAGCCAGCCACTCTGTTTCTATTAATGTCAGATTTCTGCATCCGTTATCTCTCTAGAGGAACCATGACCAAGGCTGAGAGGTAAAGTGGGCGTCAAATTAGACTTTAAATTTGCTTTTGAAGTGAGATGAAATCCAAATATTGGCAAAGCAAATGTGTTTGACTTTTATAGTAAATACAGATACACACCATCCAAGCACATGTTGACTCAACATAGATGATACAGGCATGTAAACATCCATGCACTCTCAGACTAACACACCTACAGTACCACATGCATACATACCATCGGGCAGACCCCCCTGTGGACAGAACAACAGACCCCAGGCAAACAGAACAAGAGACCCCCCCACACACAGAACAGACCCCCAGGCACACAGAACAACAGACCCCCCCAGGCACACAGAACAACAGACCCTCCCCAAGCACACAGAACAACAGACGCCCCCCAGGCACACAGAACAACAGACCCCCAGGCACACAGAACAACAGACCCCCAGGCACACAGAACAACAGACCACCCCAGGGACACAGAAAAACCGCCCCCCTGGCACACAGAACAACCGGCCCCCTGGCACACAGAACAACTGGCCCCCTGGCGCACAGAACAACCGGCCCCCAGGCACACAGAACAACAGACCCCCATGCATACAGAACAACAGACTCCCATGCACACAGAACAACAGACCACCCCAGGGACACAGAACAACCGGCCCCCTGGCACACAGAACAACCGGCCCCCTGGCACACAGAATAACCGGCCCCCTGGCACACAGAACAACAGACCACCCCTGGCACACAGAACAACAGACCACCCCAGGCACACAGAACAACAGACCACCCCAGGCACACAGAACAACAGACCGCCCCAGGCACACAGAACAAGAGACCCCCAGGAACACAGAACAAGAGACCCCCAGGAACACAGAACAAGAGACCCCCAGGAACACAGAACAAGAGACCCCCAGGAACACAGAACAGACCCCCCACACACAGAACAACAGACCCCCCCACACACACAGAACAACACACCCCCATACACACAGACCAGACCCCAGGCACACAGAACAACATACCCCCATGCACACAGAACAACAGACCCCCGTGCACACAGAACAGACCACCCCATGGACACAGAACAACCGGCCCCCTGGCACACAGAACAACAGACCACCCCAGGCACACAGAACAACCGGCCCCCAGGCACACAGAACAACAGACCCCCCAGGCACACAGAACAACAGACCCCCAGGCACACAGAACAACAGACCCCCAGGCACACAGAACAACAGACCCCCATGCACACAGAACAACAGACCACCCCTGGCACACAGACCAACCGGCCCCCTGGCACACAGAACAACAGACCACCCCAGGCACACAGAACAACCGGCCCCCTGGCACACAGAACAACCGGCCCCCAGGCACACAGAACAACCGCCCCCAGGCACACAGAACAACAGAACCCCAGGCACACAGAACAACAGACCCCCATGCACACAGAACAACACACCCCCATGCACACAGAAGAACAGACCACCCCAGGGACACAGAACAACCGGCCCCCTGGCACACAGAACAACCGGCCCCCTGGCACACAGAACAACAGACCACCCCTGGCACACAGAACAACAGACCACCCCTGGCACACAGAACAACAGGCCACCCCTGGCACACAGAACAACAGACCGCCCCAGGTACTCAGAACAACAGACCGCCCCAGGCACACAGAACAACAGACCCCAGGCCGACAGAACAACAGACCCCCAGGCACACAGAACAACAGACCCTCATGCACACAGAACAACAGACCCCCAGGCACACAGAAAAACAGACCCCCAGGCGCACAGACCAACAGACCCCCAGGCACACAGACCAACAGACCCCCAGGCACCAAGTTCAGAGAGGGACATTTTGGGTCACCCTTACAACGAAGCACCATGAATGAGCAGCTGCATCCAGGTAAAGAACTAAAGAAGGCGTAGACACACAAATAAAAGGTGAAAAGATGTAAAGTGAACTGTGTGGGTCTGTTAATTAAATTTGTATAGTTATATCTCTATTAATTATACAGTCAGGGGCCCCAGTACTGTCACACTACGAAAACATACTATACAGTGTGTTACGTTTCTACTGATACCTAGGTGGTACCTCTATGTTATGTGGGCATGAGTGTAATGGGAGGCGGGGGGGCCGGAGAAGTTGTAGATACACGTAGCTTCTCCAGGCGACTTACACCCCTGTCAATGGAAAGGTGCTAGTTGAGGGGGAAAGTGAAGCTAAGTGAATTTGACCTGCAGCAGCTCCAAGTCCTATCCAGAAGTGAACGACCAAAAACATTTTTCTCTGGCTTTTGCTCGGCTTATTATCATCAACCATGAGTAATGCAATCCCTACCCAGTTGCTAGGCAACATAAGGGATGTTAACCTTCTTTCCCGCCCTGCAGTGATCAGATTCTATTACACGACCAGAGGCCTAATTACTGTTTTAGCTCCTTACTGAACTACTTTGGCAGCAAAGATAAACTATAACAAATATATTTCTTCAACACGGATATCAGATAACAAGGCAGCATCTGCAGTCCAGGCCTCCATTTATAGCTGCCAAGGTTTCAGATTGCTATGTGTGACATTTTCATAATTTCAGTGTAATTAGGAGTGACATTTCAACCACTATGAGTGACACTATCCAGCGAGCAAAATAAAGCAATAAAGACGAGGAAAACATATAAATATCAGAGATTACACTCATTTGAGGAACAAGAAACTAAGAAAGTCTTAAAACTGCTGCAAATCACCAGAAATGGAAGGGCACTAATCTAGTGCTTTTGTAAACTGTTACTGGTATAGCCTTAATGTAATAATACCTTGTCTCTAATAAAGTCACAACACTACATTGCTGCACCGAGGTGGGGCAAAATAAAAACAAATGCTGCTGCCGATGTCTTTGAGAAGTGTCCCTGTGAGTCCGTCTGTGTCACACTCACTGGCTCATGGCTCAGCCCACTGCATACACTCAGCTGCTGTACAGTAGCAAAGTCAGTTTGTCCCAAGTCACGACCATGGCGAGGAGCCCCCAAGAGCTTTCAATTCTTAACTGTCACTGCTCGGCTAATGTGAGAGGTGTTCCTACCTTAAACACCGCCTGCTCAGCCTCTCCCGGACGTATGGCACTTGGTTGTTTTTTGGATCTCCCGGACTTATGTCACGTGTTCATGCGGAGTTCTAGTGTTGCCAGGCCATAGCAATAATTACTGGTGGCCCGGGGCGCAGGCTGACAGATATACTGTGCATTGTCTTGATGGCCCAGAGTGCCTTTCAATTTCAACAGCATGGTATTGTGTCTGTTTATCTGTCAGCAGTGTGTACAACCAAAGTATGCAATATATTATATATGCATTCAAACGTATATATTTAGTTCTACCACTTATCTCATCGTAATTTTTACAACACACAACACTGTATTTAACTCGAGGAGCAGAATGACTTAGAAGCATGAAGCTTTCTTAAACACATGCCCACGAACAGCAACATCGTAAGTTGGGAAAAAAATATGAAATTGTGAAACATGCTCTCTTACAGGAAAGCGAACACCTACTTCATAACAGCCGAAAAGCGCACAACAGTTAACACACCGACCTTTGCAAGCGTGGCTCCACCTCACCAGTTCAGCTGACTTGATTTACAAACTTCGTTCTTTCTTTTGCCCCCAAGTTGATAACAGCGTGACTCTCCTCCATTGACAACCGGCCCTCTCTCTGCGTGGTCCTGGTCGCAGTGCAGCAGTGCAGTCTCCGTCTCCCAGTGGCCTTCATGGAAGCTTCATGGAAGCTGCGAAGTTACATCAACCAGCTGTATTTACACTCGCACAAGAAGTGGGACACATTCTGCCCTCGTGAGGCACCCTGGAACCTTGAGTTCTCACGATGATCCAGAACCCAACGTGGCTCACCCTCCTCATGCTCAAGAGTCCATGCACACCGCCGCAGAACTTGTGACTTAACTTTGAACTTTTCAGATGTTCCAGAGACAGCTCGCGCACAGCAGCATGTGCCGGAGACTTCAACTCCCGGGTGGGTGAATATGAAGCACCTGGACACACTGTACCATACCCCGGCACTGGACACACCACAGCTCCTCGGTAGCTCGGCGGGGTGGACCGGTGAGGGAGTCTGCTCAGATTTTCTCCCCGGCTCCCCTCTGTATTTCTGCGCGGTGGGCCCCAGCCAATCCTGGCGCTGCATAAGTGCCAGGATGGGCTAGGGGGGCACACAGTCACTTGCCCTGGCGCCTTCTCAGAAGGACGGGGCCCAGCAAAAGACACACGCCCCTCCCTCTCAGTCAACTCGACGAAGTTGACGGCTGAAGAGCATGCGCGAGGAAATTTCCTCCTGAAATCCTCATGCGCAGCCTGAGTCAGTCGCGTCAGACACTAACCCAGCCCCACCCCCTGCCAGACACTAACCCAGCCCCACCCCCTGCGCACTCCCTGTTCCTTCGGGTCTGTCCCGGTCGGAACACCCGATGAAGCGCTACATTTAATTATTTGGTGCTCTCTCTCTGCTGCAGCCGCAGGTGCGTCCACCAGGGTTAGTGGGGCTACGCCCCTACGCCCCAATGGACGCACCGCGGCTGCATCCACGGCCTCCTTGTCGCGTCAGAGACTGAGGATGCATGCAGGATTGATACCATTTCCTTATGGAATCATTTGGCAGACAATGGACAGAAGGTGTCGCCAAAAAAGTTACAGTTCTGTTTGAATGAGGTGCAGTACTTGGGTCACCGAATAGAAAAAGGCAAGAGGAAGGTGTTACCCGAAAGGATAGAGGCAATCATGGGTATGATGATGCCTTCTGCTCAGAGAGAGGTTAGGATGTTCTTAGGGATGGTTGGCTACTGTCACCAGTGGACTGCCAACTTTTCCTTGTAGGCAAAGCCTTTGCAGAGACTGACGCACAAGGATGTGAGGGATCCGGTACCATAGGACAACAAATGTATGAAGGCTTTCCTTGAGTTGCAAGAGGATCTCTGTCATACTCCGCCACTGGGAATGCCCGATTACAATAAGCCTTTTTTACTATTCTGCTGTGAAGAAGAAGGTTGCGCTTCAGCAGTACTAGTACAAGATCATGGAGGTGTCCGTAGACCAGTTGCCTATTTCTCAGCTACTTTACCTCCAGTAGCTTCAGCGTTGCCCGAATGTCTCAAATCCGTTGCTGCAACAGGTGTCTGCATTGAAAGATGTGAAAGCATTTTGATAGGTCATCAGCTTACTGTTTATGTACCACATTCTGTCGAACTTTTAATGACCAGGACCAAGACACAGCACCTGACAAACAATAGGCTCACACGCTACGAGCAGGTCATACTTGCTTTTGAGAATGTGACCCTTAAGAGGCGTTCTGTTTTGAATCCGGTACCTTGGTGCCATTGCCATACACACTTGATGAAAATTGTGCGGACCACGATTGTCTTGATGTGGCAGAACTTTGCACCAAACCGAGACCTGACATTATTGATGAACAATTGGTTGACCCTGATGAAATTTTCTTTGTTGAGTGTTCATGTTTAAGGGACAGTGTTGGTCAATTGAGAGCAGCATTTGCTGTATGTACCCTTACTGGAGTAGTTGAAGCTGCGTGTCTGGAAGGAGTGTACTCCACTCAACTGCCTGAGATTATTGCTTTGACTCATGCCTGCATAACAGCAGATAAGATTCGGATTATGATCTACACTGACAGCCAACATGGGTTTAATGTGGTACATGACTTCGGACAGTTATGGTCCCAGAGAGGTTACATGGCATCATCAGGATCACCCATCCGTAATGGGGAGTTCCTGAGGTTGCATTCTGTCCATCAACTGTTATTTTTGCATTTGTCACCCAGAGTGGGATGGGTATACTCAGACGTGAGTCCCATGCTCTCCACACCACTGGAGTCAAGCTATCCTGGCTGAAGACGGTTGATAGCCAGAAACCGGTCCTAGGATGCTTGATTCCGGTCCAGGAAAGACATGGCTTGGCAGTTCGGGCTGGACTGTTCCCATGAGACACAGGGTCAAGGCTGATTTGCATATGGCCATCTCTGAACTGGGGTGGTGTGGAGTGCAATAAATGATGGATTTAGGCCCAGATCTCTGTACTGGGGTGAATGTATGACATTGTTCTGCATTCTGTCCATCAACTGTTATTTTTGCATTTTTCACCCCGAGTGGGATGGGTATGCTCAGACGTGAGTCCCATGCTCTCCACACCACTGGAGTCAAGCTATCCTGGCTGAAGATGGTTGATAGCCAGTAACCGGTCCTAGGATGCTTAATTCCGGTCCAGGAAAGACATGGCTTGGCAGATCGGGCTGGACTGTTCCCATGAGGCACAGGGTCAAGGCTGATTTGCATATGGCCATCTCTGAACTGGGGTGGTGTGGAGTGCAATAAATGATGGATTTAGGCCCAGATCTCTGTACAGGGGTGAATGTATGACATTGTTCTGCATTCTGTCCATCAACTGTTATTTTTGCATTTTTCACCCCGAGTGGGATGGGTATGCTCAGACGTGAGTCCCATGCTCTCCACACCACTGGAGTCAAGCTATCCTGGCTGAAGATGGTTGATAGCCAGTAACCGGTCCTAGGATGCTTAATTCCGGTCCAGGAAAGACATGGCTTGGCAGATCGGACTGGACTGTTCCCATGAGGCACAGGGTCAAGGCTGATTTGCATATGGCCATCTCTGAACTGGGGAGGTGTGGAGTGCAAAAAAATGATGGATTTAGGCCCAGATCTCTGTACTGAGGTGAATGTATGACATTGTTCTGCATTCTGTCTATCAACTGTTATTTTTGCATTCGTCACCCTGAGTGGGATGGGTATGCTCAGATGTGAATCCCATGCTCTCCACACCACTGGAGTCAAGCTATCCTGGCTGAAGACGACTGATAGCCAGAAACCGGTCCTAGAATGCTTGATTCCGGTCCAGGAAAGACAAGGTTTGGCAGTTCGGGCTGGACTGTTCCCATGAGGAACAGGGTCAAGGCTGATTTGCATATGGCGGTCTCTGAACTGGGGTGGTGTGGAATGCAAAAAAACAATGGATTTAGGCCCAGATCTCTGTACTGGGTTGAATGTATGACATTGTTCTGCATTCTGTCCATCAACTGTTATTTTTGCATTTGTCACCTCGAGTGGGATGGGTATGCTCAGACGTTAGTCCCATGCTCTCCACACCACTGGAGTCAAGCTATCCTGGCTGAAGACGGCTGATAGCCAGAAACCGGTCCTAGGATGCTTGATTCCGGTCCAGGAAAGACATGGAAAAGCAGTTCGGGCTGGACTGTTCCCTTGAGGCACAGAGTCAAGGCTTATTTGCATATGGCCATCTCTGAACTGGGGTGGTGTGGAGTGCAAACAAACAATGGATTTAAGCCCAGATCTCTGAACCTGGGTGAATGTTGAGGTTCTGTAAATTGTAGCCGCCGTCATTTTGTGTTGCCCTCACTCAGGCAGCACGGTGAGCGGGATGTTTTTGTCGTTTCTGCATTTACGTGTCAATTGGCTTCTTCGCTCTTGTTTATTAATGAGTGTCAGGGTCTGGCCGAGTACACTAATTCCTGTCTGAGCTGATTAATTCCCGTCCGGACCATTTGTTGGTTCACACCATTCTTTCCTGTAGGTAATCTTATCTGCTGTCCTTCGCTACACGTCTCATGCATTCTCCTGTTTCACAACTGTGCTTCTAGAGCATATGACTGTGTTTTCTCTACTCGTAAACTGGATTGTGTGGATTTGTTTGTAATTTACTTAAGGGGTTGAGTGACAAACATAACCACGGGAACTTGGGTTACGTAAGACTTAAAGCATTGTCTATAACATTTGCCTATGCCTCATGCTCTTGTGTGTTTGTATTTTGCATTGTATTGTACCGTATATAAGCCTGTGCGCCACGGAGTTAAGTGCCATTCTCTTTTGAACCTCGTTATATCAACGATTTCTAAGACCACTGTACTAGCTGCAGCTAATAAATACAATCTTCTACGCTAGACGAAGAGTCTGTGTCTCTGTATTTGACAAGGCAGGTGAATTCCGGGGATTTCAGGCGTACCCTGCACCGCCGGGCCTTAAGGCTACGGTTCTCAAACTGGTGCCCAACGTCGGGCGACTTCAGCGGTAGCAGTTGAGCCTAAGGGTCGTGAGGAGCCCCGCAAGAAAATTCCGGAGGAAGCACACCACGTGATCGACCCCTGTATGTCGAAATTGGACCAACGTTCTTTTACAGCGCGGCTACTCCTTTCTGATGGCTGCTGACGACTGCTGCCCTGACTGTCGCCCTGCCTTGGTCCCTTTGATGATGTTTGGTAAAGCGAGACGATAAACGGACCTTCGCTGGTGTGGGACGATTCTTAGTTAAGTATTTGGTGGGTCACTCCCACAAACTTTGTTTTGTTCTGTTTTTGGTTTTTATTCAGTTATTGCTAGGCATGGGCGTAAAATCCGTTCCGCTCGCGGATTTTGCGGATTTCCGGTAAATCCGCAATCCGCGAGATTCGCGAATCTCCCGCAAAATCCGCAAATCCGCACGCTGCGGATTTTTTGCTTGTGTTCGCACTGCTCGCGGCCCGCGGCGCGGGCAGCAACAATCTCGCACTCGCGAAATTACAAAAATTACAATTGGGGAGGGGTGAAGGAAGTGGCCCAGTCTCCATCTTCCTGTTCCTGTCCAGCAAGCTCCTCCCATTGGGGTAGGGTGAAGGAAGTGCCCCAGTCTCCAACTTCCTGTTCCTGTCCAGCAAGCTCCTCCCATTGGGCTGGGGTGAAGGAAGTGCCCCAGTCTCCAACTTCCTGTTCCTGTCCAGCAAGCTCCTCCCATTGCTTAGTCCATTTCCTGGCCACTTTGATTTCGATCTTGACTGGGAAGGATTACTTTTTGTGGATGCTGCTGGATATTTGGATTTGAGGCCTTTTGGATTACTTTTGGATTCGAAATTTGATTTCACAAGTAAGTTGATAAGTTGATGTTGTTTGTTTGTGGTGATTTTTGTGTGTGTTTTTCGACTTTTTGGGGTGGTGTTGGGGGCTGGCTATGTTGGTGGGGGGCCATTTTGAGGCATGGTCCTGCAGGTTCTGGCCATGTGGATGGGGGTCAAGCGGCCATTTTGAAGCCAGGTTGTGTGCTTTGTGCCATAGGCCTGCACCCAGTGTGCTCTGATTTCATTTGTTATGCCCAGGGGGCCCAGAATCGGTTTGTTCGCGTATTTTGCGGGTCTTTCGCCACGTTCGCGTCGTGATGCAACAATCTCGCACTCGCGAAATTGCAAAAATTGCAATTCTGCACCAGAAAACCACCAGCAGGCAGCATAAACCTTCCGAAACTTGATGGATGCCATTGGATTGTGGTGATTTGTGTTGTGTTTTTTGACTTTTTGGAGTAGGGGTTGGGGGCTGGCTATGTTGGTGGGGGCCATTTTGAGGCATGGTCCTGGCCATGTGGATGGGGGTCAAGCGGCCATTTTGAAGGCAGGCAGTGAGCTTTGTGACATAGGCCTGCACCCAGTGTGCTCTGATTTCATTCATTATGCCCAGGGGGCCCAGAATCGGTCTGTTTGCGGATTTTGCGGGTCTTTCGCCACGTTCGCGTCGTGAAGCAACAATCTCGCACTCGCAAAATTGCAAAAATTGCAATTCTGCACCAGAAAACCACCAGCAGGCAGCATAAACCTTCTGAAACTTGATGGATGGCATTGGATTGTGGTGATTTGCGTTGTGTTTTTTGACTTTTTGGAGTAGGGGTTGGGGGCTGGCTATGATGGTGGGGGCCATTTTGAGGCATGGTCCTGGCCATGTGGATGGGGGTCAAGCGGCCATTTTGAAGGCAGGCAGTGAGCTTTGTGCCATAGGCCTGCACCCATTTTGCCTTGCTTTCACCCATTGTGCCCAGGGGGAGTCAGTGGTACATGAAACTACAACCCTCTCTGTGGGCTCTCTTGGATCAATGTTAAATTCCTGTTTCCCAAAAATTTAGCAATTCTTATTTTTGATATTTCCATATTGTGGTGTGCACGTGTGTATTCATAAATGCCTACTTACAAACTATTAATTGAAGCGCTACATATGCAACATATATTTAACTGATGTTCCTCTGTCTTCGTTTGCTTTTAGGTGCACAAAGTCAAGAACTCCGCATCATCGTTGAGCATCAGTGCCAGGAAGATGTCCTGCTGCGGCCTGCTGTCCTGACATCTGAAGAAGATGGCTCCGAAAAGAGGTGCCCGTAGCTCCACTTACAAGAAAGATGTCTCTACTAAGGAGAAGAAGAAGCAAGTGGCACCACTTACCAAGGAGACTGGTGCCTCGACCACTAAATGTTTGTGGAAAAAACAAAAGTCCACCATGAGTGCTGCACAGGTAGCCTGTCTAGTGGTTCAATCACCAACGACCAGTGATGTTGGCTCATCGCAAGAAAGAAGCAGCACACAATCAACACAGGTTGTAACTCATCTCACAAGTACTATTCAACAACCAAAGCCGCAACAACAACTGCATGGGCTACTAGTACAAGCACAAGTACATGCGCAAGGAGCTGTCCGAGAAGGAGCTGTCCGAGAAGGAGCTGTCCAAGAAGGAGCTGGCCGAGAAGGAGAAGGCCAAGAAGGAGAAGGCCGAGAAGGAGCTGGCCGAGAAGGAGCTGGCCGAGAAGGAGAAGGCCAAGAAGGAGAAGGCCGAGAAGGAGAAGGCCGAGAAGGAGAATGCCGAGAAGGAGAAGGCCGAGAAGGAGAAGGCCGAGAAGGAGAAGGCCGAGAAGGAGAAGGCCGAGAAGGAGAATGCCGAGAAGGAGAAGGCAGAGAAGGAGAAGGCCGAGAAGGAGAGGGCCGAGAAGGAGAGGTCCATGGAGAGTTGCAAGTAGAGGTCAGTGAAGAGGCCCATGTAGCGGCGCATGGAGCGGTGCAAGTGCCCACAATGGTCGTTCTTCCAGAAGTAGGGGCACAGGAGAAAATTGACTTTGGAGCCGGGGTATCATGTCAGGAAGACGAAGCCACTCCTCCTGATGATTCATTTTCTCCCAGCTCCCCAGCAAGGAAAAGATCAAGGAGGGTGTGTAGAAGTTCCTCTTCAAGCCCCGCTCCATCAGATGATCTGGATCCAGATTGGCAACTATCTCCGACGTCTGAGAGGGAGGCACACCATGAGCTGAGAAAGGTATCAAATGTTAAAAGGAAGGGCCCCGGAAAGCTCATACTTATGGATCCGAACGTCGGACTTGATGAAGTGGTGCATTCTGATGTTGATGAACAGGATGACAGCAATGACCTAGTCATCACACACGTCATTCCAGCCACACCGGCCATGCAGCAGACAGACATTTATACCCTATCCCGACGTCATATTGAGCGTGACCCTGGCGACGTGGCACTGGTAGCACCACCAACGCAGTCAAGTAGTACAACAAGTTCAACAAAACCTACAGCTCCCATATTTTCTCCCCAGAGGGGACCTCCATCCAGCTCGACTCCCTCAAGTAGGGTTGCTGCAATAATTGCATAACCCAGTAGATGTCTGCAAGGCTCATCCACCACTGCTTCATCTGGCATTGGCAGTATCACCTCGTGCGGCAAAACCAGAAGTTTCCAGTCCCCAGTTTGGAACTTTTTTAGTGTCCATGCAAAGCATGATTACTTAGCCATTTGTTCCATTTGTAAGACTAGAGTTAGCCGTGGTAAGACTGGTACCAACTATGGTACCGGAGGCCAGATAGGTCATCTTAAAAGAAGGCACGCTGTCGAATGGTTTGCGCACCTAGCAAACATCGAGGGAAAGCAATCCCAAAGGGCAAGTGGCCAAAATAAACCCGTACTAGATGTTTCATCTGCAGATGACGGGGAGGTAGAAGGGTCAGACAATTGTCCGGTTGCACCCAGTACCCCTGGCAGCACCACACCCTCCGCAACACATAGGAGGCACACTGAGAGTCTGGGAGACACACCAATGCGGAAAATGTCAACACTGAGCAGAACTGGGTCGAAGAAGTCATCAGCATCATCCAGTAAATTTGTCCAACGCACCATTACAGCCATGTTCTCCTCAGATGTGCCATTTCAACGCAACCACCCAATTGTGCGCCTGTATAACACTAAGCTGGCTAAAATGCTAGCGGTGGACCTTCTCCCTTTTTCGTTTGTCGAAGGTGTGGGTTTTCTTGAACTCGTGGCAACACTGGCCCCTAAATGGAAGGTTCCTAGCCGGTTCTATTTTGCCAGGGTTGCTGTTCCAGCACTACATAAAGAGGTGCTTGAGTTGATTGGGGAAGCTTTGCAGAAGAGTGCTGTTCACACTATACACCTGACAACAGACATGTGGACCAGTTGCCAAGCCCTTGATTACATGTGCATCACTGCACACTAGGTCTCTTTTTCAGGGGTTGCAAAACAGATAAATGCAGGTGGTGACTTGGTCGAGATTTTTAAGGGTGCTCGTAAACATGCAACATTAGCCATGTTTGGCTTGGAGAAAAGTCATACTGCAGACAACATTTTGGATAACTTTAACAAAAAGGTCTCGCAATGGCTGCCCCCAAGAAAATGCAAGGTTGGTTATGTTGCCACTGATAATGGCAGCAATGTAGTTAAGGCCATGGAGGACGGTGACTATTTCAGAGTGGCGTGTTTGGCGCACTGTATAAACCTGGTCGTGCAAAAGTTCTTGAAAAAAGAACTTGCAGTCGACAAAATACTGACCATCTGCAGAAGAATATACACACATTTCAACCATTCTTTTAATGCCCGGAAGTAGCTTAGGCGCAAGCAAAAATAATCGTAGAATGCCAGTGAAAGCACTTATCCAGGAAGTGGCAAAATGTTGGAACTCAACCTTCTACATGCTTGAGCGTCTGCATGAGCTGTTTCCAGTAGTCAATGAGTATGTCTACAACCTGGGTGGTGCTACGACAGAAATGATGCTAGCGGTGGAGCAATGGCAGCTAGTTAAAAGCCTGACAGACATGCTTCGTCCTTTTGAGGTCTTCACGCGTGAAGTCAGCAGGGAGGACTGTAATTTGGGAAAAGCTATCCCATTGTTGCTGAAGCTCGAGCACCAAGTCAAGGCGGTGTCTTCAAAATTAAAGAATGCTGGAACGAATCAAGCATATGAGTTGGCGCAGAGATTATTACAACGCCTAGTTAGCAATGAACGGCTTGTAAATATCAAGAAACAACCGCACTACATTTGTGCTACTATTCTGGATCCACGTTACAAAAAGCCATTGTTTGGCAAAGTATTAATTCCTTTTGAAACATCAGATGTTACAGAGTACAAAGGTTGGCTAGCTCAGTCAGCCATTCGTTTTGAAAGAGAGCGGAAGGAAACTGTAGGAGAAGACAGTACTACTAGTGAATCAGCAGGCCATCAGGCGTCCCAAAAAAGCACTTCTGCATCTGTGCCTGTGGCACAAGTGAGTGACTTTTCCTCTGAGCCGTTAACCACACCAGCAACCGTATCATCTGCACCAGGCCCAGGCGATATGTCTGAAGAGGATTGGCTAAGTCAGCTAGGGTTTCCTTGTCCCAGAAAGGACACAGAAGTGCAAAGTACAGGAATCCGGGAGAACATTGTTTCAATGGTGCAGGCCTATCTGGATGACTCAACAGCGGTCAATATTACTGAGGACCCATTGGCGTATTGGCATGGGAAAAGAAACATATGGCGAGAGCTCACCAACCTGGCTATCAATTACTTGTCTTGCCCACTTGCAAGCGTGTCTTCAGAACGTGTTTTTAGTTCTGCTGGTGGCATTGTGACTCCAAAAGGTCCCGCCTCTTGCCCGCAAATGTGGAGCGACTCACCATGATAAAGATGAACCAGCACTTCATACCACCAGATTACAAAGTACAAGAATGCACGCAGGAAGAAGAGGACACCGACCTACCTGAGTGAAGTGTTCCTCAGTTACCAGAACTACTACCGACTCAATTTGCAGAGTTTGAGGACGAGTTCTGCTTCCCTGACAGCGAGTTCCGAAAATGAGTCAATGAATCACTAACTTTTTTTTTCGTCCTTATTCACTTTTATTCCTGTGTGTCTGTCTTTCTTTGTTTAGCAAGTGCTTGATCACATTCACTACAAAACTGTAATCACCCAATCACAACAAAAAGCCCATCATCAGAACTGTCTTGATTTTGATGCCACAGCATTCCTCAGGTTCCCAAGTTGACAAGAACTCAGTCCTGGTCGTCTATCCTCCTCCTCCAGACTCACCCTATCCATTTTCCGTAATGCTGATGCCTGGATTCCGCACAATGAAGAAACTTACGTTGACAAGTCACCTAAAGAGGGACTGGAAGTAGTGAGTCCTCATTTAAATACATTTTGCTAAGTGTGGCTTTTTTCCCGGATTTGCTTTTTGGCTGTTTGGGGGTGTCAAACTTGTTTGCGCCTGGGTTTACGGGTCTTGGCTGGGCCATTGCTGGCAAGGTCTATTTAGGGATGAAATTGGTTATGAGGAAATGGTAGGTGAAAACGTTTAGGCGTTATTGCTCGCTTGCCTGTCATAGGGTTGCTGTCTGTGGGGCTTCTAGGTTTTTGGGTGTGGGTTTTGGGGTCTGTGAGCACCGCTGCCACATTTCTAATGTTGATTGCTTTTGTTTTGCAGCAAATCCACGCTGGGAAACTCCAGTCGGGGCCCTGCTGCAGAACGCTTTAGGACACTGTGAATTCCAGGTGGATCCAGCCCTCAAACACAAATTACAGGTAAGATAAGCGTTTGGATGGGAGGTAGTATAATGGAGTATTAGGAGTGGTGAGAGAGTGACAGTGGTACTAGTAAAGTCCTAGGACTCTTGAATTAGCTTACTCTGTGACAGGCATTTACTTTGGAAAACATTTGGCCAATTACACGTGAACGTCGTTTAGGCCTTATTGCTCGCTTGCCTGTCATAGGGTTGCTGTCTGTGGGGTTCTAGGTTTTTGGGTGTGGGTTTTGGGGTCTGTGAGCACCGCTGCCACATTTCTCATGTTGATTGCTTTTGTTTTGCAGAAAATCCACGCCGGGAAACTCCAGTCGGGCCCTGCTGCAGAACGCTTTAGGACACTGTGAATTCCAGGTGGAGCCAGCCCTCAAACACAAATTACAGGTAAGATAAGTGTTTGGATGGGAGGTAGTATAATGGAGTATTAGGAGTGGCAAGAGAGTGACAGTGGTACTAGTAAAGTCCTAGGACTCTTGAATTAACTTACTCTGTGACAGGCATTTACTTTGGAAAACATTTGGCCAATTACACGTGAACGTCGTTTAGGCGTTATTGCTCGCTTGCCTGTCATAGGGTTGCTGTCTGTGGGGCTTCTAGGTTTTTGGGTGTGGGTTTTGGGGTCTGTGAGCACCGCTGACACATTTCTAATGTTGATTGCTTTTGTTTTGCAGAAAATCCACGCCGGGAAACTCCAGTCGGGGCCCTGCTGCAGAACGCTTTAGGACACTGTGAATTCCAGGTGGAGCCAGCCCTCAAACACAAATTACAGGTAAGATAAGCGTTTGGATGGGAGGTAGTATAATGGAGTATTAGGAGTGGCGAGAGAGTGACAGTGGTACTAGTAAAGTCCTAGGACTCTTGAATTAACTTACTCTGTGACAGGCATTTACTTTGGAAAACATTTGGCCAATTACACGTGAACGTTGTTTAGGCGTTATTGCTCGCTTGCCTGTCATAGGGTTGCTGTCTGTGGGGCTTCTAGGTTTTTGGGTGTGGGTTTTGGGGTCTGTGAGCACCGCTGCCACATTTCTAATGTTGATTGCTTTTGTTTTGAAGCAAATCCACGCCGGGAAACTCCAGTCGGGGCCCTGCTGCAGAACGCTTTAGGACACTGTGAATTCCAGGTGGAGCCAGCCCTCAAACACAAATTACAGGTAAGATAAGCGTTTGGATGGGAGGTAGTATAATGGAGTATTAGGAGTGGCGAGAGAGTGACAGTGGTACTAGTAAAGTCCTAGGACTCTTGAATTAACTTACTCTGTGACAGGCATTTACTTTGGAAAACATTTGGCCAATTACACGTGAACGTTTAGGCGTTATTGCTCGCTTTCCTGTCATAGGGTTGCTGTCTGTGGGGCTTCTAGGTTTTTGGGTGTGGGTTTTGGGGTCTGTGAGCACCACTGCCACATTTCTAATGTTGATTGCTTTTGTTTTGCAGCAAATCCACGCCGGGAAACTCCAGTCGGGGCCCTGCTGCAGAACGCTTTAGGACACTGTGAATTCCAGGTGGAGCCAGCCCTCAAACACAAAATACAGGTAAGATAAGCGTTTGGATGGGAGGTAGTATAATTGAGTATTAGGAGTGGCGAGAGAGTGACAGTGGTACTAGTAAAGTCCTAGGACTCTTGAATTAACTTACTCTGTGACAGGCATTTACTTTGGAAAACTTTTGGCCAATTACACGTGAACCAACACGATGACAGTGTTCAGTAAAACTAACTTACTGCAAAACCACCACCCACCAGGCTCAAAAGTAGTAAAAAGACAGGTATGCTCAGATAAAGTTTGAAAAAGTATATTTTTATATCCCTAACAAAATAATCTCCCGCAAGACCCTCCTAACCCCAACAAAAAAATAGTCCTTCAAAAGTCCCCAAAAACCCCAACTCCCAATTCCCACCCCCCAAAAGTCTCTAAAAAAGGGGCAAGGGACACTCTAGGGATGCATGCTGTGGACTTTGGCCTCCAGGGCATCATGTCTTAGGGACAGGTCATCGTACTGCTCCCGGAGGATGACGTGGTCTAAGCGGAGGCCCTCCAACAAACTTTGATTTCCCTTCAACTTGCGGACCTCCGCCTCCAGGTCGGACACTCTGTGGGTTGCACGGCGCAAGCGAGCCTTGACAGTACTGTGAGGGGCAGCCTTTGCTGCTCGGCGGTGGCGTCTGCCAGCCTGGCTCCGTACCGCCGGAGCACTGTGCTGACCGGCAGAACGTGGGGGCGCGGAGGAGGATGCAGATGTCCCAGAAGATGTACTGGACTGCGTGTCCTCCCACTCCAGTTCCACCAGCCGCCGATATTCGGCAACAGTGGCATCCAGCCTCCGTTGCCGGGCCAGTAGAGCCTGCATACTCCGGGATGGTTTGGATGTTTTTGTACGACCAACTATATGAAGAAAGAAAGACATAATCTGTAACCAATGCTCTTTGAGAATATGATTAACACAAAATGATTCAGCAGAAAGTTGTGTCACAGTACAACTACCAACTAGCCAGCGCAGTACAAAACTATTGAGGCCAGTATCATGGGCGTCCGCAGGGAGGGGCAAGGGGGGGCGCTTGCCCCCCCTGGATCGCAGGTCCATCCAGTGCTGGCCCAGTGACAATATGGTAATTACAACAGGCTGGGACCGACAGACAGATAGAGGCAGAGACAGGGACAGAGAGATAGAGAGGGAGATGGAGAGGGAGAGGGAGACAGAGGGAGAGAGAGAGAGGGATTGAGACTGAGGGTGACAGAGGGAGGGAGACAGAGAGGGAGACAGAGAGACAGAGACAGAGGGAGACAGAGAGACGGAGACGGAGGGAGACAGAGAGAGAGGGAGACGGACAGAGTGAGTGAGACAGAGGGAGAGAGAGAGAGAGGGGAAGAGAGAGCAAGAGAGGGAGACAGGCAGAGAGGGAGGGAGACAGAGAGAGAGAGGGAGGGAGGGAGACAGAGACAGACAGAGAGACACAGACAGAGACAGATGGAGGCAGAGACAGGGAAAGAGGCAGACAGGCAGAAACAGACAGAGAGACAGAGAGGGAGACAGAGGGAGGGAAACAGGGACAGATAGCGACAGGGACAGACTGACAGATAGGGGCAGAGACAGGGACAGACAGAGAGGAAGACGGAGAGGGAGACAGAAGGAGAGAGAGAGAGGGAGGGAGCCAGAGGGTGACAGAGGGAGGGAGAGGGAGGGAGACAGAGAGAGAGAGAGACAGCGAGGTAGAGGGAGACACAGGGAGACAGAGAGAGAGAGAGAGGGAAACAGAGAGAGGGAGGGAGACAGAGAGAGAGGGAGGGAGACAGAGAGAGAGGGAGGGAGACAGAGAGGGAGGAGGACAGAGAGAGGGAGGGAGAGAGACAGAGAGAGAGAGAAAGAAAGATGCGTGTATGCCAGGTCTGGTGGCTCAGTGGTCATAGTTTTTTTTTGTTGCTCTAGATCCACCCCCCTCCCCCACTGACTGACCCTGCCCCCATCGGTGCGGCCCTTGGCCACAAACCACACTGTCAATTTGGCCCCGAGAGAAAGTTTGTGGGGACCCATGCTCTATAACCACATCCTCCTGATTTAGAATTGTTTTTTTCTGGCATTTTTAGCTTACCTCTACCCGCCACCACCACTGTCTGCTTCCTCACAGTATCTGCTTGGGCCACTTGCGCCGCCTCCTCCCCAGAGTTGTCCTCGGAGTCGACCACCACCACCACATCCGAGCTGGCCCCGCCACCAGATGTTCCACCTACAAAGTAGATTTAAGAATGTTAGATTACACCACTCACTAGTATTTGGTCTAGGAATGAGGAAATGTGAAAACAACAGAAAAAGTAATTGACTGTCTAGTCTAAATTAAAAATGTCCCTCCTTCCAGGGAAGGCTGTTGTCTTGCTGCACTTTTTTGTCACAATTGATGAATGCTTGCTTAATTTTAACACACACCATTTTTCTCTGAACAGACAGAAGCTGGACTTCTAGTTCTAAGGACAAGAGCGACATCAACTTCAAACCAGGTGAAAGCTCGGCTCGACCACAAGAAATGTGTTCCATTACTCATCAACTCAGCACCAAGCACTTTATCTATTTCCAGCTAACTTAATTTTAATATATGTGTTTACTTTTAATAAAGCTTTTAAACTTGAATAGACTCTGTGGTTTTTGGTCCTCCAGACTACAGTGACTGAGCGAAAGGTTTTGCAATTTTTGCAAGGAGGAGTCCGTGCCTCTGACACTACCAGGTTTATACAGTGCGCCAAACACGCCCCTCTGAAATATTATTACTCTGGTGTTTAGTGTCCATAGTTCGGTTTGTGGAGAATTGTCCCTGCAACAGTAGTATTATGGATTGTGCTCCTATCTAAACACTATTTCAAAAAAATTAAAATAGGTCCTCTATATTTAAATGAAAACTTACTAGGGCCAGCAAAGGAGCACTCGCCGCCCTGGCCTGCATCCTCCTCCTTTGAAGCCACAGCATCCTCCTGTTCCGTCCGCTTGCCCCTGGGGAGACCTGACGTACAACTTGAAAGAAAGAACAGAAAACATTGATGATTGCTGCTTGTCGATGTCCTTGTCAACCAAATCAAACATTTAGAAAGAACAAGAACCAACTATTTCAGCCAAAAAGAGGGCTACAAAGGAAGGACTGCACCTGAGCCTCTACTCTAGGGGCAGATTTACAAGCCCCTTGCAGCTCTTTTGCTCCGTTCTTGCGTCACTTTTGTGACGCAGCGCCACAAGAAGAGAGGCGCCATGTTGTGGCGTATATTAACAACGTGACGCATATGGGAGATGCATCCCATTCTAAAGCCCTGCGCCATAAGGGAGCGTTCCAGCGCAAGGGAGGGCGTTCCTGCGCAGGAACGCATGCTAAAAGTGGCTATGGGGAATATATAAAATTTCAATCAGTCATTTAGGACAATGATGCGTCACTCAAACCCTGCACCTGCATGAAGCAGACGTACGGCTTGACGCAGCATTGCTGGAGCTGCGCCATCGTTGCGACGCAACTCCATCAATGAGCCGCCTTTACGGCACCGATGCGTAACGCTTCGGTGACGTTTTGGGACCATGGTGTGCCGAATTGTAAGTACGGCGCACCATGGGTGGTGCTGGCGTGCCGCACACTTTGCAGGGATGCGCAGGTAATTGCAAATCTGACACTTAGGGGCATACTTACGAGTTCTGGGCTGCACACCTCCAGAGGTGCGCCAGAACAAATGCGTAACACAAAACTAACCTTGCGTCACGGCAGATGCGCCGCAATTACAATGCGGCACACCCTGGCGCAAGGGTAGGCAGATGCGTGACGCATCTCGTGACGAAAGAGGGGCGCATCTCTAGAGTCGCGTCGCAGGCTCGATGCAACTCTAGCAATGCTCAGGGCTGCCCAATACTCAACATACCGCATCAGTCCTTACGCCTGCTTCAAGCAAGCAGGCATAAAGAATTGACGTAGCAGCGTCGCGGAAGTGCCTGCGTTAAATCTTGTAGATTTCACACAGGCACTTTTGCGAGGCGCACAGCTGCCTGACCCCCCCCCCCGCCCCCCCCCCCCCCTGCGTGGGAACGCACCCATTGTGGCGCAGGCCCAGGCCTTAACGTGGCGCATCTCCCTAGATGCATCACATTGTACATGACTCGCAGGGATGCGCCACGTTTACGTCGCTGTTGCGTCAGGTAAGGCAGCGTAAACGTGGCGCTAGGGGCTTGTAAATCTGCCCCTTTGTGTCTAGCATTACGCAGTTCTGTAAAGTACACTCATACATTACTCAGCCCAATTAAATGAACACAAAATAGAAAACAAATAAGCAGTGGCACCGCCACAGAGAAGGAGAGCAGTGCACCTGAAATGCACAGAAGATTTTGAAATATTAATTTACCTCTACTATCAATGTAATCGGCAGCATTATTGCTCTTTGTAAAAAGGTTAAAACAAACATTTGCAATATAACACACAGAGCAGGAGAAAAAACAGAGTAGTCAGTGATGAAAAAATTGCTACTACTACTCACCAAGCCCGGGGACCTCCACTCCCAGCAGGTCGAGCAGGTCGCGCTCCCTGTCCAGGATATCCGTCCAGCGGTGGGTCACCTGGTTGTAGCGCTCTGGACCCCCGAGATGTCAAACAGGGCCTGGCACACCTGCTCCCACCGCTTCCGTCGCTCCTGGCGGTTGTTGTAGCCAGCAGCGATCCTGCCGCCTGCCGCGATGGTCCTGGGGAGGCGGCGCTGTACATAGTAGACCAGTGCGCCCACCTCCTCAGGGCTGAAGGTGTCCCTGGGCACCACCATTTCCGCCCTCAAATGGCCACACGGGAGCCGGGCACGGGCTGCGGGGCCCGTCTTGGGCAGCTTGACTGCTGGCTTCACCATGGTCTGGGCAGGTGGTAGCAACAAGGAGAAAAAATGAAAAAGAATAAGACTAGGGAAGAAGAAAATAAAAGTTTAAAAAAGTAGTTGAAAAGTGAACAAAAGTAGCCTAAAACACAAAAATATATAGCTAGAAAACTAGAGGGATAGTTAATAATTTAAATAGATTCAAAAAATATTAAAACAAGCAAAGGATGGCAGAGATATAGAGAGGATAGAAACACCATGCCCAGACACATAGGAATGAATGAAAAACAAGATGGCGGCCCGATCACGTGCGCGTAAGTAAGTTCGCACGCGATTTCTCTCGCAAACTCGTGCAAACTTGTATTCGCAAGGCGCTCATTCCGCGAGATTACACATAGCGGGCGGAAACGGAAATACGTCACGCAAACAAAATGGCGGCGCCCATACTCGACCTTGGGGTAGTTCGCACGAGTTTGCTGCTTCCACGGTCGATTTCGCACGACGCCGCGCCTCGCGAATAGCGTGAAATTACTGAAAAACGATTTTTGCTAAAGCAAAAGCAATGAGCAGGTGCAAAAGTTCAACCTCATCATTTGTAACCATTCCCTGTAGTGCTTCCTGAAGGGGCCCTCCAGAATTCGGTTGCCTACTTGCAACTATTGTGTGACCCTGCTCTGACAGTCACAGAATAGTTACAAGTATGCCATTGCCAACAAAGATCCTGTTAAAAATTTTTTACATTGCAACACAAAGTAAAGGGAGCAGACAAACAGGTGCCAGCCTTCATTAATGTCAGTTGGGGCAGGGCAGGTGTTGTTGTAATTTAATTTTGCAAAACTTAAGTCACAGAATAGTTACAAGTATGCCATTGCCAACAAAGATCCTGTTAAAAAAAATTTACATTGCAACACAAAGTAAAGGGAGCAGACAAGCAGGTGCCAGCCTTCATTAATGTCAGTTGGGGCAGGGCAGGTGTTGTTGTAATTTAATTTTGCAAAACTTAAAGCACTTAGCAGGTGTGCTTTGCTTTGCCACAATAATGTACACTCACTGGTCAACCAGAGGGTGCTGTGATGACACCGAGGGTTGCATGGGTGTGCCAGCCAGAGGGTGGCATGGGTGAACCAGAGTGCCAGTGTTGACAGAGGATGCTGTGATGACACAGAGGGTGACATGGGTGAGCCAGAGGGTGGCATGGGTGAACAAAGAGAGTGCCAGTGGTGACAGAGGGTGGCGGTGATGAAGAAAGGCTTGCAAACAGGCTGGGCACGTAGAAACAACAAGTTCGCAAAACTGGCGACCCGACAAGTAAGTTCGCAATTTGCGAAATTGTACGAAACCCTCGCGAACTTGCAGAAACCCATGCAAACACAAAAAAAAATCCGCAAAATCCGCGAGAATTCGCGGATTTTGTGGATTTTCGCAATCCGCAAATTCGCAAATCCACAAATTCGCGGATTGCGAATCCGCAAAATCCGCTCATGCCTAGTTATTGCATTAACTGAAGCCAAGGGGTGAGTACGTTTGTGCTGTTTTATTAATTCATAGCTCTTGTTGTTTGTGAGTAGTCTAGAGAAGTAACGATGCCTGGACTAAGTAAGTTTAAAAGAATTTGTTGTCTAGGTTGTACCAGGGATTCCCAGTTAGAGGATTCATGTCTGATTCCTCCAGTTGGAACTCCCACTTATGAGCTCTATTCGAAACATGGTATTGGTCCCATTACCTTTAATGAGACATTGGTCCGATACACGGAAAATAGTGGAGTTTTAAGATGGCCCCAAAATGGTAGTTTTGACTCCGCCATATTAGATCATTTGGAAGCGATTCTGTTTAGAAGGAAAGCCCGGCCGGCAATGTTTGACTCTTTTCGCCTTTGGCGTAAGGAAGCCAAAAAGAAAGAAATTAAGCAAGCGAAAAAAGATAAAAAAGCACAACACGTGTCAATTATACAGGCTGCACAGCAGTTTAAAAATAATGAAGTAGATGGCGTGAATGAGATATTGGAAAGACAACATCGCATGGCGATAGATAGATGCTATCCGATGTTGCCTACTTCTCCTTCAGATAAAAGTAAGGAATTGGAAGAAGATTCTTTAATGTCTTGTTTATTGAATTCACCTCCGCCCTATGCCCAAACTCCTAATGCACCTCCAGTACCCCCTCCTGTTGCTCAACAAGTGGTTGTTGCATTTCCGGTTGTTCAGCAACTGGCTCAACCTACTAATGCTCCTTTGCCTGCCTCTGCTCCGCCTTCACATTCTGTAATTCAGCCCCCACCTTCTCTACAATCCCCTGCTCCTGTTCTTCAGTCAGCTACTTTTCAGTATCCGTTGCCTTCTACATCTGTAATGCCTCCTATTCTCTTAAGGGATTCTCCTACCTCACAGAGAAGAATAGCAGATGCTGTCTCAAACTTCTTTTCTCCTCTTCTTGGGTCTTTGAATCTGTCTCCAGCTTTCTCTAGACGACAATCCCGTTGTCAACTTCCTCTTACCGACGAGAAAGTAGTTTTGGGATCTCTTGCTCGTAAATAGATTGAGAAAGGACTAGAATATAGTACAGAGGACAATATGAGTTCTTTTCATCAGTGGGTGGAGCCCACTCAGAGATATGTTTTTAACGTTATGTGTCAAACTCTTATTAAAGGATGGGAAGATACGTAGCTAGATTCAGTTCCTTCGGAGCTACTGAAGTTACAAGCTGATTTTGATAAAGGTTTTATTGTAGGACCGCAAGTTGTAGACGCAGTGAATAAACTTGTTGCGTTTCGGGCCATGTTTCAGTCCCTGACTCTCTATGAGACTGATTCTGTTAATAGACAGGGTATTAAGAATTATCCGATGCGTGAAGTTCCTCCCGTATGGAGAGAAGAGGTAGTTGGTCCACCACAGATACCTGCCCATTTCTAGCATATTTGGGTCCACGAACCTTGGAAAAAGTCTGAAGTATTGGCGCTTAAACAGACTCTCCCGGACCCCCGTAAAAATCCTGCTGGGTATTATAAAGAATTGTCTCAAACAGTTGAGGCTTGTATTATGAATTTGGCTGATATTGATATGTTTTTTGGGAATTTTGTTCCGCAAGCATTAAGGGCACAAATTCGTAGAAGCTTGTTTCCGGTCCAGGTAAGGCATGGCTAGGCAGTTCGGGCTGGACTGTTCTCATGAGGCACATGGTCAGAATGATTTGCATATGGCCATGTCTGAACTGGGGTGGCAGAGTGGGCTAAAGAACGGTGATGGATTAAACCCAGATCTGTTGACTGGGTGTGAGTGTTTGATTGGTTCAGATGCTCTGTCCATCACCACCCCCTTTAGTACCACGAATTCGTAGAGAAAATCATGATGCTGAATTAGGCGGTGTTTGGGCTGCTATTTGAGCCACTGATGCAGGTCAAGTGGGTGGTACGAAGCCCGATGATTTGATTACTGCCTTACCTGGCAGAATAATTGAATTGATGAAGACAATGATGCCTGCGGTGCGAGTAAATTGGGATATGCTGGCCGCTTGCAAGCAGAAGAAAGACGAAAGCGTTTCGGATTTCTTCACTCGTTTTGAAGAGACGTTTATTGACCATAGTGGTCAGGATCTGAGTGTAGAGGGTGGTCAGCGATTGTTTGTGGATAAGTTTGTATACAACTTACTCCCTGAATTATCGAATAAATTAAAGAGTTCTGAAAGTGCATGGGCTGTTTCTTCCCCTGCCAAAATATTGGCTACTGCACAGTATTATGAGAATAGAGATAAGGAGGAGAAAGATAAACAAGAGAAGAAAAATAAAGATCTGAAAACGAAGGTTCATTTGCAGCAGGCTTATCCTCCACGTCCTGCACAGTCTCAGTTTTCTCAACCTCCACAGTTTCAGAAGGTGTTCCAGAAGCCTGAGTCTTTTGTACCGCGATCTTTGGTAGGTCCTAATCAATGTACGTATTGTAAGGAAGAAGGACATTTTAGGAATAGTTGTCCGGTTTTATTGCAGCATAATAATGGGATATCTGCTCCACGAGGTTGTGGTAATTTTCAGTCAAGGATCTAGAGGTAGAGGATGAGGTGTGTCCTCTCAGTCAATCAACCAATCAGTGACACTTATATAGCGCGCTAACTACCCGTAGGGTCTCAAGGCGCTGGGGGGGCGGGGGGGGGGTGCCGCTACTGCTCGAACAGCCAGGTCTTCAGCTTCTTCCTGAAGGAGAGGTGGTCTTGGGTCAGGCGCAGGTCGGGAGGGAGGGAGTTCCAGGTCTTGGCGGCCAGGTAGGAGAAGGACCTTCCTCCCGTAGTCGCTCTTCGGATGCGGGGGACGGCGGCGAGGGCGTGGTTGGCTGATCGGAGGTGGCGATTGGGAGCGTAGAAGTTGATTCGGCTGTTGAGGTAGCTCGGGCCCTGGTCGTGTAGGGCTTTGTGTGCGTGGGTGAGGAGGCGGAAGGTGATTCTTTTGTTGACGGGGAGCCAGTGGAGGTCTCTCAGATGTCCGGTGATGTGGCTGGTTCGTGGGATGTCGAGGATGAGTCTGGCTGAGGCGTTCTGGATCCGCTGGAGTCTCTTCTGGAGCTTGGCGGTGGTACCGGCGTAGAGGGCGTTGCCGTAGTCCAGTCGGCTGGTGACGAGGGCCTGGGTGACGGTCTTCCTGGTCTCGGAGGGGATCCACCAGAAGATCTTTCGTAGCATGCGTAGGATGTTGAAGCACGCCGAGGAGACGTTGTTGACTTGCCTGGTCATGGAGAGGGAGGAGTCCAGGATGAAGCCCAGGTTGCGTGCATGGTCTGTCGGTTTGGGTGCGGTGCCCAGGGCGGGAGGCCACCAGGAGTCGTTCCAGGCGGAGGGTGAAGAGCCCAGGATGAGGACCTCCATCTTGTCAGAGTTCAGTTTCAGGCGGCTGGTCGTCATCCACTCGGCTACCTCTTTCATCCCTTCGTGCAGGTTGGCTCTGGCGGAGGCGGGGTCGTTGGTCAGGGAGAGGATCAGCTGGGTGTCGTCGGCGTAGGAGATTATGCTGAGGTTGTGTTTGCGTACGATGGCCGCGAGGGGGCTCATGTAGACGTTGAAGAGGGTGGGGCTCAGAGATGACCCTTGAGGGACGCCGCAGATGACTTCGGAGGCCTCTGACTTGTACGGTGGTAGGCGGACTCTCTGTGTTCTTCCGTCGAGGAAGGAGATGATCCATTCCAGCGCCTTGTCCTGGATTCCGACGTTGCTGAGGCGCTGTACTAGGGTGCGGTGGCAGAGAGTGTCGAATGCCGCGGAGAGGTCTAGGAGGATGAGGGCCGCTGTTTCTCCATTGTCCATCAGGGCTCGGATGTCATCGGTGGCGGCGATGAGGGCGGTCTCGGTGCTGTGATTGGCTCGGAAGCCTGACTGTGAGGGGTCGAGGGATCCGTTCGTCTCGAGGAAGGCGGCCATCTGCTTGTTGACGGTCTTCTCGATGACTTTGGCTGGAAACGGGAGGAGCGAGATGGGGCGGTAGTTCTTGAGTTCGGTGGGGTCCGCTGTTGGTTTCTTGAGGAGAGCGCTGAGTTTGGCGTGTTTCCAGCTCTCAGGGAAGGTGGCGGTGTCGGAGGAGGTGTTGATGATGTCCCGCAGGTGGGGTGCGATGACAGCGTCGGCCTTGTTGAAGACGTGGTGAGGGCAGGGGTCGGTCGGTGATCCGGAGTGGATGGAGTTCATTGTGCGTATGGTGTCTTCGGTGCTGATCGGGGTCCAGGCGTGGAGGGTGGTCGTGGGGGGTGGTTGTTCGGTCATGGTGTGCGTTGGTTGGTTGTTGAAGCTCAGGAGCAGCGTCTTTCCCTCCATCTGCTACGAATGTCTTTGACCAGCAGAGAGTCCAGTCTGCCCAGTATTACAATGATGATTATCGTGTTGAAGATAGGATTGAAGATTTCCATACTGAATAGGACAGCCAAGGACGAAGTAAGGGAGTTGTGTTGATTCCAGTAGATCAAAAAGTACTGTATGTTACTGTCAATGCTATGGGTGTTTCAGAGCCGTTTCTTTTGGATACTGGTGCGATGAAAAGTTCTATTATTCATTCTAAGAAACTGGATTACGAACTGGGGCACCTTTTTCTGGTTTAATAAATACTTCCGTAGGATTTTCTGGCGCCCCAGTTCGTAATCCAGTTTCTTGCCCCTTACCCGTTTCGATTGTTCCCTATGAATTGGATGCTTCCCTTATTCTGACAACCGGTTGTGGTGAGAATTTGTTGGGTCAGGATTTGTTGAAAAGGTTACATGCAATATTGTATTGTTTTCCTTCTGGTGTGCATCTTACGTTAGGGAAGAAATCGACATCTTCTATGTATTTATCCAGAGATCAGTTTCCACCTGAGTTGCTCTCTCTTCCTGAAAGTCTTTGGGCTACGGGTCCGAATGATGTGGGTCGTCTTGCGATCCCACCGTATGTTGTCACAGTTAAAGAAAACATTAGAATGCCACGCATTCCCCAGTACTGTATTTCTAGCAATGGTGAGAAAGCGCTTCTGGCTATTGTTGATGACTTTATTCAGAAGGGCGTGGTCGAAGAAACGAGAGGCAATGTCTGTAATAGTCCTGTTCTCCCAATTCTTAAGAGAACTGATCCTTCACAGCCCCCTTTCTCCCAATTCTTAAGAGAACTGATCCTTCACAGCCCCCTGTTTATCGATTTGTTATTGACCTCAGAGAAGTCAATAAAATTGTTGTACCACAGTTTCCTGTTGTTCCAGACATTACAGCCTTATTGACGATGATTCCTGCTTCGGCAGCTTGGTTTTCAGTGATAGACCTCAAGAATGCTTTCTTTAGTATTCCTATTGCTGAAGAAAGTAGGGATATTTTTGGTTTCTCACTAGGTGGCCGAAGTTTTCGATTAAGGTGCTATGCTCATTCAGTATGTGGATGATTTGTTGGTGGCTGCTGATACGGAAGACGTGTGTAAGAGTGTGACTGTTGCATTGTTGCATCATTTGTCTGCTTTAAATCATAAGGTGTCGCCCTCTAAGTTGCAATATGCCTGCCAAGAGGTTACCTATTTAGGTCATCTCTTGTCGAAGGAGGGACGGCGATTGACCCCAGAACGTATTCAGACTATTTCTCAGATGTCTGTACCTACTACGCAGAGAGAAGTGCGTGCCTTTTTGGGTATCACTTCCTACTGTAGACAATGGATTCCTAACTTTTCACTTTTGGCCAAACCATTGTTGGCTCTTACGTTGAAAGATACGCCCCATCCGCTCCCTTGGACGGATGAATGTCAGAAAAGTTTTGTTGACCTATGTACTGCTCTATGTTCTGCTCCGGTGTTGGGTACCCCAGATTATAGTAAGTCCTTTACACTGTACGTTCACGAGAGAGAGGGTTGTGCATTGTCAGTCTTGATACAGCAATTTGGAGATAAGCAGAGGCCATGCATCTATTTCTCTGCTACATTAGACCCAGTAGCTAAAGCTTTGCCCAGTTGTCTCAGAGCTACAGCAGCTGCGGTGATTTCTATTAGACAGTCTGCTGGATTAGTGTTAGATAACACACTCATTGTTATGGTTCCACATGCAGTGGATACCCTGTTGAATAGAACAAAAACACGGCATCTCACGAGTGCTCGTTTGTCTGTATACGAGCTGACACTTTTAGCGAGTCATGTGCATATCAAAAGATGTAATACATTAAATCCAGCTACACTGTTGCCACTCCCAGATGAGAAAGACGTTCAGGAAAAACATGATTGTTTTCTTCGTACGGAAGAAGAAAGGAAGGGCAGGATTGATTTGAAGGATACTCCGCTCAAGGACCCGGATGGAATCCTATGAGTGGACGGTTCTTGTTTAAAGCTTCCAAATGGGGAAACTACTTCTACTTATGCTGTCACTACATTATTCACAATTGTTGAAACGGCACGTGTCGGACAAAATTCAGACCAAGCAGCTGAATTAATAGCCTTGACTAGAGCGTGTGTGTTGTCAAAGGGAAAGAGAGTGAATGTGTACACAGATAGCCAATATGCTTTTGGTGTTGCACATAGTTTCGGTAGATTATGGAGAGAGAGAGGATTCTTTACCTCTCACGGGACAAAGATTCAGCATGGTCAATTAGTGACTGATCTTCTTGAGTCACTTACTTTACCTACACAGATAGCGATCATAAAGTGCAGTGCACATAAGAAAGTTATAGATGATGTTGGTCGTGGAAATGCGTTTGCAGATGAGGTAGCAAAAACTACAGCTGTAGACGCTACTAGCCGAATGTATGTGGCAGGTCCTGCGAATTGGGTTAGGGAAATTGGAATGTGTGAAGACACGATTGAGAGTGTGAAAACGATTGAGGGAGAGGCTACTGAGAAGGAATTGAGTACGTGGAAAGAAAGTACGGGAATGCTAGATTCGATGGGTTGTTGGACGGAGTTGTCGGAACATCAGCGATGGCTATTACCGGACGCTTACGTGTTGCCGGTTGTGACTATGGCTCATGGTCCAGCTCACATTAGTGCGAAAGGCACATGTAAGCTTTTGGCTCCTGTGTGGCAGAATGAAGGAATTCCGAAATGTGCTGAGAATGTGGTTAAGCATTGCATTGTTTGTTTAATGCATAACCCAGGAAAGGGTACCCCAACTCCGGCAGGTCATTTTGCTCCCCCGTCATATCCTTTTGAGGTGTTGCAGATTGATTACATTCACATGGATCGATGCAACAACCTCAAGTATGTTCTGGCGGTGGTTTGTGCCTTTTCCCGTTGGATAGAGGCCTACCCTTTGAAATATAACACTGCTTTGTCTACTGCTAAGGTGCTACTTAAAGAGTTCTTACCTAGATTTGGTTTGCCGCAAATTGTCTGGAGTGACAATGGAAGTGAATTTGTGGGTCAAATTATGCAGAAAGTGTGTTCTGTTCTTGGTATCAGACAAAAGTTCCATGCGGCAAACCATCCACAGTCAGCGGGTTTAGTTGAGTGCTAAAATGGTACACTCAAGCTTAAACTAGCTAAGATTCAAGCTATCACAGGTCTTGCCTGGCCTGATGCCTTGCCCCTAGCTCTTTTGTCGACCAGAACTACTGTACACTCTCGTATGGGACTTAGCCCATATGAAGTGGTATTCGGACGCCCAGCTAATGTTTGGGGTGTCCCTCGTCTCAGGAAGTACTCTGACATACCATATCCTTTGTTAATTGACTACTTGCATGACTTGACTGCTAAACTGAGTGTTATTCGCCAACAGGTACAAAGTGCTTTGCCAGAGGCTTACACAGACCCAGGTCACACCATCTTGCCCGGCGACTGGGTCTGCATCAAGAATTTTCAGCGGACTAAGAACTTGGAGCCTCGCTGGTCAGCGCTTAGACAAGTTCTGCTTATCACTCGCACAGCTGTGAAAGTGGTCAGCAAGAAAAATTGGGTTCATGGCATGCACTGTAAGAAAGTGTCTCTGCCATTACCCTTTGATCAGTGGATCCGAGGTGGCATAAGAGAATCTGAATCTGCAGCGATTCCTTGTTTTGTTCCTTTCAGTGACGCTCAAATCTATGAAACCCAGTCTGAGAAAGTTGACGACGACATTCTTCAAGCCGCTGTGCCTGTGCATCTTTGAATAGACACTACAAATCCAGCGACCTTGTTTAAGGACCGGACTATGCCGAGCAAAACACCTAAAATATGAGGTCAAAAGTTGGCCAGAAGAATTGAACACTTTTTGACATTTTCTTTTTTCCCTTTTTCCAAAGACATTTCTTTTTGCTTATGTGATATTTAGTATTAGATGTGCCATCCGTCTCCGTCGCAGGGTCGCAGTAGGAGACTCAGACTGTAACCTGGTTTTTGTTCTTTTAGTAAGTGGCTAGTGCCTCAGGATATACAGAAGTGAGTAGCTGAGTGATTGAGGAAGATTGCCATGAGCGAATTTTTTTTTTAGATAAAGATGGATGGTACAATAATTGTAGGTAGGGAAAATAGGAAGCATGAAATGAGATCGAAGTATTGTAAATTATTGCGTAGTCGTTTTGGCGTAACTTTGTGTGTTTTTATGTTTTTGTGTATTTTATTAGCGTGCGCAGGTTGAATCGTACGTGTTCTTCAGCAGAAAAATGTTGTTAATTCTACGACTTCTTTGCCTACTCATCTTTCTATCCTTTCACATAAAATGCATACTCTACCTCCGCATGAGCAGATAAGGAGAGCCGAATATATGAACAATACGTTTGTCCAGCTGTTGCACCATCATCAGTTGGCTATTAATATGACTGATTGTTGGATGTGCGGACTCATGCTACACAATACACACCATACCTGGTTCTTCCTTTTTCATATGAGGGTTCAGCTTGGGCCTATCTGGCTATGTTTTCGGCCGCATACCACAACAGACTTAGAAGTTCCGTTAAAACTTTTAGGAATTGATTGGATTTTAGCCACAGCGTTTGATTAAGGGTATAGTGGTGATGGCTAAGATCGTAGAGAAGAACAAGATTCCATTAGATGAGAAGAGAGCTTATGAGGGATGAAATGTTATTACCCATTATGTTTCTAGACTTGGTGACAAACCTTGACAGGGTGGGTCTTCTCCAGTATGGACCATACCCCATCAAGGTAATTTCTGTCTCCAAGTTAATGGCAAAAAGACTGACAGCAAACAGAGTTGTCTCTATACTTACATTTTCTCGTCTCCTGACTTTCCTCCGTTGGTTCCGTCTCAAGGAACATACTTCGTCTGTAATGATAGAGCCTATACGTGGCTCTCTTCTAACTTTTCTGGAACTTGTTATATAGCTTTTCTCCTTCCCCCTACATATACGGCTCGGTCAGACCATCATAGAATTAGATACAGCCGAGGTATATTTGATGCCAAAGACACGGCAGAACAAGAGGGAGGAGACTTTCCTAAAGGATTCCTTCCCTTTTGGGGTCCAATGGCCAACAGCAGACACATCAGGCAATTGGTTTGCGTGGTTGAGACCACCATCATTGTTACTGCAGGTGAGCTAAGTAATATTACGGCAGAGCTTCAGGCTGACCGTCTTATGACGTTGCAGAATCGAATTGCACTAGACGTAATCTTAGCAGACCGAGGAGGTGTGTGTAGATTGATCGGATCTAGTTGCTGCATTTAGATTCCAGATGATGATCCGACAATATACCAGGCCATTTCCAGATTGCATACCGTCTCCAAGTCGATTCATCAGGACGAAGGAGATTGGTCTCTTATGGGATGGTTTTGGGGAATATTGTCAACTTGGGGATGGAAGATCCTAACGTTCCTTGGAGCAATTTTGGCCATCATATTCTCTTGTTGTTTGTGTATTCAATGTGGTCCTGCAGTTTGTGGCCTACTGGCTACTCTATGTGTTCCACAGTCCGTAACTCCAAAGACAGAGAATATTAGGATGATGGTGCAGCAACAGCTTGAGGATTTTATCAACATTGACGTTGATTCCGACTCAGATTAGCATGAGTTGGTTTGTCTTTGCCTGAGTAATGGCAAAAGGAGGGGCTGAGGTTCTGTAAATTGCGAATTTGTTCGTGCTCAGCCACCATTTTGTAGCCGCCGCCATTTTGTGCTGCCCTCACTCAGGCAGCACGGCGAGCACGATGTTTTTGTCGTTTATGCATTTACGTGTCAGGTGGCTTCTTCGCTCTTGTTTATTAATGAGTGTCAGGGTCTGGCCGAGTACACTAATTCCTGTCTGAGCTGATTAATCCCCGTCCGGACCATTTGTTGGTTCACACCATTCTTTCCTGTAGGTTATCTTATCTGCTGTCCTTCGCTACACGTCTCATGCATTCTCCTGTTTCACGACTGTCCTTCTAGAGCATAAGACTGTGTTTCTCTACTCGTAAACTGGATTGTGTGGATTCGTTTGTAATTTACTTAAGGGGTTGAGTGACAAACATAACTACGGGAACTTAGGTTACCTAAGACTTAAAGCATTGTCTATAACATTTGCCTATGCCTCATGCTCTTGTGTGTTTGTATTTTGCATTGTATTGTACCGTATCTAAGCCTGTACGCCACGGAGTTAAGTGGCAGTCTCTTTTGAACCTCGTTATATCAACGGCTTCTAAGACCACTGTACTAGCTGCAGCTAATAAATACGATCTTCTACGCCAGACGAAGAGTCTGTGTCTCTGTATTTGACAAGGCAGGTGAATTCCGGGGATTTGAGGCGTACCCTGCGCCGTCGGGCCTTAAGGCTACGGTTCTCCAACATATGACATTGTTCTGCATTCTGTCCATCAACTGTTATTTTTGCATTTGTCACCCCAAGTGGTATGGGTATGCTAAGACGTGAGTCCCATGCTCTCCAAACCACTGGAGTCAAGCTATCCTGGCTGAAAACGGCTGATAGCCAGAAACCGGTCCTAGGATGCTTGATTCCGGTCCAGGAAAGACATGACTTGGCAGTTTGGGCTGGATTGTTCCCATGAGGCACAGGGTCAAGGCTGATTTGCATATGGCCATCTCTGAACTGGGGTGGTGTGGAGTGCAAACAAACAAAGGATTTAGGCCCAGATCTCTGTACTGTAGTGAATGGATGACATTGTTCTGCATTCTGTCCATCAACTGTTATTTTTGCATTTGTCACCCCGAGTGGGATGGGTATGCTCAGATGTGATTCCCATGCTCTCCACACCACTGGAGTCAAGCTATCCTGGCTGAAGACGGCTGATAGCCAGAAACTGGTCCTAGGATGCTTGATTCCGGTCCAGGAGAGACATGGCTTGGAAGTTAGGGCTGGACTGTTCCCATGAGGCACAGGGTCAAGGCTGATTTGCATATGGCCCTCTCTGAACTGGGGTGCAAAAAACCGATGGATTTAGACCCAGATCTCTGTACTGGGGTGAATGTATGACATTGTTCTGCATTCTGTCCATCCACTGTTATTTTTGCTTCTAGAGGCCTTACAACGTCCCAAAGAAATCGTTGTTGTAAAGTGACCGGCTCATGGAAAAGGGACAGATTTCGTGTCACTTGGAAACCGCTATGCGGATGAAGTTGCATGATTCTGTGCCGAACAAGGTTATATCTTCACTGAGAACCATGTTGAAGAGGGCGAAGAGAGAACCGATTTGAACATGATGCTGGTCATGGGAGGCACTTGGGATTAGCTCAATTGTTTGCAAGAACAGGTGTCAGACCACGAGAAGAATGTGTGGATCAAATCAGGCTGTGTGAAAGGGGATGTGGATATTTGGGTCTCTGGTGATGGAAGAGTGGTATTGCCGGATGAGTTGCTGAGTCCGAATGCAAGACAGATTCATGGTGCAGTGCATTTAGGAAGAGATGAGATGGTGCGAGTTTTCCGACAGACATGGTACAATCCACGGTTTCGTGCAGTGGCAGAAGCTGTGTGTCAGAGATGTGTTACGTGTCAACAAATGAATATTGGAAAGAGGACTGAAGTTACCATGAGTCACATTGGGAGGTCAGGTGGGCCCTTCAACAGAAGGCAAATTGGACTTCATTGAGGTACCTAGGTGAAAGCACTTGAGGTATATCTTGGTAGTGGTGTGTGTGTGTTTTCAAGGTGGGTGGAAGCATACCCAACCCGCAGGTGCAACATACTCAAGGTAGCTAAGCTATTGTTGAGGGAGCTTGTCATTCGTTTCGGGATTCCAACCTCTTTGGAATCGGACAGAGGAACGCATTTTCATAGTGAAATCATGAAGATGCTTTGCAATGCACTGAATGTTGATCAGAGATTCCATTGTAGTTATCGTCCAGAGGCTTCTGGATTAGTGGAGCAGATCAATTGGACTCTGAAAGCTCGAATGGGGAAAGTGTGTTCATCTACGTCTCTGAAGTGGCTAGGTGCTTTGCCCTTGGTGTTGATGAGTATGCGCAGTACCCCAGACAGGAGAACAGGTCTTTCCCCTCATGAAGTGCTTCTGGGAAGGGTTATGAGGGTTCCACTGGTGCCAGTAGCAGCTCATATTAATATCACAGATGATCTGATCCTCTATTATTGCAAGGGACTTGCTGATGTTGTCCATTCTGTGTCTCAACAGGCGCAGGCTGCTGTGGTCCCGGCATCCAGTGATCTCTGTCACGACCTGAGTCCGGGGTACTTGGTGTTGGTTCGGAAGAACGTGCGAAAGAGCTGCTTGGATGTTCAGTGGAGAGGCCCTTACCAGGTTATCCTATTCACGAACACTATTGTGAAGTGTGGGGGGCTGCCGAACTGGTTACATGCTTCCCATATCCGTCGAGTTTCAGCACCCTTGGAAGAAACAGCTCCTCTCCCGAATGAAAATCCAGCTTATGTGGCAGGGCCACAGGAGGGGACAAACCAAGCTGTGAGGGTGTCTGATGCAGCTGGTTGCTCACTAGACCAAGCTGAGGAGGGTCACAACAGCAGCGACTCCGAGGCTGACTCCGAAAGGGGAAGTTGCTGTGAAAGTGGTCCAGAGTCAAACTAAGCTGAAAAAAGTTGTGAGCAGGGTGAGCAAGCAGAAGCTGAGAGAACCAGCAGAGCAGAGGAACAGTGGCCGGCGAGACAAAGGCGACTGAACTTGAGACTGGTTTCGGAAAGAGACCTTGCTCCTGTGTCTGAGGAATCTGAATTGGACGAAGCCGAAGAAGGCCAAGCTTGTGGAGGACTAAGGAGATCAAGACGAACGAAGGTGCCTTGCCGGAGGTACGCGACTCCTGAGTGGACTTACCTTGTGACTGATGACAGGAGTACTGAGATCAGGGAGGGTGAGGGCAGTGATAGTGATCAGTACCAGTCTTAACGTCAAGTTGGATGTGCTGTTGTTGGTGCCAGGACTTGAAATTGAAGGTGTACTGACCATTACAGTCCCGAATCCACCTATATTGAGCAGAATTCGCCATCTGATCTTGAGTAGACTGCTCTTTCCTACGTTTGGTCCTGAAATACCATCTCATGAATCTATTGTTATTAGTCTTGAACTTTTGGAATATGTGCTAGAGGCGGTTGGAAAAAATCTTATTGTGGATGAATAAGACTTTTTGTAAATAAATTGAGTTGCTAACCTAGGTCCAAGTGGAAGAACAAGAAACTTAGGGGCTTCCCATAGAAGAAGGAGAAGGGTTAGGGTTGTCTTTGAAAAACTGTAAATAAGGAACTGAAATTCGAAGGGGACTTCCAGCTTTCTAAGGTGTGGTTCGAATTGGTTTGAGCACCAGAAGGTGGAGAGAAGAGACTGTGAAATTTGTTGCTGAACAAGAAAGCTGTAAATTGTCCTGAGACCATGGAATCTGGAAACCCGAATTGTAGAGCTAGGTGCATTGTAGGCCAACTTGTAGGAGGAGTGATAAACTTCATTATTCTAGTAGTTGTAGTTTCGTATTTAATACCACATGAGCAGGCAGTGGAGGTAGAGGGAACACCTACACCTACTACTCCTAGCGAAAAAGAGGTCAAAATAGGAGACAAAAGAGCTTTGCTACTAGAGGAGAGTCGTAGGTTACATGCAGATCTGCAGAGAGGCAATTTCAAGCTTAATGTGTATGCGAAGTTGTTGTATGAGTACATTGAGGCTATGGATGAGTAAGATTGCTATGTGTGTATGCAATTGCCTGCTTCTGTAGATGAGGGTATTAGATACCATCATCTTCCATTGACCTATGGAATTTCATGTAGTTTGCTGCTTAGCATTTTCTATGGACGTAATCATTTTGAATATATTTTTTTGAATCGTGATGCTGTACTTCCTGAAGTACCTGCCTACAAGCATTTGAACAAGTATGATTATTATAAATCAGAAGACAGGCTTGGGACGTATTTCATTCCGACTCAAGAGTTGGATACATCTTATGCTCATCGCCATAATCTGACATGTTTGTTGTCAGATACAGAGAAGAAATTCATAGAGCAAGTAGTAGATAGGTACTGGATACAAAAGCAGTTGAGAAATTCAGGGCAGGGTAAAGTGGATTGGATTGAGTAAACAACAAAGAGGGACCTAAAAAGGACAATATTTATCGGGGTCCAGTGTACCTGTCCTAACAATCTATAACCATGTAATGTACAAAGTTCCCCAAGAGATAATGTTGGTATGGCAGAGTAGTCTCTCTAAAAGAATGTATAATCAATCGTCAGGGAAACGAAGGGATCCCTTATCGGAACTTAGGATGCCTCACACAACTGATTAGCTGGACGAATATTTTCATCCTGCAAGATGGTTGTCTTGCTTATCATCGGCTTCCTGCTCCAACTTCAAGCCGGCGCTGCAATGCCTGACAGGTAGTACTAAGTGCTACACTTTTGTGGAGTTCTTTTGTTCCTGGCCGTTGTTGAGTGCGTGTGAGGGGCCTAAGAAGGTGAAGTAGTGAGCGTGTACAAGTGTGTTAAAAAAGGTTAGCTTAGTCCACTACGGCAACTTTATTCATGTGGCTAAATACCTTATTAAAATAGTGAAGGGAGAGGTACCGGGACTCAAAAACAATGTAATTTGGCCTCGTTCAACCCTCGCCTGTGGCCAACATGTTTCATGCCCTATCGGCAATTCTTCAGGACCTAATCGTGCTCATAAACTCATAAGATGCCCAGAGTGGGCTATAAAGTATGTAGTATACAACCTGAGGGGTCAGTAACCAAAGCAGGCCGGTGTCCTGTGTGGAAATCAGCCACTCAAGCCCTTGGAAAGGTCCCCACAGACTGTTCTCGTGGGACCTGTGCTTCTAGGTGAGTACCTGGTCAGCACATGGCCGTTGCCACTAGGCACCTACCCCCACACTTCGGCGCGACTATGTGCTGACCAGGGAAAGGTGCTGTTCTCAGAGAATATTGAATCGTAACCTTGAATGTGCACAAGATTGCTTCTCACGTATTTCAGTTGTAGGTGCAAGGCCACGGACCTTGTTAGGTAGAAAGATCCATTGTTTAGAAGTTAGGCCGGTAGGAGTGAGGACGAGTAACTGCCAGAGGAATGTCCATCTGCAACATTTGGCGGAGAAGGTGCCTGGGATCCAAGGACACCTCAACGGACGCTGGATGGAAGAGTGCCATGCTGGAAAAATCCTAAACCCGACAACTGCCTGGAGGGGTTTGCCTTGGGGCGCACCTACAATTTTGGGAGTTTTGTATTAGGGACAGTACCCAAGCGTGGAGAGCAGATTTTGTTAGAAGGTTGCCAGAGCAGGATGTAGGCAATTTTAGACAGCATTGAGGGGAATTTGGGAAGAGTGGGGTGTAGGAAGGAGCATCCTAGAACGAGCTCAGTAGTTTAGGCTACTTATCTAAGAAACGTGAATGTACTTCGTAGGGAGTCTTCACAGCTGACACCTTTACTCTTGCCTGAAGGGAGTTGTTAAGTAGGGATGTCACCTTAGAGTTAGTCTAGGGACAGATTAACTTTTCCTTTCCTTTTTGTAAATGCAGTCCAGACTCCAAGTAGGGATGGTAATTGGATGCCTGATGTTTCTTGAACTAACGTTACTTTTTATTCAGAGTCGTCTGAGACTATTTCGTAGGATTATGTTTGTATTAGTGCAAGTTTACCTTTTGAACCTCTTGCTGAGGTGTCTGTATGTCCAATTATTTTTGGCTTTGTAATAAATCCTTTAACTTCAGGTTGTGGTCAGTGGTTCTTTAATTTGGATTTGATTGATGATTACAAAGCTGTTTAATTATGAATTTGAAAACCTCCCCTCTACACTTCTTAGCAGACAAAGAGGTCCAGTCAACCTGTTCCAGGATTCTGGAGGATTGATAAGGTAAAAATCTAGATGAGAATCCCAGCTCCTTAAAGAGAAAATGAACGTGATATACCGAATTGTGCATTGTCTTCCATTTGGCATGGGGCATAGGCAATGAAAAAAAAAACTTAGATAAATGCATTGTCACATATCTCTGTACATGTCTCAGCCCCTATGAAAAACATCAGCTTTGATTGATCTATCCAGTCACAATGGTATGCTGTATTTTATCCTATCTGCGTCCCTAAAGGGGACTAATTTCAACAGACCTCAATATGGTACGAATCGATGAACAGGAAAGATAGGAGACATTGGACTGCAAACACTTTAAAATACACTGACATTCTGCAGTCACACTTCCAGCGATAACCAATCCCGCAAGAGAAAAAATCGCTTGGTCTCTCTTTCTTTCCTACACATCCCAATCCTGCCTCTCCCCAAAAAAGAGAAAAAATAATCTGGCTAATCCTGCGCTCAAATGTTCCACTTACGCCCTTCTTTTTCCTTCTTCACTTGATGATAGTTAAATACAATATACCTTCAGGAACTCTCTATCACTTCTTCTCACAAAATCTGACAACCTAAATGTTGAGTTTCTCTTCCTCGCTTTCAAGGACGCGAGGCAAGGAGTAGCGAGTCATGCTTGGCCGTGGCTCTGTTGGCGCCCCAAGAGAAAGCGTTTTGAAGGGTGTGTGCCGCTTTACTAGGGTGATTGCCTTGGAGACATTTATGGGAGGTACATGATGTTCCTGACAATGCGGCCAATGAGAGGGTCAAATTAATAATCTGTTCAAATTGGGCCTCCCTGCGAGATGTATTTCCTTGTTGTACCTGTGACCTTTGCGTGGAAGCCCTCTGCTTTCCCAAATTTCAAAGAGCTCTCCTCTCCTGAGGTTTCTTTGAGTAATGGAAGTAAATATGAATATGGATAAGGAGATCTCTTCAAACACCCACTCCACAACCACCCCCCCCCCCCCAACGTCCCCCTCCCATCCCATTTAACTTGCGTACTTACCCTGCTTGCAGCTATTAACTTTAAAATTACATAAAATTGCATGTGCTGTTGTAAATTAAGAGAGTCGAAGACAAGGCAGCATCACACTATTGTTGCATGTCACCAGTTTAATGTAATATCATATTGCAGAGTTGGCGCTAGCACCTCACTATAAGTAAGAATCTGAGGGAAATGCCTCAGACATGGGTTTCAGAACATGCGCGCGGAACGAATAAATCATGCTTCAGCTGTAAATAAACAGGGATATAGAATATCCTATAATCATGAAACACGTGTAAGTGCGTGCTTGTCAGCTGGTGTCACTCCATCGATAGCGCCCTCAGCGTTCCTCCACCTCGCGCCACTGCTGACCTGCCCTGCGTGATTACGGAACGCGTCGAACGTTCTTTTCTCCATCCCTGTGTGCTGCAGTCTGCGGAGCGCATCGGTTCTTTTCCGTGCCAAACAGTAATTATAGTGAGCCTTTTCAGCAGGTTTATCAAATCCATGGGGTTTGGGAAGATCGAAAGACTGTCACCGATGAGATCACTGTAATTCATCACGTTGTCCAGGTCTCCTTTCTCACCTTGTTCTCATTAGCTCTCTCCTTCATACTCGGGCTACTAACAGCCCATGTCCTGGTAACTTTAGTAAAACTGTCAGTTCGATTAAAATGTAAGGAACCCTATTTACTTCAGAATTAAATAGAGTGAATAGCGAAATATGAAAACTGATAAAATTTAGATTTGGATTTGGAAACGTAAAACTAGGCATACAGAGGATTGTAGTTCTACTTGAATGTATTTTTTGGCAGGGAAATGACGAGTTAAAATCATCCTACTAATACATTGTTACTTTGTTATGAGATGGAAACTTTTTCTATTTTAAACCCTCGAGTTTGCAAGCGCCTAAGCGTTACAGAAATACAGCCACATAATAAATAGAAAACACAAAACAGTGTTCGTGAAATATATGTGTTCGAATGTTGTGTTTAATGAACCCAAGGAAGCAAGCCTGCATTCTGTGCTCATGGTTAGTAGTGTAATCCCTCAAAACGGGAATATCGTAAAATCCTGATGACCCAAAGAGTGCAGGTCTGATGTTGCATGATGATAGGGCGCAGACCACAAACTATCCCGCAGAAATAGGTCCCATCCAACAGCCACATATGGCTTCTCAGAGGCCTTGCTGGTAACTCTAAACCTGCAAGCCACACAAGTGCTGAGTCATCTCAACACGTATAGGGTCAAATGAAGAACAGAGAATAACAAAAAGTGGAACAGTGAGGGAGTGTGCTCATGTCAGTATTTTTTTTTGTTTTATATCAAAGGGTTGATTGACGGACTAGGGGCGACCCAGGGAGAGCCGTGCACGAGCCGGTTTCTCCCTGGGCAGGTTCGCGCAGACGAGGTGGCCACAGGTGGTGAATGATTAGTGAGGGACAGAGGCTACATATAGGGCTAGCGCAGGGATTCGGAAGGGCGTTTACCGGCGGGAGGCGGGCGGCGGCGTTTGTTTTGCCCCACCCACCCTTTCCTCTTTTTCACTTTAGGCCTTTTTTCCTTATCAGTGCTTTAGGTACTGATTTTGTTTTTGTAGGTTTGCCACGCTAAGACAGGTTGTAATTTTTTCCTTTTTGTAGGCAGGTTTTTAGTGGGGGGTGGGCAGCCTGGAGCGGGTTGGTCCATCCTCAAAGGGCAGGTAAAGGACAGGAGGGGGTAGTACAGGAGTTAGTTGCCTTTGGTTTGTGAGGTTTTACTTGGTGGGGGTTTACTTCTTATTAAGTTTGCTCAGTGAGCTGAAAGATTTGGGTTTAATAAATAAATAAATAAAAAAATGAAATATGTTGAAAGATGTTTTGGTTTCACACCTGTCTTAATACAGTGGCATTTCTTTCTTACTAAGAAGTTGTGGACAGTGAATTCTTGCGTGAGGGCTGCGTGTTGTGATTTTTTAATATGAGAGCCCTAAACACAAATCACACTAAAACGAAGAGAAACCCACATAGAATAATGAGCGCAAGAAAATCCACACTGGATAATCCACAAGGAGCATGGTTCATTATCAGTGCTTTAGGTACTGATTTTGTTTCTGTAGGTTTGCCACGCAATGAAAAAATGAAATATGTTGAAAGATGTTTTGGTTTCACACCTGTCTTAACCCCTTCGCTGCTAGGCCTTTTCCCCTCCTGTGCTAAGCCTTTTTTTGGCGATTTGGGGTAGTGCGCGCTTAGGCCCTTGTAACTTTTTGACCACATAGGATATCCACGCCAAATTTGCGTCCTTTTCTTCCAACATCATGTGGATTCTAAAGACGCCCAGGGTTTGTGGATTCCCTTGGAAGGGTCCCAGAAATTAACCAAAATATAGTGGCTTTTTTGTTTTTTTCAGAAAAATGGGAAAAACGGGCTGCAAATGAAAGCCTCTGGGTTTCTCCCTGAAAAAGTTATCAAAAAAGGGTTTGTGGGGCTGAAATCTCCATTTTCTCAGATTTTAGGGAATGACAGTCTTTTGTCAGAGAACCGACATTTTTCACACAGTTTTGGCATTTTTCTGGGACATAGCCTATTTTTGCTATTTTTAGAGCTTTCCACCTCCTTCCAGTTAATGGTAGAAATGAGTTTGAAAGAAATAATGGATCCTGGAAAGCTGTACATTTCCGAAAGGTAGATAAAATTCTTAATTCAGAAAGGGGTCATTTGTCTAAATCCATGAAGGTTTCTTTATAGAAACTAACAGTTAAATATTGGAATATTTGAAAATTTGTTGAAAAAAACAGCCTTTTGTCTCAACGTTTTCACCTATAACTTTTTCTAATTTTGACAGCTCTTGGAAAGCAATAAACAGTTACATTGGATAGACCTTCCTGGTTGTGGGGATATATAGGACTTGTAGTTTCACCAAGACCCCGACAAACCCAGATCCAAAAACTGAGCAGCAACTTGCAATGGTATTTTTTCATTTACTGGGTATAGAGCACTTTGTCTTGGAAAATGCATACATGGAAAAATCTGTATGAAAGACACCTATGTATTTCTGAATTGGGTATAAATTATAGAGTTCAGAAACAGTATATAATTGCTAATTTTCAAAATTGGGAATACTCATACTAGCATGAAAATTATTGGTCATTTTTCAAAAATATTTTTTTTTTACACAATGTCTTTCATTGAAAGGAAGAAACGCATGACAGCTCATTTGGTAATAACAGTTGATTTACAAATCTAAATTACCCCAAGTCTCCCTATAAAAACGGTACCTCACTTGTGTGGGTCGGCCTTGTGCCTGCGACAGGAAACGGCGCAAAATGCAACGTGGTCACACCTAAATTTTGCAGTTACAAATTGACCCTTTTTTGGCAAAGTGCCTACCTGTAGTTTTTGCACCCTAGCTCTGCCGGCATCAAGGGAAACCTAGCAAACCTATACATTTTTGAAAAGTAGACACCCAGGGAAATTCAGGATGGGGTGACTCGACTGCCTACCACCATGTTTTGTTACCCAGAATCCCTTGCAAAGCTAAGAATTTGACAGAAAAAACACATTTTCCTCACATTTCTGTGGAGGAAAGTTCTGGAATCTGCGTGGATCAACAAATTTCCACCCACCCAGTGTTTCCCCAGGTCTCCCAAAAAAAATGGTACCTCACTTGCGTGGGTAGGCATAGTGGCTGCGACACGAAACAGCGCAAAACGCAACGTGGTCGCACCTCAATTTCCCAGTGAAATCTTGCGCTCTTTGGACAAAGAGACTACCTTTGGTTTTTGAGCCCTAGCTCTGCCAGCACCTAGGGAAACCTAGCAAACCTATACATTTCTGAAAAGTAGACACCCAGGGGCATTCAGGATGGGGTGACTCGACTGCCTACCACCAGTTTTTGTTACCCAGAATCCCTTGCAAAGCTGAGAATTTGACAAAAAAAACACATTTTCCTCACATTTCTGTGGAGGAATGTTCTGGAATCTGCGTGGATCAACAAATTTCCACCCACCCAGTGTTCCCCCAGGTCTCCCCAAAACAATGGTACCTCACTGGCGTGGGTAGGCATAGTGGCTGCGACACGAAACAGCACAAAACGCAACGTGGTCGCACCTCAATTTCCTAGTGAAATCTTGCGCTCTTTGGGCAAAGAGACTACCTTTTGTTTTTGAGCCCTAGCTATGCCAGCACCTGGGTAAACCTAGCAAACCTATATATTCTTGAAAAGTAGACATCCAGGGGAATTTAGGATAGGGTGACTCGACTGCCTACCACCAGGTTTTGTTACCCAGAAACCCTTGCAAAGCTAAGAATTTGACAAAAAAACAAACACATTTTCCTCACTCCTCACATTTCTGTGGAGGAAAGTTCTGGAATCTGCGTGGATCAACGAATTTCCACCCACCCAGTGTTCCCCCAGGTCTCCCGACAACAAAAATGGTACCTCACTTGCGTGGGTAGGCATAGTGGCTGCGACATGAAACAGAGCAAAAGTCAACGTGGACGCACCTCAATTTCCAAGTGAAATCTTGTGCTTTTTGGACAAAGAGACTACCTTTTGTTTTTGAGCCCTAGCTCTGCCAGCACCTAGGGAAACCTAGCAAACCTATACATTTTTGAAAACTAGACACCCAGGGAAATTTAGGATGGGGTGACTCGACTGCCTACCCCCAGGTTTTGTTATCCAGAATACCTTGCAAAGCTAAGATTATGACAAAAAAACACATTTTCCTGACATTTCTGTGGTGGAAAGTTCTGGAATCTGTGTGGATCAACAATTTTCCACCCACCCAGCATTCCCCCAGGTCTCCCCCAAAAAATGGTACCTCACTTGCGTTGTTAGGCATAGTGGCTGCGACATGAAACAGTGCAAAACGCAACGTGGTCACACCCCAATTTCCCAGTGAAATGTTGCGCATTTTGGACAAAGGGACTACCTTTTGTTTTTGCGCCCTAGCTCTGCCAGCACCTAAGGAAACCTAGCAAACCTATACATTTTTAAAAACTAGACACCCAGGGGAATTCAGGATGGGGTGACTCGTCTGCCTACCCCCAGGTTTTGTTACCCAGAATACCTTGCAAATCTAAGATTTTGACAAAAAAACACATTTTCCTCACATTTCTGTGGTGGAAAGTTCTGGAATCTGCATGGATCAAGAAATTTCCACCTACCCAGCATTCCCCCAGGTCTCCCAAAAAAAATGGTACCTCACTTGCGTGGGTAGGCATAGTGGCTGTGACATGAAACAGCGCAAAACTCAACGTGGACGCACCTCAATTTCCAAGTGAAATCTTGTGCTTTTTGGACAAAGAGACTACCTTTTGTTTTTGAGCCCTAGCTCTGCCAGCACCTGGGGAAACCTAGCAAACCTATACAATTTTGAAAACTAGACACCCAGGGAAATTTAGGATGGGGTGACTCGACTGCCTACCCCCAGGTTTTGTTACCCAGAATACCTTGCAAAGCTAAGATTTTGACCAAAAAAACACATTTTCCTGACATTTCTGTGGTGGAAAGTTCTGGAATCTGCGTGGATCAACAAATTTCCACCAATCCAGCGTTCCCCCAGGTCTCCCAAAAAAAATGGTACCTCACTTGCGTTGGTAGGCATAGTGGCTGCGAGATGAAACAGCGCAAAACGCAACTAGCGCACCTCAATTTCCCAGTGAAATCTTGCACTTTTTGGACAAAAAGACTACCTTTTGTTTTTGCGCCCTTGCTCTGCCGGCACCAATGGAAACCTAGCAAACCTATACATTTTTAAAAACTAGACGCCCAGGGAAATTCAGGATGGGGTGAGTCGTCTGCCTACCCCCAGGTTTTGTTACCCAGAATCCCTTGCAAAGCTAAGATTTTGACAAAAAAAACACATTTTCCTCACATTTCTGTGGTGGAAAGTTCTGGAATCTGCGTGGATCAACAAATTTCCACCCATCCAGCGTTCCCCCAGGTCTCCCTAAAAAAATGGTACCTCACTTGCAAGGGTAGGCATAATGGCTGCGACATGAAACAGCACAAAACGCAACGTGGTCGCACCTCAATTTCCCTGTGAAATGTTGCGCTTTTTGGACAAAGGGACTACCTTTTGTTTTTGCGCCCTAGCTCTGCCAGCACCTAGGGAAACCTAGCAAACCTATACATTTTTGAAAACTAGACACCCAGAGGAATTCAGGATGGGGTGACTCGTCTGCCTACCCCCAGGTTTTGTTACCCAGAATACCTTGCAAATCTAAGATTTTGACAAAAAAAACACATTTTCCTCACATTTCTGTGGTGGAAAGTTCTGGAATCTGCATGGATCAACAAATTTCTACCTACCCAGCATTCCCCCAGGTCTCCCCAAAAAAATGGTACCTCACTTGCGTGGGTAGGCATAGTGGCTGCGACATGAAACAGCGCAAAACGCAACATGGTCGCACCTCAATTTCCCAGTGAAATCTTGCACTTTTTGGACAAAATGACTACCTTTTGTTTTTGCGCCCTAGCTCTGCCAGCACCTAGGGAAACCTAGCAAACCTATACATTTCTGAAAACTAGACACCCAGGGAAACTCAGGATGGGGTGACTTGTCTGCCTACCCCCAGGTTTTGTTACCCAGAATACCTTGCAAAGCTAAGATTTTGACCAAAAAAACACATTTTCCTGACATTTCTGTGGTGGAAAGTTCTGGAATCTGCGTGGATCAACAAATTTCCACCAATCCAGCGATCCCCCAGGTCTCCCAAAAAAAATGGTACCTCACTTGCGTTGGTAGGTATAGTGGCTGCGACATGAAACAGCGCAAAACGCAACTAGCGCACCTCAATTTCCCAGTGAAATCTTGCACTTTTTGGACAAAAAGACTACCTTTTGTTTTTGCGCCCTAGCTCTGCCAGCACCTACGGAAACCTAGCAAACCTATAAATTTGTGAAAACTAGACACCCAGGGAAATTCAGGATGGGGTGACTCGTCTGCCTGCTCCCAGGTTTTGTTACCCAGAATCCCTTGCAAAGCTAAGATTTTGACAAAAAAAACACATTTTCCTCACATTTCTGTGGTGGAAAGTTCTGGAATCTGCGTGGATCAACAAATTTCCACCCATCCAGCGTTCCCCCAGGTCTCCCTAAAAAAATGGTACCTCACTTGCATGGGTAGGCATAGTGGCTGCGACATGAAACAGCGAAAAACGCAACATGGTCACACCTCAATTTCCCATTGAAATCTTGCACTTTTTGGACAAAAAGACTACCTTTTGTTTTTGCGCCCTAGCTCTGCCAGCACCTAGGGAAACCTAGCAAACCTATACATTTTTAAAAACTAGACACCCAGGGAAATTCAGGATGGGGTGACTCGTCTGCCTACCCTCAGGTTTTGTTACCCAGAATCCCTTGCAAAGCTAAGATTTTGACCCAAAAAAACACATTTTCCTGACATTTCTGTGGTGGAAAGTTCTGGAATCTGCGTGGATCAACAAATTTCCACCCACTCAGCGTTTCCCCAGGTCTCCCGAAAAAAATGGTACCTCACTTGCGTGGGTAGGCATAGTGGCTGCAACAGGAAACGGTTCAAATCGTACGGTGGTGAATTTACAAAACCCAATTGCAAAACAACCTTGATTTTGGGGGGGGGGCACCTGAGTTTTTGGCCCGGGGCTCGGTGGTATTCTTTGGAAAGTACCAAACCCAAACAGTTCTGAAAAGTAGACACCTGGGGGAGTCCAGGGAGGTATGGCCTGCGTAGGTCCCCCAATGTTTTTCTACCCAGAACTCCTTGCAAACCTTAACATTAGGTAAAAATATCACTTTTCCAAACTTTTTTGCGTGGGATCTCGGTGCCGGCAAAAATGTCCTACCACCCAGCGTTCACCTTGTTCTCCCGAGTAAAAGGATACCTCACTTTTGTGGGTGCCCCAAAGCATAACAGTCCGAAAATGAATTTTGAAAAAGTAGTATTTAAGTTTTACAAGTTAAGCCCCCCTGCCTTAGTCACAGGCCTTGGGCCCACAACACAAGTGAGGTATCATTTTACTCGGGAGAAGAAGGGGAACACTGGGTGGTAAGACATTTGTGCCGACACGGAGATCCCACGCAAAAATGTATGGAAAACTGTTTTTTTAACCTAAATTTATGGTTTGCAGGGATTTCTGGGTAGGAAAACATTGGGGGACCCATGCATGCCATACCTCCCTGGACTCCCCCGGGAGTCTACTTTTCAGAACTGTTTGGGTTTGGTATTTTCCAAAGATGCCCACCGAGCCCCAGTCCAAAAACTCAGTCCCACCCCCCAAAAAAAAGGTAATGTTGCTATTGGTTATTGTAATTTCTCCACCGTACGATTTGGACCTTTTCCTGTTGCAGCTACTATGCCTACCCACGCAAGTGAGGTACAATTTTGTATCGGGAGACCTGGGGGAACGCTGGGTGGGAGGAAATTTGTGTGAGCCCAGTGACGCCACGCTTTCCCACACAAAAAAAAGTGTGAAAAAACTGATTTTTTCAGCAAAAATTGATGTTTGCAAGGGATTCTGGGTAAAGGAACGTTGAAGGATCCACGCAAGCCATACCTCCTTGGAAGCCCCCGGGTGTCTACTTTTCAGAAATGTGTGGGTTTGGTAGGTTTCCCTAGATGGCGGTCTAGCACGGGGCAAAAAACCCAGGTAACCCCTCTTGCAAAAGCTGGTGGTATTGACCTTCAATACCACCAGCTTTTGCAAGAGGGGTTACCTGGGTTTTGGGCCCCGTGTTAGACGGCCATCTAGGGAAACCTACCAAACCCACACATTTCTAAAAAGTAGACACCTGGTGGGCTTCCCAGGAGATATGGCTTGCGTGGCTCCTCCAACGTTCCTTTACCCAGAATCCCTTGCAAACCTCAATTTTTGCTGAAAAAATCAGTTTTTTCACAATTTTTTTGCGTGGGAAAGCGTGGCGTCACTGGGCTCACACAAATTTCCTCCGACCCAGCGTTCCCCCAGGTCTCCCAATAAAAATGGTACCTCACTTGCGTGGGTAGGCATAGTGGCTGCAACAGGAAACGGTCCAAATCGTACGGTGGAGAATTAAGTTTTCCATTTGAGAGCGTGTGATTGAAGGAAATTGTGACAGACAATTTCAAGTTTGCAGGAGATTGTGGATAAAAATCAACAATAGAATTCACCAGAAAGACATGACCATATACTTCCATGGTTTAACAATAATATCTAAATTTAGTAAGTTATTTATAGCTATAATGTACACTCTAACAGAGTTACTCAAAAGTTAAACATTCAAGCACGGCTAACTATTCCTCAAAGACACACACATACAGGTTGGATTTGGCACGAGGGCGAGTGATGGTTCAGTACATTACATTTTATTAACAAAATATTTCAAAAAATGAAATGCTCTGTCAATAAATAAATGCATAAAAACCGAACCAGTGACTGGCAACTCGTGAGCTGTAAAGCCACGACAAGGCACCAACCGTTTTACAGGCCATTCACGCACCTTTCATACCTGATACAAACCAGACCATTGACACCATCTGGAAGGAACAGCAACACATTACAACAATCACAATAAGGGACAAGGTACACCCTACTTCAGAAAGAGATAAAAGACAAACATTACTGCACAGCCATCTAATCCGCAAGCACACACACATTCTGGTTGGATTTGGCACGAGGGTGAGTGATGATTCAGTACCTACAATTGTATTCGCAAGTAATTTCACAAAAATGAAATACACTGCGTATAATTGAAAGTATGATAAACTGAACCACTGACTCACAGCTCGTGAGCTGTAAAGCCACGTCAAGGCACCAACCTCTTTACAGGCCATTCATACACCTTTCGTACGTGTGACACATACAAAACATTCACACCGCCAGCCATGGACCCATCACATTTCAACACTCACACCAACAGACAGCGCCATTCAAGGGCCCATCACTTTCACACGCCCACATTTCTGACATTGCAACAACACAAAATGATGGACTGTGTGGAGTGTCACTCAACTAGCAGTGTGTGTAGTGACCAACAGAAAGTAACTACTCACACACCGCCAGCCGAGCGCCAGTCCACCGACACCACCATCCAAGTACCACTCCACACACACCACCAGCCAAGCACCACTCCACGCACACCGCAAGCCAAGCACCACTCCACACACACCACCAGCCAAGCACCACTCCATGCACAGACAGCAAAGTACCACTCCACGCACACCACCAACCAAGCGCCACTCCTCACACACCACCAGCCAAGTGCCACTCCACGCACACCATCCAGCCAAGTGCCAATCCACACACACCGCCAGCCAAGCACCACTCCGTACATGGACAGCCAAGAACCACTCCAGGCACACCATCCAGAAAAGCGCCACTCCACGCACACCGCAAGCCAAGCACCACTCCACATACACCGCCAGCCAAGCACCACTCCATGCACAGACAGCCAAGTACCACTCCATGCACACCACCAGCCAAACGCCACTCCACACACACCACCAGCCAAGCGCCATTCCACACACACCACCAGCCAAGCGCCACTCCGTGCACAGACAGCCAAGTACCTCTCCACGCACACCATCCAGCTAAGCGCCACTCCACACACACCGCCAGCCAAGCTCCAGCCCAGGCACACCACCAGCCAAGCACCAATCCCAACACACCACCAGGCAAGCACAAGACCACGCACACCTCCAACCAAACAACAGACCACGCACACCGCCAGCCAAGCACCAAGTCTACAGACATCGCCAGCCAAGCACCAGTGCACAGACATCGCCAGCCAAGCGCCAAACCATGCACATCGTCCGACAATGGACACTACACGCAAACCAACATCATACTTTAGTTTTTTTAAAACACAAATAAAAAACAGAAACAAATTGCAAATTGATACAAATCTACTAACAAAACAACTAAATCTAAATAATCTACACAAATGCCAACTTTGAAACAGAACAATCAGTTTTAAAGACTAGAGACCAGCCTGTTCACTTTACCACTCATGGATGCTCCCAAAACTTCTTTTGTGTGTGATACATTCTAAAACAAGCAGGCACACACAGTCCAGGGTTAGAAGGACAGTCGGGGCAGTACATACGAACCTCCTTCCGCAAACCTCTTCCCCAACAGACTCTACATCTCCAACTGGGAAAGTCTTTTGAGGTTGTAGGAGGAATTTGATCAGGAAAGTGGCGATCATTCAATCTGGCAACATCCTCCACCACTCCAACTCTAGGAACACTTGCCTGTTCCATTAAAACAAGGCTGCCTACTACAGACTCCCGAAACTTCACAAAAGTCATCTTTGACTGAGGACAAGATTGCTGGAACACAACAAAAGCATTAAAGGTTGCCAAGTGGAAAAGATGGATAGCCAACTTCTTGTACCAAATGTAAGGCTTACGAAGAGCAGCATACGGTTCCAACCTCTGATCTACTCTGTCAACACCACCCATTTGCCTATTATAGTCCATAATGCACACAGGTTTGTGCACTTCTGCAACCTGACCCCAAATAGTCAACGGTTCAGTGCTTTCATCATGTATGGAAGTCAACATGTAGACATCTCTCCTGTCTGAAAACTTCACAGCTAAAAGCTCCTCACAACGCAATGCACTGCACTGTCCCCGAGCAAGCTTTTTACAAACAAGTTCTTTTGGAAAACCTTTACGGTTACAGCGGATTGTGCCACAAGCAACAGTGTCCACTTTGGCCAATTCCCTGAACAACCGCACACCAGTGTAGAAGTTATCTACATATCAATGATGGCCTTTGTTAAAAAATCCTCTACCAAGTTCCCACACAATTTTCTCAGTCACTCCAAAAGTGGACGGACAACCAGGGGGGTTAATCCTGGATTCCTTATCGGTGTACACCCTGAAATTAGAGACATATCCAGTCTCACTGTCACACAGCATATAAAGCTTAATTCCATAGCGTGCCCTCTTACTAGGAATGTATTGCCTAAATACCAAGCGTCCCTTGAACAACACCAAAGACTCATCCACTGCAATTTCTCTCCCAGGATAAAAGATCTCAGAAAATCGATCAACAAAATGATCAAGGACAGGCCGAATCTTGAAAAGACGGTCACAATCAGGGTGATCGCGTGGCAAAGCATCACCATTGTCAACAAAATGCATCATCCGAAGCAGAAGCAAATACCTATCACGACTCATGACTGCGGGAAATATAGCTGTTGCCATCAAGGGACTAGTAGACCAATATGAAGCCAATGATGGTTTCCTAAGCAAGCCCATCAAAAAAGTTAAACCTAAAAACTTTTTCATCTCCTCCAAATTTGTGGGAGTCCACCGGTTAGCTCGAGCATGGGGCTTAAGGATGGCACTGTTCTCCCTCAAAAACTGTTCTGCATACAAATTAGTCTGCTCTACGATCTCTGCCAAAAACACATCATCCATGAACAACTTGAAAAAATCAATTGGCAAAAAGTTTTCAGTGTTCACCTACACCCTGGAACACCAGTAAATTCAGACAATGCCGGCTGCACCATGCCTGGGGCAACCCAGAGGTCAGAACTGTCATCGACAAGTCTCCCCGCCTCAGGCTGCCGCCCAGCTGCCTCTTGTCGTCCCACTACACCAACTGGAAGTCTAGGAGCCCCAGGCTGCCGCCCAGCTGCCTCCCGCCGCACTACACCAACGTGAAGTCTAGCAGCCCCACGCTGCACCACAGATGCCTCTTGCCGCACTATCGGCACATCAAGGTCCTCCTCTACCACAGGCACTTCATCCACACCAAAAATAGCTTCATCAGCACTCAGGGTATCTTCATCATCAGACGATGCCATGCGCAGAGAAAACTCACTACCAGAATCTTCACCTCCCATCTCTGCCTCAGAATCAGAGTCACTCTCAGCACCATGGTCAGAGGAAGAATCAAAAAGCATTCCAACAACTTGCTGAGCGGTAATCCGGTGGCTAGCCATTAACCTTACAAATAAAGGAGTCTGCACAAACAACTCAACAACCCCAACACTGTGCAAAGTAAGTTAAAAAATGGAATCCTTTATTACAAATATCTATATTTAGAAAAAATATACAATTCACTTACAAGAGACAACTACACTCACCAGCACCTACTCTGCAAAGACACAGCAAAGAGGCAACGATATCCCACTAGAAAGAAGAAAAAAAAACTTACATCTACAGAAGGACACATCAAAAACAAATGCAAAACATGTTTTACAATCACAACAAACAGAAACCAAACATACTCGTATTACTACACACTTTGCAAAAAAAAAACAATTACATTACAATTGAACAAAAAAGAGGTCTCTTACCAAACACATGCAACTACAGAAACAGCAGAACAATAGAACCACCAGTAACGGAACCGCACACTGCAACACTCTAAAGAGAAAAAAAACAATACATATTAGAAGAAACAAAAACAACACACATTACAACAGGCTATGTCACAAATGGCATGTCTGTCCCCAAGGGGGGAAGATTATAAATCATTATAAACGTGGGCCCACTGGAAGCAACCCTACGGAGGGCAGAGAGGCCAAATAAAGACACGGCAGAACATACTTTTGAAATGGGCACAAGGAAGCAACCCTTGGCCAAGGGGTCGCGCCCTATAAAAAAAAAACCCTGGAGTCTAGTGGGCTTTTCTATCCCCCCTGGGTCCAGAAAATGTAAAAAAAACAAGGGGTCACTTCCTTTATAAATATAATCCAATCACTGGTGTCTAGTGGGCTTTTCTGCCCCACCTGGGTCCAGATGCGGCCCAAAAAACGGCCGATTTGCCCCCAGGGGGGCAGAAAAGTATTAAAAAAAATTAGGGCCACTAGGAAGCGAGCCTTCCCCAAGGGGTCGCTTCCTTTTCAAATGCAAACAAATCCCTGGTGACTAGTGGGCTTTTCTGCCCCCCCCCTGGGTGCAGATCGGCCAAAAAACAGCCAATCTGCCCCGGGGGGGGGGGCAGAAAAGTCTGAAAAAATATTTTATCCCCCTAAGGAAGCGACCCTTGCCCAAGGGGTTGTTTCCTTTATAAATATAACCCAATCCCTGGTGTCTAGTGGGCTTTTCTGCCCCCCCCCTGGGTCCAGATGCGGCCCAAAAAACGGCCGATTTGCCCCCAGGGGGGCAGAAAAGTAAAAAAAAATATTAGGGCCACTAGGAAGCGACCCTTCCCCAAGGGGTCGCTTCCTTTTCACACATAAACAAATCCCTGGTGACTAGTGGGCTTTTCTGCCCCCCCTGGGTGCAGATCGGCCAAAAAAACGGCCGATCTGCCCCGGGGGGGGGGGGGGCAGAAAAGTCTGAAAAAAATCATGGCCCCAAAAGGAAGCGACCCTTGCCCAAGGGGTCGCTTCCTCGACAAATAAATATGCCCCAAAACAATCCCTGGTATCTAGTGGGGCATTCCTGGTGCACGATCGCGACGCTGTGCGCGATCGTGCACCAGGAATGCCCTGCATTGGGACATCAGGGGAGAGGAAACACAGTTTCCTCCCCCCGATGCCTCAATGCACCGAAAACCGCCCCCACCGGAGCACAAAACACTAACCTGTAGCTGGACGCGCTGGAAAGAAATGGCTTCCAGCGCGTCCAGCGCTTCCTGATGATGTTGGCGCGCGCTGTGCGCGCTGACGTCACCAGGAAGCGTGGGGGGGCCAGGGGGTGGCAGCGGAAAGTCTTCCGTTGCCACTCCTGCAAAAAAAAAAGATCACTGCACAGGGGGGGGGGGGGGGCGGAGCACCAGCGCTCCCCCCCAGGGCTGTACTGATGACGGAGCGGTTCCGTCATCAGCACAGCCCAACCGATGCTGATGACGGAACAGCTCCGTCATCAGCATCGAAGGGGTTAATAAAGTGGCATTTCTTGCTTACTAAGAAGTTGTGGGCAGTGAATTCTTGCGTGAGGGCTGCGTGTTGTGATTTTTTAAGATGAGAGCCCTAAACACAAATCACACTAAAACGAAGAGAAACCCACATAGAATAATGAGCGCAAGAAAATCCACACTGGATAATCCACAAGGAACATGGTTCATTATCAGTGCTTTAGGTACTGATTTTGTTTTTGTAGGTTTGCCAATCTAAGACAGGTTGTAATTTTTTCCTTTTTGTAGGCAGGTTTTTAGTGGGGGGTGGGCAGCCTGGAGTGGGTTGGTCCATCCTCAAAGGGCAGGTAAAGGACAGGAGGGGGTAGTACAGGAGTTAGTTGCCTTTGGTTTGTGAGGTTTTACTTGGTGGGAGTTTACTTCAGTGAGCTGAAAGATTTGGGTTTAATAAATAAATAAATAAAAAAATGAAATATGTTGAAAGATGTTTTGGTTTCACACCTGTCTTAATAAAGTGGCATTTCTTGCATACTAAGAAGTTGTGGACAGTGAATTCTTGCGTGAGGGCTGCGTTTTGTGATTTTTTAAGATGAGAGCCCTAAACACAAATCACACTAAAACGAAGAGAAACCCACATAGAATAATGAGCGCAAGAAAATCCACACTGGATAATCCACAAGGAACATGGTTCATGATAGAAATCATGAAAGTTTATTTAACATGTAAACATGATTACAAAAGGAAAAAGGACAATGGTTAGTCAAACAATTAAAAATACTCAAGACTTAAATAAAAGACATTCATCAGTGGTAGTGAAACCTGAGACCTTGTCTAGTCACTAGCCAGACCCTCTTATGGTCTAGCCTAAGCCAAATAATGAGTCAATAAGCAATTGCAATAAGGACTGCTCAGCATAGGCTAGAGTGAGAAAATCTAAAAAAAATTCTATGTACAAATTGATGAAATGACTAATGGGAAATCTGCTCTCCAAGGGGATTCAGAAGGAATTACTATAAACATTTTAAGTGCTAGATAATAAGACGTTTGGCATGAAGTCTGCCTCTAAGGAAAGCAAGTGAAAATCCTTTGATGGATTAACATAAAGAGTTAGGGGCCTCATTTATGAGGCCCTTTGCACTGTCGGAACTTCACTTTTTGTGACGTTCCGTGGCGCAGGAGCCTGCTCCATATTTCCGTGGCAGCACTAAGCCACTTTTGTTGGCTTAATGCTGCCTCGTAAATATTGTCCCCTTTAATACATTATTTTGTGTTGAAGGGGCGTGCAATGGGTGTTGCTGGGGGCATTCCCAGCAACATACATGGCATTTTGACATTGCCCTAGATTTACGAGAAATCGTAAATCTAGGGCACCTCCAAAAACTTACGGCTCCGTGGCACAACGAAGAGAAATATAATTATTTCTCCCTGTTTTTCCTTTTTCTATGCAGCACACATAGAAAAAGCCTCTTGAGATTTTTTTTGTACAGGAAGGTTTACCTTCCTGCACAAAACCAATCATCCCCTCAATGCAGGCTCCTTTGCACTGTATCTCATAGATATAGCAAATTCCTGCCCTTTACTTTTACCATAGGGCAGCACAGCTGGAAGGTCTGCAGTGTTGCCCTACAGTAAAACCTCATACATGAGGACTCTGCAATGAAATAACATAAATGTGTTGTATTTAGGACATTAAATATTAAACGTATAAAGTTAATGTGTCAACCAAATGTAACTAGCAGAGAACACTAACATGAGGAATTTGTGTTGTGCAACTGAAAAGCATTCATTATTAAATGTGTTTATTTAATTGTGTCATTTTTTATGTAGGTAGGAATATTAGCCTAATTTTCTATGCAGTTTTGTAAAGCTCATGCTCCATTTCTCTTATGTTAGCTGAATCTTGTAGGCCTGAAATGCATGACCTTAGAAACTCTCGCTTTTAGAATTAACACTTTGAATTTCATGTGCACTGTGGATTTTGCTCTTTCTCACGTTTGTGTTGCAGATGGAATACGCACTGCCTTTTAGCTAGAACAATGTCTTTCTTTTAGGAGTTAGGCAAGGAGAGAAGAGGGTACATTAGGAGATAAGGTCTGTAAGGAAGCCTGTTGTATTTTCACCCCGGAAAAGGCCTGAGAATCAATGTCATTATGTTGCTGTTCAGGAACATTGCAGTCCTGTGGAAAACTATCTATGAGAACGTGGACCAAGTGAATGGCATGACCCGAAAGGAATTCTGGGAAGATACCTGTGATATTGGAACGTTGCAAGTAGGGAAAGAACCCCTCTTCTTCATTTCCTTTGGTTAGAGAGCATCTCAGAACGAGATCTGTCTTGTTTATGCCACTTGACCCATAGTTGTGGAGAGACTTCTAAGGAAGAGTCTACATGCTAAAACCTTTTTCTATCGTGCCCTGAAGAATGCTTTAGTAGGGATACCACATTAGCATAAGTGTAGGGATATATTGATGCTTTATTTTCATCAACCCTTATTGTAGGGGAATATGGACCAATGCTTTTTGATTTTCTGCATTCTATTTCTTAAATTGATCATCTTGTGCATGTTGCACTGATTCAACTTCATCTGCAGATTTGGCATTATATTGATTCTCATGTATTTCTACACCCTTGTCTTGAGGTGTCTTTATGACCAGTTATTTTTGGCTTCATAATAAACTAACTAACCGTACTTAGTGGACAGTGGTTATTATGTGTCCTCTCCCTAGAGCTGAGTGGTCGCTCCCCAGTGTCCCTCCGAGATCGTGGTATCGTTCTTGGCGCTTTGCTCTGTTTAATTGCAACTGTGTTTTGTGCCTGTGCCTGCTGATCGCCACTGAGCTAACTTGCACTTTAATTGTGTGTTTACTTGGCTGACTCGAGCCTGTCTGCGCGCTGTGCCGCTCTGCTCCCACGGCTGCATAGTTGTTTGTGCCTGCTGCCTGCCTGGTCGCCGCTGAGCTTGCCTGCATTTTGCTTGAATATTTTAAGTGTATTTCCACTCGGTTTGCGCGTTTGCAGTGCTCCCCCTCCGCCTCCATTTTGTTTATTGTTGTGCTCGTCTTTGGCCCGCCCCGCCTCCCAGCTGAGACGCCCTCCCACTTAGTTGAACAGCGCTTCTCCACCTGAAGACGCCGTGACTCGCTCCTCTCCCTAGAGCTGAGTGGTCGCTCCCCAGTGTCCCTCCGAGATCGCTGGTATCGTTCTTGGCGCTTTGCTCTGTTTAATTGCAACTGTGTTTTGTGCCTGTGCCTGCTGATCGCCACTGAGCTAACTTGCACTTTAATTGTGTGGTTACTTGGCTGACTCGAGCCTGTCTGCGCGCTGTGCTGCTCTGCTCCCACGGCTGCATAGTTGTTTGTGCCTGCTGCCTGCCTGGTCACCGCTGAGCTTGCCTGCATTTTGCTTGAATATTTTAAGTGTATTTCCACTCGGTTTGCACGTTTGCAGTGCTCCCCCTCCGCCTCCATTTTGTTTATTGTTGTGCTCGTCTTTGGCCCGCCCCGCCTCCCAGCTGAGACGCCCTCGCCCCTCCCCCTCCACTATCCATATATGACAGCAGTTCCCGCGCGCAGCGTTCACGCGCAGCGACCGCGCCCAATTCGCGCCGAAGGTGCGCCAAAGGTAAGCCCGTCTACGCCCGTCCGCGCCTGGACCGCGCCCAGCGCCAGACCCCCTGCCCCTCGCGCTGCCCAGCCCTCCCGCATTACCTATGATGCCACCACCCTCCTAGCCCTTAACCCCGGTCGCGCCCCCACCTGCGTCCAAGCCGCTCCAGGACACACCCATGGACCATTCTCTTGCTACTCCTGCAAATTCAGCGGCACCGACAACATCTCCGCTACGACCACACCACAGACTCCCGACCCCAGCCACCTACAATGCATCCTTCTCAACACCCGCTCGGTGCACAGGCACGCCATTGACCTATGGAACCTACTAGACACCTTCTCTCCAGACGTCGCCTTCCTAACGGAAACATGGATGAACGCTTCCTCCGCCCCAGACATCACCATCGCCATCCCGGAAGACTATAAGATCACACACAAAGACCGTACCAGCCACACAGGAGGAGGCATCGCTATCGTCCATAAGAAATCAATCCGCATCTCAACCAGCTCTGACACCAACCTCGCCAACTCCGAACACCTCCACTTCCAAATACACATCGACCCCAAGACCACACTCAGAGGCACCCTCCTCTACAGACCACCAGGACCCCGCGCTAAATTCAGTGAAGACATCACGGACTTCATCACTCCACACGCGCTCCCCTCCAAAGAATACATCCTTCTGAGAGACCTCAACTTTCACCTCGAAAAGATCAACGACCGCAACACCACCACCCTCTTGGACAACCTCGCCAACCTCGGACTTAAACAACTAGTCACTTCCCCCACCCACATCGCAGGTCACACTCTCGACCCCATCTTCACCTCCAGCAATCATGTCTCCTTCAGCCACACTACGGATCTCCTCTGGACTGACCACAGCTGCGTTCACTTCACCTACAACAAGCCAAAACCCACTATCCACCTCCAACCAACTCTGCAAAGAAACTGGAACAAGATCACCACCGACCAGATTTCCTCATCGCTCCTTCGAAACACCCCAGCCCACTCTTCTAACCCAGACCAAGCCGCCGCCAACTTCACCCTATGGTTATCCAACACCGCCGACACCTTAGCACCACTGAAAAAACGTCAAAGCAAACCTGGCAACAAGAAGGCCTCATGGTTCAACGATGATCTTAAGAAGTCCAAGAAACTCTGCCGCTCCCTTGAAAAGTGTTTCAAAATTTCGAGAGAGACCCCTCAGACACTAAGGGGATGGGGTACTTAATCAGTATGAGAGAAATTTTTTTACCCTAGTGCACCTTTACAGAACAACAGTTTAACATTTTAACATTTGAATGATTAGCAAACCTCATATAGAACCACTCTATACTTCCACTAACTAATCACTATAACAACAGAGGTGTAATACATTATTTATTTTTTGTATAAAAAAACATTAGTACATGTACAGTTCATTGGTTAAAAAAGCTCTCATTTGAGTGCTCGGTCATAAAAATTGTTCCACAAAATACATTCACTATTAAAATTAGAAAACAATCTATAATGCATACATTTAAAAAACACAGTATTCAATTTTGCATTTCTAACGTTCGAGGATGGAAATGAAAGGAGGATGAAAACAGAAAAAGGGAGAGACATATACAAGACACAGAAATTTGTCAATGAGTAATGCACGTGTATGAGGCTAGGAAACAGAACAGAAATATAACGAAAGTGTTAAAGTGGAGTAATTACTCGACCATCCAAGCTGAACATTAATTAGACCCGAGAAGATGTGAGAGGAACTTTGAGTGATACCACGGGCAACCAACCAGTGCCGAATAAAGTGGGAGAGACTACATTAAAACAGTCTTGATAAAGATGGTAACAAATAACTAAAACCATCGAAACGCGTCGACGCCATTCAGCACGATCAAGAGAGGCAAACACGTGTTCTATTGAACAATAATTATATGTTGTCAGGAATAGGTGTATCCCTAGCCTCATACACGTGCATTACTCATTGACAAATTTCTGTGTCTTGTATATGTCTCTCCCTTTTTCTGTTTTCATCCTCCTTTCATTTCCATCCTCGAACGTTAGAAATGCAAAATTGAATACTGTGTTTTTTAAATGTTTTCTAATTTTAATAGTGAATGTATTTTGTGGAACAATTTTTATGACCGAGCACTCAAATGAGAGCTTTTTTAACCAATGAACTGTACATGTACTAATGTTTTTTTATACAAAAAATAAATAATGTATTACACCTCTGTTGTTATAGTGATTAGTTAGTGGAAGTATAGAGTGGTTCTATATGAGGTTTGCTAATCATTCAAATGTTAAAATGTTAAACTGTTGTTCTGTAAAGGTGCACTAGGGTAAAAAAATTTCTCTCACGCTCCCTTGAAAAGGCCTGGAAAAAAGACCCAACCACTAGCACCAAGGACGCCTTCAAAAACGCCACCCGCACTCACCACCAACTAATCCGAAAGGCCAAGAAAACAGCATTCAAGGATCAACTTGACAACAACGCCCACAACAGCAAGGAACTCTTCAACATCGTCAAGGAATTCTCCAACCCCTCAGCCAACTCCAACGACATCACCCCCTCTCAAGCCCTCTGCGACTCCCTAGCCTCATTCTTCCACAACAAAATTGCAGACATCCACAACAGCTTCGACAACCAACCCGGAGACCGACCCACCCATCCATTTGCTGAACACTCTCCCCCCATGAACACCCTCAACGACTGGAACCCAATCTCTACTGAAGACACAATCCGCCTGATGAATTCCATCCACTCAGACTCCCCCACGGACCCATGTCCTCATCACATCTTCAACAAAGCAGACTCCGTCATAGCACCGCACCTCCGAGACGTCATCAACTGCTCCTTCAACTCCGCCACCTTCCCGGAAAGCTGGAAACACGCTGAACTCACCGCCCTTCTGAAAAAACCCACAGCGGACCCCACCGAACTAAAAAATTACCGCCCCATTTCGCTCCTTCCATTCCCGGCCAAAGTCATCGAGAAAGCCGTCAACAACCAGCTCGCCGCTTTCCTCGAAGCCAACAAATCCCTCGACTCCTCACAATCTGGCTTCCGAGCAAAACACAGCACTGAGACCGCCCTCATCGCAGCAACAGACGACATTCGAACTCTACTGGACAATGGAGACACAGTCGCCCTCATCCTCCTCGACCTCTCGGCAGCATTCGACACAGTTTGTCACAGCACCCTGTTACAACGCCTCAATAACATCGGAATACAAGGAAAAACACTCGAATGGATCACCTCGTTCCTCACCGGAAGAACCCAGAGAGTCCGCCTCCCACCATTCAAGTCCGAGGCCACTGAAGTCATCTGTGGCGTACCTCAAGGATCCTCACTCAGCCCCACCCTCTTCAACGTCTACATGAGCCCCCTCGCGGCCATCGCCCGCCAACACAACCTCAACATCATCTCTTACGCGGATGACACTCAACTAATCCTTTCTCTCACCAATGACCCCAGCACCGCCAAAACTAACCTACACGAAGGAATGAAAGATGTTGCCGAATGGATGAAACAAAGCCGTCTGAAACTGAACTCAGACAAAACAGAAGTCCTCATCTTAGGTACATCCCCCTCTGCATGGGACGACTCTTGGTGGCCGGAAGCCCTTGGAAAAGCACCCATCCCGACAGACCACGCACGGAACCTAGGCGTCATCCTGGATTCTTCACTCTCAATGAACAGACAAGTCAGCGCCGTTACCTCATCCTGCTTCAACATTCTTCGCATGCTCAGAAAAACATTTCGCTGGATCCCCACCGAAACAAGGAAAACAGTCACCCATGCTCTAGTCACGAGCCGTCTGGACTACGGAAACACCCTCTACGCAGGTACTACCGCTAAACTCCAGAAGAAACTCCAACGAATCCAAAACGCCTCAGCCAGGATCATATTAGACATCCCGCGCAACGAACACATCTCTGGTCACCTGAAAGACCTCCATTGGCTACCCGTCAATAAGAGAATCACCTTCCGACTGCTAACCCACGCACACAAATCACTCTACGACATCGGACCAGAATGCCTCAACTCACGACTATCCTTCTACACCCCCTCCCGCCAACTTCGCTCTTCCAGCCAAGCCCTCGCCACTGTACCTCGCATCAACAAGACCACCATGGGAGGCAGATCATTTTCTTACCTGGCTGCTAAAACATGGAACTCACTCCCCGCTTACCTTCGCCTCACCCAGAACCACCTAGCATTCACAAAGCAACTTAAAACGTGGATATTTGACAAGTAATCCTCCTCCCATTTCTAAGCGCCTTGAGACCCTCTGGGTAGGTAGTGCGCTATATAAATTCTCTGACTTGACTTGACTTGACTTGTGTCTAGAGAAACTGCATTCAAATTGATTGACATTGTTAACGATTTCTCTCCCCTCCACACTTTGATGCTGAGCAAAAGAACCATCGACTTGTGACTCAAGAACAGATCTAGAACTATGGACCCGGCCCTTTCACTTGATGACTTGCTCTCTATGTCCTTTGAATAAGGCGTATTATGCCTTACACCAGAAAAAACAAGTTCTGATTTTTAGACAGTTAAACATTAGAAGAGATGCAGAGGAGGAGTGTGGAAAAGGGGGTCACGGCCAATTGGTCGGTAGATTTACAAAATACATAAAGACATTAGTATCCATGATGAATGCAGCGGCCATAAGCTCTAGCAGGAAGTTAAACCTTGCTAGTCAATAAGATCAGTCATTAGTTGCCGAATCAGCCTGTTTAGTCATGCATGGTTCAAATTAGCATGCTCAATTAAACGGTCGATTTTTAAACATCAAATGAATGTAGGTTCTGTTAGCCTTTCTGTGTGTCCCTTTCACCATTTACTCATTTAGGTGTATAATGATCTTAACTTTAGGCCTTCATGATATGTATTTTATGGAATACTGGGCGTAAACAAGACCAAAGTGTCTAACTTTGTTATCAGTGACATGTCATTTATGATACGCTCCCTACGTAGATATCTTTTTGTTTTTATACTCCTAGGTTACTGTTTGTATTGTTTATCATGAGATGATTTGCAATGATTTTAACTAATTGAGCAAAAATCCACTTTTCTAACTTTGAAAAGCAGATTAAAAACACCTCTTTTCAGTCAAAGGAAATGGCCTTTATTTGAGTAGATATTCCTTGCTTCCTTCTGGAACATTTAAAGCACACACAAGCAGCATTTTAAATGGATACTGTGCAAGCGGGACTTTCAAGCTAACTGAAATTAGTACAATTCATATAATGCTGAAAGTCATATTTGAAGCTTTTCCGTGGACAGGCAAGGAGGTAGAAAACACGTTAGTGCCTAACATCGCACCTCACACACATTTTAAAAGTTCAGATTGAATACATCACTATGCCAGCTCATGCCAACTACAGGACTGTCGTTTTAAAAACCGTATTAATATTACATTTGCACCTCTCTAGTAATACTTAAAGCACACATTATTTACTGTGGATCTGCGTCCACATTTATTAGGCAGTTACGACTCGGCCCCCCTGCAACTGTAGCAGGTTACTTGGTGAGGCCTCCTCCGGTGTGTGGTGAGGCATACAGAGGGAGTCAAGGTTCTGTGTCCCAAACACTGTGCTCCTTAAGCTGAGTGGGTTCTCGGTACAGGAATCAAGCCGAGGTTCAACAGGAGCCTACAGACTTGTCTTTACCCAGCAGGAAATGATAGCACTCAGCAACATGTTCTGCAAGGTAAAACAGCCACAGGGTCCAAGCGCATCCAGCTACAGGGCCTAAGGTATTCAAAAATTAGAGGGAAGCTCCGGCTTGAGTGTGCATGATTGGACAGTTGGGCAATTATCATGAGAAAAGGAGAGGCACCTGTTCTATAGGTATATTATCACAATCCTTTATATTCGATTTAGTATGCTTCAGTATAAGAACTCCTTTTGATCCGCATGTTTCAACAGGAAGAAGCAATGGGGATTTGGTGATATCACATCTAGAAGTACGGATATAGCAACATAGGCATTGTTTCATTTTAAATGAATTAATTCTCTAATGGCACCAAGCCAGAGCCAATCAGATTCAGTAAATCCAACAGATTCAAAGGGTCCACTCATCGCACTCCTACACAGTTTCCCTCCCTCAAGGGGTAGTCTCGGAAGGTCCTCTCTTCAGAACATATATTACTGTGGTAAATGTCCAAGGGCAGACCACCAGCTACATATTCAAGGAGGCTGCTCTGATGAAAAACCTTGCACAATCCCTCTTGATAGTATGCAGAACAACAATCATCAGATTAAGAAGGGTCCTTTGTGGACAGCAGCCATCTCCCTCCTGAAACCTTATTTTATTTTACAAAAATAAAATATTCACAAAGGTCTATAGATACCCCTAAGTTATGTTTTATTTGTGAATCATTCTCAATGTGCACGAGTTTTGATGATCAATTTTGCATAACGTTTTTTTCACAATGTCTGGGAACATTCCGAATGTATACAAAATAAGAAACATGAAGGAGACCCTATCTGTACCAAGACTCTTGATTCAGTTTACAGGTGGGCTTGTAAGCTGCTCCCATGATGGTAAAATGGCAGTGACGTTGAAAGGGAGATCCCTCACCCAGGAGTCCAAAAGCGTATCAATCAATCAATCAAATTAAGCTTTATTCGACTATTTGTAAAATAATCATAAAAGCACATTAAAACACAATTAAAAATGGCATGTTAAAAAGTAATACATTAACCGGGAAGACTAAGTAAGCAGCAGCGTAAAAGGACTAACAGTTATATTATACAATTTAAGTCAGATGATCACATAGAGATGGCCTTTCTACAGGAAAAAACAGACTTTACAAATGTAGAAACAGTTCCTTGTAATAAAGGCCATAACGCTCTAAACAGCTCTTCTCTAAAAAGAACGTACAGCTATTCTTGCGCCCTGAACCGCATTTTAAAATAAACGTTTTGGAGGTTTCATTTCATTTAAACTTTATTCGGCTTCAAAAATAAGAACCATAAAAATTACATTTATACAAGTGAACAAGCACATTTAAAAATGGATATCACGGATCAAGTTACATGAGTTCAATAGGGTCGGTACACATTAAGTAAGAGTATAAAGGCAATATATAAACTTAAAAGCAATTCATAGTAATACATTTTATCCTAGTCAGTTGAAATCCAGGCTTTTTCCGTATCTTAAAGAGCATTTTAAAAACCCTACAATCAGCGGTATACAGTAGGAGAATTTTGATGTCCCTTGGGGGTCCCCCAGCAGTTGTTTTAGGAAGGTATTTTCGGCCACCTGAATCCCTTCAGCTCTGGTGTACCCCCACAACTCACTCCCGTATGTGGCTATGGCTACGCTCCTGGCTTGATAAATTTTCAACATTGCGGCCACTGGGCGATTGCCCATCTTGCTCCCAAAGTTAAGAATTGCAGGGTTACTCCTGGTCACCTTCCCCCGCTTCTTCTTAATCAAGGGGGCCCAGTTTTGTCTCTCGTCTAGGAGAACGCCCAGATACGAGAAGGTAGAGGTTGTTGGCACTCTCGTTCCATTTACCATTAATGGGTATTGGCGCTTAGATCCAGGCCCTACCTGCATTATAAAAGATTTTGCATTGTTTATGGCCAGATCTCTTTCTGCCATAAACCCCCGAAATGTGTTCAGCAGAACTTGTAGGCTTTTAGGGGTTCGTGCTAGGAGAACCGCGTCGTGTGCGTATAGCAAGACGGGCAGCCCCCTGTCACCCACATACAGATCATCCACCCCAGTTGCCTGCAAGATTCGGTCCAAATCATTTATATAAAGGTTAAAAAGAAAGGGGGCTAGGATACAACCCGGACGTACCCCCCTTTCTGTGATAAAATCCCTTGAGACCCTTAGATCCTGCGAGTACCTGACATTTGCCTTGGTCTCTTTGTGGAGATCTCTCAAGAAATCCACCAGGTTAGCGTCAACCCCCATGGAATCCATGGACCCCCACAGCCCCTCCTGATTAACACAGTCGAAGGCTGAGGATAGGTCCATGAGTGCCATGTAGATTGTTCCCCCTCGAGCTACAGTGTATTTTCCCAGTATGAGATGTAAATTGACACATTGGGCCACAGTAGATCTTCCCGGGCGAAACCCATACTGCACTTCTGATATAATGTTATTTTCTTCGGCCCAAGCACTCAATCTGTTCAACACTATTCCCCCTACAACTTTCACGACTGAATCGATCAGGGAGATGGGCCTATAATTAATTGTATAATTTCTGTCCCCCTTTTTAAACACAGGGACTATTGTAGACAATCCCCAAGATTCAGGGCATCCAGCCTTTACTGCTGCATTCAATACTGCCACCAAGTTTTGGAGGTGTTAACTGGAAGGCCCAAGTTGGACTTAAAATTGGCAAAGGTGGATATTAGTTTCTGCAGGCTGTTCGGAGTGCGGGCCATAAGGACCACGCCATCTGCATACAGATGATTCAGAAAAGGGGGTGGTGATGAACAGAGTGTCTGAATTAAGCAGACCACTCTTACCCAGTCCAAAGATCAGGGCTTGATCCATCACCGTTATTTATCTCACTGCCCCATCCCAGCTCAGAACCTGGCTATATGCAAATCAGTCTGTCCCTGGCCCAGTGCATCATGGGAACAGGGCAGACTAAACTACCAAGCCAATTCTTCACCAGAAAGGAGACAAGCTACCGGGGACCGGTTTCTGGCATTTCAGCCGTCTTCGGTCCGGCTTGCTTGAATCCTGATGGAGCAGTGAGAAAGGGACTCATGTCTGAGTATACCCTGCCACACCTATAGTGGCCAAAAACGATTCAGAAAAGGGGGTGGTGATGAACAGAGTGTCTGAATTAAGCAGACCACTCTTACCCAGTCCAAAGATCAGGGCTTGATCCATCACCGTTATTTATCTCACTGCCCCATCCCAGCTCTGAACCTGGCTATATGCAAATCAGTCTGTCCCTGGCCCAGTGCCCTTGTTGTAAATATCTGCATACAGAAGCGCAGGGAGTGAGTGCTTCCCCACCGATGATAGGTCCTGGCACACGTCTGTCAAAACCTTTCCTAAGTTGTTGATATAACGAGTAAATAGGAATGGTGCCAGGACACAACCTTGCAACGGTGAAGGAATCAGTGCACTCACCCCCTGTACCCTAGTAAACCTTGGCCCTGGATCTAATATAAAATTGTCTAATGAAGGAAATAAGAGAGATATCCCATCCCATTCTCTCCAAAATCCGAAAGAGTTTATTGTGGATAACGCAGTCGAATGCCGCAGTTAAGTCCACGAAAGCCAAATAAAGGTTACCCCTTTTGGCCTTGGTGTATTTGCCAATTATTAGGTTCAAATTTAAACATTGGTCTAATGTTCCAAGCCCCTTGCGAAAACCGTATTGTATATCGCTAATAATTTAATGGTCATCTGCCAAGTCCTATAGTCTGATTAAAAGAACCCTCCAAATTATTTTGACAGGTGAGTCCAATAACACAATTGGCCTATAACATGCAGGGTTGTGCCTATCCCCTTTTTTAAAAATAGGGACCAAGATAGATTCACTCCAGGTTGGGAGGAAACCAAGCGAGCTGCAATTATTAATTACCTGTGTTGAAATGGGTCCCCAGAACACAATATTATGTTTAAGAATTTCCACAGATATGCCATCTGGCCCAGGGGCCTTACCCCCCTTGCTCAAAGTAATCATCTTCAATATTTCAATTAGTTCAAATTGGAGATGCAAATGATGATTTATAGACTGGGGTTCTTCCCTGTCCCCTACCAGTTCGCTACGAATCAGTTCTGGGCCAGGTTTATTATTAAGCTTAGAAAAATGCTAGACCCGTTCACCCCTTGTTATTGCTATCTCTATAGTTGCCCTCTCAATGCCTACTAAAAAGGGGGCATTAACCGCGTTCCAGCATGCTGAGGAATCTCTCTGCTCTGAAGCTTCGAGCAAGGAATTCCATGCTTTATCTTTTAAGAGTTTTTTCTTTAATTTTAGTGCGCGGCTATACTCGCTTCTAGCTTCTTTAATTTCTTACTGGTTTTTGACAGCTCTGTGGAAGGTAAGTTTAAGAATGGCATGAGCTTTAGAGCAACTGGTGTCAAACCATCCCCTCTTTCTTACTTGATTTTATATGGAGGGCATTGCTGACGAACTCTACAATTTCGGAGAAACCCTCCACAATCTCTTTCTGGGGGTTGCCATCTCCTGGACACTTCTTAATAGTCTCGATACAGTTTGTAATAACCTTGCTCATAAATAAATCTGGGTCAAGTTTTTTCCAGCGCAAGGCATAGCCATTTCGTCTGACCAGGGTGATACCCGTGGCGGGAAGGGGGGTAGGAACCATCCTGCTGACCGACTTACGGTCAACCTTGACACAAATGCTCTGGGCAAAATGGTCACTAAGAGAAATATCATGGGTGTGAAAATTCACTATTCTGGAGGCGTGTCTAGCTGAAATTAAAATAAAATCAATTATGGAAAACTTCCCTTACCCATTGAAAGTCGAACTGAAAGGGATCGGCAAACTGCATAAGTTATTTTCAAATTCCATGTCCTCTGTAAACATTATTTCGTTTATCAAATCTCACTGGATGGAGTGATTAAAATGGGGAAAGCTTGGGTCTTTATCCTACTCAAATCCGCAGGCTCCGTTATCCACCTGTTAACATAAGGTGATGTTAAAATCATCCCCCCAAATGATGAGTGAATCCTTTGAGGTAGCTGACTGTAGCTTGTTAATGTGGGAAGTTATTTCCCTCAATAGATCAGCTAGGTCTCCATGTGGCGCATTATTGTAAAAATGTACTAATACAAAGCCAGTTATTTTGTCCACATCAGTCACCAGAATTTGGACATTTTATTTTTTTATTTATTTATTTATTTTAGTGTTTTATAGAGCGCGAACTTGACCCGTGAGGGTATCAGAGCTCTTAGCATGGTATACAAGGTCTACAACCAACATAAAATGCAGAGAAATACTAACACATCTTACCCTTACTCCTACATGTAAATGATTACAATCATACTTAGAAACAGTAAAAATAGCGGCCTTCATATTCTTTGCGGGATAATTAGTGATCAGGGGAGGAGGCAATAGTCTTAGCTTCTTCCGGGAGTGATAGGCTTAGATTTGTCAGGCAAAATGTGGTGGGTTAGGGCAGGGATTAGACGGGGAATTTACCCATGAGGAAGGTTTTGGCCTTCTTCGTGAAGCGTGCGAGAGATGGGATTTTTCTGATGTCGGGTAGGAAAGAGTTCCACATTTTTGGTGCGGCCTATTGTAGGTTCTTTTTTTCTGAAAAAAGGCAGGTTGGAGTAAGAGGTTTCTGGCGGACCGGGATTTCTGCTTCATTCAGATACCATTAATTTCTGTGCCAGATAGGCAGGGGAGTTTGTGTATAGGGCCTTGTGTGTTATGCATGCCAGTTTCAACTGGATTCTGGTTTCTAGCGGGAGCCAATTCAACGCTTTCATGTGTGGAGAGATGTGGTTGAATTTTCTGGTGCCAATGAGTCGTCTGGCAGCCACGTTGAGGCAGGCTTTTAGAGGTGCTAAAGAGATCTTGGGTAGACCAGTAAGGGTGATCACCCATATTCAAGTCTAGAGATGACTAGAGCTTGAACGGCCATTTTTAGGTCAGGAGCATCGATGAAAGGTTTCAGCTTCCATAGGTAAGTCAGGGGGAATCTGGCTGCTTTGGCCATCGAGTTGATGTGGTCTCGCATATTTAGGTTACAGTCAAGGATTATGCCCAGGGACAGTCTGTTTCAGGGTCTCATTCAGAGAGAGGATCTCTTCGAGCGAAGAGATATTGATGTATATTTGGGTATCACCTGCGTACATATGGTAAGAGATGTTGGCGGTGCGAAGAACTTCGGTAAGTGGCTCTAAGTAAAGATTAAAGAGGGTGGGGGACAGGGTTGAGCCTTGGGGGACTCCAACCTTGACCGGGGCGGGAGCCAATAGGTTGCTGTTGATGAGGAATCTCTGAGAACGGTTATGGAGGAAGGACCGGAACCATTCTAGGACCACACCATCCAGGCCTATTCTGAGTTTAAGGCGTTCAAGTAGTTTGTCATGGTTGACCGTATGGAAGGCGAAGGATAGATCTAAGAGTATTAGAAGGCAGGTTTTGCCTTAGTCTAGGGCTTGGAGGGCATCGTCAACAATGTGGAGCATAGTGGTTTCAGTTCTGTGTCCCGGTCTGAATCCAGATTGGAAGTCATCGAGTAGGTGGAAGTTGTTGATGTGGTGGCTTAGTTGCTGTTGTACACATTTCTCCAATACTTTGGCTAATAGTGGGATATTGTCGATAGGTCTGAAAATGTCAGGAGAGGCTGGATCCAGTGAAGGATTTTTAAGATAGGGAGGACCTGGCGGCTTTCAAGGGGTCCAGAATCGAACGCTGCTAGAGGGAAGCATTGATCATTCCAGTCCAGTAAGGAACGATGGATTGGGAGGCCGCAGCAAGGCAGTTGGAAGGTAGCGGGTCATTTGAAATGGTTGTTTGGGTTTAAGGAGGAGAGGATTTTGGAGATGGAGTCTTCATCATAGTATTCAAAGTCAGTCCAGCGGGCTTGGTTTTTAGGAGAGGCCATAGGGAGTGGTGCAGAAGAGGGGGGCAGGTCCAGGAAGGGTTGAGAGTAAGTGGCAGCATTTAGTTCAATTCCTAATGTCGAGAAAGAGGAGAATTCTTCTGACAATATTTGGGATTTGGGGGATTCTTTTGGGTGTTTTGAACAGTTTATTAGATTGGTGTTTGACCAGGTCAAATAGCTTACGAGGGCTATTCTTGGCGTTCTCACAATTCCGATCAGAAATATTATTTTTTGAGTTGAGGATGTGTTTGTTGTTGGAGTTTCTCGCCTGGCGGAGCAGTTTTAGATGTGTAGCAGAAGGGTGTTGTCTCCAGTTTCTTTCGGATTGCCGTAGGGCTCGACTTTCTGTGTTGAGGTGACCAGTGAACCAGGGGTTTCTGTCTTTGATTTGAGTTCTTTTTAGTTTTAGAGGGGCAAGGTCGTCCAGAATGTTTGCTATAGATGACGAGTAATGACCATTCAGGTCGCTGACAGTGGTCAAATGGGAGGGGGGAGGAGGTCAGTTTTGCAGCAAGCCTCCAGTTTTGTAAGGTCGAGGTTCTTAGTGTCTCTGGTTCAGCGTTTAGGAATCACCATTTGCTGTGTCTTTGATTTGTGTGTCCCAGGTAAGATGAAGGACAGGGAGTGGTGGTCGGACCAGTCACAAGGGTCTATGGAGATAAGCTTGACTGAGGATTCCTTGGAGATGATCCAGTCAAGGATGGCCCCTTTTGAGTGGGTAAGTAGAGAGCAGGCTTGAGTCAGGGCTTGGTCGGTTAAGAGGTCTTTAATTGCATTGACATAGGGATCTTTAGTGTCATTCAAGTGCAGGTTGAAATCACCTAGGAAGATCTCTTTGGCATTGGAGCAGAACTTAGTTGTGATGATTTCAAGGAGGTGATCGGTGAAAGAGTCGTTGGAGCCTGGAGGGTGGTAAAAAATGTGCAAGTTACAGAGATGTGCTGAGTTGCTGCAAATGGAGAGTGGGAGGTATTCACAGGAGTCATTGGTATCCGCCAAGATTTCCGTGCCAAGAAGGGAGTAACGGTAGATGCTGGCAATGCCTCCTCTTTTTCTGTTGGAGTGTCTGTCGAGCCTGGCGATATTGTAGTTGGGAGGGACTAATAAGTCCAGGCAAGGGGAGGAGTATTCATTGGGCCACGATTCTTTAAGTGTCGCTAGGTCTAAATTTTTGTTCAGGATGAGGTCAGCAATATCAGCTGCAGGCTTGACTGCTGAGCGGCAATTGATTAAGAGACCAGATAGAGAGGGGTCTGGGGGATCGTCGGGGGTCTGGACGGTCAGGATTACAGGTGCGAGGTTGCTTTTCATCACACTTCTGTGGTGGAGGGTAGGAGGGCTGTTGGGGTTGATGGTGACCGTGCTGCTGGGGTGTCCGGGTTCCGTGTCTAATGGGCACGGGAGGGCTGGGGCAGGATTGTGGTCTTGGAGGATGTCTAGGATTTCGTTTTCCATGAGGTCTAGAGGGTTAGATGAGGCGGTAGTAGAGTTGTAGGAGAGTGCAAGAGCGCAGGATTCCTCCTCTGAGAGGTGACAGGGTTGTTTGCGAGGGCGAAGATGTCTCAGGGGTAGCAGGAGTGACTGTTTGGGTGGTTCAAAGAGCAGAGGGGGGATGTAAGAGGTGACTTGAGGTTGGCAAGAGAGAGCTCGGCAAGGTGAAGGAGGTTCATAAGGGCCCGAATGGATCTATGAATGCTCTGAGTGAGTTTAGTTACTCTGGAGTGCAGAGTTTCTAGATCACTATAAGCAGGGGGTGCAAGAGTACCAGGAGGCAAAGATTCGGGCAAAGGTTCAGGAGCCGTCCCAGGGGCAAGGAGGGCAGAGGGGAATTGTATGTTAAATTTAGTAGACTCCAGGGTCTTTAGTGGCGTACATGGCATGCGATTTTGGTGGCTGACTGGTGGGGGGAGGACAGAGGACTGGAAGAGGCTCTGTTAGATGTGCCGGTGGGCGAGTTATTGAAGTGAGGGTGAACATTGTTGAGAGCCAAACGAGGAATAGTTTGAGTTAAGTCATCAGTCTCCCTGTTGGTGTGGGGTGCTGGGAGGGAGGGGATCAAGGGTATAGGTGATTGTACGTATTCGGGGTCGGTAGACATGCTGGGGGGATAGGAGGAACTGGAGTGGGAATCCTTGGGAGGGGGTTAACCGGGTGGCTGGGCATAATAGGTTGGCCGGACGGTGGGTCATTGGCGATAGGAGGAGCTGCAGTGGGCGCCCTTCGGGTGGGGATAAGCAGGTGGCTGGGCATAGTAGGCTGGTTGGACGGTGGGTCAGTGGTGCAGGTGTTAGTTATCCTATTAGTGTCTTGAACATGGTTTCTGAGGAGGATGAAAAGATCTACGAATTTACTCAGATTATTGGTTGAGGCCTGAATCAGAACAATGCCATTTTTGTAGAGGGTGATGGTGAGGTCTGCTCGTAGGGTAGAGGAGGAGCGATTAAGAGTTTGGTGCCGTAGGGAATGTTACTGATTGAACGAACGTTAAGGAGGTGCATTAAAGAATTGCGCCAGGCGGCGGTTCTTCTAGAATAGAAAATGAGGTAATTTATGCAGGTGCCACTGTCCGCGTTGAAGCGCAGGTCGGATATCAGTGTTCCAGGGTGTCTTTTTAGGGTGGCATGTTTGAAGGATATAGCAGCGGTTTTGGAGTTTGAGGGGGGGGGGGTAGACCAGAGTGTAGGAGTTTTCCCCACCCATGTCAGGTCAGGATGCAGCATGATCGTTAGGGAAAGGCATTGGTGTGAGTAGTAGGATAAAGTCTGGTCTTTAAGGGAGGTCTACTGATGAGTGTAGATGAGTCCTGAGAAGCCTTAGTGTAGTAGGGATCTGATTAAGTAGTGATCTACACTTTTAGAGGTAGGTGAGACTTCAGGGAAACAAAGAGAAAAAAAAAAGTTTGAGGTAGCGCCATCTTAAGGTCAGTCACCTTAAGGAGAAGTTAGGTTGACTGGAATCATCTCCATCTTAGAGTCAGGCAATGCTCCGGCATGTAGTGTGCAGGTAAAATTGAACAGGAAAATCTCACAGGCCAGCACACATTCGAGGGCAGAAAATCATTTGATTCATATTTTATATGTGGCGCTTGTGTTTCTGCACCATTGAAGGTATGGGTTTCAGGAGCGTTGGGAAGTTTGACGTGCATTTTGGAGCACCATGGGAGTTTGGCCCGGGACCATGAGTGGGTGGAAGTGCCTCTAGACGACCACGACGTACCTTGCACACAACAAGCAGCACCCAAGGCGAGTCCTCTCCTGCAATCAGCGGCAACAAAGGCAGGCGTAGCAACAGGCAAGCGGACGCCAGGTCGGCGTTGTGGCAGGCCGTATTCTTTGGGAGAGGCAATGCTCAGCGCCCCCACCACGGTGGCAAATCAACGCTACAGGCTTCCGCGTTGGGTTGATCGAGGAAGGAGGGAGGCGGCAGAATCATGCAGCAGCAGAAAAACACAGGGGATCGCCAGCACCGGCGCGAACAGCCGCAGGCAGGCGCAGGACCCGGAGCGAGAGCCACTCTTGGTTGCTCACAGGTCGACCCCGGGCAGGCTTTCCTGATTTACAACCAGGGTTGCAGTAATCCCCAAGTTTAAGCGATTTGAAACATAGATACACAACCCCCCATTGCTCTCCCATGGGTTGATACTACCGCAGGCGTATGAAATGTTTTGAAGCCATTAATGTGGATGGGATCTATCGTTCAGTTCTCTTGTAGACAAAATACATCAAAACCCATAACAAACTCTGTGCACAGTGGGTTCACAATCTTCGTCTTTAGGCCTGCAATGTTCCAAAACATGAAATGACAGGAGATATCCTTCTAAATTCCAGTAGTAACCCGGGTACTATTTCCAAGGGGAGAGACAATGGAGACCACAGGAAGGATAACTCAGATATCAGCTGGGATCTGGACAGGGGAGCAACCGGAGTCAGAATGTTGCTCCTAATCTCAACTCCTACAGTCTCTATCAGAAAATAATTGCTGTACCCCTGGTAACCTGTTGGGCTAGAGTCTAATGCTAATGGGGCGCTATCTGAAACGTTAACATGGCCCTTCACCTATACTCCTGGGGCTAGAGTGCCTGCATTTATAAGTGCCCTCCCACTTAACACATCCTCATTAAGGGAGTGATGGGGCGTCAATCCACCTGATCTAGGCAAGAGAAAAGGACAAAACGGTTATGGACTGGGGCGTTTTACATAGGTGGAGGATACAGTGGGTATGCCTCGTTATAAAGATTTAGACGATTCAGGCGAGGCAATTGATAGAAAAATCCTAGGGGGATCACATTAATCTCACAATTTGAGATGGAGTGGGTTCCTTCCATGATCAGGATATTATGTACCAGTTGTGGGGATTTGAAGGTCAGAATCACGCTGTCCCCATGTAATGACTTCTGCTCTTTCCCTAGCCAACTGACACGTCTGACCATTTTAAAATTTGAAAAGAGGCTATCTAAAGAGCCAATTTTTGAGCCCAGCCAAGATAATGATTTGTTCCTAAGTGACTCCCAGGATTCTACTACCCCCACCGTTAGTACTGGAACATTCGCTAAAATGACAGTGTATGGAGTCACGGTCGGGGGTAGGTCCAGTACTATCGTGGACAGGTCAATTACATGATTACAGATGGGGACTTATGTAGAAGGATTAGAGGTTTTAAAGATTCCTGAATGAGTTAAAGATTGATGGCCTGTGAACCAATAATTCTTGGTTCCGGGGGATTTAGGGAGTCCTTAGCTACAATAGTTTGGATGGGCTTAGGGAAACCACCTAAATGATCAGCAGGAGGTAATGATGGATTAGTGGACTGGTTTATGCGATCCTTTCCCAAGTTTCGCCCTGATACTGCCGGTTGGTTACTAGGAGTAGTCGCCCCACTCTGTGTCTGATAATTGGCGCTACCATCAGTATGATCGCTTCTGCAATGCGCTGCATTATTTGCTACAGGATTAATGGGCTGTAGAGAATCGGGGAGTTCCGTTAAGAGCTCTTCTAAGGGTCCTATTCTACTAGATAAATTAGTTAAAGATTCTCTCAGATAGAGATCTAGTGAATCAAACTTGCTGTTTAGTAGCGCCAAATCACTGGGGTGCTTAGATCTGGGACCATCAGTTGTATTTTCCTTGCAGCCTTGTTTCAGGACCGACAGAGGCTTGTCCTTAATTGCGGTTTTTCTCAGCGTTATACATGTGTCACGTTTCGTCAGGGTAGCCATTCCTGTATGCATGATGAAGGGCTACTGCTCCGTATCTGTGGCGAAAACAGGCATTTCCGACTACAGATACGGAGGAGTTAGCAGTGTAGCTGCACTCTGGATGCTGCTGGGGAATCCAAGCACTTCCGGGGGAAAACACTTAAGACCCATGGTTTCCGCCCGATCTGCGCCTCGGAGCCCAGGAGCAGGTATTCTTGCCGTCCTTTCCTTTGTTCCTTGCCTGGTGATACTTCGGTGTATATCGCGCTGTTGTGCGTTCTTGCTCTTACATCAGACCCACGAAGCCTCTACGGCCGCCGGCTCTCCTTGCACGCCGCGGTGACAATCTGGCTCCCTGTCTAATTCCTACCGCAAAGCTCTGGAGCGCATTTGTTTGTTTATGTTTTCCTTTCCGCATTAAGGAGCCTTTGATGATTTTTCCACGCCGTGCTACATGCGCATTTGATGATTTTGCCACGCAGCGCTACATGCGCATTTGATGATTTTGCCACGCTGCGCTACATGCGCATTTGATGATTTTTCCACTCCACGCTAGGAGCGCCTTGTTTATTTCTTGCCACATCGCGCTGGGAGCGCATTTGTTTTGCTTGAGTTGCCTTTACCACGCTGAAGGCGCAATTACTAATTGGCTACACCGTGCTGATTTTTCCCTACCTTATGCAGGAGCGCTGATATCCTGTTTATACCTGATGACTTCCTTTACAGGTACAAGAACATTCATTGCATGTGCATAGAAGTAGAGACAAGGGAGGGGGTTAGGCTGTGTGTCTGTGTTTATGCTAATAGGGGTTAATATTTCTCCTATACAGTTGCTGGTACACACGGCGGGTCCCCAAACAGAGGGAGATTCCTTACCACGCTATCAAGGACATTTCAGCATTCTCTGGCTTCCTTCCCTGTGCCCATCACCATCCTAACCTGTGTATAGCCTGTTTGGGGTAAGGTGGGTCCGGTGGTGGTGGCTCATGTCGTCCCTGCAAGATCACTTCACAGGTCACAAGTAAGATCTGTGGGGTCCGTGACAACATGGAGTCGGTCTGTTCTCAGTTACCTCGGCCTCTGGATACCTGGGGAGGGTATTAGTTGTGTTTCTTAAACATTTAGTTGGGGGCTGAGAATCACTATCTAAGTCGCTGACGGATATATGGTCTGAGAGATTCAAGGCACTACCGTTAATAATTACGCCACTAATCGAGGATTTAATACTGGCCGATGTAAGGGCTCCCTGTCTAATTCCTACCGCAAAGCTCTGGAGCGCATTTGTTTGTTTATGTTTTCCTTTCCGTATTAAGGAGCCTTTGATGATTTTTCCACGCCGTGCTACATGCGCATTTGATGATTTTGCCACGCAGCGCTACATGCGCATTTGATGATTTTGCCACGCTGCGCTACATGCGCATTTGATGATTTTTCCACTCCGCGCTAGGAGCGCCTTGTTTATTTCTTGCCACATCGCGCTGGGAGCGCATTTGTTTTGTTTGAGTTGCCTTTACCACGCTGAAGGCGCAATTACTAATTGGCTACACCGTGCTGATTTTTCCCTACCTGATGCAGGAGCGCTGATATCCTGTTTATACCTGATGACTTCCTTTACAGGTACAAGAACATTCATTGCATGTGCATAGAAGTAGAGACAAGGGAGGGGGTTAGGCTGTGTGTCTGTGTTTATGCTAATAGGGGTTAATATTTCTCCTATACAGTTGCTGGTACACACGGCGGGTCCCCAAACAGAGGGAGGTTCCTTACCACGCTATCAAGGACATTTCAGCATTCTCTGGCTTCCTTCCCTGTGCCCATCACCATCCTAACCTGTGTATAGCCTGTTTGGGGTAAGGTGGGTCCGGTGGTGGTGGCTCATGTCGTCCCTGCAAGATCACTTCACAGGTCACAAGTAAGATCTGTGGGGTCCGTGACAACATGGAGTCGGTCTGTTCTCAGTTACCTCGGCCTCTGGATACCTGGGGAGGGTATTAGTTGTGTTTCTTAAACATTTAGTTGGGGGCTGAGAATCACTATCTAAGTCGCTGACGGATATATGGTCTGAGAGATTCAAGGCACTACCGTTAATAATTACGCCACTAATCGAGGATTTAATACTGGCCGATGTAAGGGCGAGAGTTCCAAGGTCCTCGTTACCTGTGAAAGGACCAAAGACCGAGCCAGATCTTTCAGTGTTAATGGCCTCCTCCATCGAAGTGATCTGTTGCTCTATCGCTCCCATTGTCCCAGTATGGTAATTTAAAAGGGACTGACGGCCCCCTCCTCACCTCATGGGACTTTTTAGGACCACTCAAGATTTTCCTTTTCCCCATCTCTGTGCTACAACCCAGGATAGGCTCAACCTTTAATAAAAGAAAGAGACAAAAAGACTGTACAAGTTTACGGGCTCACCTAGATCGTAGAATAGCGTTCTAGGTAATTTAATCAGGAAGGTCCACTTGAAGAGATTCCTCAGGCCTACCACAGTGAGGCAAAGGGCCATGGACCAGTCCAGCGTCCACCGGCCTATGACAGGCTAAGATAGGCCCGTCTTGGCCAGGGCTGAGCCAGGGCATGCCACGCACCTGTCCCGTGCTGCCGGAACTGCTCTGATGATTTATGGGTGCTGCTCACCTCCAGGGACTCCCGTCAAAGTGCTGTGTGCTTCGCTGCTCAATCCAGCAGGGCTCCAGACAATGTTGCATTCTCCTCACATTGCAGAGAGGTCTCCCGTGCTGCGGGACCTACTCTGATGATTTATAGCTGCTGCCCACCTCCAGGGACTCCCGACAAAGTGCTGTGTGCTTTGCTGCTCAACCTGGCAGGGCTCCAGTCAATTTTGAAGTCTCTTCGCGTTGCAGAGAGGTCTCCCCTTTTTCTACTCAATGCAGTGAAGTTCTGGGCTCATGAGGGGGTCCTCAGAGAGGCTCACGGAGGGAGGGTGGGCCATGTGCCCCCTACCCTTTAATTTAATGTCAGCACTGGGTGATGGTATCTCTGAGGCCACCTAGAGGCATGCCCTTTCCCATATATATAAAAATGCCCCACCCACCATACCCTGGCCCACCCCAATGCACATAAAAAATATATATGTTTTTGCCCCAAGGCCTTTTTGGGTCCCCCACCATGCCTAGTGGGCTTAGTATCTTCTCCCCCATATATATGTTTATGTGTTTTTTTAGTACTCTGTGTCCAGAGTCCTAAGATAGCTACAGCCACATAGTTGTTGACGTGATGGCAGCCAATAAGATCTCATCTTGAGATCTGTTGGCTCTGCAGATCCACTGCAGTGTGAAATCTACAACGTTTTTAAGGCTTAATTTCTCAAAAACTACTGAACGGATTTATACTGAATTGCAGAAGGCACACTTTTTGGAACAAGATCTGGGTTCCTGCCACATTTGGTTTAAATTCTTTTAACTGCTTGGGCTGTAGGTGTGCCTACTCTTCGTATGGAAAAATGAGTAGAGAAAATATGTCATTTTTTGGGGCTCCCACTTTACAGATCACTCTGAAACATTCAAGAAAGGAGCTGAGGTGGAAGAACTTCTTTTGAAGGTTTCCTGTCTTATGGTAACTATAACTCGTGCCCCCACCATTCACAGTTTTCTTATCAATAATTGAATTGCATATGTTGCAGTGATATCATCAATGATTGCTTAGAAGATGACTTGAGTGATATAATTTGTGGGATAATTAGCAGTGCATGCCAATGGGGTACATTATAATTGCCGTAAGGCACACGTTATAGTTACTTGAGTTAACCATAACTATAACTGGTGAATTTCTGTGGTTTTTAGAGTTTCAAATGTTACATTGTTCCTGAACAGTTCACCTTACTATATGGTTACTTTAGCCTTTGGTTTTGTCAGTTAATTTCTAGTTCTTTTTTAATGTAAATTAATATTTGATTACCATATGTAAATCCAACACCCTGCGGCATATGGCCAAAGTCTATGCATTGAAGGAAAGTAGGTTCCAAGGAATGGCCTGTGGCAGGTCCATGCAAACCAACACCCCTGCATGCTACCAACCCCATGTTGTGCACAGCCTTCTGCTGTACATGGTGAGGGTTGTCAACAAGGCCTGCCCTGCAGCCTACCCTCTAGCCAACCTTCCAAAGGCAGCCAATCCCATGCTGCGTAGGGCCTTCAGTCTTGCACAGTGTGGGCTACAGCCAGGTCTTGGGGTCAACCCCTCACATGCAGCCAACCCCACCCTGAGCACAGCCTTTGGGCCTTGTGCCTGTAGCCAATCCCCCACATGCAGCCAACCTTTGACAGCTTGGGGCATGTGGCCCATCCAGAGCCCAACAGACCAAGCCAGCTCCCTGCATGTTGCAGGAGCCAGCATTTATGCTGCTCTTCCTGGGCACGAGCAATCTGTATGATCTGTTTCCCAACCCACATCAGTGCAGGCAGGAAAACAGATCACAAGTCTTCTACGAGCCAACAGTAGCATTTGTAAAACTCCCGCCCAATGGGAGCAGATTTTGTGTTTGCAACCGTTGGTGGGAGTTTTAAAAATGATCCTGTGAGACAGGAGCATGCACATTTCCCTGCTCACACCGGTGCAGGCCGCAAAACTGCTGTGTCTAGGGAGTGGACTCCCAGGGGCACAGAAAGTGAGCTGGGGATGGTGTGTCTGGGGCAATTACAAGTTGTGGCATTAGGGAAGAAATGGGAACCCACATACCTTTTAAGGGCTTGGGAAGGGGTCTGTATGTCTTCCCCTCCCCAAATGTTTTTAATCAGACCCCAGGGGATGGGGACTTCGGGGCCAAATGTGGCTCGAGAGGGGTAATCCCCTCCCCAAATTATTTAAATCAGGCCCTGGGATATGGGTCCAAGAGTCTCGAAATGAATCGGGGAGTGGGACCACTCATTCACCTCACCTTAAAAATAATCTCAGACCCCAGGAGAAGGGGGCCCAGGGACAAAAATTGCCTAGGGAAGGTGTTTCTCCCTAAAAATAAAACATGCATTACCCCTCTGGACCCTGACCCACCACAGGGGTTTGAAAAAGTTGTGCGAGAGCCTGTGCTTTTTTCATTTTTATTATTTTGCTGCGGATTTGCAGCAAAATTGAAAAAAGAAAGTGTTTTGCCAGAGGACTAGGGGGTCTTTGTATCCCCCACCCTGCTCCCGTATGTCTCTATTTTATAAGTTTTAGTCTCGGAACTGAGTCCTGAGTCCTAAGATGCCTCCAACCACTTCCTGGTGGAGGTGTCGGCAGCCAATCAGATCTCATTTTGAGATCTATTGGCACAGCAGTTCCCCATGGCGGGATATATATAATTTTTTAACCTTAATTTCCCCCATACTACTGGATGGATTTACACAAAAAGGAAACCTTATGGACCACGGTCTAGCTTTCTGCCAAGTTTAATATAAATCTGTTCAGCAGTTTGGGCTGTAGCAGTGTCTGCAGTTCTTATAATAAAAAATGAATGGTGAAAACAAGTTTGAACCTTCCCTGCTTGATGGATCACCCCAAAACTAATAAAAAAGTAGCACTTCAAAGATCTATGGAGAATCATCAAATAGGGCCAAACATATTAGCAACACAAAAAATTCAATTTAAATGGAAACAAGGTCCTTCTATACTAAGAAAAGATATTCAGTAGCTACAGTTATCTAAAGTAAGTATAACTTGTGCCCTAAGGTAACTATAACTTGTGCTCCCGCATCAAAATTTTCACTGCAAAATTTCCCCTTGGCAGACTGCAAAAAAATCTCGACATAGTCTTAGCATACTGCAATTACCAAAATTTGTAGACTGTGGAGGGCGTATAAAGTCACTTCAAGCCGCAAATCCAAAGATGGCTTACCTGTGAACAAGGTTGTTAATTATCTGAAAGCAATAGATTGAAGATTTAAAGAAAGCTGACACTTGACTGTTTACTGATTAAAGCGCCTGGCATTTTTTAAATCTGGTGTGCGGCGCTCTTCTCTTCCAAGGATTAAGAAGGTTGTTTTGGCATTTATATGGGGTGTTCCGCTCCCATGCGCCGAGGTCGCCCTGTTGAGGTCGGAGCTTCCTGTGGCTAAAGTGTGATGGATGTAACATTGAAGATAGCCTGATCCGCCTGCATTTCCCCAAATTGAATATGGTATGGAAATGCCCAACCTGTTATCTGGACATGATTGCGTGGCAAGGAATATAAAAGGGACACTAGTTCTTTTTTACAAAGTATTTCAAGATATCCAGGCACTCCCGCAAATGGACATGTCAGTTCAAGCATGGCTATATCATGAGCTGCCACTCTTTCACAAGGATGATGTCATCAGTGATGTCATCAGTGATGTCATTTGAGATGTCATCAGTGATGTCATGAGTGATGTCATTGACCAGGCCATGAGTGATGTAATATGTGACATCATCAGCAGTGCATTGGGGGCGCGTGAGTTATAGTTAGCTGAACTAACTCAATTCAATTCAAAAATCTTTATTTCGATCATGAAAGATCATAAAAGATATACAAATTATTTGGTCATTAAAAAAGTTAAAAAAAACATTATACGAATATGCTATTTTTAGAATACACTTCTTAAAGGAATGGTTATACAGATACTATATGTAATACAGTTTTTGAAAGAACGCAACTGGGCCGAATGCAAGGGGGGTAAGAAAGATCTTTCACACGGTTATAGTGTCCTCAATTATTCGTGCACGCACCCGCCACATTGCAGTCAGGAATTTTGCCATTGCAAACACTGTTGACACAGATAGATCTGTCTTTAGGGCTCTATAAGCCGGGGCGTATGTTCTGAAGCCCAGGTTTTTTAAATGAGGGACCAGCCAGTGACTCCTAATTCTAGTATAGGCTCTGCAAAACCAAACCACATGCAAGTCGCTCTCCAGTTTATATACGCAGGCCGGACACGCCCCTGTCTCCAATCGACCAGACCAAGACTTTGTGAAGGACCTTAGCGGGGAGAGACCCGTACCTCCATTGCAGGAAGATCTTCCGTGTGAACGCCGGTGTCATACCATCTAATACACATTCATTGCTGTATGAGTCTTTTATTTTAATAAAGAGGTCGGTTAGAGACCCTTCCCGGGTGGTGTCCAGTGGTTTTTGAAGCATAAAGTTATAGAATAGATTGGAAAGTGCTTTTCTGGAGATCCTTACGAACGCACTTTCCGGGTCTGTCCATAGCTCTGACACTCCGAGAGTCGTGCACATACTCCTGATGTACTTTAGCCAAGGGATTTTAGTGGCGTTAGGTAACTTAAGAAATTCCTGCAGCTCATTTCTGTAATTGGCAAGGTCCTGGCTACTCCACAGGCGACGCCAGTAGGTCAGGGGTTTGAGGCCCAGTTCTTCAGTGATGGGTCGCAGTGCCAGGTCCAGTCTTAGTGGGAGGAGTGGGGTGCTTGGGGGGAGGGCAACCAGTTGTCTGATGAATTTGTTTTGTATAACCTGGATGGTGTGTGGCAAGGTATGTCCCCAGAGCTCACTCCCATAGATAATTCCCCCCGAGCTTGAGCTTTGTAAATATGGATAGCAGGTGCCAACGGGCGAAGTGGGGATTTCCTAGCAATTCTTGTGATGCCTCCCGCCCTCTGAGCTAGTTTTGTGCTCGCTTTTGTTATGTGGGCCGACCATGTTAGGTTCTGGTTTAGGGTTATTCCAAGATATTCTATTGTGTAGACCTTTCCAGAGATGTTGTGCCGAGGCGGGGATTTGGGCAATTTTTGGGCTTGGGGTTAAGTATCATAAATTTTGTTTTTGAAGGGTTGATTTCAAGCCCCCTTTCGTTGCAGAAGCCCAAGAAGCCATCCAAGACCCTCTGTAACCCCATTGGCGATTTGGACAGCAGCAGGGTGTCGTCCGCAAACATAATTGTGGGCACCCTGCTGCCGTTCAATTTTGGTGCATCAATATTGGGAATCCTACTCAGATGCTCTATCACCCCGTTCACAAAGAGGCAAAACAGGGTCGGGGCTAGTACGCAACCCTGCCGTACCCCTCTGCGAACGGGAAACCTGTTGGTCAACCTGCCACCTTTCCCACATCTAACTCGGGCATAATTATCTTTGTGCAGTCTAATTAGGATTTGAAGGATGTCTCCCGGGATGTCCAACTCGGCCAGTACCTCCCACAGTTTGGCCCTTGGGACCAGATCGAAGGCGGCACAAAGGTCCACAAAGACCGCATAAAGAGTACCGCCCTCGATCAATGCTGTCTTCCAGTAAATGATGTTTAATCGGAGTATTTGGTCGACTGTGGAGACTCCTTTTCTGAATCCCGCCTGCAATGGACTAAGGGTATCAGTCTCCTCCAACCAGGTTTGTAGCCTGTTGAGTATTAGCCTGCCAAATAGCTTCTGCGAGACGTCAATGAGGCTTATTGGGCGATAGTTGGCTGGAAGCAGGGGAGATCCCTTTTTGAAACCGGGACCACCTCCGCCCCAAGCCAAGTATCAGGTAATTCCATCCCCTCAAGGACTGCATTGAACATCAGCAGAAGATAAGGTGCCCAAATTCCTGGTTCCTGTTTGAATAAATCCCCCAGCACCCCATCCAGGCCAGGTGCCTTTCCACAGGATAACCCTGCTATCGCCATCCTCACCTCTTTTTCGGTAATAGGGTCCGGTGCCTGATTGTTTTGCGTGATGTAAAGTGGAGATTCCAGCCCTCCAGCCTCCGGGGAGTATAAAGACTGGTAGTGATTTTGCCAGACACTCGGGGCAATGTTTGGTTCAATTGCCGAGGGAAGGTCTTCAGAACCATGATTGACTACGCGCCAAAATTTGCGGGAATCCCTCGTTGCTAATAGCTCCGAAAGGTTCTCCCAATGTTGGAGATCCCACTCTATCTTGGCATTTGCCACAAGTGTCTTGTACACCCGCCTTCTAGTTTGGATCTCCTCCCTCGATCCTCCAGCTTTAATGGTAAGTAGAAGGTCACGTTTGGCGTTTCGACATGAGGTATTGAACCAGATATCTTTATGTGGTCCCCGGGTCCTGGAAGGTCCGCTACTGAAGAGGTCCATCTCCAGAGTTTTAATTAATTGTTCATGTAAGCGCAGGAGATGCTCCCTATTTTCCTGCGTGCTCACTGGGACCCACGAGGCGAATGCCTCTGCTAAAATTGGTGTAATCCTAGCGTAGAGGATGGCTAACTTATCTTCTCTAGTGGACAACTTTTCCCATCTTATCCTCCTTCTGTTGTTTTCTAGAAGGTATCCTTCCCTGAGCTTTTGTTCGTTCGGTGCCCTATCCTCAATACAGGGGATGGTGTATTCCAGTTCCAAGGCATTGTGGTCACTGTCTTCTCTGGGTGTTACTCTGAAATCTATCACTCTTTTCCAAGTGGATAATTGTACCAGGAGGTAGTCTAATCTTGATTCTCTCCCAATTTTATTGTATGTACATTTACACGGGATATCAGATTTGGCACGGCCGTTGCAAGCCCTGAGGCCATGAGTAAAGGTGAGCATATTTATCTGCACGGTTAATGGTGTCCATGCTCTCGGAGGGGGGGCCTCTGTCGGGGGAAGCTGCCAACTTGAATCCTCCTCTAGGGAGGGTCCATCAAGTAGGCCCGGTAATGGCTCAAAATGCGAGTTGAAATCCCCCCCACTAGATATGATGTGCCCTCCGGAATGGCCTCCAGGAGAGAGGACAGTTCTTCAATGGTTTTTGAGGTGCTGGATATGGGGAGCGGTCTGGAATAGACATTTATTATAAGTAGTTTAAATGATCTAGGCCATTCAAGGAGGACAGCCAGTATGTCTTCTGAATCCACACTTTGGCGTGTAGCTAGGCAACCCAGATGCGATGCCACCCAGATTGCCAGACTTCCCGATGGGCAGCCTCTCCCTCCCCATTTTGCCGGTATTGAAAATATCTCGAAACCCCGGGAGGTATACTCCTCCCTTGCCCAAGTCTCTTGGAAGAGGCAGACACTTTTAGAGTCGATTAAGTCGACCCATGATTGGGAATCTATTTTATTGGCCATTCCAGCGACGTTCCATGACAGCAGCTTTAGTGTATGAGGAACATGCTGGCTGTTTCCCCTTGTGCCTGAGTTTGCCATTAACTTGGTATGGTATATTATATATATATTTATATTTAGTTTCTTATATCGCGCCAGAATCGACCCCACCGGGGTATCTCAGCGGTTTGCACGCCAGGTTGGTAAAGAATGTACCTCTGTAGATGAGCTAGGGTCTCAGTAGATGAACTAAGGCCAATTATTCTTCCAGGAACAGGTTTGTTTTAAGCATTTTCCTGAAGGATAGATGGTTGGTGTTTTGTCTGAGACTAAAGGGCAAGTTATTCCACAGGGTCGGCCCCACAAGGGAGAGGGCGCGGCCACCTTGTCTGGTCTTCTTAATGAGTGAGGATTTTTATTTTATAAATGACTTTAGGGCCAAAGAGCAGGTGTCAAATGTTATTATCAAGGCTACATCCAATACTCCGAATAGTGTTGAAATAATGGACTGTACTACAACCAAAACTAGTCCAGCCAATACAAAAATGACACACACCATTGACCAACCACCATCGGCTTTGTTAGCCTTAGATACTGTGCCAAGTGGGGGTGTTACCCCTCAGATCACCACACAAGGAAATTCCCTAACAAGCCATAACAGCTTGCACAACCGCACTACAACCAACACCGCCAGACTGCACCTTCCCCCTCAAGCAGCCCCGTATGTAGCAGTTATATGCGGAGTCCCACCACTGCTTGACAAGGAGAGAGAGTCTATTACAGATCTCTTAGATAAATCTAAAGGTTGGTGCAAGCAATATTCAAGCGGCGATTTAGATATTACTCCTTACATTATCATGGCCAGAAGGGTGGGGTGGGTTGGACATGGTAACAAGTGTATTAAAGGAGATTGTATTGTTCTCAACTTTTCGGACAAAGGAGTGGCTGATAAACTATTCTGGGATGGTTCACCCACAATTGACGATGACATCAGACCATTACCTCTGGGCTATTTTTATCCACCGAGGGGGGCCAAGAAAACCATCTTGTCCAAACATAAGTCATCTGGGGGTAGACATAGCCCAACCCTAGGACCCTGCGACTTTGCAATGCAACCTAAGGCTAAACCTTTAGCATCTATTAACCAGCTGGCCACCCGATTCACCGTAAAGAATTTACAACTGACTAACGCACATAGAGAAAGTGTCCCCTTGTCTAACCGTTTCTCGCCTTTGTTAACAACGGAAGACTCGGTTTGACTAGAGAAGCCAAATGTCACCAATCAGACATATGGTGAGTTTAATGGGAAGACTTGTAAGATCCTCAGCTGGAACATTGCAGGATTAAGATCGAAGGCTGATGATGAAAACTGGCTAAGTTTTATCTCATCTTTTGATATCATCTCCTTACAAGAAACATGGGACATTGATAACAAATTTGAGATTGATGGATTTATGCATTTTAATATCTTAGCTACACCGAGCACCTCAGGTAGAGCAAAAGGTGGCCTATCCACTTTCATTTCACTTAATTTGAAAGGGAATGCCAAACAGTTATTGTCTTGCTCCCCGCATTTCTTGGTTGTAGAGTTAACAATGTCAAACTCACTTATTATTCTGTTGATTAACTTTTATAATTCTCCTGAATTTGTTCATAACAACCAAATTTTGATGCTACTCGATGAATTTCTGGAAAACTATAAATTAAGCAAACACTGTTATGAGATTATATTGTCAGGAGATTTTAATATTCATCCCTGTAGTATGAATTGTAAGCTTATTGATGAGGATGGCCCACCCAATGCTCTCCCAGTACACTTTGAACATACAAAAGGAGGGGAGGGCCTGGAGAATCTTTTGGCCACTCATAACTTATATGAGTCTAGTTGCTGCCCGCTAGGGCCAAGACCTTCGACATACAAAGGGAATGACACAGGTTCAATTATAAATTTATTTTCATTTCATCCTTTATTCTGAATTATATCTTAAGTTATAGAGTCGTGGACTCTATTTTTAGCGATCACAACCCTGTGGCATTAGAGGTATCGCAAGTAGGATTTATTGATTTTAAAGATTCTAACGAACCAGGGGTACAATCGATGAAAAATTTAACATCAACATGTAAAGAGGGGAAAGTTGAAATGGTCTAAAGTGACACCAATTGCTTTCTTACAGGGAGTTTTAACAAAAACCGAAAGGGAAGTCGGTGTTTGCTTAGACCCCCTATCATCCAATAGCAACATCGTACAGGCTTTTGAAACAATATGCCAAAAAATTAACAAGGATTTAACCCTTAAACCAAAAAGGGGGAGACAGATTGTTAAACGTTGGTTTGACTCTAACTGTTCAAGGGCCCACACTAACTTATTATATGCCCTCAAAGAGACACCAAGAAACAAGGCCAAAGTCATCCAACTAAGGAAAGAGTACAAACAGGCCATTTGGAAAAGAAAGAAGGACATCAAAGAGCAGGCCTGGTTGGACCTTCAATCCCCGGAGGTCCTCCGGGATAGTTCAAAATTTTGGGAAGTTATTAATCATTCATACTTCTCGGAAGGAGATAGCCACTCAGTAGAGTGTGTTATCCCTGACGATCAGTGGCTATCCCATTTTGGTAATATTTATAAACAAACTGAATCCAGTCCATCACAGGATAGCCCTGACCACTCTAACACTGACCCAATTGAAGCTTTCACAATAGAAGAGATAGAGGATGCAATAAACAAGACATCTATTAACAAGGCCCCAGGACCTGATGGGGTCCCGGCCGATCTGTACAAAGCAGCACCCACATTCTGGTCAAAGGTTTTGAAAAATGTGTTTAATGCAGTCAGAACAGGTGTGATACCACAGTCTTGGGCTACCTCTATCATAATACCCATTTTTAAAAAAGGCCTCAAGAATGACCCTGCCTGTTACAGGCCTATCTCCCTAATTGACTCTGCTGTTAAAATCTTGGGCAGAGTCATTTTGGGGAGATTAACATCCTGGCTGGAGGGCAGGGGAATTCTTTCGAACGCCCAATATGGCTTCAGGGCCAAAAGAAGCACATTGGATCAATGCTTAAACTTGTATCTGATAACCTCCAAATACACCTTAGTCAAAAAAGGAGTGTTATATATGGCTTTCATGGACCTCTCCTCAGCCTTTGACCTGGTCAACAGGTCGAGGCTGTGGGGGGTCCTTTTGGAGATAGGCATTGATAAATCCTTAGTGGGCTTTTTGGCTGACTTACACCAGGGGCTGGAGGCCACAGTTAGAGTGACCAGGGACGGTAGGTGCACAATTCCCTTCAGCTCCGAGAGAGGAGTGAGGCAGGGATGTATTCTTGCCCCGCTCCTCTTCACCTTGTACATAAACACCCTCGAGCCGGTTCTCTCTGCCTTGGGCGCCGACGTCCCGCGTGCAGGAGACACTAACATTCCAGTTCTCCTGTACGCGGATGACGCGGTCCTCTTGGCGAGAACCGGTGTTGCCCTGAATAAACTCCTGGCCTCCTTTGGGGAATTCATGACCTCACTAGACCTAAAAGTGAGCACACAAAAATCTCACGTCATGATCATGGGAATAAAAGGGATAAAGAGGAGACCAATAACCATGGTCTGTTTAGGAAAGGAGGTTCAGAGGGTTCCCTCTTTTACCTACCTGGGCGTCCTATTTGATGATAAAGGTACGTGGGGTCCCCAACTTAAGGCCAAATCCAACGCACTAAGCAGATCGACAGGAGCCATCCTGAATTTTGCCAGAAAACTGGGTTCAAGACCGACGAGCGCGATCCTCAAAGTATATAATGCCAAGAGCATCGCAATCGCTAATTACGGGGCTTCAATCTGGGGATACATAGAGCCTGTCCCTATTCAAAGGGCAGAAAACAGGTTTTTAAGATCATTGCTTTCTGTTCCCCAGTCTACTCCTACTTTTTCCACTCACTCAGAACTGGGAGTTGGGTATGTTTCTGATGTGATAAAATCTGCCCCGGTTACTACTTGGCTCAAAACCTGGTTAAATGAAGAGATCTCTTTAAATCATAAAATTCTAGAAGATTGTTTAAATTTGGATGGAGTTCTCAAGATCCCCTGGATGTTGTATGTAAAAAATATGTTAGCAAAGGTGGGACGCATCGACCTTTTTTACTCACCTATGAGCATAACCAAAGTGGACGTTAAAACAGTTAAGGATTCACTGATGAACCTTTTTATTTTAGAGCGAGAGGAAACCGAACTTATGAAATTTACAGTGAGAAGGAATTTCAGATTGAAAACCGTCCCAGGCCCAGAACCCTACCTGATACTTGTAAACAACTCTTTCCACCGCTTTCTTTTAATTAGATTTCGGTTGAATTTAATTCATTTTTTATTGGGCTCATACTATAGATGGGAGACCCCGGAAAACAACAAACCTTGCGATTGTGATAACTTCTCACCCCAGGACACCCTACATTTTATTATGTTCTGCGATCACTATGATAAAAACAGAAGGAAATATCTTGTCCCCATCCTTAGAGAGGCCCGCTTCTTACACGTGAAGCCAGCGCTCTTATTCCTGCAACTTTTGCACAATGCACACGTCACCTTTCATGTTGCAAGTTTTTTAGTAGCTGGAGTACGCATCAATAAAAAGCGCAGAAAATGTAATAACGGATTGATTATAAACGAAATTTTTTAAAGGCAACTGTTTTTAAGAATTTAACTCTCACAAGAAAATAGACTTAGCAATGTTTTATATATTTTAAATGTACCTTTTTAACCTTTTTATCCATTTCTTCTGTATATAGGAATTGCTTGCGCTCATGTCACTTTACATTCAGCTGCTATGAACTATGAATCATTATGTATATATTATGTAAGTATTCTCCCTGTGTTATTTAACTTTTCTGTACGTGTAACCTCTGAAATGTATCCTGTGTCTTTTTATGATTTTTTAAAAATCGAATAAAAGTGATTGACTGACTGACTGACTGACTGACTGAGTGAGGATTTTAATAACAGTTGATTGTTTGATCGAAGAGAACGGTCTGGTTTATAGAGTTGGAACTTTTGGGCCAGGTATTTGGGGCCATTTCCAAAAAGACATTTATGAACGGTACAACAGATTTTAAACTTGATACGTTGCCGTATCGGTAGCCAGTGAAGTTCTCTCAATAGGGGCCTGCAGGGGGTTCTTGTGGGAGCATTCAGGATCAATCTTGCCGCTGTATTCTGGACCAGCTGTAGCCGGTTGACGGCATCCTCATTGGCTAATATCAGGAGCCCGTTACAGTAGTCTAACCGACTTATCACCAGGGCCTGTACAAGAGTCTTTCTATACGTATCAGGCAGGAGAGGGAAAACTCGCCTTAACAGGCCAATGGTGCAGAAACATGCTCCAGCGATTACATTTGCGTGCTCCTTTAAAGTTAAGTTTTGGTCTAACTTCACACCCAGGTTTTTAACAGTCAATTTTGGGGAGGGCACTGGTCCTAGGTCCAGAGGCCACCAATCGGGAGACCAGAGTATAGTAGCTTTCCCAAAGAGCATTACCTCCATCTTCCCGACATTACATTGGAGGCAGTTGGAAGCCATCCAATTAGATACTGCCCTCATGCCCTCAGCAGAATTTTCCCTAACATTAAAGTTGAGAGAGTGGAAAGGGTAGAGAAGTTGGGTGTCGTCGGCGTAGGACACCGGAGTGAATCCATACTTCCTCACAATTTCAGCAAGGGGGGCCACGTACACATTAAACAATGTGGGGCTTAGGCATGAGCCCTGTGGCACCCCCTTCGTGAGCACCCTTGAGGTGGAACGATAGGGGCCCAAGCTGACAGATTGTGATCGCCCAGAAAGGAAACTCTCCAACCAGGACAAAGCCTGTCCTCCAATGCCCACTCCCTGCAAATGGCCCAGAAGTATTTTGTGAGACACAGTATCAAAAGCGGCCGACAGGTCTAACAGCACCAGAATCATTGAACCTCCTCTATCCTGTGGCATCTTGATGTTATCGGTCACGGAGAGGAGTGCTGATTCGGTGCTGTAGTTGGGCCTGAACCCAGATTGTGAGTGGTCCAGGCCCCCTGTCGCCTCTATAAAACTGGAAACATGGGTGTTGACATGTTTCTCAGCCAGTTTGCTCAGGAGGGGCAGAAGAGAGATGGGACGGAGGTTTGAGAGTTCCGTCCAAGGTGAAGCTGAGTTTTTCCGTATAGGATTCACTACTGCCTCTTTCCATTGCTGAGGGAGTTGCCCTTCTTTAAAAGAGAGGTTCAAGATTTTATAAATGATTGGGCATAGTGTCCTGCTCAAAGTGGTCACCAGTCTGGCGGGGAGCAGATCAAGGGGGAAGCCAGTTTTCATGTTATTTAATAGTGATATAATGTCACTCTCAGTGGCTTCAGGAATGTCAAGAAAGGTATCTCTTTGAGTCTCCATGCAAGCGGTACTAGAGTCCTCAGTGTCCATGGGGTATTTGGCCAAGGTGATTTTATTGTAAATAGTTTCAATTTTATCCTCAAAGAATTGAGAGATATTGTTACACAACTCTTGGGAGAATGTGTCGGGGCTTTCACATACCGAAGGGTTAGTGAAGGTCTGCAGGATTTTATATAATTCCCTCGTCAAATTGCCAGCTTCAGCTAGCTGTGATGTTAAGCAGGTTTTTCTAGCTTTTTTAATATTTTTATAATAGATGGACATTGCCTGTAGATAGTGTTCCTTACTAGCGGTGGTGTGGGTTTTTCTCCAGAGTTAAGGAAATAATTGTCAATTTTACCTTGGGCCGTTGCAACCGTGGAAGGTCCAGCCGCAGCCAAATTGGTTTTACTCCTAGTCTCCATTTTGCTCATTGTAGCAGAACTACTTATGGAGGATGGCAGAATCCTAGTGGTAATATACAGGGGAAGATATACAGGCCTCGATAGAGGAGGGGCCCGGTCCGGTCTCTTCCGTCCTCGAACGGCCTCAAACGGCCCGCTTTTTGCCCGGTCTTAGCCCCGGGCTGAGTCTTACGCGCGTCCCGCGTGCGAGGGTGTTACTATGGTGATATACGTGTGTGCTGTGGGCGTGCCTTGCAGGGAGAGCGGGCCAGGTGGTGTTATCTCATATTGGGGTCTTCAAACCTACCCTTTAACCAGGGGGTCGAAACGTAGACCAGATCACAACCAATCTCCAATCATAGGATTAATCAACAGAGTAACACGAATCCTATGTATATGTGTGTATTGGAACTATAGATCAAACTACAGACTGTAAAGGGCTTGTTTTATCCCACTGTGATTGTTCCTAGTCACAACCGCCTTTACCCAGTCCTCACGTGTTCCCCATCACACCTATCCCACCTAACTGTTTCCCTATTTCTATCACTTTGAGCGCGATGTTCATGTAAATAATTGGCATAAAATGTTTGTCTTGTTCCTCTACATGAAGCTCTTAAGTGGTATATTCATATGAGACTAATGTCCACTGGCGTATATATGATTCAATGACGTAATTGAATAACATATTTCCTATGTCTGCATGTAATGATACTTCAAGTATCTAGGTACCCATTGAATTGAACCAGGTACCTGATTAATATTGTGCTGAAGTAATGAATAAATAGCATAAGCACACTTTGGATATAACACTGTTTTGTTCCATACCTGATCAATTGCTTGTTTAACATTTATTGTTCCTTTGAATCGATAGACTCTGACCATTGCTATTGTAACTACCTTTACTGACCCGGGTCAGAGAGTTCTTAGGGTGTACCCCATTAAAACTCACCATTTTAAAGAGAGAGCAGATAGCCTGGGGCCCTGATTAGCAGGGAACCAGGCCAACTAAGTCGAAAACCAGCTAAACACAAGGCACAAAATCTGGGGTAACCATGGTCAGGTATCCACCCTCCTACATAACCCCCCCCCCCCAAACGAAAGGAGATAAGGCTATCCTTGACCAGGTAAGCCTGTTTTACCTGAGTGGCCATATAAGGAGGAACCTGCACTGGCATGGTTACCCCCTGTGTCATGGTCCACCAAGTAATCCCTCACCCTAGGGGTATCAGAGGTTCTCCACCATAGGGAATCACTACCTTGGGTGTGTTTTTGCAAAGCAAAAGGCTGGTGATGATATGGAGTACTGAAGTGAGCCTCCACTAATGTAGGGCTCAGCTTCCTCCAATTATCTTCCACCATGTGTGCCTTTCTTTCATCAACTGAGTTGCACTGTGCTCTCAGGGTCAACCTCTGGCTACCTAAAGCTGGAGGCTGGGTCCCTTTTGTTGGCTTACTGGAGGGACAGTTCAGGTTTGGGCCTTTTGGGTCCCAGGTGTGGCTGTGCCCAACAGAATCCATCTGTGGGAGGTCCCTAACTGCTTTTAAGGGGGATCCCTCAGGAGTTTTTAAAGTTTTCACCTGGCTAGGGCTGCTAGCTTTGGTGCAACTAATCTGCTGATGGGGGTGCTTTATTTGACAGGGGGCCCTTTGGGTCTCACTGTCCTTCTTGTCCTCTGCAGCCCTGGGCTGACTAAGGCAAGGTAGAGAGGGGCAGGTTACCTGCTTCAGACTGGGTCCCACCTGAGAAGGGTCCACTGCCATCAGGGGCTCTGTCAGGCTAGGCCTAACAACCTCTGAGACAGTTCCTTCGTCAGGGGTAAGATCAGTTCCCTGAGGAGGCTGATCCTGTCCTAATGTCTGGTGGGAGGGAGATTTCTCTTCCTCCTCAATGCTCTCTGTTTGTGTGGAGTGTTCCATAGTTTCAGGCTTCACAACACATGAATCAGTTTGAGTTTGGGTTATGGCCATCACAGCCCCACCAACCTTTTCAGGAGGAGACTCAGTTTGGGTATGGGCTGTTATCATAACAGCTCTGCTAACTTGTTCAGGAAGGGCTTCTGCTAAAGATAGGGCTGAGACTTGCAGAGCCCTACCAACCTTTTCAGGACGGACATCTTGGCTTGGGGCTTTGGCCAACACAGCCCCACTAACCTTTCCATGGACATTTACCATTCTAGAATGGATTTCTTGTTCAATCTCAGCCCAGGCTGAGATTTCCAAATCATTTCCAAGTAGACAATCTACAGGCAAGTTTGCTGGCACTGCCACTCTCTTTGGGCCAGTGACATCTCCCCAGCTGAGATTTACTACAGCAGAAACGGCCGCTCCTCATGCAGCTCCCCGCCTCTAAGTGGTATCGTAGCGCTTTCTAACCACACCGCTGCCTGCCTGCTCGCCTAGCTGCTGCCGCTGCTGCCATTGCCAGAGATCGTGCAATATATATTGTTGCGTGGCGCTAGGTTGCCTGACTTCTTGCATTAGCGTGATCATCTGTAAGCGCGAGTCTGCCTGGGTGCGCTGTAGACCTGTCCTCAATTGTGCCTGATTGTACTCGATTGTATTGTGTTCATTGATTCTCCCTGATTGTGCCGCTGCCTGTGCCCCAACCCTGTGGCGATTTTGGCTCGCTGCCATTTTGTTTGATCTGTTGTTGTTGTTTGTGCCTCCCTACCCGGATCTCCACCCCGCTCCCGCCTCCCAGCTGACCCTCCCTCCCACTGATAGTATCTACCCGGATCCCCTTGTGTCTCGCTGTGACCGCCCTGCTTCCAGCAGAAACGGCTGCTCCTCACGCAGCTCCCTGCCTCTAAGTGGTATCGTAGCGCTTTCTGACCACACCGTTGCCTGCCTGCTCTCGTAGCTGCTGATGCTGCTGCCATTGCCAGAGATCATGCAATATATATTGTTCCGTGGCGCTAGGTTGCCTGACTGCTTGCATTAGCGTGATCATCTGTAAGCGCAAGACTGCCTGGGTGCACTGTAGACCTGTCCTCAATTGTGCCTGATTGTACTCGATTGTATTGTGCTCATTGATTCTCCCTGATTGTCCCGCTGCCTGTGCCCCAACCATGTGGCGATTTTGGCTCGCTGCCATTTTATTTGATCTGTTGTTGTTGTTTGTGCCTCCCTACCCGGATCTCTGCCCCGCTCCCGCCTCCCAGCTGACCCTCCCTCGCCCCTCCCCCTTCCCATATCCACATATGACAGATGTTTGTGCGCGCAGCGGTCGCGCCCCATGCGCGCCGAAGGTGCGCCAAAGGGAAGCCCGTCTACGCCCGTCCGCGCCTGGACCGGGCCCAGCGCCAGACCCCCTGGTCCTCACAAAACCATCTCCTCCCGCCTATCGTACGATACCGCCTCCCTCCTTGCCCTCAACCCCGGACACACTGCACAATGCTGCACAGCTACCCCAGGATACACCCACGGACCATTCGCCTGCCTCTACTGCAAGTACACCTGCATCAGAACCCACACCAAAGCCACTCCCTCTAAACACAGATCCAACCCCAACCATCTGAAATGCATCCTATTAAACACCCGCTCGGTGCACAGACACGACACTGAACTCTGGGATCTACTCGACTCTACATCACCGGACGTCGCCTTCCTTACTGAAACATGGATGAACGCCTCATCAGCACCCGACATCGCCATAGCCATCCCGGACAATTACAAGATCATCCGTAAAGACCGCACCATCCAAACAGGAGGAGGCATCGCTATCTTGCATAAGAACACCATCCGAATCTCGACCAGCTCCGATGACAACCTCACAACCGCCGAACACCTTCACTTCCAGATCCATACCGACCCCAGGACCACACTCAGAGGCACCCTCATATACAGACCACTAGGATCCCGCACACAATTTAATGAAGACATCACTGACTTCATCAGCCCACATGCCCTCATCTCCGAGAACTACATTCTACTGGGAGACCTCAACTTCCACCTGGAAAAGAATAATGATAACAACACCACCACCCTCCTGGACAACATGACTAATCTCGGACTCAAACAATTTGTTGACACCCCCACCCACCTTGCCGGACACACACTCGACCCCATCTTCACCTCCAGCAAACACATCTCCTTCGATCACACCACGGCCCTCCATTGGACGGATCACAACTGCGTACACTTCAACTACAAAAAGACCACGACCCACATCCCACCACAACCTATTCCTCGAAGAAACTGGAACAAAATCACCACCGACCAAATCTTCGCTTCGCTTCGCTTCACCAAAACCCCCCCACCATATCATCGGACCCAAAGCAAGCCGCCACCAAACTCACACAATGGATCACCCACAGCGCTAACGAATTAGCATCTTTGAAAAACCACCAAATCAAACAAGGTAGCAATAAGGCCCCTTGGTTCAACGATGACCTTAAGAAATCCAAAAAGATATGTTGTACCCTCGAGAAAACCTGGAGAAAAAACCCAACCATTGACAACCTGAACACCTTCAAGAACGCCAGCCGCAAACACCACCAACTGATCCGATCCACCAAGAAATCAGCATTCAAGGATCGACTCGACAACAACACCCACAACAGCAAAAATTATTCAACATCGTCAGAGAATTTACCAACCCCACCGCCGGCACCAACGACATCACTCCCTCCCAAGACCTCTGCGACTCCCCATCCTCCTTCTTCTACAACAAAATCGCCGACATTCATAACAGCTTTGGAACCCTGCCCGCAGATCAACCCATTCCACCCACCGCCGAACCAAAACAACAATCTCACAACCTTGGCGCCTGGAACCCAATCACGACTGAAGACACCATCCGTCTGATGAACTCCATCCACTCAGGATCGCCAACTGACCCATGCCCTCATTACATTTTCAACAAAGCAGACTCAATCATCGCACCCCATCTCCGGGATGTCATCAACTGCTCCTTCGACTCCGCCACCTTCCCAGAAAGCTGGAAACATGCCGAACTCAGCGCCCTTCTGAAGAAACCCACAGCGGACCCCTCAGAACTCAAGAATTACCGCCCCATCTCACTCCTTCCCTTCCCAGCCAAAGTCATAGAGAAAGCCGTCAATAGTCAGCTCGCCGCATTCCTTGATTCCAGCAATGCACTTGACCCCTCACAATCCAGCTTCCGAGCCAAACACAGCACAGAAACCGCCCTCATCGCTGCTACAGACGACATCCGATCGCTACTGGACGACGGAGAAACAGTTGCCCTCATCCTACATGACCTCTCCGCTGCCTTTGACACAGTCTGTCATAACACCCTGATACAGCGCCTCAGCAGCGTCGGAATACAAAAAAGCTTTGTACTGGATCATCTCGTTCCTCGCCGGAAGAACTCAGAGAGTCCGCCTCCCCCCATTCAAATCAGATGCAACCGAAGTCATCTGCGGCGTACCACAAGGATCATCACTTAGTCATACCCTCTTCAATGTGTACATGAGTCCTCTCGCATCCATCGCACGTCAACACAACCTCAACATCATCTCCTACGCTGACGACACCCAGCTAATCCTCTCCCTCACCAAAGATCTTAACACTGCCAAAACCAATCTACACGAAGGAATGAAAGAAGTAGCCGAATGGATGAAGAACAGTCGTTTAAAACTAAACTCGGACAAAACGGAAGTCCTCATCTTAGGATCATCCCCCTCTGCATGGGACGACTCATGGTGGCCACCGGCCCTGGGCACAGCACCCACACCTACAGACCATGCACGTAACCTAGGCTTCATCCTAGACTCCTCCCTTTCGATGAGCAGACAAGTCAACGCCGTCTCTTCATCATGTTTCAACATCCTTCGCATGCTCAAAAAAGTGTTCCGCTGGATCCCCACCGAAACAAGAAAGACAGTCACCCACGCACTGGTCACCAGCCGACTGGACTATGGAAATACCCTTTACGCCGGAACCACAACCAAACTACAGAAAAAACTCCAGCGCATCCAAAACGCCTCAGCCAGACTTATACTGGACATCCCCCGTCAAGCTCACATTTCCGGTCATCTGAAAGATCTCCACTGGCTTCCCGTCAACAAAAGAATAATGTTTCGTCTCCTCACCCACGCTCACAAAGCCCTCTACGGCCTAGGTCCCGAATGCCTCAACAAATGGGTATCCTTCTACACACCCACCTGCCAACTATGTTCATCCAATCAAGCCCTCGCCACAATCCCGCGCATCACTAGATCCACCATGGGAGGAAGATCTTTCTCCTATTTAGCGGCCAAAACTTGGAATTCCCTCCCCACCCACCTCCGCCTTACACAGAACCACCTCTCCTTCAGAAAGCAGCTTAAAACCTGGCTATTCGATAAATGATGCACTAAAACACCCACCCTCATTCGAGCGCCTTGAGACCCTCTGGGTGAGTAGCGCGCTATATAAATTACTGAACTTGAACTATTGGTTTGGATTCCATCAATGTTTGTCACCTGGTATGTGGCACCAGGTAAAAGTTGCCTTGAGGGGACTAGACACTCAGTCACCATAGTGATGCTAGCCCCTGAGTCTCTAAAGGCCTCAACTTTCAAACCATTGATGAGGGGCTCCTGTCTATACTTGCTCAAAGTGTTTGGGCAGTCAGTGAAGTTGACAAACCCCATGCCATTTTCACAGACAAGAGTGGTTGGGGACCTGGGTAGGCCAGAGTCCACCTGTGCTCTAAAAGAAAACCCACCCAGATTCCTGGGGGTGCTCCCACTTCCTGGGGGATTACTGCTAACAGTAACAGGAGGTGTTGGAGCTGTATTTGGAGGAATATTTTCTTTATTGCCATTCTTTGGACAACAGCTGTCTGATTTCCAATGGCCAGTCTGTTTACAGGCATGGCAGTATGGCTTTTTCTCTGTAGAGGAAGTTTCATGGGGCCCCTCCTTTTCCTTGGAATTTTGGGGCCCTGGGGAAGTCTTGTTTTGAGATTTATCCCCACCTTTTTCTTGAGGCTTGGTAGATGTGAGAAGTTGGCCTGGTATATAATGCTCACTAATTCTAGTGATCACTTTGTACCATGCCAAGCAACCCTTATAATGATTGGTTGTAATTCAACCTTGTAGACCAGTTATCCTAGTGGTAACGTGGACAAAGCAGTCTTAGGCTAAACTCTGAAAGGCATGTGAAGCCAGCTGTATTACCATACACAATCCCCTTGAATACCAAATGAAAGGACACCACACAGATATATATTGAAAATATATATTTAGATTTATTAACTACAAAATCCCCTGGACTCTTTATGAGCACAGAAGCACAAGCGTTAAATCACAAGACAGTTTAAAATACACAAAAGTTGCACAATATGGATGAGCCCTAGGGGCCACCTAAACCATATACTAAGAAAGTGGTATAAGAGATACCAATCGGAAAGGGAACAGGCCTAGGGCCTTGGGAATTGCTGGAGCTATTCGAGACTAGCAGTGACTAAGTCGGGAAAGGCCCGCGGGACTCGGGTGCAGTGTTCAAAGTGCACGCACTTTCCAATGTAAAGTCTATGGTGCGTAAAAAGTACAAAGTTAGATAGTTCGGAACCTTCCGAGTGACCTATAAAGCTGAAACTTAAGACACAGGCCCTTGAGATGTGTACCAGTGTAGGAACACCGGCGGAGCTGAGTTACCTCACCCACAGGAAGCGGGTGCACAGGGTCGAAGTAGTGTCGGGTTTCGTCACGCTGATCGATGGTGCTTGGAGCTGAAGATGCTGCAGGCGGCTCGATGTGAAGAGTTCCGGTGGATCCAAGGGTGGATCTGAAGATGTGAAGACCTGAAAGCAGAGGGGACAATGTTCAAAGTCACTAGCCAGTGACTACCGTGGAACCAGATTGGAACCAGGCGATGTCGGGTGCAAACAGGCGTTGAGGTGTAGCTTCTCTCTGCAGCCACGTGGACACCGGGGGTCGAGGACGTCCAGGAGTCGGTCACGAGCTGTCCCACGCAGGCTTCTCGCTGATGGCAGTGTTGACGACATGATCAGAGCAAACAGGCCTTGGCTAATGCAAGCCACTCAGGAATCGAAAGATGCTTAACACTCAAACCAGCAAGGTCAGAGCGAGTGCTCCTTTTCACAGGAGTTGGAGCAAGTCTGAAGCAACCAGACCCGCAGTGTAGTTTGTCGGTTTCGTCGCCAAGATGGCCGCTGACCACGTGGCTAGTGGCCCGGATGGCGCGTCGAGTGGCACAATGCAAAAGGGGCCCACGCAGATCGTGGAGATGCTGGGGGGCTGATCTTCCGTGCAGGGGTTGCTCAGTGGTGAGGCTTCTCAGTCCCCAAAGCACAACGTCGAGGATGCCTCGGTTGCTGCGCAGTCAGCTTTTCGAGTGTCTTCCAAAATGTCCGGTCCCACGTCACTCGGTGCCTCCACAGGTCCCTTCTTTGCAGGGACTGTGGATCGGGCTGTGAGAGGTCTGGGAGTCTGGGTCTTGTCAGGCTCTGGGCTCGGTCTCCGGCGGGAGGCGGCGGCAAAGCAGACGTCGAGATGCTGGTTGGTGCCTGTGTTCACAGGGTGGCCACTCCTAGGCCACAAGGGTGATTCTCTTCAGTCTTCTGAGCAGCAGAATGTCGAAGTCCAGTCTTCTTCTTTGTTTAAAGTTGATTCAGGATGATCTGCTGTGCAATGGCACTGCTCCCAATCTTATTCCCAATCTGAGGGGTGGATCACCTACTAGGTCCCTCCTCTGGGAGGAACCAGGAAGGGGGGCGGTTACACCCCCTTTCCTTTGTCCAGCTCCTCACCAGGCCTGGGTCTGGAAAGTCCCAGGACCAGTTTGGACTGGCTTATGCACGGGGACACCTTGTGTGCCCCGGGCATGTCTCAATCTATTCAGCCCTGTCCTACCCAATACACAAAACCCTGTCTGGGGTGGTGCTCGCACCTCCCCAGGCAGGAAACTCTTTGTCCAGGCCATCATTTGCCGAGTTTCGGTCAGCAGCAGGAGGCCAGACTCGTGTCTGTGGTGGCAGCATCCATTTTGTGATGCTGAGGCTCTGGTTAACTTTAACTGGGGTTAAGGCTACACACATGAAGTGTCCCTCTAGAAGGGCCGAATGCTATCCCCGTCAACAGAACTGTCGAGGGGATAGTATTCCAATTCGTATGACACCTTACTCGACATGTTTTGATAAAGCCAAACCAAAGATAGCATTTAACCGCGAGGATTATAATGCACTTAAGAGTATATGGTATGGCAATATCCCGGAACAGCTTAGGGAGTGATTCCCGACAGCTGCAGACGGGCTCAGCTCATGCTAGAGCACCATCTCACATATTTCCAAGCACTCTGCCTCCAGGATTGAAGAGGGCTTCCATAGGAGTGGCTGATAGGAACATATGTGTCCAGTTTAAGGTTAGATATAGAGATACCCTATCTAAGTAAGAGGTGATTACACCAACTTACCCCAGCTGAGTGATCAGCCAGTTGTGTCAAATATGGAGGCCAGGCCAGGGGTGGCACAATACATGCTGCAGCCCCTGGTAGGCCTTGGATGCACCTATGCCCTGGGTACCTAGGGTACACTGTTACAGGGGCCAATAAGGTGAACCAGTTCCAATTGTGTATGCACCTAAGGTACATGGAGTCCATTTTAAGGAGAGAGCAATTAGCCTGGGGCCCTGAATAGCAGGATCCCAGGCTAATTGCGTAAAAAACCAGCTAAACACCAGGCAAAAAGTTTGGGGGTAACCATAGTCAGATATCCACCTTCCTAAATAACCCCCCCCAAACGAAAGGAGATAAGGCTATCCTTGACCAGGTAAGCCTATATTGCCTAAGTGGCCATATAAGGAAGTACCAGCTCTGGCTTGGTTACCCCCTGTCTCATGGTCCACTAAGCAATCCCTCACCCTAAGGGTATCTGAGGGTCTCCACCATAGGGAATCTCTACCTGTGGTGTGTCTTTGCAAAGTTAAAGGCTGGTGTTGAGATGGAGTACTGAAGTGAGTTTCCTCTGTAGGGCTCAGCTTCCTCCAATCACTCTCCACCATGTGTGCCTTTCTTTCTTTGACTGAGTTGCACTGTGCTCTCAGGATCAACCTCTCGCTACCTAAAGCTGGAGGCTGGGTCCCTCTGTTTGGCTTACTGGAGGGACAGTTCAGGTTTGGGCCCTTAGGGTCCCAGGTTTGGCTGTGCCCAACAATATCCATCTGGGGGAGGTCCCTAACTACTTTTAAGGGGGATCCCTCAGGAGTTTTTAAAGTTTGCACCTCACTAGGGCTACTAGTTTCGGTGCCCCTAATCTGTTGATGGGGGTGCTTTATTTGACAGGGGGCCCTTTGGGTCTCACTGTCCTTCTTGTCCTCTGCAGCCCTGGGCTGAGTAAGGCAAGGTAGAGAGGGGCAGGTTACCTGCTCCAGACTGGGTCCCACCTGAGAAGGGTCCACTGCCATCAGAGGCTCTGTCAGGCCAGGCCTAACAACCTCTGGGACAGTTCCTTCATCAGGGGTAAGATCAGTTCCCTGAGGAGGCTTATTCTTTCCTAAAGTCTGGTGAGGGGGAGATTTCTCTTCCTCCTCCATGCTCTCAGTTTGGGTGGAGTGATCCATCATTTCAGGCTTCACTACCCATGTATCTGTTTGAGTTTGGGCTGTGGCCATCACAGCCCCTCCAACCCTTTCAGGAGGAGACTCAGTTTGGGTATGGGCTGTTACCATCACAGCCCTGCTACTCTTTTCAGGAGGGAAGTTAGCTAAAGATGGGGCTGAGGTTTGCTCAGCCCTCCCAACCTTTTCAGGAAGGACATCTTGGATTGGGGCTGTAGCCATCACAGCCCCACTAACCTTTCCATGGAGATTTACCATTCTAGAATGGGTTTGCTGTTCAACCTCAGCCCAGGCTGAGATTTCCAAATTATTACCCAGAAGGCAATCTACAGGCAAATTTTCTGACACTGCCACTCTCTTTGGGCCAGTGACACCTCCCCAGCTAAGATTGACTACTGCCATGGGATGATTGGTTTCTATGCCATCAATGTTTGTCACCTGATATTTGGCATCAGGTAAAAGTTGCCTTGAGGGGACTAGACATTCAGCCACCATGGTGATGCTAGCCCCTGTGTCTCTGAAGGCCTCAACTTTCAAACCATTGATAAGGGGCTCCTGTCTATACTTGCTCAAAGTGTTTGGGCAAGCAGTGAAATTGGCAAACCCCATGCCAGTCTCATAGACAAGAGTATCTGAGTTAGGGGTACTGGGTAGGCCAGAGTCCACCTGTCCTCCAAAAGAAAACCCACCCAAATTCTTGGGGGTGCTCCCACCACCTGGGGGACCACTGCTAACAGTGACAGGAGGTGTTGGAGCCTTACTTGGAGGTATATTCTCCTTATTGCCATTCTTGAGACAACAGCTGTCTGTTTTGTAATGCCCAACCTGTTTACAGGCATGACAATAAGGCTTTTTCTGGGTTGTAGAAGTGTCTTGGGACCCACCCCCATTCTTGGAGTTTTGGGGCCCTTGCGAAGTCTTTTCCTTACTTTTATCCCCACCCTTCTCTTGAGGATTGGTAGTCTCTTTCTTTTGGTCACCACCCTGGTTCTTAGGCCTGATCCTGGTTCTGACCCATTTGTCTGCCCTCCTACCCAATTCTTGTGGGGAGGTCAGATCAGAGTCAGCCAGGTGCTGATGTAGAAGCTGATTTTGGCAATTACTTAAGATTTGCTCTCTCATAATTAAATTATACAATCCTGCATAGTCAGTAACCTTACTCCCCAGCAACCAGCCCTCCAGAGCCTTAGTGGCACATTCAACAAATTCAGACCAGTCCTGAGTCTGTGTCTTCTGGGTATCTCTGAACATTAACCTGTACTGTTCAGTGGTTAAGCCTAACCCATCAATCAGAGCACTCTTCAGGACCATGTAGTTTCTAGAATCCCCATCACTAACTGTGAGGAGTCTGTCTCTGCCTCTACCTTCAAAGGAGAGCCACAAGATTGCTGCCCACTGCTCCTGAGGGATCTGCTGTACCAGGCAGGCTCTCTCCATTGCAATTATCCATTTGTGGATATCATCCCCAGCTTTGTAGGGGGGCACAATCTTACTCAGGTTTCTGTTATCAAAAGACCTGTCTTTATCCTTCTGGATAGTGCTGCCACCAGTGGATCCTAATCCACTCTCTCTAGGCTGTCTTGCTCTAGCAAGTTTCTCTTGGGCCAGGGCAACTTCTAATTCTTGTCTCTGGATCCTCAATTCAGCCTCTCTCATTTTAGCCTCATGTTCCCTTCTCTGAGGGCTAGTCATCTCCCTTCTGGAGTGACAATGAGAACCTCTAGAAGCATGGGAGTTGTCAGAGTCACCTGAGTGAGCCCTTCTCCTCCTAGGCTTCTGGTTAAGTCCACCTGGGGGTCTGAATGGGTTGTTCTCAGATTCAGTCCCAAATAGGCTTAAGTTAGCCTGGTTCAGTCTACTGACCAGTACCTGACTATTTCTGTCATCATCTGACTCACTGCTCCCCCCTTCTGTCTCTTCTTCCTCTTCCTCCTCCTCCTCCTCATCTACCTGAGGAGCTCCAGTGATGGGGGCTTCCTCATCTACCAGGATTATAGGGACAGGGGCTTCTGCAGTGTCATCCTCAGAAGGATGGCCTCCTTCAGCATTCCCTGTGGGGTCTGCCTTAGAGGTCTTTAGAGTCTCAGACTGGTCCAAGATCTCTCTAAGGTGGTCTGTGGTAGGGGAAGGCCCTGTCCTCAGACCCCTTAAGACACAAAGCTGTCTTAATTCCTTAAAGGAAAAAATAGCAAATTTGGATGGTGCCCTTGGAGGGTCACTCTCAACAGGGACATTCCCAGTGGAACCCTCTGCTCCAGACATTGCTCTAGTGTGGGTGGATGTGTTGCAATCTACCTACACTGGTGTTTACCTACTAAACCTATCTAGTAGTTGTAGTCAGGGTGTGCTACTCCCTTTGCTCTACAACAACTAAGTTCAGTAGAACTTAAGTATACTAGTCTTGTTTTATATGTACCTAGCAGGTACCTGTATGATCTTTCAAATGATAATCTCAAAGATTGTAATGGTAACACAACAGCAAGCTCAGATCCCAATCCGCTGCTCACCAATGTGAGAAGTTGGCCTGGTATATAATGCTCACTAATTCTAGTGATCACTTTGTACCATGCCAAGCAACCCTTATGATGATTGGTTGTAATTCAACCTTGTAGACCAGTTATCCTAGTGGTAACGTGGACAAAGCAGTCTTAGGCTAAACTCTGAAAGGCATGTGAAGCCAGCTGTATTACCATACACAATCCCCTTGAATACCAAATGAAAGGACACCACACAGATATATATTGAAAATATATATTTAGATTTATTAACTACAAAATCCCATGGACTCTTTATGAGCACAGAAGCACAAGCGTTAAATCACAAGACAGTTTAAAATACACAAAAGTTGCACAATATGGATGAGCCCTAGGGGCCACCTAAACCATATACTAAGAAAGTGGTATAAGAGATACCAATCGGAAAGGGAACAGGCCTAGGGCCTTGGGAATCGCTGGAGCTATTCGAGACTAGCAGTGACTAAGTCGGGAAAGGCCCGCGGGACTCGGGTGCAGTGTTCAAAGTGCACGCACTTTCCAATGTAAAGTCTATGGTGCGTAAAAAGTACAAAGTTAGATAGTTCGGAACCTTCCGAGTGACCTATAAAGCTGAAACTTAAGACACAGGCCCTTGAGATGTCTACCAGTGTAGGAACACCGGCGGAGCTGAGTTACCTCACCCACAGGAAGCGGGTGCACAGGGTCGAAGTAGTGTCGGGTTTTGTCACGCTGGTCGATGGTGCTTGGAGCTGAAGATGCTGCAGGCGGCTCGATGTGAAGAGTTCCGGTGGATCCAAGGGTGGATCTGAAGATGTGAAGACCTGAAAGCAGAGGGGACAATGTTCAAAGTCACTAGCCAGTGACTACCGTGGAACCAGATTGGAACCAGGCGATGTCGGGTGCAAACAGGCGTTGAGGTGTAGCTTCTCTCTGCAGCCACGTGGACACCGGGGGTTGAGGACGTCCAGGAGTCGGTCACGAGCTGTCCCACGCAGACTTCTTGCTGTTGGCGGTGTCGACGACCTGATCGGAGAAAACAGGCCTTGGCTAATGCAAGCCATGCAGGAATCAAAAGATGCTTAACACTCGGACCAGCAAGGTCAGAGCGAGTGCACCTTTTCACAGGAGCTGGAGCAAGTCTGGAGCAACCAGACCCGTGGTGTAGTTTGTCGGTTTCGTCGCCAAGATGGCCCCTGACCACGTGGCTAGTGGCCGGGATGGCGCGTCGAGTGGCACAATACAAAAGGGCCCCACGCAGATCGTGGAGATGCTGGGGGGCTGATCTTTAGTGCAAGGGCTGCTCCGGTGGTGGGGGTTCTCAGTCCCCAAAGCACAATGTCGAGGATGCCTCGGTTGCTGCGCAGTCAGCTTTTCGAGTGTCTTCCAAGATGTCTGGTCCCACGTCACTCAGTGCCTCCACGGGTCCCTTCTTTGCAGGGACTGTGGATCGGGCTGTGAGAGGTCTGGGAGTCTGGGTCTTGTCAGGCTCTGGGCTCGGGCTCCAGCGGGAGGCGGCGGCAAAGCAGACATCGAGTTGCTGGTTGGTGCCTGTGTTCACAGGGTGGCCACTCCTAGGCCACAAGGGAGATTCTCTTCAGTCTTCTGAGCAGCAGAATGTCGAAGTCCAGTCTTCTTCTTTGTTTAAAGTTGATTCAGGATGATCTGCTGTGCAATGGCACTGCCCCCACTCTTATTCCCAATCTGAGGGGTGGATCACCTACTAGGTCCCTCCTCTGGGAGGAACCAGGAAGGGGGGCGGTTACACCCCCTTTCCTTTGTCCAGCTCCTCGCCAGGCCTGGGTCTGGAAAGTCCCGAGACCGGTTTGGACTGGCTTATGCACGGGGACACCTTGTGTGCCCCGGGCATGTCTCAATCTATTCATCCCTGCCCTACCCAATACACAAAACCCTGTCTGGGGTGGTGCTCGCACCTCCCCAGGCAGGAAACCCTTTGTCCAGGACACCATTTGCCGAGTTTTGGTCAGCAGCAGGAGGCCAGACTCGTGTCTGTGGTGGCAGCATCCATTTTGTGATGCTGAGGCTCTGGTTAACTTTAACCGGGGTTAAGGCTACACACATGTCGTGTCCCTGTAGAAGGGTGGAATGCTATCCCCGTTGACAGAACTGTCGAGGGGATAGTATTCCAATTTGTATGACACCTTACTCGACATGTTTTGATAAAGCCAAACCAAAGATAGCATTTAACCGCGAGGATTATAATGCACTTAAGAGTATATGGTATGGCAATATCCCGGAACAGCTTAGGGAGGGTTCCCGACAGCTGCAAACAGGCTCAGCTCATGCTAGAGCACCATCTCACATATTTCCAAGCACTCTGCCTCGAGGATTGAAGAGGCCTTCCATAGGAGTGGCTGATAGGAACATATGTGTCCAGTTTAAGGTTAGATATAGGGATACCCTATCTAAGTAAGAGGTGATTACACCAACTTACCCCAGCTGAGTGATAAGCCAGTTGTGTCAAATATGGAGGCCAGGCCAGGGGTGGCACAATACATGCTGCAGCCCCTGGTAGGCCTTGGATGCCCCTATGCCCTGGGTACCTAGGGTACACTGTTACAGGGGCCAATAAGGTGAACCAGTTCCAATTGTGTATGCACCTAAGGTACATGGAGTCCATTTTAAGGAGAGAGCAATTAGCCTGGGGCCCTGAATAGCAGGATCCCAGGCCAACTATGTCAAAAACCAGCTAAACACCAGGCAAAAAGTTTGGGGGTAACCATAGTCAGATATCCACCTTCCTACATAATCCCCCCCAAACGAAAGGAAATAAGGCTATCCTTGACCAGGTAAGCCTATATTGCCTAAGTGGCCATATAAGGAAGTACCAGCTCTGGCTTGGTTACCCCCTGTCTCATGGTCCACTAAGCAATCCCTCACCCTAAGGGTATCTGAGGGTCTCCACCATAGGGAATCTCTACCTGTGGTGTGTCTTTGCAAAGTTAAAGGCTGGTGTTGAGATGGAGTACTGAAGTGAGTTTCCTCTGTAGGGCTCAGCTTCCTCCAATCACTCTCCACCATGTGTGCCTTTCTTTCTTTGACTGAGTTGCACTGTGCTCTCAGGGTCAACCTCTGGCTACCTAAAGCTGGAGGCTGGGTCCCTCTGTTTGGCTTACTGGAGGGACAGTTCAGGTTTGGGCCCTTAGGGTCCCAGGTTTGGCTGTGCCCAACAATATCCATCTGGGGGAGGTCCCTAACTACTTTTAAGGGGGATCCCTCAGGAGTTTTTAAAGTTTGCACCTCACTAGGGCTACTAGTTTCGGTGCCCCTAATCTGTTGATGGGGGTGCTTTATTTGACAGGGGGCCCTTTGGGTCTCACTGTCCTTCTTGTCCTCTGCAGCCCTGGGCTGAGTAAGGCAAGGTAGAGAGGGGCAGGTTACCTGCTCCAGACTGGGTCCCACCTGAGAAGGGTCCACTGCCATCAGAGGCTCTGTCAGGCCAGGCCTAACAACCTCTGGGACAGTTCCTTCATCAGGGGTGAGATCAGTTCCCTGAGGAGGCTGATCCTTTCCTAAAGTCTGGTGAGGGGGAGATTTCTCTTCCTCCTCCATGCTCTCAGTTAGGGTGGAGTGAACCATAATTTCAGGCTTCACTACCCATGTATCTGTTTGAGTTTGGGCTGTGGCCATCACAGTCCCTCCAACCTTTTCAGGAGGAGACTCAGTTTGGGTATGGGCTGTTACCATCACAGCCCTGCTACTCTTTTCAGGAGGGAAGTTAGCTAAAGATGGGGCTGAGGTTTGCTCAGCCCTCCCAACCTTTTCAGGAAGGACATCTTGGATTGGGGCTGTAGCCATCACAGCCCCACTAACCTTTCCATGGAGATTTACCATTCTAGAATGGGTTTGCTGTTCAACCTCAGCCCAGGCTGAGATTTACAAATCATTACCCAGTAGGCAATCTACAGGCAAGTTTGCTGACACTGCCACTCTCTTTGGGCCAGTGACACCTCCCCAGCTAAGATTGACTACTGCCATGGGATGATTGGTTTCTATGCCATCAATGTTTGTCACCTGATATTTGGCATCAGGTAAAAGTTGCCTTGAGGGGACTAGACATTCAGCCACCATGGTGATGCTAGCCCCTGTGTCTCTGAAGGCCTCAACTTTCAAACCATTGATGAGGGGCTCCTGTCTATACTTGCTCAAAGTGTGTGGGCAAGCAGTGAAATTGGCAAACCCCATGCCAGTCTCATAGACAAGAGTATCTGAGTTAGGGGACCTGGGTAGGCCAGAGTCCACCTGCCCTCCAAAAGTAAACCCACCCAAATTCTTGGGGGTGCTCCCACCACCTGGGGGACCACTGCTAACAGTGACAGGAGGTGTTGGAGCCTTACTTGGAGGTATATTCTCCTTATTGCCATTCTTGGGACAACAGCTGTCTGTTTTGTAATGCCCAACCTGTTTACAGGCATGACAATAAGGCTTTTTCTGGGTTGTAGAAGTGTCTTGGGACCCACCCCCATTCTTGGAGTTTTGGGGCCCTTGCGAAGTCTTTTCCTTACTTTTATCCCCACCCTTCTCTTGAGGCTTGGTAGTCTCTTTCTTTTGGTCACCACCCTGGTTCTTAGGCCTGATCCTGGTTCTGACCCATTTGTCTGCCCTCCTACCCAATTCTTGTGGGGAGGTCAGATCAGAGTCAACCAGGTGCTGATGTAGAAGCTGATTTTGGCAATTATTTAAGATTTGCTCTCTCATAATTAAATTATACAATCCTGTATAGTCAGTAACCTTACTCCCCAGCAACCAGCCCTCCAGAGCCTTAGTGGCACATTCAACAAATTCAGACAGTCCTGAATCTGTGTCTTCTGGGTATCTCTGAACATTAACCTGTACTGTTCAGTGGTTAAGCCTAACCCATCAATCAGAGCACTCTTCAGGACCATGTAGTTTCTAGAATCCCCATCACTAACTGTGAGGAGTCTGTCTCTGCCTCTACCTTCAAAGGAGAGCCACAAGATTGCTGCCCACTGCTCCTGAGGGGTCACCTGTACCATGCAAGCTCTCTCCATTGTAGTTATCCATTTGTGGATATCATCCCCAGCTTTGTAGGGGGGCACAATCTTACTCAGGTTTCTGTTATCAAAAGACCTGTCTTTATCCTTCTGGATAGTGCTGCCACCAGTGGATCCTAATCCACTCTCTCTAGGCTGTCTTGCTCTAGCAAGTTTCTCTTGGGCCAGGGCAACTTCTAATTCTTGTCTCTGGATCCTCAATTCAGCCTCTCTCATTTTGGCTTCATGTTCCCTTCTCTGAGGGCTAGTCATCTCCCTTTTGGAGTGACCATGAGAACCTCTAGAAGCATGGGGGTTGTCAGAGTCACCTGAGTGAGTCCTTCTCCTCCTAGGCTTCTGGTTAAGTCCACCTGGGGGTCTGAATGGGTTGTTCCCAGATTGAGTCCCAAATAGGCTTAAGTTAGCCTGGTTCAGTCTACTGACCAGTACCTGACTATTTCTTTCATCATCTGACTCACTGCTCCCCCCTTCTGTCTCTTCTTCCTCTTCCTCCTCCTCATCTACCTGAGGAGCTCCAGTGATGGGGGCTTCCTCATCTACCAGGATTATAGGGACAGGGGCTTCTGCAGTGTCATCCTCAGAAGGATGGCCTCCTTCAGCATTCCCTGTGGGGTCTGCCTTAGAGGTCTTTAGAGTCTCAGACTGGTCCAAGATCTATCTAAGGTGGTCTGTGGTAGGGGAAGGCCCTGTCCTCAGACCCCTTAAGACACAAAGCTGTCTTAATTCCTTAAAGGAAAAAATAGCGAATTTGGATGGTGCCCTTGGAGGGTCACTCTCAACAGGGACATTCCCAGTGGAACCCTCTGCTCCAGACATTGCTCTAGTGTGGGTGGATGTGTTGCAATCTACCTACACTGGTGTTTACCTACTAAACCTATCTAGTAGTTGTAGTCAGGGTGTGCTACTCCCTTTGCTCTACAACAACTAAGTTCAGTAGAACTTAAGTATACTAGTCTTGTTTTATATGTACCTAGCAGGTACCTGTATGATCTTTCAAATGATAATGTCAAAGATTGTAATGGTAAAACAACAGCAAGCTCAGATCCCAATCCGCTGCTCACCAATGTGAGAAGTTGGCCTGGTATATAATCCTCACTAATTCTAGTGATCACTTTGTACCATGCCAAGCAACCCTTATGATGATTGGTTGTAATTCAACCTTGTAGACCAGTTATCCTAGTGGTAACGTGGACAGAGCAGTCTTAGGCTAAACTCTGAAAGGCATGTGAAGCCAGCTGTATTACCATACACAATCCCCTTGAATACCAAATGAAAGGACACCACACAGATATATATTGAAAATATATATTTAGATTTATTAACTACAAAATCCCCTGGACTCTTTATGAGCACGGAAGCACAAGCGTTAAATCACAAGACAGTTTAAAATACACAAAAGTTGCACAATATGGATGAGCCCTAGGGGCCACCTAAACCATATACTAAGAAAGTGGTATAAGAGATACCAATCGGAAAGGGAACAGGCCTAGGGCCTTGGGAATCGCTGGAGCTATTCGAGACTAGCAGTGACTAAATCGGGAAAGGCCCGCGGGACTCGGGTGCAGTGTTGAAAGTGCACGCACTTTCCAAGGTAAAGTCTATGGTGCGTAAAAAGTACAAAGTTAGATAGTTCGGAACCTTCCGAGTGACCTATAAAGCTGAAACTTAAGGCACAGGCCCTTGAGATGTGTACCAGTGTAGGAACACCGGCGGAGCTGAGTTACCTCACCCACAGGAAGCGGGTGCACAGGGTCGAAGTAGTGTCGGGTTTCGTCACGCTGGTCGATGGTGCTTGGAGCTGAAGATGCTGCAGGCGGCTCGATGTGAAGAGTTCCGGTGGATCCAAGGGTGGATCTGAAGATGTGAAGACCTGAAAGCAGAGGGGACAATGTTCAAAGTCACTAGCCAGTGACTACCGTGGAACCAGATTGGAACCAGGCGATGTCGGGTGCAAACAGGCGTTGAGGTGTAGCTTCTCTCTGCAGCCACGTGGACACCGGGGGTCGAGGACGTCCAGGCGTCGGTCACGAGCTGTCCCACGCAAGCTTATTGCTGTTGGCGGTGTCGGCAACCTGATCGGAGCAAACAGGCCTTGGCTAATGCAAGTCACGCAGGAATCGAAAGATGCTTAACACTCGGACCAGCAAGGTCAGAGCGAGTGCTCCTTTTCACAGGAGCTGGGGCAAGTCTGGAGCAACCAGACCCGTGGTGTAGTTTGTCGATTTCGTCGCCAAGATGGCCGCTGACCACGTGGCTAGTGGCCGGGATGGCGCGTCGAGTGGCACAATGCAAAAGGGCCCCACGCAGATCGTGGAGATGCTGGGGGGCTGATCTTTGATGCAAGGGCTGCTCTGGTGGTGGGGGTTCTCAGTCCCTAAAGCACAACGTCGAGGATGCCTCGGTTGCTGCGCAGTCAGCTTTTTAAGTGTCTTCCAAGATGTCCGGTCCCACGTCACTCGGTGCCTCCACGGGTCCCTTCTTTGCAGGGACTGTGGATCGGGCTGTGAGAGGTCTGGGAGTCTGGGTCTTGTCAGGCTTTGGGCTCGGGCTCTAGCGGGAGGCGGCGGCAAAGCAGACGTCGAGTTGCTGGTTGGTGCCTGTGTTCACAGGGTGGCCACTCCTAGGCCACAAGGGAGATTCTCTTCAGTCTTCTGAGCAGCAGAATGTCAAAGTCCAGTCTTCTTCTTTGTTTAAAGTTGATTCAGGATGATCTGCTGTGCAATGGCACTGCTCCCACTCTTATTCCCAATCTGAGGGGTGGATCACCTACTAGGTCCCTCCTCTGGGAGGAACCAGGAAGGGGGGCGGTTACACCCCCTTTCCTTTGTCCAGCTCCTTGCCAGGCCTGGGTCTGGAAAGTCCCAGGACCGGTTTGGACTGGCTTATGCACGGGGACACCTTGTGTGCCCCGGGCATGTCTCAATCTATTCAGCCCTGGCCTACCCAATACACAAAACCCTGTCTGGGGTGGTGCTCGCACCTCCCCAGGCAGGAAACCCTTTGTCCAGGCCACCATTTGCCGAGTTTCGGTCAGCAGCAGGAGGCCAGACTCGTGTCTGTGGTGGCAGCATCCAGTTTGTGATGCTGAGGCTCTGGTTAACTTTAACCGGGGTTGAAGCTACACACATGTCGTGTCCCTCTAGAAGGGTGGAATGCTATCCCCGTCGACAGAACTGTCGAGGGGATAGTATTCCAATTCGTATGACACCTTACTCAACATGTTTTGATAAAGCCAAACCAAAGATAGCATTTAACCGCGAGGATTATAATGCACTTAAGAGTATATGGTATGGCAATATCCCGGAACAGCTTAGGGAGTGGTTCCCGACAGCTGCAGACAGGCTCAGCTCATGCTAGAGCACCATCTCACATATTTCCAAGCACTCTGCCTCGAGGATTGAAGAGGGCTTCCATAGGAGTGGCTGATAGGAACATATGTGTCCGGTTTAAGGTTAGATATAGGGATACCCTATCTAAGTAAGAGGTGATTACACCAACTTACCCCAGCTGAGTGATCAGCCAGTTGTGTCAAATATGGAGGCCAGGCCAGGGGTGGCACAATACATGCTGCAGCCCCTGGTAGGCCTTGGATGCACCTATGCCCTGGGTACCTAGGGTACACTGTTACAGGGGCCAATAAGGTGAACCAGTTCCAATTGTGTATGCACCTAAGGTACATGGAGTCCATTTTAAGGAGAGAGCAATTAGCCTTGGGCCCTGAATAGCAGGATCCCAGGACAACTATGTCAAAAACCAGCTAAACACCAGGCAAAAAGTTTGGGGGTAACCATAGTCAGATATCCACCTTCCTACAGTAGACTCCTTATTCTGGTCATTACCCTGATTTCTAGGCCTAATCCTGATTCTGACCCATTTATTTGCCCTCTTTCCCAATTCTTGGGGAGAGGTCAAATCTGAGTCCACCAGGTGCTGGTGTAAGAGCTGGTTCTGACAATTACTTAGGATCTGCTCCCTCATAATCAAATTATACAATCCTGTATAGTCATGTACTTTGCTGCCATGTAGCCAACCCTCCAGAGCCTACAATCTACAAAATCAGTCCAGTCCTCAGTCTGTGTCTTCTGGGTGTCTCTGAACATTAACCTGTACTGTTCAGTGGTTAAGCCAAACCCATCTATTAGAGCACTCTTCAGGACAGTGTAATTTTTAGCATCCTCAGGTCTAACTGTGAGGAGCTTATCTCTCCCTTTCTCAGAAAAGGAGTACCATAAGATTGCAGCCCACTGTTCTTCAGGAACCTGCTGCCCCTGGTATGCAGGCTCTCTCAAGAGCAGTTATCCACTTGTGGATGTCATCCCCTGCCCTATAGGGGGGCACAATCTTTGTCAGGTTTCTAGTATCATAGGACTTGTCTTTCTCTTTGGGAATAATGTTGCTGCCACCAGTGGAATCTAATCCACACAATTTTTGCTCCCTTGCCAAAGCAAGTTTAGCTTGGGCCAGGGCTATATCTTCCCTCTCTATCTGGAGTTGGACAGCCCTCATTCTAGCCCTATGTTCTTTTCTCTGAGGGAAGTCATTCCCCTTTGAGATTCCCTTGAGGCACTAGAAATATGAGAGTCCCTTGAGGGAGATCTCAATCTTCTATTACCTGAGGGAATTATGTTATAGGATCTGGGGAGGTGCTCACCCCCTCCATTCCCATGGAGGTCCAAGTTGGCTTGGCTAAGCCTCTCCACTGGTACCTGGTTGTCCCCTGGATTTTGATATGACTCATTACCATTTTATTCTGGGTCTACCTCATTTTCTGGGGTGCTGTTCTCATTCTCTGGGGGGTTAACTCCATCTCCCGACCCTAAGGGAGCTACACTAGCTTTCTCAAGATCATCCCTCTCTAGGATGGCTATCAGGATGGGAATGGTAGGGTTGTGACCCTTTTTCAGCCCCCTTGAAGTGCACAAGGCACTCAAGTCTCTATGGCTGAGGTTGCCATAGCTGGAGGGTGCCTTGGTAAGGTCAACCATCACAGGTTGAGAGCCTGAAGCTCCCTCTGTGCCAGACATGACTGCTATTGAGGTGTAAGTGGTGCACTTACCTACACTAAGTGTTATCCTACTGTACCTTGCTAGTGAGTTGTAGGCAGGGTGTACTAAGCCCTTTGATCTACCACTACTAAGTTCAGTAGAACTTAAATATGTAAGCTTTGTTTTTATGTACCTAAGGTACTTGATGTGATCTTTCAATTTGATAAAAAGATTGCAATGGTAAAACAACAGCAAGCTCAAATCCGCACCGCTGCACACCAATGTGAGAAGTTGGCCTGGTATATGATGTCTCCAATTCTGGGGGCACCTTGTATCAGTCCAAACAATCCCTTATGGTGTTGGTTGTAAGTCAATCTTATAGACAAGCTATCCTAGGGGCAGCATGGACTAAGCAGCCTTAAAGGCTTAACTCAAGAGGGCATGTGAAGCCAGCTGTTTTACCAATCACAATCCTGTAATATCAAATGAAAGGACACCACACAAGTGATATATTATAAAAATATATGTATTTATTACTAGAATAATCCTCTGTACTCTTTATGAGTGCAGAGGCACAAGCGTTTAAACAAAAGCACAGTTAAACATATAAAAGTTGCACAATTATGGATGAGGCCCAGGGGTCACCCAAACCATATACTAAAATAGTGGTATAAGTATCACTAATCGAACAGTGGTCAGGCCTAGGGCCTGGGGAATCGCTGGGACTAATCAGGACTAGCAATGCTGAAGTCGGGAATAGCCCGCGGGGCTCGGTGCAGCGCTGAAAGCACACACATGCACCAATGCAAAGTCAATGGTGCGTAAAAGTTATTGAGTTACTGTTTTAGGAGTCTTCCGACTGGACGAGGATTACCAAACTTTAGACCTAGACACTAGAGATGTGTAACAATGCAGGAGAATCGGCGTTCATGAGTTACCTCACCCACAGGAAGCGGGTGCATAGGTGCCAAAGTGTGTCGGTTTTCGTCACTCAGTCTGATGGTGCCTGGAGATGAAGATGCTGCAGGCGTCCAGAAGAGAAGTGTCCGGTGCGATCCAAGGGTGGATCGAAGATGTAGATGACCTGAAAGCAGAGGGGACAGAGTCTGGGTCACTCAGCAGTGACCAGGGTGGAACCAGGAAGGAACCAGGCAATGTCGGGCTCAATCAGGTTGATGTTGTGAAGCTTGTCTCCGCTGCCACGTGGACTCTGGGGCACCAAGGATGTCCAGGAGTGGATCACAAGCTGTCCCACAAAGGCTCTCGCTGTCGGCAGTGTCAGCTTCCAAATCAGAGCAAACAAACCTTGGCAAGCGCAACTCACGCAGGATTCGAAGATCGCTTCTTACTCGGACAAGGAAGATCAGAGCGGGTGCTCCTTTTCAGGGGAGCGAGGGCAAGTCTGGAGCAACCAGATTCACAAGTTAGATTTCGTGGTTCGTTGGTTCTGGGGCCACTAGCCAACGGGCAAGCGACTGGACCAACGCGTCAAGCAGAAAAGTGCAGAAGGGCCCCACGCAGTACTCGGTGAGTGTGGTGGGGTGAGCTTCGGTGCAAAAGCTGCTTGGGGCTGGGGCTTCTCAAACCCTAATGCACAGCTTCGAGGAAGCCTTGGAAGCTGCACGGTCAGCATTTTGTTGTTTTATCAAGATGGCCGGCTCAATGCTCCACAACGCCTCCACGGGTCTCAGATTCGCTGGGACTGTGGATCGCGCTGCTGGGAGTCAAGGGAAGCTGGTCTTGTTGATCTCTGTTGCTCGAGTTCTGGCGGGAACTGCAACAAACAAGCAGTGAGGTGCTGGATGGTGCCTGTTTGCACAGGGTGGTCACTCCTTGACCACAAGTGAGATTCTTCAGTCTTCTACATCGAGTGGGATGTCGAAGGGTCCAGAGTTTTGTTTCATAAGTTTCAGTCAGGATAATCTGTGTGCACTAGCACTGCTCCCACTCTTATACCAATCTAGTGGGCTGGATTACCTGCTAGGTCCCTCCTATGGGTGGGACCCAGGAAGGGGGTGGTTACACCCCTTTCCCTTTGTCCAGGGTCGTGCTGGGACTGGGGCTGGAGTGCCCCAGAACCCGTTTGACCGGATTATGCAAGGGGAAGCCTTGTGCTCCCCATGCAGTGTCTGGTTTCTTTCAAACCTCCCTGCTACAATCCACTAGCTCCTGTCTGGGGTGGTGTGACACCTCCCTGTGACAGGAAACCCTTTGTCCAGGCCTCCCCTGCCAAGCTTCGGTCAGCAGCAGGAGGCCAGACTTGTGTCTGTGGCAGAAGCGTCCATTTCGTGATGCTGAGGCTCTTTTAAAATCAACTGCGTTTTAGGAAAGTAACATGTCTTCTCCCTCTAGAAGGGTGGAATGCTACCCCCGTCACCAGGACTGGTGAGGGGGTAGTATTCCAAATTGTATGACACCTTCCACAACATGTTTTGATAAATCCAAACCAAAGTTAGCACATAACCGCAATGGATTATAATGCACCTAAGAGTATAGGGTATGGCAATATCCCGGAACAGCTAAGGGAGTTGGTCCCGACAGCTGCAGACTGGCTCAGCTCATGCTAGAGCACCATCTCACATAAAACCAAGCACTCTGCCTCCAGGATTGTTAAGGCCTGCCATCGGAGTGACTTATAGGTATATATGTGTCCAGCTATAGGTTTAGATATAGGTATACTATATCTAAGCAAGGGGTGATTACAGCGCCTTGCCCCAGCAGAGTGATCAGCCAGTTGTGTCAACTTAAGGTCCAGCCAGGGGTGGCAAAAGATATGCTGCAGCCCCTGGTAGGCCTTGGATGCACCTATGCCCTGGGCACCTATAGTGCACTGTACAGGGGCTGATAAGGTGTCCAGTACCAGATTGGTTATGCGCCTAGGGTGCATGGAGTCCATTTTAAAGGGAGAGCAGATAGCCTGGGCCCTGATTAGCAGGGAACCAGGCCAACTAAGTCAAAAACCAGCTAAACACAAGGCAAAAAATCTGGGGTAACCATAGTCAGGTATCCACCCTCCTACAGATGTCAACTGTCTGTCAACACTCCAAATCAGGACGTGTTGGCAGCCATCTTGTGCCTCGGTAGAACCGAGTCACAAGAAAACAGTAAAACGAAGAAAAAAATTCTTTAACTATATTTATGCGGGGGGCTCATGGCCCCCCGGAGCCCCGGGGATTCGCCAGTCTCTGGGGCCTCTTTTTATTTAAAAAAACTGTGCGGTTGGGTTTCAAGCCCCCCACAAACGCCCCGGGGTTTAATATAAAAAATAGGAGGGACGGACCACCCAGACACAGGGACTACCACTCCTCGGGGCTTTTGAATGTTTGAAGGGGGGCCGTGCGGTCCCCTTCCTAGAGCCTTTGATGTCCCTGGGGACCACTTTTCAGGGCCAGCTTCTGCAGTGTTCCGGGGTGCCTACAGTGCCAACTTCTGCAGTGCCCGGGGTGACGAAAAGCAATGCCAGCTCCCGAAGAACACGGGGAGCCGGCTGGGACCGTGGGGGCTTTGGGGCTAATAAAAAATAGTTATTTTCAGAACTAACTTTACTGTCCAAAAAAAGAGCTATATTTCTATGATAGTATGTAAAACTTTCCGTTTTTTTTCAGCACCAGTTGTACTGTACTCATGCGCAGGCTCGTTTCCAAGCCCATGCTTCTTTGTTTTTCTTCAAGTTCGCCAAGCAAACCTGTCCTCATTTCAGGTATTACATTTTCTGCTTTCTTCTGCCGGGTCGTGTGCCTCATCCGCTTCTATACTTTTGTAATATATTAATAATCATATTCTATCTATATTTATTTGAAATGTATTGCAGAGGTGCCAAACATTAATTACATACTCCGTCCTGCGCCATTTTAGTAGTTTTCCTGCCACAGACACCACAGTGTTTGTCCTTGGCCTCCGATCTTATCAGACTTGGTCACACACATAGCTAAAAACTAATTTGAAACACGTAAGGCACAGCCATAACAACACGTGACCGTCACCACAAAGCCATTACCGTGCTTATTCCTTTATCATGCGTGGTAAACGTATAGTAGTTGTAAAAGCATGCGTGGTAAAGCCATATGTGTGCTAATGAATCTGTGGGGACAGTCACGCGTGGTTATGACCGCGTTGTAATGGCTTTTTCCCCCAGGACACTACAGGAACCGGGTCTGGGCATGGCGGATTGAAGGGCATCAGGTAGCCTCCCTCACACAATATAAAAATCTCCGTGTGTGGTCGTTTTCGTGGTTTGAGGGGCGTCATTGAGGCCTAGACAGTTAAGTTTGTAGGGGGGTAGGTTTGCAAGCGAAAATGTCGCAAGAGGTTTGTAAATGTGGTACACATTGTTTTGTTTTACTCCGATTTCCTTTCTATGTTGTAGTCCATCCAGAGAAAATATTGCTTATTGTACATCCAGAACTTTTCAACCCTACTGTCAAACATCTTATAGTACTTCAAATTATAAATATTATTTTTGTTGGTGACCGTTCCCCCGCCCCGCCCCAAAAAAAAGTATATATTTTTTCATTAACTTTTATTAAAACAACAATAACTGTAAACGTAACTTAAAGATAACATAATAAACAACTAGAAAAATAACTTTAATAAAACAGTATTATAAACAAATTGTGATGTGGACTCCAAAAGACGTTGGGTAGGTAATCTGCAAAACAAAAAAGAAAAAAAGAGTTTAAAGTTATGTAGATGTGACTAAATAAGGTGAAGCATTACAAGTGAAGGTAACACCACGATTTTACGTGTTTTGTGTGCCTAGTACATTTCACTTCTGTTATAGTCCTGCTTTCAATTGGTGTCTATATGGAAGGGCCTATTGCGTTACTGACACAGAAGTGGCACAATGGGATTGTAAATACGCCGATTTATTTCTAATGCATTGCAATGGAGGCATTGTATATCTAGGCCGCTGTGCTTACCTTGTATAAACACTGGGGCCACCGGGGTTCACAACTTCAATTCAACTCTGCTTTTACATGTCAAAGTAGACAGCTGTGTCTATAAGTTTAAAAGAGAAAGAGAGATGATGTCACAGAGAGTGAGAGAGAGAAAGAGAGAAAAAACAACATTAAAACTCTCTCGCAGAGTCTGGAGTTGAGATTTTTTCTTGAAAAGTCAGACGCAGATTTACAAGCTCCTATCGCCACTTTTCCCATGTTAAAAGTGACACAAAAGTGGCGCAATAAGCTTTTAGATTTGTTTCTCAGAGTGTTGTAACCTATCTGTTGTCACTGCTCGGAGGTAATTATACATTTCTACACAGTCAAGCTGCTGCACATTACTCACTCTCTCCTTTCACAAATCTTTTGTTGTTATTTCAGAAACAAAATTATTTGCTCACCTAGTGCCATTGGCGTGATTGAAAGAGGGTGCTCTACGTGGCGAAGAAGACTTCAGTGTAACCAAAAGAGTTCACCACTTCAACTGAGTTAAGGTTTTATACAGCAGACTGGAGATAGCAGCGTCCAAAACTTAAAAAAAGAAAGAGAAACAATGTGAGAGAGTAAGAAAGAGAAAGAGAGAAAAAAGGACATTAAAATGTGGGAGAGACACATACGACGGCGGGGGGGGGGGTGCCTGAAATCAGAGGTGTAACCACAGTCAAAAATATGGGGGGGCTAGAAAATAATTTCGGGGGGGGCTGGCTTAACTTCCAGCAAAAAGAAGAGTGGAGCTGCAGGGGCTGTAAGCGGGGGGACATCAAAGCCTCATTAGCAAGCAAAATGTCCTTAAAAGACCTGTTAAGTATTCTGGTGCAACTGTGTGTGGGCCCAGGAAGCTATCTCATCCTAGCTGAAGTCCCGTTAGCCCAATGTGTGTTTTGCGCGCCTGCTGCATACTACACATTTTCTCCTTTCACAGATAACTTGTGGTTCTTTCGGAAAAAGCTTATTTGCTCACCTTGTGCCATTGCCATCGTCCTGAAGGTCTACATCTAAAAGATATTAAAAGAAAGATGTTATGAATAGTTATTGTTACTATATTAATTTGGAGTTAGATAACAAGCGCTTTTATACACGTTCCTTCTCATATTTCTACGAACTGTTTGTATTGGTACTATTCCGGACATTTCAGCGAATATAAAAACGTTCCTGCTATTGGGAAAAAAATGTATACATGTAAATTAATACACTATATAGAAGTGCGTTCCTCTGAAATACTAAGTCGCGTTTTTGTATCTAGTCTGCTACAACCCTTTGACTCCTTCCGATGCGTACTCAAGCCTCACTGCTCACCTTTTCGAGGAAAAGACACCTTCTTCATGATGTAGTTCCGATCTCCAACAAAGAAGTCTCATATATGGTGCTGAGTCTTGATATCTCTATGGCTAATGACATACTCCTGCTCCCATCATCATCATCGCAGGTTCTTCACCCGCTCAGTGCTTCGGGCACCACTAACTCAGTGACCAAAGAGGCCACGCATGTAGTAGTAGGCCCCTTGTTCGGAACTTTGAAAACAACTCTAAAATGGCATACAACACGTGCGCTCCGACTTTTTTATACATAGGGTCACGTGTGTAGTGACGAATGCGCTGGATGGGTGTGGTGTGGTTGTATACCAGCCATGAGGGAGTGTGCGTGTCGATCTGGCAATTAGACCTGCAACTAAGAAATCACTACATTAGAAATCTGGGCCTTGTACTGTTGTTGTGTTTTCCTGGTAGCGTAAGCACAGTAGGCTGTACTAACGTATTCAGTCTCGATTAATTTACCACCTACCCCAGGGCTTTTAAATGTTGGCAGAGGGGTCAATAATTGTGCTGACATTTCTCCTTTAGCGTGCAGTACTATATTGTTTTATAAAATGTATAATTCTTCAAACCATCTTTGCTCTTATGACGTACGGCTGCGATTTCCGTAATTGCTTTTAACAGTAATATACGCTTATATAAAGTTTTAAAAAACTATTTTCATGATTAACCCAGATAATGTCTTCCCTTAATATGTACATTAAATACATAAATATATGTTTTTGAACAATTAGAAACTTTCGGGCCGTATGCGTATGGGGTGCCGTACATGACGTCACGCGGATTTTTATCTTTTAAATAAAAAAACAGCGGGTTACGTGTTTTGGGAAAAAAAGAAAAAAAGGCGAAGCCCGCTTTATTGTTAATTAGCCTCCGGGGGGCCAAACCTTGGGGGCAATTTTTTTTCATTATGGGGGGCCCAGAGGGTCCCCCCTGTGCAGGGATGGCTACCCCCGGGTCTTTTATTATATGTATGCGGGGGCTCATGGCCCCCTTGAGTTGCGGGGACCACCTCCCCCCGGGGCCTCTTTTTATTAAAAAAAACTGTGCATGGGGGTTGTAAATGTGGTATTTTCCTTTCCTTTCTGTCTTGTAGAGGATCCAGGGTAAATATAAAGTTTTTTTGTACAGCCAGTACCTTTCTGCCTGTTACCATAGTAACAATTCATGGATCGCTTGCATGAGTACAGAGGTTAGAAGCTATGTTATGTTATGTTAAACTAGCTTATATAGCGCATGGCTGCCCCAGCAACAGGGCATCCCAGCGCTAGCAGACAGGACCAGGGGGAAAGGCTCAGCAGAGAAGACAAAGATGTATAGTCACTTTCGGAAATATTTGCTAGCAGCAGCCTCACTAAGTGGAGGCGAACAGCCAGGTTTTAATCTGCTTACGAAAGGACCAGTGATCTTGTGTGCTGCGCGCCTTAAGTGGAATAGAATTCCATAAGGCGGGGGCAAAAGACCTGAAGGAGCGGCCTCCTGCTCTGCTCTTGCGCACCCGGGGGGTGCAGGCCAGATGTAGGTCTGCAGAGCGCAGTGCTCGTGTGGGAACGTAGAAAGTACAGAGTCCCTGCAGCAACTGGGGGCCCTGGCCGTGTAGGATCTTATGAGTCAAACAGAGAGTCCTAAATTGGATTCTCTGTTTCATGGGCAGCCAATGTAGGTGATGCAGAAGGTGGGAGGTGCGACAGAATTTGGGTAGGGCAAAAATAGTGCGGGCGGACGCATTTTGAGCCCTTTGAAGTCTTTTTGTGACCGTTTTATTGGTGCCCAATAATAGCCCGTTGCAATAGTCAAGATGTGACAGAACCATGGATTGAATGATAACTTGACGGGTGGGGGCCTCAAAGAATCCCAGGATGGGGTTGAGTCCGTGAAGGCGGCCGAAGCTGATTCCTGCAACTTTTTTTGCATGCAGTTCGAAAGAGAGGTAGTTGTCCATCTGGACCCCCAGGTTCTTAACTGCCTCTTTAGGTTGGGGGGCGGACTCAATGTCGAGGGCCACCACTGATGGTCCCATTTACATGAGTCACGGCCAATCAGGAGCACCTCCGTCTTTGAGGAATAGAGTTGAAGATAGTTCTCAGCCATCCAATCCGAGATGGCCAGAACATATTCACGGAATTTTAGCTGGTCTTGCGCGGTGTTCTTAGAGAAGGTGAAAATCAGCTGCTTAAGAAATCATATTGATCTTCCGTTCTTTGGCCAAGATGGCAAGGGGGCTGACGTACACGTTAAACAGCGTAGGACTGAGAGCGGAGTCCTGGGGGAAAACCGCAGTTGAGGGGGTGCGTGCCCGATAGGTATGGAGGGGTGTGTATCTGAAAGGAGCGGTCAGATAGAAAAGACGCAAATCAGGCCAGGGCCCGCCACTGACTCAGATCTCCCCGAGACGATGGAGCAGAATCTTGTGGGAGACTGTGTCGAAGGCCGCACTGAGATCTAGCAGGATCAGAGCTGAGGTATTGCCCAGGTCCTGCGATGCCCTCAGATGTTCAGAGACTGCCAGCAGGGCAGAATCTATGCTGTGCTTAAGCCGGAATCCGTTTTGTGACCTGTCCAAGATCTCATTAGCTTCCAGATACTTGGTCAGGGTGGAATTAACATGTGATTCCATCACCTTGGCCAGGTACGGGAGTAGGGAAATATGCCGGAGGTTCTCTGGCAGAGATGAGTCCAGAGCAAGCATCTTCAATAAGGGGACAACCTTGGCATGTTTCCACGATTTAGGGATTATTGAAGACTGGAGCGATCTGTTGATCAGCTCCCGTCCCTCAAGCAAGATGGAATCCTGAAATTTCCTGAAGGTGTCTGGTTTAACCGGGTCGTCGGGGGAACCAGACTTCACCTTCACAGCCAGGGTTTCTAGATCTTTAAAGGACATAGGTGGGAGGGTTTGTAGGGAGTAGGGAAGGTCAGATGGACAGGTAGGTGGGCATGAGTTAGAGGTAGCCATTCTGATGTCCAGTGAGTTGTAAATGCACTCAACTTTGTTGATAAAATAGCGTGCCAGGGATTCGCATTCCGAATTGGAGGATATTATACCACAATATGTTGCTAATTGAAATAGTTAATGTGCTGGAGATTTATTTTTATTTTTTTCATAGTAACCGTTAGTCGTAGAAGAAGTCAGTGGAAAAGTTTTGTAAGGGATTCCTTCCTGTTCGGGGAGTATTAGGGTAACGTGCTCCAAGCGGGACTTTACGAAGCTTAATGTTCATTGGCTGTGAAGTATTACGTTTTGGCAGTCATTCCTTGCTCGTCTGTGGAACAACATGGACATTTTATTGGCTAAAGTGTTCCAAGCACAAGTTTGCTCCTTATTGGGTGGGAACGGTTCACTGATATTGTAATGCATTTTCCAAAGGAGTATGGGGAAAGAAAGTAGTAGAGGGAAGGTTAGGAACAGTATTAACTATATTAACTTTGTACAGTGCCCATAAGGTGGTGGAGAGGGATTATGAGGGAAACAATTTTTTTATATGTTTCAAGGGCCATTTATATAATTGCAGTGTGGTGTATAAATCACGGTGGAGAAATGACAGTGTCTTGCGCTGTTTTTTTAAAATCAAGTTTGTAGGTGACAAACTTCTTAGGAGTATTATTTACTTATAATGTGGTGTTTACTTTTCTGATGGGTAGGTGTGGTTGCGCAGCAAAAAAATCAGTCTAGGTTTGAAACAGTTTTTATTAAGCAAATACAAATAAACGTACTTCAGAAACTGTCGCTGTATATATGAAAGGGCTGACAATTAAAAACGGAATTTCATAAAATATCAGTTAAGCGTGGCTATATACTTCTTTTTTCTGCTACAGTTTGCAAAATTGTTGCCCCACATTCTTGAAGATGTAAGAGGGCATCAGTTACTTTTAGATAAAGTAGAATAGAAGTGCTACAACAAACACTCCCGCACTACATTATCTCAGATCAAGAGAACAAGTAACAAACCGTTTAATACGAATCATTTCAAATTACATAGAAATGCATGCATTATTATTTTTCAAATTTGTATTCTGTACAATTCAGGAACGTGCTACCGTAGTGTTTAGAGGTTGCAGACTGTTCCGCTAATAAATCTCATACTCACTAGAGAATGTATAGGATGGTACTGTTATAATATAAAGTACAGGTCCTATATATTCTTTAGGGAGAAGGTGAATAGGAACCGCAAATAAGAATAGAAACTAGAAAATAACATTCATAAATGTAGGGTATATTAAATATTTAAAGTAACAAAGTATGAACAATAGCTATATTTTTAAGAAAAGCAGTTTTGTAAAATATGTTTCTTGAAAAAAATATCTGATCAAGTACTTTTTAATATTTCAAAGTTCATTTATAGATGGCACTGAAAAATCTCCCATTTCTCTTCTGTAGCAATAGGACAATCTATTATAAAATAACGATTGATACCATTGTTACAGTAAAAAGAAAAGGAAAATAAAGTTTTGTATTTAACAGGACATTCATAATGAAATACTTTTGAGCGGTAATTATTTACTGAACTTCTTTTCTCCGGGAGGTGAAAAAGTTTGATCTTTGTGGTGACGGGTCATAAACTCCTCTGAGATCATGACAGTGAGAATAATAATATGTATATAATCTCGAAGCACATGATCACAAGTGGAAAATAGACTGAAAACCGCAAGCCGGTATCATTGCTTATTTATCGTTCCCCTGTTTTCGCCCCTGTTTTCGCCACTACCGAGGGCGAGGCGCGTCATCGGACACGCCCACCTCAGCTGGCCACGCCCCCTTCTTGGACGTTTAAAGAGCGCGCGGCTCCAAGCGCGACTCCCACAATCCTCTGAGTCTCCTGAGGCGGAAGCCGGGAGTGTGCTCTGATTTTAACTTACTTTGTGTGATACTGTGTAACCACTTTTTAAAAAAATATCACTCACTCTGCCTTCTGAACAGCGTGTTGTCACGCTGCAACGAGCCCCTGTTTTCGCCACTACCGAGGGCGAGGCGCGTCATCGGACACGCCCACCTCAGCTGGCCACGCCCCCTTCTTGGACGTTTAAAGAGCGCGCGGCTCCAAGCGCGACTCCCACAATCCTCTGAGTCTCCTGAGGCAGAAGCCGGGAGTGTGCTCTGATTTTAACTTACTTTGTGTGATACTGTGTAACCACTTTTTTAAAAAATATCACTCACTCTGCCTTCTGAACAGCGTGTTGTCACGCTGCAACGAGCCCCTGTTTTCGCCACTACCGAGGGCGAGGCGCGTCATCGGACACGCCCACCTCAGCTGGCCACGCCCCCTTCTTGGACGTTTAAAGAGCGCGCGGCTCCAAGCGCGACTCCCACAATCCTCTGAGTCTCCTGAGGCGGAAGCCGGGAGTGTGCTCTGATTTTAACTTACTTTGTGTGATACTGTGTAACCACTTTTTTAAAAAATATCACTCACTCTGCCTTCTGAACAGCGTGTTGTCACGCTGCAACGAGCCCCTGTTTTCGCCACTACCGAGGGCGAGGCGCGTCATCGGACACGCCCACCTCAGCTGGCCACGCCCCCTTCTTGGACGTTTAAAGAGCGCGCGGCTCCAAGCGCGACTCCCACAATCCTCTGAGTCTCCTGAGGCGGAAGCCGGGAGTGTGCTCTGATTTTAACTTACTTTGTGTGATACTGTGTAACCACTTTTTTAAAAAATATCACTCACTCTGCCTTCTGAACAGCGTGTTGTCACGCTGCAACGAGCCCCTGTTTTCGCCACTACCGAGGGCGAGGCGCGTCATCGGACACGCCCACCTCAGCTGGCCACGCCCCCTTGACGCCCTCCCTTTCAGTCATAAATTATGTGCCTCGCCAGGAAGCGCAGCGGACGAGCGCAGCGGGAGCGCCTAAGGCAAGACCGTCTGCGCCCGTCCGCGCCAGTACACGCCAGGAGCCAGGCAAGAGGCCTGAGGTAAGAACGACCTACTCAGGTCATGTTCTTCGCAATCTCAACAGGCCCGTCCCATCCTTTTGCTCCCACACACTAATGGGTGACTCCCGCCTAAATTACTGTCCACACTGCCCTTTTAAATACACTCCCTCCATCTCCAACGCTCCCACTCAGACGATCATAAACATGGCAATGATTAACTGCAGATCCCTACCCAAACACGCCCTTGAAATAAATATGCTTATTGAAGACCTCAATCTGGATATACTGTTTCTCACAGAAACATGGCTGGCACCCAACTCAGACGCCGACATAGTCCTAGCACTCCCCCCAGGATTTAGTATCCAACATCTTGACCGGCCCAAAGGTAGAGGTGGTGGCATTGCTGTCATCTCCAAAGATTCAATACCTTGTCGCTTTCTTGATAGTCCCCTGGTAGACTGCGAAAACGTCCAATTCACCTTGCAGATCTCCCCTTGTTCTTCTCTCTCTGGACTCCTTATTTACCGCCCCCCTGGTGCTATGGGAAAATTCCTTGACTCCATTCTAGAATGCTCCCTAGCCAGATCTAGCACTCAGACCAACTTCCTCATTTTAGGGGATTTTAATGTCCATTTGGAAGACAGCAAAGATAATACAGCCTTAGAACTGATCCAAGACCTGGCCACTCACCAACTGCACTTACAGAATTCCCTCCCCACTCATAATCGGGGGCATTTGCTTGACCCTATATTCTGTAACTTCCAGGACCTTGAGACCAGGCCCCCCACTCCTGTGCCATGGTCCGACCACCTTCTTATTCCTTTCAGCTGGCACATTTACTCCAAACCGCCGCAATTCCAAGCCCCCGGCAGACCATCCAGACCCTGGGCAAAACTAGACGTTGCCAAATGGAAACAAGCTCTCGAGGACTCAGTCCCCACCCTTAGCTCAACCATCGACCTCGCTGACAGGGAATTTTCACTCTGGATTACCAACTCTTTAGACTTGGCCCTCCCAAAAAAACCTCATCGTAAACCAAGGACAAAAGCCACTTCCCCATGGTTTACCCAAGAAATACGCCTTCTAAAGAAAGCCTGCAAGAGAGCAGAAAGAGTCTGGAGAAAAGACTTCAACCCCATCGACAAAAACAACTACAGGCTGATGATTCTCAATTATAAAAAAGCCCTGAAAAACGCACAAACCTCCTTTTACAGCGAGAAAATTAGCCAAGCAGCAAACTCTTCGAGGGAGACGTTCCTCACTTTGAAAAAGCTTCTTAAACCCCCCACCCCCCCAGCTGCGCGAGATCCTACAACAGAACACTGCAATGAGCTAGCCAACTTTTTTGACTCTAAAATTCAAAATATACTTAAACAACTTCCGCCGCTCTCCCCTTTAGACCCTTCCCCCCTCCCCACTTCCCAACATCAGAGCAATGGTGTTGAACTAAGCAATTTCCAACCCATCAACGCGGAAACTCTGGGCTCTTTACTACAAGCTCTCAAAAGCGGATCACCCCACGACCCAGCCCCGCTGAGACATCTTAAACTGGTAGCCCCGAGCATCCTGCCTCTCATAATTAACCTTTTAAACACCTCCTTCGATTCTGGAATAGTGCCCACAAGCTGGAAAAAAGCTGTAGTGAAAGCACTCATAAAGAAACCTAACCTTGACCCGGATAATCTGGCCAACTTCAGACCTATATCTCTCCTCCCAGGCATCAGTAAACTGGCGGAAAAACACATAAACTCCCAGCTCTCACATTATCTGGAGTCCAATGAACTGCTAAAAATCTCTCAAACGGGCTTCCGCCCGGGCCAAGGGACAGAAACAGCAATGGTGGCGGTAGTCGAAGAAGCCAGGAAGATCATCGATGCAGGAGGATCAGTGGCAGTGATCCTCCTGGACCTTAGTGCAGCATTCGACACCGTCAACCATAGCATTCTTGCCCAACGCCTAGGAAACCTTGCCATCACAGGGACAGCCCTTAAATGGCTAAAATCCTTCCTCCACAACCGCTCCTTTCAGGTAGCAGATGGAGACTGTATCTCCAAGGAAACCCCGATACGTTGCGGAGTGCCCCAGGGCTCCTCTCTGAGCCCGACACTCTTCAACGTATACATGGCACCTCTGGAACAAATCGTCGTCCCCTATGGCATCAAACTCCTGACCTACGCGGACGACACACAGCTGGTCGTTTCTCTGAGCCAGTCAGAACCCCCCTCCATCGATCTGTATTCCTGCCTGGAGAATATCGTCAGTTGGATGAGCAACTCCCATTTAAAGCTCAATGGGGAAAAAACGGAGCTAATGGTACTAGGCAACCAGTCCCTTTTTCGCCCGGAGTCCCTATGGCCGCCCAGCATGGGCCCACCACCAATCCCCAAAACCGATATCAAAAGCTTGGGGATTTGGTTGGACGATAAACTCACTCTTAGCACCCAGGCCAAAAAAACTGCAGGAACTTGCTTTGGCTTGCTCCGCTCCATCCGTAAAATTCTTCCACTCCTACCATACCAGTCCAGAAAACTGGTTATCCAGGGCCTCATACTGTCCAGATTGGACTACGGCAATGCCTTATATCTTGGATCCCCAAAAAAAGTCATCTCTAAGCTTCAGGTGGTGCAAAATGCCGCGGCCAGAATTCTTACTGGCACCAAAAAACGCTGTTCTGCCAAGCCCGCACTCAAAGAACTGCATTGGCTCCCGGTGGAACAAAGGGTGCACTTCAAGGCCATGTGCCTAACCCACAAAATCCTGCACGGAAAAGCCCCCCCGGTTCTGAAAAATCTCGTATCTCCCTACACAACAACCAGAACCCTGCGCTCTACCAATGCCCACCTGACCAAAATTCCCAAAATCAAAAAGTCACGTTTCGGAGGTCGACAATTCTCTTTCCTGGCATCCAAGATGTGGAATACTCTCCCCCCGGCCCTCAGGGCCCAACCTAATCTCTTGACATTCCGCAAATCCCTGAAGACATGGCTGTTCCCTTGATTCCTTGCTTTCCCCCCCGGCCCCTTCCTTGGAGACCTTAGTGGATTCTGTCAGCGCTGGGACGCTCACGGGCAGCCATGCGCTCTACAAATCTCCTAAATAAATAAATAAATAAATAAATCGTTACTCTTTGTGACGACGGATCGTGAAGTCCACTAAGATCACCAAGACTGTTAATGTTATAATATGTGTATTAACAGTATGTGATCTCTAGGGGAAAACATAATACAAAGTGGAAGATGGTGACGTTGATTGCAATTGTTTAGGGTTTGCGTCGATGGGTCACCAACACCTTTCAAGCTAAGTACAGTGTCAATATTATAATATAAAAACTCACTATATATAAGATGAAAGGAGCCAGAAAAGGATCAATGTTTGTTATAATCTATCTGTTTCTAAAAACAAGCTGCTGATGTTACAGAGAAAAAGCTAAAAACATGCAATAACATTTCTTTTGTACATATAAATGTTTAAATATTGATAAATAGCCACAAATTATATCTAAGTACTATGCCTATGCCATATTGAAACAACTCACAACTCCGGAATATGTTTGTTGACGCAAAAAGAGAATCCGATGTTAGAAAACGGAACCTGCAACACAGATTTGCGACTCAGGAATAACTCGCAAAAACGAAACTAATTGCACAGTAGGTGTGGTTTATATAGTTTTTGGTTATGTAGTAGTCTACGGAAGCAAACTGTGGGTCCGCCTATTTAGATGGCACGTTTTGCAGTTTACACATGCTCACGTTTTAACTGTTTTTCTTCTGCACGTGTTGGAAAAGTTACAAACTGTGAAGCTGTAAAGGTTTCGATTTCAATCGTAACACTTATAAGGTATTATTATCTACATACGTTGGAGAGTTTAAAAAGTGTTACGCTGTAACATGTGTTCTTTGCATTTTCATGATTAAAAACATGTAAATAGAAGACATAAAAAAAAATATCAGTATCATTAGAAGAAAAAAAAGGATTAATATTTGTTATTATTATGCTTCTTAATTTAAAAAATGCTAGCATTTGTAAATTGTAAACCTACCCTCGGAAAGATGTGCTGGCGCTTCGGGCGTTGGGAAGATTAATAAATAATAAATTACTTTTTCTATGCACCTGCAAACTTGGCTTTTAAACGTTCAATTGCCCAGTTTGTATCTTTACACTACCTCCAAACATTCTGCTACTGCTATTTTAGTATTGTAGTGAGCCATACAGCAGTATGTGTTTATCTATACACTGTTTTAAAAGTGAAGCAGTTATACATTCAGCTCGACATTCTCCTTGGACAACTGTAATCATCCAGTCAGTATCTAAGTAGTCAAAGAGCAAAGTAGGCCTTAGGCCATGGACTGTTTTAAACTCTTATAGACTATGCTTGCAGTCTTCTATGCACCTGCAAACTTGCCTTTTATATGTTCAATTCCCCAGTCTCAATCCTTACACTTCCAGCAAACACTCTGTCACTCCTGTTATAGTTTTGTAGTGACTCATTGATCAATGCATTCACTATATTAAAATACTAATGGGTAGATGTACAATAACTGCCATATCCCCAGTGGTATGCCCGTTATTGTGCACTGTGACATCATCACTATGGATGAGCCTAATTTAGAATGTGGTGCACTATGGGGTAAAAGTGGTACAGATATGTGATGTATCTGAATTTGAATTTGAAGGGACTTGTATAGCGCTCGTACACCTGGAGGTTTCTTGGCGCTCACTGGCAATTGCTACTTGGCGGGTCGGAAAGGGGGGAAGGTGAGCGTTCAGGATGGGAAGGCTTGGGTGAAGAGGAAAGTCTTCAGGTCTCTACGGAAGAGGGAGTACTGGGTGCAGGTTCTGAGGTGCAATGGAAGAGAGTTCCAGAAGACTGGACCCGTGGTAGAAAATTTAGAGCCACCCCACTTCTTCCGTTTAAAACGGGGAACCAGGAGAAGGTGGTGAGAAGCGGATCGGAGGTCTCGTGAAGGCGTGTAGGATTGAATGGCTGAGTTAATGAAGGAGGGGGCAGAACCTGTCCGGGCTTTAAAAATGGTGCAACCGAGCTTGAATAAGATGCGTTGTCGGACAGGGAGCCAGTGCAGGGTAAAGAGGAGAGGGGTTACATGGTGTGACTTAGAAAGGTTAAAAACCAGCCGAGCGGCCTGGTTTTGGACAAGCTGGAGGCGTCTCATAAGGTAGTCGGGCATGCCATGGTAAAGGATATTACCATAATCGAGGCGAGATGTTACCATGGCTAAAAGTATTAGTTTGAGCGCGTCTGGGGCGAAAAATCGAGAGACTCTGCGGATCGTCCTGAGTGAAAGGAAGGCTGAGGAAACCACAGCAGAAACTTGAGAATGTAAGGAGAGTTGATTATTAATTTTAAATCCAAGGGTTTTGACAGAGGGTACGGGGGTGGGAGGGGGGGCAAGTGAGGGGGGCCAAAAGGAGGAGGTCCAGGGACTGGAGCAACCACCCGTTAACACCAACTCCGTTTTATCGGGGTTGAGCTTCAGGTGGTTGAAGTTCATCCAGTCCTGAATAAAGGTCATAATGGACTGGACTTTGGACATAGACTCAGGGGTGGAGGAAAGGGAAAAAATGAGCTGGAGGTCGTCTGCGTAATTATACACAGAGACCTCCAGACGCTGTAAAGCAAAAATGAGGGGGGCAATGTAGAGGTTAAACAAGAGGGGGGACAGAGAGGAGCCCTGGGGAACACCACACTGGATCGGTTGAAAATCCGCAGAGAACTCTCCCAGACGGACCGCTTGAGTCCGGCCGCTCAAAAAGGAGGATAACCATAGTAGGGCTGTTCCTCTGATTCCCGCCGCTTCGACACGTGAAAGTAAGATGGTGTGATCCGCCGTGTCGAATGCGGCGGAGAGATCTAAGAGGATCAGGGCCTGATGTTGGTTGGTATCCATTCCTTGTCGGAGGTTGTCCAGAACCGATGTTATAACGGACTCAGTTGAGTGGGCCGGGCGGAAGCCGGCCTGTCTAGGGGCTAACACGCAGTGACTTTCCACGAACTCGCTCAGGGTTTTGGTATCTGTGCTGTGAAGGCGGCGCATTGCTTAAGTTGCGTTGCAAGTGCAACGCATTTCTAGCAATGCTCGGGGGCTCTATTCTCACAATGCTGAGTCAATCCTTTCACCTGCTCCGAGCTGTTGTAGATGATTCTAGGACTCTAGTAAATATTCCCGATTTCATGCCCTTATGTGATTATATCAAATCATACCCTTATATAGGCATAAGAATCGTGCCCATATTAAGACATAGCCAATGCAGTCCAAATACGGCAAGGCTACTCCCATAGACTCCTAGAAAGCACAATGTGTTCTTAAACAAACCAAGCCTACAGCAGCCCGGGAATTCCCCCTGATTCTGTATTGATTTGTCCCAGAACTCCTGGAGTCCTGAAAGAACTGCGAGTTCTTAGTGACGTCTTATGTCCAACCTTACGTCAAACTCGGCACCTTCCAGGTATAAATATACCAGCATCTGCCTTAAGCAACATACGGTGGTTTGGAGCGGATCGGCTATCTACTTGCCCGACGCCCTGCTGATGCGAGCGCTGAAGGAAGCCGACCCTCCCTGCTGACGTACTGAGAGAGACGCTGTCTTTTCTACTGCCGAGAAATCCAGCTCCAGTGTTTCCCGGTCACCCTTGCGGGTTGCTGGAAGATCGAGTCCTGAGAAAGAGATATAAAACCTCCTTCATTCTATAACCAAGGTAGGGTGCTGATTAGACCCACAGAGAATTCTTGATTCAGATTCTTGGAAAAAAACTGTAACTCATCTACTCCTTCTCTGTACTAGGCTTAGGTAGGTACACAGGAGTAGGCGTATTTTAGAAACACCAGTTGAGTACGTTTAGTCATTATTTTATCGTTGTATGTATTCTATCCATTTTAAGTATCTTATGGCTTAGAAACCATATAAATGCTTTTATTTCATAATACTCATTTTACTGTACGCACTTTACTTTATGACAAGTATTGCAATTGTGGCAATTCACTTCTCTTGCATGAGAAAGTAGACTGCTCAATAAATAACCCTCGTATTGAAAATGCCCGTCTCTCTATTTCTCTGCACTCCTGGTGAAACTAAGCATGCACGATTGACTGGGTAAAATAGCTATCTATTGTTTCCGGGACTCCGGAGATATACTCCTTATTCTGGGGGGAGCAAAGTTGTCATGTTTATGCGGTTATCAGAAACGAATCCCTTTTTGTCTATTCAGGAAAGTTAACACCTTCTTGTTTACTCGAGAAAGTTTCTAGTGACCTCTGAGCTAGCTGGCACACACAATTAAGTCTAGCATATTCAATATAGACCTAGACAACCTCAGTCCTACGTCTATACTGTTGTTTATGTTATTCCAATGTGCTTATTGGGAATATAGGAACTACACTACAGAGCAAGTGCAGGGTTTTGACGCAGCATGAGTTCAAAAGTGACAAAGTGAAATCTTGTATATTTCACTCAGCCACTTTTAGGAGGTGTTCCTGCACCGGAACGCCTCTCCAGCCCCCGCTTCAAATATTTATAGACTATGTATTCACTGTTGTATACAGCAGCAAACTTGCCTTTTATATCTTCAATTACCCAGTGTGTATCGTAACACTTTCACCAAACACTCTTACACTACTATTTTAGTGAACTATACAGCAGTATCTGCTTATCTATACACTGTTGTAAAAGTAAAGCTGCTATACATTCAGCCACACACTCGCCTTGCAGAATTGTAATCATTCAGCCAGTATCCAAGTACTCATGGTGAAAGGTGTGCCTTAGGGCATGGACTGCTTCAAATACCTATAGACTATGCATGCAGTGTTCTATGCACCAGAAAACTTTATACCTTCAGTTTCACAGTCTGTATCTTTACACTTTCACCAAACACTCTCACACTACTGTTTCAATACTGTAGTGAGCCTTTCAGCAGTATGAGTTTATCTATATTCTGTGGTAAAACTGAGGCTGTTATAAATTGAATTAGGCTCTTTTTTTGCAGACCTGTAATCATCCACTCTCTACCTAAGTACTCATGCATTAAAATAGGCCTTAGGCCATAGACTGCTTCAAACCCCTATAGATTATGCATGTAGTCTTCTACGTACTTGCAGATTTGTCTTTTATACCTTCAATTCCCCAGTTTGTATCCTTACACTTCCACCAAACACTCTGTCACTGCTGTTTTAGTTTTGTAGTGACTCATTCATCGGTATGTAGTAATCTATTCACTACATTAAAACACTAATGGGTACATATACAATAACTGGCATATTCCCAGGAATATTTATTTTTGGAAAACAAAAGGGACCCCTACTGAACAAATGGGTTTGCTATATGTAGGGAAATAGCACAGGTTAGGAAAAATAACAATAGCAAACATACATTAAACAGGTTAACTTAAAGGGTGCAAGAAGAGTAAGTCCACAGTTAGATTTTCTAGAAAAAATATATTTTTATTCTATTCTTTTGATAGTTTTTTAATTCATTATTATTTCTTATTTTTTAGAGAGATTTATACATTTTTCAGAAGGTCTGATGCATTTTGACACATTATTTACATTTATTAGTCATATTTATCGTTCAAAACATTTAGAGCAGATGTATATGATGATGGCTAGCGGCAGAATGTGAACTACGCGCGTTTCGGTACTGCTGCCTTCATCAGGACACCGTCTTTTAGCATCATTTCTATTCCATAAGTCAGTTGTTTTGATTATGATAGCAAACAAGGAGTAGATTGGCGCAGATGCTGCATAATAGTACTGCTGGAAACTCAGTAAAATTGTTCCTATGTAGTTGGTTTATTTATCAACAGTCCTGTATTTTTTAGTTGACTTCAGTTTAGTTCATACGGATAGATTTGTATTGTCTGAAGGTATTGATGAGGTTTTCATACATGTGCACGTGATTTGAACTCTGGTAATATCTCTATATCGATAAATTTAACAAAAGTTTTTCTGTGAATTAATACGTTTTGTCAATTGGCACAGGGACGCCTAGCGATATTTTCGTATTTCGCCCACGATGGATATATCGTGGGATATGTCACACTTCCCAAAAGTAGTTACAGCATTTTAACAGGCTGCCATCGTTATTGTGTCAGTTGAATTGACTCCACACCTCTCGGGCTTGAAAAATGCTATCCCCAGGAATATGCCAGTTATTGTGTACCGTGACACCACCACCATGGATGCGCCATATTTACAATGCAGTGCACCATGGAACAAAAACTGCACAGATATGTGATGTATCTTAGCTGTAAACGTGGTGCATTGTTTGAGTTATGTTGCAAGTGCAACGCATCTCCAGCAATGCTCTGGGGGCCCTATGCTCAGAATGCTCTGTCAATCCTTACACCTGCTTCAAGCTAGTGCAGGGTTTTGACACAGCTTGAGCCCAAAAGTGACAAAGTGACAAAGTGAAATCTTGTAGATTGTGTACTTCAAACGAAGTCTTGCAACACCAAATGACTTCTGGGTATTGTAGTCCCCAGTAGAACTGTGTGAACTGTGAACTGTGGACTAGCTACTTAGGCTGAATGTGAGCCAGCTGCACTCCGAATGGGAGGAGCCATGAAAGTTTAAAATGAGGGTGGGACTCTTGATACCGACACCAAGGCATCGGAAGAAGACTATGGAAGTAGAAATGCATCATGCCGAAATCTTTGAATAAAGCAGTCCACTTACCTGATCCCCGCTGTGTCCCTCTGGGTTCTTTTTAATGAAGATTCCGATGTGGGTGATTAACAGGCACGTAGGTCAGTAACGTGCGAGTGGTACCAGCTTCAGAAGTTTCTGGGTAACAGATGGCTTCTATCCCGGACCGCCTCACAAACCAAGCCAGCAATTGGTTCTTGCAGACAGCAACTCGGATCCGATGAGGGGGTGCGAGCACTGTCTCTGACGTCCCGGGACCCCGTTGGCAGAAGTTATTGAGGTAGAGCGTGAGGGACCAGAGGAGGACTGAACATCACATTTGTCAGATTTATCTTGAGCCATATTACCTACCTCTACGAAGGCATGAGCAGGTCCTCATCCGAGGGATTGTGTACTTCAAACGAAGTCTTGCAACACCAAATGAATTCTGGGTATTGTAGTCCCCAGTAGAACTGTGCGAACTGTGGACTAGCTACTAAGGCTGAATGTGAGCCAGCTGCACTCCGAATGGGAGGAGCCATGAAGGTATAAAATGAGGGTGGGACTCTTGATACCGACACAAAGGCATCTGAAGAAGACTATGGAAGTCGAAATGCATCATGCCGAAATCTTTGAATAAAGCAGTCCTCTTACCTGATCTCCGCTGTGTCCCTCTGGGTTCTTTTTAATGAACATTCCGATGTGGGTGATATATATATATATATATATATATATATATATATATATATATATATATATATATATATATATATATATATATACATATATATATATGTATATATATATACATATATATATATATTATATATACATATATATATATATATATTATATATATATTATATATATATATATATATATATATAACACACCCGATTTGGCGTGCTTAAGCCTCTCATCGCGGCAGGCGCTCGGCGGGATCGCTGCCCCCTCCAAATACACAACTCCTGGTATTTCAGCGTGATAGTTCCACAAAACCAGAGCCGAGACCCAAACAGTGCTCTGTGCAGGATTTTATTGGCACACGAAAAACAAACACCCAACGCGTTTCGAAGTACACAGACTTCTTGCTCACGGCTGACTTCATAATGGCGGCCATTCTTTTTAAAGGTACATGATTCTGAATCAACAACATGCACGTGATCAACAGCATGGAAAAAATACTTTGTTGCAATACATGTCCAATTTCAATAAAGTTGTAAAATATTCAACGAAAATATTGAATGCAATTATAAAGACATCCCTCATGATTCAAACTTTACAAATTAATATAAACCATATTGGGACAATTCAACATAACGGGTCCAATTCGACTTCGTTATATAAAGCCAGAACCAGCTCTATGTTGCCCCAGTGGGCAGTATTCACATTTTTAGTGTTCGATTAATTCTCCAATGAAGCCCCAGTGGGCTTAGTAATCAGTCCCAAATGGTGAACTCGTCAATATCATAATTCATGCTTCCTGGAGTGTCGCCCTAGTGGATATATATATATATATATATATATATATATATATATTTCTCCACAGACGTCTCCCCCACAAGAAGAAGACTTGAGGCAGCACTCGAGGTCCGTTCAATCCTTTATTTTCAATTAACACCATGGGCATTAACGCGTTTCGGGGGTTTACTTTCCTTTGTCAAAATGCCCCCCTGGTGAGTAAGTCGCCACTGCTGCTAACAATCCCTTCATCAAAGAAGTGTGCCGTTGAAAATTTGGGGGGGTTTTGTCGAGGGGGGGCCGAGAAAAAAGGGGGGTCCCAAAACGCGTTTTTCCCATGTTAATTTCCATAGGGCGGTTGGACTCACTTTTAGCTCGAACGGCTGAATGGATTTGCACGAAACTTGGCAAAATTGTAGGGACTGTTAGCCCGATGTGCCTTTGCTAGGTCTCAAGATATGTGCTCCAGTAGTTTTTGAGAAATTAACGTTCAAAACAAGATATATATCTGTAACAGCGCTCCGGGCTGCGGTCCGGTTCGCTTACTTTTTGCGAAACGGAACTTTGCGCGCAGAAAGCTGATTGGCTCTCCGGTGTCTGTCAACATTCTAAACAGTCCGGAGCAGCCGCCATCTTATCTCTCGGTAGGATCGAGAGAGAAGAAGAGGTGAAAAACGAAGGGGGAATTTATTGAAAGGGGGCAAGGTATACCCCTCTTGACCCCTAGGAATGTTGTTGGGGTTATTAAAGGGTCCCGTGGGGAAAATAAAAAAAAAATGATTTTTCACGGTAGAAGCGCTTCACGGGCCGCGAACTGGGCCGCAAACTGGTAGCGAAACGGGAATTCGCCATTTTGTGCTTCGTTTTAATTAAATTACTAGGTATAAGGGGGTGCGGGAGACGTATCCTAATCCCCTATGTTTCCTGAGGGTGGCTGAGGAGGCTCATATATGTTGATACATCTCTTCCAGCGGCTGTGCGTGAGCTTTTTTTTTTTTTTGCTGCGTGACGTCTGTTAATGTTCGATTCGATGGAAATCAGGAAGTGTTGACCGCCAATTTGTCACTGCGATAAAATATTTTGTTATAAATGAATCCTTATTGATAAACATTGTCTGCGCCATCTTGCCTTTTTTACAATGCCACAATTTTGTCGTGCACGGCAGCCATTTTAGATGCCTTGACCAGGCCCACTCTCTGCACGCCGTCGATTCTCAGCACGGCTCCCCACCCTCGCAAGCATCTCCCCCACGCACTGGTCACCCCCGCTCTCTCTCTCGTGCATCGGCCATATACTTCCCCCAATCTCCGCTGCTCTTCCCTGAGAATCACACCCTGTGCCCGCCCGACACCTCCCTTTCACCCTATTCACTACCGCACCCTCTGACACTCCTCTTCCTCTGTGTCCGATTGTCCAGGCCGGACCCAGGCTATCACCTAGCCCTGCGGATGTAGTTTATGGCCCCAGCTGTAGAGTATCTAGACATGCCAACCCTCCCGATTCAGGCGTGAGACTACTGATTTCAGTGCTAGTCTTTCGCCTCCCGATTCCTGCAAGGAAAAATCCGGGGGCATATTACCAACAACTAGCGATAATGTTTGTCTCTAACTTGTTTAGAGACAAAAATTATCGCCGCACATCGGCGAATTTTATCGCACATAAACCTTGCTATTAGCAAGGTTTATCGCAAATGCGATAAAAAACGGCCGCAATGCATGAATATCGCTGAAAAGTCAGCGATATTCATGCATTATCCAGCAAATGCTCTTAGCCATGTTATCCACCTTCCATTGGATAACATGGCTAAAAACTGCTCTGTGCGTGAGCTTTTTTTTTTTTTTTTGCTGCGTGACATTTGTTAACGTTCGATTCGATGGAAATCAGGAAGTGTTGACCACCATTTTGTCACTGTGAGTAAATATTTTGTTATAAATGAATCCTTATTGATAAACATTGTCTGCGCCATCTTGCGTTTTTGTCCAATGCCACAATTTTGTCGTGCACGGCAGCCATTTTAGATACCTTGACCAGGCCCACTCTCTGCACGCCGCCGATCCTCAGCATGGCTCCCCACCCTCGCAAGCATCTCCCCCACGCACTGGTCACCCCCGCTCTCTCTCTCATGCATGGGCCATATACTTCCCCCCATCTGCGCTGCTCTTCTCTGAGAATCACACCCTGTGCCCGCCCGACACCTCCCTTTCACCCTATTCACTAACGCACCCTCTGACACTCCTCTTCCTCTGTGTCCGATTGTCCAGGCCGGACCTAGGCTATCACCTAGCCCTGCGGATGTAGTTTATGGCCCCAGCTGTAGAGTATCCAGACATGCCAACCCTCCCGATTCAGGCGTGAGACTACTGATTTCAGTGCTAGTCTTTCGCCTCCCGATTCCTGCAAGGAAAAATCCGGGGGCATATTACCAACAACTAGCGATAATTTTTGTCTCTAACTTGTTTAGAGACAAAAATTATCGCCGCACATCGGCGAATTTTATCGCACATAAACCTTGCTATTAGCAAGGTTTATCGCAAATGCGATAAAAAACGGCCGCAATGCATGAATATCGTTGAAAAGTCAGCGATATTCATGCATTATCCAGCAAATGCTCTTAGCCATGTTATCCACTTCCCATTGGATAACATGGCTAAAAACTGCTCAGGGCAGGTGTTAGGTTTTGGAGATATTCGCGCTTAGCGCGAATATCTCCAAAAGTTGGTAATAGGAGATAGCGATGGTTAGGGACTGTTTCCAGTCGCTAAAATCTTGGCACGCCCACTTTGCATGTCATTAGTGATAAATATCACTGATATGCAAAGCGCGGCCCAAGATGGTTGCTATCTCCTTTTAGCTGTCACTAACTGGTGTTAGCGACAGCTTGGTAATAGGGAGATAATTTTATCTCTTTTTTTTTGGCTTTTAAAGCCAAAAAAGCGGAAATAAACCCCCTTGATAATATGCCCCATGATTTCGCAGGGGTTTCAGCTGACAGGGCTTGGTATTGTGTTACGTGCTAATTCTTCCAGGAAACGTCAGAGGGTCGATGCAGGGGTTCTAGAAGGGGTGATAAACCATTTAAGCCTCATGAACAAGCGCATGGTCTTTTAAAGATTTGTGAAGTACTCGGGGCGGCGGTGTGTGTGTGCCCTCTTTCAGGAGCGGGCGGGGGGGCACTGCCAGCAACTTGCCAGGCCAGGCAGTGTTCAACACGTGCATCACCCTTTCTCTGCCTGCTATTGCGCTCCATGCTTCGGAAAGGTAAGAAAAAGAACGTGCATTTGAGTTTGAAATGTCCGAACTTGTAGCAGTACACTTGCAAAGCCCACACATGACAATAACTCGATTCAAGGCCCCATTCACCCGATTTTTTAAACATATATAGCACTCCAACAAAGTTAGATTTTAAAACTTTATTAACTTTTAAATATAACGAACGCAACAAAAACTGTAAATATATTTAACCATTTTTTGAAATTAACCAGAACTATAACGATAACAACAACAACAACAATAATATAACTTTTATGCCTAAATTACGCAAACATTTAGCTAATCTGCTAAAGGGGGGAGTCGCCATTTCTTTACAATAATCAATAATGAAAAATCCACATCAATAGGGTTGTCCGTTTTCTCGATGCAGCACTATAGTGCAACATACACAGCACCTGGGGTGTCAAGAGTGAACAGGTCTTTCTTTGTTCCTTAAGATGTTATCTGTGTCAACCTCTTCCGAGAATGCTGATGCGTTAGGATTTCCTTGTGTTTCTTAATAGCATTGGTGTCTGCACACTTCTTTGTCAATTCTGTGAAGATGATAACTGCTTCATAAACAGACGATATCTTTGTTTAGTCATTAGTGTTAAGTGTGTCTGAAACTACAGTGCCCTTCTGTTTTTTTTTCTTCAGGCTCTACAGAGTTTTGTGTGTTGTTCTTTTGAGCGACAATTATTCCAGAGGTTTCAGGTTTACTTGTTTTGTCCTGCAGTGAGTTAACAGCTTTAGAGACTTCATGTTTATTTGCTATGTCCTGCTGTTCGTCAACTGCTTCAGAGACGTCAGCCTCATATGTTATGTTTGAATAGATCCTGGACCTGCCCGGCCGCGCCCAAAATGGTGCCGGTGTAAATGGGACTCGTAACTGCTTGTTGTGTACTGGTTGCCCAACCTTGATATCACGAGATACATATGCAGTTTTGAAGCACATGGCGGAGGCTTGTCTGCTGTAGTGGGGCGCCCCTTTATCGTTTCAGTCGCCATTCCGCCCGCTTTTGCTACACTGTGCCTTTTCCGCCATTCAGCTGTTTAGCGCCCGCTCTTACGGCTACAGCGTCTCGCTCACCATGTAGTTGAGTTGCTCCCACTCTTGCGGTGCAGCGATAGGCAGCTTCCACAGGACTCTTAAAATGGCGGCCGGCTCTTCGGATTTGGGCCTGGTCCAGTAAAATGGCCCTGGGACACCTTGGAACTCGGACGCTTGTCTGCCAGGGCTTGGGTTCCATTCTCGAAAGCGTCCCCTCAGCCTTGAAGATTGTACAAAAGTCTTGGGGGCCGTCGACTCCCGCAGGCTTCCGGTGGGGAGCGGCTGCCATGATTGCTTGCGGAATGGCCACGACGGAGCTACGAGATGGTGGTGCTCTCATGGTGACGCCAGCTTCAGTCTGAAACATCCAGAAACAAGGTGGGGCTTTCATCGTTTGGGAAAAAAAATGTTTTAATCCAATGAAAAGTGTTATTTTTAGGTCACATGACCTAGTCTTACATCATTAGGAAAACAAAAGTAAAATGAACCAATGAAAAGTTTTATTAACAAGTCACATGACCTGTTATGCTTACGTTACCCGCTGCGCGGCGCGCTCTGGATCGTTTCCGGGAAGCTGCGCCTTGCGCACCGGAGCACTTCCGGGTGCGCTAACGTGTCGCGTCATATGACGCATTACGCGACAATGCAGGTCCAGAATATAGTCAAAATGTCTCCACCAACCAGCGGTCGGAATACAACCGCTTTCAGCAGTCCAAAAAGTTCGGTTAAATCTTAAGAGCGGGAGCAACTCAACTACATGGTGAGCGAGACGTTGTAGTTGCAAGAGCGGGCGGTAAACAGCTGAATGGCGGAAGAGGCACAGAGTACCAAAAGCGGGCGGAATGGCAACTAAAACGGTAAAGGGGCGCCCCACGACAGCGTGTCTTCAGGTCAAACGGATTGTGGGACAAGGTCCAGAATGGAAGAGTCATCAAAAGGGAAAAAATTCCGCCGGACCCCGGGAGCCGGCCGCCTATGCCGGGGGCGATCTCAGGCCACACCAGGGCAACACGACTTGGGGAGGGGGCAGGAGCCAAGCGCCCCCTCTCAGTCCGCGCCATCTCACCGCCCCTCAGGGGCCTCCGTCAAGCGGTTTAGGGAGGCACCGTATCACATTGTTTTCCAATGCAGTCAGGTCCACAAATGGACCCCACTTACTTTGAATAGTGAAGCTGCAGCAGGTGCAAATAAGGTTTAAACAGTGTTACAAGAGCTGCTTAGAACTCTGAAGTATGGCACTCAACAACCAGGACTTATGCCATTTGTGTAAGGCAGTGACATGGAAGCAACTCAGGGACAAAAAGCATGAACGAACATTCACGTATGAAAATCTTATTTGGGGAAGGGGTAGAATCCAAACGCCCCCTCCCAGTTCGCGCCACTACACCGTATGTGGAAAATCTGAAGCCATCGTTCTACAAACTCTCAACGCTTGCTATCAGTGCATGAGTTTCATGCTCGATCGATTGAGCTAGCCGGATCGGGCAATAAAAAGTATAAAATAGTTATGTAAATAGTTATTTAATAAAATGTTTTACCCTGTTTCTTTGCTGGTGTGTTGTCTATATTTATAATATTTGCATAGGGTTTGTCATTATTTTGGGCGGGGTGGGTGGCGGAGTCGAGCTGTCTTGCAGCCCTCATGGTGTGGAGCTCAGTTCATTTCACTATTTTCGTATTTCTCATGAAGGGTTGTTCCTAATGTTTGTATTTTACCGAGGTCAAAAAGAGATCGAATTAGTGGTCTACTGATTTTGCTTGATTACTTTTATTTTTTTACACGATTTTTCACTATCTGCAAAGACTAAACAGAGTATTGCGACTTTGTGCTTGTTTGTAAATAGAGAATGATCCAAAGAGAACCAATTCTAAAACAGTAAATGCTTGGATAATAATCAATCAAATGGAGAGACAAGCAGGTACGACGGATTACAACAGGGGTAAAGGTCTGCGTTAACTACCGTTCACTATCTGCAAAGAGAGAGTACTACTAAGAGAAAAGAGGGGAGTGGGGGGGGCAGCGTTCAAAGCACATCAGCGTGCATAAACACGAAAACGTTTTTACCTATCACGTACTTGACATTTGACAGCTTTTGATATTTGCTATTAAAAAACCATTGAAATTCACAGAAAAAACCATAGGTTATAGTCGATATATAGTTAGGAATTTGCATTTACAAAACCTTGAAAATTCAATGAAAAAACCATTGGTTTTAGGCCATATATAGTTAGGGATTTGCATTTAGAAAACCTTATTTTACTCGCATAAAACCATTGAAATTCCATATATAGTTAGATGCGCTAACTATATATTGCGCACCCGCAATCCACTGCTGATGATGTCACATATTACATCATTCATGACATGGTTAGTGACATCACTGATGACATCACTGATGACATCTCAAATGACATCACTGATAAAATCACTGATAACATCTCATTTGACATGACTGATCACATCACTGATGATATCATTCATGTGATAATACCATGAACCTCTTCAGACTCTAATATAACCTTAGATACAATCATTGTAAACAGACAGTCACAGACTGTCACTCATCCATGGAGTTACTCACACACCTAGTCAGTTATGCCAAAAATCAATCACAACTCCATTTTCTCAACTATACAGTTATACACACCTTACTTATTCAAACATATACTAACACATATTTACTTTACTCTCTTATACAATCTCTGATACATGTTCACAATGATCCATACAGCCACTCACACATTCACTGGCTCTTATGCACAGTTATTTATAGATGTCAACTCTCACATGTACTGTGTTTTACATATGTACTTACTTTGACATGTAGCACTGAGATATCCATTCACTCACTAATACACTCATGCACAGTCAACCGCCCATACAGCTGTTTCCACATGCACTTTTGAATCCATACATATAGTGAATCAACTACTCACACATCTATGTACAGAGTCACACACCTCCCAGCCACCCATACACACACACTCAGTTTCCCATACAAATACTTGGACAACCAATCAATAACCCATACAGTTACTCATATAGCTACTGATCAACATATGCAGCAGTTTGTAGAACAACAGATATAATGATGCACAAATTAAAACAGTTTAGTCACTAACCCATGCACTCAGTGAGACACATTTAATCACTCACTCAATCAGTCAGTCATGCACCTAGTAAATCCTTCATCCAGACACTTATATATCCACTCATTCTTCAATATGTAAAACATATTTTAACTTTACAGAAACATACAGTCACTGGATGTTGTAATCAGTGATGTCATCAGTGATGTCATTTGAGATGTCATCAGTGATGTCATCAGTGATGTCACTAACCATGTCATGAATGATGTAATATGTGACATCATCAGCAGTGGATTGCGGGTGCGCAATATATAGTTAGCGCATCTAACTATATATGGAATTTCAATGGTTTTATGCGAGTAAAATAAGGTTTTCTAAATGCAAATCCCTAACTATATATGGCCTAAAACCAATGTTTTTTTCATTGAATATATATATATATATATTACCTACTGGCGGTCGCCAGTAGGTATATATAGTTAGGATTTTTTCTCTATGGGACTTTTGAAAATTCTATGTCTAATAACTTTGGCGTTAGTGGACGGAATTGGCTGAAAGTTTCAGGAAAATGGCACATTTTGTTTCTGAGCAGCCCCTGAAAATTTGGGGGGGTTTCGTCAAGGGGGGCTGAGAAAAAAGGGGGTCCCAAAACGCGTTTTTAACATTGAGTTTTCCATAGGGCGTTTGGCCTCACTTTTAGCTTGAACGGCTGAATGGATTTGCACGAAACTTGGCAAAATTGTAGGGACTGTTAGCCCGATGTGCCTTTGCTGGGTCTCAATATATGTGCTCCAGTGGATTTTGAGAAATTAACGTTTTAAAAAACAGATATATCTGTGACAGCGTCCCGGATAGCGCTCCGGTTCACGAACTTTTCGCGTAACGGAGCTTTGCGTAGCGAAGCTGATTGGCTCTCTGGTGTCTGTCAACATTCTAAACAGTCCGGAGCGGCCGCCATCTTGTCTCTCGGTAGGATCGAGAGACAAGAGGAGGAGAAAAACGAAGGGGGAATTTAATGAAAGGGGGTAAGGTAGACCCTTCTTGACCCCTTAGGAATGATGTTGGGGTTATTAAAGGGTCCCGTGGGGCAAATAAAAAAATATAGATTTTTTGCAGTAGAAGCGCTTTCCGGTTCGCGAACCGGGTAGTGAACCGGGATGCGAAACGGGAATTCGCCATTTTGTGTTTCGATTTAATTAAATTACAAGATGGAGGAAAAACAATGTGAGAAATGGGTGTAAGGGGGTACGGGAGACGTATTCTGACCCCCTATGTTTTCTGAGGGTGGCTGAGGATGCTCATATATGTTGATACTTGTCTTCCAGCGGCTGCGCGTGAGCGTTTTTTTTTTTTTTTTTTTTTTTGCTGCGTGACGTCTGTTAACGTTCAATTCGAAGGAAATCAGGAAGTGTTGACCGCCATTTGACACTGCGAGTAAATATATTGTTAAAAATAATTGTTATAAATTAATCCGTATTGATAAACATTGTCTGCGCTATCTTGCTTTTTTTCCAATGGCACACTTTTGTCGTGCACAGCAGCCATTTTAGATGCCTTGACCAGACCCACTCTCTGCACGCCGCCGATCGTGACGTCTGTTAACGTTGGATTCAAAGGAAATCAGGAAGGGTTGACCGCCATTTTGACACTGCGAGTAAATATATTGTTAAAAATAATTGTTATAGGAGGCAAGATGGCCGCGGGTGGGTTGAGGTGAATAGTCGCACTAGAACCTCTCTCCCATCTGGTTTGATGAATTTGGCTTAACGGAGCGCTAGTCTTCCCCCAGTTAAAATCGGAAAGGATCGTTATTGACTTTTGCCTGGAAACACAAGGTCGGGATGCTGTGATGCTGGAAAACGCTCTTTTTCAAAAAGCAGCACCGACAAATGCCAGCTATCTCAGAGATCTCGGGGACGCAGTGGCAGCTGAAGTCGGCAGGTGGGCAAGGAGCCTAAAGTGGAAACTTGGAGTCTTAAAAATTAATCTAGCCAAGCATTCGGCAAATATTGTAGCGTTAGGCCTAAAAGGCTGGAGCAGTACGATTCCAGATAAAATGCCGCCAAAACCTGCAAAGATCGACAAAAAGAAAAGCAAGGAAGACACCGAGACGGAACTGAGCAACTCAAATCTCGCTGCATCGGAGACACCCGTCATGATGAAATCACAGGTACCAGCCAAGAACCCAGGAGCGATAAGGAAAGTGTTTGTGCCACCCATTAAGAAAAAAACGGACATGAAAGGGAAACCGCTGGGGGACGAGCGCACCAAAACAAATGAGAAAGCGGCGATCCTCAAAACTAAAAGCAAAGCAACCCCTCTTAGACAGCCCACCCTACCTGAAACATTCACCCGCCCTGGTTGTACAGACAGCGGATCAACCAGCAGGAGCCCGGATGCAACCAGCGTTACAGAACAAGTGTCCGATCCCGGTATAAGGCAAAGGAACGTCCTCGAGGACGCAGCAGCAGCGGCAGAAGCAGGAGCTCGGAGCGTGAGAGACGCCGAGTCAGTAGTTGCTAAGCAACCAGCAGTGGAGTCTTCTGTGAGACACGAGCAGGACGCCAGCAGCAAGGTAATAGCTGGGAATACGGGACAGAGGGCTGGGGCAAATGCTGAAAGGGAAAATGAAAGAGAGTTGTCTCAGAGGGGGTTGCTGGAAGGCAAGAATAATGAGGCTGATGAAATTGACAATGACAAAGAGCTGAAAGTATTAAAAGAGGCAGAAGGGCCAAGTGCACATGAGAAAGCCGACGATATGATGCAGGCGATCATGCAGGTGGAAGCAGAGCTAATGGCTAGATCCCCCAATCCTACATGGGGAAGCACAGTTAGTTTGATGCATGAAAAGTCAATACTTGGTCACCCTAAAGAGAAGGAGGATATATGCTCATTGGAGGGAGACCGTTTTTTTTCAGTCGATGAGGATTCCGACCCAGCTCAACATGAGAGGAAGGGTTCAGAGCTGGAGGAGGAGGAGGAGGAAGAGGCGGAGAAGGAGGATGAAGACGATGAGGAGGATGATTCATGGACAGCCTCTACCTCCTCAGAAACTGATATTGATAAGGAATCTACATTAAAAAAGAATCGGACAAGGAGGCATAGGCACGAAAGGTCACTGACAAAGGGTGCTGAAAGGAAGCTGGACTGGGACTACTCAGCTACATCGCAGACATACCAAGAAGAGTCGGAAGCAGGTTTGAATCAGGGAGACGCATTTGGAAGAGTGTTTAATATGCTGAAACAAATACAAACAGAAGCAAGATCTACAAGTCGGAAAACAAGGCAAGACTTTAGGAGAATCCAAACGACGCTCAGGAAAACTAACAAACTATATGAAGGCTTGGCGGGGAGAGTCTCCGAGGTTGAGGAGAGAACGGGCAAGATGGAGGATGACTTTCGTAGTTTTAGTGAATTTAAAGTACAACAAGAGAAGAAAGCGGATGACATTCTATGGAAGATGGAAGATTTTGAAAATCGCCAAAGGGGGAACAATGTTCGCATTTTGGGAGTGGCGGAAGGGCTTGAAGGGCAAGATCCAAGGGGTTTTGTGATCAAGTTGTTAAGGGGGGCATTCCCTGAGTCCCAGTGGCAGTGGGAGGCAGAGGTACAGAGAGCACATAGATTCCCCTTTGTTCAGCGGAAGATGTACGGAGCTGAAGGAGGGTCGAAACCTCCACTCCCTCGAGCAATTTTGGTGTATGTTGGGAACTTCCTACTCCGGGAGGAACTCATCCAGAAAGCCAGACCAGATAGCAAAAGATCGGTGGAGGGTGTTACATTTTTTACGAGACCTGATTTCTGCCACGTGACAGTAGAGAGGAGGTGGAGGCTCAGAAGACTGATTTCGGAGTTTCAGGCTCTTGGATCAGAAGCATATCTGCTATTCCCTGCCAGGTTGAAAGTGGTTACGAAGGGCAAGGTCAGGATGTTTATATCAGAAGTGAAAGCGCAGGAGTTTATTCAGGATTTGGAAAGGGCGAAGAAAGAGGGACACTGAGGGATAAAGGTTCTCTGTTGGAGAAAGGGGGAGGCACATTTCAGGAGATGGGAGAGGGGTGCGACTAACTCAACCAGGAAGCGTCCACATATAGGTCATTATTGACCTATTTGCCTGTAGGGGGGGAAGGGGGGATAATCAGGGGAGGTGGGGGGGAAGGGAAAGCAAAAAACAGTTGAAGCGTATGATTTTGATAGGGCAGTTAGCACACATTGACTATGCATTTTGTTTGTTGTTTAAGTTTCTGAGTAAAGTAGGAGGGAGGAACAATGAAGGACGGGGGAGAAGTCGAAAGAGATAGCTGGGTTAGGAAGAGTTGGCTCTTTTTTCAGTATAAAATGTCATGTAAGATTGTTTCCTTAAATGTATGTGGCTTGAATGATCCAAGGAAGAGGACAAATGTAGCGGCATACCTAAGAAATCTGCAAGTAGATTTAGCATGTTTACAAGAAACGCATATAGAGGAAAAGCAGATTTATTTAATGAACCAATTGGGCTTTGACGTACTTGCAGCTAGTAGGCAGGGATCTAGGACAAGAGGAGTTGTTATCCTGGGGAGAAGTAGAGAAGTGACTGTTAAAAGAAAGAAAGAGGACCGCTGGGGAAGATGGGTAATGACGGAACTAAATGTTAAAGGGCTCACTGTCACATTAGTAAATATATATGGTTCTACTGAGGACGATTCAGAGATCTGGGAGTTTTTAGATATAGAAATGGCACAGTGGCCCGAACCAATAATCTGCTGTGGTGATTTTAACATGCATGACCCTACAAGCTCATTTATGAGTACAGGCGCAGTGTATAATGGTAGAAAGAAAAAAGTAAACAGGGCCATTACTAATATGGTTAAAAATAATCTTCTGGCAGATCCCTGGATAATGCAACACCCATTGGTAGATGGTAGCACCTTTTTTTCGGCACCTCATCAGGTGTTGGTGAGGCTAGATTACTTTTTAGTCTCTAGGTCCTTGGTTTTGGAGACACAGATAGAGAAGCAACCAAGAACTATATCTGACTATAGTCCATTGATATTATCAGTTAAGGTCGCGCAAGTGCAGAGTAAGAGGTCCACATGGACGTTTGAGAGGAGTCTGCTCCAAGACCTTGAATATAGGAAACATATGGAAGAGTGGATTAGGTTATTTTGGGAAATCAATCACGGAACAGCCTCAGTAGGGCAAACGTGGGATTGTTTTAAAGCAGGCATCAGAGGAGAAACATTAAGCTACGTGTTGACCAGACGTAAGAAAGAGAGGTTAAGGAATGAAACTATTCGGCAAAAGCTGATCATAGAAGAAGGAAAACTAATTGCTGCAGTAAGATCTAAGTCTAGCTTGGAAAATATATTATTAACAATAGTAGCACTAAAGGCGGTAGCGGTAGAAAGTCTCTCGAAAAGGTCTGCTGAAAAATACTTGGCTAAGAAAGAAGAGTTATATGAATGTAGTGAGAAGGTGGGCCACATACTTGCGGTTAAAGTTAGACAGCAAAGGGCGGATACAGAAATAAAAGAGATATTAGATCCAATGGGTGTCACTGTTACAGGCTCAGATGAGATAAGAGAGGTTTTTAGAGGATTTTATGAAAAATTGTATACACAGGGTAACACAGAGGACATAGAGGAAGTTAGGAATTATCTTGGAGGTGTGCGCTTATCCCCTGTCACAAAAGAAGAAGGTGAAATGCTAGACTCTACCTTAGGTCTGGAGGAATTTATAGATGCATTAAATAGCCTACCATCAGGAAAGGCAGCCGGACCTGATCAAATTCCGGTTGAATTTTATAAAGTATTCCGTGACTGTTTGCTGATTTATATGTTTGAAGTTATGGTATATGTACAACAAGGAGGGCTATCACCAGATTCTTGGCGTGGGGCAGATTTAATTGTTATTGCTAAAAAAGGGAAGCCAGCAACCCTTCCTGGATCCTATAGACCCATCACATTGATGAATTCAGATAGCAAGGTTTATTCTAAGATGTTGGCAAAGAGATTAGCAGGTTGTATTGAACATTTGGTGAGCCCATCACAGCATGGTTTTATACCCGGGAAGGGTACCACTCAGCATATTAGGACACTGATCACTATGATCGATGTTGCAGATGTCACAGGCGACCCTATTTCAGCACTGTTTTTAGACGCCGAGAAGGCTTTCGATAGGGTCGCCTGGGATTATCTATGGGAAACTATGAAGTGGTGCGGTATTGGCTCAGGCTACATACGAGCTATGCAAGCTTTATACAGAGACCCGGTGGTTAAAATCAGAGTAAACGGAGGGCATTCGGATTTAGTACATGTACAACGGGGGACTCGTCAGGGTTGCCCGTCTTCTCCATTGTTGTTTGCTCTGTACATAGAGCCATTATTACGTAAACTAGAGGGAAACCGTTTTATTCAACCTATGTCATTCAATGGCTGCACTGTGAAAATCCTTGCCTATGCTGACGACGTGGCTATATTGACTCCAAATCCGGATATAGCCATGGTCGGAGTAGAGGCAGAAGCGCATGAGTTTGGGATGATCTCAGGGTACAGCCTAAATAAAACTAAAACCCAGATTATTCTGAACAGGTTTGCATCAAGTCTAGATAGCAGGGTGGTCAGCAATGCAACTTATCTAGGGATTGATGTATCTGTAAAATTGGAGGAACTAGTAGAGCGCAACATGGAACCATTGCTTACGAAGGTTAAAAAAGACCTGGAAAGGATAAGTAATTTACATCTTTCTTTGGTCGGATCCACAAATGTGTTGAAAATGATGGTCCTGCCTACATTTTTGTATTTATTCAGGTCAATACCTCTGATTTTTGAGAACAAATGGTTCAATAGGTTGGAAAGTCTGGCCAACAGATTTATCTGGGCAAGAGGAAAAACTCGTAGGGCTTATAAATTTATTACCCTGCCAAGGGATAGAGGGGGGTGGGGCGCACCAGATTTTAGATTATACTTTTTGGCTGCTGCACTCCAGTACATGCAGGGATTAATTGGAGGAGGTGGTGGGGTATCAAAGCCCATTAATATGTCAATTGAAACCTATACAATGATACTAGGACAAAATACTGTCAACGGATTCCTGTATTATACGGATTTGGGGTATCTTAGAAGGCAGCCATATAAGACTCTAAGGGCAGCACTTAAAATCTGGAGCATTTTTTTAAAAAAGACTGGCATGGGTAGATTTAATAGGTACACCAAAGTCTATAAAAACAAATCCTTCCCTGAAGAAATCTTTTCTGATTTATTAATGGCGGAATGGGAGGGCAAAGGGATACATCAAATCGGGGATTTAGTTAACTCAGAGGGTATAATACAATTTGAGGAATTGATTAAAACATATAAAATAAACAGAAGGGACTTATTTAAGTATCTTCAGATTAGGAGCTTCCTTAGGAATAAACAAGGAGGGCCATTGGGCTTTCACCCAACTGAGCTGATGGAAGGGCTAACTACGGGGGAGGAATATTCCATTAGGCTAATATATGCTGCACTGGCAAAAAATAGACCGGATGATCTAGATAAACATAGGGCCAAATGGGGGGAAAGGATAGAGGCCACACCTGAATCATTTAACGATTCACTGGAGCTAGGTCGGTCTATCCTATGTTCCGCCCCCTTGCAATCCCAACACTACAAAACGCTATTTTCGCTATACTACACCCCAGCCAGGATCGCGAAGTGGGGGGGTACTGAGGGTACTACGTGCCCCAGGTGCAATTCTACTGAGGCAGATATTGTCCACATGTTTGCTACATGTCCCCAATTATACACATTAATTAAGGATGTCGAAAATTTTCTAACCAACTCATTAAAGATCAGGTTAACTTTTACTGTAGGCTTAATCATGCTGGGCGTGGACGTAGAAAACGAGTATTCGGATCCAGGTGATGCAATGTTTTTGTTTATGGCAGCGGCTGTCTTTAGATTAATGCTAGCCAGGGTATGGTTAGATAAGAATCCTCCGACCCTGCAAACATGGTTATCAAATCTCATCGCCACACATAATTTAGAGAAATACATATATGCAAGGAAGGGTAGGAGTGGGAGAGCGCGAGGTATTAAGATATGGGGACCTTTGGAGAAATGGAGAACAGGAATAGGTTGATTTATTTTGTTGATGTTTTATGATTGTGTTTGTTATATAATTTGATATATGATATATGTTGTCTTGGCCTCCCCCTTTGGCGGTTAAATAGTTTTAATTTAAAATTTATTTGGCTATATTGCAAGACGAACAAATGTATGAGCAAAATGCTGTATTCTTTTTTTTTTGAAATGTGTGCTTTTTGAAAGGTAAAATAAAATATATTTAAAAAAAAAAATAATAATAATTGTTATAAATTAATTTGTATTGATAAACATTGTCTGCGCCATCCTGCTTTTTTCCAATGCCACTCTCTGCACGCCGCCAATCCTCAGCATGGCTCCCCACCCTCGCAAGCATCTCCCCCATGCACTGGTCACCCCCGCTCTCTGTCTTATGCATGGGCCATAAATCTCCCCCCATCTGCGCTGCTCTTCCCTGAGAATCACACCCTGTGCCCGCCCGACACCTCCCTTTCACCCTATTCACTACCGCACCCTCTGACACTCCTCTTCCTCTGTGTCTGATTGTCCAGGCCGGTCCCAGGCTATCACCTAGCCCTGAAGATGTAGTTTATGGCCTCAACTGTAAAGAATCACCCCTCTTCAAAGGAGTTACAGTAGATCAAGGCCCCCACTGTAGAGTGCTGCTCAGCCTGTGCGCGTGTGTATGAATGTTGATTGCATGAATGTTCGAATGGTGTGTTGAATGTCAGTTGATGTTCAGGCTGAGTTACTTTACACCCACCTGATGAGATCCGTCACACCACACGCGTTTCTACTATCTGATAACGATCCTGTATTGTGATTGGGGAGGGGATTCTCACTGTGAGGGTGTGTGGGACCGAGCCTGAAGCGGAAGATTCCAGGGATGCCTTTTTGTACATCAAAGTCTTCACAATTATGTGTCACATTAAAAATATATAGCACTCCAACAAAGTAGTAGGATTATAACACTTTAATAACTTATAAATATATACAACGCAACAAAAACAGTAAACACGTTAAAAAAATTATTTTAAACAGAAGCAACAATGGTGAGTAGCGGTCTGTTGTGCGAATAGTCCGAAGGCAGCACAACGTGCTGAGTTCTGGATGGCACCCAGGTGCCGCACTGGTTTTGGTATCCTACAATGCTGCTCCGAAAAACGGCGTGGGGCGCCCCGGGGGGGGAGGGGGGGGATGCGGCGTGAAGGGGCCTCCCCAGGTGGAGGCTCGTCTGCTGTAGTGGGGCGCCCCTTTAGCGTTTCACTTGCCATTCAGCGGTTTTCCGCCCGCTTTTGCTGCACTGTGCCTCATCCGCCATTCAGCTATTTACCAATCGCTCTTGCGGCTACAGCGTCTTGCTCACCATCTAGTTGCCACAGGCCTCTCAAAATGGCAGCCGGCTCTTCGGCATTGGGCCTGGTCCACTAAAATGGCCCTGGGACACCTTGGAACTCGGACGCTTGTCTGCTAGGGCTTGGGCCCCATTCTCGAAAGCGTCCCCTCAGCCTTGAAGATTCTACAAAAGTCTTGGGGGCCCCGACTCCCGCAGGCTTCCGGTGGGGAGCGGCTGCCATGATTGCTTGCGGAATGGCCACGACGGAGCTACGAGATGGTGGTGCTCTCATGCTGACGCCAGTTTCAGCCTGAAACATCCAGAAACACTGTAGACTATCAATTCGATGAGTTCCGGTGGAGCCCCAACGTGACCCGGTAGGGAAGAACTTGCCCTCCCCTTTTTTGAGTGATAGTTCTTGTTGCCTGTCCCCTCTGTTGTCATCTAACGGAACCTTTTTGGATTGCCGAGTGAGAAAAAAAAAGGTGGGGCTTTCATCGTTTGGGAAATTTTTTTTTTTAATCCAATGAAAAGTGTTATTTTTAGGTCATATGATCAAGCATTTCATCATTAGGAAACCAAAAGTAAAATGAACCAATGAAAAGTTTTATAAACAAGCCACATGACCTGTTATGCGGCTTTGGGCTATAAAAAGCCTACAAAATCAGTTGGCCTGTGAGGCGGCGTCAGTAGCGGACCGATGTGCGAATAGGCCGAAGGCAGCACAACGCGCCGAGATCCGGATGGCACCGAGGTGGTGTCCAGCAAGTTGCCGCACTGGTGTGGCCATCCTACAATGCTGCGCCGAAAGACGGCGTGTCCAGCTGAGTTTCTCCCGCTCTTGCGGTACAATGACTCGAACGCGCCGAGATCCGGATGGCACCGAGGTGGTGTCCAGCAAGTTTCACTGGTGTGGCCATCCTACAATGCTGCGCCGAAAGACGGCGTGGGGTGCCCGGGGGGGGGGGAGGCAGCACAAACGGGCCTCTCCCTCCTCTCCAGGTGGAGGCACCTCATCTGCAGTGGGGTGCCTCTTAGGGTTTCACTTGCCTTTCAGCTGAGTTCCGCCCGCTTTTGCGGTACAGTGACTCACCCGCCATCTAGCTGAATTGCGGCTATTCTTGTGGTGCAGCGATAGCCGGCTGCAACAAGACTCTCAAAATGGCGGCCAGCTCTTTGGATTTGGGCCTGGTCCACTAAAATGGCTCTGGGACACCTTGGAACTCGGACGCTTGCCTGCTAGGGCATGGGCCCCATTCACGAAAGCGTCTCCTCTTTTGACTGATTGTTCTTGTTGCCTATTTCTTCTGTTGTCATTTAACGGAACATTTTTGGACTGCCAAAAATGGTTCTGGTCCGACCGCTGGTTGGTGGAGACATTTTGACAATATCCTGGACCTGCCGGGCCTCGCCCAAAATGGCGCCGGTATAAATGGGACTCGTAACTCCTTGTTGTGTATTGGTTGCCCAACGTTGATATCACGAGATACGTATGCAGTTTTGAAGCACATGGCGGGCGGGGACGAGAATTGATTGAACATTTTGACATCCCTATTGATATTAAGTTCTGATGTGTTATTGATTACTGTACTATTGAAAGTTCGAATTAACGTCACCCATGGTACTTGCCCGCAAATGTATATCTAGATAATTTTATTGTAACTGGCCCTGTCGTACTTTAATTATAAAATGTACGTCCACCGATTCCGCAAATGTTAGACACCTTAGTTCTTGCAATCTAATGGGTCGCCCGTTACGTTCTTCTACAGTGTAAATGTTCCCTCATCATATACGATTCCAGTTTGCTCCGTGGCCGGCCCACGTGGTTATAGGCCCGTATTTGTATACTGACATTTTCACAATAAAGGTTTTTAAAAAAAAACATGGTAGTAGTACCTACATTGGTAAAGTTTTGAATAATAGCCACTGTTTTCGAATCAGTAAAAGGCAAGTGAAATAAAGCAGTCCAATTACATGACTGTTAAAAGGTATAATACACAGGAACGCAGTAAATATAAATGGTCAAGGGCTGTTGTGTTTTCTACTCCTGCAACATAAAGTGATCGATAAGAATCTGATATTCATGCCTATCAGCGACTAAGACAGCAGGCCGAGCCTCTTTTGCTCAACGGCTCCCTCATGGGACGGAGAAACGCCCTTTTTCTCGAAAAAGGAATATTTTACTTGCAGGACAGTTGTAAATTTCCCGGGAAAAAACATTAGCCTGGAACATTGTTAGTGATAAACTGTAAATGCATCTGGGTCCTTTGCTTTACAAGTCAGAGTGAGAAAAAAAAAGGTGGGGCTTTCATCATTTGGGAAAAAAAAAATGTTCGAAAGCAATGAAAAGCGTTATTTTTAGGACATATGACCAAGCCTTTCATCATTAGAATAACAAAAGTAAAATGAACCAATGAAAAGTTTATTAACAAGTCACATGACCTGTTATGCTTACGTTACGCGCTGTGCGCCGCGCTCTGGATCGTTTCCAGGAAGCTGCGCCTTGCGCACCGGAGCACTTCCGGGTGCGCTAACGCGGCGCGTCATATGACGCATTACGCGACAACGCAGGTCCAGAATATAGTCAAAATGTCTCCACCAACCAGCGGTCGGAATACAACCCCTTTCAGCAGTCCAAAAAGTTCTGTTAAATGACAAGAGAAGGGACAGGCAACAAGAACAATCAGTCAAAGAGGGGAGGGCAAGTTCTTCTCTACCGGGTCACGTTGGGGCTCCACCGGAACTGATCGAATTGGTAGTCTACAGTGTTTCTGGATGTTTCAGATTGAAGCTGGCGTCAGCATGAGAGCACCCCGTGGCTACGTCGTGGCCATTCCGCGAGCAATCATGGCAGTCGCTCGCCACCGGAAGTCTGCGGGAGTCGGGGGCCCCGGTGACTTTTGTAAAATCTTCAAGGCTGAGGGGACGCTTTTGGGAATGGGGTCCATGCCCTAGCAGTCAAGCGTCCGAGTTCCAAGGTGTCCCAGGGCCATTTTAGTGGACGAGGCCTAAATCCGAAGAGTCGGCCGCCATTTTGAGAGTCTTGTTGCAGCCGCCTTTCGCTGCACCGCAAGAGTAAGCGCAATTCAGCTGGATGGTGGGCGAGACGCTGTAGCCGCAAGAGCGGGCGGAACTCAGCTGGCCGAGCGAGGCACTGTGTCGCAAGAGCGGGCGCAAGTCAGCTGGTCGAGTGAAGCGCTGGGGTGTAGCTGAGAAACCTCCACCTGGGGAGGTGGGGGAGGCTCGTTTGCGCCGCCTCTCCCTTCTACTGCACCCCACGCCGTCTCCTGGCGCAGGTATATGTGATGGTCGGACCAGAGCACCGCAGGACGTGTCTTCAGGTCAAACGGATTGTGGGACAAGGTGTGGAGCAGGCGCAATTATCTCGGGGGCCTCCGTCAAGTGCTTCAGGGAGGCACCGCATCACATTGTTTTCCAATGCAGTCAGGTCCACAAACAGCCCCCACTTACTTTGAGAATAGTGAAGCTGCAGCAGGTGCAACTAAACTTCAGACAGTGTTACAAGCGCTGCTCGGAACCCTCAACTATGGCACCCAACATCCAGGACTTATGCCATTTGTGCAAGGCAGTGACTTCGAAGTAACTCAGGGACCAAGGAACATACCATATCCAGAGTCCTTCCCACAGCGTCTGCCTTCCTTGTTACCTAGTTATGGTTCTTTCACTCCCACTCCAGGCTTTTAGTCTGTGGATGGAAAACCATGAACCTACACTCACGTATGAAAATGTTACTATTGATGCTTGACTGAGGCCAAGGAGATCAGAGTGCATGAGTCTCATGCTCGATCGATTGAGCTAGCCGGATCAGGCAACAAAAAGGTGGTGGTGGGGGTGGCGGCATCAGCAAGGCATCCTCACACACAACTTGTCGGACATCAGCTCTGCATGTACTGGGGACGAGTCTTGGCGCATGGTGTCGTCCCCGGGCAATTTGCACAACGGTCCTCCACTCCTAGGCCGCCAGCTATGCTACCTCAACAGGAACAGAGATGGATGTTGCAGCAGGCTGCCATGTAAATAGTTATTTAATAAAACGTTTTACCCAGTTACTTTGCTGGTGTGTTGTATATATTTATAATATTTGTATAGGGTTTGTCGTTATTTTGGGCGGGGTGGGCAGCGGAGCCGAGCTGTCTTGCAGCCATCATGGTGTCGAGCTCAGTTTATCTCACTAGTTTCGTATTTCTCATGAGGGGTTGTTCCTAATGTTTCTATTTTAGCGAGGTCAAAAAGAGATCCCATTAGTGGCCTACTGATTTTGCTCGATTCCTTTTGTTTTTTTAAACGATTTTTCACTATCTGCAAAGACTAAACAGTGTATTGCGTCTCTGTGCTTGTTTGTAAATAGAGAATGAACCAAAGAGAACCAATTCTAAAACAGTAAATGCTTGGATAACAATCAATCAAATGGAGAGGGAAGCAGGCACGACGGGTTACAACGGGGGCAAAGGCTTACGTTACCTACCCTTCACTATCTGCAAAGAGGTGGCTCCTAAAAGAAAAGAGGAGGGGGGGCAGCGTTCAAAGCACATCAGCATGCATAAATACGAAAATGTTTTTACCTACCACGTACTTGACATTTTACAGCTTTTGATATTTGCTATTAAAAAACCATTGAAATTCACTGAAAAAACCATAGGTTATAGACTATATATAGTTAGGAATTAGCATTTACAAAACCTTGAAAATTCACTGAAAAAACCATAGTTATAGACCATATATAGTTAGGGATTAGCATTTACAAAACCTTAATTTACTCGCACAAAACCATTGAAATTCGCATATAAAGTTAGTTGCATTAACTATATATCGCGCACCCGCAATCCACTGCTGATGATGTCACATATTACATCATTCATGACATGGTCAGTGACATCACTGATGACATCACTGATGACATCATCCAGTGAGGGTATGTTTCTGTAAAGTTAAAATATGTCTTACATATTGAAGAATGAGTGGATGTATAAGTGTCTGGATGAAGGATTTAGTAGGTGCATGACTGACTGTATGAGAGAATGATTAAATGTGTCTCACTGAGAGCATGGGTTAGTGACTAAACTGTCTTAATTTGTGCATCATTATATCTGTTGTTCTGTAAACTGCTGCATGTGTTGATCAGTAGCTATATGATTAACTATATGGGTTATTGATTGGTTGCCCAAGTATTTGTATGGGAGAGTGAGTGTGTGTGTGTGGGTGGCTGGGAGGTGTGTGACTCTGTGCATAGATGTGTGAACAGTTGATTTACTAGATGTATTGGTTCAAAACTGCATGTGGAAACAGCTGTATGGGTGGTTGACTGTGTGCATGAGTGTATTGGTGAGTGAATGGATATCTCAGTGCTACATGTCAAAGTAAGTACATTTGTAAAACACAGTACATATGAGAGTTGACGTATATAAATAACTGTGCATAAGAGCCAGTGAATGTGTGAGTGGCTGCATGGATCAATGAAAACTTGTATCAGTGATTGCATCAGAGAGTAAATATGTGTTAGAATATGTTTGAATAAGTAAGGTGTGTATAACTGTATAGTTGAGGAAATGGAGGTGTGATTGATTATTTGCATGACTGACTAGGTGTATGAGTAACTCCATGGATGAGTGACAATCTGTGAGTGTCTGTTTACTCTGAGTGTATCTAAGGTTATATTAGAGTCTGAAGAGGTTCTTCGTATTATCACATGAATGATGTCATCAGCGATGTCATCAGTGATATCATTTGAGATGTCATCAGTGATGTCATCAGTGATGTCATTTGAGATGTCATCAGTGATGTCATCAGTGATGTCACTGACCATGTCATGAATGATGTAATATGTGACATCATCAGCAGTGGATTGCGGGTGCGCGATATATAGTTAGTGCAACTAACTATATATGCGAATTTCAATGGTTTTGTGCGAGTAAATTAAGGTTTTGTAAATGCTAATTCCTAACTATATATGGTCTATAACCTATGGTTTTTTCAGTGAATATATATATATATATATATATATATATATATATATTCACTGAAAAAACCATAGGTTATAGACCATATATAGTTAGGAATTAGCATTTACAAAACCTTGAAAATTCACTGAAAAAACCATAGGTTATAGACCATATATAGTTAGGAATACGCATTTACAAAACCTTATTTTACTCACACAAAACCATTGAAATTCCATATATAGTTAGTTGCACTAACTATATATCGCGCACCCGCAATCCACTGCTGATGATGTCACATATTACATCATTCATGACATGGTCAGTGACATCACTGATGACATCACTGATGACATCTCAAATGACATCACTGATGACATCTCAAATGACATCACTGATGACATCACTGATGACATCTCATTTGACATTACTGATCACATCACTGATGATATCATTCATGTGATAATACGATGAACCTCTTCAGACTCTAATATAACCTTAGATACATTCAGTGTGAACAGACACTCACAGACTGTCACTCATCCATGGAGTTACTCACACACCTAGTCAGTCATGCAAAGAATCAATCACACCTCCATTTCCTCAACGATACAGTTATACAAACTTTACTTATTCAAACATATACTAACACATATTTACTCTCTTATACAATCCCTGATACAAGTTCACAATGATCCATACAGCCACTCACACATTCACTGGCTCTTATGCACAGTTATTTAAATATGTCAACTCTCACATGTACTGTGTTTTACATATGTACTTACTTTGACATGTAGCACTGAGATATCCATTCACTCACCAATACACTCATGCACACAGTCAACCGCCCATACATCTGTTTGCACATGCACTTTTGAAACCATACATCTAGTGAATCAACTGCTCACACATCTATGCACAGAGTCATACACCTCCCAGCCACCCACACACACACTCAGTCTCCCATACAAATACTTGGGCAACCAATCAATAACCCATATAGTTACTCATATAGCTACTTATCAACACATGCAACAGTTTACAGAACAACAGACATAATGATGCACAAATTAAGACAGTTTAGTCACTAACCCATGCACTCAGTGAGACACATTTAATCACTCACTCATACAGTCAGTCATGCACCTACTAAATCCTTCATCCAGACACTTATACATCCACTCATTCTTCAATATGTAAGACATATTTTAACTTTACAGAAACATACAGTCACTGGATGTTGTCATCAGTGATGTCATCAGTGATGTCATTTGATATGTCATCAGTGATGTCATCAGTGATGTCACTGACCATGTCATGAATGATGTAATATGTGACATCATCAGCAGTGGATTGCGGGTGCGCGATATATAGTTAGTGCAACTAACTATATATGGAATTTCAATGGTTTTGTGTGAGTAAAATAAGGTTTTGTAAATGCGAATTCCTAACTATATATGGTCTATAACCTATGGTTTTTTCAGTGAATTTTCAAGGTTTTGTATATGCTAATTCCTAACTATATATGGTCTATAACCTATGGTTTTTTCAGTGAATTTTCAAGGTTTTGTAAATGCTAATTCCTAACTATATATGGTCTATAACCTATGGTTTTTTCAGTGAATATATATATATACATACATATATAAACATATATCATCTGTATATCTATATAAATAAAAACATAAATGCATGCATACATATACTTATATGCATACAGATGCATGTTATTTACATGAAAGTTGAAAAAACACTAATAAAAGCAAAGCTAAAAAGCCACCTCATTACAAACAGAATGGCTTTAACTTAAACGAGGGCGAGATCTATTGCATTTTCAATGCTTGTTTACTTTGGTTCCATCAAGAAGGCATTCAGATGTGTCACACATTTGCCATAAATTCTGAATGTTAGCACTCTAGTTGCACATTAGATCACTGTAGTAAAGCTACTGCTCACCAGGGACGTCTGCTGCTGGTATTCAAAGTGCATGTTTCAGTCTGCATGTCAGAATTTTTTTAATGAAATAGAAGAGGATTTGAGAAGTCACTCAAAATGATCCCTAATTTTTCTTTCTGAAGCACTAATCATACTTTCTATGGCAAAATTAATCCACTCATGTTGTTCCTTTTTAAATTGAGTGTTTTCAGACTTACCACTTCATTCCAATCAAGATGGCTTCTGGTGTGCCATACTTTTGTCATAAGTAAGACTGTTAGAGCTCTAGTTGTTCTTTAGAACACTCTGGGACATTCTGTCATTGGGCTATACTTGGGGTACATCTGGGTGATATTTGGGCTACATTTAGGCTCTTTTGTCTCTGGTGGCCATCTTGGGAGACTGTATGTCAGAATTTTTTAATGAAATTGAAGAGGGTTTGAGAAGTCACTCAAAATGTGCCCTAATTTTTCTTTCTGCAGCACTAATCATAATTCATATGGCAAAATATACCCCCTCATTTTGTTCCTTTTTAAATTAAATGTTTTAAGAGTTACCACTTTATTCCAATCAAGATGGCTTCAGGTGTGCCATACCTTTGTAATAAGTAGGACTGTTAGCGCTCTAGTTGTTCTTTAGAACACTCTGGGACATTCTGTCATTCGGCTATACTTGGGCTACATCTGGGTGATATTTGGGCTACATTTGGGCTCTTTTGTCTCTGGTGGCCATTTTGGGAGACTGCATGTCAGAATTTTTTAATGAAATAGAAGAGGATTTGAAAAGTCACTCAAAATGTGCCCTAATTTTTCTTTCTGCAGCACTAATAATACCTTCTATTGCATAATATACCCCCTCATTTTGTTCCTTTTTAAATTAAATGTTTTAAGAGTTACCACTTTATTCCCATCACGATGGCTCCAGTTGTGCTATACCTTTGTAATAAGTAGGACTGTTAGCGCTCTAGTTGTTCTTTAGAACACTCTGGGACATTCTGTCATTGGGCTATACTTGGGCTACAACTGGGTGATATTTGGGCTACATTTGGGCTCTTTTGTCTCTGGTGGCCATTATGGGAGACTGCATGTCAGAATGTTTTAATGAAATAGAAAAGGATTTGAGAAGTCACTCAAAATGTGCCCTCATTTTTCATTCTGCAGCACTAATCATACTTTCTATGGCAAAATATACCCCTCATGTTGTTTCTTTTAAAATTTTTAAATTAAATGTTTTAAGAGTTACCACTTTATTCCAATCAAGATGGCTTCAGGTGTGCCATACCTTTGTAATAAGTAGGACTGTTAGCGCTCTAGTTGTTCTTTAGAACACTCTGGGACATTCTGTCATTGGGCTATACTTGGGCTACATCTGGGTGATATTTGGGCTACATTTGGGCTCTTTTGTCTCTGGTGGCCATTTTGGGAGACTGCATGTCAGAATGTTTTAATGAAATAGAAAAGGATTTGAGAAGCCACTCAAAATGTGCCCTAATTTTTCATTCTGCAGCACTAATCATACTTTCTATGGCAAAATATACCCCCTCATGTTGTTTCTTTTTAAATTATATGTTTTAAGAGTTACCACTTTATTCCAATCAAGATGGCTTCAGGTGTGCCATACCTTTGTAATAAGTAGGACTGTTAGCGCTCTAGTTGTTCTTTAGAACACTCTAGGAGGCTGCAGTAGAACACAAAGGAATCAACTGACAGTCTCTTTCCTTGTTGGATGTACATGTTTTACTGAGAATGTCAGACTTCATTTTCGCATGACTGAGAAAGATAATGTGAATTTACAGAAAATATGCTTTCAGTTTAGCTTATAGATCCCCTTCCAAACCACTGTGGGAAAATCATGAGATATTAGTTTTCTTTCAAACAATATTCATGATATCACAGCAGAAGGTTTTTTCACATGGTAAAATCACCTTAGAACCCACCACAATTCCTAAAACGAGTATGGTACCATCAACAAATGATTTATAATGTAACTAAAGTCCTAAAACCCTCTATTAACTACAATGCTTTTTAATGAGGTGCTATCATGTATATTGGTCCCAAGATGGATGCCAACACTTCTTGGATGAAGTGCTGACAGCCAATCAAATCAGATGTGTGGTTAGGCTCCGCCCAGATATATATCTTTTTTTGAACCTAAATTACTCAAAATCCACTGGAGCACATATATTGAGACCTAGCAAAGGCACATCGGGCTAACAGTCCCTACAATTTTGCCAAGTTTCGTGCAAATCCATTCAGCCGTTCGAGCTAAAAGTGAGGCCAACCGCCCTATGGAAATTAACATGGGAAAAATGTGTTTTGGGACCCCCCTTTTTTCTCGGCCCCCCCTTGATGAAACCCCCCCAAATTGTCAGGGGCTGCTCAGAAACAAAATGTTCCATTTTCCTGAAAATTTCAGCCAATTCTGTCCACAAACGCCAAAGTTATTAGACATAGAATTTTCAAAAATCCCATAGAGAAAAAATCCTAACTATGTATACCTACTGGCGACCGCCAGTAGGTAATATATATATATATATATATATATATATATATATATATATATATATATATATATATATATATATATATATATATATATATATATATATATATATATATATATATATATATATATATATATATATATATATATATATATATATATATATATATATATATATATGTACACATATATATATATATATATTCACTGAAAAAACCATAGGTTATAGTGGATATATAGTTAGGATTTTGCATTTACAAAACCTTGAAAATTCAATGAAAAAACCATTGGTTTTAGGCCATATATAGTTAGGGATTTGCATTTACAAAACCTTATTTTACTTGCATAAAACCATTGAAATTCCATATATAGTTAGATGCGCTAACTATATATCGACTATAACCTATGGTTTTTTCAGTGAATTTCAATGGTTTTTTAATAGCAAATATGAAAAGCTTTAAAATGTCAAGTACGTGATAGATAAAAACATTTTCGTATTTATGCACGCTGATGTGCTTTGAACGCTGCACCCCCCCTCCCCTCTTTTCTCTTAGTAGTACTCTCTCTTTGCAGATAGTGAACGGTAGTTAACGCAGACCTTTACCCCCGTTGTAATCCGTCGTGCCTGCTTGTCTCTCCATTTGATTGATTGTTATCCAAGCATTTACTGTTTTAGAATTGGTTCTCTTTGGATCATTCTCTATTTACAAACAAGCACAAAGTCGCAATACTCTGTTTAGTCTTTGCAGATAGTGAAAAATCGTGTAAAAAATAAAAGTAATCGAGCAAAATCAGTAGGCCACTAATTGGATCTCTTTTTGACCTCGCTAAAATAGAAATATTAGGAACAACCCTTCATGAGAAATACGAAAATAGTGAGATGAACTGAGCTCCACACCACTTTTTATTGCCCGATCCGGCTAGCTCAATCGATCGAGCATGAAACTCATGCACTCTGATAGCAAGCGTTGCTACTGATGCTATGCAGACCAAAACTGGTTTTCAGTTTGTACATTTTTCTAGATTTTTCCATCCAAGGTTGGTTGACTTTGTAGAACGATGGCTTCAGATTTTCAACATACGGTGTGGTGGCGCGGACTGGGAGGGGGCGCTTCACTCCTGCCCCCTCCCCAAGTAAGATTTTCATACGTGAAAGTACGTTAATGGTTTTAGTCCCTGAGTTGCTTCAATGTCACTGCCATTCTCAAATGGCATAAGTTCTGGATGTTGGGTGCCATAGTTCATAGTTCTGAGCAGTGCTTGTAACACTGTCTGAAGCTTATTTCCACCGACTGCAGCTTCACTATTCTCAAAGTAAGTGAGTGTCGTTTGTGGACCTGACTGCATTTGAAAACAATGTGATATGTTACCTTCCTAAACAGCTTGACGGAGGCCCCTGAGGGGCGGTGTGATGGCCATGGACTCGGAGAAGACGCTTGGCTCCGACACCCTCCCCAAGTCTTATAGCACTGGTGTAGCCTGAGATCGCCCCCGACATAGGCGGCCGGCTCCCGGGGTCCGGCGGAACTTTTTGCCTTTTGATGACTCTTCAATTCTGGACTTTGTCCCACAATCCGTTTGACCTGAGGACACGCTGTAGTGGGGCGCCCCTTTACCGTTTCAGTTGCCATTCCGCCCGCTTTTGCTAAACTGTGCCTCTTCCGCCATTCAGCTGTTTACCGCCCGCTCTTGCGACTACAGCGTCTCGCTCATCATGTAGTTGAGTTGCTCCCGCTCTTGCGGTGCAGCGATAGGCGGCTGCCACAGGACTCTCAAAATGGCGGCCGGCTCTTCGGTTTTGGGCCTGGTCCACTAAAATGGCCCTGGGACACCTTTGAACTCGGACGCTTCCCTGATAGGGCTTGGGTCCCATTCTCGAAAGCGTCCCCTCAGCCGTGAAGATTCTACAAAAGTCTTGGGGGCCCCCGACTCCTGCAGGCTTCTGGTGGGGAGCGGCTGCCATGTCTGCTCGTGGAATGGCCACGACGGAGCTACGAGATAGTAGTGCTCTCATGCTGACGCCAGCTTTAGTCTGAAACATCCAGAAACACTGTAGACTACCAATTCGATCAGTTCCGGTAGCGCCCCAACATGACCCGGAAGAGAAGAACTTGCCCTCCCCTCTTTGACTGATGGTTCTTGTTGCCTGTCCCCTCTGTTGTCATTTAACAGAACTTTTTGGACTGCTAAAAGGGGTTGTGTTCCGAACGCTGGTTGGTGGAGACATTTTGACTATATTCTTGACCTACGTTGTCGCGTAATGCGTTATATGACACGCCGCGTTAGCGCACCCGGAAGTGATCCGAGGCGCGGCGCGCAGGGCGTAACGTAAGCATAACAGGTCATGTGACTTGTTAGAAAACTTTTCATTGGTTCATTTTACTTTTGTTATTTTAATGATGAAAAGCTTGGTCATATGACCTACAAATTACGCTTTTTATTGATTTCGAACATTATTTTTTTTTAAAACATATGTTATAATATTCCAGGCTAATGTACTTTCCCGGAAAATGTACAACTGTCCTGCAAGTAAAATATATTCCTTTTTCGAGAAAAAGGGCGTTTCTTCGTTCCATGACGGAGCCGTTGAGTAAAAGAGACTCGGCCTGTTGTCTTAGTCGCCGATACGCCTGATTATCAGATTCTTATCGATCACTTTATGTTGCAGGAGTGGAAAACACAACTGCCCTTGACCATTTATCTTTACTGCGTTCCTACATATTATACCTTTTATCCGTCATGTAATTGGACTGCTTTATTGCACTTGCCTTTTACTGATTCGAAAACAGTGACTAAAAGTAAAAACTTTACCAATGTAAATACTACTACCGTGTTTTGTTTTAAAAACCTTTATTGTGAAAATGTCAGTATACAAATACGGGCCTATAACCACGTGGGCCGGCCACGGAGCAAACTGAAATCGTATATGATGAGGAGACATTTACACTGTAGAGGAACGTAACGAGCGGGCCATTAGGTTGCAAGAACTAAGGTGTCTAACAGTTGCGGAAACGGTGGACGTACATTTTGTAATTAAAATAAGACAGGACCACTTACAATAAAATTTTCTAGATATACATTTGCGGGCAAGGAGTTACAAGTCCCATTTATACCGGCGCCATTTTGGGCGACGCCGGGCAGGTCCAAGATATAGTCAAAATGTCTCCACCAACAATCGGCCAGACCAGAACCCCTTTCGGCCCTTTATGCTACAAGATGGTGTCTTCCATTCAGAAAATATTGTTGGCAGCATTTTGAAAGGAAAGATAAACAGCCGTTCTCCTAGTGAGTCTCACATTGTTACATTTAGGAAGAATGTTGAAGAGTAATATGTGGAAAATCTGAAGCCATTTTTCTACAAACTCTCAATCAGCCTTGGATGGAAAAAAAAATCCTGAAGAATGTACAAACTGAAAACCAATTTTTGTCTGTATAGCATCAACAGCAACGCTTGAGTCAGCTTTGTGTCAAGCCGCCATTTTCATTCAATCAATAGTGTCCCCCTGCACACATTCAGGAACCTGGTCGTGTCTTCAGGTGAAACAGTATGGCTGAGATACCCGCCACCCCCTCTCAACACAATCCCCAAGGATGGGAAACCGGAAACAGTTCTGAAGTCTTTGGAAGACGGGAGGGAGTAACCCCCCCGGCCGTATTTATTAAAATATGAAACAAAATTAAAACATTAAATAAACAGTTTCATATTATGTACAATTTCATTACCACATTGCGATGTTTGGCTAACCTTAACAGAGTCTCTAATACAAAGGTTCTCCTAGCCGAACTAACATCCTGCAAAACATTTACTTGAAATTTTGAAATTGTACATCCTAACGTTTAAGGGCCAACGGCAAGGCCGTAACCGGTGTCAAGATCCCTAACCCAGAAATATCGCCCTCACTTGTGAGGGGCGGCCCAGAGGCGTACCTCAAGTGCAATTACCAATTTCCCTTGACTTGACGGGGGCCCCAATAAAACTCGTCGCCACTTAGAGGTCGTACGAGGACTCGTGTGAGGTATCTAGAAGGTAGCGTTGACCTCCCCCCAAACCCCACACAACTTACCATATCTGCCGTCGCAGACGTCCTGGCCCCGGGAAATTCCCCAGGAGGGGGCTGTAACCCCTCCTACCCAGGAAGGGGCCTTGACCGCCTTTCCTCTTCTTTCGGCGACCCATCCTTAGAAGGGACCGCCTCCCCGTTGAGTGGCCAATGGCCACCTCCCCCGAGCGCTCCCATCCGTGCTGGGTGACGCCCACTCATAGGGATCTTCCAATTAGTGCTCACCGATCATGACCTTACCGCCCGACCAAAATAAATACGACAAATGCTAACTAAATGATTAAACTAAAAAACAGTAGCAACTATACTTTTATTAAAAGCATGCTTACCAATGAACACTAATGCATAATTTCTTTATTTGCACCACACACATCGACATTCTTTATTACATACTCAAAATCATCACGATAATACCACGACCTGTAAACAAAAATCAGAGTTGTCCATCAACTTTAATCAAAAACCACTTGCTGTCATCAGGGGCTGGTGGGTGGGTCAAAATTGGCTCTTCGTTCCGTCTCGAGCTCACGTGCAGCGAGGAGGTGCAGCTTCAGAGCACAGGAACAAGAGGATGCCTTCGGATCTTGCTTCTCCTTTTATCCGTCTTCAGGGCGGGCGTAAACCCGCCCCTGCCTGCCCCTAGGGCGTGGCTAGCTGCGTCAGTGTCTAGGCCAACCCACTCTAGGGCGGGAAAAAGGCGCGCCCCGGCTACGCCGCTTCGGGCATACCAGCCGAGACTCGCCTCCCGCCCAAGATGGCTTCCCGGGGGGATCGTGGTACTCTGCCATACGTTCGGGGGGACCGAGTGGTCGCCCCTTTCCATATGGCTGAGATACCCGCCACCCCCTCTCAACACAATCCCCAAGGATGGGAAACCGGAAACAGTTCTGAAGTCTTTGGAAGACGGGAGGGAGTAACCTCCCCGGCCGTATTTATTAAAATATGAAACAAAATTAAAACATTAAATAAACAGTTTCATATTATGTACAATTTCATTACCACATTGCGATGTTTGGCTAACCTTAACAGAGTCTCTAATACAAAGGTTCTCCTAGCCGAACTAACATCCTGCAAAACATTTACTTGGAATTTTGAAATTGTACATCCTAACGTTTCAGGGCCAACGGCAAGGTCGTAACCGGTGTCAAGATCCCTAACCCAGAAATATCGCCCTCACTTGTGAGGGGCGGCCCAGAGGCGTACCTCAAGTGCAATTACCAATTTCCCTTGACTTGACGGGGGCCCCAATAAAACTCGTCGCCACTTAGAGGTCGTACGAGGACTCGTGTGAGGTATCTAGAAGGTAGCGTTGACCTCCCCCCAAACCCCACACAACTTACCATATCTGCCGTCGCAGACGTCCTGGCCCCGGGAAATTCCCCAGGAGGGGGCTGTAACCCCTCCTACCCAGGTAGGGGCCTTGACCGCCTTTCCTCTTCTTTCGGCGACCCATCCTTAGAAGGGACCGCCTCCCCGTTGAGGGGCCAATGGCCACCTCCCCCGAGCGCTCCCATCCGTGCTGGGTGACGCCCACTCATAGGGATCTTCCAATTAGTGCTCACCGATCATGACCTTACAGGCCGGATAGTTGACCGGCTATCCGGACCCCCCACAACACTCCTACCTAAAGGTCATGGTGCAACGTTTTTAGCCATGCTAAGAAGTCTCCTATGAGTAACTCATTCCCCACCCGAGCCAAATGCACTCCATCCCCCAAATACATACTGTCATCATTAATACACCCATGGGAAATAGCATGCAGTGTCTTGGAACGGAACAACCTACTCACTTTGTTATTAAGCTTCCTAACAGAATGATTTAGAGCAGGAACCGAAATAGCACCCCGCCACACTTTTCGTGGGATCATATGGGACCATGCAATTGTGCACCCTGGAACTCTCCTCGCTAACCAACTTACCGTGGAAAGCATCGCCTCGAGAAGAAGTCGTCTACCAGTGGTGACCAAATCATTACCCCCAAGATGTACTATCACTACAGACGGCGGTGACCTCGTCCGCCCTAGCAAACCCTCAAAAAATGATTGAAACTGGTCAATACAGAGCCCGCCTCTTCCGTAGAAGGACACACTGTACCCGTATTCCCCAGCTACGTGAATCATATCACCTGCCTTGAATACGTCTGCGGCACGCCTCACGTATGAGTGGCCCACAACCCACACCTCCTTTTTCACAGCCGGTGATGTCTGACCGCTGGCCCGGTGTAGGGTCGACTGCAAAGTCCGCCCCGCCTCGTAGGCTTGCGCAACTGAAAACCAAACAAAAACAAGAAGCGTGAGTACATTGCTACAGCTTCACAACATGTGCAACCGCACATACCTCTTATAACAATTGGAGGACCAACGCCCCACCCGTTTAACTTGTTCAACATCCAGACCCTTGGCTGTTGCTTCTGTAGCAGCCCCTATCCGAAAGGAATGGGTCCCAAATTCGCCCGGGTTCAAGCTCGCAGCGGCAATCGACATCGCAAGCACCCGCTGAAACTGAAACTTTGTCAGTGGGGTGGCGTCAGCGTGTCTCAACAAGGTCCCCCCCCATGATGCCCCCTTCGTGCTAAATAATCTTCTAGACACCTTACCGGGCACATGGAGGACCCGGGAATCCTGCGTATGATTACGCAGTCACCCATCCCACTTTGATCGGTCCTTGACCTGACAAATGAGACCGTCATCGTCTCCCCTCTGATCTGGACGTGCTCCTGGCACAATCCTCCTGCCACATCCTGCTTGTTCCTCGCCACTAATTCGCTCACCCGCATAGCCCCATGGAATGCCAGCGTAAAAGCGGCTCGGAATAACACCGTCTCAAACTGAGATGAACACGTAGCAGGGAGACTGGATAATAACTGGGCCAGCCTATCCAAACCTATCGGGCGCCTCTCATCTACTCTGCGACCCTCAAGGCGTTGCCACCCCCGTAGCGCTTTCTGTACTACGAAAGACGCTGTCGGATCCTGGATCCCGTGAGCCCTGGCAACAAAGGAAATGGCAGCCCGATGTCTCTGAGCCGTGGCCACCGATTTCCCGACCCGATGTAAGGACATCAGAAAATTCACCACCCACTCTTCCTGGCCCCAAAGCTCCTCCCTATTAGTACCCAAAAAGGCCAAATAGGACCGGAACGCCCCTTCATATGCCTTCCTCGTCCTGGGTGCTAAACTCTCTCCCACGAGGTTACGAAGTTCGGGGCACCGAGAGACCATAGAGCTTCGGGAAAGGGTGCCGGCTCCGGGTCCGCTGTGGGAAGGAAACCCCAGAAAGCCTGTATACGAAAACGAGACAGTGCATCAGCCGCCTGGTTCATTACCCCTGGGACATGTCTTGCTCTGAACAGCACATTCAATTGCATACAAAGTAAAACAATTTCTTTGAGCAGTCTCAAAATCCACTTGCATCGTGCTGCCTGACTATTGATACACTCGACCACGGTCATATTGTCAGACCAAAATACTACCGAGTGATCTCTGAACCCTTCGGGCCAAGTTCTCAGGGCCACTAAAATGGGGAAAAGTTCCAGGAAAGCAATGTTACTTGTCAGTCCACTGTCATGCCACCATGTCGGCCACTTTTGTGCAGACCATCTCGTGCCGAATATGGCACCAAAACCTATGCTCCCTGCCGAATCTGTCCACAGCCCCAGCTCCTCAGAGGACACGGCTGGTTTGTTCCAGACGACTCGACCATTGAAATCCGCCAGAAATGCCAACCAAATGCGCATGTCCTGGCGGACCTCTGCCGAGAGCCTTGTGCGATGATGGCACTCCTTCAGGCCGACCATGGCTTGAGCGATCGAACGGGAAAAGGGGCGGGCCATTGGTATAACCCTCAGGGCAAAATTCAACTGGCCAACTAACTGCTGTAATTGATGCAGCTTAACCTTAGGTCCCCTTATACACCTCTGCAGGGATGTCCTGAACTTTAACACTTTGTCAGCTGGTAAACGAAAACAACCCTCTGCGGAGTCTAACTCGATCCCCAGAAACTCGAGGCACGTGGAAGGCCCCACAGTCTTACCTGGTGCCAATGGCACGCCAAACTGATTCATCAAGTCACAAAACTGTGCCAAAGCCTGCCCACATTCCGGGTCCCCGGCTGCCCCCAGGAACAAAAAATCGTCCAGGTAATGCATCACATTCCGGAAACTTGTCTTCCTTGTGAAGACCCATTGTAGAAAACTACTGAATTTTTCGAAATAGGCACAAGATATAGAGCACCCCATCGGCATACACCTATCCATGTAATATTGACCCTGAAACATGAAACCTAAAAGACGCTGATCGTCTGGATGTACCGGGAGCAACCGGAACGCTGACTCGATATCAGATTTAGCCATCAGCGCCCCGGGCCCCAGGCGATTCAAAATGGCTACGGCCTCATCGAATGATGCGTACCGCACCGAACACACTTCCGGGTCTATCGCTTCATTGACGGAGAGACCACGTGGGGCTGATAAATTATGTATCAGCCGAAACTCACCCGGGTCCTTCTTTGGGACCACACCTAACGGGGAACAAACAAAATTAGGAACTGGTGGTACACTAAACGGACCGGCAACTCGACCTCGAGCAACCTCCTTCCTGATCTTATCCTGTACCACAGTCGTATGCTGAAAGACCGATAGCTGATTTTTACATTTCGATGCACCCTGAAAGTCCCCCACTGGGATGCGGAAACCATAAGAAAACCCGTTCCGCAACACCCCAGCAGAAGCACGATCCGGGTATTCACTGAGCCAAGGAATCATTGCCAAGGTATCAATCGGGGTAGGTAAAGGCGCCCCTCGGACTATGTTAGACCTGTTTGGCGCCTCCTCTACCCCCGTTATCACCCGTTTTGGCTCTGCACGTGGACTCAGGATGGGATGATTGCCCACACCCACTACATTCATGTCTAAATTTGCACGATCCCTGGGGCCTAGTACATTTACCCCTGTTGAAGTTCCAACAAACCCCCCTTTTTCCTGTGTTACCGGCAGGCTTCGAGTAATTGTCTGTACCCGCACCTGACCGAAAGGGCGTCCCCGCATACTGGCGGGAAGATTCGCCGACGATACTCCCAACCAATGGCAATTTTAACATACCAGTCTCCTTCATTTTGGACCATGACACAGAATCATAACAATCCCATGTTAAGTTTTTATCGTGTTCTTTAGCTTTTCTAAACAGGTTATCATAGCAGAACCAATGATTACCCTCGTGTGATACCGAGTACCCCATGATTCGTGATTGATAAATCGGCAATTCGGGTAACAGATCGGGCCTTCGCTCCCCCAAGATCGATGTAAAAACCCCCCACGCTTGGCCCCAATTGCCAATGTTTTCATTTACCTTAAAGGCGGCCATTTTTGCGCGCCAAACACTCGGATGCATTAGCTCCTTCTGGCCCTTGACGTGCTCCATCTCATAGTGGTCAGTAAGCAACGAGAATATGTTTACATACTCCCCTGCCCATATCTTTTCCTTAATAGCCAAAGGAACATGCTGACCCAATTTTTCCCTACGAGAGGGTGCCGACTCATCCCTCGCAATCGGCAATGGCCGCTTACCTGCACCGGACGTTGTCTCTGCTACTGAACCCGTCCCCTGCGGCTTCTCTACTGCTGCAGCCGGCGTGGACACCTTCGCTGCTTCCCGTGACTCACGCAGTTGCTTCATTAGCTCCTGTGCGTCGACAGCCGTGGCGCCCTCTTTACCTTTTCCCAACCACGCTGCCAATTGTGCTGCCAGCTCGGGCGGCATATCTTCCTCGGACACGGGGGTGACCACAATGGGAATCGGATTCCCTTCCTTCGGCACGGGAGTTGGTGCCTCGAGCGGGGCACTGGGACCCGGGATGTCTTCTCCCGCTGCTCCCCTCCTGGGCCTCTTGTTTTTCCCTCCCGGGGCTGCTCCCGCCAAAGGACGTTTTGGTCCCCCTTCCTCGTTCTTATCCACTCGCCTCTTTAGGTCGGTCATCTCCTTCATGAGAACACGCAGCATCTGTTCGGTAGTCATGCGCTTTCCCGCCTTCTTCGGCATTCTCCAACAGAGTATCTGCAAAACAAACAAGAACGATTACAATGCTCAAAATTGGCTCTTCGTTCCGTCTCGAGCTCACGTGCAGCGAGGAGGTGCAGCTTCAGAGCACAGGAACAAGAGGATGCCTTCGGATCTTGCTTCTCCTTTTATCCGTCTTCAGGGCGGGCGTAAACCCGCCCCTGCCTGCCCCTAGGGCGTGGCTAGCTGCGTCAGTGTCTAGGCCAACCCACTCTAGGGCGGGAAAAAGGCGCGCCCCGGCTACGCCGCTTCGGGCATACCAGCCGAGACTCGCCTCCCGCCCAAGATGGCTTCCCGGGGGGATCGTGGTACTCTGCCATACGTTCGGGGGGACCGAGTGGTCGCCCCTTTCCAATTGTGGGACAAGAAGCAGAAATGAAAAGGAAAAAAGTTCCGCCGGACCTCGGAAGCCGGCCGCCTATGTCATGGGCGATCTTTGGCCACACCAGGGCAATAGTGAAGCTGCAGCAGGTGCAAAAGAGCTTCAGACAGTCTTACAAGCACTGATTTTCTAAACATTTTTTTGTATTTTTGCACAGTTTTATATTTTTTTTTTGTTTTTGATGGAGGGGAAACAACAAAAAACAGGCATTGAAAAAAGCTCAACAGTGCAGGGCGCCTTGTGCTGGTTCCGACCTATTCACACATCGGTCCACTACTGACATCACCTCATAAGCCAACGGGGCACCCCACGCCGACTTTCGGCGCAGCATTGTAGGATGGCCACACCAGTGCGGCAACTTGCTGGACACCACCTCGGTGCCATCCGGATCTCGGCGCGTTCGAGTCACTGTACCGCAAAACTGACCGGAACTCAGCTGGACACGCCGTCTTTCGGCGCAGCATTGTAGGATGGCCATACCAGTGCGGCAACTTGCTGGACACCACCTCGGTGCCATCCGGATCTCGGCGCGTTCGAGTCACTGTACCGCAAGAGTGACCGCAACTCAGCTGGACACGCCGTCTTTCGGCGCAGCATTGTAGGATGGCCACACCAGTGCGGCAATTTGCTGGACATCACCTCGGTGCCATACGGATCTCGGCGCGTTCGAGTCACTGTACCGCAAGAGTGACCGCAACTCAGCTGGACACGCCGTCTTTCGGCGCAGCATTGTAGGATGGCCACACCAGTGCGGCAATTTGCTGGACATCACCTCGGTGCCATCCGGATCTCGACGCGTTGTGCTGCCTTCGGCCTATTCGCACATCGGTCCGCTACTGACGCCGCCTCACGTGCCAACGGATTTTCTACGCTTTTTGTAGCCCTATGCCGCATAACAGGTCATGTGACTTGTTTATAAAACTTTTCATTGGTTCATTTTACTTTTCGTTTCCTAAAGATGGAAGGCTTGGTCATATGACCTAAAAATAACACTTTTCATTGGTTTCGAACATTTTTTTTTCCCAAACGATGAAAGCCCCACCTTGTTTCTGGATCATTCAGACTGAAGCTGGCGTCAGCATGGGAGCACCACCATCTCGTGGCTCCGTCGTGGTCATTCCGCGAGCAATCATGGCAGCCGCTCCCCACCGGAAGCCTGCGGGAGTCGGGGGCCCCCAAGACTTTTGTAGAATCTTCACGGCTGAGGGGACGCTTTTCGAGAATGGAGCCCAAGCCCTAGCAGGCAAGCGTCCGAGTTCCAAGGTGTCCCAGGGCCATTTTAGTGGACCAGGCCCAAAACCGAAGAGCCGTCCGCCATTTTAAGAGTCATGTGGCAGCCGCCTATCGCTGCACTGTAAGAGTGGGAGCAACTCAACAACATGGTGAGCGAGACGCTGTAGCCGCAAGAGCGGGCGCAACTCAGCTGGATGGCCGCCACCTGGGGAGGCCCGTTCACGCCGCCTCCCCCACGCCCCCCCCCCCCCGGGCCGCCCCACGCCAATTTTCGGAGCAGCATTGTAGGATACCAAAACCAGTGCAGCAGTTTACTAGACATCACCTGGGTGCCATCAACATCTCAGCGCGTTCTGCTGCCTTGGGACTATTCGCACAACAGACCTCTACTGACGAGGCCTCCCCCCGCACCACCCGGGACGCCCCACGCCAATTTTCGGAGCAGCATTGTAGGATCCCAAAACCAGTGCGGCACCCAGGCGACATCACCTGGGTGCCGTCCAGAACTCTGCACGTTGTGCTGCCTTGGGACTATTCACACAAAAGACAGCTTCTGACCATTGTTGCTTTTTTGGGTGAAAAATGTTTAAATATTTTTACAGTTTTTGTTCCGTTCATTATATTTTAAAGTTAATAAAGTTTTATAATCTTACTTTATTGGAGTGTTATTTTTTTTTTTTTTTAAACGGGTGAATGGGGCCTTGAATCGGGTTATTGTCATGTGTGGGCTTTGGAAGTGTACTGCTGCAGGATCGGACATTTCAAACTCAAATGCACGTTCTTTTTCTTACCTTTCCGAAGCATGGAGCGCAATAGCAGGCAGAGAAAGGGTGATGCAAGTGTTGAACACTACCTGACCTGGCAAGTTGCTGGCAGTGCCCCCCCGCCCGCTCCTGAAAGAGAGCACACACACACCGCCGCCCCGAGTACTTCACAAATCTTTAAAAGACCATGCGCTTGTTCATGAGGCTTAAATGGTTTATCACCTCTTCTAGAACCCCTGCATCGACCCTCTGACGTTTCCTGGAAAAATTACCACGGAACACAATACCAAGCCCTGTCAGCTGAAACCCCCGAGGAATCGTGGGGCATATTATCAAGGGGGTTTATCTCCGCTTTTTGGGCTTTAAAAGCCATGAAAGCGGAGATAAAATTATCTCCCTATTACCAAGCTGTCGCTAACACCAGTTAGTGACAGCTAAAAGGAGATAGCGACCATCTTGGGCCCCGCTTTGCATGTCAGTGATACTTATCACTAATGACATGCAAAGTGGGCGTGCCAAGATGTTAGCGACTGGAAACAGTCCCTAACATCGCTATCTCCTATTACCAACTGTTGGAGATATTCGCGGTAAGCGCGAATATCTCCAAAAGCTAACACCTGCCCTGAGCAGTTCTTAGCCATGTTATCCAACGGGAGGTGGATAACATGGCTAAGAGCATTTGCTCGATAATACATGAATATCGCTGACTTTTCTGCGATAATAGCAAGGTTTATCTGCGATAAAAATCGCCGATGTGCGGCGATAATTTTTGTCTCTAAACAAGTTAGAGACAAAAATTATCGCTAGTTGTTCGTAATATGCCCCCGGGTTTTTGCTTGCAGAAATCGGGAGGCGGGAGACTAGCACTGAAATCAGTAGTCTCACGCCTGAATCGGGAGGGTTGGCATGTCTGGATTCTCTACAGCTGGGGCCATAAACTACATCCGCAGGGGTAGGTGATAGCCTGGGACCAGCCTGGCATCTAAAATGGCTGCCGTGCACGACAAAATTGTGGCATTGGAAAAAAGGCAAGATGGCGCAGCCGCTGGAAGACATATATCAACATATATGAGCCTCCTCAGCCACCCTCAGGAAACATAGGGGATTAGGATACGTCTCCCGCACCCCCTTATACCTAGTAATTTAATTAACGAAGCACAAAATGGCGAATTCCCGTTTCGCTACCAGTTTGCGGCCCAGTTCGCGGCCCGTGAAGCGCTTCTACCGTGAAAAATCTTTTTTTTTTTTATTTTCCCCACGGGACCCTTTAATAACCCCAACAACATTCCTAGGGGGTCAAGAGGGGTATACCTTGCCCCCTTTCATTAAATTCCCCCTTCGTTTTTCACCTCTTCTTCTCTCTCGATCCTACCGAGAGATAAGATGGCGGCCGCTCCTGACTGTCACGCAGCAAAAAAAAAAAAAGCTCACGCACAGCCGCTGGAAGAGATGTATCAACATATATGAGCCTCCTCAGCCACCCTCAGGAAACATAGGGGATTAGGATACGTCTCCCGCACCCCCTTATACCTAGTAATTTAATTAACGAAGCACAAAATGGCGAATTCCCGTTTCGCTACCAGTTTGCGGCCCAGTTCGCGGCCCGTGAAGCGCTTCTACCATGAAAAATCTTTTTTTTTTTATTTTCCCCACGGGACCCTTTAATAACCCCAACAACATTCCTAAGGGGTCAAGAGGGGTATACCATGCCCCCTTTCATTAAATTCCCCCTTCGTTTTTCACCTCTTCTTCTCTCTCAATCCTACCGAGAGATAAGATGGCGGCCGCTCCGGACTGTTTAGAATGTTGACAGACACCGGAGAGAAAATCAGCTTTCTGCACGCAAAGTTACGTTTCGCGAAAAGTAAGCGAACCGGTGCGCAGCCTGGAGCGCTGTTACAGATATATATCTTGTTTTGAACGTTAATTTCTCAAAAACTACTGGAGCACATATATTGAGACCTAGCAAAGGCACATCGGGCTAACAGTCCCTACAATTTTGCCAAGTTTCGTGCAAATCCATTCAGCCGTTCGAGCTAAAAGTGAGTCCAACCGCCCTATGGAAATTAACATGGGAAAAACGCGTTTTGGGCCCCCCTTTTTTCTCGGCCCCCCCTTGATGAAACCCCCCCAAATTTTCAAGGGCTGCTCAGAAACAAAATGTGCCATTTTCCTGAAAATTTCAGCCGATTCCGTCCACAAACGCCAAAGTTATTAGACATAGAATTTTCAAAAATCCCATAGGGAATAAATCCTAACTATATATACCTACTGGCGATAGCCAGTAGGTAAATATATATATATATATATATATATATATATATATATATATATATATATATATATATATATATATATATATATATATATATATATATATATATATATATATATATATATATATATATATATATATATATATATATATATATATATATATATATATATATATATCCATATCCTACTGGCAGTCACCAGTAGGTAATTTTAGTTAGAACATAGTTTCCATAGGAAAAGCATTTTTTGATTTGCTAATAATTTTGGCGTCGTTTGACGAATCTTTGCAAACTTCTCTTAAAAAAAAGTGTCTATCCAGATCAGCTCCTATCTTGAAAGTTTGGGGGTGACTCATCAAGGGGGGCTGAGAAAAAAGGGAGGTCCCAAAACACATTTTCCCCATGTTAATTTCCATAGGAGAATCTGCGACGAGCTACAGCCCGAACTGCTGAACGGAATTACCCCAAATTTGGCAGAAAGGTTGTGCCTAGTTCAGAAATGTAACTTTTTTTTAAATGGTGTAAATCCGTTCAGTAGTTTTTGAGAAATTCAAAAAATAGGAGTCAAAAAATCAATTTCCCATAGGAAACATTGTGCAAGGCTACAACCAAAACTACTGAACTGAATTACCCCAAATTTGACAAAAAGGTAGTGCTTGGATAAGAAAGCAACCTTTTTTTTAAATGGTGTAAATCCATTCAGTAGTTGCTGAGAAAGTAAAAGTTCTGATATCTGGGAAGAGCCTAAGTCCCGTGCACGAGCTTCACCGTGATTGGCTGTCAACACTCCAAACCAGGAAGTGTTGGCAGCCATCTTGTGGCTCGGTAGAAGCGAGTTACCAGAAAACAGAAAAACAAAGATATAAAACAAGAGACGGGGCAGGGTAGAAACACCCTGACCCCCTAGGCCTGCTCAGGGGGTCCCAGAAGGATCCCCAGGGCTAAATATATATATATATATATATTTTTTAATTTCGGTGTGTTCGCACAGTGGTGCAGGTAGGGGCGGGGCCTGACATAGCAAGTGTGCAAATGCACCCCCTGGCACAATATAAAATGGGGGGTTAGGTCCCCTTCAATCCTGACTGACGCAAACCTCCAGTTTGCGTCAGTGAGCTGTGTTTCAGAGAGGTGTTGAGAGGCTACGCCCCTTTCTACACCTCTCTGCAACACAGCTCTGTGGCGCTTACTGGAGGTAGCTGGTGGGCAAGTTGGCCCTCGGGACCCTCAGGACTCAAGGGGATGTAATCCCCCAATTTATAATGCTCCAGGGGGCGCATTTGCACAGTGGTGCTGGAAGGGGGCATGGCCTGATGTGACAAGTGTGCAAACATGCCCTGTGGCACATTTTAAGTTGGGGGAATAAGCCCCCTTGAATACTAAGGGTCCCTGGGGGACCACTAGACCACCAGGTACCTCTAGCAAGCGCCAGGGAGCTGTGTTGCAGAGATGTGGTCCAAGGCCATGCTCCTTTTTACACCACTCTGCAACGCAGCTCTGTGGTGCTTAATGGATGTAGCTGGAGGGCTAGTTGGACCCCAGGGACCCTCAGCACTCAAAGGGACTTAATTCCCCAATTAACAACGCACCAGGCAGTGTGTATGCACAGTGGTGCAGGGAGGGGGCGTGCCCTGATGTGACAAGTGTGCAAATGCGCCCTGTGGAGCATTTTAAGTTGGGGTATCAAGTCCCCTTGAATCCTGAGGGTCCCCGGGGGCCAACTAGCTCACCAGCTATCTCCATTAAGCGCCACAGAGCTGCATTGCAGAGTGGTGTAAAAAGGGTGTGTTGCCTTGGACCACCTCTCTGCAACACAGCACCCTGGTGCTTAACGGGGAAAGGTGGAATTTCTATGGTTTTGTACCAGTGAAATGTCCAACTAACTATAACATCCCTGAAACCTATGGTTTTTTCAGTGAATATATATATATATATATATATATATATATATATATATATATATATATATATATATATATATATATATATATATATGTTCACTGAAAAAACCATAGGTTTTACACACGTTATAGTTAGGAAGTAGCATTTACAAAACCTATGAAATGCACTGAAAAAAGCATAGGTTTGACACATGTTATGGTTAGCTGGACATTTCACTCATATAAAACCATTGAAATTCCCCCGTTATAGTTACTTCAGCTGTGAACAAGACTACGCCAGTAGTCGAAACGTTGCATTTTGGAAGGCACAAGAACTGAATAAACATCTTGCCTGGAAAGCGTGGGGTCTGCCTCTTCATTCGCCGCTGTGTCGTGGAGGTTTGGAGATTCTTTTCTGATATATATATATATATATATATATATATATATATATTCACAGAAAAAACCATAGGTTATAGTGGATATATAGTTAGGAATTTGCATTTACAAAACCTTGAAAATTCAATGAAAAAACCATAGGTTATAGGCCATATATAGTTAGGAATTAGCATTTACAAAACCTTATTTTACTCGCATAAAACCATTGAAATTCCATATATAGTTAGCTAACTATAAGCGCTAACTATATATCGCGCACCCGCAATCCACTGCTGATGATGTCACATATTACATCATTCATGACATGGTCAGTGACATCACTGATGACATCACTGATGACATCTCAAATGACATCACTGATGACATCACTGATCAAAACAACCAGTGATTGTATGTGTCTGTAAAGTTTAAATATGTTTCACATATTGAAGAATGAGTGGATGTATAAGTGTCTGGATGAAGAATTTAGTAGGTGCATGACTGACTGTATGAGTGAGTGATTAAATGTGTCTCACTGAGTACATGGGTTAGTGACTAAACTGTCTTAATTCGTGCATCAGTATGTTTGTTGTTGTGTAAGCTGCTGCATGTGTTGATCAGTAGCTATAAGAGTGGCCATATGGGTTATTGATTGGTTGCCCAAATATTTGAATGGGAGGCTGAGTGTGTGTGTGGGTGGCTGGGAGGTGCGTGACTCTGTGCATAGATGTGTAAGCAGTTGATTCACTAGGAGTATGAGTTCAAGAGTGCATGTGGAAACAGCTATATGGGCGGTTCACTGTGCATGGGTGTGTTGGTGAGTGAATGGATTTCTCATTGCTACATGTGCAAGTAAGTACGTATGTAAAACACAATACATGTGAGAGTTGAGATATATAAATAACTGAACATAAGACCCAGTGAATGTGTGAGTGGCTGTATCGATCACTGTGAGCTTGTATCAGGGATTATATAAGAGAGTAAATATGTGTTATTATATGTTTGAATAAGTAAGATGTGTATAACTGTATAGTTGAGGAAATGGAGGTGTGATTGATTCTTTGCATGACTGACTAGGTGTGTGAGTAACTCCATGGATGACTGACAGTCTGTGAGTGTCTGTTTATACTGAGTGTATGTAAGGTTATATTAGAGTCTGAAGAGGTTCATTGTATTATCACATGAGTGATGTGATCAGTGATGACAAATGAGATGTCATCAGTGATGTCATTTGAGTTGTCATCAGTGATGTCATCAGTGATGTCATTTGAGATGTCATCATTGATATCATTTGAGTTGTCATCAGTGATGTCATTTGAGATGTCATCAGTGATGTCATCAGTGATGTCACTGACCATGTCATGAATGATGTAATATGTGACATCATCAGCAGTGGATTGCGGGTGCGCGATATATAGTTAGCGCTTATAGTTAGCTAACTATATATGGAATTTCAATGGTTTTATGCGAGTAAAATAAGGTTTTGTAAATGCTAATTCCTAACTATATATGGCCTATAACCTATGGTTTTTTCATTGAATTTTCAAGGTTTTGTAAATGCAAATTCCTAACTATATATCCACTATAACCTATGGTTTTTTCTGTGAATTTCATTGGTTTTTTAATAGCAAATATGAAAAGCTTTAAAATGTCAAGTACGTGATAGATAAAAACATTTTCGTATTTATGCACGCTGATGTGCTTTGAACGCTGCCCCCCCCCTCCCCTCTTTTGCCTTAGTAGTACTCTCTCTTTGCAGATACAGAAGGGTAGTTAACGCAGGCCTTTACCCCCGTTGTAATCCGTCGTACCTCCTTGTCTCTCCATTTGATTGATTGTTGTCCAAGCATTTACTGTTTTAGAATTGGTTCTCTTTGGATCATTCTCTATTTACAAACAAGCACAAAGTCGCAATACTCTGTTTAGTCTTTGCAGATAGTGAAAAATCGTGTAAAAAAATAAAAGTAATCGAGCAAAATCAGTAGGCCACTAATTGGATCTCTTTTTGACCTCGCTAAAATAGAAATATTAGGAACAACCCTTCTTGAGAAATACGAAAATAGTGAGATGAACTGAGCTCCACACCATGAGGGCTGCAAGACAGCTCGGCTCCATCACCCATCCCGCACAAAATAATGACAAACCCTATGCAAATATTAAAAATATAGACAACACACCAGCAAAGAAACAGGGTAAAACATTTTATTAAAAAACTATTTACATAACGTTGGTTTATAAGATGATGTCAGTAGTGGACCGATGTGTGAATAGATCGAAAACAGCACAAGGCTCCAAGATCCGGATAGCAAGCTCCTGGATGTTGGGTGCCATAGTTTAGAGTTCTGAATTTCAGCCTTTTTCAATGCCTGTGCTTTGTTGAATCAAAATGGCGGCTTGACACAAAGCTGACTCAAGCGTTGTTACTGATGCTATGCAGACCAAAACTGGTTTTCAGTTTGTACATTTTTCTAGATTTTTCAATCCAAGTTTGGTTGACTTTGTAGAACGATGGCTTCAGATTTTCAACATACGGTGTGGTGGCGCTGACTGGGAGGGGGCGCTTCGCTCCTGCCCCCTCCCCAAGTAAGATTTTCATACGTGAAAGTACGTTAATGGTTTTGGTCCCTGAGATGCTTCGATGTCACTACCATTCTCAAATAGCATAAGTTCTAGATGTTGGGTGCCATAGTTAAGATTTCTGAGCAGCGCTTGTAACACTGTCTGAAGCTTATTTCCACCTACTGCAGCTTCACTATTCTCAAAGTAAGTGAGTGTCGTTTGTGGACCTGACTGCATTAGAAAACAATGTGATATGTTACCTTCCTAAACAGCTTGACGGAGGCCCCTGAGGGGCGCTGTGATGGCCATGGACTCGGAGAAGACGCTTGGCTCCGACACCCTCCCCAAGTCTTATAGCACTGGTGTAGCCTGAGATCGCCCCCGACATAGGCGGCCGGCTCCCGGGGTCCGGCGGTACTTTTTGCCTTTTGATGACTCTTCAATTCTGGACCTTGTCCCACAATCCGTTTGACCTGAAGACAAGCTGTAGTGAGGCGCCCCTTTATCGTTTTAGTTGCCATTCCGCCCGCTTTTGCTACACTGTGCCTCTTCCGCCATTCAGCTGTTTTCCGCCCGCTCTTGCGACTACAGCGTCTCGCTCACCATGTAGTTGAGATGCGCCCGCTCTTGCGGTGCAGCGATAGGCGGCTGCCACAGGACTCTCAAAATGGCGGCCGGCTCTTCGGTTTTGGGCCTGGTCCACTAAAATGGCCCTGGGACACCTTGGAAGTCGGACGCTTGCCTGCTAGGGCTTGGGCTCCATTCTCGAAAAGCGTCCCCTCAGCCGTGAAGATTGTATAAAAGTCTTGGGGGCCCCCGACTCCCGCAGGCTTCTGGTGGGGAGCGGCTGCCATGATTGCTCGTGGAATGGCCACGACGGAGCTACGAGATGGTAGTGGTCTCATGCTGACGCCAGCTTTAGTCTGAAACATCCAGAAACACTGTAGACTACCAATTCGATCAGTTCCGGTAGCGCCCCAACATGACCCGGAAGAGAAGAACTTGCCCTCCCCTCTTTGACTGATGGTTCTTGTTGCCTGTCCCCTCTGTTGTCATTTAACAGAACTTTTTGGACTGCTGAAAGGGGTTGTGTTCTGAACGCTGGTTGGTGGAGACATTTAGACTATATTCTTGACCTACGTTGTCGCGTAATGCGTTTTATGACACGCCGCGTTAGCGCACCCGGAAGTGATCCGAGGCGCGGCGCGCAGCGCGTAACGTAAGCATAACAGGTCATGTGACTTGTTAATAAAACTTTTCATTGGTTCATTTTACTTTTGTTAATTTAATGATGAAAAGCTTGGTCATATGACCTAAAAATTACGCTTTTTATTATTTTCGAACAATATTTTTTTTTCAAGCATATGTTATAATATTCCAGGCTAATGTACTTTCCCGGAAAATTTACAACTGTCTTGCAAGTAAAATATATTCCTTTTTCGAGAAAAAGGGCGTTTCTTCCTTCCATGACGGAGCCGTTGAGTAAAAGAGATTCGGCCTGCTGTCTTAGTCGCCGATACGCCTGATTATCAGATTCTTATCGATCACTTTATGTTGCAGACATGAAAAACACAACTGCCCTTGACCATTTATCTTTACTGCGTTCCTACATATTATACCTTTTATCCGTCATGTAATTGGACTGCTTTATTTCACTTGCCTTTTACTGATTCGAAAACAGTCACTAAAAGTAAAAACTTTACAAATGAAAATACTACTACCGTGTTTTGTTTTAAAAACCTTTATTGTGAAAATGTCAGTATACAAATACGGGCCTATAACCACGTGGGCCGGCCACGGAGCAAACTCAAATCGTATATGATGAGGAGACATTTACACTGTAGAAGAACGTAACGAGCGGGCCATTAGGTGACAAGAACAAAGGTGTCTAACAGTTGCGGAATCGGTGGACGTACATTTTGTAATTAAAATACGACAGGGCCACTTACAATAACATTTTCTAGATATACATTTGCGGGCAAACAGTTACGAGTCCCATTTATACCGGCGCCATTTTGGGCGAGGCCGGGCAGGTCCAAGATATAGTCAAAATGTCTCCACCAACCATCGGCCAGACCAGAACCCCTTTCGGCCCTTTATGTTACAAGATGGTGTCTTCCATTCAGAAAATATTAATGGCAGCATTTTGAAAGGAAACAGAAACAGCCGTTCTCCTAGTGAGTTTCACATTGTTACATTTAGGAAGAATGTTGAAGAGTAGTATGTGGAAAATCTGAAGCCATTTTTCTACAAACTCTCAATCAGACTTGGATGGAAAAAAAAACCTGAAGAATGTACAAACTGAAAACCAATTTTTGTCTGTATAGCACCAACAGTAACGCTTGAGTCAGCTTTGTGTCAAGCCGCCATTTTCATTCAATCAATAGCGTCCCCCTGCACACATTCAGGGACCTGGTCGTGTCTTCAGATGAAACGCATTGTAGGAAAAGAAGCAGAAAGGAAAAGGAAAAAAGTTCCGCCGGACCTAGTGAAGCTGCAGCAGGTGCAAATAAGCTTCAGACAGTCTTACAAGCACTGCTCAGAACTCTCAACTGAGGCACTCAACATCCAGGACTTGCCATTCGGATCTTGGCGCCTTGTATTTTTGTTTTGTTTTTGATGGAGGGGAAAGAACAAAAAACAGACATTGAAAAAGGCTCAACAGTGCAGGGCGCCTTGTGCTGGTTCCGACCTATTCACACATCGGTCCGCTACTGACATCACCTCATAAACCAACGGGGCACCCCACGCCGACTTTCGGCGCAGCATTGTAGGATGGCCACACCAGTGCGGCAATTTGCTGGACACCACCTCGGTGCCATCCAGATCTCGGCGCGTTCATTCATTCAATAGCGTCCCCCTGCACACATTCAGGGACCTGGTCGTGTCTTCAGAAGAAACGCATTGTAGGAAAAGAAGCAGAAAGGAAAAGGCAACAAGTTCCGCCGGACCTAGTGAAGCTGCAGCAGGTGCAAATAAGCTTCAGACAGTTCTACAAGCACTGCTCAGAAATCTCAACTGAGGCACTCAACATCCAGGACTTGCCATTCGGATCTTGGCGCCTTGTGCTGGTTCCGACCTATTCACACATCAGTCCACTACTGACATCACCTCATAAGCCAACGGGGCACCCCACGCCGACTTCCGGCGCAGCATTGTAGGATGGCCACACCAGTGCAGCCACTTGCTGGACACCACCTCGGTGCCATCCGGATCTCAGCGCGTTCGAGTCACTGTGCCGGAAGAGTGACCGGAACTCAGCTGAACACGCCGTCTTTCGGCGCAGCATTGTAGGATGGCCACACCATTACGGCAATTTGCTGGACACCACCTCGGCGCCATCCGGATCTCGGCGCGTTCGAGTCACTGTACCGCAACAGTGACCGCAACTCAGCTGGACACGCCGTCTTTCGGCGCAGCATTGTAGGATGGCCACACCAGTGTGGCAATTTGCTGGACACCACCTCGGTGCCATCCGGATCTCGGCGCGTTGTGCTGCCTTCGGCCTATTCGCACATCGGTCCGCTACTGACGCCGCCTCACGTGCCAACGGATTTTCTACGCTTTTTGTAGCCCTATGTCACATAACAGGTCATGTGACTTGTTTATAAAACTTTTCATTGGTTCATTTTACTTTTGGTTTCCTAAAGATGGAAGGCTTGGTCATATGACCTAAAAATAACACTTTTCATTGGTTTAGAACATTTTTTTTCCCAAACGATGAAAGCCCCACCTTGTTTCTGGATCATTCAGACTGAAGCTGGCGTCAGCATGAGAGCACCACCATCTCTTGGCTCCGTCGTGGTCATTCCGTGAGCAATCATGTCAGCCGCTCCCCACCGGAAGCCTGCGGGAGTCGGGGGCCCCCAAGACTTTTATACAATCTTCACGGCTGAGGGGACGCTTTTCGAGAATGGAGCCCAAGCCCTAGCAGGCAAGCGTCCGACTTCCAAGGTGTCCCAGGGCCATTTCAGTGGACCAGGCCCAAAACCGAAGAGCCGTCCGCCATTTTGACAGCCATGTGGCAGCCGCCTATCGCTGCACTGCAAGAGTGGGAGCAACTCCACAACATGGTGAGCGAGACGCTGTGGCCGCAAGAGCGAGCGCAACTCAGCTAGATGTCCGCCACCTGGGGAGGCCCGTTCACGCCGCCTCCCCCCCCCCCCCCCCCGGGCCGCCGCACGCCAATTTTCGGAGCAGCATTGTAGGATACCAAAACCAGTGCAGCAGTTTACTGGACATCACCTGGGTGCCTGTCGTACATGTTGTGTCAGCCATGTGACACTGGACACAGACCGCTACTGACGAGGCCTCCCCCCGCACCACCCGGGACGCCCCACGCTGTTTTTCTGTGCTGCATTGTAGGATCCCTAAACCAGTGCGGCACCCAGGCGACATCACCTGGGTGCCGTCCAGAACTCTGCACGTTGTGCTGCCTTGGGACTATTCGCACAACAGACCGCTACTGACGAGGCCTCCCCCCGCCCCGCCCGGGACGCCCCACGCCAATTTTCGGAGCAGCATTGTAGGATCCCTAAACCAGTGCGGCACCCAGGCGACATCACCTGGGTGCCGTCCAGAACTCTGCACGTTGTGCTGCCTTGGGACTATTCGCACAAAAGACAGCTTCTAACCATTGTTGCTTTTTGTGTTAATAAATGTTTAAATGTTTTTAGTTTTTGTTCTGTTCATTATCGTTAAAAGTTAATAAAGTTTTATAACCTTAATTTGTTGGAGTGTTATCTATTTTTTGAAAAACGGGTGAATGGGGCCTTGAATCGGGTTATTGTCATGTGTGGGCTTTGGAAGTGTGCTGCTGCAGGATCGGACATTTCAAACTCAAATGCACGTTCTTTTTCTTACCTTTCCGAAGCATGGAGCGCAATAGCAGGCAGAGAAAGGGTGATGCACGTGTTGAACACTACCTGACCTGGCAAGTTGCTGGCAGTGCCCCCCCGCCCGCTCCTGAAAGAGGGCACACACACACCGCCGCCCCGAGTACTTCACAAATCTTTAAAAGACCATGCGCTTGTTCATGAGGCTTAAATGGTTTATCACCTCTTCTAGAACCCCTACATCGACCCTCTGACGTTTCATGGAAAAATTACCATGTAACACAATACCAAGCCCTGTCAGCTGAAACCCCCAAGGAATCGTGGGGCATATTATCAAGGGGGTTTATCTCCGCTTTTTTGGCTTTAAAAACCATGAAAGCGGAGATAAAATTATTTCCCTATTATCAAGCTGTCGCTAACACCAGTTAGTGACACCTAAAAGGAGATAGCGACCATCTTGGGCCCGGCTTTGCATGTCAGTGATACTTATCACTAATGACATGCAAAGTGGCGTGCCAAGATGTTAGCGACTGGAAACAGTCCCTAACATCGCTACCTTCTATTACCAACTTTTGGAGATATTCGCGCTAAGCGCGAATATCTCCAAAATCTAACACCTGCCCTGAGCAGTTCTTAGCCATGTTATCCAATGGGAGGTGGATAACATGGCTAAGAGCATTAGGTCGATAATACATGAATATCGCTGACTTTTCTGCGATAATAGCAAGGTTTATCTGCGATAAAAATCGCCGATGTGCGGCGATAATTTTTGTCTCTAAACAAGTTATAGACAAAAATTATCGCTAGTTGTTCGTAATATGCCCCCGGGTTTTTGCTTGCAGAAATCGGGAGGCGGGAGACTAGCACTGAAATCAGTACTCACACGCCTGAATCAGGAGGATTGGCATGTCTGAATTCTCTACAGCTGGGGCCATAAACTACATCCGCAGGGGTAGGTGATAGCCTGGGACCAGCCTGGCATCTAAAATGGCTGCCGTGCACGACAAAATTGTGGCATTCGAAAAAAGGCAAGATGGCGCAGCCGCTGGAAGAGATATATCAACATATATCAGCCTCCTCAGCCACCCTCAGGAAACATAGGGGATTAGGATATGTCTCCCGCACCCCCTTATACCTAGTACTTTAATTAACGAAGCACAAAATGGCGAATTCCCGTTTCGCTACCAGTTTGCGGCCCAGTTCGCGGCCCGTGAAGCGCTTCTACCGTGAAAAATCATTTTTTTTTTATTTTCCCCACGGGACCCTTTAATAACCCCAACAACATTCCTAGGGGGTCAAGAGGGGGATACCTTGCCCCCTTTCATTAAATTCCCCCTTAGTTTTTCACCTTTTCTTCTCTCTCGATCCTACCGAGAGACAAGATGGCGGCCGCTCCGGACTGTCACGCAGCAAAAAAAAAAAAAAAGCTCACGCACAGCCGCTGGAAGAGATGTATCAACATATATCAGCCTCCTCACCCACCCTCAGGAAACATAGGGGATTAGGATACGTCTCCCGCACCCACTTATAACTAGTAATTTAATTTACGAAGCACAAAATGGCGAATTCCCGTTTCGCTACCAGTTCGCGGCCGCGCTTCTACCGTGAAAAATCATTTTTTTTTTATTTTCCCCACGGGACCCTTTAATAACCCCAACAACATTCCTAGGGGGTCAAGAGGGGGATACCTTGCCCCCTTTCATTAAATTCCCCCTTCGTTTTCCACCTCTTCTTCTCTCTCGATCCTACCGAGAGACAAGATGGCGTCCGCTCCGGACTGTTTAGAATGTTGACAGACACCGGAGAGCCAATCAGCTTTCTGCGCGCAAAGTTCCGATAAGCGAAAAGTAAGCGGACCGGATCGCTGCCCAGAGCGCTGTTACAGATATATATCTTGGTTTGAACGTTAATTTCTCAAAAACTACTGGAGCACATATATTGAGACCTAGCAAAGGCACATCGGGCTAACAGTCCCTACAATTTTGCCAAGTTTCGTGCAAATCCATTCAGCCGTTCGAGCTAAAAGTGAGTCCAACCGCCCTATGGAAAAATGAATGGGAAAAACGCGTTTTGGGACCCCCCTTTTTTCTCAGCCCCCCCTTGACGAAACCCCACCAAATTTTCAGGGGCTGCTCAGAAACAAAATGTGCCATTTTCCTGAAAATTTCAGCCGATTCCGTCCACAAACGCCAAAGTTATTAGACATAGAATTTTCAAAAGTCCCATAGGGAAAAAATTCTAACTATATATACCTACTGGCGATAGCCAGTAGGTAATATATATATATATATATATTTATATATATATATATTTATATATATATATATATATATATATATATATATATATATATATATATATATATATATATATATATATATATATATATATATATATATATATATATATATATATATATATATGTTCACTGAAAAAACCATAGGTTTTACACACGTTATAGTTAGGAAGTAGCATTTACAAAACCTATGAAATGCACTGAAAAAGCATAGGTTTGACACATGTTATGGTTAGCTGGACATTTCACTCATATAAAACCATTGAAATTCCCCCGTTATAGTTACTTCAGCTAACTATAACTTGCGCGCCCGCAATGCACTGCTGATGACATCACATATTACTTCTCTCATCCTTTGAACATTTTAGACTTCTATTTTTGAATGTGTGTATCAAATGTTATATTGTGGTGAGAGGAGGTGTGCCACTCTTTCACAAGGATGATGTCATCAGTGATGTCATTTGAGATATCATCAGTGATGTCATGAGTGATGTCACTGACCATGTCATGAGTGATGTAATATGTGACGTCATCAGCAGTGCATTGCGGGCTCGCGAGTTATAGTTAGCTGAAGTAACTATAACAGGGGAATTTCAATGGTTTTATATGAGTGAAATGTCCAGCTAACTATAACATGTGTCAAACCTATGGTTTTTTCAGTGAATTTCATAGGTTTTGTAAATGCTACTTCCTAACTATAACGTGTGTAAAACCTATGGTTTTTTCAGTGAATTTCATAGCTTTTTTAAATGTAACTTCCTAACTATAACGTGTTTAAAACCTATGGTTTTTTCGGTAGTAAAGGAAGGGCAGGTAGTAAAGGAAGGGCAAGATGGCGGCGGTGTGCTAGACCGCTGTACTGTGCATCCTGACCAGTACTCACTACAATGATGATGAATGCAGAACAGAATCAACACCGGCAGTCGTGATTTCACAGGCTTAACAAAACGGAACATGATGCTGCACAGCTGTCCCTGAATATAGTGATATTCGAAATCAGATGAGAATGGTGATCGGAAATACATCGACCCTTAAGCCCACAGCCACGAGTGAGAGGAGAGTGGTAAAAGATCAGCTGTCACTCTTCACATCCCTGATCGGCGCTACGGTTATACGGCTCCTTGGGGGCTTAAGAGCAAACGAGTTTTTTTTGATTTGTACACAAACAGCGGAGTTCACGGCTGAAAGTGAAAGGGTGTACCTGGAACCAGAACCAGAAGACGATATGGCTCCTAAGAATGCAGCAGCATTAGCGGCCGCCGCAAAGACTAGAGCAGCCAAACAAGCAGTACGAGACCGGGAGCTCGCATTGAAGCGAGGGGGTCACGTAAGTGTTGCCAGCACCGGCGATGCAGGAGTGCCTAACACGGAGACGCTACCTACCCCCAAATCGCTGAAACAGCCTGGCCCCTCGGTGGTTGATTTGCTTCGCAGAGCTCCGGGGACAACTCCAGCAAAAACACCCGCGAAAACGCCCTCAGCCAGCGGGGAGAAGAGACACTCGGCAGTACTGACAGTTGTACCAGCAGAACCAAAAACCAGGGGTGGATTGCCTGAGCCTGAGCTGCATCGAGAGACTGGAGGCAATATTGAGGCAGAGGCTCCCTCTGGCATTACAACTCCCATTGCTCCGGCGATAATAGATCTAAATACAGAGGCCTGCAGCGTTATGCCTGAGGTAAGCGAACATATCGGATTACCCGAGGAGGAGACTCAGCTCCAAGGTACGACCTCCCCATTGTCTATTGTAAATATCCAGGCCCTCTCTGAGACTTCGATATTAGAGCCTGCGGAATTACCTAGTACAGAGAGTAACTTGATAAACACCCCTGGTACCCCAGATGGCCAGGCAGGCGCGGTGGCGCTGATACATGGCTCTGGCAGAGACAGTCTAATTACCACCGAGGCTATTCCTGAGATTATTGAGAGAAATAAGATGCACGAACATAGTGGTGTAGAGACAATGGGGGCAGCAGCAGAGTCAGCAGAGACAGCAGAGACAGATAAAGATCCAACTGACTTTTTTTCATTTTCAGAGGAAGCTGGGTGGTCAGGAGAAACAGAGGAGGATATGGAGGAGGATGCTGAATTTGACTTTACCACAGAGAGCGACCAAAACTTGAAACTTAATGACCCCAGGGGTGGCAGGAAAACAGTTTTAAAAAAGAAAAAAAGCCGTCATGGGGCTGCAGAGCTGGTCTGGGATTACTCTCCCTCAACTCAGTCTGTTACTCCTATGCACCCACCTCCCTCCTCCCGCCCAGCGATATTAGATCATGCAACCCAACCGGACGCCACGCTAACTTCTGTCATGGACACTGTATTACAGGCCATCGCCTCGCATCGCGAAGAAACGTCTAAAGATGGTCGTAAGGCGCAGGCAGCACTTCACAAGGTGCAAGGGGTGGTACGCAAGTTAACAAGAACTGTTAGCTCTTTTAATGATCGAATGACCGAAGTGGAAGCCCGCATTGTGTCAAACGAAGCAGAGGCCACTGCGACCCAAGAACGAGTTGATTTCCATGAGGCAGAACTAGCAGACGTAAGGTGGAAGCTGGAAGACTGCGAAAATCGTCTACGCAGAAATAATCTGCGCGTTTTAGGTATTCCAGAAAAAAGTGAGGGAGAGGATGTCCGCGCATATATAATACAACTCTTTCGAGATACTCTGCCTGAATTGTCCAGCTGGAATTGGGACATGGAAGTCCAACGTGCACATAGAGTCCCATTGACCTTGAAAACTCCAGTAAAACCGGGGGGTTACCCCCGAGCGATATTGGTATATTTTGGGAACTTTCTCCTAAGACAAGCTATCTCGGAGAAAGCCAGACCTGAAGCGCGACGCAGTAAAGACTCGATCTCCTACTTTGTCCGACCGGACTTTTGTCACATAACTGTAGAGAGGAGATGGCGCCTGCGACAAATGATTAAACCATTCCTAGAGAAGAAGGCACAGGCTTATCTTAATAACCCAGCTAGATTGAAAGTAATTTTCGGAGGCCAAACTAGATTCTTCACTTCTGAGATTAAGGCAAAAGAATATCTAGATACCCTAAAATAAGTGTGTATACCTAGATAGTCTGAATTAACTTTATTATCAGGAAGGGAGGCGGCATGACTGTATTCGTATAGATCTGGTTTTTTCTCTGTTCTTAGTGATGATTGAAAAGGTAGTTGCTTTGAAAATTAAGTTTGGTGACATGATATGATATGATACGATATGATTCTATATGATGGGATAGGATAGAGCAATTAAGATGATCTATCTTCTCGTCCATTTCCCCTATCCTGTCTTCTTATCGGTGACTCTTGGGGTTGCTATGGTTTTGTTTCTCTTTACCCAATTTTTTCTTTTCCTTTTTTTTTTTTTTTTTTTCTGTTCTCTCTTTCTTATTTTGTATATTCACTGTGTACTGGTCAGGTAGCACTAGTCCATCACCACAGACTCTTACAGAGTCTCATTGCCCGTTTTTGGGGTGTAATGGGGGAGGGGTATGTGGGGGGGAGCTCCCCACTAGGGAGGGTGGGGGTGGGGGTGGGTCGGCAAAAACACAAAAAGAGCAAGTCAAAATATACAATTAATTTAATCAATGGATCAACAAACAAGGTAGCAAAGGAGGCTCAACCAGTTGTAAGGCAATGTGAAACATTAAGAATGTGTGCATACTTATTTAATCATCTAACACTATGTAGTACTATATTTTGTCTGAATATCCAATGTGTATTATGGGGAAATTAAAACTATGCTGCTGGAATGTGGCGGGCCTTAATGATAGGGGTAAGAGGGCACAATTATACCAAATAATTCGTCAAGGTTCATATGATCTCCTCTGCCTACAGGAGACCCATATCCCAGTGGGGGATAAAGAATTGTTAAGAATTTCTGGATATAACATTCTCGACTTGACAACACAAACATCTAAGACACATGGAGTTGTTATTCTAGCAAAAACATTTTTGGGCAAACCTAGGCGAAAATCGGCAGACCCCCACGGTAGGTGGGTCATAGTACAGCTTAATCTAGGCATCACTATATGCTCGGTCTATGGGTCGAACCTGGACGACCCACAGATATTTTATGACCTAGAATTGGAGTTGGCCTCTTGGTCAGGATCATTGGTTATCTGTGGAGATTTTAATATAGCACTAGGGTATACACAGAGTAGGCAAATACAGCCGGCATATAATGGACGTAAGCCCAAAGTGTATGGGGCTGTAAGGCAACTTATGGATAGCCATAATTTAATTGACATCTGGACCTTGAAAAACAATCAGGATCCTGGCTATACATACTTTTCCTACCCCCATAACAAGTACGTCCGGATCGACTACATAATGGCATCCATAGATATTGCCTTAAACTCTGTAATGACTAAATCCCCAAAAACTATATCAGACCATAATGCCCTTATAATTACTTTTGACATCCCCAATTACAAGAGGCCATACTCTCAATGGTCATTTGATCGTAAGCTCCTAGTAAACAAAGAATATATAACATATATAAAGCTCTGGGCACAAGAATTTTTTGATTTTAATCAGTATAGTGCCCCCAGGCTGGTGGTCTGGGATTGCTTTAAAGCTGCCCTAAGGGGGGAAACTATCGCCTTTGTTGCTAAACGAAAAAAGGATCAGGATAAACTGAACGAACAACTGAATTCAGAGCTAATAAAACTAGAGCAACAGCATGCTAGTCAGATCCACCGAGGAGATGAATGTCAGAGCACTCTATGTAAAATTTTAGTCCTAAAAGCAGAAATTAATAGCGGTTTGTCCCAAAGAGCAGCGGAAATTTTTCAGGCAAATCAGAATAAAGCATATGAAAATGGGGAAAATGTCGGGAAACATCTCGCTCTTCGAACACGCCAGAAACAAACACAGAATGCTATACAATCCATTGAATATGAGGGGCACAAACACACGTCCTCAGAAGGCATTGCAGGGGCTTTCCAAAGCTACTATCAGAAGCTATATCAAAATGAAGATCAACTTTCAACATCCGATACCAAAATTTTTTTAAATAACTGGCTTTTGGAGACAAACCTGGGCAAGACTATTGATGATTTGACTAGGGATGATCTGGATAAAGAGATTTCAACTACTGAGGTGGAATTAGCACTGTCAGAACTTGCTACTGGAAAGGCTGCAGGCCCAGATAAAATCCCTATTGATCTTTATAAAGTGCTTGGAAAGCAGATCATACCTTATTTATTAGATTTGTTTCTTGGCGTGCAATGGCATGGTAATCCACCTGATTCCTGGAAACACACAAATATAGCCATTTTCCCTAAAAAAGGTAAGCCTCCTGAGTTACCTTCCTCATATCGACCCATCTCACTTATTAATTCTGATTCGAAGCTTTATGCCAAGATCTTTGCCAACCGGCTCAGCGGGGTTATCGAACATCTGGTCTCCCCGTGGCAGCATGGTTTCATCCCCGGTAAGGGCACTACAGATCACACCCGTAGAGCCATCTCCCTTTTTGACACCATGGGAGTTTCGGGGGGCCAGATGTCGATGATCCTGCTGGATGCCGAGAAGGCCTTTGATCGGGTCTCTTGGCTGTTCCTATGGGAAGTTCTGGAGTTAAATAACTTCGGACCAACTCTTGTAAAATCCATCAAAGCATTGTATATTGACCCTAAGGCTAAGCTCACCGTGGGGGGCTGTGAATCGGAGGTTATTAATATCCAGAGAGGCACGAGGCAGGGGTGCCCGTGCTCCCCAATCTTATTTGCTCTTTATATCAACCCACTTATTTTGAAATTGCTCATCTCTCCCGTAATTGAGCCTGTGAAAGTTGGTAGTTTCTATACCAAAGTACTGGCATATGCCGATGACGTGGCGGTATTAACACCTAACCCCACAGAGGCAATCCAGGAGATTGAATTAATTACCCGATCCTTCGGTTCATATTCAGGGTATTCTCTGAATAGAGACAAGACAATGGTCATGTGTACTGAAAATACATCTTTTGAAAGCCCATATAGAGTTAATAATGCAGTATATCTAGGTGTATCCATCTCTCCCAAAGTAAATGAAATTAATCAACTTAATTACGACCCACTCATTAAGAAAATCAAAAAAGATCTTAATAGAGTTAACAATCTTCATTTGTCAATTATCGGCAGAGGGAACTACCTCAAAATGAGTATTTTCCCGAAAATATTGTATTTTTTCCGGGCAATCCCATTTTTGGTTGAGAATGGTATTATTAATACTCTTGATTCCTGCATGTCGAAATTTATGTGGAATTATGGGAAAGTCAGGAGGGCCTTGCCAAAGCTAACACTACCACAGCAAAGAGGAGGGCTAGCTATACCAAATCTGACATTTTACTTATGGGCAACTCTCCTTCAACAAATGACCCCTCTTTTTGACACTAAACCAACCGTAAGCATTATTCCAGGCCATACTATACCCTCAATATATGAATTGGTATTAGGGGACAAAGCCAGAGGACTGCTCTTAAAACAAGTTGAACCCTCATATTTTAAAAAGATTAAATTTAAGATCATTATTGATGCATGGAAAATCTGGAAACACACTAGTAAACATCTGATAATACCAAAATATACAAAATACACTCCTCTCTGGCACAGTTCAATTATACCAATTCAACTTAATGACAGCATTTCCAGGAAATGGGAGAGCTTGGGGATCGTGAAAGTAGGGGATTTCCTTGGTCAAGATCTTACACCATCATTTGAGGAACTACGGGATAAATTTATGATCCCCTTTACTGACTATTTGAAATACATACAAGTTTATACGACCATCGCACAAGTTGTACCTAGAATAGAACTAAAAGGTATCCCATTTTTAGAATTAATAGTTAGGCGGACCACCAGGATAGGAAATATTTATGAACTACTGATGAATAACTACCCTGACGATCTAGAACGGGTTGAAAGTGGTTGGGCCACTAAATTAGACAATTCAAATACTGATGTTGACATGTCCTTGATGCTATCCTCTAAACTGTTTTTAGCTTCTAACCTAAAGGCCCAAATGTATAAAACAATATACGATCTTTATTATACCCCTGCAAAGTTGTTTACCTGGGGTAAAAGGCCAAACGATCAGTGTCCAAGATGTGCTCTTGGTCCAGCTAATCTTATACATATGCTTGCTGACTGCCCTAAGTTAGAAGTAATTAAAAAAAAGATCTCTGAATATTGGGCAGAAATTTTTGGGCATGAATTAAGGATATCGTCGACACTTTATGTTTTAGGTTATGATGACTCTCTTGGATACAGTAAGGAGGAAGTAATATCCGTTTTTCTGGGTACTGCTGTACTCCGAATCATCCTGGCAGCTCGCTGGAAAGAGGCTGACGCTCCCACTTTTCAAATGTGGTTAAGTAGACTTTTGGGAATATATAAACAGGAGATTTCCATCTATAAAACCAGGGGGAAAAAATCTAGAATTCTTGGGGCTCAGATATGGGCTCCTGTTTCAGCCTGGTATGAGAACAAAAGAAATTTGTAAGCTGCTAAAATGACTTGCTATGGGAACTCGGTATCTATCAGTATGTATGCTACAATTTTACACAGCCATGTTTCTAATTAATCATAGCTAAAACTATGTTTAAAAGTTTTGCAATGTGATTCTGTAACGCTGGATGCAATGTATGGTTTTTAAGTATTTATACCTTTTCTACCTATAATTTGTATGCTGTATATTTTTGAACCTGCTCAAATAAATATATATTAAAAAAAAAAAAAAAAAAAAACTATGGTTTTTTCAGTGAATTTCATAGGTTTTTTGAATGCTACCTCCTAACTATAACAGGTTTAAAACCTATGGTTTTTTCAGTGAATTTCATAGGTTTTTTAAAGCTAATTATTAATTGTATTGTGATTACAACCTATACTTTTATCAATGAATTTCAGTAAATGTTTTTATCGGAAAAAAACAGTTTTGTTGACTGGCAGAGTTGTTTAGGGACTCCTTGTAAAGCTCTAGTGGATTAGGGAGTGTCTACCTTGCCTTATTTTGAACATTTTGAAATTTGTCAGTAAATGAAGGAGATCGCCTTTGTAAACTTTCGTGCGCGACCGGGTGCGTGCACCGCGCTATATATTTCGTGAAAACATTGCAGTTTCGACCCATCGACTGTCTTCATAGACCCACCAGAGAAGTTAAGGTAGGTCAAGGAGACTGTACCTTGCTTTCTTTTTAACGTTTTGAAACTTTTCATTAATGGAGCCAAACGCATTTTTAAACTTTCGTGCGCGACCGGGTGCGCGCACCCCGTTTTTTTTCAGAAACATAAAAGGTTTTATACTTTAACAATTTTATGCTTGGATCCCCCTGAGAAGATGTACTAGATCAGGGTGTGTTTACCTGTCCTACTTTTCACGTTTTGAAACTTCAGTGAATTAGACAGATACTTCCAAATGACGTACGTGACCGGGTACTGTCACCGCGTACAGGTCTTAATACGCGCATGTCAAGTCATGTGACTTAAAAACAACATTTCCAATTGGTTCTTAGTAGTTTCTGTTCTGGAATTTTCACGGATCCCACCCACTTCCCTCACTATCTTTTTTACTCTCAAGGGAGAAGAAAGTTTTACATCTTTTCGAAGACTTTGGTGAAATGGCTGCCGCACAGAATTCATCGTCAGAATCTGAAGAAAATTATCGGCTACCTTTAACAAAAAGGAAGGAATCTTTCATCTGGCAATTTTTTACTTTTTCTAATGAACAAAAAAAAGTGAATGCGCCCAAAGTTACTTGCACAATTTGTAACGCAGTTCTTTCAAGAGGAAATCCTTCGAAAAAGTATTCGTTTTCAATACATACGATGATGAGACATGTGAGACAAGTGCATCCTGAGAAATTTGCAGAGGCATCGACAAGAGCTCTGGCAACACAACTACCATCAGCTGTGGCCAGCACATCTTCTGGTGGACGACCTGCATCTCCATCCAGTGCACAGATGGACTTGAGACCATATTTGTCAAAGGTGCATATGAAATGCAACTTGTGTGGATAAATTATTGTGTACGGAGAGCAGAGCCTCACTCTTATTGAAAAAAGAATTAATAATCATCAATGCTTCGACAGAAGATGATTTTTCTCATTTCATTTTGATCCTGTTTCACAGTTTTAAAGGTCAACATTTCGGTTCCAGTTTTAAAAATCAAAAACAATATAAAACTTGTTAATAAAAAAAAAAAAAAGTTATTTTCAGAACTAACTCATTGTACCAAAAAGAGCTCTATTCACAAGCTGAAGTATCAACGCTTTTTTTCAGGACAATTATGCAAAAAAGCGACGATACTTGGGGCATATTATGAAGGAGACGTAATACATTATCATCGGTTTCATCGACACGACACTGCCAATAAAACGACGATAATAGCCTTCATAGTATGTTCTACGAATTGCAACCAAAACCTACGTTAGTTATCTTTATATCTAACATTAGGTTCGATTGCAATTCATAGAGCATATTATCAAGGCCGTATCGCCGCTATATCTGCAGTTGTCTGCTGATAAAAGCGGCGTTAATGTTTTGCCTATCCTTGAAAATATTCCCCAGCACCTTCTTGAAAACGGCATTACACCGCCTGCCGTAAGACCACTTTGCATATGTGCCGCACAGTAAGTTAATGACATGCAAAGTGGGTGTACGTCAAAGCACATGCAAAATGTGGTTAGAGGGGAAAACACCCTATCACAAAAAGAGGCGCTGCAAGAAAAAGAGGTGGAATAAACTTGTTTATCGTAGGACTGCTAAAGCCTGCTCTAATCAAGCATTCGGCAGCGTTAACATGGGGGTGTGGAAAATAAAACTGAATCCACCCCGTCCCCTCATTACAAGGCACACATTACTGCGTGAAAACAACGTTTGTTTTCACACCGTAATGTTAAGTACCGCCGGCTGTTACAGGATTTACTATCACATATGTGTTCGCATTGATATTAACGCACTAACACCGTGGAAAATTCCGCCGATAGCGTCGATATTTTAAACGCCGAGCAGCGGCGATTTTTTCCGCTTACGAGCCTTGCTAATATGAAGGTTTATCTCCTAAGTCTGTGATTCCCAAACTGTGCACCGCGGCTCCCCTGTGTGCCGTAATGAAGTGCCAGGGGCGCTGCACACACTCTAGAGTGACTAACCGTCCGTAAATTCTACGGACATCCCTACCCTGTTATCTGTAATTGTGGCCATCACAAGGAGCAGCGCTGCTCCCTTCTGAGAGGCCTCAGAAAGACCTTCTGTACAGCGTACAGAAAAGATTGTGTTAGGTATAAAAAAGTAAAATGACCAAGCTACAATAATATAGAACACTTCCTTTAAAGAAGCCTGAGAAATAAGTTTAAAAGATCAGGCTAACGTTCTTTTACTGTCTCATCAGTATTTACAATATTATATTCAACAATGCCATGGTTGCTGCTGTTTTTATTTTAAGAAACTAGCAGCCATTGACAAAGCCAATAGTCATGGCTTGCTTTTCGTGAAAAAATACTTGCTATATTATATATCTGCATAGAATGACAGAAACAACATAACACCAGTCGGGCGCAACACTATGCTAATCGCAGATTTTTAGCCTACGTGTTTTAAACTGCCCTCTGAATTACATCCAATACTCCCTTTGAAGAGACCCCCCCAAATTTTTTAACACCTCTTAAAGCCCTGGAAACAACACCATTTAACATTAACCTCACATCCTGGCATTGTAGATCATGTATGACTCATGACTTCTACGTTTTTAGTCTGCCTATGTGCAAGGGCATAGTGAAGTCTCCCCCACCGCACCCCGCCCCTTGCTGTAGTTCATTCTTGATAGGCCGCTTCTCCCTGCAACTCTGCAGACAAAAGCTCAGTTCATAATGTGGAAAAGTGGGTGAGTAAATAAGTATGGAATGTCCGAATGGTTAGATGTATTACTCAAAGGATGAATGGATGAATGAAAGGTGAATACATAGATAATGAAACAAAGGATGGATAGATAAGCGAATGAGTGGAAGTATGGTTGAGAGAAAAGGTAAATAGATGGATGTATGGGACGAACGGTGGATGGATGGGTAAAAGGATGAATGGGTGTGTTAAAGGATGGAAAGAAGACTGAAAGAGCACCTGATGGATGAGTGAATTGGTGCATGGGTGTGTGAAACAATAGATAAATGGATGAATGAAAAGGTACATGATGGGAAAGTGAATGGGTGGATGGATTAATTGATAAGTGAAATGGTGAATGGATGGATGAGTGAAACGGGGAATGTAAGTATTGATAAGTTAGTGAATGGGGGTACATGGACAAAAGAAATAGATGACTGAAGTAAAAGGGTGGATGGATGAGCAGTGCAAGACAGAATGCGTGAACAGATGGTTGGATAAGTGAAAGAATGGGTCCCAGTTACTTTAAGAAAGATAACAAGAGGTACATACCATCCACCCACCGGAGAAAAAAAGGTAGGGAGCCACGGCGAACTGCTGATTAGGTCAAGGGAGCTACAGGTCAAAAAAGTTTTGGAACCACTGTGTTAAGCGATAAAAGTCGGTCGAAATGCATGAATATTGCTGTGAAGTCAGCAATATTCATGCATTATCGAGCTACTGCTCTTAGTCATGTTATCCACCTACCATTGAGTAACATAGGTAAGAACTGCTCAGGGGCAGGTGTTAGCTTTTGGAGATATTCACGCTTAGCGCAAATATCTCCAAAAGTGGGTAATTAGAGATAGCAATGTCACCGAGTTTTTCCAGTCGCTAACATCTTGGCATGCCCACTTTGCATGTCATTACTGATAAATATCACTGACAAGCAAAGTGGGGCCCAAGATGGTCGCTATCTCCTACTAGATATCGCTAACTGATGTTTGCAACTTCTAGGGAATAGCGACATAATTTTATCTCTGCTTTTTTGTTTTTTTAAACCAAAAAAGCAGGGATAAACCCCCTTGATACTATGCCCCAAAGTTCTTTAACACACATCATTTACCTCCAATGTTTTCATATATCAGCGTTGGTGAACTGACTCAGTGAAATATAGCTGATTTCATAAAATCAATTTTAAGGCGCTCCTTATGACAGTGCACCCAATCCTGCGTGGAAGTGCTCACATAAAACTTGACACTGGTATGACCAGGATAGACAAAGAAATAACACAGTGATGGAAAAGTTTCTTTATTTTTTATACTTACCTAAGAAATAGTAACAAAGTAAAACTAAATGTCTTTAAAAAACATAGTACCTGTGGAAGAAAAGTAAAAATAAGGTTATAATGTACATTTCATAAAACAAAACAAAGTAGGAGTGAATGAAACAGAAAGTGAAAGAAAAAAAGACTGAGGGGGAGTAAGAGACAGAGACAGAATGTGTAGTATATAAATCAATGAGTAAGATAATTATTTGAAAGAGATAATAGCACTGAAGGAATGACTGTCTAACCGAAAGTAAAGTGAGAGACAAAATGAGAGTATGATCAGTGATAGTACACAACATAAACAGCCTCTTAAAGAAACGGACTAAGAGTACGGGAATGTTGTAAGGAGATAGATAAAATAAAGGAAAAACAGTAAGAGAAACAGAGTGAAAAAGGGTAGGTAACAGAAGATGAACGGAGTAGAAATAGACAAGAACTGTAAGACACAGATAAATACAAATTAGGGTAAGGGAAGTAAACTATAGATTTAAGTTTAGGAATTGAGCATAATTAATGAAAGCAGAGTAAGGGAACAAATATTAAAGTACGGTAAGACAAAGGAATTAAGATTCAAGAAACAAATGTGATACTGGGTCAATAAATGTGAGTCACCTTGAGACAACGGAAGAAACAAACTGAAGAGATAGATAGACTGAAAAAAATAGTGACAGAAAAGATGTTAGAGAAACAGGAGACAAAATTAAACAACGCAAAATGTGGATGAGTTAAAGGGAATAAGCGTGACTGAACAGTACTGACAAAGAAAGGGGATGAAAGGAATAAGGATAAGAGAGAGGCAGAGGAAACTCTTGGATATTATTACTTGTAGTTACCTTATAAATGTAATATCTGTGGAAGAAAATAAAAAAATCTGTTATAATACATATTTCTAAATCCAATGTAACAAAATAACTTAGACAACATATTACATGGTTTATTTTTGCTGTCCTCAGAATATATTGATTTTCACTATAAACAGTGATTTCAATAGTAATCATCATGTAACAGCGGGGTAAAAAGAAACACAATCTAAATGATTGTGTTTAAAAAACCCGTACAAGATCTCTATGCATAATATAAATACCTGAAAAAAACATGTCTTAAATGTTTTTCTCTAATTCGCAATTTCTTGAGTAAGCACAGTACATCTTCCACAGTTACAAACGAATTAAACCATACCACTTATTTTTAAATACGTCTCAACAAAGCTCCGTGCAAGTATGTTCTTAAAACATTTATCTTAAGTACACATTTTCTTCTCTCATACCTTTCCGCGTGGCCAAATAGTTTGATTTAACTCGTTAATACATCTCAACAAACTTCCGTCCAAATATGTTCTAAAAACATTTATCTCAAGTACACATTTTGTTGTCTCATATTTTTCCGCGTGGCCAAATAGTATGAGTTAAGTAGTTAAGTAGTTATTTTCTCAAATTACCTAATCGTAGTCTTATCCATTCTTTTCTCAACCTTTCGAGTAAAAATTCTAACGTGTTCTGTAGCATCAAACATTAAGTAAACTTGTACCTGATGCTATCACTATGCCAAATACAAATTTCATTTCTAGATTTGCACACCCTCAGTCACATGATATTTCTAAACAACAGAGTTTCATATCTTTACAGTATTAATCTTCCTACACCAAGTAATTTTACTGAAATTTGGGTTGCAAAAATAGCAGATAAGAATTAGTTAAGTCGAAAGGCAAACGATTCTTAAAAGTCAATTGACTATCATTGCAGAGCGTCCAGCATGTTGGAGACTTCAAATAAGCTGTGTAATGTCCTGATGATGCTGAAGGCCCTTCATGAAAAATAATGGCTACAGTTACAAATGTTCTTCTAGAAATAGATACTTGAGAAGCCACAACATTTTTAATTAAAGTTGACAATTTACTCCCATCAGCTCTGCATCGTTGAAACATTAAAGTTACATATTGTCCATTTCTGTGGATAAATATTGTTGATAACATTTCAGAGTTACATTGAGAGCAGACCATGTTCTGATGCGCATATTTAACTAGTTTATTAAAGGATACTTCTACACTGAAAGATATAAATCTTTCAGTGTGTATATCAGTACTACTTGAAAATGAACAATTATCGCAATTATGTTCCCATTTATAAGAAAGGCCAAAAAGACTATCAATATCTAAACCTTCATCTTCCAAAACTGTAAGCATATACATAATAAATTCCTGACAATCTTGCTGAATATTCTGAGAAAATTGATTTAGTCCTGCACATATGTCTAAAACATTCCTTAGTTCTGTAACACTTGCTACTTCACTATTACCACTGCTACATTTTTCAAATACAGAATTTAACGAACAACAAAATGTTTGCTCCCGATTTTGTACAATCTGTTGCTGAAATTTTTTTAGAAAAAAACAAACATTAACTACTACATTTGCATAGCAGTTAACACCAGACCTGTTTTCAAACTTAAATCCAACAATCTCTTCAATACTAAACTTTTTCTTACTGCTATCAATGACAGCTACATCTTTTTTTATTCGTTTCTCTACTACTTCGGTACATTTTTCCTCATTTCTCTTTTTATGACCAACCATATTCTCTTCTTAACCTATTATACTCCTTCACTCAATTTAAATCTGCACTAATCTTTGTCTCATCAAAATCAATTAGATAAAGTCCACATAAAGTTCTAACTCGAGATAAAGCAACATACGCCATACCCTCTTTGAATACAGTGCTTCCAATATTTACCAAAGCACAATCTACATTTAAACCTCGAGATTTGTGAATAGTCACTGCATATGCCAAACAAATTGGAAATTGCTTCCGACGGACATATAAGTCTTTCACAAGCAAAAAAACGAGTTGAACAGCGACTGAATTGTTGAGCTTCCTCAATTCCATCAAATTTGATTCTTAAAAATTCAATCTCATCTCTATTTGGGTAATTGACAAAACCAACAACATTACCCATTGCTCAATTCACCAAACCTCTTTCTACATGTACATTTCTCCGTAAAATAAGCCGACAATTTAAACATACATGCAGATTTTTTTCTAAGCCAGCAGTTTTAGATATAGATTCCTGAAGAGAATCCAATTTTAACTTCAACTTTTCAGACAAAACAATAGTATTACCTTCATGCTCTATTCTATCTTTAGCTTCCAGTTTCTTAATTTCTTGATTTTCTAACTTCAACATTTTTTCATTGAAAACCGAAAATTCTTTGAGAGTTGGCATCAAGCATATGACTGACTTATCTGCTACCTCTTTACTATATATTTTCTCAGGTAGATTATTTTCATTAGGAAACAGCTTGGAAAGTAATCTTGTTCGTAGAGTTTCTTTCGCATCTTCAGTTAGTTTTCCAATCCTTATATTTTGAAGAATATTTCCATATTTAGTATCCTTTGCCTGTCGCATATTTTGAATCAGTTCAGTATATTTGAAATGTGACCCTATATTAACATTTCCAATACTGCCCAGGCACTTTCTGGTCTCTTCATGCGTAACAGTTTCAAATACAGGTTGTCCTTTCACAGGAGTTAGCTGCAGTAGGTCTCCAAAAACTATGACATGTTTACCTCCAAATAACACATCATACTCTGTCTTAAGTATCTGTTGCATTCTTAAATGCACAAAAGCAAGCATTACATTGGATACCATGCTTACCTCATCAATAATGAGAAGTTTCATTTTCTTAAGGACTCTAGAAACTTCAAAACAAGCTTCTCCAGATAGCTTGCGATATTGTAATTTATTTTCATGTTCAGCTGGCAGCATCAGTAAACAATGTAAAGTAATACCTTTAATATTATGTGCTGCCAATCCAGTTGGAGCAGTAACAACACAAGACAGTGTTGACTGAGTTCTTTGCTGTAGATATGTAGTAATTCCTTTAATTAGGAAACTTTTACCAGTTCCAGCTTCTCCACTTACATATAATCGAATAGGTTCAAATGACATACATGAGCATTCTTTTTTCTGATGACGAAAGCCATGCTCAATGTGCTCTGTCACTTCATCATATATCTGTCTTTGCTCAAGATTAAGTTGCTTCTCCAATTCTTCTAAGTTTATTACTTCCTCTTGACCTTGCTGCATTGCTCTTTCCACCTCATCCATGGCAGTGGCTGCTTCATTTTGGATAATTGGTTGTCCCAGTGGATATTGACCTAATGAAGCCGAACTTTGATTACCTTGTGCACTGTCTCTAGCAATCTCCGCTGCAATTGTTGTTTCTTGATCTATTTCGTCAGTCAACATCTGGAGATAATTACTGAAAACAGGACATTCAATACTACTTTTAGATGCGTTAAATGAATCTTCATAACTATCAAATTCACCAAGTAGTTCCTCTTCTGTATGCCATGGTTTAAAGAGTTGCAAAAGAGCTAAATAGTAAAATTCTCTGTTGTCAGGTGTTTCGCAACTCAGTTTTCAGTGATTAATCAAGTGTCCTTTTCTTTGTTTCACCAAACATACTTCATGTCCAATTACAGCGTGTACACCTTTATCAATATTCTCTGTAATATTCCTTTTAAAACTGTAGTTTTGAAGTATTTCATACAGACAAGTGTTTTCAAGCAGAGTACTTCTATTTGGATAGTATGTATCCAACATATTTGTTTTCAGAATGTCTGTACTGTTTGGTTCTTTCTGTGCTAAATATTCAATTTCTTGCACAGGTTTCAGAACCCGGTTTCGTGTTTCTGCAAGACCCAAACTCACCCACAGGATAGTTCTTGATTTTGCATAAAGACTTGCTGATGATAAGCGATCACAACATTCATATGCTCCAATTTCTCGATGAGATAACATCTTCAAACTGTACGTATACAATTTCTTGCTTAGGCTCTTTTCATGAGAAATGTCTTCCCACATCTCCTTCAGTTCCGTCTTTTCAGATTTCGTGATGTAAGACGTTACATATCGAGCCACAGAAATAGAGTTGTCTGCAACATATTGTATATCAATGTTAGCAATCCACATGGACAAAATGACTGGGTTGTAGTCATTTATATATTTGGACTCTTTACCTCTTCTTAAATTGTACGTATTTTTAGGTGACCTTCTTGTGATGTTATGACGCAAAGATGACATAAAATTGTTGACTCTTCCTTTTGAAAGTATCAGTCGTGCAGATCCAAAACGACATTTGGTGTAGAATTTAGTCTTTGATTTGAATTTTCACCAACAATATTTTCCACAATGATGACTTTGAAAGCGTAACACTTTTCCTCTTAAGTCCTTATCAGTTGTACTATTAGGTATGTCACAAGTGGCATATTGTTCAATAAAAGACAGTACAGTCTCATCCGAGTCTGTTCCAAATTTGGGAGCATCCTTGATCCATAGCAGCATATGAATATGAGCTTGATATTCTTTTCTCCAAAAGAAATCCGGGACTTCACCAAGAGGTGGATTTTCTTGTTTGTAATAAAAGACATCATAGCTTCAAATCTATGATTAAAATATCTGCAAACATTAACCGGATCCAACGAACACAGTTCTCCAGGTGTCTTGTAGTTTATATTTTCCATGTTTGCATTCGCCTCCCGAAGAAATTCAAGTAAATCTTCCCAAGTATACTCTGCACAGCTTAGAGTTACAAACCATGTAGGTGCTCCTAAGTTTCTAAGCATGCATTTCAAATCTCCATGACGACGGTACCAATACTCATTAGTACCACGCTGACAAGCCATTAAATTAATTAGGTGTGAATCCAAAACACTATCTTTCTGTTGCACTTTATCCATAAATTCCTTTGCTGAAACATTTTGCAGATGCACTCCACTCTTTAGGATATGGTTTACTGCATAAGAAAGACCAGATAAGTCACTCTCAAACAGAAGATGAAACAAATATGGAATACATTGATGAAATCTCGGATCTTCTGCATACAATCTTGTTGTCCGGTACTCAGATGCAGGAATCTGCATAGGTCGATCATCCTATCGTGTACCTTCACCTGTAGGAAATAACTGTGGGAAACAATGACCTTCCAAACTTTCTTCCCATACACTAATAGACTTCCTTTTGCTTTTTTCATCTGAAATAATTCAATAGCATTCCCTATTGCTTCTTTGGAATGCAGTGGATAAACACTGTAATGCTCATAAATTTCTTCACTTCTTGTTAAGTCAACTTTTTCAATTTGTCCAATAGACAAATCATTGTCCTCTTCTTTACTTACTTCTTCTACGTATACATTTTTATAGTATTTATTGTTTTGACTAAATACAACGTTGCCTTTTTGACTTTTCTTTTTTTTTTTTTTAAATATATTTTATTTTACCTTTCAAGAAAGCACACATTTCAGAAGAAAAAAAAAGAAAAAAAAAAGAATACAGCATTTTGTTCATACATTTGTTCATCTTGCAATACAACCAAATAAATTTCAAATTGAAGCTATTTAACCGCCAAAGGGGGAAAACATATATCATATATCGAATTATATAGTAAACACAGTCATATTACATCAATAAAAAAATAAATCAACCTATTCCTGTTCTCCATTTCTCCAAAGGTCCCCATATCCTAATACCTCGTACTCTCCCACTCCTACCCTTTCTTGCATATATGTACTTTTCTAAATTATGTATGGCGATGAGATTTGATAACCATGTTTGCAGAGTCGGGGGATTCTTATCTAACCATACCCTGGCTAACATTAATCTAAAGACAGCCGCTGCCATAAACAAAAACATTGCATCACCTGAATCTGAATACTCATTTCCTATATCCACACCCAACATGATTAAGCCTACAGAAAAGGTTAACCTGATCTTTAATGAATTGGTTAAAAAGTTTTCAACATCCTTGATTAGTGTGTATAATTGAGGACAGGTAGCAAACATATGGACAATATCTGCCTCAGTAGAATTGCACCTGGGGCACGTAATGCCTTCTGTACCCCCCCACTTCGCAATCCTGGCTGGGGTGTAGTATAGCGAGAATAGCGTTTTGTAGTGTTGGGATTGCAAGGGGGCGGAGCATAGGATAGACCGACCTAGCTCCAGTGAATCGTTAAATGATTCAGGTGTGGCCTCTATCCTTTCCCCCCATTTGGCCCTATGTTTATCTAGATCATCAGGTCTGTTTTTTTGCCAGTGCAGCATATATTAGCCTAATGGAATATTCCTCCCCTGTAGTTAGCCCTTCCATCAATTCAGTTGGCTGAAAGCCCAATGGACCTCCTTGTTTATTCCTAAGGAAACTCCTAATCTGAAGGTACTTAAAGAAGTCCCTTCTGTTTATTTTATATGTTCTAACCAATTCCTCAAATTGTATTATGCCCTCTGATTTGACTAAGTCCCCAACTTGCTGTATCCCTTTACCCTCCCATTCCGCCATTAATGCATCGGAAAAGATTTCTTCAGGGAATGATTTGTTTTTATAGACTCTGGTGTACCTATTAAATCTACCCATGCCAGTCTTCTTTAAAAAAATACTCCAGACTTTAAGTGCTGCCCTTAGGGTCTTGTAAGTCTGCCTTCTAAGATACCCCAAATCCGTATAGTACAGGAATCCGTTATCAGTGTTTTGTCCTAATATCATTGTATAAGTTTCAATTGACATATTCATGGTCTTTGATGCCCCACCACCTCCTCCAATTATTCCCTGCATGTACTGGAGTGCAGCAGCCAAAAAGTATAATCTAAAATCTGGTGCACCCCACCCCCCTCTATCCCTTGGCAGGGAAATAAATTTATATGCCCTACGAGTTTTCCCTCTTGCCCAAATAAATCTATTGGCCAGGCTTTCCAACCTATTGAACCATTTGTTGTCAAAAATCAGAGGTATTGACCTGAATAGATACAAAAATTTAGGCAGGACCATCATTTTCAGCACGTTTGTGGATCCAACCAATGAAAGATGAAGATTACTTATCCTTTCCAGTTCTTTTTTAACCTTAGTAAGCAATGGTTCCATGTTGCGCTCTACTAATTCCTCCAATTTTACAGTAACATCAATCCCTAGATAGGTTGCATTGCTGACCACCCTACTATCTAGACTTGATGCAAACCTATTCAGAATGATCTGTGTTTTAGTTTTATTTAGGTTATAGCCTGAAATCAACCCAAACTCATGCGCTTCTGCCTCTACTCCAACCATAGCTATATCCGGATTTGGAGTCAATATAGCCACGTCGTCAGCATAGGCCAGAATTTTCACAGTGCAGCCATTGAATGACATGGGTTGAATAGCTCGGTTTCCCTCTAATTTACGTAATAATGGCTCAATGTACAGAGCAAACAACAATGGAGAAGATGGGCAGCCCTGACGAGTCCCCCGTTGTACATGTATTAAATCCGAATACCCTCCGTTTACTCTGATTTTAACCACTGGGTCTCTATATAAAGCTTGTATAGCTCGTATATAGCCTGACCCAATACCGCACCACTTCATAGTTTCCCATAGATAGTCCCAGGCGACCCTATCAAAAGCCTTCTCGGCGTCTAGAAACAATGCTGAAAAAGGGTCGCCTGTGACATCTGCCACATCGATCGTAGTGATCAGCGTCCTAATATGCTGAGTGGTACCCTTCCCGGGTATGAAACCATGCTGTGACGGGCTCACCAGATGTTCAATACAGCCTGCTAATCTCTTTGCCAACATTTTAGAATAGACCTTGCTATCTGAATTCATCAATGTGATGGGTCTATAGGATCCAGGAAGGGTTGCGGGCTTCCCTTTTTTGGCAATAACAATTAAATCTGCCCCGCGCCAAGAATCTGGTGAAAGCCCTCCTTGTTGTACATATACCATAACTTCAAACATATAAATCAACAAACAGTCACGAAATACTTTATAAAATTCAACCGGAATTTGATCAGGTCCAGTTGCCTTTCCTGCTGGTAGGCTATTTAATGCATCTATAAATTCCTCCAGACATAGGGTAGAATCTAGCATTTCACCTTCTTCTTTTGTGACAAGTGACGAACGCACACCTCCAAGATAGTTCCTAACTTCCTCCATGTCCTCAGTATTGCCCTGTGTATACAATTTTTCGTAAAATCCTCTAAAAACCTCTCTTATCTCATCTGAGCCTGTAACAGTGATACCCGTTGAATCTAGTATCTCTTTTATTTCAGCATCCGCCCTTTGCTGTCTAACTTTAACCGCAAGTATGTGACCCACCTTCTCACTACATTCATATAGTTCTTCTTTCTTAGCCAAATATTTTTCAGCAGACCTTTTCGAGAGGCTTTCAACTGCGTCCGCCTTTAGTGCTACTATTGTTAGTAGTATATTTTCCAAGCTGGACTTAGATCTTACTGCAGAAACTAGTTTTCCTTCCTCTATGATCAATTTTTGCTGAAAAGTTTCATACCTTAACCTCTCTTTCTTACGTCTAGTCAACACGTAGCTTAGTGTTTCTCCTCTAATGCCTGCTTTAAAACAATCCCACGTCTGCCCTACAGAAGCTGTCCCGTGGTTAATCTCCCAAAAAATCCTGATCCACTCTTCCATATGTTTCCTATATTCAAGATCTTGGAGCAGACTCCTCTCAAACGTCCATGTGGACCTCGTTCTCTGTGCTTGTGCAACCTTGATTGATAATAACAATGGGCTATGGTCAGATATAATTCTTGGATATTTCTCAATCTGTGTCGCGTAAACCAAGGACCTAGAAACTAAAAAGTAATCTAGTCTCACCAACACCTGGTGAGGTGCTGAAAAAAAGGTACTACCATCTACAAATGGGTGTTGCATTATCCAGGGATCTGCCAGAAGATTATTTTTGACCATATTAGTAATGGCCCTGTTTACTTTTTTCTTCCTACCATTATATACTGCTCCTGTATTCATAAATGAGCTTGTAGGATCATGCATGTTAAAATCGCCACAGCAGATTATTGGTTCAGGCCACTGTGCCATTTCTATATCTAAAAACTCCCAGATCTCTGAATCATCCTCGGTAGAGCCATATATATTTACTAATGTGACATTGAACCCTTTAACCTTTAGTTCCGTGATAACCCATCTTCCCCAGCGATCCTCTTTCTTTCTTCTAACAGTCACTTCTCTACTTCTCCCCAGGATAACGACTCCTCTTGTCCTGGATCCCTGCCTGCTAGCTGCGGGCTCTTGCTGGTTGATCCGCTGTCTGCACAACCAGGGCGGGTGAATGTTTCAGGTAGGGTAGGCTGCCTAAGAGGGGTTGCTTTGTTTTTGGTTTTGGAGATCGCTGCTTTCTCGTTTATTTTGGTGCGCTCGTCTCCCAGCGTTTTGTCTTTCACGTCCGATTTCTTCTTGATGGGTGGCACCAACACTTTCCTTATTGCACCCTGGTTCTTGACTGGTTCCTGTGCTTTCCTCGTAGCAGGTGTTACCGATGCAGTGAGGTTTAAGATGTTCTGTTCAGGCTCGGTATCTTCTTTACTTTTCTTTTTGTCAATCTTTATAGGTTTTGGCGGCATTTTATCTGGGATCGTGCTACTCCAGCCTTTTAAGCCCGATACTACAAAGTTTACTGAGTGCTTGGCTAGGTTATTTTTTAAGAACCCGAATCTCCGCTCTAGATTCCTTGCCCACCTGCCAATTCCAGCTGCCGCCGCGTTACCAAGATCTCTGAAGTAGCTGAAGTAGCTGGCCTTTGACGGTGCTGCTCTTTGAAAAAAGAGCGATTCCAGCATCACAGCATCCCGACTTTCATCTCCAGGCACGTCTATAATAATCCTTTTTTAAATTTTTCCAGCTAAGGGGGGAGACTAGCACTCCATTAAGCCAGCTTCATTGGTCCCGACAGGAGAGAGGTTCTAGTGCGACTGTTCACCTCAACCCGCCTGCGGCCATCTTGCCCCCGCCTTTTTGACTTTTCTAACATCCACTAAATATTGCCAGATTTTCTTACTCTTTGTAGGTACACCATTAACTAGAATAACTAGAGGTTCCTCTTCTACATTTTCAACACCAATTGTCTCCATATTTTTTTTTTAAATCAAGTGGCAAATATACAACTCTACCCTTTAATCCTCTTTGTAAATCTGAAGGATGTAATTTGCCAGTCTTAAGCTCCATACGAACAATAGCCTGAAAAGGATGTACACATTGATTCAGAATAGTCTCATAAGTCTTTAAATCCATCAGTTCCGATGGAATATTTATCAACTCAAGATTATTATGTACAGCTCTAGCAGGCATTCTATTTTCATTTAATTTATTATAACAATACTTACAAATACGTTGCTCAAAACCCAAATCAAAATAGTTTTCTACCATTAAATAAGTTGCAAAATCTTTCCACTGACTATTATTTTCATCTTCACTTTTTAAATATAAATCAACTAACCTAGTTTGACTTTTGTAATGAATGCGTCGACAACACAGACAAGGAAAATTTGGTTTTTCACCTGCAATGACCTTAAAGTTTGTTATTTCCTGTTCAAACTTTTCAGTATTAAAATTTCCAACATTTTCTAACACATTTCCTTCTATAACTATATCAGTTTCTGCATTGTCTTCATCTGGACCAAAATAACTTACCTCAATTTCTGCAAAAATCTTCTTAACATCTAAGTCACATCCATTCAAAAGAGCACTATTTAACTGTTTAAGTTTAAGTGCTGGACTTTTTGCATAATGCAACTTTCTCACTAATGTTCTCATTTTCGTATGATGCACTGCTAACATCCTGAAGTGATGAAACACACTCTGGCATATTTTTTTAGAAAGACAAGCCAGAGAATGGCCTTGCAGACGTATTTTTTCTCTCACTCTGCAATGGTCTTATTCTTGCAACATTACAATTTTTTTTAAGACTTTCCTTAGTGTACTTACGTAAGCTATTGCGAAAGAAATCAATTGAATCCTGTCGTACACTGCAAATGCTACTACAATTTCAACTGTAAACAGGAACATTAGGACGTCCCTCTAAAACTTCTCCAGCTATCACCTCTTCTGCATTTCTAATCACAATTTTCTCTTTCTCAATAGCAGAACCATCTTTCACCTCATATGCTCGACCACTGGTGTCAACTGCATGCAACAAATCGTTACTTTGAAAGTAACTCTCTTCATTAAAAAATGGCTCAGAAGTTGAAGTATGCATCCATTTCCCAGAAAACACTTTACAAAAATTACTTCTATTTAAGTGTCTCTTCCATTTACTCTTAGCTTTTAAAACTCCGATTGCCTTATTTAGTGTATTTATTCTATTAATTACTAAAATAAATAATTTTCTTTTTGTCTCAAACGCGTGCTCTACAACATCCTCTATACATTTTTTCTTCTTATAAAAAGCAGATTTTCTTTTAGAAACTTTTTCCTTTTTAAATAAATTTGAAACTACTCTGTTATAAAACATAAACTTCCTGATTTCCGTAAACTGCTTCGTACGTCTTTTACTGTACATATTTTCCTCTCTGCTGATTTGAGAAACATTTTTCTGTTTTCTAGCATTTCTCCTTGTAGATACTGATAACTGTTTTTCCTTTTGAAGATTATCCTTTGCATTTTTCCTTTGACATAATCTTTTCAAGAAATCCTTGCTTTTCTTACCAGGATCACTCTTCTTTTTATCCGTCCTTTGTTGTTTTGATAATTCTTCGAATTCTTTCCTCTTCAAATGGTATGTCCGTTTATACAGCTTTCTTTTTTCATTTCTGGTCGGCATACTAATTTATGTTTCTGATATAAATGATAATCTGTAAAGAACAAAGATAAGAAATATTATAGACCGCTACTAGCATATAACATACAAATTATAACCACAGGTTCATTTTATAAGTAGAATAAAGACAAAGAAACAGTCTCTGAACAGAGTAGGAAATCCTGTAGTGAATGTTGGTTCTAAATTTATGACAGTCCATAGCTGTGTCATCATTATAGACGTATTTTCTGATTCTAATTTTTAAAGCATACAAACAGTACACTGTTTTTCAAGAACTGTCGGTGATCCTAGTGCTTTCAATTTTTTTTAGTATAATCTCTTATTCACTTCATGAGAACATGTATTGTCACTGTCATAAAGCAGATCAACGACGAATATTACCAGAAAACTGTCTTCAAGAATGCTTTAGTATCAAAAATAATTTTATTTATTTAAAAGTTCATATTCTAAAAGAACTTGAAGCATTATTTCATCGGGTACTTCTTCAGATTCAACATTCTCATCCTCCAAACTCTGGTCTTCCCCTTCCACCATCTCTAAATAGGCACTGTCCAATGTATTATCCATAAAGTCCTCATTTTCAGTATCATTTTCCTCCTCAAAAACTCCATCTAGTAATTCCTCCAGTTGTTCATTAGCGATTTCAAAATTTAATTCACTTTTCTCAGAATAATTCCCCATTTTTGTAATCTTTTTTGTGTCTTCTGTATCCTTTTAAAAAAATATAAAGACTAAATTATATCTTTTTCATCAATAGATAACTTAAAACTACCTTTCCTAATTTTTAAACTACATACATTTTTATACTTTGTAACTCATTAACTACATATATTAAGATAGCACCTTCCTCTTGTTTGAAAACAAATTGACACTATGAGCCTAGACATTAACACTGTTCCTTTTTTTTCATTAAATAATTACTGCTGTAAAAAGACATCTTACTGTGAAATTTGTTTTTAGGTTTTCTGGATATCACAACTATTGATAGACTTTATAATTGATTTTTAGGGATCCGTTTTCTGAGTTCACCACTACAAACTGCTATTCAAACTATATACAGTCTGAAGGGGAGGCTCACATTGCACAAACCATAACATTCACTTAACAGATTACTACTTCCCACAGAGACAGTTGCTTTTATGTTTCAACAGCATACTCAATATGTGAATTTCATAGCATGTACAAAAGTTCATGCTAACCATGAGGAACCACATCATAATAAAGCTCTGCAAATGTATGTAAAACAGTGCACACAGATAGTACAGACACAGATATGCAGAAAAGATGCCCATCACACCAAGAGCCATATCATAATACACCTCTGTAAAGGAAGAAAAAAGACTGCCAAAGATAATACAGCATGAGTTAGAGAAAGAATGAAGACTTAGCAAGAATTATTCCATGGAAACAGCAAAGAATTATAGTCAAAGGATAGATGAACCAGAACTGCATCGAAAAGAACACATGGACCAGGCCCATAAAAAGATAGTGTCAACAGACAGTGGAAAAGTATCTCAAAATACATATCTAGTGCAAGCAGATACAGCAAGGCAAAAATAGAAGATAAAATCATGCACCAAACCGAAACTTTGCAAATATTCTAAAAAATCTTGCTTATTATTTTAATCTGCACCCACAAAAATTGCCTTTCAAAAATACCAACTCACCTGAAAAAAAGAATGTGATTGCTGAAAATTCGATAACATGGAATACAGGTTGGCCCCGAGTCAGCTTTGAAAGTAGGCTGACATGGGGGAACTTTTTGGCGTCAATAATGGACAATTGTGTTAATAAGGATTTTTATCACAACAGGATACCAAATGCACCACCCACTGGAGGGTTGTAAATATGAACAACCGTTTGAACCACAGGCCCTACAATGCAACATTGAAAGGAAGTGATTCCAAAAAAAGAAGTGCCATCAGAGGAAGTAAAATGAATGCAAAACACTGGACTGTGAAACACACGGCGTGTTTTTGGTGCAATGCTCACCTTCGAAAAAGTTTCCATGGGGAAACGAAATGCGTCAGGACCATGCCTTATCCTGTTGTCACCCATCAATAAAAACGGCCAAGATAAAGTTCCGTGTGCGGCTCAAATTCTTTTCAGCTGGGGAGATTATGTGGACATATATATATATTCACTGAAAAAACCATCCATAGGTTATAGACCATATATAGTTAGGAATTAGCATTTACAAAACCTTATTTTACTCACACAAAACCATTGAAATTCGCATATATAGTTAGTTGCACTAACTATATATCGCGCACCCGCAATCCACTGCTGATGATGTCACATATTACATAATTCATGACATGGTCAGTGACATCACTGATGACATCACTGATGACAACTCAAATGACATCACTGATGACATCTCAAATGAAATCACTGATGACATCACCAATGACATCATTCATGTGATAATACGACGAACCTCTTCAGACTCTAATATAACCTTAGATACACTCAGTGTAAACAGACACTCACAGACTGTCACTCATCCATGGAGTTACTCACACACCTAGTCAATCATGCAAAGAGTCAATCACAACTCCATTTCCTCATCTATACAGTTATACACACCTTACTTATTCAAACATATACTAACACATATTTACTCTCTAATACAATCCCGGATACAAGTTCACAATGATCCATACAGCCACTCACACATTCATTGGCTCCTAAGCACACTTATTTATATTTGGCAACTCTCACATGTACTGTGTTTTACATATGTACTTACTTTGACATGTAGCACTGAGATATCCATTCACTCACCAATACACTCATGCACACAGTTAACCGCCCATACAGCTGTTTCCCCATGAACTTTTGAACCCATACATCTAGTGAATCAACTGCTCACACATCTATGCACAGCCACCCACACACACACTCAGTCTCCCATACAAATACTTGGGCAACCAATCAATAACCCATATAGCCACTCATATAGCTACTGATAAACAGATGCAGAAGCTTACACAACAACAGACATACTGATGCACACATTCAGACGGTTTAGTCACTAACCCATGCACTCAGTGAGACACATTTAATCACTCACTCATACAGTCAGTCACCCACCTCCAAAATCCTTCATCCAGACACTTATACATCCACTCATTCTTCAATATGTAAGACATATTTTAACTTTACAGAAACATACAGTCACTGGATGATGTCATCAGTGATGTCATCAGTGAAGTCACTGACCATGTCATGAATGATGTAATATGTGACATCATCAGCAGTGGATTGCGGGTGCGCAATATATAGTTAGTGCAACTAACTATATATGCGAATTTCAATGGTTTTGTGTGAGTAAAATAAGGTTTTGTAAATGCTAATTCCTAACTATATATGGTCTATAACCTATGGTTTTTTCAGTGAATTTTCAAGGTTTTGTAAATGCTAATTCCTAACTATATATGGTCTATAACCTATGGTTTTTTCAGTGAATTTCAATGGTTTTTTAATAGCAAATATCAAAAGCTGTAAAATGTATTCTTCTTTTACTGGAAAAATATATTTTATATGTTTTTAATATGATTTTTTTATGTATATATATATATTTTTTTTTGTTTCGCTACCGGTCCGCGCACCGGGTAGCTTCCCGTTAGCTCAATTTGGTGCCGCGACCCGGTCCGCGAACCGGTAAACGTTCCGTGAGCGCAACTGCCGCGCTAGAAAACAACATCGCGACGCGTCGCGTAAGCGGGACGTATCGCGTTGCCGCGTAATGCGTCTTATGACGCGCCACGTTAGCGCACCCGGAAGTGCTCCGGAGCGCGAACCGAGGCGCGAAGCGCAGCACCCCGGAAGCGCTCCGGGTGCGTAGCAGGACGCGTAACGTAAGTGTAACAGGTCATGTGACTTGTTCATAAAAAATTTTTATTGGTTCATTTTACTTTTGGTTTCCTAATGATGTAAGGCTAGGTCATGTGACCTGAAAATAACACTTTTCATTGGTTCATTACATTTTTTTTTCACAAATGATGAACGCCCCCACCTTTTTTCCTCACTCTGACTTTCATCTTTGTGAGAGGAAGACCTACTTTCCATATTTTGTAAAATGGCAAGTGTTGTAGCTGCAGCTGCTGAAGCCACTCCACCACCACCACCACCACCAAAAAAGGATGGACCACCTCCTCAGGTCCTCCTTAATCAAGAGGAGGAAGAAGAGGAAGAAGAGGAAGAGGAGCAAGTGAACAGGCTGTTTTTGCCTGAAGAGCCAAGGAGGTTCCATGTGAAAATTAATTATATCTGCCAATTCTTCACATTTCCCCGGGGCCCAAAAAAAGTAAATGCCCGTTACGTCACATGTCTCATCTGTGACAAACAACTGTCAGGAGGGACAGAAAAAAAGTACAGCTTCGGGAATTACACCATGCATCGCCACATGGAGAGGTGGCACCCTGTTAAATATAGTGCTGCGCAGGTACGTGACCTGCAGGAAAAACCCCCTCCTGTGGCCAGTACATCAACCGAACAGGCAGTGACGGGACCAGAGGCGAGGGAGATGGTCCCAAACATTCAGATGAACTTCGGGGACATGAAGCATACCTGCATTTTTTGCGGCAAATTAATTTGCTATGGGGAGAAAAGTATACAACTAATCAACATAGCTTATGAAAATCATAAATGTACAAAACGCCCCAGAAAGTAAATTATCTTTTATTTTTGTTGCTCCTGTTGAGCCCTTTATAATGACTGATTTTCATTTCCCCCCCAAAAAAATAAAAAAATATATAAAACCGTTCTTAAAATACAAAAAAAGTAAAAAAATTCATAAAAAAAAATAAAAATTAAAACAACAAAAACAATAAAAAAGTTCTTTTCAGAACTACCTCCCATTTACAAAAAATTGCTAGAATATTTAGCACTCTGGCAACCTCTTTTTCTTTTGATTCGCTTCCCAGTTCGCACACCGGTACGCGAACCGGAAGCAAAACAAATTTTTTTTTAAAAAAAAGGAAGAGTGAGTATAAGGGAAGGAAACAGAGAGTAAAGAGAGTAATGTTAAAAGAAAGACAGCTAGAGGGAGTAACACAGAGATACTGTTTAATAGATCTATTTTCCAAAGAAAAGATGTAGGAGGGTATAATTGAAGCAGCAAAGAAATGTAAATAATATAGTGTGCTTCAACTACAGGGAGAAAGAATAATGAACAAGTAGTGAAAGAGTGAAGAGACAGAGACAGTGAGAGTAATAGAGACGGACTGAATGAACAGGAGTGAGGAACTATGAGAACAGAGGGACTGAGAAAAGGAGTGGAAGGAGTAGAATAAGTAAGTAATAGAAAAGGAATGAGGGAAGTAGCAAAGGCAGGAAACTGAGGGTTAAAGAAATGAAGCAGTGGAAATAATAGAAGTTAAATGTGATAGAGATGTAACGGAAAGAGTACTAAACGCTTACCTTATAATTTTCGTTACCTTAGTCACTTGTTATTTTTATACTTTCAATCTGTGAAAGAAAGAACAAAAATTTAAAAAATATTAAAACATGTATTTAAAAATTAGAAAAGACAAGAGAAAAGATTAAAAATCATCCAATTTTACAAAGAAATAAAGTTAGAGATAAACATGCAGAAAGAAAGAGAAAGAAACGGTGATAGACAGACAGAGACAAAAAGAAATTGTAATACAGTAAATTACTAAGAGAAAAAAAGGAAGATAGTTTCATTGACAGAAAAGAAGGATTAAAGAGAAAACTAAATTGAAGATGTGTAAGATACTAAAAGAAAGTGAGTAAGGTAAACTATATAAGGAAAGGGTGAGTAAGGAAAAAAGTGTGAGGAAGAGAGGAGACAGAAGAAGTGAAGGAAAGACTGTCAGATACAGACTGAGTAAGGCAAGAAACAAAAATAAGTAAGTGAGGGTGAGTTATACTAACTGATTGCACCAAAAAAGGAGAACCTAAAAAAATTTAATTTAGAAAACAAAGGGAGGAAAGATGGAAAAGACAAGCGAAACAGAGGGTCTAAAAGCTGGAAAATGGTGCAAGGGAGAAAAGAAAAAAAGCAGGGTTAGAATAGGGAAACAATGTTTGAAAGATAAGTGCAGTTAGAGAACAAGGGTGAAAGAGAATAAAACAAAAGGCAATGTGAGTATCTAAAGAGGATTGATAGAAGGTAGTAAAAGATGAGTGGGCATGAGACAAGATGAGTACATATTAAAAATCACAATTCAAAGTACAGAATTAATTATACATATTAAATGGTTTATTTTTGCTGTTCTCAGAATATATCAAAGTTCACTAAAAACAGTGAGTTGAAGGTATTCATCATATTACAGCGGGGAAAAAAAACAATCAAAATGATTGTGTTTAAAAAAAACCATATAATATAACCAATCAGAAATCAGAACTCCTCAAAAGTAACTTACTTTCCATGACGTCAAAGGATGTCCTATGAACAGCTTATACTCTGTTGTGCTGTTATTATTTTCTGCCGGCCACTTTCTGAAAGAAAAGCTCCATCGTTTTGACAAAAATGTGACATACAATAAATGACTTCTCGCTCTCTACCGATCTTCTCCTTAAGGCCATTTATAACTCTTGGAATGTGGACAGCATTGCAGACTTACATTACCTCTACTCCTTGTTTTTTGCTCTGTACTACACTTATCCACAAGGCCATATAGTGTCGGAGCAATTAGAACCTCTTGAAATTCCTCAGAGCAAATCCCGAGATTCCTTCCCTAAAATTTTGGTTGTAAGAACACCAGGTAAGATTTTTTAAGGTCAAAAGGCAATCTTTTTTTGAAAGTTAAAACAGAATCATTGCAGAATGACCAGCCGTTTCCAGACTTCAAATAAGTTGTGTAATGTCCTGATGTTGTTGAAGGACCGTCATGATATATAATTGCTGCAGTTAGAAAAGTCCTTCCTGATATTTACAACTGCGAAGCCACAACATTTTTAATTAAAGTTGTCAATTTTGTTCCATCAGGCCTACATCGTTGGAACATTAAAATTACATACTGGCCATATCTTCGTATAAATAATATGGACAGCATTGCAGACTTACATTGGCTACACTCCATGTTTTGATCGGCTGCTTTTACTAGCTTATTAAAGGATACTGATTTACTGTCTGGCAAAGTTAAATATATAAATCTTTCTGAGTCTGCACTAGTAGTACTTGATACCCTACAGTTCTCGCAGTCATGCTGCCATTGATAAGAAAGGCCAAACAGAAGATCTACATCTACACCTTCATCTTGCAATACATCAAGCATATACATTAAAAACTCCTGACAATCTTGCTGAATATTTTGAGAGAATTGTGTTTGACCTGAACATTTGTCTAACAGATTTCGAATTTCAGACACACTTTCTACTCTTGTTCTATCAGCGCTACATTTCTCTAACACAGAATTCAACAAACAGCAAAAACTTTGATCCGAATTGATCACAATCTGTTCTCTTAAAGTTTCTAGAGAAAAGACAACATTAACCACTACATTAGCATAGCAGTTGACACCGGAACTATTTTCAAATTGAAAACCAACAACATCTTCGACAGAATTAATTTTCTTTCTGCTTACAATTTTGGGTTCATCGACTTTTTGTCTTTTTGCTACAACCTCCCTACTATTGGTGACATTTCTTCGTTTCCGGCCTACCACACGTTTCTCAAACAAAGGATATTGAGGCAAATGTGGCGCATACTCTCTTCTTAACCTATTGTATTCCTTAACACAATCTAGATATGCACAAATGTTTGTGACATCACACTCAATCAAGCACAATCCCGATAAAGTTCTGACTCGTGAAAATGCTACATAAGCTATACCCTCTTTGAACACAGAACTGCCAATATTCACCAAAGCACTGTCTACACTTAAACCTTGCGATTTGTGGATTGTCACCGCATATGCCAAGCAAACAGGAAACTGCTTACGGTGAACATATAAGTCTTTTACAAGCAAAAACCTAGCAGAGCAACGACCAATTAGCTGTACTTCCTCAATGCCATCAAATTTAATTTTTAAAAATTCAATTCCATCTCTATTTCTGTATTTCTCAAAATCAACAACATTACCCATTGATCCATTTACCAGACCTCTTTCAACATGTAAATTCCTTCTCAAAATGATACAGCAATTTAAGCACACATTCAGAGTCTTTTCAAAACCAGCAGTTTTAGATATAGTCTTCTCTAATGAATCCAATTTAGATTTCAAATTCTCAGACAAAATAATTGTTGCTCCCATATGCTCTATTCTGTCAATAGCTTCCAGTTTCACAATCTCTTGGTTTTCTAAATTCAACATTTTGTTGTTGAAGATGGAACATTCTGCAAGAGTTGGCATCAAACATATTCCAGATTTCTTCTCAGTAATTTTCTGAAAAATATTCTCTGGCAGAACGTCTTCTTCTGGATACAAATTGGACAGTAATCGTGCATGTAAAGCTTCTTTCCCACGCTCGGTCACTTTCCCGATTCTAACATCTTGTAGAATATTCTTGTAATCTTCATCCTTCGCCTGACGCATATTTTCACGCAGCTCAGCATAATTGAAGTTTAACCATATGTTAATGTTGCCAATGCTCCCTAGGCACTTCCTGGTATCTTCATGCGTAAGCAGTTTAAACACTGGTTGTCCTTTCACTGGTGTCAGCTGCAGAAGATCACCAAAAACAATGATGTGTTTGCCACCAAATAACACATCATACTCTGTTTTAAGAACTTCCTGCATTCTCAAATGCACAAAGGCAAGCATGACATTGGAAACCATGCTTACTTCGTCAATGATAAGAAGTTTCATCATCTTCAGGACTCTAGATACTTCACAACAAGCATCTCCAGATAACTTGTGGTATTGTAATTTGTTATCATGCTCCACTGGCAGCATCAGTAGCCGATGCAAAGTAATACCTTTAATGTTATGTGCTGCCAGACCAGTTGGAGCGGTGACAACACAAGACAGCGATGACTCAGTCCTTATCTGCAGATAACATGAAATTGCTTTAATGAGGAAACTTTTTCCAGTTCCGGCTTCTCCACTCACGTACAGTCGGACAGGCTTCAATGACATACATGAGCACTCTTTCTTCTCATGACTTAATCCATGATCAATTTGGTTGGTAACTTCATCATATATTTTCCTCTGCTCAACGTTGAGTTGTCTTTCCAAATCTTCTAAGTTAACCGCATCCTCCTGAGCATGTGTCATGGCTCTTTCCACTCCAATCATGGCAGTGGCAGCTTCATTTTCGATAACTGGTCCTCCTAGTGGATCCTGACTCAATGAAACAGAACTCTGACTGTCCTGAGAACTGTCTCTAGCAATCTCGGCTGCAATTGTTGCTTCCTGCTCGATTTCTGCATTCAACATTTCTAGATATTTTGGAAAAACAGGACATTCTATGGACTCCTTGGCTGCATTGAAAGAGTCTTCGTAACAGAGGAAATCTCCAAGCAGTTCCTCTTCTGCACACCAAGGCTTGAAAAGTTGCAAAAGAGCTAAATAGAAAAACTCTTTTCTTTCTGGAGATTCGCAACTCAATTTTCGATGATTTACCAATTGACATTTTCTTTGCTTGACCAGACATCCCTCACTTCCAATTACAGCATACACTCCTTTATCGATATCTTTATTGATGTTCCTCTTGAATATGTAATTTTGTAGAACCTCATACAGACAAACATTCTCCAGGTGACTGCTTCTATTTGGATAATATGTATCCAACATGTTGGTCTTCAAAATATCTGTACTGCTTGGCTCCTTCTCCGCCAAATACTCAATTTCACCTTCAAGGTTTCAGAACTCGATTACGTGTTGCAGCAAGACCAAGACTCACCCAAATTATACTCCTAGATTTGGCATAGAGACTTGCTGAAGATAACCGGTCAGAACATTCGTAAGCTCCGATTTCTCGATGCGACAACATCTTCAGACTGAAACTGTACAACTTCTTACTGAGGCTCTTTTCATGGGAAATGTCCTCCCACATATCCTTCAGTTCTGTCTTTTCTTTTTTTGTGATGTAAGACGTCACATACCGAGCCACATCCATACAGTTGTCAGCCACGAACTGTATATCCATGTTAGCATTCCACATAGACAAAATCACTGAGTTGTAGTCGTTGATGTACATGGACTCTTCGTTTCTTTTCAAATTGTATGTATTTTTGGGTGATTTCCTCGTCACATTATGTCGCAGCGAAGACTTCAAATTGTTCACTCTTCCTTTAGATATCACCGATCGTGGAAATCTACTCAGGGTTGCAGATGAAATTTAGGCTTGTTGAAGAGTACAGAGGAGATAATACATGTGCAGGCCTACAGATGAAGTGAGTCATGTCCACTGCACTCTTGAACAAAGGCCAGACCTCCTCTATCTCCCTGGACAGTCCTAAACCTCATCTGCACAATGTGATTAGTAATGTTAGGAAACACAGGTGATGTAATTGAAAAACGTGCAAATATTTTTGCTCATTTCACAATCACATCACCTGTGTTTCCTCAGCTTAGGTATCTCATTGTGCAGATGTAGTCTAGCATATCCAAGAGTACGCAGATGGTGAGGACTGTATGCAGCAGTACAATGTACATAACTCACCTCCTTTGACAATTACAGAAGCCTCAGCATATCCATGCCCCCTAAACAGTCCTAAATGTATATCATTATTATCATAGTGACTATGAAACTCTAGCAGTACATATTGTGAAACCTAAATGTCTTAAAGTAATGATTTTTTAACCAACAAACAAGCAAATTATTCTCCCAGATTGCTGGTGAAAAGTGAAATATTTATTTAAAGAAGCAGACACCATTTTGTCCTTCTCATAAATGTAAAAAGTATTTCTTTTTTTAAAAAAACGATTTTCTGGTCATAATTTGAAAACACAGCACAGCTCCTATGTACAAGCACACCTTGTCAGTACTAATACTTCACATTATCTCCAATTACAGTTTGTTAAAAAAACGATTTTCTGGTCATAATTTGAAAACACAGCACAGCTCTTATGTACAAGCACACCTTGTCAGTACTAATACTTCACATTATCTCCAATTACAGTTTGTCAAAGAAGCAAAATCTTTTTGTAAAACATAATGCAAACACTTGACACAAAACAACATTTTAAATGCACAGCTGGCTTCCTTATTTTCTCCAAAAAGCATACTAGTCTCTTTCTAAATTAAAGGAATCTTTTCTCACCTTAGCACGATTTTTAAGCACATCATGTAAGCAAACTAGTCTCCCAGATTCATGGGAGAAGTGACTTAAAATTGTCTAGCACACATGGGGGCGTATTAACAAGGCACATGCACCAGGGGGAAATGACTTAAATTTGCCAAGCACTCATGAGGGTGTATTTACAAGGACCTTGCACCACCTTTAAAGTCACTTTTAACGTGGAGAAAATGACGTGAATGTGGCTCATAAGCCTTGTAAGTATACCCCCATGCTGACTATGAAACTCTTGTAGAACATATTGTGAAACCTAAATGACTTCAAGGAACGAGTTTTTAAACCAACAAACAAGCAAATTATTCTCCCATATTCATGGTGGGAAGTGAAATATTTATTTAAAGAAGCAGACACCATTTTGTCCTTCTCATAAATGTAAAAAGCATTTCTTTTTTTAAAAAAAACGATTTTCTGGTCATAATTTGAAAACACAGCACAGCTCCTATGTACAAGCACACCCTGTCAGTACTAATACTTCACATTATCTCTAATTATAATTTGTCAAAGAAGCAAAATCTTTTTGGAAAACATAATGAAAACACTTGACACAAAACAACATTTTAAATGCACAGCTGGCTTCCTTATTTTCTCCATAAACTATACTAGTCTCTATCTAAATTAAATGAATCTTTTCTCACCTTAGCAAATGCTTTTTGAATTTCAAAACAGTCTCAGAAACACACCAATTTTTCTTGAGCAGAGCAAAGGGTATGCACTCCAGAGGCTGCAACCAACAAAGGCACAGAAATGCTGAAATTCATCACACATATCTCTCATGTCACCCAATCAAAACTCTTCCCTCACTTTTTTCAAATCAACACCCTTCCCCCTCTGCCCTTTCTGCCCTTTTTCCATAGCAACTACCTCCTGACAGACCTCTCATGTTTACAAGTTCACACAACAATGTTTCAAATGAACTCTGAACTCTCAGTACACCTGCTAATCCACTGCAATGTTTCTTAAAATCATTTTTTCTTAACCATTCAAATTACATCTTTCAAAGAACACATCCATGCACCCTAACTTTCTGTTTTCAGCAATGGAAATCCACCAATCACTGCTAGTGAATAATTAGCACTGAAACTCCACAGTTTTTTTTTCTTTACAAACTCCTACTGTTTCAACTGCCATTTCATTCCCACACTTCATCTGACTGCAGCAGAACCTCCTCTCACCATGTTTTCTGTCTGGATTCTTGGACATAGCTACATCCACTGGGCTCACAGGTATGCTGATAACAGAAATTTACACAACCTCAATTTACAAAATGTGGAAATCAAATGGATTGGGCAGAGAGGATTGAGATGTCACCAATTGATACCATTGGTGAAAATCGTTTTGCATTTGCCAAACCCTGACCTCTTAATAGTGCACTGTGGAAGAAATGACCTAGGCACTTTGACTGGGGTAGGTCTGGAAATGCTTTTAAAGGACACCTTTGAGCATTTGATGGCACTTTTTCCTCAAACTGCCTTGGTGTATTCAAATATATGCCAAAGACAGAAATGGAGGTGGTCCAATCAATTTTGTCCACAACTTGAGAAAGCGAGGAAGCATGTAAATAAGTCTGTTTCAGCTTACATGGGAGACCATGGAATGGGCTCCATCTACAACAATAACTTGCGTTACTACATGCAAGATATCTACAGAGGAAATGGTGTGCACTTCTCAGATGAGGGAAACAGAGTTTTCATACAAAGTTTAAGACTGTGTATTGGTACCTACTTATAAGTACCTATAACTTACACAGAACCCAAAAACTCTTTTCAGAGCTACCTTAACTATGATTACTCTTTTAAAATTTCGAATGTACCTTTTTTCACTAATTTTCACTTATGTTCGCTTCCCGGTTCGCGACCCGGTTCGCGTACCGGCAGCTAACCGCGCGAAAAATTCTTTTTTTTTCCCGACATATATGAGCCTCCTTAGCCACCCCTAGAAAACCTAGGGAGTCAGGATACGTCTCCCGTGCCCCCTTATACCCTATCCCAACATTCTTTATCCTCCATCTTGTGTCTAAATTCATCCGAAACACAAGATGGCGGACTTCAGTTACGCTGCCGGTTAGTTTCCCGATACGCTATCCGGAACGCTACCCGGTTCGCGTACCGGGTAGCGCTTCTACTGCGAAAAAATCGAAACTTTTTTTTTTGCCCCACGGGTCCCTTTAATAGCCCCCACATCATTCCTAGGGGGTCAGGAGAGGTCTACCTTGCCCCCTTTCATTAATTTCCCCCTTCGTTTTTCTCCACCTCTTGTCTCTCGATCCTACCGAGAGACAAGATGGCGGCTGTTCCGGACTGTTTAGAATGTTGACAGACACCGGAGAGCCAATCAGCTTCACTTCGCGAAGTTCCGTTACGCGTCAGGTACGCGAACCAGGGCGCTAACCGGAGCGCTGTTACAGATATATATATTTTTTGGAATGTTAATTTATCAAAATCCACTGGAGCACATATATTGAGAAATAGCAAAGGCACGTCGGGCAAACAATATCTACAATTTTGCCAAGTTTCGTGGAAATCCATTCAGCCGTTCGAAGTAAAAGTGATTCCAACCGCCCTATGGAAAATTGCATGGGAAAAACGCGTTTTGAGACCTCCCTTTTTTCCCAGCCCCCCCTTGACGAAACCCCCCCCCAAATTTTCATGGGCTGCTCAGAAACAAAATGTTCCATTTTCCTGAAATTTCTGACAATTCCGTCCACAAACGCCAAAATTATAAGACATAGAATTTTCAGAAATCCCATAGGAAAAAAATCCTAACTATATATACCTACTGGCGACCGCCAGTAGGTAATATATATATATATATATATATATATTACCTACTGGCGGTCGCCAGTAGGTATATATAGTTAGGATTTTTTTACAATGGGATTTCTACATATATATATATTACCTACTGGCGGTCGCCAGTAGGTATATATAGTTAGGATTTTTTTACTATGGGATTTCTGAAAATTCTATGTCTTATAATTTTGGCGTTTGTGGAAGGAATTGTCAGAAATATATATATATATATATATATATATATATATATATATATATATATATATATATATATATATATATATATATATACATATATATATATATATATATATATATATATTCATAGAAAAAACCATAGGTTATAGACCATATATAGTTAGGAATTTGCATTTCCAAAACCTTGAAAATTCACTGAAAAAACCATAGGTTATAGACCATATATAGTTAGGGATTAGCATTTAAAAAACCTTATTTTACTCGCACAAAACCATTGAAATTCCATATATAGTTAGATGCACTAACTATATATCGCGGACCCGCAATCCACTGCTAATGATGTCACATATTACATCATTCATGACATGGTCAGTGACATCACTGATGACATCACTGATGACATCTCAAATGACATCACTGATGACAACACCCAGTGACTGTATGTTTCTGTAAAGTTAAAATATGTCTTACATATTGAAGAATGAGTGGATGTATAAGTGTCTGGATGAAGGATTTAGTAGGTGCATGACTGACTGTATGAGAGAATGATTAAATGTGTCTCACTGAGTGCATGGGTTAGTGATTAAAGTGTCTTAATTTGGCAATCATTATTTATGTTCTTCTGTAAACTGCTGCATGTTTAAATCAGTAGCTATATCATTAACTATATGGGTTATTGAATGGTTGCCCAAGTATTTGTATGGGAGACTGAGTATGTGTGTGGGTGGCTGGGAGGTGTATAACTCTGTGCATAGATGTGTGAGCAGTTGATTCCCTAGGTGAATGGGTTCAAAAGTGCATGTAGAAACAGCTGTATGGACAGTTGACTGTGTGCATGAGTATATTGGTGAGTGAATGGATATCTCAGTTCTACATGTTAAAGTAAGTACATATGTAAAACACACTCCATGTGAGAGTTGACATATATAAATAACTGAACATAAGAGCCAGTGAATGTGAGAGTGGCTGTATGAATCATTGTGAACTTGTATCAAGGATTGTATAAGAGAGTAAATATGTGTTAGTATATGTTTGAATAAGTAAGGTGTGTATAACTGTATAGTTGAGGAAATGGAGGTGGGATTGATTCTTTGCATGACTGACTAGGTGTGTGGGTAGCTCCATGGATGTGTGACAGTCTGTGAGTGCCTGTTTACACTGAGTGTATCTAAGGTTATATTAGAGTCTGAAGATGTATTATCACATAAATGATATCATCAGTGATGTAATCAGTAATGTCAAATGAGATGTCAGTGATGTCATCAGTGATGTCATTTGAGATGTCATCAGTGATGTCATCAGTGATGTCATTTGAGATGTCATCAGTGATGTCATCAGTGATGTCACTGACCATGTCATGAATGATGTAATATGTGACATCATTAGCAGTGGATTGCGGGTCCGCGATATATAGTTAGTGCATCTAACTATATATGGAATTTCAATGGTTTTGTGCGAGTAAAATAAGGTTTTTTAAATGCTAATCCCTAACTATATATGGTCTATAACCTATGGTTTTTTCAGTGAATTTTCAAGGTTTTGTAAATGCAAATTCCTAACTATATATGGTCTATAACCTATGGTTTTTTCTGTGAATTTCATTGGTTTTTTAAAAGCTAATATCTATAGCTGTAAAATATATTCTTTATTAAGTGACGTATCACGTAGCCCGTGAGACGCCTCATGATGCATCACATAACCGTGACGTATCATCTCTGCAGCGCAAACCAAACCCAAAACCTAAGCGCGCCAGAACACGCTTAAAGATATATATATATTTTTTTAACCTTAATTAGACAAAATCCACACGTGCACATATCATAAACGTTCAAAAAACACAATATGTCGGACTCCCGTTACGCTGCCGGTTAGCTGCCCGGTTAACGTACCAGGAAGCACCTTTACCGCGAAAAATCGCAATTTTTTTTTTCACCCCCCAGGGAACTTTAATAGCCCCCTCATCAATCCTAGGGGTTCAGGAGGGGTTTGCCTTACCCCTTTCATTCATTTACACCTTTTTTTTTTCCACCTCTTGTCTCTCGATCCCACAGAGAGACAAGATGGCGGCCGCTCCAGACTGTTTACAATGATAACAGCCAATCAGCTTCTCCTCAGACTCCCGTTACACTGCCGGTTAGCTGCTCGGTTAGCTGCCCGGTTCGCGTACCAAGACGCGTCTCTACGGCGAAAAAAACGGATTTTTTTTTTTTTTTTTTGGGCCCAGCGTGGCTCTATAATATCCCCTCATCAATCCTAGGGGGTCAGAAGGGGTCTACCTTGCCCCTTTCCTTCATTTCCCCCTTTGTTTTGGCCTCCTCTTGTCTCTCGATCCTACCGAGAGACAAGATGGCGGCCGCTCCGGACTGTTTACAATGTTGAGAGCCAATCAGCTACTCGTCAGACTCCCGTTACACTGCCAGTTAGCTTCCCGGTTAGCTGCCCGGTTCGCGTACCAAGACGCGTCTCTACGGCGAAAAAATCTGAATTTTTTTTTTTTTTTTGGGCCCAGCGTGACTCTATAATATCCCCTCATCAATCCTAGGGGATCAGAAGGGGTCTACCTTGCCCCCTTTCCTTCATTTCCCCCTTTGTTTTGGCCTCCTCTTGTCTCTCGATCCTACCGAGAGACAAGATGGCGGCCGCGCCGGACTGTTTAGAATGTTGACAGACACCGGAGAGCCAATCAGCTTCGCTTCGCAAAGTTCCGATACGCGAAAAGTAAGCGGACCGGAGCGCAGCCCGGAGCGCTGTTACAGATATATATCTTGTTTTAAACGTTAATTTCTCAAAATTCACTGAAGCACATATATTGAGACCTAGCAAAGGCACATCGGGCTAACAGTCCCTACAATTTTGCCAAGTTTCGTGAAAATCCATTCAGCCGTTCGGGCTAAAAGTGAGTCCAACCGCCCTATGGAAATTAACATGGGAAAAACGCGTTTTGGGACCCCCCTTTTTTCTCGGCCCCCCCTTGACGAACCCCCCCCAAGTTTCCAGGAGCTGCTCAGAAACAAAATGTGCCATTTTCCTGAAAATTTCAGCCAATTCCGTCCACAAATGCCAAAGTTATTAGACATAGAATTTTCAGAAATCCCATAGGGAAAAAATCCTAACTATATATACCTACTGGCTATCGCCAGTAGGTAATATATATATACATATTACCTACTGGCGGTCGCCAGTAGGTATATATAGTTAGGATTTTTTCTCTATGGGACTTCTGAAAATTCTATGTCTAATAACTTTGGCGTTTGTGGACGGAATCGGCTGAAATTTTCAGGAAAATGGCACATATTGTTTCCGAGCAGCCCCTGACAATTTGGGGGGGTTTCGTCAAGGGGGGGCTGAGAAAAAAGGGGGGTCTTAAAACGCGTTTTTCCCATGCAATTTTCCATAGGGCGTTTGGCCTCACTTTTAGCTCGAACGGCTGAACGGATTTACACGAAACTTGGCAAAATTGTAGGGACTGTTAGCCCGATGTGCCTTTGCTGGGTCTCAATATATGTGCTCCAGTGGATTTCGAGAAATTAACGTTTAAAAAAACAGATATATCTGTGACAGCGTCCCGGATAGCGCTCCAGTTCGCGAACTTTTCGCGTTACGGAACTTTGCGAAGCGAAGCTGATTGGCTCTCTGGTGTCTGTCAACATTCTAAACAGTCCGGAGCGTCCGCCATCTTGTCTCTCGGTAGGATCGAGAGACAAGAAGAGGAGAAAAACGAACGGGGAATTTAATGTAAGGGGGAAGGTAGACCCCTCTTGACCCCCTAGGAATGATGTTGGGGTTATTAAAGGGTCCCGTGGGGCAAATAAAAAAAAATTGATTTTTCCGGTAGAAGCACTTCCCGGTTCGCGAACCGGGTAGCGAAACAGGAATTCGCCATTTTGTGTTTCGATTTAATTAAATTACAAGATGGAGGAAAAATAATGTGAGAAATGGGTATAAGGGGGTACGGGAGACGTATCCTGACCCCCTATGTTTTCTGAGGGTGGTTGAGGAGGCTCATATATGTTAATACTTGTCTTCCAGCGGCTGCGCGTGAGCGTTTTTTTTTTCTGCGTGACGTCTGTTAACGTTCGATTCCAAGGAAATCAGGAAGTGTTGACCGCCATTTTGACACTGCGAGTAAATATATTGTTAAAAATAATTGTTATAAATTAATCCGTATTGATAAACATTGTCTGCGCCATCTTGCTTTTTTTCAAATGCTACACTTTTGTCGTGCACGGCAGCCATTTTAGATGCCTTGACCAGACCCACTCTCTGCACGCCGCCGATCGTGACGTCTGTTAACGTTCGATTCGAAGGAAATCAGGAAGTGTTGACCGCCATTTTGTCAGTGCGAGTAAATATATTGTTAAATCAATGATGCATTAGAACTTAATATCAATTCATTGTTCGAACGTGTAATCAGTCTTATCCCATATCAATTCATGAGTTAAAACTGCATACATATCTCATGATATCAAGGCTGAGCAATCGGGGCACAACAAGGAGTTGAGAGTTTCATTTGTACCGGCGCCATTTTGGGTGAGGTCAGGAAGGTCCAAGTATAGTCAAAATGTCTCCACCAACTCATGGTTGGACCGGGACCTCTTTCGGCAGTCCAAAAGTTTTCGTTGAAGGGTAGCAGAGGGGACTGGCGACATGAAACATCAGTCAAAGTGGGGTGGGAGGCAACAATCTCTCCTAACGGGTCATACTGGTGTCCCACCGGAACTGATCAAGTTGGTAGTCTTGCAGGATTTTGGTCATTTCAAGACTGAGGCCGGCGCGGCTACGTCGTGGTCGTTCCGTGGGTGATCATGGCAGTCATTCCCCATCGGGGGTGTCTGCGGGGGTCGGGGGCCCCCATGGCTCTTATAGAATCTTCAAAGTTGAGGAGAACGTTTCTGGACGCAGGAATCATTTTCTAGCTGAACTCAGAAGCACCGTTGCACCGCAACAGTGGACGAGACCCCAGCTGGGTGAGCGGAGCATCATTGCCTCGCAATAGTGGACGAGACCTTTTGTTGGGTGAGTGGAGCGTTGGGGATGCAGCTGAGGGGCCCCCACCTGGGGGGGTGGGAGAGGCTCATTCACGCCGCCTCTCCCTCCCAGCGCACCCCACGCCGACACCTGGCGTTGATATCCGTGATGTCCGGACCAGGCGATAAGAGGGGGGGGGGTCGGAGGCAGAGGCAAGACATCCCCCCCCCGTGGCCTGCAGGGCGCCGCTTCAGGACCGAACGGGGAGCTCATACCAAGCCGGGGCCAGACCAGGAGATACGAGGGGAGGGGGGGGTCGGTGGCATATGCAAGACATCCCCCCGTTGTCGCAGCCATTATTGAAGAAAGAAGAGGGATCCCGTCGGCCTCTGCTCCTCTCCTGGCCCACCTTACGCGACGACCTCCCCGGCCGACGGCTGCCAGCAGGACCCGCCCTACACGTGCCGAAGGCCTCGTCTTCCGGATGGGCGTAGCCGCGAACCTGTTGCACTTCGGGAGTTTCCGGAATGGGGGTAGGTTTCTGCTGATTTGTATCTATTTCATGTTACCGTTATTGGGCGTGGCGGGTGGTGGGACAGACATGCTTGGAGCAGTGGGGGGGGTGGCGGAGCCTAGCTACCTCGTGGCTGCCGTACCGTCAAGCTTGGCTTCTCTCACCACTTTCATGTTTCTTATTTCTAGCGAAGTCAAAAACTCATCAGTGGCCTACTGATTTTGTTCGATTTCTTTCCCTTCCTTTTCAAGTGTGTTTCATGCTAAAGTTTCTGTTTAACAGGATACAGTGATTACTTCGTATTTTACATATGTCTTCTTTATTAGGGGTACCCTCCGGTTGAGCCAGATGATGTACCTCTAATAAATGGTCCGGGTGGAACTAGTTTATCAATCAGTGGGGAGTAGATGGGCATGACAGATTACAACGGGGGACAAAGGTCCGCATTACCCACCCTTCACTACTTGCAAAGACTAGACAGAATATTTCTATTCCACGTTATTTGCAAACAGAGAATACCTGGAAAGAACTATTCCTTGAACAATAAATGTCCAGCCAATCAATCAATCAGTGGGGAGAAAAACAGGCATGACGGATTACAACGGGGGACAAAAGTCCGCATTACCTATCCTTCACTATCTGCAAAGGGAGACAGAATATTCCTATTCTTCTCTGTTTGTAGACAGGGAATATCTCAAAGAGCAATAATCAATAAAAAGTTAGTAGGATTATAACACTTTAATAACTTATAAATATATACATCGCAACAAAAACAGTAAACACCTTAAAAATTTTTTTATTAAAACAGAAGCAACAATGACAACTAACAGTAGAGATATCCTGGGCGGGTGATGGAACTGGGATTGTTAATGGAAAAACATCTACAGAGAAAGCTATTGGTGAATTATACTTCTCCGGAAATTTAAAACTAACAAATGTTTCATTTGTGTAATCGTTTCATAAACATGTACATTAAAAAACTAAATACGCTCCACTGTTTTAGAAAATCTTTACAGCTTGCTAGCTCACCCTTTAAAGTTACAACTACGAAAACCTACTTACTTCAGCTGTTGAATTCGGCTTCAAATGTAAAGCATAAGTTCAAGCTAGCATATCATATGTCTAAAAGGTTTAACATAATTGATATGCAAATTTAAATACTACCCTTTCTTAATGGTGACACCTTATCTCTCCTATATCCCACAATTTCCATGAGCAAAGCAAAAGAAATTCTGAGGCCCTGAAGAAATAAGGCTTACTGTGGGGTTCAACTCAATCTGGTGTTTGGGAGATTCCATGTTTTAGGGTGATATTCTGTGACAGGGTGCAGGCACCAGAAGAATTTTAGCCTAGTTCATCACATTGGAGAATGAGGGTCTGGGTAAATATCTAATCTGGTGAAGAACCATCCCTTCTTTAAACCCCATGGTGACCAACTATAGTTTATTCTCTATTTAGTTCCCTTGCCATAACAAAATAAAAGTCTTGGGTTATTTATGGAAGGGAATACATTTTGTTTCTTCCAATTTTTAAAAGAAAAGAGGAGGGGGGGGGGGGGGCAGCGTTCAAAGCACATCAGCGTGCATAAATACGAAAATGTTTTTACCTACCACGTATTTGACATTTTACAGCTTTTCATATTTGCTATTAAAAAACCATTGAAATTCACTGAAAAAACCATAGGTTAGAGACCATATATAGTTAGGAATTAGCATTTACAAAACCTTAATTTACTCGCACAAAACCATTGAAATTCGCATATATAGTTAGTTGCGCTAACTATATATCGCGCACCCTCAATCCACTGCTGATGATGTCACATATTACATCATTCATGACATGGTCAGTGACATCACTGATGACATCACTGATGACAACCCAAATGACATCACTGATGACATCAATCATGTGATAATACGATCAACCTCTTCAGACTCTAATATAACCTTAGATACATTCAGAGTAAACGGACACTCACAGACTATCACTCATCCATGGAGTTACTCACACACCTAGTCAGTCATGCACTGAATCAATCACACCTCCATTTCCTCAACTATACAGTTATACACACCTTACTTATTGAAACATATTCTAACACATATTTACTCTCTTATACAATCACTGATACAAGTTCACAATGATCCATACAGCCACTCACACATTCAGTGGCTCTTATGCATAGTTATTTATATATGTCAACTCTCACATGTACTGTGTTTTACATATGTACTTACTTTGACATGTAGCACTGAGATATCCATTCACTCACCAATACACTCATGCACACAGTCAACCACCCATACAGCTGTTTCCACATGCACTTTTGAACCCATACATCTAGTGAATGAACTGCTCACACATCTATGCACAGAGTCACACACCTCCCAGCCACCCACACACACACACTCAGTCTCCCATACAAATACTTGGGCAACAAATCAATAACCCATATAGTTACTCATATAGCTACTGATCAACACATGCAGCAGTTTACAGAACAACAGATATAATGATGCAGAACTTAAGACAGTTTAGTCACTAACCCATGCACTCAGTGAGACACATTTAATCACTCTCATACAGTCAGTCATGCACCTACTAAATCCTTCATCCAGACACTTATACATCCACTCATTCTTCAATATGTAAGACATATTTTAACTTTACAGAAACATACATTCACTGGATGCTGTCATCAGTGATGTCATCAGTGATGTCACTGACCATGTCATGAATGATGTAATATGTGACATCATCAGCAGTGGATTGCGGGTGCGCGATATATAGTTAGCGCAACTAACTATATATGCGAATTTCAATGGTTTTGTGCGAGTAAATTAAGGTTTTGTAAATGCTAATTCCTAACTATATATGGTCTCTAACCTATGGTTTTTTCAGTGAATATATATATATATATATATATATACAATCCTCCAAAGATTGCAGGTACGACGCGTAGCTCCAGACCGAGAGGGCGTGTTACAAGACCAGTACCTGCGAACTGGTAAAACATAGCACCTCGACTCCTTCTTGGTCAAGAAAGAGAGTGACACAGCTCCGGGGGAATAAGTGAAGATTTATTGATTTTTCTTGCGCAAGTCCCTGAAACGCTGGGCAGACGCGTTTCAGCCATCCATTGGCCTCATCAGTGCCCGTCTCAGCTGCCTTTTCGTTGTCTCTGGGCGTCCGTTGTGGTGTTGTTTTAACCTGTGACCACTCTTGATCATGTGATCACTGGCCCCACCTTGTGCCTCACAGGTGTGAGACATGTTGCGCTGTTCTACAGTCCCACTGCATGCTGGGCGTTGAAGTCCTTCGTCAGAGCCCATACAGTGAAGGGGTTTCCAAAACACCAGGTGGTGCTTCCAAAGTTATTTGGCCGAAGAATTCACGCCTTTCTGCAGCCGGGATTGCAGGTAAATCTGTCCTTTGTCCCCCTTTATCAGGCAAACGCCGCGTTTGCCTCCTCTCTCCCCATGCGTTCAATCGCCTCCAAGTGGAAATCCAACGCCGGGGGGGCGACGCGTATTCAAACAATCCTCCAAAGATTGCAGGTACGACGCGTAGCTCCAGACCGAGAGGGCGTGTCACAAGACCAGTACCTGCGAACTGGTAAAACATAGCACCTCGACTCCTTCTTGGTCAAGAAAGAGAGTGACACAGCTCCGGGGGAATAAGTGAAGATTTATTGATTTTTCTTGCGCAAGTCCCTGAAACGCTGGGCAGACGCGTTTCAGCCATCCATTGGCCTCATCAGTGCCCGTCTCAGCTGCCTTCTCGTTGTCTCTGGGCGTCCGTTGTGGTGTTGTTTTAACCTGTGACCACTCTTGATCATGTGATCACTGGCACCACAACGGACGCCCAGAGACAACGAGAAGGCAGCTGAGACGGGCACTGATGAGACCAATGGATGGCTGAAACGCGTCTGCCCAGCGTTTCAGGGACTTGCGCAAGAAAAATCAATAAATCTTCACTTATTCCCCCGGAGCTGTGTCACTCTCTTTCTTGACCAAGAAGGAGTTGAGGTGCTATGTTTTACCAGTTCGCAGGTACTGGTCTTGTGACACGCCCTCTCGGTCTGGAGCTACGCGTCGTACCTGCAATCTTTGGAGGATTGTTTGAATACGCGTCGCCCCCCCGGCGTTGGATTTCCACTTGGAGGCGATTGAACGCATGGGGAGAGAGGAGGCAAACGCGGCGTTTGCCTGATAAAGGGGGACAAAGGACAGATTTACCTGCAATCCCGGCTGCAGAAAGGCGTGAATTCTTCGGCCAAATAACTTTGGAAGCACCACCTGGTGTTTTGGAAACCCCTTCACTGTATGGGCTCTGACGAAGGACTTCAACGCCCAGCATGCAGTGGGACTGTAGAACAGCGCAACATGTCTCACACCTGTGAGGCACAAGGTGGGGCCAGTGATCACATGATCAAGAGTGGTCACAGGTTAAAACAACACCACAACGGACGCCCAGAGACAACGAGAAGGCAGCTGAGACGGGCACTGATGAGGCCAATGGATGGCTGAAACGCGTCTGCCCAGCGTTTCAGGGACTTGCGCAAGAAAAATCAATAAATCTTCACTTATTCCCCCGGAGCTGTGTCACTCTCTTTCTTGACCAAGAAGGAGTCGAGGTGCTATATATATATATATATATATATATATATATATATATATATATATATTTCTCACAATAAAGTATTCCAGCACTCCGTTAGTCATAAAGTTTTGATTTATTCAGTGCAAATGTACAAGCCTACGCGTTTCGAACCTCCTGGTTCCTTTTCACGGCGGCATAAACAATTGTTCTACTTCACTTTCAATATTTAAGTGATTGTAGTTACTTAGTGCATTGTGGGACATGTAGTTAGTTGTGGAAAGTTCCCACTAACATTCCAAATATATCGAAATTTTCACTGGGTTTAGTGTTAATAAAATTCAAGCATATACATTTTGATCAAGAGGACAAAACGTAAAACAAGGAGAGGACGAAACAAAAACAAGCGGGTACAACCTGCGGAATCGCAAACAATCGAAAAAATAAAGAACAAACAACCTTGCGACAGAACACCACCAAATCTAATCATCAACCTGTCCAACTACACACCAAATCAAGCAGAAACAACCCTTTTGAATAAAGGCTTATCGTTCTGTCCTGAATCACATCAAGACATTGTGGACACCAAAATCGATCTTTATAAATATATAAGGAAGTTGAAACTCAGGAAACATTTTACCAAGCATCCTCAACCAAGAACAGAATTGGCTCAACAAGAGGTCCCACCCACAGATGAAGCAAATGGCGAATACAATATCAGTGAAATTCCATGTCTACGGACTGCATATGAACTAGCCCATGACACCACATCATCCCAAATCACAGACACACAACTACTCACAGAAATGGACGTCACAACTGATAAGAGAAGAATCACCGGACTCAAAAACAAATCTAAATTTTGCCCAATCATGAATCCAGGCAACAAGATTGATATATTCTATGAATTGGTATTAGGCAAACTGGATAAAATGAAACCAATCTCACCGGAAGGCAGAGAAAATCTCAGCAAACAGGAACGGCTGGCCATACTAACTTTGAAAAACAATCCAACTATAGAAATAAAACCAGCCGACAAGGGCGGTAATATAGTAATTATGGAAAAAACAGATTATATCGAAGAAGCCATGCGCCAGCTGGGAGATCTCAAGAACTACGAATGCCTATCCAAGGACCCGACACTGAACTACATAATAGAACTGGGCAATAAATTGAATGAATGGAAGGAAAATGGACTTATTTCTGAGGAAGAAAGGAAATTTTTGATGGTGGAACATCCAATCACGCCCACCATATACTTCCTCCCCAAGGTTCATAAGACTTTGATAAAACCTCCCGGAAGACCCATCATTTCCAGTTGTGGCAGCCTGTATGAGCATGTGTCCATTTTCGTTGACCACTTTTTGGCTCCGATAGTCCCCACCTTGAGTTCCTACATCAGAGACACGGGGGACTTCATGCGTATTCTGATGAATACTGAATGGCAGTCCAATTACTTACTAGTGACAATAGACGTCATCTCGCTATACACGTCAATAGAGCACGAGATAGGCGTGAAAGCAATACAGTACTTCTTACAACAATGCCCAGTAAAAGAACGAGAACACTCAAAGATGTTGATCGAAATGATCAGACTATGCCTTTACAATAATGTGTTCCTTTTTAATAAAAAGGTATACAGGCAGAAATGTGGGACAGCCATGGGAGTTTCTTTCTCTCCAAGCTATGCTAACCTCATGATGGGGTGGTGGGAGAGGAGCATAGCTTGGAGAGAAGAAAACGACCATCATATGGCACAAGTAGAGTTATGGTTACGCTTCATCGACGATCTCTTCCTATTATGGAAGGGAACAAGGTCTGAATTTCAAAACTTTTTTGACGAACTTAATAACAACACTGTAGGTCTGAAGTTTACACACACCATCAGCAATAAGGAAGTGGTATTTCTGGACACAAAAGTCTATGTTAACAACAACCAAATCCAAACAACAACTCACAGGAAGGAAACGGCAACGAACAGCCTACTGCACGGACGCAGCTTCCATCCTCGAAAACTGAAACAAAGCATTCCTTATGGAGAACTGCTAAGAATGCGAAGAAATTGTTCGGAGGAAACAGAAAAAGAAAAAAACTTCAAAGAGACTACAGTAAGATTCACACAAAGAGGATACAAATACCAAGACATCAAAAAAGGGGAAGAAAAAGCCAGAAAGAAAACAAGAGCTGAAACCCTACTGCCCTTGCAGGAAAAACCAAACAAACAGGATAAGGACAATGACAAAGAACCGCCAAGGATGATCGTCACATATAGCAAAGAGAGCTATAAGATACAGACAATACTAAAAAAATATTGGCATCTAATTCAGAAAGATCCTGACATAGGTAAAAACATCGGAGAGAGACCTCTAGTAACCTACAGAAGAGCATCAAATCTTTCGGATCATTTGGTGCACAGCCACTTTGAAAATACCAAAAAAACGAACAATTGGCTGACAGATAAAAAGAAAGGCTTTGTAAGATGTAAAACCTGTAAGGCCTGTAAAATAGGAAAGAATGTCAAGACTGTAATAGATCCATCGGGCAAAACTTTCACAATACGGGAACATATAACCTGTGAAACCAGTTTTGTGATATATATGCTCCAGTGCTACTGTGGAAAAAGGTACATAGGCAGCACTACATGCCTTCTAAAAAAGCGTATCCTAGAGCACATCCGTGCGATACAAAATGGGGACTTGACATATGCAATGGCCAAACATATAGTAAGTCATACCAACAAGTCATGGCAAGATGTGCAATTTTTCGGTCTAGCAACGATTCCACAACATGAACGTGGCGGAAACAGAAAACTAAAACTACGCAGAATGGAATCAAAATTAATTATGCGGTTTAAGACCAAGATCCCGATAGGCCTGAACGGGGATGAGGAGCTTTATTTCCACTTGTAAAAACATTCTGACATTTCCTATATACTGTAAAACGACTAAGTACTATTATGAACTTGTTCACTACTAAGAAATATTCTTATGCAAATAAGTTGACAGCTTTTTTAACTAAATTGCAATTATTTGATTACTTGTATACACTTTTTTGTTTGTTATCTGATGTAAGTTCAGTTTAATGGCAACCATCTAGTGGCAGTGGCAAGGGCACTCAGCCCTAGAAACAAAAGAATTCTGCACATGGGAATGTAAAAACCACCAATTATTCCCTATAAATTGGGACACGCTTATCCACAACAGTTGCAGAATATAAACACTGCCAGGTTGCCAATATGTGCAAATTTTGGGACTCTAACTTTAATTAAGGCACTCAGCCATAATTGCGACTCAAAAGCTCAAAATGTATATGCTTGAATTTTATTAACACTAAACCCAGTGAAAATTTCGTTATATTTGGAATGTTAGTGGGAACTTTCCACATCTAACTACATGTCCCACAATGCACTAAGGGCCAGATGTAGGTAAATGAGATTTACCGATTTTTAATTACCGAATTTTACCGATTCGGTAATTAAAAATCGGTAAATCTCAGGGGTGGATATGTAGGAACATCCAGATGTTCCTTTTACCGAATCGGTAAATATCTGTATTTACCGATTCGGTAAAGACCGACCGGTAATGCCCCATTCATTCCTATGGGCTTTGAAGCCCATAGGAATGAATGGGGCATTACCGGTCGGTATAAACCGAATCGGTAAATACCGATTCTGACAAGGGTGCAGGGGGTGTCACTTTGACACCCTCTAGCACCCCCAAAAAAGGTTCGGGGGCCATGTGGCAGGCATACCTGCCCTAAGGGCAGGTCTGCCTGTCATATGGCACAGGTGTGCATGCACACATGTGCATGCACACCAGAATCGGTATTTTACCATCAAATAGTATTTGATGGTAAAATACCGATTCTGTAATGCTTGTGGGACTCAGAAGAGTCCCACCTACATATCAATTTTACCGAATCGGAAAAAATTCCGATTCGGTATTTTACAGAATCGGTAAATTTACCGATCGGTAAATTTACCGATTCTGTAAAATACAGGGCCCTACATCTCAAATTGCATTTACCGGTCGGTAACGGCCGAATTCGGCCGTTACCGACCGGTAAATGCCTACCTACATCTGGCCCTATGTAACTACAATCACTTAAATATTGAAAGTGAAGTAGGACAATTGTTTATGCCGCCGTGAAAAGGAACCAGGAGGTTCGAAACGCGTAGGCTTGTACATTTGCACTGAATAAATCAAAACTTTATGACTAACGGAGTGCTGGAATACTTTATTGTGAGAAATGCAAATACGGAGCCCTGTCCTGGCTTCGACTCCAGCACCGACCTGCTAAGCGCTCCCTCTGCGACAGGACAGTTAGTGTTGAATATATATATATATATATATATATATATATATATATATATATATATATATATATATATATATATATATATATATATATATATATATATATATATATATATATATATATATATATATATATATATATATATATATATATATATATATATATATATATATATACATATACAATCCACTCCTTCGAAACAAGAAGCAGAGGCCACGTAGGGGGAGACAGGAAAACACTTTAATGGCAGCTTGACTCGTACACGGCGGATGCATTTCGACGTTAGCAACCTTCCTCAGCGCCTAGAGTCTTTGAGCAGAATGTGGGCACAAGATGAAATTAAAGCAATGTCCTGCCGCACACCGATAGGTTCGCCGCTGACCCCGCCTCCTGAATAGTCCATCTACTACACCTGCCGATTCTGAGGCTGCAGCGGAGACTGCAGGTCCCAGAGTGCAGTTCTGCAATGTGGTGAGTGATGCAGGGGGGGAATCAGGTGCTTGCGGCGGCTGGGGCTTGTCCTCTCTGCTCACACGAATGTCCTGCATGTACCTTCATAAAAATGCTCCCTCCTGTCCCCTGAACCGCACAACCTCGAAGTCAGTGTGGGGAAATGACGGGGACTCGTCCGGAAATCCAGCTTGCCCTTCGTGGTGCACGAATGCTTCCAAACACCGTTAAAATCCTTTTTTTCAACTCCGAGGGTTGACCTGGAATATTCAGTAACCTGAATAAATAGAGTGCCGAAGCGGTGCCAGCGGGGTCCCTTACACGGCCTTGGGCTGGCCGTTACACATCCAAAACTCGTTGCCACAACAACTTGAAGGAGCCCACACAGGAGGAATATTGCACAAAATTTAATGAAAGCTTGCTGCTGGGAGAAACAAGGGAGCTAAAAGTCTTTTTCAAATCCGACCTGACGCACAAAATTTTATGAAATTTAATTTCCCCCAGCAGCAAGCTTTCATTAAATTTTGTGCAATATTCCTCCTGTGTGGGCTCCTTCAAGTTGTTGTGGCAACGCGTTTTGGATGTGTAACGGCCAGCCCAAGGCCGTGTAAGGAACTCCGCTGCGAGCACAGACCCGAGGCATCGTATACCTGCGCTGCCGTGGTTTTGAACGAGACAGGAGCGGCCAATGAAAGCGGGAACGAGTCTGCTGGATGAAGCAAGATCGTACAGCCCCCCACTAGTGAACATTGTGGTTCATTTGGTGCAGCGTGACACAACAGCTCATGGGAGCAGGAGCGGAGACACTACGAATACCAGAATGCCGTACGAACGGCCACACCCACTTGTGCAGGTATTTGAACTGATAAAAGAGTGCCCCACAAAACGTTTGTGCACGCCAGCATTTTCCGAAGCCTCTGAAGAAGTGATCAGTCATGAAACGCGTCAGGCCGGATTTGAAAAAGACTTTTAGCTGTGCTCCCTTGTTTCTCCCAGCAGCAAGCTTTCATTAAATTTTGTGCAATATTCCTCCTGTGTGGGCTCCTTCAAGTTGGTGTGGCAACGAGTTTTGGATACTGGGGCAGGTGCAAGTGATTAAAATGACTGTGCTCCACACAGAGTTTCACTAGCTTCTGAAGAAATGCTCAGGAGAGCATGAAACGCGTCAGGCTGCAGTAATTTAAACTGGACTTTGTTTTTCTCTGTCTGCGATGGCATCTGCGCATTAAAACGAAATTTACACCTACCTGCTTGTGGGCCTTTCAAGTGAGGGACAACTTGTGTGTTTGATGTTTTACCGGCCGGTCCTGGTCGGGAAAGAGCCCTGCCACAGATCGTGTGGTTCTTGCTGGAGCCAGAAGGCACACAGCGTGAGGTGAGCAGATGGGGCGTTGTGCAGATGAACACTGACATCGTGTAACATGAAGGAAATAATTTCCGGGCCCACTGGGGTTCAATTGAAGTAACCTTTTATTTTACCTCTGGGAGCAGCGCACAAGCATAAAACTTTGAACTTCATGTACCAGCAGGCTCAGAGGAGCCAACGCCCACTGGGGCAGGTGCAAGTGATTAAAATGACTGTGCTCCACACAGAGTTTCACTAGCCTCTGAAGAAATGCTCAGGAGAGCATGAAACGCGTCAGGCTGCAGTAATTTAAACTGGACTTTGTTTTTCTCTGTCTGCGATGGCATCTGCGCATTAAAACAAAATTTACACCTACCTGCTTGTGGGCCTTTCAAGTGAGGGACAACTTGTGTGTTTGATATATATATATATATATATATATATATATATATATATATATATATATATATATATATATATATATATATATATATATTGATACACGCTCACTTTTTTTAAAAGGAAAGCAGACGGCACTCCAAGCTGGTGTTTCGTTACATTTATTGACAGACCCCTACCCCATAAAAAAGACAAACGCGTTTCGCCGTAAAACGGCTTCCTCAGTGTGAAAGTGCAGAACAAAACACGCCATTTTATCTCCACCTCTTCATTACCACCAAAGAGAAAAAAAAAAATATATATATATATATAAATATAAATATATATATATATATATATATATATAACCCAGCATTGTCTCCTCAATTCAGCAAAAAACAATGCGCCTTGTCCACACAAGATCCTTATGCGTGATTATTTACTCAGCAATTTCACTCTGTGCAGGAAAACGCGTAGAGTGAAACTCAAAACTCAATAACTTAAAAGTAACAGAGCACTGAACATAAGCAGCTGTCCAATAGGATAATTCAGAATCATTCATAATGAGGCGGGCTATTTATGGGTCACAAATTCCTAAATTGCTTTAGGGTTGAGGCATATCTGATCCTGAAAGTTATGTTTTCGAAGGTCCTGGAGACTTTGTTGGAGAACGCTCCACTTTTATTTTCCTTTTTGAAATTTCTCATTTCCAGTCTGGTGATGTGTCTGTTTCTTGTTTGATGCTGTCCACTAGAGAGTCTTATAAGTTCAACTATATACAAAGGGATTCTATTTCTGGTGGTCTTATATGAGATGGGCATTGGTCTTCAAGATAATGTTGCCTTGCAAGGGCAGCAATCAATCAATCAATCAATCAAAATATTTGTAGAGCGCACTAATCACCCGTGAGGGTCCCTAGTCGCAGAGGTGGTGAGGGTGCATCTACTGCTTGAACAGCCAAGTCTTGAGGAGTCTCCTGAAGGTCAGCAGGTCCTGGGTCTGTCGTAGCTGTGTGGGGAGGGTGTTCCATGTCTTAGCCACGAGGTAGGAGAAGGATCTGCTGCCGGTGGAGGTCCTGCAGATGCATGGGACGGCGGCAAGGGCAAGGTCGCCAGAGCACAGCTGGCGATTCAGTGTGTACGCTTGTTGAAGTATGCTAGTCTGGTGTTGTGAAGTGCTTTGTGGGCATGAGTGAGGATCTTGAAGGTGATCCTCTTGTTGGTGAGGAGCCAGTGCATGCCTCTCAGGTAGGCAGTGATGTGGCTGTGGCGGGGCATGTTGAGGATGAGGTGTGCAGAGGCGTTCTGTATGTGTTGGAGTCTCTTCTGGAGTTTGGCTGTGTGTTTGGTGGGGTTCCATCTGTAGATCTTGCGGAGCATGCGAAGGGTGTTGAAGCAGGAGGAGGAGACGGTGTTGACTTGCAGGGTCATTTAGAGTGATGAGTCCTGGATTACTCCCAGGGTGGGTGCACGGTCGGTGGGTGTGGGTGCGACTCCCAGTGTGGCTGGCCACCAAGAGTCGTCCCAGGCATGATTGGGTGGATCTAAGGATGAGGACTTCTGTCTTGTTCGAGTTAAGTTTCAGGCGGTTGGTCTGCATCCAGGTGGCGACTGCCTTCATTCCTTCGTGGAGGTTGGTTTTGGCGGTGGCTGGGTTATTGGTGAGAGAGAGGATCAGTTGAATGTCGTCGGCGTAGGAGGCGATGTTGAGGTTGTGCGAGCGGACGATGTTGGCGAGTGGAGCCTTGTAGATGTTGAAGAGGGTGGGGCTGAGGGATGATCCTTGGGGTACGCCGCAGATGATCTTGGTGGCTTCGAAGGGCCTCTGGGTTCTGTTGGTGAGGAAGGAGGTGATCCAGTCCAGGGTTTTGTTGCGTAGTCCGGCATCATGTAGGCGTGTACGTAGGGTGTGGTGGCAGACGATGTCGAAGGCGGCCAAGAGCTCAAGGAGGATGAGGGCTGCGGTTTCGCCATTGTCCAGTATGGTCCTGATATCGTCTGTGGCAGCGATGAGGGCAGTTTTGGTGCTGTGGTTGCTGCGGAAGCCAGATTGGGACTGGTCCAGGATGTTGTTCTCCTCGAGGAAGTAGGTCAGTTGCTTGTTGACGATCTTTTGGATGACTTTCGACGGGAACGGGAGGAGGGAGATGGGCCGGAAGTTCTTGAGGGCATTTGGGTCTGCTGTGGGTTTCTTGAGTAGGGCATTGATGTCGGCAGGCTTCCAGCTTTCTGGGAAGGTGGCAGTTTCGAAGGAGCTGTTGATGATGTTCCAAAGTTGGGGGGCAATGATTCGGCTTGCTTTGTTGAAGATGTGGTGAGGGTAGGGGTCGGTTGGTGAGGCGGAGTTGATGGTGTTCATTGTCTTGATGGTATCCTTGTCATTGACATGAGTCTAGGAGAGCAGGTGGTTGGTGAGGCTGGGGGGCATTCGTTCTGCAGTGTTGGCAGCTGTTGGGGAGGTCTGGGTGTTGAAGCTGTCGTGGATGTCTTTGATCTTGCTGTGAAAGAACGTGGCTAGGGAGTCAAGAGGTCTTGTGTCGGTGGGATGCCGTTGGAGTTGGAGCTGGGGTTGGAGAGCTCCTTCACGATATTGAAGATCTCTTTGCTGTTGTGTGCATTGTTGTCAATGCGTTCCTTGAAGGTGGTCTTTTTGGTGGCTCGGATGAGTTGGTGGTGTTTGCGGATGGCGTTTCTAAGGGTTTTGTGGTTATCCAGTGTTTTTTCGTGGCGCCATCTTTTCTCGAGTCTTTGGCAAGTCCGCTTAGTTTAATGGAGGTCAGTGGTAAACCAGCTGGCCTTTTTGTTGGTGCGCCTGTTGGAGAGTTTTTTGATCGGGGTGAGAGTGTTGGCGCAGTCGTCAATCCATTGCCTGAGGTTGCTGGCAGCTGTATCTGTGTCTGCGGTGTTTGTCTGTGGATCCCGATCGAGGGTGGTGATGAGCTGGTCTTCCGTGACCTTGTTCCAGTTGCGGTAGGGGATCCTTGGCGGGTGGTGGTGCATGGTGGGTTTCTTGAAAGTGAAGTGGATGCAGCGGTGCTCGGTCCAATGGATTTAGGTGGGGTGGCTGAAGGTGATGTGGTTGCGGGCTGAGAGGATGGGGTCAAGGGTGTGACCGGCGGTGTGGGTAGGGGTAGTGACGAGCTGTTTAAGTCCGAGGTTGGCGAGGTTCTCAAGCAGAGCGGGTGAGTTGCAGCCATCTTTGTTCCTTGAGAGATGGGTTATATGGTTGAATGGATGAATGTATTCAGGCTTTTATGAAACAACCTTCTTTCAGGGGGCCAGTGCACTGCTGTGTGAGAGAAAGGGGGCTTTTAATATTGTTCTTAAGTGTGTTTAACTGAGAACATATTTCACATTCTTCAGGAGGTAGACCCGATGCCATGCTGTCATGGTTTACTTTGCTATAATTTCTTTGAAGCACAGGACAGTACTGCTGATTAACCCAAACTTTTTTTCTTTGGTGTCAGCTGGGGCCAGAAGCTATCCAGCTTCATTTGGAGCATAGCTTGAAGTTGAGTAAAAAGATAGTGAAAAATGGTATTCTTCAAATGTATTCATCACCTTGCTTGGCCAGATGGCCAATTAATGCAACTTCATTAACAAGGCTAAATGTTCATTGTCAATTTGAGACCTGGATAGGGCCTCAGGGTTGGTCAGGAGACAGGTGCAGTAATATAAAATGGCCAAAGGCATCATTAAGTCGGTGCTTAGTCTGTTGTAAGTGCATCCAGATGACTTGCCCCTTAGAAGTTTGCAAAGTGATAGGCAAGAGAAGGAAATTACAGTGGACTGTTAGATTGCATAAACAGTTTTTAAAAATTTGGAGCATTTGTGGTATGGGGAACCTTGAAATTTCAGGGTCTGAGAATATACTGCACTACATTGATGCAGTCCTGTTTGTGGGCAATATGAGTTTTAGGGAAGAATTTGAGGATTGTTGACAGAATTTGAGAACCTCCGTGTAATGTTAGCACAAGAAAAAAAAGGTAGTAAAACGTATCAGATTGGAATTCCTGTGTATTGAACTAGTTACAGCACCCATTGAACCCAGCTACAGGTAGACAAACTAATAATGCTGAGTGAATGGGTACATGGAGTGAAAGCGAAAGATACCGAAGGACCATAGCAGCAGAGGCTGAAGTTTTTCTCAAAAGCCATGGTTGCAGATGGATGCAGCTTGTTCTGGGAGAGTTGTTACCGCACAGAAACATAGCAGTTTCGAGAATTGCCAGATGGAACAGCTTCATATTCTTAGAATTCCTCCAAGCTGTTTTATCAGTGACTTTGTGGGGTCTAGAATTGCAGCATATGAGAGTGACAAGGAAGAGGTAACCATAGTGAATGGATTATCCAAACTTTACCACCGGATATTGCCTGTGTCACGCTGAAATGAACCAGTATCTTTAGAGCTCAGCACATCCTTGAGCAGGGGAACTGTAAAACCTGTGTTCTGCCTCATTCCCAGTTGTGAAGGCTGCAAATGTAGACACAAGGGTAACCCCAGTCCAAGCTGACAGATGTAGAGCGTGAGAGTAAGAGTGCTATGACTAGATAAAAGTACCTTATCCACATCTAATGCCGAAATATTAGAGGCAGCCATGGGTAGACATTCAAGTGTGTCAAAAATAAGTTGCATAAGAAAAAGAGATATACAACAAGGTTGCTAATGGACTTAATAGAAGGAGAATGGTGCAGAAGAGAAGACTACTATGGGAAACGTTGCAGGGTTGGCATGCTACAGAAATTATTTCTGTGGGTGCATACTAATTGAAGAAGTGTTTGCAAAAAGGTTAATAGAGATTTGGTCCAGGTGATGGTGTAGGAATGTAGGTAAAAAAAATATTAGGCACACATACTTCCAGCTATCTTGTCCCAGGTTATATGATAAGCACATCTCTGTGGAACCCCAATGTGATCTACTTGATGTTCCTTGCTACCCTCAAGTTGGTAGGCGATGTGGAAATAGTTGTCAGTGTTATGGGTTAAGGTGAGAAAACCAAAGCAGACAAGAAAGGGGAATTTGGGGTATTGGTTACATCAGGTGTACCAAACATTTTCCCTGTAAGGTGGACAGAAGAATTTGTGAGGACCAATGTGACATGCAAGGTGATGTTTTACAAGTATATTTTATTTATTTCAGAATAGTGCTTCCACAGATGATACTTAAACCACAGCTAATGTATAAAGAAAAATATGCGAAAATGTATATGCATCAGTATTTGGCAATTAATCAATAAAAAAATTATTATGCAAGAAAAGATCTGAAAAATGTAATTAAATGATGGCAGATATTAACAGTAGGTGGGTTTAAAAATAGATAACGTGCTTGCTTGTGTGTTACTAATGAATATTCATAAATATCTGGAGAAAAACGTTTTCTTTGCATATCAAAAAGTCTTAGACAGAAGAATAAAACATGCTTATATCCTGTATCTCAGCGCCACAATATTGACAACCTGGATGAAATAGGCACCCCACATTTTGATCCATACATTTTCTCCAATTTGTATATGACCAAACTTAATTTTGTTAAAAGTTTGCTGATGGTGGGACATATATTTACTTAATTGGTCTTACAGGTATAACGAGGACAGAGCAAGGAGGTGACAAACACTAGAGAAGGTGACACGCAGGAAGTATTTGGATGCATAAGGAAGAGCATCAGCCAAATATGGAACACTAGTTCAAGACTGGGGGTCCCGGGGAAGTGTTCAAGGCAGGCATGAACACTTATGCCATCAGGAGAGAAGCATCCATTTGCAGAAAAAAGTAATTATTATTTTGGGAAAGGACTCAAAATTGAACCACCAACTTTGGGCCAGATTTTAATCAACCTACTTTTCTGTAGGTTGATTAAAATGGTACCCAAAGTGGGTGGTTTCCTTTTGATTACTTTGACAAAAATAATACACATTTAGGGTCTAATTCCGATGTCGGACGGACCTAACCGAACAACCTCCTGTCGTCGGTTACAGACCTGCAAGTAGGATGCGATGAACCATGTTAGGTCGCATGCCTATACCTTTCAATGAAAGCATGCATTCGAGACAGAAGGCATGCTCTCATTGAAAAAGCAGGGGTGCAGTTCATCCTTGGACCCCCTGGCAGGTACCTCAAGGTGCCTGCCACCCGGTGCAGGGATCAACAGTGGGGCACATAGTTGTAAGTCATCCGGAAAACAGAGTTTGATTTGCTTCTGACCGAGCCCATCAGAATGGCTCGGTCGAAAAAAAATCCGAACAACAGCACATTCTGTTCGGGCAAGAGGGCTCCGACGGATCGTCGGAGTGCTTCTAGCCCGCATTAGTATTGGCCTCATAGAAAGGTTCCCGTTCTTTAATTGTGAGCAGAAAAATGTGTTGGGATGAAAATCTAGCACCAAACCACATTTACTGAACTGCATGCACACAAACACTTCACCTCACTACCACACTAGCCTCACCATGAGTTTGACTTCAGCAATTCATTCACAGTTCATTCCTTTTACAGCCTTATTGCTTTGCAGGTCACGGTCACACATGTTCTTGTTACAGGTTCAATAGAAATCTTAGCATGTATTGCACAAATTCGTTTTTAAATGAAGTTTCCACAGCCATCATATACGAATGTCAACTACAAGTTAGGAGCTTGCTGCATTTCCTCTCCATGTCATTACATGCTAAACAGATTACTGTGCAATGATGTCACAATCACTTCATCCAATTAAGCAATAACATCTTTCAAAATGTCAGCGCTCTACAGGCAATAATGAAAAGTTCCTTGTTTTCTGAGATACAGGCTTTTTGTAAAGGGAGGGTATTAATCACTCTGTCTATTAAATCCCCGGACTGTTTTCTTTAGACTATCAAATTAAATGTTCATTAGCCAAATGAGCTATTAGCAGATTATGTTGACAATTACAGGCTTAGAAAAAACTGTCTAAAAAGATTGCATACTGCATCTCAGAAATCAAATTAGGGGTAGGGGTATTAAGGCAGCCCCATTAATACTTGCTAACAAAAGTCAATTATACCACTGGGATAAAACAATTTGACTTGGCTTGCAAAAATAAAAGTTCATTAAAACATTACCTATTACTTTTGAGATCCTCGAAGAATGCCCAGAGATCGAGTTGGTTTTAAATGTGTTCTCTAAAACCAGGGCTGGTTCCTTCTTTATTTCTCACACTGTTAAGGAAGTACAGTTGCCTTCTGCATACTCTTCGTTGTAACTGTTTCATTAAATGTGCAATGAGATGTCTTGAGTATCTGGCAGAACTTGTTAAAGTGTACATGGTGCTAAGAACAACTTCACTGAAATGAATCAAATTGCCACCGATGACTAAAGACAAGCAAAGAGTTAAAGGGTTCGATTTGCAAAGGTTAAGTTACACTTTAGTGTATGTTTACTAATTTGTTTTCTATTCTCAAACTATGGGTTTAACTTTACTAATAGTCATTTTACAACTGTGGAGACTCTACAGTCCTAAGCAAACAACTAACTCCCCACATAAAAATAAAGCTCTTGACAATTTTTGTTTTGTTTGGAATTTCGGCCACGAGTATGGAGTCTATGCAGTTGGAAAATTACTATTACTAAATTAAGTGTGTGTTTATGAAGACCAAAAAAAAAGTAAGATTACACAAAAGGTTAAGTTTACTTTTGTGAATTAGGCCCTAAGTCTTTCATTAGTATTCTCATATTTTACTCATAATTTTCTTCAATGCTCTAGCAAGACAACACGTTCATCATTGGATTTTACTGCCATCTAATTCTTCAGGGTTAGAATAGGCAAGTGCAGTGTTACTTATTATATTATGTTCTCATAGACATTCCCCAAGGTGACAATAACCTTGTGAATCTTACTAGAACAAAGTTTTACATGCACGATGTAAGAATGTAACTTTATAAACATTCTTCATATCAAGTAACACAGATTCATTACATCTAGCTTACTCCCAAAGTTCAAGTGAATAAAAATCAATCAGGAATTCCTAGTAGGTGCAGAAATAGTGTTTCAGTTCAAGTATAAAATGCTTTATTCCGGGGGATGCGGCCAACTGTGGAGGAAGATCGCCGCTTCTTAGAGTGGCTCTGGGGATCCACCATTAATCTACCTTACTATCCTTCACCGATGGTGAGGGGCATCTCCCTAAGCTCCACTCACCGTGCTGATACCAACAGTGTCCTTTGAGGTCAGCAGGATCGAGACCCAAGCCGGCACAGCACAGCGTTATACCCTGTGTGGTAATCCCTGGCCTCTAATTGCGGGCCCCCAAGGACTAACGTCATGCAGAGGGGGCCCACCCCGAGGATTGATGGTCTCTGCCCCGACTGATGTTGCAGGCGTTAGGTGGTGCTCCCTGCCAACAACTGCAAGTGCTGTCCCAACAGCAAGACGTGAGAAAGGCAGAGAGATGCAGCGAACAAGGAGGGATCTGCACCATGAGAGGGCGTGACCCAAGGCCCGTCGGTGAGCCACCAAGCGTCCTGAGCAGCTTTGTCTTAGTTACACTGCACAGGAGTAACCCAGGTAAAGTGGCAGTGGCTCCCCATTGCGCAGAGTGGGGCTGTAGTGTTGAACCGCCATAGCGAAGAGGTGCAGCCTTGCCCCCCATGCTACTTGCATACTGGGACTCGCAGTGGTCTTTCCGGATTATTCAATGACCCCATGCAATGACAGGAGGCAAGGGGCAGCGGGGTATGCAGCAAACCAAGCTGGACAAATATGTGCTCCCCAGGGCGGCACCTGCCACTGGGGACCTGCTGGAATTACCTGAGCCAGAGGCTTCACAGTCCTCCTACTCTAACTTGCCCACACTCCACGACATTACAACAGCCATTCAAGGGGTTAAATGTGACTTGGCATCTACAATTGACTCTGTAACTACTGACGTCTCACTACTGAGAACGGACTTGCACAACATGGGAACCCGATAGAAAGAAGTGGAAGACACCAGCGCCACTCTCAAGACAGACACAATGGTGCTACAGGCCTAGGTCAGAAAATTACAAGCTGGAAGATGAAGAAGGCCACTCTCGGCACAACAACGTCCGCATTTTTGGAGTGCCTGAGTGGGCAGAGAATCCGGTGGTAGACCTATTTGTGGAAAAGTAGGTATTAAAGATACTTCAGTCCGAGCCTTTGCTAACTATTTATCAGTGGAACTGGCCCACCGGGTCCCTGGAACTCAACTGAGACCGAGTGCTCCACCCCGTTCATTTATTGCCAGACTATTTAACTCTCACAACCTCAATGTTATACTCCAGATGGCCCCCAGCACCCCTCCACTCATGTATGAAAATACTACCATCACTTTCTTCCTGGACTTCACGCTGAATGTACCGTAATTGTGCCCCAGCTTCCTTTAAATGACAAGAGCACTTAGAGAGCGAGAGATCAAGTACTCAACGATATTCCCGGCGACTCTCCAAGTCACTGTGGAAGTCAGTATCTGACGCTTCTCCAACCACGAGGAAACATGGGACTGGATGAAGCACTGGAGAACAGTGGGAATGCCCTTACAGAGGGCCCGAACTGGTGTTCGGACTCGACCTATTGAGGCTCGGATGCAGCAGGACAATGGTGGCCGTAGCCCACAAGAACATGATTCCTCCACTGTCTACGGGGAGTGATCACTCGCTGGTAGCTGCCACGCACAAATTGCCTTGGATCGATGGGTGGCCTCACATTCAACAGAAGGGACATTCAGACCTCAACTGATACTGTTAGATGACGAACTGCAGGAATTGGCTACTAAGTGAACCACTGTCTAAAGACAAACACCTGAATGTTTTGTACTCAACCACTTCTCTTTGGTATCATTGGTAACACCTCTCTTTTTATCTAGGGAGACTGGGTAGGGGGCACTTCGGACTGACTAGTTTTTCACTAAATTATACATGTTGAGATGGGGCGACAGGCACTCCGCACAGTTGAGAGGGTGGGTGCGTTCTAGCCCATCATGCAGGGAAGCAGGGAGTGGAGGATGGTTGGGGGCTGGGGTTGGTTTATTTTTTGTTGCACGCTTTTGTTCCATTTTTGGTAGCACACAGCCATGAAAGACATCGCAACTCTCCTGGAGGAGTCTCTCTTGCCACCTGGCCCGGCGCCTTACTACTTTCGATCATGGCTACCAGATTAGCCCCTCCACAATATAACGTACTTCCCAGGAACGTCAATGGACTAGGTGACAAAATGAAGCAGGGGTTGTGCTCCACTGTGTTAAACAACATGCCCTAGATGTGGTGCTGCTCCAGGACAAGGGGGAGTACCGAATCATGGCACATGCAGGATTCATGTCCGGCTCGAGAGGAGCAGATATCTTAATACCAGAATCCCTACCACTCACCATACAGAGTACCTGCCCAGACACACACAGTAGATATACTGCGCTATCTGGATGCTGGGACGGAGAGGTGATTAACATCATCTCGTCTATGCTTCCCCAAGATTACATGAAGCTCTGTTCTTGGACTTGGGAGCTCTTCTGCTTTGAGTATGAGACGGGGCTGATCATGGGTGGTGACTTTATCTGGCTCTCGACGACTGTAGGGACAGCTGTCCCCCTAAGGTGCTGAGGCCCTCCCATAAACTGTTGGGTGACTTTCTCTTGTCTCTGGAACTTATAGACACTTGGTATGCCTGAAACCCCAGTACTCAACACTTCACATTTCACTCAGGGGCACATGGCAGCCTATCACATATTGACTGAATACTTACCCTGGCATTACATCTACCATGCTTTACAGACGTACAGCATTTGGCTACGGGCATTTCTGACCTAGGTGTGAGCTGTGTGTTGGCAGCTTCCGCAACACACTCAGAACAGGAGGGTGCTTAACTCTTGGTATTACAAAGTGCCCTGCATTTGTAAGGGTCTCTGTGAGGCCACAGAGCACTACTTCACCAAGAACTGGGATTCTGTTGACTCAGCGCATTCCCTATGGGAAGAGTATAAGACAGTTGTTAGGGCCAGGGACACTCCCTGGAGGCAGGACATAAAAAACAAAAGAGGGCTCACATGGAGATGCTAGAGAGGGAGACACAGAACCTAGAGATAGACATACTAAACCCAGACCCCATGCTGAGCTGCAGTCTAACATGATCTCAGTCTAAAACAACAAGAGTTGAAAGATATCGCAGAGGAGGTGCTAAAGACCAAATAACCAGCCACCCAATGGCATCTTTATGGGGTGGGAGACAAGGCTGGGAAACTCCTTGCATGGTTAGACAAGAAAGAAAAGATAAATAGGTGAGTCCAGAATATATCAAAGGATGATGGAGAATGAACTGATACTCACCAGGGAATAGCAGATGTCTTCACGTCCTATTATGCACGCCTTTACAACCAGACACTAACAGAATCCGCCAAGGAGTCTTGTGAGTTCTTGGCGGATATATGATTAACTGTGCTTGCATCAGGGGACAACCAGCCTGATTCATGAAAGACCCGTTTTGCGAGTCTTTAATAGCGATTCATAAGGAATCTCTATTACAGGCTCGCAAAACGGGATTCATGTAGGAATCGCAAAAAAAAATGCGATTCCTACATATTCCTTATTTGTGATTAGCAAATTGCTAATCGCAAATAAGGAATAACTCCCCATTCATTCCTGAATGGGGAGTATTCCTTATTTGCGATTAGCAATTAGCTAATCGCAAATAAGATAGCGATTTAAAGGGTGCCAGGGGTGTCCAAAGGACACCCTGTAGCACCCCTTAAATGCAAATTTAAACAGGTGTTGCGCACACACATGTTCAAAGGACATGTGTGTGTGAAACATGCAACTTAGAAAAATGCTTTTAAAAGCATTTTTCTAAGTTTTCCCTATTTACCACGAGGTTTGACCTCGCGGTAAATAGCGGGCCGAAATTGCGAATTCGCAAGTTTAAAATGGATGATGAATTGCATTTAAGGAATCTCAAATAGAGATTCCTTAAATGTAATTCCTCGCAAAATAGCGAAATCGCTATTACCGATTTTTTCATTTGGGGTGATGAATCCCAAATGCAAAAATCACACTCACAAAGGGCCAGATTCTCAGATTCTGACCCTTTGCGAGCGCAATACAGCATGATGAATCAGGCTGAAAGTGCTTCTGGAGGAAGATATCACTGAGGATGAAGTCGTCCAAGCAATCCAGGATTTTATCCCAGGTATGGCTTTGGATAACAGGGTACCTATCAAACTATACAAACTCACAGCCACTATGGCAGCGCCGCATTTGCTCCAGATGTTTAAGAAGAGCCAGGACATGGGCCTATAACCCTAGACCTGATAAAAACCAGTATTGTGGTAATACACAAGGAGGAAACAAACCCTGATGTCTGTGCTTTATATAGGCATTAGGCAGGCCTATTTCACTGCTAAAAGCTGAAGTGAAAATATTAATGAAATTACTGGCCATCAGACTACTTCAGGTAATATTGCCACTGATAAACCAGGACCAATCCGGCTTCATGTACCCTCTAACTCAACTTGCATCGCCTACATAGGGTCCTGGGCCATGCTGGGGGACTCCGGGAGGTTGCCTTCATGATGTCTCTCAACGCACATATGGCCTTAGACAAAATGAGTGGCGGCCCACGCTTTTCGGCATGGATACGATTGCTATACACCACCCCTCTCACCCAGGTAATGGTCAGTGGAGTTACATCCTCTGTGTTTCATCTGCAGCCGGAGGCCCGTCAGGGTTTCCCCCTTTCCCACTCATATTTGCCTTTGTTTTAGAGTCACTGGTGGCATAGATTAGTCAGTCCACCCTCATCTGAGGATTAAAATGGGTAGAAGACTGGTAGTACCATATCTCCTAATCTGCAAGCAACATTCTGCTTTATCTCTCCGACCAAGTCCCCTTCCTAGATAGAGTAAAGTGCATTCTCACATTATTTCAGCGTTACTCTGGTGTAGGCGGGGGGGGGTCAGACACTGCTCCCTGAGAAAATTCTAAATTCCCTAGGGGACCCCGACCTAACCTCCATAATTAGCCCACACCTACCTTTTTTGTTACAGCACGGCGAAGAGCACCAGCAGCTACTTTCCTGCAAAATAGATGGGGAGAGGGTTAATGCCATTGACACGGACCCACTGACAAAGGGAGAAGGCTGGTCTTCCTGAGAGAGCAGCCAATTATGGAGGGAGTGGAGATCGAGAGAGGACAAACAGAGTGGAGAAAAGGGGTGGGACCCGGAAGACGCCATAGAGAAGAGCGTGAGTGGCAGTGGCAGTCCGGAGGAGGAGAGAGGGACCCGCTCCATCGGGTTCAAGAACATTGGAGTCATTACACAGGGAACCGGAGTTGACAACCCACTGCCAACTGAACAGGAACAGGAGGCAGAGCGAGAGGACGAGAGGCTCAAGAGACCTGGAGTGAGGAGTAGTGGTCGCTCTGGGAAGCGTGACTCCCTTGCCGCAACTCAGGAGAGTTGTGGCTTTCCTGGTACATGTTTAGGAAGGGCAGGGAGGTGTACAGGACTGTAGAAAAGGGAGGGGTTGAAGCGAGACTCTAGAGGATTGGGGAATCAGAAAGAAAAGTATTGTTGCTTTAACATGAGGGTGCCAGTGTCCGGTCGCTACCTGACCCATTGAGTGTTTTTCGTTTTATTTATTCTGCTTGATAATTTGTTTTACGGCATTCAGGGTAGAGGGCACACCCGAGAATGGGTTCGAAAGAAATGTCTTAAACAGAGAGAAAGAACGAGAGGGACACAGCTGAGCAAAGAGATAGAGAACAAGGGGGGTACAGCTAATCACGCACCATTTAAAGTGAATTACCAACAACATGGACTGAGACACTATTGCACGTGTTTACTTTCCCTTATACACTCTCCCACCATACATTCTCCCTTCCCAAAGTCCTAGTGAAAAGGCGGGGGCCTGCCACATAAAGAAGTCTATAACTCCATAAGAAGGGGGTACCTGCTTCACCCCTACACCCAGGGGTGTGGTAATGGTCTCTATCCCTTAAAACAACATCTTCTAGATTGAAATTCTTACATTACTCTTCTTGTCTTCTTTTGTGGTGAACCAGGAACGACCCACCATGGCTGCTAAACAAACAGACAAAGGAGAATATTACCAGTGAAAGAAGTGAGAGACTCAAAGAATTTTTGAAAAACTCCATATTTCCAGTCCCTCCTTATTTTTCCCTTCGCTATGATTGTTTCGCCCTAATTATTCCAGGCTTTCCTTCAAATAAAAGCCAAAATTGAGAAACACATTCGGCCTCCTAAATTCGTCTTTCGTTCATCCCTCACATCTAGGTACACCATCAGTTGGGACAAATCACTAATATATCTTCTACATGGAGAGCCCCACGATTGCCTTGAGACTGCGTGGCAAACGTTGCAGTGGAAGGCTTCTGATACTTGGGGATTTAGATTTCTGCAGACAAAGTGGCTTTCTGTACAAGAAATCTGAAGCCAAATCTGTCCTGCCTCCTAAGTGACATACAACACTGGAGGACCTTCCCTTGTCAGTCTTAGGGAAAGCCACCCTGTATAAAATGATGGCACTTCCCAAAATATGAGAGAGTTTACCCTAGTCGGACCAAAAAGGGTCCGGGTAGTGTTACACTTATCAAAAAGGAAATTCCCTTCTGTGTCAAATTCACTACAATTAAATAGGTTGCACTGAACCAGAATCTGCACTCGCAATGCAAAAAATGAACCCGCTTTAGATTGCGGTCCAAGAAACAGTAAACATGTCAATCCAGCTTTTCATGAACTCATTGGATCTATCAATCAATCAGAGTACTTGTAAAGCGCGCTGAGGGGAGAGGGGGGTGATGCTACTGCTCGAAGAGCCAGGTCTTAAGGGAGTCTTCTGAAGGCGAATAGGTCTTGGGTAAGCCGTATGTGGGTAGCGAGGGCGTTCCTGGTCTTGACGGCGAGGTAGGAGAAGGATCTGCCACTGGACGTTGTTCATTGGATGCGGGGGACAGCGGCAAGGGCGAGGCTGGCGGAGCGGAGCTGGCGGGTGAGGGTGTGGAAGCTGAGTCTGCTGTTCAGGTAGGCTGGTCCTGCGTTGTGGAGTGCTTTGTGTGCGTGGGTGAGGAGTTTGACGGTGATCCTCTTGTCGACGGGGAGCCAGTGTAGGCCTCTCAGGTGGGGGGTGATGTGGCTGTGTCGGGGAGCACTGAAGATCATTCAGACGGAGGCGTTTTGGATGCATTGTAGTTGTCGTAGGTATTTGGCTGGGATTCCTGCGTTTAGTGCGTTGCCTTAGTCCAGTCTGCTGCTGGGGCCTGTGTCACCTTTCTTCTTGTTTCAGTCGGGATCCACTTGTAGATGTGGAGGGTGTTGTTGGAGGAGGAGAAGGAGACAGCGTTGACCTGCTTAGACATGGAGAAGGAGGAGTCGAGAATGAATCCTAGATTGTGTGCATGGTCGGTGGGTGTTGGTGCTGTTCCCAGTGTTGTCGGCCACCAGGAGTTGTCTCAGGCTGAGGAGGTGGGTCCGAGGATGAGGACCTCCGTCTTGTCCGAGTTCAGCTTCAGACGGCTGCTCCTCATCCAGTCGGTGACGGCCTTCATTCCCTCGTGGAGGTTTTGATGGTGTGTGGGCAGTAGCGGTCGGCAGTAGGTGTTTCTATAGGGCGGTGACGTGGGCAGGAGGAGGGGCAGGGTGGGGGGAAATAATGTATGGATTACGGAGTTTTACAGGTAAATAAACATTTAAATACATAAAACGAATTTCGTTGCGCACACTGCATCACCAAATGTGATGCAGTGTGCGCAACGAAATTCGTTTTATGTATTTAAATGTTTACTTACCTGTAAAACTCCGTAATCCATACATTATTTCCCCCCACCCTGCCCCTCCTCCTGCCCACGTCACCGCCCTATAGAAACACCTACTGCCGACCGCTACTGTGTGTGGGTCCTTGTTGAGGGAGAGGATGAGCTGGGTGTCGTCAGTGTAGGAGATGATGTTGAGGTTGTGATGCGGGCCACTTTTGCGAAGGGGGGCCATGTAGACATTGAACAGCGTTGGGCTGAGGGAAGAGCACTGGGGGACGCCGCAGATGATGTCGCTGGCTTCGGACCAGAAGGAGGCGAACGATCTGGGTTCTGCCGGAGAGAAATGACGTGGTCCAGTCAAGAGCCTTCTCTTGGATTCTAGCTTCTAGGAGGCGTGTCTTTAGAGTGCCATGGCAGACCATGTCAAAGGCGGCTGACAGGTCCAGGAGGATGAGGGCTGATGTTTCGCCGTTGTCTAGTTGGCGCCTGATGTCGACTGTGGCCGTGATGAGGGTTGTCTCAGTGCTGTGGTTTCGCCTGAATCCGGACTGGGAGGGATTCAAAATGTTGTTGTCTTCCAGGTGGCGGGACAGTTGCATGTTGACAATTTGGATAGATCGGGCTTCAAATTTATTATTGCTTTGGGATTGTAAATGTAGGTGCCGTATTGAGAAAACAGTTGCCTTACATTTAGGACTTTCTGCTTGATCAGATTGACAAAGACGGGCTGATTAATCCCTTCCTCAACAGTGACAAAGGAAATATTCACTGGTATTTTAACTAAGAAAGCTCTTGAAATTAAACAGGAGACAAAAGAGGGGGAAAAAAATAGGTAAGTGGTTTAATGAACACAGCAGAAAAAATAGGAGTAATTTGAAATAAATAATGTGATGCTGGACTAATAAAAATCTAATATTTCACCAATAGGTACATAATTTTTGAAGAGCGTATTTGAACTGATTTGATTGAGTAAAACAACCCTGCCTTCTTCTTAGTAAATGATGGGAAGTGGGGATTGGTTATGTCAAAGTAAATTGGATAATCAAGACATAAATAACAGGCTTGTTATTCATAGTAGGTGAATTTATATAACCCAAGAAGAAGTGAGGTCAATGAACAGGTACAACATGATTTATACATCTGCACAAGCGAGATCTCCCTGCAAAGACAGAATTGGGTGAGACAAGTTATAGTTATCTCAATAATATGATACTGTGAGATATGCTATGACTACGGTTTCAAAATATTTACTAACCGAGTCACTAGGTGTGTCCCTTTAATAAGGATGCATAAGAAAATATAGTGTTGTTAATTATAATCTGGAATCATCACTATTGAATATAGGATGCACTAAACCAAAATAGTTAGTCTACGTCCACACAAGGAAAGATTTCATTGTTTATTACTAGATATATGGTCTGTTTTTATGGAAAAAGTCATGATTTTTATATGAGTCCTGGGGAAGGTGTTAAGGAAGTAAGAGATACACCAAAACGCGTTATCATATGGACTAATGAAGTGATATACTGATTTTACAGGTTTATTTCATGTATTATGTGCATATGAGTATTATACACCAGGAAATGACTCCATGAAAACTGGATTGACATGTTTACGGTTTCTTGGACCGTAAAACCACTGGAGTAAAAATATTGGATGGAAAGTTATACTTTGCTTTGTTTGATTTGAAATGTATAATATAGATGTGATTATTTTATATTTGTAAAGTGTTTATGAAAAATCGTGGCTACAGCCACTGTGAACTAATTACATAATTCTATTCAATTTTAAATGTATTTTAAACTAAATAAAGGACTTTTTTTCAAATAGACAGGTTATGACACTTAATGATTGAGCGCAGATTCGGGTGTAGTGCAAACTATTTAATTCTAGTGAATTTGACACAGAAGGGAATTTTCTTTTTGATAGGTCTAACACTACCCGGTCTCTTTTGCTCCAACTAGGGTAAACTCTCTCATATTTTGGGAATTGTTGACAGCTCCTGTAGCTGGAGAGTGACAGAAAGTGACATGGACACTTTACGTACCCTTGGTTTCTTGGAAGAACAATTTAATAAAATAATGAATAGTACCTCTAAAACCATCAATACAGTCGCCTTTTCAAAAAACGATGATAAAAGGTGAAATAGCCTATCGAACTTAAAAAAGAAAACAATCCGTATGGAATTACATTCAGATTTTATAATTGAATACTGCAAAAAGGGAATCATCCCTAAAGGGCTACAAATTAAGAATGTGCCTGGACTTTTTGTTAAAAATGAAAAGTTCAAAGAGAACTGGACTTTGATAGCAATACATTGCAGTCGCGACTGGATGCTTTTAATCATAGAAACAGTCTAGGAAACAATTATGATAGAAAGAGATGAAATAGAGAATTTAGAAAAACTATTAAAACAGAATGTAGCACTTGATGAGGCGAAACAAAAGTTAGATTAAATTCAAGAGGATATAACTGGATACAAAGAGTATTTAATTAATAACAAATCAAACAAGTTGAGAAAAGACATTGCCAAATTTAAGGCAGAGTTAGTATATCCGTACCTTCAAAAGGATTGTTATGACCAACCAATACAGATGGGGCATACAACGAGGAACACTCAATACAATAGGAATAAGTACTTTAAGAAGAATGTTACCTTCTTGGACACATCTTACAATAGTTCAGACTCAGAGGGTGAAAGGAGATCAGATATGAGAAAAAGGAATGACCCTAGAGAAGAAACAGCGAGACATAGCAGAGATTATCAGTTTTTTAGGACATCAACAAAGGAGACATCCCAAAACATTCAGAACATGAGGGAGAGGGCCATTGACAAATCAATCAAGAGAAACAGGGTTGAGAAGACCCTCAATAAAAACCCAGAGCCAGAAGGAATGGGAGTAGACAATGTGAAAGCACCCATCAAAATTCTTTCAGGCAAAATACTTACCACAGAGGAAACAGTAATATTAGAAAAGGGATTACGATTCACTCCAAGTGCCCCTGTCTGTAGGTTTTCAATTGAAAAGGATGTACGTGATCTCTTTAGAAAGATCAGAATAAAGAAATTCTTTGAACATAGGGAACAGATTCCCACTAATAATACCTCTGGTCTTAAACTGCCATTAATATTGATGCCAGCTAACCATCTAGTGGGTCAGGAAGTAGACACTTTTAAGAAAGTGATAGCAAAGGGATTAGAAAACCTTTTAAATAAAAACATATGGGTAAACAACAATCTGTCACAAGAACAACGTAAAGCACTAAAGAATCTACAAGACTGTGATTCTGTAACAATTAAACCTGGAGCTAAAGGTGGGAGCATAGTGGTGTTGGACACAGCAGATTACAATGGACGTATGCAAGTAATGTTAAATGTTCCATCCCATTATAGAAAATCCAGCAGGGAGGAGTGGAACAATTTAAAAAGGAGAGTAGATATCATGTTACAGTTAGCTAGAGAAGATGATATAATATGTGAAGAAGAATACAAGTTCATGCAAAACTATCATCCAACAATACCTGCCTATACAGACTTTCCAAGGTTCATAAGAACCTTTTAGATCCCTCTATGTGACCTGTTGTGTCCAGTATTGACTCGATTACAGAGCCACTAAGTAAGTATGTGGACTGTTTTATTAGACCACTTGTCAAACAGCTTCCCTCATTTATTAAAGACACAACAGACATGATCTCAAAGGTAGAGGGTCTAAAATTCAATAAGGACCAAGAATAGTTAGTATGTTTGGACATAGAGTCCTTATATACTAATATACTACAGAAAGACACGGTTGAAATGATTAAGGACTTATTAAAAAATGAAGAAAGAGAGCTATCTCCCCTAAATGAATTCATTGTACAATGCACAGAAATAATTCTAATGAATAATATTTTCATCTATGACGACAATTTCTATTGTCAGATTAAGGGGACCAGCATGGAAGCCACCTGTGTTCCCAACTTGGCATGCATCTATGTTTGTATGTTTGAGAAAAAACATATCTACAATGAAATCTTCCCCTATTATGAAAATGTGAAGCAGTGGTCAAGATTTATTGACAATGTCTTTTTTACCTGGGAGGGTGAACAAACAGATTTGCTCTCGGTATAGACTGGTTGAACTGCGGAGACATCAATTTAAAATTCACATCTAATATGAGTCAGAACTCAGTGAATTTTTTAGATATAACAATGAAAGAAGACAATACTACTCTATCGATAGAATTATATACCAAACCATCAGATAGAAACACAATCCTACATCATATGAGCAATCATCTGAAATGTAAAAAGGACAGTATCACTTTTAGCCAGTTTTTACGAATTCAACGTAATTGTACAGACATGAAGGATTTGTAAATTCATGCAAAAAAACAAAAAAACAAACTCTTGGGCCGTGGCTATCCAAAAAGATTACTTAAAGAGTCATACAAGAGAGCCAAATATTATAATTGAGATAGCCTGTTTGAAGGGAAAAATAACACCAACAATGATGAGAAAGGTATTGTAATAGTAACCAATTTTAACAGCATGAGTAACAAACTAAAGAATCTGATAAATAAAAATTGGTTTCTTCTAAACAATCCAGGGAAAATACCCCTTGAGAAACCAATCTTTGCGTCCAGGAGAAACAAAACAATCTGCAACCACTTAGTGAGAACATATAAAGAACTAACCACTAAACATCAGAGTAGCATAACGGAGGCTCAAATTTGATGGGCAACTGTCTGTGTAGCTCTTGTACGCATTGTAAATCAATCTTCAAAGCACAGAAGGTGGAACTCAATGGGGTTCGACATTAGATGAATGAGATCGTTAATTGTAGGACAAAAAATGTTGTATATCTCGTTATATGTTCCTGCCAAAAAGGTTATGTAGGGGAAACAGGCCAAGAAATACGAGCAAGACTTAATGAACACAGACCGGCCTTGAAAACAAGGAAAAAGAATGCCCCACTAGTAAACAACTGGTTAGAAAAAAGGCATAATGAGCAAGATCTAAAATGGTTCATTCTTAAAAAAGTGAAGAGCTCTGTAAGAGGAGGAAATATAGATAAAAAAAGGAAACAGAGAGAGCTATTTTTCATGTCCACATTCAAAACATATAGCCGGGGCCTTAATAACAGAGAGGCGTGGGAAAGATTAATTAGATGATAAGCTGAAAAAAGAAAACCTTTTAAAACATGGGATTTTCTGTGTATACTAATAAATATATAGTGACAAGGAAAATTCATGCAGGACTTTTTGTTAAATATACAGTATTCCCTATGAAATCAAAAGGCTATAAGTGGATGCTGAATATGACCATTATGCTTTAGGCTGAAGGGGAAAATGCGGAGATCGGTACACCTAGCCGCTTCTTAATAGAAAGGTATGACAAGTGCAATTTGCATCATGAGAATTGCGGGAGCATATTTATTTTATTTTAAAGGTTTTATATAGCGCTGGCTAGACTCGGAGGTATCAGACCGCTTTATACGAGTATCAGACCATAGTTGCAGGTTACATCGTTATAAAGGTTACACAGATGTTAGAGCATGGCAACATAGTTACATGTAAGGGCGAGAAAATAACATATATGTAAGGGAAAAAGCTGGCAAGGGAAGAGATTCAGGGCAGGGGGTAGGAGCAGGGGAGGTAGACAGAGAGTGAAGGAGGGAAAGAGGAGGGGAGGGTGAGAGACACAGCATGGAAAGAGGAGGGGTAGGGTGACTCGGACACAAACCAGTAGACGAGTCAAAGCTGTGAACCCAGGGGAAGTGGTATCATTTTCCCATCTCTGTAGCGAGAGGTTCCCTTTGCGCAGTGGATTCTCTCAGAGGGGTCTCTGAGCTCCAAGGCCTACATACTAGATCCTTCCCCAAAAAGGGGAGGGGGAGTGCTTTTGGCAAGGGGTGCCATTTCGAGATAAAGGGAACTATCCCGGACCTCCGCTAAGTGAAGAATCCCTTAACACTGTGGACTCTCTCAGAGGGGTATCTGAGATTCCAGGACTGGAATGCAAGAATCCTTCCCCAACAAGGAGAGAGGGAGTGCTTTGGCAACGGGCACATTCAAGGAGGCCAATTAAGGCCTATTTCCATTATGTGTGAGATCCCTAACACAGTGGACTCTATCAGAGGGGACTCTGAGACTCCAAGACAATACTGCTGGAACCCTCTCCAACAAGGGGAGAGGGAGTGCTTTGGCAAGGGGCACAATCATCGAGGCCGATAAGGGACAGTTGGGCAGTGGGGGGGGGCCTGTACAAAGGACACGGGGGAGTGCTATACATAAGGTTTAACATAAATAACAAAATTACATCAGTTACACAATTACATCAAACACTAGAAGAACATTTCAGGAGGATAGAAGATGAAGTAAATGGATCTAGGAAGGGAAAGAGGGTATAGATACATGTATGCGACAAATTGAAGAGCGAGAAGGGGAGAGAAATAGAGCGGATAGGGGCAAAGGTGATTGAGAAAGGAGAGGAAGAGGGGGAAGACGGTATGAAGAGACGAAGGGAAAATCTGCTCAATGGTCAAATGGGTAGGTGATGGTTAAGGAGGGAGTCCACAGCCAGTCTCCCCTTTAGCTCACAGGGTAGCACCATGGGGCATCAGTAAAATGGCTAGGACTCTAGGTTAAATCAGGTACGGGTTACATTTGTAGTTCGACACATTTAACTAGTATATAAGACAAGATTAATGGTGCGAGGGAGGGTAAGGAGAGTAAGGGTAAAAGGGAAACGAGGAGTGAGATATGGCGGGGCCGAAGGAAATTGACTGTCCAATGGTGGGGGAGGATGACGGTTTAGGGGGAGGTCCATAGCCCATATCCTCTGCATCAAGTGAGGTAGCTCCATCCGCCAAACTGCTTGGTCTCACTATCAGTGGCAAGTTCACACATTAAATGTAAGAAGAGTGAACCGGATAGGGGTGGTGGGATGGGAGAAATGCACGAGGTCAGGTCTATGATCACTCCACTTGTGTAAGGTGTATTGATACATGATGCACTAAAAGATCAGATAAGCCCATCACAAAGAGAAAGTAGGAGATGTTCATCTATTAAAAAATGAAGAATAAGAGATGAATATCCCAAGCGGAAAAATAAACAAATAATGCACAACATACATCCCTATTGCAAAACACTCAAAATGGGTTTTATATTAGTTGATGTTGACATGCAACTCATCTCGTATATAATCGGGATGGGAGTGATCCTTATGATAATATATGTGAATTTGCACATTTAAAAATGGCAACCAGCGAGGCGGTTATTTTTACGTTGGGTTACATGGATCAATTCCAAAGAACCTCTGAAACGCTGTGAATTATGTCATAAGACATCAAATAAAAAAATTAGGACACTAGTAAAATGCTTTCTTGAAATTAGCATTCATTGGGGAATTTTGTGGAACCTTATAGAAGGGTAAAACATCCTTTGTAAAACAATAATGAGAAATTTCCTAGTTACCACAAAGGAAAGTTTCAATTCTATTAAGGAGGCGGAGGCGAGGATTTTGTTAGTCCTTTCTCCATTTTATTGGACAGCAAGTTAGAAGAAAAAACAATAAACCATGGACTACCCAAACCAACAAGGCAGCGGTAGTCCTGGTAACGTAACAACCAATCAGAGTCCAACAGTTAGCATATAGGGAGTCCCAGCTGTTAGTCCTTCCTCTTTCTTGGGTGCTGCCGCAGGAAAGAAGTCATCCATCCACTAGTCCGCTTTTTGATCGGAGCCTAGGGAAGAGAAACAATAATAATAATATCTCGTCCAGAACAATGTCTAACAATTCAAGAACATTGCAATGGAGTAAAAAGAACGAATTGCAAAGAGAAATTAAACATCATTGCACAGTTTATCAATGTGAACATTAATACATAGGAAAAAAGATACTTCCCTTAGACGAAGTAAAATCATCATAGTCCAGTCTCGGGAGGGAAGGCTCGATAAAGCCTGGGTGGGAAAATCCTCGCCTCCTTAATAGAATTGAAACTTTCCTTTGTGGTAACTAGGAAATTTCTCATTCTATGTCAGGAAGCGGAGGCAAGGATTTTGCTTGTTCAAAGCTTACTCGCCACCAACGATGCAGCCTCATGGATTGGCTTAAAGTAGAACTTTTTGAAAGTCGAATCCGAGGACCAATCCGCTGCATTCATGATATCTTCCAGGCGTCCACCAACCTGTACAGCCTTGGAAGCCATTGCACCTCTAGTGGAATGAGCCCCAAAATCAGAGATGTTAATTCCAGCTTCTGACATAACCCACCTGACCCATCTGGCAATGGTGGGAGAGGAAACTGCCTTGAAAGGTTTCTTAACCGCAATAAGCAATTGTCTCTCGCCCGGAGGGCGGAGATCAAGAGTAACATCCTCATATGTCTTAAGGCAACGAACAACACAGAGCTTTGGCGAATCTGGGAAAGCCGGATAAGTTACTGACCTGGTATTACATTTAGTTCTTCTTGAAACAGTAAACGTAACCCCTTCTGGGGTAAAAACCCTGGCTGAGATATCCAGTGCATGAACATCTGAAGCACGCTTACATGAAATCAGGCAGAGAAGAATCGCTAATTTGGCCGAAAGTTCCTTGCGGGAAAGGTACTGATAATCCTGCCAGGACTTTAGAAAATTCAAGACCACATTAACATCCCATAATCCCGAATAACGGGGTTCTGGGGGGCGCGAAAGGCGAATACCTTTAAGGAGTTTACAAACCCAAGGGTGCTCACCAACCGGAGAGCCATCAACAAGGGCATGCCCAGCAGAGATTGCCGACCTGAAAGAGTTAATGGTGCTGTACGCCAATTTCTTTTTGAAAAGATCAGCGAGGAAGTTAATCACGTCAGTGACAGAGGAGCCCATGGGATCCAGGTGCTTTGCCACACACCAACGAACCCATCTGTTCCATGCTGATCTATAACGTTTAGTGGTGTTAGGGGCCCAGGCTCCTCGAATGAAAAGCTCAGCGTCTTTTGAAAGCGAGTCACAAGACCAACGTCCCCTGAAATCCTCCATGCCATGAGATGTAGATGGCCCTGGAGAACCAGAGGATGCGGGTGACCCAAGGGATCCGTCAGAATGTGGTCGAACGACGGTAGCCGAAGAGGTTTGTCCCAAGACAGCTCCAGAAGAGAAGGGAACCAGCATTGAGCTTTCCAGATTGGCGTGATCAGGATCAGAGAAGCTCTCTGTCTGCGGACCTGAGCCGCCACCCTTTGAATGAAAAGGAAGGGAGGAAACGCATAAGCTGGAAACTGGGACCAGTCCTGTAGGAAGGCATCCACTGCTTCCGCACCCGGATACGGTTTCCAGCTGTAGAAGCGGGGAAGGTGGGCGTTCCACCTGGACGCAAACAAGTCCATCACTGGAAGACCCCAAAGGTCCGAAATTCTCTGGAATACAGAAGGATCCAGCCTCCAGTCGCTGGCATCTCAAAAATACCTGGATTGCCAATCCGCTACTGTGTTCAGATCGCCTGGGAGATACTCCGCCGTGACAGAGTTCTGGCGAAGAAGGCAATAGTTCCAGAAGTCTTTCGCAAGATCCGCTAGGACCTTGGAATGCGTGCCTCCCAACCGATTGATGTACCTGACAGCAGTCGTGTTGTCCATCCGAAGAAGAACACAACACGAAACCCTGGTCGAGGTGAAGGAGCGGATTGCGAACGAGCCCACAAGGAGCTCCAAACAATTGATGTGGAGGTGAAGTTCCTCCTCCATCCACCTGCCGCCCACCGAGAGGGAGCCGCAACGGGCACCCCAACCCTGGCGACTGGCATCTGACTCGTTCACAAGATCCGGACGGGAACCGAAAATCGCCTTCCCGTTCCAAGCATCCATGTGATCTAACCACCAAAGAAGTTCCGATCGGGCTTCGGGATTTAAGGAAATCAGTTTCGAGTAAGTGAGGCCCTTGCGGAGATGAAACGCCTTCAGTCTCTGAAGAGCCCTGTAATGAAGCGGGCCTGGAAAAATGGCCTGGATCGACGAAGACAGTAAGCCCACAATCCTGGCCAATTGGCGGAGGGATATTCGATCCCGCCGGAGAACCTTGCGAATCTCCTTCTTGATCTTGGAGATCTTTTGGGAAGGAAGATGAAGCGTCGCATCCGTAGTTAGCGTACGAAATTCGTAAACCTGATTCTTCCACAGAAACTGGAGGAATCGACAATGAGGAGGAAAGATTGGAACCGAAAGATAAGCATCTTTCAGGTCCAAGCGAACCAACCAATTGTTCTGCAACAGAAGATCTCTCAAAAGATGGATGCCCTCCATCTTGAAGTGTCTGTAAATCAGCCATTCGTTGAAGGAGCAGAGGTTGATTACCGGTCTGAACCCCTTGCCCTTCTTTTCCACAAGGAAAATGTTGCTGAGGAAACCGTTTGGGTGAAGCACCGAGGGGATGATGGCGCCTTTTTGTAACATCGCCCGAACCTCTAAATCCACAAGTTCTTGTTCTGTGACAGAAAAAACTAGAGGGCGAGGACGAGAAGGTTGAACGGGGGAACCGTAAAATTCGATGTGAAACCCCTGAACAGACTCTAGAACCCAAGGATCTGAAGTTATTGACGACCAGGCCTGGGGAAACAACGCCAACCTTCCCCCCATTTGAACCAGAGAGATGATACGAAATCTTACCATTAAATCCTCTGGAATTGGACTGGTATCCACCACGTCCTCTGCCTTTGCCTCTGCCTCCTCTGGAAGGGTAAAAGGTACCCTGTCGACCATCACTCCAGCCGTTATTTCTTTTGTATTGGCCTATATTGGGGCCTTGCTGGACCTGACGGCCGGAAGAGCGACCCCTGCCTCTGCCGGCCCCGCCAAAAACCTTTTTGGGAAAAAATATTTTCATAGAAGCCTGAGCCCTGTCCAGAGCAGAAAAGGTTGCCACAAACTTCCCCAACTCCTTCACAAAGGGATCTCCAAACAAAGCACCCTGCGCAATTGGGCCCGCCTCAGAAGACGACAACTCAACTAGTTTTGGATCAATCTTAACCCTTTCCATGCTCATGACGAGCTCAGCTCGTCATGATGCACGGTTGAGCTGTGCTGGTGACGAGCTGAGCTCGTCATGAATCAATAGAAATAATGAAAAGTCAGCATAGGAGGGGAAAACACCTAGCAGCCAAGGTGTTAAGAAGCAAGGATCGTTGACGTTCCGCCGAAAGCGCGCAATTGGCATTGCCAAGAAGGCACATTGCCCGTTGCGACCAACCAGCAACGTCATCAACCGACATCGGTAAGCCCGACTCCTTAGAACGTTGGGCCACTTCAATTATTTTAGTGAGAGGGCCCACAACATCCAAGAGCTTATCCTGACAGGCTTTCCATGACCTATCTATACCCTTTTTAGGGTCCTTGATATATTTGGCGAAGAAGGTACACAACTTGGGATCAATCTCAGGGGTGCATGCCACTGTAAAGGGAAGGGAAGGGCGTGGGCACTCAGAACGCAGGCGAAGGCGAACATCCTGAGGTAAAGGCTGTCGAAGCTTAGCTGCGACATAATCAGCTGTAGACTGCTCAGGAAACCACTCCGATGACCTGGGTCTTACAATTAAGTATGGGCGGAAAATCCGTTCCGCTCGCGGATTTTGCGTATTTTCGGTAAATTCGCAATCCGCGAGATTCGCGAATTTCCCGCAAAATCCGCAAATCCGCGAGCAGCGGATTTTATGGCTTGCTCGCACTGTTCGCGTGAGTTCGCGGCTTCCCAGTTCAACTTCGCGCCCCGCGAATAAGCGCTAAATTGCAGAAATACGATCTTAGCAAAACTGAAACTACTTACCAGGTTCAAAAGTTCAAGCTCATCATTAGTAGCCATTTCCTGTAGTGCTTCCTGAGGGGCCCCTCCAGAGTTCAGTTGCCTACTTGCAACTATTATGTGACCCTGCTCTGACCCTCAGAATAGTTACACATATGCCACAAAGGTCCTGAATTACAGCTAAGGGAGAAAAGCAGGAACCAGGCTGGAAGTTCAAATCCAGTGACACATTAATCAGCCCCTAATTCATTATTGTCAGTTGGGGCAGGGCAGGTGTTGTAACTAATTTTGCAACAATGAAAGCACTTAGCAAGTGCAAAAGATCACTAATCAGGAAGCACTAAGGAAGCAGGTGCCAGCTAAAAAAATATTCTGTGACACATTAATCAGCCCCAAATTAATTCAGGTCACTTGAGGCAGGGAAGGTGTGCTTTGCTTTGCCACAATAATGTACACTGGACAACCAGAGGGTGCTGTGATGAAACAGAGGGTGGCATGGGTGGGCCAGAGGGTGGCATGAGTAGTCAGAGAGTGGCAGTGGTGACAGAGGGTGGCAGTGATGAAGAAGAGTGTCCCAAACAGGCTGGACACGTAGAAACAACAAGTTCGCAAAACTTGCGACCCGACAGGTAAGTTCGCGTCTGCAAAATTGTACAAAAACCCTCGCAAACTGGCAGAAACCCGCGCGAACACAAAAAAAAACGCAAATTCGCGAGAATTCGCGGATTTTGCGGATTGCGAGTTCGCAAATCCGCAAAATTCGCGAACGCGAGATTCGCAAAATTCGCCCATGCTTACTTACAATAGTAGATGGGTCAAACATATTAGGAGGCACAAGATCACCCTCCGTAAGACTAGGAGCACTGGGCTTTGGGCGCCAAGACCTGCTCACATCAGAAAAATCCTCTGAGGAAGCGTCCTCATCCTCATCTACGTTCTCGTCCTCCTCATCATCTCCCTCGATGGGGAACCCTTCCTCCGGGTCAAGGTCCTGGGTGGCAAAACCACCAGTCTCTCCGGGCGAGTCGTCCCCCCGGTAGGGTGCGCTTTTAAGCGTGCGCGCACTCTTACGAAAGACTTCAGATAATTTACTGAAGCCCTCCAGGGGCCCCCCGTCACGCTTCCTGGCCGTACGTAGTAGAGCACATGGAACACCACTGGGCCCTGCCCCACTGTCCCCAAAAACACCTGTATCATTCTTGAAAACATGGGCTGACAGTCTATTTACACTGTCCTGCAGAGGTGCCAGAGCTTGAGCTATCGCAGAAGAGAGAAGCCTGTCTACCTCTGCAGGAGGGTGCAAGGGGGTCAGTTGTGGCTGATCATTAGGAGCCACCACCTCAACAGAAGAAGGAACAGACTGCATTTTAGCAGAAAAACTGGTACCCATACACAAACACCCCAACTACATATAAGGGGAAACCCTTCACACAGGTACCACACAGGCTAACACAAATGAAAAGCCTGAAACACAAAAGTTCTGACTGAGATTAAATTAAAATTTACAAAATTCAGTCAGAAAATAATTCTTGCCGTCGAAAACGGCGTCAGTGTGAGGGAAGAGGCCAAAAAAACGAAAGAAGCGCAATGCCTCAGCGCGTTTCTACTCAAGCGCGAAGAGCGCTGAGGAGAACAGCTGGTCGGCGTCAGAAGCCGACACCAAGACCGCGCACGCGCGAAGAAGAAACGCTCGGGCTGAAAGCCTACCGTGTTAGAAACACAACAACACAGCCTACAACAAAGGCAAAGTCAATTCTAATCAAGCGATATCCAAACAAAGCTGTCTACATTCAGAAACAAAACTGCCACGACAAAGATAGTTAGCTCAAGTAAAACGTGACTTATCTTGCCGAGGCAGCAATGGAGAAAGAGGAAGGACTAACAGCTGGGACTCCCTATATGCTAACTGTTGGACTCTGATTGGTTGTTACGTTACCAGGACTACCGCTGCCATGTTGGTTTGGGTAGTCCATGGTTTATTGTTTTTTCTTCTAACTTGCTGTCCAATAAAATGGAGAAAGGACTAGCAAAATCCTCGCCTCCGCTTCCTGACATAGAATTAGACGTAGAAAATAAAGGATTGATACCAAGATGGCCGCCACGAATGTAATTAGACATGGCATCATCAGGCATTAGCATAAAAAGGAAAGGCCCCAGCAAAACGATCTGTATGAACAGAACCAGAATCTCGGCAAATCGGAACGCTGATTAAATTAAAAGGTGAGCGAAAGGGTAGAAATAGTTACCATGAGTAAAATGGGGTTAGCCATAGGTACGGATAAGGTTTTAAATGCACAAACATCCCCTTCATTATGAAAAGTCACACGCTTTCCTTTTCCAGATTGTTTTAAATATGCCTCATGTAGTGAACATGGGGCTAGTGAGTAACAACGAAGGCATTTTTTAAAACAAAAACTGCCAGGGATGGTAACCGTGTTGTTGGAAGAAATAACATAAGCCGGTAGAGGAAAAATGCAAGACTGCTTAGACATATTATTTTTTTTAGTTAAGACTCGAGATGTTGGTCTAGCTAAATGGTTGAAATAGCCTTTTTGAGAATTGGGGAACTAGATGCAACCCGACGAATACTAACAATGACAAAAAAGTACCTTGGAAATTGATGAAATGATAAATAGAAGGCACTGAACTCTTTTCAAAATAGAGAGGTCAACAGCAATTTTAAAGATCATAGATCAGGCTTCAAATGTATTAATGCTTGGGGATTGTAAATAAGAGCCTTATTGAGAAAACAGTTGTGGTGATAAAAAATATACCCTCTCTTGCCTTAGATTTATGATTTTTTGTTTGATCAAATTGAACAGAAGGGCTGATTAAATCCCCCCCCCCCCACCTCAACAGTGACAAAGGAAATATTTACTGGTATTTTAACTAAGACAGCTCTGGAAATTAAACAGGAGACAAAAGAGGCATGAAAGAATTATAGGTAAGTAGTTTCATGAACACAGCAGAAAAAATAGGAGAACTTTGGAATAAATAGCATGATGCTGGACTAATAAAAACATAATATTCCACCAATAGATACATATTATTTGAATAGGCTATTTGAACTGATTTGATTCAACCCTGCTTTTTTCTTTAGTACGTGATGGGTAGTGGGGTTCAATTATGTCAAAGTAAATTGGGTAATCAAGACATAAATAACAGGCCCTTTAATTAGAGGAGACGAATTTATATAACCCAAGAAGAAGTGAGGTCAGCGGACAGGTGCAACATGATTTAAATACATCTGCACAAGTGAGATCTCCCTGCAAAGACAAAATTGGGTGAGACATGTTATAGTTATCTCAATAATATGATACTGTGAGATATGCTATGTCTACGGTTTAAAATAATTACTAACCGAGTCACTAGGTGTGTCCTTTTAATAAGGATACATAAGAAAATATAGTGTTGCTAATTATGATCTTGAATCATCACAATTGAATATAGATTGCACTGAACCAAAATAGTTAGTCTGTGTCCACACAAGAAAAGATTTATTTAAATTGTATTTTATTGTTTATTTCTAGATATATGGTCTGTTTTAATGGAAAAAGTCATGATTGTTATATGAGTCCTGTTGAAGGAATTAAAGGAAATGAGAGATACACCGAAATGCCTCGACATATGGACTAATGAAGTGATTTACTGTTTTAACTGGTTTATTTCATGTATTAAGAGCATATGAGTATTATACACCAGGAAATGAGTTCATGAAAAACTGGATTGACATATTTACTGTTTCTTGGACCGCAATACCACTGGAGTAAAAATATTGGATTGAGTGTTATACTTTGCTTTGTTTGATTGTTAATCTAAAATATATATGTGATTATTTTATATTTGTAAAGTGTTTATGAATAATCATAGCTGCAGACACTGTGAACTAGTTATATCATTATGATGATTTTTGAATGTATTTTAAACTAAATGCAATCTAAAGCGGGTTCTTTTTTGCATTGTGTGGAATAAAGAACTTTTATTCTAAGAGACATGTTATGACACTTAATGATTGAGTGCAGATTCTGGTTCAGTGCAGTGGCGGCTGGTGACATCTGAAAGTGGTGAGAATAAAATTATTGTTTTACTGCATTATGGGGAGCCAGCATAGCGTGCGAGCCTGCACAACTCAAGGGTGGTTCGGGGGGTCCATCCTCCAAGAAGATTTTTACATAAATAGTGGACAAATGGTGCATTTTCAAGCAAACTTAAGGAAGCAGGAAAGTTAATAAAGCAACACAACTGAAATATTTATAATTTAAGACATTTCCAATTTGTATGAGTTATAGAGGACAATCTTTGCGTATTTTACCAGCAGAGTGTTATAAGAAACGCGCGTCAGACACAAGTAAGACAGAATAGGGGATGCGAGAACAGCCCACAACCAGGATTTTGACTTTTGCTGTGCTCCACTCACCCCTGCTCAATGAGGGAGACACCATTTGTCAAAGAAAGTCACATTTTCACCCTTCCCACTGGTTACCTGGAAGGTTTCAGATACATAGCACTCTGATCAACAGCCTCAGGTAATTATAACTCCAAGGCCAGTCTATGGAACCCACTACTGAAAGACCACTCACAGCTGCCAGTAGTGCAAGACATACATGAGCTATACCATCAGCTTTACTCCTGAAAACCCTACCCATGACCAGTATTGTAAACCCATCACAGTCAATATTAAAAAATACAGACAGGTCCATTTTAATATTATTGTTACTCCAGCAGACAACATTTGGTCTATGAGAGGGGGTGGGGGTATCACAAATTCAAAACACCAGACTGACCCTGTTCAATAATCTACATTATTCTACTGTCATATTCATTATATCTCACATGTGTGTGCCATCAACTGATGTTTCATGTCATTTTACTGCCACATGAATGTGATACCTAGACTGGGCAGCCTTACTTTCACAGATGCAGCATCTTGTGTGTTGTATCCTCTGTACTGTCATATCATGTCTTACCCTGGTCAAGTACCTGCCTGCTCTGTACTGTTAACTCACATCTATCTGAAGAGGGACACAAACTCCTGCTTGTACACATTGGCAGGATTTCCAACTTAGATAAATGACCCCTTTTTTGGTGCTCAACAAGCAATCAGATCATCAAGCAAGGCATTATTTACTTGATTCTAAGCTTTGTGGAAGAATAAGTACACAGATATGGATTGAAAACAGGCCTGAATGCCAGAACCTGTGCTTTTATCGGTCTATGAATTTGCACATTTCATTAGGAACATTGGCCCGAACATAGCTCAGCGAGAAGTCACTCAAAACTTCCCCTCCGAGTGTCAGGGCGGCAATCTATCATACACTAATTACCATTAATGAGGGCATGAATATTGAACCGAGGGTGCACAATGAAGGATTAATGCCTTCTGTTCCTAGCAGGTGTATTTCCACCTATAAATCAAAATTCGGATGAGTGATAAGGAATATTTTTGTTGTATGAGCCCCAGCACTCACGCAACTGAGCAGCAAAAGAAGACGATATGTGGCTAGCTGCAGCATACAGCAGTTTCAGTTGTAGGGGTGCAGGCATAATGAAGAGATCTGTGCGGAGACAAGAATGACAGCTTTCAAAATGGCGGCCACATACAATTCACACACCTGTATTTATTATACAGGGACATATCGATAGATGTTTCACATAGTAGTTCACAATGTCCTAAATCAATAAAATTAGACCCCTGAGAACAGTTTATTTGAAAATGTTTTCTTGAATTCCATTTATGTATAGCATAACAGTGAGATATTTGCTGTGGTTGCAGATTGTCTGGTTTGTGTGAAGCATAGTTCATTCGGAAACAGTATGCTATCTTGATAGTTCAGTGGGACTAGGTAGCCAGAATATTGGAAATCTGTATGGGTGAGATCCATGCAGTTTAAAGCAGCGGCTTCAATTGTTGAGGTAAGAGTTGGTTACTAAGTAGAAGTGGCCAGCTGTTATTGTAGCTGAGTGAAAAGTGATTTCCACTCATGAGGTGCGCAATTGTCACTAAAATAATTGACTATACAAGTTGGCAGGTATGTAGTTACATAACACTGGGATCCATTCAAAGTGTGTATGAGGTAGGAGAGGGTAAGTGATTTGCCCAGAATCACAGGATGTGGAACAGACGCTGAAACTTGATCCTTGTTTCCAAGCTCTAAAGTTGGCAGCTCAGTGCCTTGCAGCACAATTACATCGCAAACAGAAGGAGGAAACGAAAACCCCTCACTCAGTAACTTCCCAGGCTCCAGACCTACCACCTCGAAAAATCACCTGCAGCAGATCACACAGCGCGCTCACTTTACACAGCAGGGGTGAAAATACCTTGCCTGTCTGAGTCTGGCATCCAGTGTTTATGTGGCTCCTCCCCCTGCCATTACTCATAATGTCAGAAGTACCTCATCCAGTGGGGGTGTCAGCTGGGGGCAGCCCCAGAACAACCTCAATTCAACTCCACCAACCGGATGGTCATAATTGGAAAACGGAGTGATAAGGGGCTGATAGGGGGCTGAGCCTACAAAAAAACTTCCCTTCATTAACCACATGACTGCTAAGGCAATTCCCCTCCTGTGCTGGAAACGCTTGAAATATATTATTTCATGACGAGCTCAGCTCGTCATAAGCACACGACCAGTGTACTGCATGATGAGCTGAGCTCGTCATGAGCAGCGAAGGGGTTAACAAACAATTCAGGAACAAAGGTAAAGAAGTAATTATAGATACATTGTATACTTTAATGCAGATCTTTTAACATGCCGCCCCAGACATTCTCACAAGCACTTATTGACAGGAGTGAGCCCTGTTCATTTCTATAAGAGAAAGTAGAGATTTGTTCCGCTGCTGCTCGGGGGGTTGGGTGGGAACAGAAACAAGAAAAGCTGAAAAACAGACACAAAGAATGCTTTACATTGGCGGCAATACTCGCGGGCAGGAGGAGGGGTGCACAGGGGGTTGTATGTTGGTGGCAATACTCGTGGGCTGAGTGAGTTGCGAGGGAGGGTTTGCGCACGAGGATAGTCGCGGGTGGTGGGATTAAAATTTAAATAAAAACAAAACTTCTTACTTGACCGGATCCGCACCGCCCCAAAGCCTCTGCTCTTGGGGCAGGGTCCCTCCCGCGTTCTCAACAGGAACAGGTATGCTGCAGCTCCCTCCTGCCAATGGCAGCGTTGTGATTGGTGGGGAGTCCCAGACGGTGCCCAACCTGGCACCAGTAGGGACGCCATTTTCTCTATGTAGGCTGCATGCAGCATACATAGAGAAAATGTAGAGTGCACATTACTGCTTTGGTCTGCCCCAGGGCCAACCAAGCAGTCAGGGCACTCAGAGTGGTGCAAGCCCCCCCCCACCAGCCCACCCCCGCCCCTAACTAGGCATACCCTCCCACCCGCCCCCAACCAGGCATATCGCTGATATCTGGTTTTTCACAGTTTGAGAAGCAGAAAATAAAATGGTATTTTAAATTCCATTTTATTTTCTGTTTCTCGCATTGCGAGAAAGCAGTGTGGCGGCGCTCTGTCGCCCAAATGGAGCGGCCCCCACTGGTTCAGTGAAAAGTATTTAAGTCTAAGGAATTTAACACAGAAGGGAATTTCCTTTTTGATGAAAGTAAAATGATGGCACTACCCCACTTTCTCTACACACTACATAACACACCTTAGTTGGTTTCCCCTCCTACTTTCAGGCCGCCGACAGAGAAACCAATACACTGCTCAGGAATGGGGGTCCTGCTTGCATTTCTCTCGAAAAACTGACAAGGGGATGGTATGATCGTGGCATCACTGATTCAAATATACAACACTATTACTGGGCAGCGTAGCTTACTACAATCAATCAATGGGTCCATCTCCCAGATGGAGAACATGCCTGCTGCCTTGACAGATTGCCCATGTTTCCAGGAGGATATCTTACGGTATTATATGCAACTCGTGCCCCGGAGCTTTTTCAATCCCCACAGTAAACATATCTCTGGACTTCGGTGCTCTGGTCCTTTGGATAGAAATAAAAGCAAACCTCAGACTCTCCCCTTTGGGATAAATCACAGCTAGGGATGCTGGGGAAGTCACAAGGTTTTTGATAAATGGGACCCTATTGGTCTCTCCAAGGTGAGAGACTTGTGGAAGTGAGGGGAGTCCCATTTGTGGAACAACAACAGGAATAGCTAAAGGCACCCCCAGAATCATATAAATACTTACAGTTCTGCCTTTCACTTCAGGCCGGGGTGCATGCTTGAATGGGGTGTGTGGGGGTGATGCAAAGGCCTAGGAGTCGACAGATCTCACCCACATGGACCACATTTTTATGACAGTGGGTTTGATAGTGGCCAAGCGTAACTTTGTGCTCGAGAGTGGTGTGCCACCCAAGTGCCCTGTCTAAGTGCCTGGAAAAAAGAGATGGAGTGGTGCACTTTGGCTGAGAGGGCTGTAGATGAGGGAAGAGGTTGCCTAAAGAAATGGGTCAAAATTTGGGGAAGGTGGAATATGTACTACAAATGTTCCTGTTGACCCTAATGTTCTTCGTTTGAGACTGTCCACCAATGAGGGGTTCTGCTATCCTGCTGGTGGGTACAAATACAGAGCAGGTGCGGTAGAGACTCCTGCAATAAGCCGCAAAGATGGTACTTGTTGCTGAGAAGCTGCCCCTACGAATAAGGCAGAACTTAGCTTTGTAGTACAAGGAGACTGTATCAGTGAGGTATTTTTTCACTCCTCTTTTCACATAGCTCCTAATAACTAGGACCAGATGTTTTCTACATGTTTTATGCTCCTGAGGGTCCAAAGGTCTTATTCAAAAGATACCTTATGAACCACTATGTTTAAAGCTATTTTGAACCTCAGGTGGGGGAGATTTAGATTGCAGAGGGCTGCTGCACCTTTGAGCTACAGAACTTCAGAAAGAGCTATCTTCCAAAGATTTTGAGGCACCAAATTATTCGCTGATAGCACTTCCAGACAAATTATGTTCTTCAGGGAGCCTTCTTTTTTGGCACTTACTGAGTGCATATATTTGACGAGGTTAGCTTTTTGTACTAGAATATCTCCCAGTTTCCAAGGGAAAGCTTCCATGCCGTACCCTAATGTGGGGATGAATTTGGCCTTCACTGTCTTCAATAGAGGTTCAAAGGTAGGTTGTTTTGTTAGTTTGAAGACGGTTTGAAAAGCAAATTTTAGTGAAATGGGTTTTGGTTTTAGCGAGTTTAAATAGATCAAGAAGCCTCCTTTGTCATCCAGTCAGCATCCCACATATTTGCATTTGTTTGCTATAATCAGGCATCTGTTGGCCACATGCAGGGTTCAATTTTTTTCCTAAATTTCAGGGATTTGCGGAGTTGGCGAAGTGCCAATACGTAGAATTCCACGGACTTGCCTAAAAACTCAGGTCAGGCAGCTGACCTGTAGGGTTCCTGACCCAGAGACTGCCACCTGCTTGGCTTACCTGGTGTGTTCTCTGTCATGCCCGGGCTGTCCTCCTCCTCCTGGTTTTTGCTGAGCTCTGTGTTCCCAGTAGAGCGCAAACTCCGCTGTCAGAGTTGCGTTCGCCACCCATCCTTACTACATATCACAATACTCATTTTTTTTAAAGGTATCTTGTTCCATCACAGCTTCTATGATTTAGACGTCAATCAGCCTGTGAAGCCCCATCGCTGTTTGACTTAGGGGGACTATATCATCGGCGAAGAGAAGGAGGTGACAGGGCGATTCACTAGTTTTGGTGTGTCGCTGGTTACTGAATCCAAATCAGGTACCAAATTGCACATGGCCAACTTGAAAAGGGCTGGGCTAGAAAACATCCTTGTTTAATGCCTTGTTCTATTTTTATCATGTCGGAAACTGCGGAGTTATTTTCCAGTTTTACTCTGGCCCAGGTGTCTAAGTAAAGCAGTTGAATGCCACAAAGTAATGTCTCAGGCATTTGAGCTTAGACCAGAGCAGCTGGCCTTTGACATGGCTGAAAGCCTTGCTGTAACCTACAAAACAACAATGAAGAAGCCGTTTTTCCCTGAGCTGCTTTAGCACCAGCATTGTGATGGCCACAAAGTTGTCAGTGACATCCAACATGGGTCTATATCCAGTTTGATTAAGAGGGATCAGATTTTTTTTAGCTTGCCCATGCATCTACATCTTCTAATGGTAGCAAGGGGAAGTTTTTGGCTTCAACGTCCAAAGGGCCTTGAGACAATAGCTGTTGAGGCTCACCACTGGACCCTTTTTAATAGATAAGATGCACTATCGATCCTTGCCAGGACGAGGGGATGCCATCAGTAGTGAGGCAAGCTCGAAGTCGCGCACAAGTCAAGCCCGTCTGCGCCCGTCTGCGGCCGACCGGGGCTAGGGGCACGTCACTCTGCCCCACACATCACCTATTCCCCCGCTCAACTCCGCAGCCTCCAGGGCTCTTGGCCTCTAGCCGCCACTGCCTGTTCCCGCATCTTTTCTCTTGGCCTGTCCCCTGCCCCCCCTTCCTCCACCACCCCCCCTCGCCCCATCCCCCCTCACCCTTCTGGGGGTGATGTTATCCTTGGGGCCTCTAAAATCCTTTTGGCATACTACTTGAACACCCGGTCAGCAGTAGCCCACTCGCACGAACTATTGGTACTGCTGGACCTTCATGCACCAGACCTTCTCTTCTTAACAGAAACCTGGTTTTGCGAAGACTCTCTCCCCGTTTTACTGGCCACCCTCCCAGCCCCATATTATGCTCTACGTGTGGACCGCACTAACGGAAGGGCTGGAGGCGGTGTAGCGGTCATCGCCCGAGCTGACCTCCCTTTCCAAATTCTTTCTCTGCCAGATATTGCCACTATGGAGTACCTGGCTATTCGCACCACTTCTATTACTCCCCCTCTCACTTGTGTACTTACCTACCGTCCCCCTCAATCCCCTTTATTGTTTCTTTCCGACTTTCTGGAAGTATTGGCCACGATCACAGTCAATAACTCCTCCATTTTACTTTTGGGTGATTTCAATTTTTGGCCTTCAGACCCCGCAGAATGCCCTTCCTCAAAAGAATTCTCGGACACCCTTCAATCTCTTATTTTTATATCCCATATTCACTCTCCTACCCACGTCAAAGGACATATCTTAGATCAGATTTGGTCCCTAAACTGTCCCGTAGAGTCCTTATCCATCTTACCCTGCACGTGGTCGGACCATCATCTGATTTCATTTGCCCTTCCCACCAACCCCCCAATTAAGCCCCCGCTCCCTAAGAATGTCTGGGTCCGCGCTTGGGGGCGAGTAGATCCTGAAAATCTATCCGCCTTATTAACCGCTTCCTACCCCTCCCTACAAGGCCTATCCACTCTTTCCCAGGTCACGTCTATAAATCAGTGGCTCTCTTCAGGTTGTGACTTTATTGCCCCACTGAAACGGGTCACTTCAAAGCGGGAGAAGGATGCAAACCTGTGGTTTAATGAAGATCTCAAGACCACCAAATTAGCGGTACGCCAAGCGGAGCGTGCCTGGAGGAGAAACTATTGCCCCCTACTTCGATCGGAGTTCATTAACATCTTGGCTCAATATAAAAAGGCTATCTTGGCCGCTAACTTGAGTAAAAAATCCTAGGCCATCCACAAAATAAGTGACTATGAAGGCTAGGACCAGTGGAGAAAAAGAATTGTCAAAAAACAAATGTATACGTAAAAACAATATATTTAATTAGCAATAGATAAAAATCATATAGAGACTCAAACACATAGGTCAAACTATATGATACAATAAAATTGTGACACAAACACTTCTTGACAACATATATCAAACATATTCAATAAAAACCAAATACATCATAGTAATAGTGCAAATAATGGGAATTTAGTACAAAGGGACTCGACGCGCATTTCGGCAGTAGGGGAACTGCCTTCTTCAGGAGTCGTTGGTGAAACTCTGAAAAGAATATTTATAAAAAACATGTTATATATAACATTACATATATTCCATAACATATTCTTTACATATATCTATCTATTTACTTATTTATCAGTTGAAAAGTACGTCATTCTTAACAACTCTAAATCTACCTAGCAGGTCCAGACACAAAACATTAGTCACTTAAGGTCATATGATAGACAGATATATATAAGGTCAGTGCAGTACTTAGCTAGACAGAGAAAAACTGATCAGTATTGTAGGTTACCTTACTCATACAAAAAACAGATGTTTGTTTTCGTTCACATTTATAAATAGGTTCTTAACCCGGATTAACGTGCTTAAATTGATCCGGAGAGATATTGTCATGGTCTTCATTGAAAATACACTGGTATCAAAACAACTTACATTCTGCATATATTGCATCATACGGTGGAGGTATCTTGGCCGCTAAAACAGCCTATTTTTCTTCAAAAATCCTCGCAGCTGAGAACCAATCGAGGGAAATCTTCTCGATTGTGCACAACCTGGCATTCTCCGACAGAACATCTTTGAAGCCCACCCCTTCCCAGGAACTCTGTCACTCCTTAAACAATTTCTTCATTCAGAAAATTGCCATCATCAAAGCCAACATCCCCCCTCCTCCCCCTACTTTTGTTGATCCTCAGTGTCCTCCCCCCAAGGGACAACTCGTTGCCCTCCCTCCCTTGATTAAGAAATCCCTGATTTCGATAATCCCCCTTGTCAAATCCGGCTCCCCCTTAGACCCTTGCCCTGCCCACATCCTCCGTCACATTTTCACTACTTGTCCAGATCCCCCCTCCACCTCCTTAAAAGCTCCCTTTCTCAGGGTGTCGTAGCCAACCCACTTAAAACAGCAGTTATTGTCCCCATCTTAAAGAAGCCAGGCACAGACCCCTCAGTCCCCGCCAATTATCGCCCCATCTCCCTCCTGCCATTTTTGGCTAAAGTGCTTGAGCGCCATGTCACCTGCTCTTTGAGCTCTTTTGTGGAGGAGTATGGGGTGTTGGCCCCCCGCCAGGCCGGTTTCCGCCCCGCACACTCTACGGAGTCCGTAGTACTCTCGGTCCTTGACAACCTCAGGGAGGGAATGGACACCAACCAGACCCAGGCTTTGGTTCTCCTCGATCTCTCAGCCGCCTTTGACACGGTTGACCACACCATCTTGCTTTCCCGTGTCAAGGCGGCGGGGATCGGGGGTACCGCCCTGGTATGGTTATCCTCCTTCCTGAGGGACTGCACCCAGGCAGTTCGCCTGGGTGATTTTTCTGCGGACTTCCGGAAAGTTCAGTGCGGGGTTCCCCAAGGTTTCTCCCTTTCACCTCTTTTGTTTAATCTTTACATCGCCCCTCTTATTTTCTCACTGCAGCAAATGGAGGTCAGCGTATATAATTATGCGGATGACCTCCAACTTGTCTTTAATCTGTCTTCCTCCCCTGCTTCTGTTCTTAATTTCCAATCTATTATGATTCATATCCGGGACTGGATGAAACACAACCATCTGAAACTCAACCCAGACAAGACTGAGCTGGTTTTGACGGGTGGCTCATCCAGTCCCTGGTCTTCTCTGTTCTGGCCCCCATCCCTAGGTTCTCCACCTGTCCCCTCTACCTCAGTAAAAACATTAGGCATTAAACTCAATTCCCAGCTCACCCTTCACTCCCAGGTTAGTTCTGTGGTTCCTCTTCTTTTCTCTCACTACGCACTATACGTAAGGGGTCCCGTTTCTTTTCTTTTGACGCTCTAAAACTGATCACCCTGGCAATGGTCATCTCCCGCCTGGATTACGGCAACGCACTATATGCAAGTATACCTGCATATAGCATAAGGCGCTTGCAGCAGATCCAGAACCAGGCGGCGCGCCTGGTGTTCAAACTGCCAAAATTCCACCACGTTACTCCCCTCCTCAAGTCTTTACATTGGCTTCCTGTCCGTGAACGTGTCCAGTTTAAGCTTGCCTCTATCACCTTTCAAGCACGACTGGGCACGGCACCGGCTTTTATCTCATCAGAGATCAGTCCCTATGTCCCTACTAGGGAACTGCGCTCATCCACTCAATCCCTCCTCACAGTCCCTCGATTCCGGAGGAAGAAATGGGGAGGATCGAAATTTGCGACCCTTGCACCACTCTTTTGAAATTCCCTGCCTTTAGAGCTTAGAGCCTTAACCCTCTACCCGCAATTCCGGAAACAGCTTAAAGCTCACTTGTTTGCTAAATCCTTTCATTAGCCCACTAGCTGTCTTTGTCTTCCTTTTTATTTAAACTCCGTCATTCCCTCCCAGATATCTGTCAGTTGCAGCGCCATGAAACCGCTGGCGATCGTGCGCTATATGAATAATATTAAACTCAAAAAACTCAACTCATGAACACTTTTTCATCAGTCGGGTCAGAACTCAGCGTCCTGCTTATATACTGAGGGGGGAATGGCCTTTGGGCCGGCAGCACCATCGGCGCAGCTTTTCTTAATCAAAGTAGGTATTCTTTTGGCCTTGATAATAGAAGTGTATTGAAGGCTTTCTACTTCTGTTACCTTAGAATTTCCCCATATCAGGCCTGGTTTACAATAACTGAGTTGCAGATTAAAGTTTTCCGGTTGGTTTTTATAAAAGGTGCTAATATGCGCAGACCAATTTTAAAAGGTGATGTTACTTCCATTTAATTTAACTATTTCAGTCTCACTATTGAGGTGACTATTAATGATCAAAAACTCCTTTGAGTTTTTACTTTGACAGACCAGGTTAAAGCTCAATATGGAGTGCTTCCTTATAGTGCTGTTTGGCTTGCCAGATTAGTTTTTGTGCCTACCTGTAGGCTATGTATTTCCTGTGGGGAAACTGCGGTGGATCCAGATTTCAGCAATCTGATCATTTTATTTAAAGATCTTTTTAGGATCTTAAGATCTTTTGTGAACCAAGGATACAACAAAGTGAGACTAGGGTTCTTTGGTGCTTGGCGAGGCTGTTGGATGTGAAAAGAGCAAAGAGGCCATGTTGCACAAAGAGTTTCCAGTCATGGGTTGCATGCCACAGACAGGTACTCAGAGTAGGCCGTGTTGTTTTCCTGGCTGTGTATTTCCCAGGGACTTCCAAGGACCATCTAACATGTTTCCGTTTTTGGTGAGTGCCCTTTGAACCAGCGCTCCATAAGATGCTGAGTAGTTTATTCCAATGTTTTATAAGCAAGCTCTGGGTCATCTGGTTGCTTCCACAGCGCAATGTGATGCAAAAACAATTGATTGTGTTGATAAGTGGGATTGAACAGAAGGTGTAAACTAAAACAGCGGGCCTTTTCGGGGGAGAGGTGTGAAATGAGATGGTTGATCTTCAAGGAAGCACCCGTTCAGTGTACACAAGGACACCTCCTCCAAGGCAGCTATCAGAGTATGTCCTATGAAATCTGATCTTTGTGGATTGTAACCTGCGATGGAAGTCCGCTATTTCAGTGGAGAGGCTGTCAAACGGATCATGAAGTATGTTTAGATTAAAATCTCTAGTCAAGAGTAGAAGAGCTATAGGATGAGGGTACCTGATATCTGAAATCAAGAGCTCCAGATCCTTTACCATTTGCTTTTTCTCTGAGGCTGCCAGATGAATATACACCTTTAACAAGAAGAGCTTGTCCCTAGAGGAATTCTGATTTCAATTCTTGACTTAGACATATAAAAAATTGTGATGTCCAGTGGCTTATGCGGAGGGCGCAAAATCTCAGCGGGCCAATAAAAAGATGGACAGGCCACCCATTGCATGGCCCCTGGTGTATTTTCTAGAGGCGGGAGAGAAAAACACATAGTATCCTATCCATTAAGTAGGGCTTCCACATCAAGCCACGATTTCTGGATGCATATAACGTCATAAGTTATTAAAAAGGAGAGAGCGTACAAATCTTTCAGGAGCGTTTCAAGATCTGTCACATTCCAGGAAAGTAGACTTTGAACTTGTGCTCCTTCCTCAAGTTGGTTTTGAGGGGGTATATCCTTTGAATGAAAGTAAGTTGGATGAGGGTAAGGCCCGGGTGGCAACATGCCAACTTCAGTACTCTTGAGGCATTTCCGTGAGAGAAGTAGCAAACTTAAAGTGTCTCACTAGTTGGGGTTGAATGGAAGTGATTGTGGCTTGTGAGTTGATAATAGATCTTCAGTGAAGGGGGCCAATTGAACTTCTGAGGAGAGATGATCTTCTTATGGATTTAGCAGGCCTGTGGAGACTTTAGGTTTTAGCCTGGTCAAGGTGGGCCTGGAGGCTAGCATGCTTAGGATTCTTTTAAATAGAAGCTGGTGGATATTGGGGCTTTGTTGGTAGTGTTATCAGTATACCCTATTCTTCTTATATTTTGTGATGTTCACATATTTTGTTATATTGTTTGCCAATGATGTTGTTAAATTTTAAATAACAAAAGTTTGGGTGAAATTGCAGAAGTTGGACAATGTTTTCCTAAATTCAGAATATCATTATAACTTTGAGAACTGAATTCTGGGAACCAGACTATCATTAGAGTGGGGCAACTTGGGATGTATTATTTTAAGCAGAACCTAAGCCGGAGTCCATCTAGGGCATGGACAAGCCATGCAGTTGTTTGTTGGGAATCCCAGCTTATTGAGTATTGTTAGTGTGCCCAGTTGCTCTTTTGGACACCAGTAGCGGGGAGGGTCTCGGAAGCTGCCCTACTGAATGGCATATCAGTCTTGGGCTGTATTTGTTGTGCCTGTGGGCTGGTTGCAGCTAAGTTACCATTCTCCGGCCTTACAAAAATGTATGCAAGTGTCATTTTTTGAGGCATTGATGGACCATGTTCAGGCTGAGAGAATGCTCAATTGGCCGCTTTCTGAGTATCTGGGGTGGGAGCTGAAACTGGTTCTATGTGGATCTCTTTATTTATGTGCTGGAACATGTTTTTGATCTTAGAGGCCTGATCTGCCACTCTCAAAATGTTATCCTACGTTTTATTCAGTTTCCTGTGTTGCTTTCTCTTTGGCTTTGACAGTTGATGGGATGGGGTGCTGGTTGCATTGATCGAGAGACGTAATCCACATTTCTTGGTGGATTGATTGCAGTGTTGGATAACACAATTGCATCTTTAGCTAATTGATTATTGCCCTATTGTTATTGTCTGTCAGTTCAAGATACAAGGGAAAAGGATGAATTTCCACACTGAGTTCCAAAACATTGTTCGAGGTCAGATCTATTTGGGGGGGACAATGTTGTTGATGGCATTGAGAACCATGAGACTGGGCTTAGTGGTCCTGTTGAAGGGGAAATAATTTGAGTGTTCATCTGGAGAGACTGGGCTTTTCCAATCAATTTGACTTCCATAAGGAAATTACCAACTATAGTGGGTAAGGCTAGTTACTTGTCCAACAAAGTTGAGCAGACACATTCCTGTGTGCTGGACATTGCGAACATTGGTGGGTTGGGAGCTAATGAATCGTGTGCATCTAAAAGCAAGCTGCTAACGGTGGCACTGAGGCATTCAAAGTGAGAGTCTATGGATGATGTGTATTGGGCTAACATCTCTTACAATGAAATTTGGATATCAAACTTGTTTAACTGGTATTCTAAAGCCTTAGCAATGGTGTCAAGATAATTGAATATTTGTTGCCAGGTTCTTATATCGATATGAGAATTTACACTATGATTCTGTATTGGCTACTCGACATGAAACTCTTGGACAAATTTAGATTCATATGAGGAAGAAGCGCTGACGATATCACTCACAGGTGAAAGGGGGGGTGCTGAATTCCATGTCCACACCTGTTGTTGGCAGACATCTTAAAGCCTGCAGAGTGCCGAAGCTAGTCAGAGGCACTCTGTTTGGGCTGAGGTGATTGAAGTTTGGAAGATTGATATGTCTTCAAATGTATCGCGGTTTGTGATGTGCATTGTGTCGTTTAAGGCTTTAGGCCAAACCCAGTCTGAAGTTAAACACAGTTTTACCTGTTATGGGGGAGACTTGTTTAATATTTGCTTTGTGCGTTGGAATAACAGGCAAAAATCTGACTCGCTCAGGAGAAAGGTTGAAGACAGAGAGAGGGGCTGAGCAAGGGGTGCTGGATGATTGAGTTGTCAGAGTGTAATTGCTGAGCATTCTTGTCCAATGGGCCGGATTGAGAAGTCATGGGAGGGGGATGTTATGCTGGGAGTATCCCTTTGACCTTCTCCCGAGATAGCTATAGAATGGTGCCCTCATCTTTTATGGAGGCGAAGTTTGAAAAAAACATTTTGTGAACCTTAGCTCGTGCAGCAAACATGCTGGTTGAATGTTAAGTAAACAGCGATACTATTAGGCTGACCTTTGGAGGTGGGGATAAAAGGAGGCTTTGTGCAAGATTTGATGTTTGAGAAACTGTGTTGTGGGCTTTTTGGCCCTTTTTTTTGTGTTGGAGCACAGCGGGATTACCCCTACGTCTACCGGATCTCATTATAAAAGGGATTTTCCAGCAAGTTGAATCAATGTGAAAGAACGTAGAAGAAGCGTCAATGGTGGCTTCAATGGTTGGTATGGGAAGAGGAGAGAATGGAGAGAGCACAGTGGATTGTGAGTGATGAAAGGTGAAGATGGCACAGCAGAGGTGAGCACTCCAATGGCTTTCCCAAAAGACACACCTAGCAGGATAAGAACGGAGTGGCAAGAGAGCACACAGAGCAAAGCTAGCCAAACTGGGACCTACCCCAGCCGCCTATGCACCACTCTGTCTCAACCCTAGGGCAGCAGCCTCTAATAACAAGACCATGCAAGCCACCGATCGCTCAAGAAGGAGATGCATGTTGATTTATCTATAATAATTCTTGCTGTGTAGTTGACTGTGGCTCGCTGTGCATGAGCATGTGCTAACAGAGTATAGAACTGAAATTGTTAAATTCCATCTTCACTGCGTCTGGTCGCCTGTTCTTAATCCTGGTTCTTCCTTTCACCCTGATGAATTGAATAAAGTGAGGGGGCTAAAGTGCAGGGGGGCTGAGATGTGAGGGATCCAGCAGAAATTAATTTGGTTGTGTCAGTTTACAAACTTGCATGCAAGTGAGTGGTTTTTCAGATCTGGAAAAACAAACTGGGTAAACTGAAGCCAGCTGGCAGGAGCACAACTAGTTGGCTGGAAGAAGGGAGCTCAGAAGTTCAATGGGACAATAAGAAGCCCCACGGGATGAACAATGATGTGACTGAGGGACAGAAGGCTGTAGGGGCACATTGCAAGAGTAGGCCATGGAACCATATAGCGGTATAACGGTGTATCAAACAGCAGGGCAAGAAGTCAGGAAGGCAAAGAGTCAGGAAAAAGTGACAGGTGACATTCTGCCACCATAAACCTTACCTCAGGCAGATTCCCATGGCATCAAATGGCGTGTGGCATATGGCATGTGGCATGTGGTATGCCACTAGAGCCATGGGGCCGTGCTCCACATCGGAGTAGCCAGATAGACTTCTGGATTGGGGCTTCACATGCCCTCCAGGGCTTACTTCTGGGCACCCAATACCCTGGATTTCTAGTTTCCTGGGTTGATTTCCTGATGTCTGGCAAACAAGCCGCACACCTTGCCATCTCTACGTCACATCATGCTGAACCGCAACTAGAAATAATGTTTAAAAGGTACACTACAAGGTGGAAAGATCATCAGAGAACTATGGATGCACCTAATTATGTTTCTACTAGTAAAATGTCATGTCTTCAGTGTAAGGAAGAAATATGCCAATTCAATAAAAATTATTTTTGTACGTTGAAGGGTAACTAGATCAGGAGCAGCCCTAAAATATGTATGTACATTAGCAATAATGGAAACAAGTAAATGCCATCAAATAAATATAGAAACAGTTTATAGGTTTGCCTTCCAACAAAATTTAAACTCCAGAAAATTCATGAGGAGAACCATCTAATACCCAAAAGGGAAGGGGTCCCTTTTGTGACTTGCCCAGGAGAGTACCACCAAATTGTCAATCAACCTTTACAAAAGTAAACTTTTATAAACAAAGCCCCATTTCCTTTAAGGAAAACAGGCTGCATTAGAAAAAAGATACTTTATTGAAAGGCAATTACAGACTTGGTGGTCTGCTGACCCTAGTGGGCCGTATTCTGATTACATCACAGCACAGTTCTAAGTGAATCTCTGCTCAGCTCCTCGTTGAAATAGAACAAGTAGTAGAAACATCCCTAGATATGTATGCTAAGTTAAAGCAATACCAGACAACATAAAATTTAAGACCACTGTTAGAAACGGGGTAGATTGGCGCAGAGTGGGGAGGCTAAACTCCGAAGCAGTGTGTTAAGCATCTGCGAAGTCCACACTTACAGGCGACACACCAGGCACACTACAAAAGAGACTCCACACTAGGTTGTGTAAAAATAACTTGTGTATTAGGCAAACACAGTAGAATCATAACACTGTGCCAACTGTCACCAGGTAGCAATTTACAGGGGATTTTATACAAGGCAGGGCCAATCGGTCCGCTGCCAGAACCATCAGTAGTAAATGTGTAATAACCAGCACCTACTGGCAAGTCCATGAACTTAGTGTGGTATCTCCCACTTTCTTGCCCCCCCCGGCGCCTCCGCATGTAATGGTGCTGCTCGCGGTGACATCACTTAGAATGTCACCGCGACCAGCGTTCCAAGGCGAGCGCCCGGGGAGAGAACGAAGCTGCCTCCATTGAGGCATGTTGTGGCTGAGGTCGTTAGGTTTACACTGAACCTAATAAACGTTTACGATAAGCTCATACTATCGTCTTGGTGTTTGTGGCGGCTTTTACACTGGCGACGAGGGTGTTAAGAGATCTACGACCTCAACACGCACGAAAGAACAGGAGGTGCAGCAGGAAGAGAAAGAACATCTGTACACATTTGAGGCAAACCGAAGTACGGAGTAAGCACCAAAATGAGGAGCGACAGCAGGTTCAAGGTTTAGTGAGCGTGATCCCGTAGCAGACTGGAGTGCAGAGGGAGGATCGCGAAAGGAGCGACTGCGGATCAGACTGAAGAAAGTGCCGGTCTCGGCTTAACAGAAGTAAGGCAACGCCCGCAGCTGTCCATAGGGGCGCTGTGTTGACCCACTAGTAACCATCTGACTGTGGTGAATTACGTCAGGGGTAAAGGAAGCATGTGCAGCTGCTATTTTATCGGTTGGCTGACTAATCTTACAGTGAAGCGTGAGGAAGGATTGTGAGGAGGAGCAACAGCGGAACAGAGGGTCTAATCTGCATCTGTTCTTGTTCAGCATTAAGGAAGGTAATGCTAACGCCTGTCAGCTGTCCTTTGGCGCGCTGTGGTAACACTCGAGTATTGAATTGTCTGCGGTGAACTTGTGACAGGGGTCAGTAAAGCGAATGAAGCGGCTGCTGTAGCGGGTATCTGACAGACTTCACTGTGAGGCGCCAGCTGGATCGGTTCACTAAGAAGCGTGTGGCTGTCAGTTGACACGTAAAGCCAGGCGCGCTGTGCCCATACCCACTAAGGGAGACTGGTGTGAGTTTGTGACAGCCAGTCATGGAAGCGTGGTGAGCTAAAACTTTAAACCCATTTCCAACTCATCTGCAGTATAGCGCCAACTTCTAAAAGCAGAAGATGCACAGGATGGCCTGAGATGTCTGCAGGGAGTTAAACATCACGTGGATGTGTGGCAATTGCGGCGTGATGTTTGTTTGACTACCCTCTACTCTTCAGCAGCGTTTGTGTTGCCCTCATCAGGAAGCTATCAGCGCGCCAAGACAAACTTCCCATGGTCATCACCTTATTCTGTATTACACGGTGATGTGACTGGCAGCGTAAGCAGCGCTCTACCCCTGGTGTTTTTGTTCGATGTAAAAGGAAAACTTTTGCGCACCCCGTTTTGAAATTCGTTTTGGCACAACGGCTGCGTGAATTTCAGTCTGTGTGCACCCTGAAACCCGTTTGGATTCTTCTCACGAGCCTGTGACATTCTGCTCTCAAGGGTGCTGGCTGTGTTTGACAAATTTGACTAAGACCAAGAATCTTAACTGTGGGCCCTCCACTGCGGTGTGGGAGTGTACTTTGCATTATCGAAAGAAGGGCTATCCACTTGTGTACAAATTGGTATCCACATGAACTGACACACTCGCCACTGTGCCTGCAAATGTTTTAAATGCTTCCAGAATGCAAAATGTAGAAGTAGAGTGTTATTTGATTTAATGCACCCTGTCATATTTGTAGACTGAGAATAGCACTGTGCCCTACTTGTACACTGTAGATTATCTAAACCTTACATTGGGTTCTTGGTTTTCACCTTGCCATTTAGCTTAGTGACACTGTACCATGCAGAGCGTGACACCTCCCCCCTTTTTCCTGACTAACCCGGGTGATCCTACTATTCAATGGAAAAAGTGGAAGAAAGTGTTTTTAAATTATGCTACTGTGTGTTGGCCAAACCTTGGACTAGAAAGGAAGGTAGCATTATTGGCGTACTACCTAGGAGCAGAAGGGGAAGAAGTTCTAGATCACCTCCCATATTTAGGGACACAGGAAGCGAGGGGTCTTAATGAGCTAGAAGTAAGTCTGAAGAAGTTGGATTTACACTACCTCCCTAAGACAAGCACCATAATGGAGAGGTATTATTTTGGGAAAAGAGCACAGAAGGAGGGGGAATCTATTGAAGATTTTGTCTCTGAATTAAGAAAACTAGCTGCGACATGCAAGTTTGGTGGTGCAAGTGAGGAAAGGATCAGGGATCCGTTTGTATTAGCTTGCAGAATGGAGCGTGTACGTGAAGAGTTATAGCTTAAGCATGATCCGCCCTTGAGGGAGGTCTTAATTATAGCAAAACAGGTTGAGAACATGTTACAGTGCGTCAAGGAGATAAAGCAAGACACTGGGGAGAAAAGAAACGAAGATAAGCCCAATATGAGTGAAGTGGTTACCGAATGTGAGGCTGTTTCTGTGATCAAAGGCCAGAAAGCAGCGGGTAGAGAGCAGAAGGAGAGCAAATCGGGAGGACCATTCAAGGGCACCTGCTATAGATGTGGCAAGCAGGGGCATCTAGCCAATGACAAAGAGTGTCCCGCTCTCAGGTTCACATGTAACAAGTGCGGAAAGAAAGGTCACTTTAAGCAGTATTGCAAGAGTGGACAAGGGTTCAGTAGACAGAGTAGAGACAGGACGAACGTAGTTTGTGATGAAATTGTAGTGCAAGTTAACGAAAGTCAGGTCCAAAGCCTTAATGACACTACGTGTAAAGAAATTGTAGTGCAGGTTGATGAGGGTCAGGTCAGCAGCCCAAAAGACACCATAAAAGTGGGGAGCACTGAGTTAGAAGCATTGCTTGACTCCTGTTCCAGGATAACAATCATTAGTGCAAGAGAATTCTCCCGTGTGTCCAAGGGGAGGATAATTCTAAGGAAAATGGATGTGAGGCCTGGAGGGTATGCGGGTCGCCCCATCTCAATGAAAGGTTACTTTTGGGACAAAATTGAATACAGGAACAGGACAACAGTGTCCAAGGTGTACGTGTCTACAGTCGGTGATAACATTTTGGGGTGGCAAGCACAGAAGGAGCTGGGGTTCTATCTCAATCCCAATAGTAATCCCCAGATCTTGATACGGGAGAAAGAGGAACAAAAGGAAGACGTAGTGTCTGAGTTCAAAGAAGTATTTAGAGAAGAGCTAGGATGCCTAAAGAACTACTGCCACAAGATAAAACTGAAAGAGAACGCAAAGCCGGTCGTGGCCAAGGTCAGGAAGCTTCTAATTGCCATCCAAGAAGAAGTGAAGTCTGAACTAGAGAAACTGTGCAAGGCAGGAGTCATCGAACCGGTGGAAGCGACGGAATGGTTGGCACCCATCGTGGCCGCAAAGAAAAAGGATGGGTCGGTTCGGCTCTGCATCGATCTGAGAGCGTTGAACAAGGAGGTCGTGGTCGATCGATTTCCTCTACCGAACATCACCCAGATGATGAGCATGCTAGAGGGGGCAAAGGTGTTCTCCACACTCGACCTCACCTCGGCTTACTTTCAGATCAAACTGCACGAATAGTCGCAAGAACTCACAGCGTTTGTGACACCCATGGGCGCGTACAAGTTCAAAAGGATGCCCTTCGGGTTAGTCTCGGCGACTGCCGTGTTTCAGAGGCTCATGGGGAACATCTTGTAAGACATCCCAGGTGTCGTGTGTTACCAGGACGATGTGCTGATATTTGCAAAAAACCATGAAGAGCATGATGAGAGGCTGAGACGCGTGCTGGGAAGGTTCAGGTCGCAAGGTCTAACGGTAAAAAAAGAAAAGTGTGTTTTTGGCTGCGCTGAACTGAATTTCTTGGGACACAAGGTGACAGCCGAAGGAATCTGTCCCAAAGCCGAGCTCCAGAACACCATCGTAAATTTGAGGCCCCCCACAAGTAAGGACGAAATCAAGTCATTTATGGGAATGCTAGAGTTCTACGGAAAGTTCATACGGAACCTTGCAGGGAGGACATACGCCATCGGGCTGCTACTAAAGAAAGAGACGGAGTTCAACTGGAGTCAGGAGTGTCAGAGGGAGTTTGAAGATGTAAGGAGGGCACTGGCAGAGGCCCCCAGCCTAAAGTCTTACATACCCAACCGGGCAACAGTGGTCGCCACCGACGCAAGCGCTAAAGGGCTGGATGCTGTCCTCACTCAAGTAGGCAAAGACGGAGAAGAAACAATAGCTTTCGCCTCAAGATCACTCCAGAAGTCTGAAAACAACTACTCGGTGATCGAAAAGGAGGCTCTGGCTGTATCCTGGGCATTAGGAAAATTCAGAGACTTCCTGTGGGGCACACAGTTCACTCTTCGTGCTGACCACAAGCCGTTGGTAGAAGTCTTCAGCAAGAAGGGCCTGGATGCCATCTCCAGCAGGATCAGGCGTTGGGCGGTCGGCCTCCAGGAATACACCTTCAGTGTCGAGTACGTCCCGGGAACACGTAATTTTGCAGCAGACTGCTTGTCAAGACTTGTAAATGAAGAAGAGGCGAAGGAGACACATGACAAGGCGGAAGATGAAGCGGATGAACATCAGATGGAAAATGTCTGCGCAATCCAGAGAGCATTAGGAGAAGAAACATGGAAAAATGCACTGAAGGAAGATGAGATCTTGGAGGAGGTGTGCAAAAGAATAAAAGACAGGTGGGAACACGAAGATAAACGGGAGGAGGCTCTGCGGCCATACTGGGTTGTCAAAGACGAGCTGTCCATAGTCGATGAATGCCTGTTCAGGGGGACAAGACTAGTACCACAAGCGTCGGTGAGAGAGAACCTTGTGGAAGGCCACATGGGTATCACCAAGACTAAACAAAGGCTCAGAGAGAACTTTTGGTGGCCAAGCATGGACCTTACTATTGAAAGGAAAATAAGAGACTGTATTCCGTGCAGAAACAGCGACAAAGTCTTGAAACAATTAACACCTCCAATGGTGTGCAGGCCGCCACCGTCAGGACCCTGGGAGGAGTTGAGTTTGGGCATTGTGGGTCCATTGACTGGAGAAGTGCGCACGCCGTATATTCTGGTGCTCATGGATATGTACTCTAGGTGGCCCGATGTGAAGTTAGTAAGTGAAGTCACAACTAAGGTCATTGGGTTCCTGCAGGACGTGTTCGTCAGGGAAGGATTGCCCAGCAGCATACTCACGGACAATGGGGTGCAATTATGTTCGAAAGAGATGGAAGACTTCCTTGGGGAGAGAGGCATCACACACAAACGTTGCGCTTTGTATCACCCCGAGATCAATGGCATGGTCGAGCGTTTTAACAAAACTCTCAGGGAGAGTATCCAATTAGGCAAGGCCAGTGGCATAAGCTGGAAAGAAGAATTATGGAGGCGGATAGAAGCATACAGGTTCACACCGCACCAAACGACGGGAGTCACCCCATTTGAGTTTCTCCGTGCAAGGATACCTAACACCAAGCTATCCCCAGGGTGGATGGGGTGTCACAAGGGATGGTCCGACCACTCCAAGGAAGCGAAAAGTTTGGCGAAACAAGAGAGAGCCATGGTGGGGAGAAAAGAAAGATACGACAGACTCAACTCTACACGGGAGGCCGGGTTTAAAGTAGGGGACGACATTAAAATCAGGACCCCTACTGGTAGAGCAAGTTGGTCAGGATATAGTAGTCCCACCAAGATCACTAAATTGTTCAGGAATGCTGTGAAGACTCAGGAGGGGAAGATCTGGACCCTGGGAAGAGTAGTGAGATTTCACCCACCCGGGCAGGATCTCTGTAGTGGAAGGGAGGGCAAAGGCAATGCGGTGGGGACCAAAAGTCCAGACGCCAAAAAGCCGTTGCCGGTCCCCCACCCGGGTGGGAGGTCCATCGGAGAGTGACCAGACCCCCCAGATATTTTGAACAATATGTGATGATGTGATTCTTTGTAATACTATTGTTCTTCTGTTGCATTCACATGTTTTATTCCGAGGGGGATGTGTGGTATCTCCCACTTTCTTGCCCCCCCCGGCGCCTCCGCATGTAATGGTGCTGCTCGCGGTGACATCACTTAGAATGTCACCGCGACAAGCGTTCCAAGGCGAGCGCCCGGGGAGAGAACGAAGCTGCCTCCGTTGAGGCATGTTATGGCTGAGGTCATTAGGTTTACACTGAACCTAATAAACGTTTACGATAAGCTCATACTATCGTCTTGGTGTTTGTGGCGGCTTTTACACTTAGCAATGTCCCTTTTAGCATAAATCAAAGTAGCCATAACCAGATGAACATCGAGGCATCCTCATGAACACGGGTGCATTACTTCATAGATCATCCTTCCGCCTAACCCCCCTATCAAGTATAAGCACATTATGCAGAAAGCCTGTGATGTACTTTAGGGTTAAAACACCAGATTCTAATTGGTGTGTATGGAGAGATGTATCCATGTATATATTTGAATTGCATATGCTAAGTAAAAAACTAACATCGTGGAAATGAGGAAACACATGGTATACTCTTTACAACTGAACATAAAAAGGTTTTCTGTACAAAACAAATGGCAAATGGAATTTATGTTAGATATGTGTAAGGCCCCACAAATCCCTCAGCTGATATCGGCTTTCCAAACAGTTGTAAGGGAGCTACCAGTAGTTCCCAGACCCCTTCAGAGTAGCACACAGCCATAAGGTCATTTATTAGAAGGGCACAAGGCCACTTTTGCATGCAAAAGTTAAGAGAGGGCTGTGTTAATGTGACATCAGTATAATCAAGCTACAGATAACAGGGCCTGATAATGAGCAGTTCTCAGTCAGGATAATGGACCAGGCTGGGGCTGAGTCACCGGCAAGCGCCTAGTGAACCATCTGCTATACCAGCTGAAGCAGGGGTGCTACTGAGGCAGATTACATTGTTTTATTGCCATTCTAACTATTTAATTTGGCCTCATAGGTCAACAGTAAGTCAGAAGGTAAAACTAAAACAAACTGCAAGAATAAACTATATTAGCACAGCTGTGGCTGGGGACCAAATGAAAACCTAAATCAGTCTAAAACGGTGAGAAAGACAAACTATTAAAATGACAAAAAAAAGAGGCCAATGGAGTGAGAATGCGCAAATATTGAAGGGAGGAAAAAGGAAGCACACAGGAAAAAGGATACAAATGAAAAAAGGTGTAAGAAAAGGACAGAAGAAATATTAAGAATGAAGATTGGAAAGAAGAAAAAGAAGCATCAAAGACATACAAAAGAAAAAATGGAAGGAGAGAAATATTTAAAGCAGACAAATATAATGAAACAAGTAGAAAAAATGTGAGATGAAGGATTTGTGATTGAAGGAAAGAAGAGGAAGAAAGAATTATTGAAAGTAAGGAATACAAAAGGGAAAGATACAAGAAGTTGTGAAAGAATGCCAGGAGCAACATAAAATGTAACTGATATAAAGGTGGATAGAAAGCTAAAAAATAGGACTGATGGAATGAGGGAAGAATAGACAGAAGAAGAATAGACAGAAAGAAAGAATGAAATGCAAATAAAAGCAAAAGAAGGATGAAGGGAAGAAGCATGAAAAGAAAAAAAGAAGATGGAAAGGATGAATTAGAGAAATTGGTCTACCCCTGCAAATGTGTAGTTTTTGGCCAAATCTTTTTTAAAACATGCTATATTAGTCATCATTTTGCACCATTTTCTGCAAATGTTTCCCATGGGTAAAATTCCCTTGATACTTCATAGGAAGAGTTAAGGTCACTAACATTACTCACAAATGTATTACTATGTATGTGTCAAATGGTGGGTATTTTATTTTTCTGGCTACATCCTTGGTCACAGGGACTAACAACTGAAGCACCAAGCTAATTGTCAAAGATATATTCTTGCCAGGTCAAATTTTGAGATGTGCTTAAAAATATGGCTCTGAATGCTTTTAAATGGATGACAGCTGAAAGAGAGAGTTACTCAACCTACTGAGTTAATACTTCATTTCCTTTTTCTCCCATTTTAAAGTGTGTCATATTTATTTATTTATTTTATTTTATATTATTGTATAGCGCAAGAATCGACCCCTTACGAGGTATCTCCGCGCTTTGCTCGCAGGATGGAATGGCTGCTGTAGACCAGAGATTGAGGTTATAGACTGATGTTTGGAGTGTTTATTCTTCCTGGAATAAGACGGTTTTTAAGTTTCTTCCTGAAAGAGGAGTGATTAAGGGTTTGTCTTAGGTCAATTGGAAGATTATTCCAGAGCTTGGGCCCTACCAGAGAAAAGGCTCTGCCACCTTGTCTGGTTTTTTTGACAAGAGGGGTTTTAAGTAGCAGTTGGTTGCTTGACCGTAAGGCTCTGTCAGGTTTATAGAAGGGTAGCTTTTGGGACAGATAGTTAGGGCCTTTCCCGAACAAGCATTTGTGGACAATGCAACAGATCTTGAACTTGGTGCGTTGTCGTATTGGCAGCCAATGCAGTTCTCGCAGCAGGGGTTTGGAGGGGGTTCTGGGGGGGGCATTCAAGACCAGTCTTGCTGCTGTATTTTGGACTACCTGGAGGCGATTGATAGCACTCTCGTTGGCTTGAATAAGGAGTCCGTTGCAGTAGTCAATTTTGCTTATCACCATAGTCTGCACTAGGGTCTTTCTATAGTTGTCTGAAAGGTAGGGGAAGACTCTTCTTAACAGACCGATGGTGTGAAAGCATGCCCCAGCGACTGCGTTCACATGTTCCTTCAAGGTAAGATTTTGATCCAGCTTCACCCCCAGATTTTTTACTGTTAGTTTTGGGGTGGGTACTGGTCCCAAGTCAAGGGGCCACCAGTCGGGGGACCATAGTAAGGACGCTTTTCCAAAAAGCATTAGCTCCGTTTTTCCAACGTTGCATTGGAGGCGGTTGGCAGCCATCCAGTTGGAGATGGCCCTCATGCCTTCCGCGAAGTTGTCCCTAACGTTGGAGTTGAAGGAATGGAAAGGGTAAAGAAGTTGGGTGTCGTCAGCGTAGGACACTGGGGTGAATCCATATTTTCTCACAATCTCAGCAAGGGGGGGCACGTACACATTAAACAATGTGGGGCTTAGGCATGAGCCCTGTGGCACCCCCTTCGTGAGCATCCTGGAAGAGGAGCGGTATGGTCCCAGGCTGACAGATTGTGAGCGCCCGGACAGAAAACTCTCCAGCCAGGAGAGGGCTTGACCTCTTATGCCCACTCCCTGTAAACGGCTCATGAGGATCTTATGGGACACAGTATCAAATGCGGCCGACAGGTCTAACAGCACCAGAATCATTGAGCCTCCTCTGTCCTGTGGCATCTTGATGTTATCGGTCACGGTGAGGAGAGCAGATTCGGTGCTGTAGTTGGGCCTGAACCCAGATTGGGAGTGGTCCAGGCCCCCTGTTGCCTCTATGAACCTGGACAAGTGGATGTTAACATGCTTTTCGGCCAGTTTACTCAGGAGGGGCAACAAAGAGATGGGACGGAGGTTAGAGAGCTCTGTCCATGGGGAGGTGGCATTTTTCCGAATAGGATTCACCACTGCCTCTTTCCATTGCTGGGGGAGTTTACCTTCTATATAAGAGAGGTTCAAAACTTTTTGGATAGAGGGGCAGAGGTCAGTGCAGAGCATGTTCATCACTCTGGGGGGGAGGAGATCGAGGGGGGACCCTGTTTTTGTGGTATTTAGTAAAGGTTTTATCTCGTCCTTAGAAATTTCAGGAATCTCAGTGAAAGTTTCAGAATTGGTTTGTGAACAGAGAACGTCAACCGTCTCTGTGTTGTTGGGGTGTTTGGCCAGTATTTTATTGTAGATGGTATCAATTTTATCCTCGAAGTATAGAGATATTTTGTTGCACAGATCCTGCGAAAAAGTATCAGGACTTTCGCAGGCTGTGGGATTTGTGAAGCTTCTTAGAATTTTATAAAGTTCTCTGGTAGAATTGTCTGCTTCATCTATTTGGGACTGTAAGCTAGTTTTCCTTGCCTTTTTTATGTTATTGTAGTAGGAGGAGGCAGCTTGTTGATAGAGCTCTTTGCTTTCACTGGAGTGGTTCTTCCTCCATTGTTTCTCTAGCTTTCTACACTTTTGTTTTTCAGTTTTTAGAGCTTCAGTGTACCAGATTTCTTTTTTGTTATTAGTCGTAGGTAATTTATCCAAAGTGCAGGTCCCTTACGCATAGTGGCCTCTATTCACTGTGCCATAAGTATACATGTTTAGCCTTCAGTAATTCAACATCTAATGCACTGATCAGAAGTAGGTTCCATGACAGAATATGTAGGTACCTCCTGAGCTATATGAGGTCACAGGCAAGGATTGGTGAGTGCAGACCATTATATGGGATGAAGGTAGGCAAGAACAAAAGTGTGTATTAAGATATTGATTTTGATCAGCATGTGACAATGCATGTTGTATGCTAACTTATGAGTTCTGCTAGTGATAGATATAGAAACAATTTGTTACATCAATACAAATAAAAAATCACCAAACCATTTATTTTTCTGTAATTTTTTATATCCATACAGGCTAACGCCCATCAAAAGTGGGACATATGGAAGACCATTTCCACAAAGAGGCAGACCCTGAGGGTCTACAAGCGGTGTAGAGTCCATAGCCACAAGAGGTGGGAGGACCTATGACACCGGACTTGACAGTCAGCTGAATCCAGCTGGGGCAATACTCCCAATGTGTGAGGCATATGTACCACACCCTTAACTTCCTAATGGCCAGCATTCGTGAGGAGGCCTATCTGGAGCTTGATGGGCAGTTGAGGGCCCAGCAGCGGCAATAATGGGGTAAGTTCTTATCAGAGTTTCACATGTTGCATGACTCATTTTTTGTTAAAGCTAGGATTTTCCTATCAACATTAAGAGATACCCATGTCCAATGCACCAGAAGAGTTCTTAGGGGTGTAGGTTTTGCATAATGTTTATGATGATGTGCTTTGTCTATTCATTTGTTATAAAGGCTCCCAATCGATTCATGTTAACAACCAATAGACTGTTCTGATCTGACTCATGACTCCACATATACATCATGATGTCATTATGGACAGTTGTACCAAACAGGCTAATAGTGTTCATTCACTTTGGCATAGCATACTAGAAACATATAATACAGTGGTTATACCAAACGTCACAATGGTAAGTTGGGATTCTACACAAACAGGAGTGAGCATGTGATCCAAAATGAGTATTGACATCAGCATTAATAGCTACTTTTTGGTATCAAAACATATCCAAATCATCATTTTCTTCAAAAATACTGTTTCATACATGATAAAAGTGACAGTTAGCATGATTTCTTACTCCTTCACAAATATGTATGCGATTTGATTTTGAATTTTATGAAGCTTTCGAATGCCACAGGTCGTCTTGGCGTTGCTTCCCAGCAAATGCCTGCTTGCTACCGATGATAGAAGTATTCGTTACTTAGTTGCTAAAGAGCCAGGTTTCAAAGAAACATTAATTGGGGCAGTTCTTTATGTCTACAGGGAGTGTGTTCCAAAGTTTGGCTTTCCAAAAATAATGCTCCTTCCACCCCAGAGCGCTCTCTTGCTTCAGGGGATCAGAAGCTGTTCACAGGAGAAGGACGTAAATTTCTAGCGGGTGAGTACCAGATCAAACGTTTTTTCAAGAATTTTTGGGCCGGAGCCATGCAGGGCCTTATAGGCTAGACACAGTGATTTAAATGTAATCCTTTTATTGACTAAAAGCCAGTGAAGATTTTCTGGCCTTGGGACACGGACTGATAGTTTGGGATATCCAGCAGCAAGCACGCTGATGCATTTTGAAGCAACTGTAGCTTTTGCAGATATTTGTTTGGAATGTTTACATAAAGGACATTTCCTTTTTATTTTATTTTTATTTTTATTGTTCATCATCAGAGAAAAAAACTGTTTAAACAATTAATCAATTTGATATATATATCTAATACAACAAATATTCTTCCATTAAGACTAAGGGCTAGATGTAGGTAAATCTTATTTACCGATTCATAAATACAGAATTTTACAGATTCGGAATTTATGAATCGGTAAATAAGATGTAGGTAAAAATTCGGTAATTTTTACCGAATCGGGAGGATTAGGTATTTACCGATTCGGTAATTAACGAATCGGTATTTGCCATTGATTCCTATGGGCTTTAATCAATAGCAAATACTGATTCGGTAATTACCGAATCGGTAAAAATTCCGAATTGCCAAGGGGGACAGGGTGTCACTTTGACACCCTGTTACACCCCTATTTCTGGCTTGTGTGCCATGTGACACACATACATGCCCTTAGGGCATGTATGTGTGCCACATGGCACAGGTGTGCATGCACAGATGTGCATGTATACAGGAATTTGTTATTTACCACCCAATGGTATTAGGTGGTAAATAGCGAATTATAAAGGCCCTGTAGCACTGTTTAAAGTGCTACCTACATAAGAAATTACAGATTCTGTAATTTTACCGATCAGTAATTTTACCGAATCTGTAAAATTACCGATTCGGTAAAATTACCGAATCTGTATGATTTTGAAACCCCTACATTCCAATGTCCAAATACCGGTCGGAAACGGCCGAAAATCGGTATTTTCGGCCGTTTCCGACCGGTATTTGGACACCTACATCTGGCCCTTAGTATCTTAAAACAAACAGCGAGATGCTAAAAAAAAATAAAAAAAAATAATATGAAAATAATATTCAGAAAAGAAAAGTTAAGAGATCTGAAGAACAAAAGCGTAAAAGTCGGGATCAAACAATATCAGCACACCCACCTATAATCCCATCTAAATGAGCATGTCCCTCCCCCCTGTTGAGTTAATCATCTAGCTTTAATTTCCATTTTTCAATTGGGGCCCAAACCCGTTAACCAAGCTGCCTTGCCCTCGCACCTTTTTTTTCGTACAGAGCTTTCTCTAGAGTATAAATAGCTAATAATTTTGTGAGCCATTGTTGAACTGATGGAGGATTAGGGTCTTTCCATACCATTGTAATACATAGCCGGTTCAACGTCATTGCAATAAACACGAATTCTTGATGGGGTACATCCTGCCCCTCCTTTGACACCCCAAGAACCATGATCTCATTAGATAACTTAATAAAGATCCCCAATTCATCCTTAAAGAATTTTTCTATAGCTTGTTTAAAGGGATCTAGATTAGGACAAGATGCAAACATGTGTATCGTGTCTGCCTGTAAACTTTGACATCTTGGACAAGAAATCCCATTCGTACCCCCCCAACAGGCTATTCTATGCGGTGTATAGTATAATTCGTACATGGTCTTATAATGTTGTGCCTGCAGGTTTGCAACCTTTCAGATAGTATTTCCAAACATAAGTGATTTTTCGCTCTCATTCCCAACAAGACTTAATTTAGTTCTCCATTTATCGAATACCTTTATTCTATCATCCTCATTATACTGACATAAGGCACCATAAAGTTGAGAAATTGAACCTCCCTCTTCATCTCGAACAAGTTCCATCAAATCCACCCTAATAAACTTACAATTACCTGCTTGTTTTTTCTGCAAAACTGATCTGATCTGTAAATATTTGAAAAAATCTCTACGGTCCAATTTATATATCTGTTGCGCCCTTTCAAACGATATTAAACCTGACTGGCCCATCAAATCTCCAATTGTCCCAACCCGAGATTATCCCATTGCCTCATCACTTGATCATGGAACACCTCTGGGAGCAGCTCATTCATATACAAAGGGGTATAAAAAATTCATTCTCCCTAGTTTAATTATCTTCCTGATGGTTGACCAAACTGAAATGGCCGCGCCCAACACCTTAAACTTCGTTCTTTTATAGTAGTTTAGCTCCTTAAATGTGAGAAGTCCCTTGTTAGAGTCCAGGACCATCAGACCATATATATCCGGAATACCAGTGCTGCCCCTCTAGATATCTTTCGTATTCCCACCTAGGAGTCCTCTACAATACTGAAGAACTGAAGCAAAATAGTAAACCTTAAAGTCGGGTACTGCAAGACCCCCCCTATATTTAGAGAGTGCCAACAGCTTTATGGCCCTTCGAGTTCTGCCCTTAGCCCATATGAATCAATTACAAATACCCCCAATTTCCTTAAACCAATTATTAGTGAATATTAAAGGAATTGTGTGGAAAAAATATAAAATCTTGGGCAAAAACAACATCTTCATAACATTACAGCGACCTATAATTGTTAAATGTAAATTGTCCATCCTATCTAGATCTAGTTTAGCCTTTTTAATGACTGGGGTCAAATTTTTCTCCACAACCTTAGATAAATCAGACGTTATAATGACACCCAAATAGACCGCAGATTCTGTGACTCTCTCGTCATTAATCACAGCAAATTGATTTACGACTATTTGTGTTTTCCCTTGGTTCAATTTGTGCCCTGACAGAAGTCCATACCTTTTAGCCTCCTCAATTTGCCCTAGCGCTGTAGTTGGTGCTGAGTGATGATGTAATTGCTAAATCATCTGCATATCCCAACATTTTGGTCTCATATCCATTCAACACAATTGGGCAGATGTCTTTATTTTTTTCTATATGTCTTATAAATGAATCTATATAACAGGCGAAGAGCAGTGTGGAGCAAGGGCATCCTTGCCTGGTTCCTCGATCAATTTTTATTACCTCGCTTTGCTCCCCTGCCACTCTTAGTCTGATGCTCGGACTTCTATATAGGGCTTTTAGTGCTCCTATACATATTTTCCCAAAATTGTATTTATTCACTATTGCCCACAGAAAACCCCACGAGACCCTATCGAAAACTTTTTCAGCGTCTAGCAGTATTAAGGACATAGGTTCTCGTGAGGCAGTTGTACCATCCAACATCACAAATACCCTTCTAATGTGGTCGGCAGTATCCCTCCCCGGTATAAACCCGTGCTGCCAAGGAGAAACTACCTTCCCAATTACCAAACTCAGCCTAGTTGCCAAGATTTTAGAGTAGGCCTTGGTATCGCTGTTCATCAAGCTAATTGGTCTATATGACCCAGGATCAGTAGAGCTTTTATTCTTTTTAAGAAAAACCGCCATTGACGCTTCTCCCCATGACCCCGGTGGAGTAGCTCCATTTTGTATTGAAACCATAAGTCTATTAATTTCTATTTCTAGAATTGAAAAGAATTTCTTATAAAATTCTAGCAGTATTAGATCAGGTCCCACTGCTTTCCCTGAAGGGAGATCCTTAAAAGCTCTTTGCACTTCTTCTGGGGTAAAATTGATCTCCAAGGTGTTCTTATCCTCCTCTGGGAGCTTTTCTATGGAGGCAGCCTCTAAATATTCCTCAATCTCCTCTGCATCTGGATCCCCACTTTACTGGCTATATAGTTTCTTATAAAAGTTCTGAAATACTGAACAAATTTCCTTTGGTGTTTTTACTATTCCCCCTGCCTCCGTGATCATTTCTGTTATCTGCCCCTGAGTAGATGCCTGTCGGGTTCTAATCGCTAATATTCATCCTACTTGTTCGCTATACTCATGTTGCTCTTCCCTCCTGGCTAGGTATTTTCCAGCCGCCTTTGAGGCATATACTTCACCCACTGCCGCTTTAGCCAGAGCTAGTTTTTGCATAACTATTGTCACATCCTCTTTTCCTCTTATAATTCTTACCAGCTCTTCCTCTAGCATTGCTGCTAGATGTATCTTCTTCTCAATAGCTTATTTTTCCAACTTGCTCCGTCTAAGAGAATAACTTATGGTTTCACCCCTAATACCTGCCTTCAGAGCGTCCCACACTATTGCTGGTGACGCTGTACCCCTGTTATTTTCCAGGAATTCCCAATTTGGACAAGGCTACTGCTATCACGTGTTTTTTGTAGGTCTAGCGTTATAAAGGGGCAGATTTTTCTATTAAATTATTTTAAGATAAAGAAGACTGTAGAAGCAAGGGTGCTAATCTGATCTTTGAGGGTGAGTCTTTCATTAAAGATTAAGCCTAGGTTTTTAATCTTTTTCATAGGTGATGGGATGTTGCCCAAAGCTTTCGGCTTCCAGCTAAGTGACCAGAAGGAAGTGTCCGTACCCAGGAGGAGAACCTCTGCATTCCCACTGTTTAGTTTGAAGAAGTTGGATCTCACCCATTGGTTTACCCGAGTCATGCATTTATTGCAGCATTCCGCTGTTTCTTTACTGGATACTGAAACCACAAGCTGAGCATTGTCGGCATATGAAACAACTGAGAAGCTGGAGTCTCTAATGATTCTGACCAGTGGCGTAATGTAGAGATTAAATACGGTAGGGCCAGGATCAGTCTGTTTTTTGACAAGCTATCGCAACATGCACAATTGTTTTGGACTCACCTTCGAGAATGTACATAAATGTAATAAGTGTAAATAAAAATATTTTTTAAGAGTAGACAGTGGTCCTATAGACTTTAAGGTTTCATATTTTCCTTTTAAATGCATGTCATTTTCCTTGAATCCCTTCGCTGCTAGGCCTTTTCCCCCCTGTGTAAAGCCTTTTTTTGGCTCTTTGGAGTAGTTCGCACTTAGGTCCCTGTAACTTTCCGGCCACATAAGCTACCCACGCTAAACTTCCATCATTTTCTTCCAACATCATGGGGATTCTAAAGATAACCTGGGTTTGTGGACTTCCTACGAGGAGACCCAGAAATAAGCCAAAATATAGCTAGATTTGTTTTTGATGAAAAATAGGGAAAAAGTGCTGCAAATGAGAGCGTATGCTTTTTTCACCTGCAATTGATATCAACAAAGGGTTTGTGGGGCTGAAATCACAATATTCCCAGCTTTCAGGGTCTGACAGAGTTTTGTCAGAAAACCAACATTTTTTACAACGTTTTGGCATTTAACTCGGACACAGCCTATTTTTCGTGCTTTCAAACTTCTTCAAGTTAATGGTAGAAATTGGTATGAAGGTAATAATGGATCCTGGAAAGTTATACATTTCAAAAAAGTAGACACAATTATGAATTCATCAAGGGGTCATTTGTGTAGATCCTTCAAGCTTTCTTTATGGAAACTAACAGTTGAAATAGAAAAAATTGAAAATGAATGACAAAAAACAGCCATTTGTGCCAATGTTTTCACCTGTAACTACTTCTAATTATGACAGATGTTTGAAAGCAATATACCGTTACATCTGCGGGACCTTTCTGGTTGTGGGGATATATGAGACTTCTAGGTTCACCAAGAACGCTACAAAGCCAGAGCCAATAACTGAGCAGCATCCTGCAATGGTTTTTTATTATGTATCGCATATATTCTTTGGGAAAATATATACATTGAAAAATAAGGATGAAAGACACCTATGTATTTCTGAAATTGGAACAAAATATAGAATTTAAAAACTGTAGCTTTTTGCACATTTCCAAAATTGTTAGTTCCCATACTAGCTTGAAAATCATAGGACATTTTTCAAAATGACTTATTTTTTACAAATTGTCTTTCATTTGGAAGGCAGAAATGCATCGAAAGTCAACAGGCAATAAAAGTTACACTACAATTCTGTATTTCCCTAAGTCTCCCGATAAAAATGGTACCTCACTTGTGTGGGTAGTCCTAGTGCCCGTGACAGGATGTGGCCCAAAACGCAAAGTAGACACACCACATTTGCAAAGTGCCTAGCTGTGGATTTTGAAACCTAGCTTTGCCGGTACCTAGGGAAATCTAGGAAACCAATACATTTCTTGGAAATAGACACCTAGGGAAATCCAGGATGGGGTGACTTGTCTGGCTTTCACCAGGCCCTGTTATGCAAAATCCCTAGCAAACCTCAAACTTTGTCGGAAAAAATACATTGTCCTCATATTTCTGTGGTGGAAAGTTCTGGAATCTGCGTAGATCCACAAAATTCCACCCTCCCCGCATTCCCCAACGTCTTCAAAGAACAATGGTACATCACTTGTGTGGGTAGGCTTAGTGACCACGACAGAAAACGGCCTAAAACAAAACATGGACACACCACATTTGCACAGTGAAAACTGACCTGTTTTTTTTGCAAAGTGTCTAGCTGTAGATTTTGAATCCTAGCTCTACCTGCACCTAGGGAAACCTAGCACACCTATACATTTTTCAAAAATAGACACCCAGGGGAATACAGCATGGCATTACTTGTCTGGCTCTCAACAGGTTCTGGTACCCAGAATCCCTTGCAAACCTCAAACTTTTCCTCACATTTCTGTGGTAGAAAGTTCTGCAATATGTGTGGATCCACAAAATTCCACCCATTCCACATTCACCAAAGTCTTTTGAGAAAAATGGTTCATCACTTGTGTGGATAGGCCTAATGCCTGCGACAGGAAACAGCCCCAAACGCAACATGGACACACACCATTTTCACAGTGAAAACTGACCCATTTTTTGCAAAGTTCTTAGCTGCATATTTTGTACCCTAGCTCTGCCGGGACCTTGGGACACCTAGCTAACCTATCCATTTTTGAAAACTAGAAACCCAGGATAATACAGGATGGGGTGGTTTATCTGGCTATTGGTTATGCACCTAGGGTGCATGGAGTCCATTTTAAAGAGAGAGCAGATACCCTGGGGCCCTGATTAGCAGGGAACCAGGCCAACTAAGTCGAAAACCAGCTAAACACAAGGCAAAAAATCTGGGTTAACCATAGTCACGTAGCCACCTTCCTACAGTTGTTCAGCTGCATTATTTTACAAATCCCCTGTCTATATACTGCATTGTAAAAATTAATCAAACATAGACTTGAATTACCTTGCCTTAGAACAAATGCTTGGAAATCACTATGGGTAGAGGAGATGTCCTCAATCCTACATTTCAGGGACAGGGATGTAAAAATAACTAGACCACCCATAGCTCTCCCGCTGTTTGCTGGAGATGCTGGGACAAAAAAAGCCCTATACCCCTCAAGAAACTGGTTTCAGTACACCAGCCATGTTTCCTGAAGGCAAATCACAAAGAAATGCCTGATGAACTGCAACCATAGTGGGTCTGCGATTTTCTCCGCCAGCCCAGCAATATTCCAAGATAAGACATTATATTCTTCTATCTTGGATCTATCCCCCATGGGTAAAGTAGGTAGGTCCTCCAACAACAAGTGGGTGTTGGACTTGACTTGGCCCTTCTGGCAGGTTCACCCCTAATCTTTTTGCTTTTTATGGTGACCCAGTGTTAGTTATTTTTGGCTTCTGCACACTTTAACACTGTGTCCCAGGGTAAAGTGCGTGCGTGTAGTGAGGTTGGCCTGCCCTCCCATAGGAATGCATGGGGAATATATGTGTCCATGTTTGTTCCTGATGAGTGGGGAGTGCAGGTGTGAGTTTGGTATGTGTGGACTCGTGTGATTAAATGCTGCACGATTATATGTATGGCATTATTGTGTCTAGTGTGGAAGTGCCACTTCTAGAAGTTGGCATGTCTGTGTAATTTAGGTGAAATGACTGGCTGGCTTGTGATTGGCTGGAGCTGGCTGGTGTGCCAGGCTCCAGGAGTCAGGATGGGTCTGCCCCAGTGGTGAATGGGAGATCTGCATGTTGATGGCTGGGGAGGAGTACAACTGGGACCTGAATAGGGCTGGGCTTTCCCCACACAATGCTGGCCCCGCCCCCTGTGGTGCGTCTAATGTCCCTAGCCTGGTCAGTGAATGGAAAGGGTGGCTGAGCAAAACAAAGTGCTCCAAATCCAGTTGCATCTGGTTTTACCTTCACCCTGCACCTAAGGACAAAGGAATCCTGTGTATAAGAAGGGGTTGTGACCCCATGTAAAATGTTCTCTTCCTGATTCTACTTTGGAAGGGGGCCTGCTGCTGCTGGGCGCCAGGAGGACCACCACTAGGACTGCCTCCCTGCCTGGAGGGCCCTGTGAGCTGGCCCCTGGGGCCAGCCTTTGCCCCGGCCTGCCTTCCTAAGGACCTTTTTGCCTGGGCCTTCAACTTTGTTCCTTGCAGCGCTTGGGAGCACTGTATTTGTCCCACTAGCGCTTGGGGAGCGCTTTGCTGTTATTTCCTTTATCCCCTAGCGCTTGGGAGCGCTCTCTTTGCATTGATTGTCAGAGCGGGTGCCCACCCCATTCATCTGCCGTTTTTGCCCCCCTGGCAGGTGCCCAACCTGCCCGGGACTTTATATTTAATTATTGAGGGAGCCTACCCCTGTTTGTGGCCCCCAAGATCACTGCTGCAGCACTGGGGCCGAGAGCAAGTCGAGGGAGCAGCCGCTGACGTCACCCGGGAGCCACGCTGCCATTGGTGAAGGCTGCGGGAGGCTAGCCGGGCGACCCGCGCTGTGATTGGCCCCCAAGCAGGAAGCAGACGGGAGCCTACCCCATGCTCCTGCTCCGAAGAAGGAATGCCGGCGTCCTTCTCCCCCCCCACCCCCGGGGCTCCCAAGAGCGAGGGAGAGCCCCGGAGAGCGAAGGAGGATTGAGGGGAGAGAGAGAGCCCCGAGGAGCAGGAGCTCTCGTGAAGCAGCCTGTGAGTGCGGGCATTGTTTTGTACTGAGACCCTGAGGCTCTGGGGCATTTGCTTGTCCTGAGTCCCCCGAGCGGGTCTCCAACGTCAAGGGGGCATTTGTCTATTCAGAGCCCCGAGGCTCAAGGGGGCCACTGTTTTCCTGAGTCCCCCCGAGCGGGACTCCAACGACGGGGACAGTTCTGCAGAGCCCACGAGAGGCTCAGGGCCCATTTGGTGATCTTGAGTCCCCCGAGAGGGACTTCAACGTTTTGAGGGGCATTTTCAGAGGGTACAGCGGCCCCGGTTGGCAGAGGGCCGCTCCCCCATTGTGGCAGTAGTGTTCTGTCAAACCCACGATGTGCCCTCGTTATTTTTGGGTCACCAAACCTGCAAGGATTCCACATAATTTTTGGTGCTATTCTTCATTTCAGGGCCCCACGGGAGAGCCAGGAGGCACGCTGGTGCCAGGCTCAGGTCTTACAGCTGCCCAGCACTTAGTGGGCAGCTGCTTCGTTTAGGCTTGCCCCTTTGCGCAATCTTCTTTGGCTGCCCACGCAGCCTGCCCTGACTTTTCTGGACACAGGGCGTTTCAGCCCTATGTGATCTTTGTGCAATTTGTGAGTACCTGTTTAATGTCATTTCTGCATCATGTGTAATGTTTAATACCTCTGAATGTATGTGATGCGTAGGAGGTTGTTCTGCCTAGTATAGTGATGCTAGTGAGTTCATTATTCCCTGTGTGATATTTTCCTACGGTGGTTAGGGTTGCGTAGGTGGTACTTACCTCTTACCAGTGGTTTCTGGTTGTGTGCTACATTTGCTATCTTGTGCTACAGTTTTTAGTATTTTATGTTCTACAAAGTGCTATTTCTAACAAGTATTCTAGTTCTAAGAGTGCTTATTCCACGCGGCCCTGTCCCATGTAAATAATCCCCTGTAAATTCTGCCCATGCCTATGGCACATTGTAAAGTGTGTTTATTATCTAATGTGTTTGGTATAATACAATGGCAATTTTTATACATAACCTTGAGTGGAGTTTCCTTTGTGGTGGGCCTTGTGTGTTGTTGCTGGGTGCGCGCGCAAACACTTAACCTCCATTGCCTCCGGGATAAGCCTTACTGCTCGCGTTACGTTACCTAGAGGGTGAGCAGGGGTTATCTTTGGCGTGTAACTCCCTTGCCCTGACTAGAGTGGTGGTTTCTGCCTGACTTTGGCGCAAGTCTTAGCCAACCGGAAATTGCCATTTCTAACAGGGGGTTAATATTACTCGCTGCACCTGGGCTATGGGCTCTACACCAATTACAGCTTCTGATAACTCGGCAGATGGTATCTCTAGGAGTACATTGTCCAGACAACCCGCAACAGGAGATAAAATGTAAGACGATACAGGTATCTGGGCCAATGTATCTGGGAGCCCTGAAAAATTGAATTAAAAAAGTAGCGTTGGGAGTATCTACTCCAGGCAACCAATCTGAAAGATTACGTGGTATTCTGTTAGGTGGCTAACCACCCTTACTTTAAGGTAGACAAGATTTCTGATCTAGCCGCTCTAGTCCGTGCTCTGGTTTAGGAGGACCATTTCTCATCTTTATATCGGGGGATGACTCTCAGCCTTCATCTCCCTCCCCCCCATGCAGGGAAAGAAGCTGACGCTGTATTAGGAGGAAGTAAGAGATGCAGTTTTATCTCTGCCTTTGGGAAAAGCACCCATGCTCATGGAGTTCCTGGGGACTTATTTGATTCCTCTGTGAATCTCCTGGCACCTCTTTTTACACTCTATCTTAATGCTGTCATTAGCTGTTCTCTTCCTGGCCCCTGGCATCACTCAGTTATTGTACCTGTGTTTAAAAAGGGAAATTGGAGTGGCCACACATGTTATAGGCCAGTCCCTTGTATTGAGGTTGAGGTCAAGATTATAAACAGGCTTTTATTGAAAAAGTTAACTTGCTGGGTAGAAGAATGGAAAATACTGTCCGATGTTAAATATGGGTTTCATACTGGGCAGGGTACGGTGGAATAGATTCTTAATCCTCACCTGGTTATTATTAAATATATCTGGGCTAAGAAGGAGTCACTTCTTCTTGCCTTCATGGACCTCAGTTCCCCCTTTAGAAAGGTTAATAGAGAGAAGCTCTGGGCTGATCTACATGGGGGTGGAACCTAACTTGGCTGATGCCTCAGTCCGTTATAGTAGTTATGGAGAATGCACCAGGCACTTTACTCCTATCAGGGGGCTACGGCATAACCATATTTTGGCCCCTTCCTTTTCCTCATGTACATTCATTGTCTGGAGTATATTCTCATTGTGAGCTGGAATGGTGATGTCCTAGGAGACAGGAGTAGATTGCTCCCGGCTCTCCTTTATGCACACGACGCTGTTCCACTTGCCTGCACTGCTAGAAGTCTGCAGTGACCTTTGGATCTCTTTGTTGGTTTTATGGGTAGTCTGGATTACTCTCTAATTTTAAAAACTCACACGTCATGGTTTGGGTCCAAAAATACAAAAAGTGACAATTTTTGAGTCCAAAGTCAGATTCTAAGTAAGGTAGAACATTTGACCTATCTGGGAATTCTAAAAGATCATAAGCTCTGCTAGCAACCCCTAATGGAGAAGAATATAGGAAATCCTAACAGGGCATGTGCGTTGTTATTGACTTTTTCAGGCACCTCAGACAAGAGCCACTGAGAACTATGATAGAGATTTATGAAGCTAACTGTATTCCACTTTCCACTTTTGGCTGTGAGGTCTGGGGTTACGTAAATTTAGACTCAATTGGGGTGGCAGAGAACACATTTTTTTGGTGGCTCCGAAGGAGTTGAGCAGTGTACCCCACTGAGAGTTTACACGAAGAGTGAGGTCTGTGATACATTGTAGATCACATTTGGCTGCAAGCTCTTTTGCTGTGGTGCATAGTTTGGCTCAAGGAGGAATTAATTCTTAATAGATCAGTCATGTATGACTGCATGCAGTTGGATAATATGGTTAATATTCCCTGGCTGGTCTTTATTAAAGAGAGCTTTAAAAGACTGGGAAGACCAGTTCCCGGGATACAGTCATTACTCCTCCTTGATATCCTTTCCACCAGCGGCATTTTGCTGACCTATTATAGTTTTTTTTCTCCATTAGCTGATGTACCCAGAGGGACTTTGGTTTAAGTACTCTGAACTACCCACTTACAAGTGTAATCTGACGTATAAATGTGATACTTTGCACATTGTCCTGATTTGCACTTTATACAAATCTCCTCAGCATAAGTAACTAAAACCGCTTTTTGGCTCCCTGGTTTTTCATCAGGCTAAACCTGCCTTTTTATATGTGCTAATTGTAGACACAGATAAAGTCAGTTTTGATGTGTCAAAGCTTCTGTAGTTCTGTACTTTAGAGTTGATCCTGAAGACAATTCACTCTTGATGATTTTAATTTTTGTATGTCTTTTTATTGTATTTTTTTATAATTATGTTGGACTTTTTTATTACACGTTACTGGTATGATTTTATTATGAAATCGAATAAAGTCCAATTGACTGAAATAAAGGTTGTGCAAACTTCAGCCAATTGTACATATAGGAGGATCACATGAAATAACCTGATTCACCCAGAATTTGCTTTTACTTACAACACTGCAGGGAGAGATTTGCCTGCAAAGCGGTCATTTCGCTTAATGTGGTAGACAATGATGATATTCAATTGAGCATATTAATCATGAGTACTGGACAAGAACTTGAGCCGATCATGTTGGACTTATGCTAGACTTCAAATATCCATAACGGTAGACATTGGGTAAGATTAATGAAATAGTAATATACAAACCCCTGTGTTTTGGTCACTAAATTATACATCTTTAGTACCTACTGACGGACACTCCCGAAGGATGACGTCTGTGTTTAGTACTTTTCATATATATTGGGTCTTCTAAAGAATAAATATAAAAATATTATTCATGTTATTTTTTATTCTCAATTACTATCTTAATAGCACTTGATTTTACACAACGACAAAAAAACAGGCATGAGTGAAATTATAATAATGGGCGAAGCACTCTAAATTAATTCAATTCAAAATACTTTATTTCAGTAAAAGACCATAAAAGCAGCATAATGTTAACACATTTTATAATTCATTCAATTTACAAAACAACACCTAGGAATCATGCATAAAATACAATAGTAGTCAATCAATAAGCTTTATTTTGACAACTCGTGCCATACAAAGCAATATTAATATAAATACATACGATATATTAAAAACTATAAAAACATATCATAAACTAGGTATTAGTTCGTCCTCGCATGAGAGCAAAAGCATCACAACAATTGATTGCTAATTAGAACACATTCCATCATCCTACTTCCACTAAAGATACTCCAAAATCGATGCTAAAAACAAAATGTAATGGATCAATAATAACAGTAAGAGAAAGTTATGAGCAGCGCTGACACAAATTGAATCTAAAAAGGCATCAGAACAGCAAGAGGCCCGCTTGTTATGCTGGTACAGGTTCCAGCATCTCGGTCAAGTTCTCACAGGTGATGCTCTAGTTGCTATGTGTAAAAAAAACTGTAGCTAGAGCCCCAGATGAAGGCCGAGCAAATCATTTATATTGTTCAGTACTTTGGTTGCTTTTGATGAAACAGGGCTGCGAATGGACCCCCGACTGGAACCCAGTCAGTCAAAATATCTTTATACGATTTAGATAAAAATCATACAAAGAGATAAAAACATTTCATACGATGTTAAAACTATTTACAATATCATACAAATCAGAGAATACATGGGATTTATAAAAAGGCAAATTAAATTCATTTTGTATTAAGCTAAATTTAAGTACATTGATTAAACACAGTGTTAAAAAGACCCGTTGTTCTGATGCGTTTTTTTAGTTCTAACTGCTGCCACCAAAAAATTGGCCATACAAAACTTAATGCGTATGCTGTTCAAAGATTGTAGGTATAGCAGGGCTGGCCTCACTTGTGTGAAACCAGCATCCTTCAAAACAGGTAACAGATATTTTTTCCTGGGCTTTAAATAATGCCCGCAAAACATAACAAAATGCATGGTATCTTGAACGGAAAAGTGATCACAACAACAGGGGGGGGCTAAATCAGGTTTTTCCCACGTTTTAAAATTGCCCAAATAAAAATTTAACAAATTAAACCTAAACTTAGTTAGGAGGAATCTGTGGAATGGGATTGTGACCAAGCCAAGGTAAGGTGCTAGTGCAAATGAATTTACAAGCAGATAATGCCTCCTCACTGCCGGTTTCACAAGTTCCTTTTCCTCACGGGATGCTCTTGGTCTACCCATAAATTGCTTCTTGAGCAGATCTATATCTTGTTTTTTGATGTCCCGGGGGGATGTAAAAAGTTCTGGTCGTCCCAGATCTGAGAACTCCTTCATCAAATAGGCCAGCCATGGCACCCTTTTAGAGTGGTCCAAAGATATGATGTCAGCCATGATCTTATGGTTAAGAGGCAGCTCCTCGTTGAGCCAGGTCTTCAACCAAAAGATCAGGAGTGCCATGTTTAGCCCATCAGTGACAAAGTCCAGGCCCACCTCCATATGTATTGAAAAAGTTGGTGTGGACTGTGGGACAGACAGGAGGGTCCGAATAAATCTGTTTTCGGCCTTATGAATTGGTTACATAACCCCATAGGGGTGAACCATATGAAGCCAAAGCGACTGATTTGCTTTTATAAATCTTCAGAAGGGATTCCATCGGCCTAGCACCCAACCTACTCACAAATCCCATGATAGCTGCTGAAGATCTAGTCACCGCTAGCCTTTTCGCCCTGACCTGGGGTCCCCAGGATCCCCGCTGATCAAAAAGAACCCCCAGATATGGGAACGTGGAGACTCTGGTGACGATCTCTCCCTTACATTTGAAGATTTTACATTTCCCTTTGCTGCCTTGGCGCCCCACGACCATAGTGTGGGACTTATTTGTGTTTATTTTTAATTCCATAAGGTCCATGAAAGTGCCAAATGCGTCCAGGAGACGTTGCAGGCAGAGACCAGTGCGGGCTATCAGCACTGCGTCGTCCGCGTACAGGAGCGCAGGGATCTTAACTGCTTCTGCACACGGAACATCACCAGCAACATCCTCCAGGTAGGCACCCAGGCCATTAATGTACATGGTTAAGAGCAACGGGGCCAGTATGCAGCCCTGCCTGACCCCTCGCATGGACTTAAAACGGGATGAGCACCTTCCCTCATTAGTGACCCGCACTGCAGCAAAAAGCTCTTGGTGGAGAGAGGCCATGAACTTGACCAGTGCCTCATCAATCCCCATCTTCAGGAGTGTGGTCCATAACTTAAACCTGTTCACCAGGTCGAAGGCCGAGGAGAGGTCCATAAACGCTAGGAATAGGGACCCCTCCTTGGCCACCGTGTATTTTGAGATCAACAGGTGTAGGTTGGAGCATTGCTCAACTGTTCCTTTCTTCTCTCTGAACCATACTGAATGTCGGCCAGCCCCCCGCAACACTCTAAGCTATCCCTCAATTTGTCCAGGAGGACTCTACCTAGGATCTTAACTGTAGAGTCCAAGAGGGATATGGGCCTATAGCAACCGGGGTCGTCCCGCTGGCCCTTCTTAAAAATGGGGACAATGGTAGAAATGGCCCAGGTGGATGGTATGGGGTTGCCGTTAATGGCGGTAAAGACATTAGCCAAAACCCCGCCCATAACTTGGGTGCGTATATGAAGAAATCAGCCGGCACCCCGTCCGGTCCAGGGGCCTTGTTCTTGGTAGTGGCCAAGATAGCTTTCTCCACCTCGGATGTGTTCAAATAAATAGGAGCGGCATCCGGGGCCACCAGGGGGCATGCTTGACCACCCATCCCATTATCCCATATACCTTTTTAAAGTGGTCCAGCCATTTTTCATCAGGGATAACACAGTCCATGACATCGTTAGTTGAATGAGAGAAAAAAGGCTGTTTGATTGTTTCCCAGAATTGCCTGCTATCTTTCAAGACGGCCACGGAGAGGAGGTTCTCCCATGCTTCACGTTTAATGTTATCTTGTCTGGTCTTGACGGCTAGCTTGTAATTCTTCCTCGGCATTACAATGTCATCCCTTATCCTAGGAGTTCTCTTCAAGGCTGTCATTAGGGACTTATGTGCCTTTGAGCAGGAGGCATCAAACCAGCGCTGCTTACTACGCACTCCTTTCCTGGGTTTTGCCAAAAGATCCTGTGAGATCTGCCCACACATGGTCTCAAAAGCCCCTATGATCTCACTTTCCCTGGTGTTTGGGTTTTGGCACACCGCCACATGGGCCTCGATTTTCGGGAACGCTTCCGCATAAAAGTTCTCCGGAACCACCTTGGCCCATTTGAGCCTTCTACCCTGGTCGGATGTACGTAGGGTGTGCTGTAATCTGACTGGTCCCGGGGTTGGACCCATATAATCTCCCCAGGCTACATCAAGTATGACTGGATTATGATCACTATGATGGGAAAGGACTGTACGATATGTAATGACCCTGTTTAGGATGCCTTGTGTTACAAAGATGTAATCAACAATTGTTCCGGGGTCAGTACCCGTAAAGGTAGCTGTTCTTGTGCCCCCCTCCGGTTCATAGAGATTATGGTTGGCCAGTAAATCTTCTAGCTCCTCACCTGATGTAGTGTGCTCGAAGTGTCGTCCTTCTGGACCATCTCCCCCTTCCTTGTTACTTAGGCCACATATTTGTTTACAAGGGTGAATATTAAAATCTCCCAATAGTATGTACTCCGAATTGAAATGTGTATTCTGACTGAGAGACGTTAAAACTGCGTCTAAACTAGCAATATTGTTATCACAATTGTCCCTGTTCCAGGAGTTATAGAAATTTATGTATAATGTCCTCCTGGAGGGGCTAATCTCCCTTTCAACAATGAGGATGTTGGGGGAAGCAATATTGATCTGTTTTAAAGATCCGTTGAGCTCTAGTGAGAATAAAATAAGGAGGCCTCCCTTAGCTTTGCCAGCGCAGCTAGGGGTAGCAGCTTTAGCAAAGCTGATAAACCCATCCAACCAAAAATTAGCGGTGCTGTCCCATGTTTCTTGTAAGGCAATCACCTTATGTCCTGAGACAAAGCTAATCCACTCATTATCTTTACGTTTGGAGTTAATACCTGCCACATTCCAGCTCAATATCTTACAAGCCCCAGCTTCATAATTTATTAGCTGCCCTGTCTCCTCTGTTGCAGCGGTACTAGTCAGTCTATATCCTCCAAACCCAACAGGGGGCCAAAACGATTTTCCGTGGCCAGTACCGGGCCCTCCCGGCCATTCTGATGATCAAGGGGGTGACAAATTAGTGGGATAGTTGGACACCTTAGGGTGTGTGGGGGTGCATGTGTGTTGGTCCTGCCCTCTCCCAATAGTGGGCGCCCTCCAGGCCTACTGCCCCAGGCGCGTCTCAATAGGGTAGAGCGAGCAGGGGGGGGGGTAAAAAAAAAACAGCGGTACAGGTCTCAGTTGGTCCTTTGAAGATAGGTCAGAGCCATCCCAAAAGAGCCAATCTGCTAGGTTAGCCCTGCTAAAATTGATGACCACACAATCTCCTTGGGTAGATTTCTGTTGTTTGCCAATCCAACCCACCCTCCTTGCATAAATAATCTCATCTGCGATGTTCTCCCCACAACATTTTTCCGAGCACCACTTATTTGTTTAGCCATGAGGTCCGTGGTAGATTCCACCTCCCCAACCCTTAGTGGCGGGACCCCGATGAAAACCGCTACTAGTGGGGACGCCTCAGGTGGCAAATTTAGTTTATATTTGCTGTAGGATACCCTCCCATGTTCAGATGTACAGGGCTGAAGCTGCCCCTCCAAGAAAAGAGGGAGTGCACCCTTGATTGGAATTAATGTATTAGCATTGGAGACCTCTGTACTACTCTCAGGTTGCAGTGCCACGCCTAGTACCTTTGTCAAATCCCCCTTGTCATTTGACTTCCTCCCTCCCCTGCCCTCAGGGCACATTACTCTAGGGTGCTGGACCATATGAGGCGGGGGTTATTGACAAGACTATCAATTAAAGCGCATTTCTTTAATAGTCCTTCTAGGCAGATGTTTAGTGTGTCCACAATGTCTTTTGCAATACCGACAAGTAGTGGTTCGATCCAAGCAACAAAAAGTTCCTCTAATTTGTCCCCCAGTAGGTCAGTTGGCAAATTTGGGGGGCAGAAACTGGTTACGTTGTCATCCAACGGACTCTTGGTTGGTTGAGTGGTTGGCTGCTGGCTCAGCTCTGGGGTAAGTACCCTAGTTGAATGGCATATAGGAGGAGGAGGGTTAACAATTGTCACAACGGGGTCTAGTGGAGGCAGGGGGTTGACATTAGGTGTTATATCACTCAAGCCCGGGGGGGTCGATAGGCTAGTGGGAGCTGAGGGGGTAGGTGTGGCTGCCAGAGCCAGTTCGAGCTCAGCGTTGGCAATCTCTTTCGTCAAAGCTCCCACCGCCGATGTAAGATAAGTCAATATTGAGTTTGAGTGCCTTGGAACCTTAGCGTTCTTCCCACCCTCCTCCATATTAGTAGCTTTTTTGCGCTTACCCATTGCCAGCAATAGATGTTATGGGGGTGGCCCAGCCCAGCCTCCTTCAGCCCCTGACGGCCAGAGATGGCCCGCCCTTGTCCCGGGCTTCTCCCGGCGTGACCCGCTCGCGACCTCGCGAGGCGAGGGACCAGGCGTGGTTATATGCGCCTCCTGGCGCGCGATGAGTGTCTTCCTGGCGCAAAGGATCCTGGGTGATGGAGTCCCCAGTGGTGCCGGCGGAGCCAAGCCTGGCCGGACACCAGCAGCAAGTCTCAGGTAGGATTCGGGGGGGGGGAGCGGAGCAAAGCTCGGCCGCGACGGCAGCAGCAGCGGGAGAGTCACCAGCTTGCCTCAACTCCCAGCTCGCCTCGAGCCTCAAGCCCCAGCCACAATCCACGTAGCTCCCAACAGTGTTTTCGATTTTCCTATCAAGATCCTCAAGGTGTCTTGTATGACATCGATTCTTTCTTGTATATTTTAAGCGGATATCATTTCTGCCTCTGATTCTGGTTTAGAGGGAAGATCTGTATATATTGGTTGACTTGGTGCACCCGGGTAGTTTGCGCTCGTGGCTCATTCGGTTAGCCGGCACGTATTCCCGGAGTGCCTCGTGCACGTCTGTTAGATCGCCGTTTAAAATCAATTTTAAACGGCAATCTAACAGATTGAGGATCACGATAGGAAAATCGAAAACGAGTGCAAAAAATTGAACGACACCGTATTTGAAGCTTTCCATCGGTTTTTTAAAAAAAATTGAGGAGTTTGGGAAATCGTGCAATTTTAAAAATGACCCAAGTTATAAAAACAATTGAAATAACTCACCAAGATGCAATTGCATAGGTGACACACTGATTGTGGAGAAAATCATAGATATTGTCCTGAGGAAGGAGGCCATAATCACTCAAGGCTTCTGAAACGCGTCGATGCATTTACAAAGGGTTAAATTCGGATGTTGCCAACAAACATATTGGGTATAAGGAAGGAAAATCCTTCCCAGTGTTGACAAACAGTGGGTCCGAATTAACAAGATTAAGATAAATACTATTGTCTTTTGCCATTTTTCTCCATTTCCACATTAGGTGGTTTTATTGTAAACTGTATGTGTTTTTAAATTGCAAATGGATTCATATGTTTTTTATTGAAATAAATTGGATATTTTTACATAAATATTGTTTTTTCCTTCTGGTGAGTTTCCCCAAGTAAAATGTTGATATTTGAGTGAGTGATGCAGACTGAGTGAGATAGGTCTCTGAATTCTTTTTGGATCTGAGATAACTTGATCTCCCACAGGGAAAATATTTTTCTTTACTTGACTCTATTTCAAACGAGAGCCAACATAACTAGATCAAGTTAACAGGACATGAGGAGCAGTTTCTACAGAACTGATGCAGATAGGACACATGACACCCTCACCTGAATTCCATATGTCAGCAAAGGTTTTCATCTGCATGGTGCCAACCCTGACCTGAAAATAGAGTGTCCTATGTAGTGGCACAGTGATAGTGTCCCATTAGGGTTCAAAGAGCTTCAACATTAACGCTCTAGGAATCTTCCTGTCAATGTCAAACTCACCACGGCATGTGCCTCACATTGGGAAGTCCATAGCCAAACATATTTTTTCACCAATTCTGCTGAAGTAATCGGCTTGCAAGTTGGATTTTCCCAAATTTTCCTCATTTCTATATTAAATAGTAGCTTTATGACTCGTTGAACCATTCTGAACATTGCATCACGCCGTGAGGGGAACGGCAGACCTACCTGCGCTATCCTTCTCTCCCCTGCCGTGAGGGCAACGGCGCATTTCACCTTGACCTGCACCGGGAACCACCGGGAACCACAACTCCCGGCAGGCGCAGCTGGAGCAACGTGGACAACGCGCCCAGCGGCGCATTAAGAGAAGGGCGCGGCGAGCGCTCTGGGGGAACCATTCTGAACATTGCACCACGCCGTGAGGGGAACGGCAGACCTACCTGCGCTATCCTTCTCTCCCCTGCCGTGAGGGCAACGGTACATTTCACCTTCACCTGCACCGGGAACTACAACTCCCAGCAGCCCCGGGGCAGGCGCAGCAGGAGCAACGTGGACAACGCGCCCGTCAGCGCAAGAAGAGAAGGGCACGCCTCCCGCCCCATGGGACAGGCGCGGGCGGCGCCGGGCTGAGCCTGGTCAGAGGGCGGGCCGTCTGTGGCCGTCAGGGGCCGAAGGAGGCCGGGCTGGGCCACCCCATTAACATCTGTCACCGATAATGGGTAAGCGAAAGAAGGCAATACCTATGGAGGAGGGTGGGAAGAAAGCTAAGGTCCCAAGACACTCCAACTCAATTATGACGTACCTAACATCAGTGGTGGGAGAATTAACCAAGGAAATTGCCAATGCTGAACTTGAACTGGGCTTGACAGCTACCCCCCCATCAACTACTGTTGCACCTTCCCCTACAGTGCTGGGTAATTCACCTGTGATATGTAGCCCCCCGGCATCACTCTATCCCACTGTGACTATTGCTACCCTCCCGCCTACATGCCCTGCAGTTGAGGTCCCTAGCCAAACCCTTCCAGCCAGGCTGCTCGATCTGAGTCAGCAGACTACTACATCCACAACTAAGGGTGCACGGGATAACAACGTTGCCAGCACATGCCTATTGAACACAACAAATGACTTATTGGGTAACAAACTGGAGGAGCTCTTTGTTTCCAGAATTGAACCACTACTTGTTGGGATAGAAAAAGGCATTGTGGACACTTTGAATACTTGCTTAGAAGGTCTGCTTCAGAAATGCACACTAATTGACAGACTTATTAATAATTCCCCACCCAACAAGTCCCCCCATGTTAACGCAAAGTGCCCCGAGGGTGAGGTTCAGAGGATGGAGGTTGGGACAGCGGAGTCGGTACAGGCACTGGTACCATGTGTGGTTCTACAACCTAGAATGGTGGAGGGGTTATCAACACACTACCCCCAGCCTTGGAAGCATTGCCCCCAACCTTGGAGGGGCTGCCATGCACGCAACTTCCACTACGCATCCCCGACCCCGTGAGACCCTCTTATAGTAAATACAAGCTTAACCTACCACCTGAAGCGTCCCCTTTGGTCGCTGTCTTTATCGGGGTCCCTCCTCTAAGGGAAGGGGAGGTCGAATCCTCTATGGACCTCATGGCTAAATCCAAAAAATGGTGCACGGACAAATGCTGTGGTCAGAATATCGCAGATGAGATCATATTTATAAGGAGGGTGGGTTGGATTGGCAAACATCAGAAATCCACACAAGGAGATTGTGTGGTTGTCAATTTTAGTAGGGCTGATCTAGCAGATAGACTTTTCTGGGATGGCTCGGATATATCCCTAACGGACCAATTAAGACCTGTCCGCTGGGCTTTTTCTACCAACCACCTGGGCGCATGTTGCACCTCAGAGGCCCTGGGATTAGTAGGGGGGGAGGGCGCGTACCTCTAGGCGAGGGCAGGTCTAATTCCCATGCACTCCCATGACCACCGAGGTGCCCAAATATCTCATTGACTAACCAACCCTGTGTCATCCAGAACGCCCAGGAGGGTCCTGCATTGGCTATTGCTAACCGCTTCGCTCCCCTGTCAGGTTTGGAGGATAGAGACTGACTATCTGGTGACCCCACTTGAAGAGGTAGGGAGCAGAATGAGTGATGCATGTAAGCTATTAAGCTGGAATGTGGCGGGACTCAACTCTAAACGTAACGACAAGGGATGGATAAGTTTCGTTTCAGGGCATAACGTCATCGCCCTCCAGGAAACTTGGGAAACATCTGCTAATTTCTGGTTGGATGGGTTTACCAGCTTCGCCAAAGTGGCTACCCCCAGCTGTGCTGGCAGAGCTAAGGGTGGCTTGTTAACTTTATTTTCCCTAGATCTGAAGGGTTCCCTTAGACAGATTAGTACTGCCTCGCCCAACATCCTTATTGTAGAAAGGGAAATAAGTCCCTCTAGGAGGACCCTATATATCAACTTTTATAATTCAGGGAACAGGGATAATAGCGATAGCAATGTTGCTAGTTTAGATGCAGTTTTAACGTTAGTCAGTCAGAATACATATTTCTATGCAGAGTACATATTGTTGGGTGATTTTAATATCCACCCCTGTAAGCTAATGTGTGGTACAAGTAACAAGGAAGGGGGTGAAGGATCCGAAGGTCCTCATTTCGAACACAACACACGAGGGGAGGAGTTAGAAGACTTTTTGGCAAATTTGAACCTATTTGAACTGGAGGGAGGCCCAAGAATAGCTACCTTCACGGGTACCAACCCCGGAGCCATAATTGATTATATTTTTGTTACACCAGGTATTCTAAACAGGGTCATTTCTTACTGTACAGTGCCCTCTCATTATAGTGATCACTATCCTGTTCTACTCGAGGTAGCCTGGGGAGACTTTATGGGGCCAATTCCAGGGTCAGCTAGGTCGGAGCGCACTTTGCGCACCTCTGACCAGGGCAGAAGAGTCAAATGGGCTAAGGTGGTTCCGGAGAACTTTTATGCGGAAGTTCTCCCGAAAATTGAGGCTCAGGTGGCAGTGTGCTTAAATACACAGTCCCAGGATTGCGAAATCATAGGGGCCTTTGAGTCAATCTGTGGGCAGGTGTCGCAGGACCTTCGGGGTAAACCTAAGAAGGGAGTGCCAATTAAGCATCATTGGTTCGATGCCTCCTGCTCAAATGCACATAGGTCTCTGATGTCTGCCCTGAAAAAAACACCTAGGATAAGGGATGACATTGTCAGATTAAGGAAAAACTACAAATTAGCTATAAAAACCAGACAGCGCCATGAAGCCTCCGGGCGTACGAGCGCTTAATAAATCCCAACTAACATTAACATTAACATTAACAAGAGAACATCAAACGGGAAGCTTGGGAGAGCCTCCTTTCCGTGGCTGTCCTGAAGGATAGCCGGAAATTCTGGGAAATAATCAAACAGCCATTCCTCTCTGACCAAAACAATGAGGCTATGGACTGCGTCATCCCAGACGATAAATGGCGGGACCACTTTAAAAATGTGTATGGGGATAACGATCGGGCAGGTCCAATAGGGCCCTTGGTGACCCTGGATGCTACCCCTATTTATTTTCATAGCTCAGAGGTGGAGAAAGCTATTTTGGCTACAACTAAGCATAAGGCCCCGGGACCTGACGGGGTGCCGGCTGATTTCTTTATACATTCCCCCAAGCTATGGGTGGGGGTTCTGGCCAATGTTTTCTCTGCCGTTAATGGCAACCCCACACCCTCCTCATGGGCCATCTCTACCATCGTCCCTATTTTTAAGAAGGGCCAGCGGGACGATCCCGGGTGTTATAGGCCCATATCCCTCTTGGACTCTACAGTAAAGATCCTAGGTAGAGTCCTCTTGTCCAAACTAAGGTATAACGTAGAGAGTTGTGGAGGGTTGGCGGAGATCCAGTATGGGTTTAGACAGAAGAAAGGTACGATCGAGCAGTGCTCTAACTTACACCTGTTGATTGCGAAATACACGGTGGCCAAGGAGGGGTCCTTGTTTTTAGCATTTATGGACCTCTCCTCGGCCTTCGACCTGGTGAACAGGTCTAAGTTATGGCTGACCCTGCTGAAGATGGGGATAGATAAGGCATTGGTTACATTTATGGCGTCTCTACACCAAGAGCTCTTTGCATGCTGTGGGGGTCACCAACGAAGGAAGGTGTACGTCCCTCTTCAAGTCCATACGGGGGGTTAGGCAGGGCTGTATATTAGCCCCCCTGCTCTTTACCATCCACATTAACGGACTGGGCGCCTATCTGGAGGAGGTCGAGGGTGACGTTCCGCGTGCAGGAGCAGTTAGGATCCCCGCGCTCCTGTACGCGTACGACGCCGTGTTGATAGCACGCACTGGCGTCTGCCTTCAACGTTTACTAAATGCTTTTGGTACATTTATGGACCAGCTAGACCTAAAAATCAACACAAATAAGTCACATACTATGGTTGTGGGTCGACAAAGTAGCAAGAGGAAAACAAATACTTTTGAGTGTAAGGGCGAGGTTGTCTCTAGAGTCTCCACTTTTCCCTACCTGGGGGTTCTCTCTGATCAGAGAGGATCCTGTGGACCTCAGGTGAGGGCAAAGAGGTTGGCGGTGATTAGGTCATCGGCTGCTCTCATGGGTTTTGCGGGCAGGTTAGGTGCTAGGCCCATGGAAGCGCTTTTGAAAATCTATAAAAGTAAACCAGTTGCCTTGGCCTCATATGGTTCACCCCTTTGGGGTTATGTAAATCTGGAACCAATTCAGAAAGCAGAGAAGAGATTCATACGGACACTTCTGTCTGTTCCTCAGTCTACACCGACTTATTCCATACATATGGAGGTGGGTTTAGACTTCCTCACTGATGGGCTGAACATGGCACCCCTGATCTTTTGGTTGAAGACTTGGCTCAATGAAGATCTGCCACTCAACCATAAGATCATGGCTGATGTTTTGTCTTTAGACCATTTTAAGAGGATTCCATGGTTGGCCTATCTGATGAAGGCGTTCTCAGATATGGGACGACCAGAGCTCTTTACCTCCCCTAAAGACATCAAGATCCAGGATATCGACATTGTTAAAAAGCAATTTATGGGGAGGGCAAGAGCACGTCGTGAGGAAAAGGAACTAGCGAAACCAGCGGTGAGGAGACACTATTTACTTGTTAATTCATTTGCATTAGCACCTTATCTTGGTTTCGTCACTATCCCATTTCACAGGTTCCTTCTAATTAAGTTCAGGTTTAATTTGTTACATTTTTATTTGGGGAATTTTAAAACATGGGAAAAACCTGAACTAGCCCCCCCCCTGTAGTTGTGATCATTTTTCCACCCAAGACACCATGCACTTTGTTATGTTTTGTGGGTTTTATTTAGAGCCAAGAAAAAAATACCTGGTACCGGTTTTGAAGGAGGCTGGCTTCACACAAGTGAAACCAGCCCTGCTCTACTTACAATTATTGACTAACCTACGTACTACTTTTTGTATGGCTAACTTCTTGGTGGCTGCAGCTAGAATCAAAAAACATATTCATTAGATCAATGACCCCTGTAAAACTGTGTTAATCAAGATGCGAGACCCTGGTGTTTTACTAAATGAACTATCTTTCATTAATCCCACGGATGCTCTGATTTGCTTGTTATTGTAAATGATCTGTAAATAACTGTACTGTACATATTTTAAAATGTATGAAATGTTTTTATCTCTTTGTATGATTTTTAACTAAATCGAATAAAGATATTTTGACTTACTGACTGACACGTTGAAGCGACTCTATGTTTTTGTGTCTGTCTAAAGTTCTTTAAGGCCATGGCATGATGGACTAACTCTGGTGTAGACCTTAGCCTTAGCCTTCTCCAGAATAGTAATGGGAGCAGTCTAACTTTAGTTGCTAGCGCCTTCTTACCCATATGTGGCAGCAAAACGTTCAACTGGGTACTAGGGGGGGACGCAATCCAAGGTTCTCAGGAACTTTATCTTTGATTTTCTTAAAGATGAGATATTAGAAATCCCCCAGAGAGTTCTGAGGCTTTTAAAACTGAGCCCAAGGCTTTGACATCGTAAGCCTATAAAACTTGACCAATTAGTTTACTAAATTACCTACCTTGTTCTTTAACTAGGGCAATAGTATCTGTCTATGTTTACGCGACATTGTGTCCACTTGAGGTTTCCATCACATGGTTGAGGACAGGGTAACAACCAAATAGTTAAAAACATCTGGCTTGTCCCCAACATTAATCTTCCCCTGTACGATCTGTTTTGTTTGAATGACATATACATTTTGTCTTTCTGACATTGATTTTAAGGTCTCACTCTCTGGAAAATTCCTCAAAGTGGAGCAGCGCTCACTGCAGACCACCAGCTGTTTGTAAGATCAACAGATTGTTGTCCGCAAACAACAGTATGTGTGTTTTTGTGCCATCCAAAGAGGGGGCCTCAGTAGGGAAACGAGAAAGAAAAAAACAATGTAATTAAGAAAGAAGTACAAAAGATTGGGGGCCAAAACACAGCCTTGGCAAACGACTTTGTCAATGGAAAACTGGTCAATGATTTCACCTTGGCCACAACATTTTAACTTGGGCATGATTGCCTTCGTGCAGACTGAACCAGTTCCTCTGATAAAAATTCTATTCTTAGTACGTCAAGCAAATTAATATTTAATCGCTTTACTTGGCATCCAATTGGACTGCTAGCCCATATCACAATTCTCCCAGATGGTCTACCACCCTGTGATGCGGGAGCCAAATAAAAGAAGGTGTTTAAACTGTAACCTATGCTGAATCATTTACTTTAAGAAGCACATGCATGCCAATCCTCTTGTGGCATTTTGCTCCCAAATACTGCTATATTCCAAGATACTATGGCCAACATATTAACTTCTATTATACTATTTACTGTATCTCCCCACATAGAAGTTATTTGAGGGACCATTGTAGTGTATTCAAACAGAAATGAGGAATCAGGAACAATATTGATTAAAGTGCAGGCTTTAATCAAAACCTCAGCCACAGGTACAATCTTCAACTGACCACTGGAACTTCCATGTATTCCAGAATCTCAAACGAGATTGGAATACATATAGAAGGAAGTTCCAGCATATTAAAGGTACATTAATGGAAACAGATGAACATCATCACACATCTCCCCCTAAGGAAAAGCATAAAATAATGGATTTTAACAAAAAGAAACATGTAGAGAAAAGGGAACATAATGAATGAACTCTCAAATAAACAAGAGGCCTAGAGAAGACTTATAACGAGTAATCCCTCAAATAAACAGGAGGCCTACGTACTCTTTGACTCCTAAGAGAAGATGAAGATAAATTCGAATCATTAACAAGATTGAAAGTTGGATGATGTAATCCTTCTCTTTCCCATGACAAATCTTGTGTAGGAAAGCTTGACTTAACCACAACCACTCTACTCCTATTCCATATTCTTCCATCCTCTGTTTTAATGGCATTCCTAAAAACTTTCACCACTGCTCTCACATCGGTATACTTCGACCAGGATCTGCAACCAACTGGAGCTTTAATCCGAACAAAATCACCCACTAAAATCTTCTGTACATTCACACATTTTCTTTTATCATAATACTGCTTCCTTTCATCTAGTTTTCTTTCTTCCTTCCAACGCCACTCACCAATCCGATTATTAACCAAACCCTTGTTGAGTTCCATCCACCCAGGACACAACCATGTGTTGGGAGCCCTCCCTTTAAACAACTCAAACGGTGATCTCCCAGTTGTTGAATGTGGTGCAAAGCAGTAAGCATTAATTCTTTCTTGAAGAATAGACTTCCAATTCAATCCAGGTGATCTAGCTAACTGTATTGCCTCCTTCAGAGTTTTATTGACTCTCTCAACTGCACCATTTGTTTCGGGATGATACGATGAACATTTCTTATGTACTACACCACACTTCTTCATGTATTCCTCAAATACCCTTGAACAAAATTGTGGCCCATTATCCGAAAGGAGACTATTTGGAAAACTCTCCTTCCTAAAAAGTGCATCCAGAAACTTGATTACTTCCTCCGAGGTAATCTCCCTAACAGCACAAACCTCAATCCACCTACAATACAAATCCATCAACACCAAAAGATAAGGAGTATCACTTACACATGATAAGGGACCAATTATATCTATAGCCAATTCGTCCCAAGGATGTTTTGGAAGCAATCTCTTCACCATGGGCATCTGCTTCGTCTTTAATATCTTATCACTAGCACAGCACTCTGGACAATCTCTCACCAGTCTCTCAATCTCTAGATCCATTCCAGGCCACCAAAACTGCATTCGTAAAATCTCTTTTGTTTTAACAATTCCAAGATGACCTGAATGTGCATGGGACAATAATTTATTTCTAATACCCAGAGGTGGCACCATCTTAGTACCACGAGTTAAAAATCCTGAATTTGTTGAAAGCTCATCTGAAACTAAGATCCAAGGTTTCTCTAACCGTGAGTTACTACTTAGAGAAAGCATCACCTTTTTAATCTCCTCGTCCTTCTCCAACTCATCTCTCCATTCCTTCTCGTCAATTGCTCCCTCTGTAATCTCACATACACTTATAGAGTCATCACAGACACCAAAATCATCTTCCTCATCAAAATTTTCCTTACTTACCATTCTTGACAGACAATCAGCTGATTTGTTTGACACACCCGGAATATAATCAACAGAAAAGTCAAACTCTTGTAAGGAAACAATCCATCTCCTAATCCTCGATGAAATTGCATCCAAGCCTTTTTTATCAAAAATCTCCTTCAAGGGTTTATGATCTGAAAAAATAAGTACCTTTGTGCCCCAAATTAAATTCTTCAACTTCCTCAAAGCCCAATAGATAGCAAAAGACTCTTTTTATATAACAGAATAATTCAATTCCGAGCCGCTTAAACACCTTGAGGAACAACAAATCAAGTAATCCTTTCCATTTCTTCTCTGAACCAGAACAGCACCAAGTCCTTTTTCACTCGCATCTGTAAATAAAATTGTAGGCAAACCCGGCACAAATGCCTGAAGAGAGGGTGCTTTATTTAACTCACCCTTAATGCCATCAAACTCCTTTTTACACTTATCCGTCCATTCATACTCAACATTTCTTGATGTCAACCTTCTCAAAGACTGAGTTTTATCTGCAAAATTACAAATGAATTTACCGTAAAACTCTACCATGCCAAGAAAGGAAATTAATTCCTCCTTGTTCTCTGGCTCCTTTACCTTGTTAATGGTGTCAACTAACTCTTTTTTGGGATAAACTCCTTGACCAGTTATTCTATGACCCAAGTAATTTACTTCTTTTACACCAAACTTACACTTGTTTTTTTTAGTGTCATTCCCGCATCTTCCAAACGTTTCAAAACTGCACACACACGATCATAATGTTCTTGAACACTGTTCCCATAAATCAGTAAGTCATCCTGATAGCATCTCACTCCAGATAACCCTCTCAAAATCCTTGCCATTATTCTTTGAAATACCGAAGCCGCAGACACAAGGCCAAAAGGCATTCTCTTATACCTATAAGTGCCCATGGGAGTGATAAATGCTGTTAGGTCCTGAGAAGAGTCATCTAACACAACTTGATGGTACGCTGAAGCGGGATCAAAAGTGGTGAAAAACTTAGCTCCCTCCAACGTACTGCTCAACTTCTATTTTATTTCTGATGCGCAGCGTATCTCTCCTTTGTTACGTAAGCAAGAGTCTGAGACGTAGTGCTTCTTGCGCGCACCACTTTGTCAGCTGATCACGTGTCTCTTTCAGCTTTTCGCGCGGCTCCAGACCCAGCACGAGAAACAGAATCCCAGCGTCAGCTGTTTACGCGTCTCTTCTCTTCTCGATGCACAGCGCGTGAGACCAACGTAAACACGTCTCTTCTCTTCTCGAGGCACAGCGCGAGACAAACGTTTAAAAAAGTTGATCTCTTTTATATTTACATTAATTTTGATCGACACATTTCCCAGTTTACTCCGCCCACCAAACTCCTCACCGCACGTTTCCCTTTTTCTTTTACCGCCGCTGGGAAGACTCCGCTTCCTTTCAATTACACACAGCCGCTGGAGGAGCAGGAGAGTCGTTCTTCTTTTCCGCTTTTGCCTGTGTTGAGGTAGAGTTCTTTGTACATCCCACCCTCGTCGCCAAATAATGTAGTGTCTTCAAACAGAAATGAGGAATCAGGAACAATATTGATTGAAGTGCAGGCTTTAATCAAAACCTCTGCCACAGGTACAATCTTCAACAGACCACTGGAACTTCCATGTATTCCAGAATCTCACACGAGATTGGAATACATAGAGAAGGAAGTTCCAGCATATTAAAGGTACATTAATGGAAACAGATGAACATCATCACAACCATGTCTGGTGAAGTAATAATATTTGAGTCTCACCGTGGGTAGAATATTACGGGGTTGGTTCTAAGGGTGCAGGTGAGAGCGTGGAGGGTGAAGGAAATATAGCTAGAGGATGCCACTGATTTAAATTTCACACTGCACTAGCAGATCCATTCTGGCTGTTGTTGGCTGGCGTTACCAGCCAGTCATAGATAACAATGGGCGAAGCACTCTAGATCAGTTTTCCTGCCCTGCCTCATTTAAAGATGGTGGAACTACTAACTGACTGCTGGTAGAACCTCTGCCTGCTCCATTTGCTGTCAATAAAAGGTAGTAACCTATCCTTTGCAGAGTCTCCGACTTGCAGTCTTTGGGACACCTGTCCTAATTGTCACAATGCATAATTTCCTGGCCTGGAACATGGCAGACCCAGGAATGGAAAGTGAACAATGCCCCCTATCTGCAGTGTTAAATAGCTATCATCTGGAAGAGGAGAAGGCCAAGGCAATGATACAGACATAAGCAGATGAGTTACATCATTGGATTCTTAGCAGTCTATGGATCTGTCTCCAGAACCTAGGACGAAATAGGATTCCTCAGTGGAACTCAAATTTGTTTGTAATCCATGTGCATATATGTGTGTTGGACAAAAGACTGGCAGATGTAAGATCCTCAAAAGGCTAATCATTAATCTTAGTTTAGAGATCTTCTATAGTCCAAATTGTGGCGTATTAATTTTTTTACTGAATATTAGATAAAATTAAATTAACAGTTATGCCATGGATGTGGTGGTATCTGTAGCGTATAAAGCAACCCTTTAAGAACTACAAATGTGGCTTCAGACTGTGAGAAACCATGCTATTGTTCTCTTACTCCCTTACATCTTTTATCAAGGTTTCTTACCAGGCATATGCAAGTTTGTAAGTCATGGGTCTTGCGTTTACTAAAATGGCCATCTCTGTATCCTTGATGGCATTATTTCAAGAGTTGTGTTTTTACTGTGAGGAGTTATATGCAGCTTTCATGGTAGTAAATCCATGATAAACTGCATAGGAACCATCATTGTTCAGAAAGGCTGGTCCATGAATATTCTGGCAAATGTATTGTCCTGAACAAGATTAGATAGGATGGCTATTACCTTCTGAGTTAAAATAAATGTGGCACCTTGACAAGGCATTGGCGGCTTTGATATACTGTATACCAGGTTTGAAGGTGAGAAGGAAGTCAAAGTAAGAAACAAAGTGAATTCAACAGGTCTTTCACTGACAGTTGGCTTGGACTGTTTTCCAGAATCCAATATCGTTTGTAAGAATGGCAATAGAATTGTGCATCCTCAAGATAATAGTCCCATTCCATATATGCCTCTTAGAATCCTAGGATTTCTTTTTCGAAGTTCATGTAATTGTTCTTATATATGTTTTATTTCATGAGAATAAATCTATGGGCTGGAGCAGATGTGTAGCCAGGCCCCTTTGTGAGGGGATTGCTGCCAATACTTTACTGGAGGCTTTAGCCTGCTCTGTATCATAAAGATATGGATGCTATAGGATGGGGCTGTAATAAGTTGTTCCTTTAAAGTTTGACAGGTTGATAAGAAGAGGTCCAGAGATATGGTTGATTCTTTTGAAGGAGCTGGTGCAATTGAATACCAAATTTGAATAATTAGTATGAAACACTAAGAAAAGTCAGTGAAAGCTGAAAAATGTTATAATACTTTTAGGTTTGTTGGAGGTGCCAACAGAGAACAACATTGATCCTTCCAATATTCATCTCAATCCCTTTGGGAGACAAAATGTACTAACAACTGTAACTCTCTGTTGGTGGAACCCACAATTTGAGGGTTTAGTGTACAATTTATAATGCATCAGTCATTTCAGACTTCCTTTACATTGGTCAAATGGATTTCTAAATAGGATGAAAAAAACTAGGACAATAATGTGCAGTGTGACCCTATTCACTAGGGTAAAACCAGTGGTTGTTGTTTTGTTTGTTCTCCTTTTTCTGAGGGGTCAGTGACTCTCTTCCTGTAGGGGAATAATAATAAAGCATGATCTGGAACAAGGTCAATGCACAACCTAAACACCTGAACAGTCAAGACAGGAAAGCTGGAATAGATATGGTCAAACAGGATCAGGTTAACTCTCATACTGAGAATGTTTTTGAGGCAATACCCTTGTGTGTCTGTCCTTTTCATAGATCTTTGTTTGATTGCTAAATGGTGTCACATCCTACGACTGGATTTGGGAGACAGAGGCCGGACTCCACTTCAGTGTATTGTACGGTGAAGGCAGAATTTGCCAACAGCTTCCAGCCCCATGCATGGAGTCTGTTTTTCTTGGAGCCCCTTGCTGTGTGGCTTGCAACACCCCACTATTGGCCCCAGGCTTTCTTATGCCCTAATAAACGTATGCAGTCTTCTGATGTGGATGTGAGCTCTCCCCCAGTGGCAAGGCTGTGTGTGTACAGTTTATCATAAAGGGGGTGAGAGATTTGGAGACAAGTTAAGTGCAACACTGCTCAGTCCTAATGCCTTCATGAAACAGTCATCAACAGTGAATTCGCAATAATAGCCTACTGGTGCATAAATGCAAACAGCCATATCATCCAAAATGTCTTAACCTTCGTTAGATGCTTTTTCTGTATTTGACCAAGTAAAAATGATTGCCTTGTATTGACTGTGCTAGCAAGGGCTTATCATATTAGCAGCACTGGACATAAAGTTGCCGACAGCATATACTTTCACTTTCTGGCCACAATGTCAGGGCCCCGGGCCCTTTATTATCTCCAATGTGCACATCACAGCCATTTTCATTGTGGCCAGCGGTAACAGAGACTTTCACTCAAATACCCCCTTTCTCATTACATATGTTGGGATGTCCCATCCCAACACAATATTCCTCCTTATCTCAAAGAAAACAAAACAGAACAAACAGCACATCAGGACATGCATGCATAACAAACATCTTCAATACCACATGCTCAGCATGATTGAAACAAGTTGCACAAGAGGACGAATAAGCCAAAAAGGTACAGTCATAAATCTCGATGGTGCACATCCTCAGCTCACGACAATATCCTTCAAACATGTGGAAACCACTGGACAAGGTCTGAGGTTATATCTTGTCATCCCTTGTTGTCATAGACCAGAATTGGCCTACATGGGCTCTCCCTGTTGGATAGAGACTCCAGTAATGGGACTTTCATTAGGATAATTGCTCGTACCAGCCCCACGTGTTGTGGAGGAATCTAGAGGCTGTTGGGGACCCTTGACCTCCACAGGATGTGACAGAGGTGAAGAATGAACTAAACACTTTTGACCTCCTATGGTATCATCATCACTCACCAAGTCCTCCCCTGTAGATGCACATTGGTTGCTATCTGGTCTGAGACTTGACTATCTGTACAGTTTAAAGAATTGGATATTCCTAGTAATGGTTTCACCACCTTTCCTGGCAGTGATCATTGTCCCTCTCACAGCACACACTTTCCAGGGGTCGATTCAAAATAAAGCAGAAACTTGCTCCCCGGATATCAATTCTTAACAAGTACCAAATATCCAACTCAGATATGCTTTTTTTTATTTTTTTATTGAGCATTTCAAAATCATACAACATACTGTTAATGACGTAATTCCATGTGGAACACTCACAATAAACCAAATCACTGTACATTTCAAAATATAAAAAAGAAAAAATAGAAAACACCATAGGCCGTATTACCCTATCAATGCATACTGGGCACTCCATACTAAACGTGCGTCTATCTGCAGATGATACATTAATCTTCATAGCAACGTCAAGGTTTTTCCATTCTGACTAACATATCCTACCTGTTGCCACTCATTCAGAGTCCAGTTCCTGTCGAGACAATAACAATTCTCGCAGAGGAGCAGGGCCGTTTCTAGGTGTTTTGCCGCCCTAGGCGAGAATTGAAAATGCCGCCCCCTCCCTTGCTCTCATTAGTTCCACCTTATTCTCCCCACTGCCCAAACCCGCCCCCTGTTTATTTACCTTTTTAGACTTCACTTCTTTCTCGCCTCTTCTTCCTCCCGCTCTACTAGTTTGTATATTTTCACGCATCTCTTACCGCAGGTAATTGGTTTAATTTAGTTCTTAAGTCCTGGCATTTCAAATTCTGCTGTTGTGTAAGAGCACCAACACCTTAGCTGGGTAGAGTTGTGCTATAAATGTGAAATAAATGCCATTTCAGGCACAGCTGCCTACCCCAGGCCTCAGACCAGGTTTTACTCACTTAATGTGCTCCTTGCTGGCACCTTTTATCATTCAAAGTCCCAGTTTTACTAATCATGACAATTTCAATTCTCACCTGGAAAACTCCCAGGACCCGGAAGCTACTAACCTTCTAGTCTCCAATAGGCTTCCCACAACTTTTAAAAGATGCCACAGATCAGCTGCACACACTCTCAAACCCATCGCTACCAAGCATAATTTGATTAGTGTTGAAAGGCCTTTTCCTCCTTTATGGTCACATCACGCAGCTGTCCCTGTCTTTTAACACCCTTATCACTCAAAATACATATAAAAATACGATTCCCCTGTCGCTAACCCGCTCATGGGCTAAAATGAACCGAGATAGCTTTACTGGGGCGTTGGACCTAGGTATCTTGTTTTACTCTGTTAATGTTATCGCTAAATGCAAAGGCATTTAATAATTTGATATTAAATACCCATGACATCATAGCTGCCAAAGACGTGGCCCTCTCTGCTCTCTTGTTTACTGAAAAACTCAGAACCACCAAAAGAATCTTTTGGTGATTCTGAGTTTTTCAGTAAATAACGTTAATGTATTTTTTATTTTTTTTATTTTTTATTTTATTTTATTTAATTCGATTTTCTAAAGCGTGAACTTTACCTGAAGGTGTCAGAGCGCTTTACATAAGAACCAGTTGCAAAACATAAGGACATGTGTTACATAAAAGATACAAACAAAAAGTTGCAAATTTACAAGATGTAAAGTCACACAATGAAGAGATACAAACAGAAAGAAAAATTGCAAATGCACAAGTAGTAAAGTCACTCAAGGAAGAGATACAAATGTATATATTCTAAGAGTCACATAGGTAAGGTAGAGAGTACACAGGTCTACTGCATATACTAGTGATTAGAGTTATCTCTATATACATATATAAACACATAGTAGATTTTTTCAGGTCAAGACCCAAAAAAAACCCAGGAGTGCAGAGTTCCATTAAGTGGGGTGGGAGGGGGCACGCAGTCACAGCACCCAGGGAGGGAGGGAGGTATACAAGGGTATGGAGAAAAGGCAAAACAGAAAAGGGAAGAAACATTTGAGGATCGCCAAGGGGGAAACAAGGGAAAAGGGTAAAGGACGAGGGAATGACAAGATGGCGGGTCAGGGTCGAGGGAACAGCGGCCGAGAACAGCAGCAAAATGGCGGCCAGGACAAAAGAAAAATTAAAGAAGTCCATGAGAGTCCGTGGCGGGACAGGCTGCTCCGATGAAGAGTGTTTCCTGGGGGCCTGGGGTGGGTATGTTCTGGAAGGGGCTGCGGCGTGCCAAGCAATATAGGTCGGGACTGGAGGGACTAGTGTGCATAGCTTAAGCCTGCTCTGGAGGTGCCCCCTTCTTCACAGTAACACGCAGCAGGCACCGCTCTTAGCTGTCACGTTAGAGTGTTACAGGGGTCCTCCGCTCTCTCTTCCTTGAGGCTACTTCACGCTGTCTCCCACTCCGATATATACTGACTTTACTTTCCTGCCTCAGTGCCGTGACGGTCACTGTCTCAAAACCATTTAGCTCGGCGGCACGCTCTACTCTGTGTTCTTCAGCACTCACAGGCACGCACACTGCTCTCGTCTCGTTGGTGCAGCACTCACATTTCATTCCATGAGCCTCACTTTCCTGGCCCTTGGCTGTCTCGTCAGGTCCCCTCTGTTACTCAGGCCCCGCGGGAAGCATCTGCTGATGCGTTAATCGCATGCCGCAAAGATGCTTCTTGAAATGTTGCAACCATTGAAAAGTAAAGAGTGGTACAATTAGAAGTCAATAGCGTGGGCCTAATATGTGCAAAATAGAAAGGCGGTCTATATATCAAATTGCAAAATTCAAGGCAAAGTAATGAGGAATAACTGATTAGCTTGAACCTCCATCCTATTTTCTTCTTCCCGCCACCTCTCCTGCCCCTCCCCTCAAACCATGGCCTGCGCACCCGTGCCTGCACTGCGAACTTCTCTTTTGCAAGCTCAGCTTTTTATTTTATAGATCATGACGTGCCACTTTCCCCACAGCTGCCTCACAAGCGATTGCTACTGAAACAACCTAAGTAAACCTCATTTTTCGCGGCCAAAACACTTTTCACATTGTGGGCTGAGCCCAGTTCCAGGCTAAAAATCTGAGTGCACTTATGAGGCATAATCGCCGAGGACGGGTTGGCCATTTATTTCGGCAAGCATTTCCCGGCAGGCGGGGTGGAGTCTGGGTCACAGAAGGCCAGTTTTTGAAGGTCGATGACCAGTGTCTCTGTCCACAGCTCCCCGGGGTATATGGCAGCTGGCAAAAAGAGAAAGCGTGGAAAAGACATAGTAAGAGAGAAAAAGAGACAGGAACAGAGAGAACGACAGGAACAGAGTTAGAAAGACAGGAACAGAGAGAGAAAGAGAGAGAGAGAGAGAGAAAGACAGGAATAGAGAGAGAAAGACTGGAACAGAGAGAGAAAGACTGGAACAGAGAGAGAAAGGCAAAGGCAGGACAGGAACAGAGAGAGCATGGCCGGAACAGAGAGAGCAGGACAGGAACACAGAGAGAGAGACAGGAACAGAGAGAGAGACAGGAACAGAGAGAGAAAGGCAGGAATAGAAAGACAGGAACAGAGAGAGAAATACAGTAGTAGAGAGAGAAATACAGGAATAGAGAGAGAAAAATGCAGGAACAGAGAGAGAAAGGCAGGACAGAAACAGAGAGAGAAAGACAGGAACAGAGAGAGAAAGACAAATGGAAGTGGGTGCTTGCATTGAGAACATTGCATTCAAAGACAATGGGGATCCAATCCCAGTCTATGGCTGGCGCCCCCAGCTGAGAGCACTTCACTATCCAGAGTGGAACATTGCACACTATCCATAATATCTCCCTGGTGGTATATGGGAATATTCATACAGTTAAAGTTAAAACCTTTATTTATTAGAGCCTAGAAACGCAGAAGTGCACTGTGAAATTCTACATAGCAAAAAATTATTTCCAATATTACAGAAAAGGCTGTACTGTCACGCTATTATGCTATATTCCATGGAAGAAAGCCTGCCTTTACTTGATCTTGTATATGCCTGGAAAGCTGCACCTGCAGAAGCCTAATGGCATGTCACAGCAAAGACATAAACACTATGAAATAGACAGGTTACAAGCAATGTCTTTACAGACTCTGTCTATACCCTTCCTCCCTAAAGCGGCAAAAGCGCACAAAAGCAGCAATGTGTGATGAAGAACACACCGCCTCGATATTGTTGCGAGTGTGCGGAGAATGTTGACTTGCGCATTTTCACCCAGCCTCTGTAAATGTTCTGTCAAATGCTTGTTTAAATACTTGGATAGGCAGCACATGCCAAATGTGATCAATAATGTCCATTATATGATCCATAGACGTAACCTGGCAAAGGTTCATATTAAAATCACTGGGTAAAAGAATTTGCGTCACTGGTTAAACCAAACCTTTATCGCCGGTACATTGGCATGTTTTTGCCGCCCTCCCCCTTTTGCCGCCCTAGGCAGCCACCTAGTCTGGCCTAATGGAAGAAACGGCCCTGCAGAGGAGCCCAGATGTTTCGAGGCCTAGATGAGAGGGGGAGCTCTTCGGCTATCCCTATCGCTGCACGTACATGAGGTACATATCCTAAAAGGCATTCCAGCGGTGCATTGTGCACTTCCACCCCTGTCATATCATGTATAAGAGCCTGGATCTTTTCCCAATATTTGAACACCTGGTCACATTGCCAAGCAAGATGAATAAAGTCTGCACTGGCCCTCCCACAGCGCCTACAGCAACCCAACTCATGCAGCCCTATTCTGTTTAGCTTTTTGGGGGTGTGATATACTTGATGTATAAACTTCAAGTGTATAATTGTCAAATTATTGTTGGAAGTCAATCGCCCCTTTAACCTGCAAATGTGTCCCCAATCTTGTTCTGTAATGGGGGTGGTCAATATGGTATTCCAATGTTCTAAACTGTGGTCATACCCGTAGGGGGTTTCATCCTAAAGTGACCTGTAAAGTTTGGTAATTAGCTTTTTCCTCGATGGTGCAACTATCAGCAGCTGTAACGTTTGCAGCGCCTCCGGTGCTGCAGGGAAAGTGGGGTAATGGCCTTGTATGGCCCTACGTAGTCTGTAGCAGGTGTATAGAAAGAGTGGAGTGGGGTTTTGTATGAATGTGAGATCATTACTAGTAACATACTGCCCGTTTGGGTATAGATCCCCAATGGTAACCATGCCCACCACCTTTAAGGCCATGACGGGGCCGGGCTCTTGAGCTACTGACAGTGCGGCATGTCCCTCTATAGGCAGCACAGGTGCCTATAGCGGTCATTTCTGCGTTCGCCTTCCAATCTCTTGCCACGCAGTAATAGTCCTATCTATTGTATTGATCTCTATCTTGGGCGTCCGTATGTCAGTATGTGTAAGGATACCACTCCTCCACTGCCATGTGCGGTATGAAATCATGCGGCATGAACCAAAAATAAGCACATTGCGCCTGTGCGTACAGATAGTATGCATAAAAATCTGGGGCCCCAAACCCCCCTCTCTCAAAGGACAGAGTCAGTGTGCGCCAACTAAGTCTCGGCTCTTTGTTCCCCCATACCTACCGCAGCAAATGTGTTTGGACTGTTTTAAAAAAGTGTTTGGTTAGTGGTGTGGGGACATTGCAGAACAAATACAGAAAGTTTGGCAAGACCACCATTTTGATTATAGCTATGCGATCCGCCAAGGAGAGTGGTAAACGAATCCAGCTATCTATCTGCTGCACCAACGTGGCATAGGCACGACTATAGTTTTCTTGTGTGACTTCCACAGGATCACGGTGTATCCACACACCCAAGTATTTCACTGGATCCGTAGACCACAGCAGCGGGTATTCCACCTGGGGTGAGAGGGTGACACACGTTAAGGGAATAATTACTGATTTTTCCCAGTTAATTTGGAGGCCGGAGAAAAGACCAAAGCGAACATACTCCCGTAACACCTGGGATAGGACTCTCTGCGGCTCACGGATATACAGGACCATATCGTCCGCGTATAATGAGATACCAACCGGGCGGTTGTGAAAATTAGGTGCGGCCGCCCTGTGTCCTTGCCGGATTTTACTCGCAAGCGGTTCTAGCGCAATGGCAAAGAGCAAGGGGGACACGGGACAACCCTGTCTCGTGCCACACCCTATGGAAAAAGGCTCTGAAGTGAGTCCCCCCACTCGAACCCTCGCTGACGCGACGGTGTACAGAATCTGGATCCACCGGAGGAAAACTGGTGGAAACTCCATGCTGCGCAGTACGTGCATCATGTAACCCCTTTCTATAGAATCAAATGCCTTTGCAACGTCTAAGAGCACCGCGACTGCTGGCAAGTCAGGATTGAGTATGTGAAACAGTGCAAAAATCGTTCTCAAATTGAAGGAGGCAGATCGATCCGGGATAAACCCAGCCTGGTCCGGCAAAACAAGCAGGGGCATTAGAGAGAGTAATTTGGTGGCATAAATTTTGGCTAGTATTTTTGCGTCTAAATTAATTAAAGATAGGGGGCGGTAGGACTGCAGTGCGCGGGTGGTTTGTCCTTTTTAAGCAAGGTGATAATGAGGGCATGAGGTTTCATGGGCTTCTGCATACACCTCTAGCAGGTGCGGCACCAGCAGGTCAGCATATGCTTTATAAAATTCTGCTGTTAGGCCGTCGGCCCCGGCGCCTTGTTATTGGGCATCGACAGAATCGCTTCTTTTACATCCTTCTCATCGATAGGCATGCTTAGATATTTTCTATGGATGTTCGAAAGCCCTGCGCATGCCGTATCTTCAAGGTAAACGTCTAAGGCCTCCTCCCCCCCCCCACCCGAAGTATATGTGGACTCGTAGAAAACTCGGAGCTGCTCCACTGTCGCCAGTTGTGAGTAGTGCGTATCCCCGCCTGCATCTATGATGTGGTCTATGGGGGGGCTTATGTTTTATCGCACAATCTGTTAGCTAAAACCTTGCTCGGCCTCCCACCCTCCCCATATGCCCTAGCCACATGTCGCTTGGACAAGTACTTTATCTCTGTGTCCGCCAATGATCTGTGTTCGCTCACGTGTTCCTGTATTTGGACAAGGAGGTCCGTGAACGGTGCATGGATATATTGAGTTTCAAGGACTCCTAATTGCTGCTCTATAGTCTGTAATTGCCTCTTAATGTCCCGTAAGATACCCGCCGATGTGCCAATACAAACCCCCCTGATAGTTACCTTAAAGGCCTCCCATAAAATTGCTTGACTGTCGGCTGAACCCACGTTAAACTTGAAATATTGAACTATTGCAGACCTAATGGTGTCAGCATAAATAGGGTCCATCAGTGCATCCTCTCTGAAGCGCCAAGTAAAAAGGTCTGTGTGGATTAGTGGGTATAGTGAGTTCCAGGAGCACAGGGTTATGGTCAGACAGGGTTTGCGGGAGTGTATGTATCCCCTCCACCCACGCGTTAATCTCGTCAGTGAGCAACCAGTAATCTAGTCTGGACAATGCCTGTGTGATGTGCTAGCCTTTCCGCTTCCCCTCGTTGCGCAGCCGCCTGGCATCTACCAGGCCCAATTCCATCATCATGTTACGTATGCACTCCGCTACTTTAATTGTACGTGCTCCCTCCGGGTTGGATTTGTCTACTTGTGGGTGTAGGTGAGTATTGAGGTCCCCTCCCAATAGAATTGCCGCTGACGGCCAAGCTTGCAGCACATGAAGCACCTGTGAGATAGGCGAGGGATCGTCCACCACCAGTCCATAGATATTGACGATCGTCACAAGCTCTCTCCCCAGCTTGCCCTGCACCATCGCCCAACGCCCTTCTGTATCTATACTGGTGTGCACTGCCGAAATCGCCACCCCTCTTTTAATCAGAGTAAGGACTCCCCTGGCATAATTTGAGTATGATGAGGCTAATCTGTAGGCTGCCCATCTGCATGCAATGGTGGTTTCAGTGTGTTTACTGAGGTGAGTTTCTTGCAGAAGAGCAATTTTCACGTCAAGCTGTGGCAACACCTGTCTAGTTTTTTTGGCGTATTTAATCCACGCACGTTCCAATTTATACAGTTAATTCTGTCACCCGTCACTGATAATGATAGTCAAAACTGGTTACACCGTATACCAGTAGCATACATATAGTTGAACAATCTCGTCGGCTACAATGACCATTCTGTATACATTGCAGGAATTTTCAGCCTAGGTCGTCAAAAAAACAACCACCACCCCCCCTCCCACTTCAGCTTCCCCAACGTGCCATAGGTACAACCCAAACAAGACCGCCCCCTCCCCCAACAACAAAACCCAAGAAACAATTTGTCCGGTGGGGGATACCCATAGGGGATCGTAGCGGCGAAACCACTCCCCGGTCATGTAGGGAGGGGGCCGCCCTAACGTCAACACGTCCCACTACCCTGGTGCCAGTCCATACACTCTACCAGCAACTGGACCATATAGCTGGCATCCGGATAAGCTCAATGAGCGAATAATAGGCAAAGTCCAAGATAACAACAGTGCATCAAGCAATGAACAGTTCCTTCTCTTAGCACAACACATAATTGCAGACCCCATCCGCTCGCCGTTGAACAGGAAGAAGACAATAGAAGCAACAACAGCCAAGCGCATCAGGCGCCAACCTTCAGATTCTAGTAACTTAGAGTGCACTGCAGCGCCAAGTAAATGCAAAAAACAGGCTCATGCTCCAGGCCCACCCCGCAGTAACATAGCTTGGAGTCATAACATGTTAACATGTTAACAATGTTGAAACCAACCCCGGTGCCCCTTACTGTTCAATCATCCACATCTGGCATGTGCACTGGAGAGCCGCTCCTGCTGCGCAGCGATTTGACGTGGTCCATAGCCTGTTTCAGGTTGGTGAAAATTTTGACTTTAGCTGCCCCTCCGATACGCAGCTGTGCTGGATCCAGCATTGCAAAAGGAATCTGTTCCTTAATAAGCAATTTTTTCACGCCCTGAAACTCCTTACACGCCACCTGCACCGTAGCGGTAAAGTCGTGGGTAGAAGTTGAGCACATTACATTGGTAATTAACTGTGCCCTGTTGGCGTGTGACCCTCAGAACTGTATCGCGATCTCTAAAATTCAGCAAATGGGTGATAATTGGGCGCGCTCGAACGCACTTCAATGTCCTCGTTCTTGGCTTGGATGATCGCAAGGAGCTTCGCCATATCGGTAGTTTTTTCGGTCACCTTGTGAAGGCCACCTTCAGCATCAGAAATGCGCTGTTCCGTTTCCCCGATTTTCGCGGCATGCTTATCCGCCCATTAAGAGCCTCAATTTTCCCGTCGATTGCCTGGAGGCTGGCCTGGATGGCCGCCAAGGATGACTCTAGTGCCGTGGGGCCCTGTGCCATTGACTCTAGCTCGGAATCTGAGGCTGCGTACTGCACTGATTTCCCGCCTTTACGCATCTCAAAAGTGAGTCGCGGTTGGTTTTTCTTGGGCTTCCCCATTTTGCGCCTTCCTGGCAAAGACAGTGTGGCTGGCTCCACACAATATGGCTATCCACCTGCCACCACCACCACCTCTCCAGTGACAGCTGCTCCTTTCTTGCTGTGTTTTCGCCCTCCTCAAATGGTCCCAGCACCCCACAGTCCTCAGTCTGCAGGCCACTATCCGGCTCCCGCAGCAACCAGGCCCACAGTCCATCACCAAGAGCGTTCTGCACCCACCACAGCCCAGGAATTAAATGCAGAGGAACGCAGGGGGCCCAGCAGCAGGAACCTGTGCGGTGGTCCAGTGATTGTGAAGCTTCAAGATCAGGGCCTGCTTCTTTCCCACAGCAATCCTCCAAGTATAAGGCGCTGTACTTTCGCCCTATGCCCTGTGTCCATACGCCAGCAAGGAGGGCCCAGGCGTGCAGTCCAGCTCCCTGCCCAAAGCGGCAGAGCAGCGTGTGCAGTAGGGGCCCCTTCCAGTCAGCCCGACTGGCTATTGACAGTGCAGCAGCGCTAGACACGAGCGGTGCAGCCTACCAGGTCCGATGAAGCCCGGCGCTCTCGTAGGTCCCGCCACCGCAGCCTCCACCATCGGCTCCCAGGAGGTCGCAGCTTCAGCCCTCGCGGGACGCCTCACACACAAGTGCACCTCACCTGCACTACGCAGGAAGAGCTGCGGGCGTCTCTGTCGGGTCCAGGATCCGCTGTCACCGCTTTTTAGCGCAGATCCCAACGCACTCCGCCCGGCTAATGGGCAGTCGCTGAGTCCACCGGCTGCCATTACCACGCAGTCAGCCGCCGTCCACCCCGCTCTCTCATGCTGACTGGAAACTCCTCCACAATAAAGGGCTCAGCAGAAAGCTCACAAGCTCACCCCAGCAGCCAGCTACCTCCCCACGCTGGATGGCACGGTAGGGGACAGGATTATGGCAGGATTGATGAAGGCAGCCGGCAGAGCTACACTAGTGTGTGGCCATCTTGCCGGACGCCCAAGCCACGCCCAACTCAGATATGCTTCTTTCTGGCTCGTCTTTTCTTACGACGTCTTGTCATTCTGTACTTTCCGTTGGCACAAATGCTTCTATTACCTCATCTCTGAGTGTCGACGGCTCTACAACAGGAGGCCTGGTGTCACCCACCATCCTGTTTGTAAACAGAGAGCTAAGGCTCACCCTGGTGGTGGCATGAGTAATGAGATGATATTCATTAAGGAAGGCATACAGAGCACGCTCCATGTTCTGGCTATTGGCTTGCTTCACCCTTTGACTGTTTTTTATAGTAACTTACACATGGATTTCGTGAATGAGCAAAAAGTAGTGAACTTACTCAAAAGTGTACATTACTCAAAAGTGTAAGTTACTTTTGTGAATCAGGCCCTAAAAGAAGCCTTTAATTTGAAATGTTTCAACTTACAAAAGGTTATTTGTATGTTTTTGGTCATGGCATGATAAAGAGAAGAACATAATCCTTGAAAGTCAGCCTTTTCCTCACATTTTTGAGTGGGCCAAAGTGCCCCAGAACTTTTGAGACTGATGAGAAGAAAACAGAGTCAAAATGACTGCTGTGTGAGAGCATCCAAGAAAAATAAAAAGCAGTGGGTGGAATGCTTCAATTATTGTCAATCAGTCATATTTACACATTTCAGTGTATTTTTTGGTGCTCACTATGCTACTCCATTCCAGGAGCAATGGTATACAAATCAGCTGTGGTCCTGCCACAAGAGGAAGTTTGCCGAGACTGCCGGATCATATGTCCTCTGAATGGGATCACAAGCCCACACTGTAGCCACACTGAAGCCCACACTGGATTCAGGCTTGTTGGGCTTCTTCAGTGAGGTGCAACTTGAGTTATACAGCTCAGTGACCAAAGGAACCCTATGTTTTGGGATACTGTCATATGAGATAATAATGTAAAACCAGAGAAGTATCAAATTAAAGAGGAGGGTTCGGATGTTATGGTCTCAGGAGAGCTTGTGTGTGTTAAGATTTAGAGAAAGATCCTTGCTATGTCTTCCCTTTTGCCTTTGTCCAACCAGTGGCAGGCCGTAGGTTCATACGTATCCAGCCATCCTATGACATGCTTCGTCTGTGTGTTTTTAAGGACACCACTTCTATCATGAGTTTAATAATAATTTATAATTTTATATTGTTTATATATGAACTGTATATAAATACCAGAGCAGCAGTGAGGAGTTGGAAGTGGAACCACAACTCCCAGAGTGCCCTGTGTTTGTCTAGAGGAGGGGGCTAACAATGAGAAGCCCTACAAATTGCACCCTGACACCCTGGCCAGTGTCTGGGTATGGCCCAGGCAAAGACCTGGCAAGAGTATGTGTTCGTCAGATTCTGGAAGATGCTAGTCCACCCTCCTTTTTTCCCGCACAAAGTTCCTGTTGACTCTTGTTGCCCAATTTAATTTTTAAGGCTACCAGGCTAAGATGCTGCCTTCAACTTTGGGTTCATTTTGCTTTAATAATGCATTTGAGGATTTGTTCATTACACCAGTGGGGCTTCAAACAACCCTCTACTACTGGATTTGAATTGTTTTACTTATCCAACAGTCTTTTGTTAGTTGATGTATAGTTCATTCTATTTTATTTTTCTAACTACTGTTTAAGGATGTGCTTGCTAGATAGCTCATTTTATTTTAACTGTTGATGATGTAGTTAATGCACACCAGATCACTCGGCAGCACTGACAATTTATTGTATACAGCCTTGCTGTTGTGAATTTAGCACAAAACTACACTGCCATTTCTCGGGTATAAAATAAGTGCTGATGATAACTTTTAGAAAAAGTTACGCAGGTTGACAATTTATCTCCTTAATGGAGAGGAGTAAAACAGCGGACAATCTAGCTGAGAAAGGGGAGGTTAAGAGGCAGGAAAAACACACAAAAAGAAAAAAAGCCCAGTAAAAATGAAGGGGGACAGGGAAACATTAAGTCTTACCTGACAAATCAATTGTGAGATAAGCGGTACAATACAGTTAGAGCTTTAGTGCATTAAGACAACCCGAAGGTCCCACTCAGTGAACGAGCAAGCCCGGGGATTTTAGAGGATGTCATGGAAGAAAGGCTGATTATTCCAGATGTGATGTGGAGTGTATGAATAGATTTCCACCTCTGGGGGAACTGGAGAATGATGATGTGCTGCCCGAAGTCCCTTAACACACTGATTATCAATCAGACACTCATACACAACAACTAACAGGTTGGTTCACTGTGGCTCAGTTTATATGAAAACTGAAAATGCGGGTTTAAGAAACTCCATAACCTCTCTTACACAGCTCCTTTCTGGGAAAGTGGAGAAGCTGGGTATACTACTTGAAACTCAAATAAAGTAAGGGCAGATTAGAAACCTCAGCTTCTCTGAGAATCAACCTCAGTCCAGGGCAATTGAGTGCTCTCATGGCCAAGGGATCCTGTCCTAGCAGAGCATAGAGATATGGGGCACATGTCTACTGTACTTAGGTACCTCTTGAACCCCAGGAATTGAGAGAACCCCCCACCGAGGAGGATGGTCAAAGATATTGCCCTGAAGTTGGCAATGTTGACAGTGTACCCTGTGATCCCACAGAGAATGATGATGACCTGCTGAAGTGCTAAGCAATCAGGCAGAAAGACCATGCTCCCTAGTGGCCTCAGATATAGATTGACTTCAGCTGGTCCAGCTAAAGAGAAATGGAAAAAACTGTAGTGGAGAAAAGCTGACTCAGATGGTGGAGTCTTTGCCAAATTTTTACCCACTCTAGAAGCCCTGGGGTCCCGGACGGTGAGTTGGGTGGACAAGTCAAACTGCTGACTTGGAACCTAGCTGGTATCCATACAAAATTCAATTCATAAAGCTTTATTCGATACATATAGAATGACCATAACAGCACATGAGAAACACATTGAAATAACAAAATTGCAGAATATAACAAAAGAAAAATACATTAAAACATCATACTTTTCCTGGCATTAATGGACTGGTTTAAAAATGTAGCAGTATAAAAACATATATCTACAGATTGCATGTTAAAAATTAATTTCATTGCATCATTAATAGATCGGGTACCGTATTTGATAAACTGATTTAAAATATACAGTACGAAAGTTCAAATAAAGTTTACATGTCATAAGAAAGTGCAAGGTGCTCTGTTTGATGGACCATCGCATGGGCATGGTCCGGTTGGGTGGCTTTTAAGGTGGGGAAAAGCCACAAGATGGTGCACCAACCTTAACCTGAGTCTAATAAGTACAAATCTGTGAGATGCTCTAGTCACCTGCGATAGATATAGGGGATAACCGTCATTCACAATATAGCTGTTGTAGAACAGGGTAGATGACAATAATCCATTCTTCATTAACCGTCTCCTCATTCTGTACAATACGAATAATGACTTAAATTCACTTTTGGGTATTGCGGCCGCAGCACACGGGTCCACCATTATATTTATATCGAAGATTTCCAGAAAACAGTCGACAATATATTTTAACCAAGGAATTTTTCGATAATTGTCTAAGGCAAGACAGTCCTCTATTAAAGATCTGTCAAAAGCTGTCTCCTCCTTTAGCCAGATGGATCGCCAAACCATAAGGGACCTTAGGGATAACAAATCAATAAGATAGTTAATCCCCAATTCTCTATGTATCAACTCAGTTGGAGCAGAGGTAGGCAAACATAGCAGCTTTTTGAGGAAAGAGTTTTCCTCCGTCTGCAAACTATTATCACAATGATAACCCCAAATTTCAGGCCCGTATAGAGCAATCAACACACATCTGGCTCGGTAGATCTGGAGCATATCCCTGATACGTCGGTCTCCAATCTTAGCTGCAAATCTAAAAACCCTGTGGGCACTTTTGGCCATCTTATTACGTACATTTGTGAATTCATTAGACCATGTACTATCTTTAGAAAAGGTTATCCCCAGATAACAAAATGTGTCTGCGTGTGACACTTTATAGCCGTCTATGAAAAATGCATTAGGCAACTTTCTTTTAACCCAGCAGGTCATAGTATGGGTTTTCCCTTTATTAAGTACCAGCTTCCTGTCCTTTATAAAGACAGAGAATCTGTCAATCAAACGTTGGAGGCCAATAGGGGTTCTGTATAGTAGTACGGCGTCGTCTGCATATAACAACACCGGCACTACCGCCCGTTGACCTGGGGAGCATCAGCATTAATAGATTTTAAAACTACATCCATTCCATTAATAAATAAAGTAAAAATCAGGGGGGCAAGGACACAGCCTTGTCTAATACCTCTCTTTACACTAAACTTAGGGGTACACTCTCCTTTAGTGCCATATCGTACGCTTGTTTGTAGTTTTTCATAAAGCCTGGCCAAAAAGAAAATTATGCCCTTCGGTGCCCCAAGCTGTAACAGGGTTGGCCATAGGATGGAGTCGTCCACTAAATCGAAAGCGCTGCTTAAATCTGCAAAGCAGAGATAAAGTGAACCTTGTTTGGACTGGGTGTACTTCCCGATCAATAACTCTAGATTTACACATTGGTCCAGTGTACCCCGCCCTTTCCGGAAGCCATATTGGCCAAAATTCCTCTGGTCTCCACCCATTCTTCCAGCCTGGCCAACAAAACTCTACTCATGATCTTAACTGAAGAGTCTAAGAGGGAGATAGGACGGTAGTTTTTTGCATCTGACCTATCGCCCTTCTTATGAATCGGAATAATGGTAGACTCCCCCCAAGTCAGGGGCGCCTCATTACATACAGCTGCATTAAAAACAATTGCTAAAATGGGGCTCCATAGCTCAGGAGAGTCTTTATAGACATCAATAGGGACCCCATCCGGCCCTGGGGCCTACCCCCCTTTGCTGGCACAAATGCCTAATTCCACCTCGGAAACAGTAATATCCAAAGGCACCATGGGCCAATTACTGTAATTAGTTCCAAGGTAGTTATCAGACATAAAAAAATCATAGAAAAATTGGATACCCACCCCTCACTAGAGACATGCGAATGAAGCTCAGGGATAGAATCCTCCTTAAAAAAAGGAGAATTGACCGTAGCCCAAAAGAGGGCACAATTAGACAATTCTGCAGCTTGGTTCAAATTGTCCATTGCCTGCTGTTGTAACTCTTTTTTCCTGTGTTTCAGAGCAACTTTATAATCCAATCGCAGCTTAATGATCATTTCTGTATCCCTCGGCCTTTGCGTTAAAGCATGTTTTAATTCTGTTAAGAGTGCAGTACACGAATGATCAAACCATCCCTGTCTATGTTTTAGATGTCTTCTATCAGGCCTAGTGAATAGAGCATCAATTTGTTTGTTAATACCGTTAAAAGCGTCTAAAACACGATCTGAATCAATATTATTATTTAGGATCAGGGTAATTTCTGCTGAGCACCCTTTAACATTGGAACTCAGTAGTTCAGCTGATTTTTCCCCTTTCCATCTTAGTCTTACTCTGTTTGGCCTATGTGGTTCAATATTCACAACTATTTTCCCCGTGTGGGCAGACCTATCACCACTGATTGTGGTTTCTAGGATAATGCAGTTATGGTCACTCAAAAAAGGAGACTTCTATCCTAGGGGCCTGACAATATGGAACAATATTGGAGGAAACAATTACATGATCTATTAAAGAACTAGTGTTCCGACTCTTAAACATAGGGATAGTCTGGCCATTTATATCTTTCGAATAGGTTAGAATTTCCAAATCATAATACCCCATGAATGTATTAAGTATCTCTCCGTAACTGTTGTGATGAAAATACAGTTCGTCCAAGTCAGCATTATTTTTGACCCCACAGACCCTTAGAGTAGACTTTTCACAGATCGGGATATTAAAATCACCCACCCAAATAAAATCAAAAAGGACATTAGATTCTGCAATCAAATTTTCTATAACAATGGCCAAATCCTTTACAACTTGCATCCGACTATTATCAAAGATGTTGTTATAGAAATTAAGAAGAAGTACATTGCGGCCATCTCTCCCATACAACCATAGTTTCTGTACATGATCACCCACTGTCAAATACCTTTTTACAATCAATGATAGGTTGATAGAAACTAAAATCAAGAGGCCGCCTTTTGCTCTTCCAAACCCAGACCTCTTTGCTATTAAATTGTATGAGGCATAACCCTCATAATTAGCAGGCTCCGTGCACCATGTTTCTTGAAAACAAACTATGTCATGTGCATTGATTAAATTCGTCCAGCCCAAAATATCACCCTTGGAGTTTAACCCTGCGATATTCCAGCTAATGAATGAAATTTCGTTTTTCCCATAGTTTCCAGTCCTATCTATGGTAAGCACCTCTTCTTGAACAGCCCCTATATTTTGTTCATCAATTAGCTAATCACTTCCGGCTGATTCCGCGCTTAAATTATTCCTGGGTAATAGTCCTCGTTCAACTGATTGTTCCCTATGTTCGTCAACCTGGCAAACTAAAATCACCTTAGTCTCATTGTGAGTTTCTATATTAACACCTTGGCTGCTAGGGGGTTTTCCCCTCCTGTGCTGATCCTTGATGAACCCCATTGTTCATGACAAGGTCAACACGTCAAACGCACAGCGCAGGTAACACCCATGACGAGCTGACCTTGTCATGAGCATGGAAGGGGTTAAGTCAATCGTTAGCATCCAAAGTACTCAGGGCTTGATATCTGTTTGACACTGGGACCTCAGACACCGTGTATAAGCTAGGGCAATTGTTGGGAGCAGAAAACCCTCTTTTATCTCTATCAACAATTTCATTAACGATATGACTATAAAAAAAACCAAGTGGGCGTAGACTAATACCTTTGTCAAAGTGTGGTAGCGAGGCCGCTCTTAACAAAGCGGTCGCAGCATGTTGAGGGTGTTTAAAATTAACAATGGTTCAGTCGCCTTCACTACTCTTTTGTGAGTTACCAATCCAATTGACCCTTCTAGTTGTAAGGATCTGGTTAGAATAATTCAGTGGAAACCCACATTGCTTATGGAGCCAGAACACTGTTTTGTCTTTAAGGGAATCATGGGATTCTTGTTGGTTCTGGTTCAGATGTTGTTCTTGGGGTGGCACATTAGTTAGGACAACCACGTATGGGGCACAATCAGGTGGTAAATTAATAGTATGGCTTCGCCTAGAAGTATCAACTAGTATAGTGGGTGATATGGGTATAGCAATTTGAGCTAAAACTTCAGGTGTTACACTAACTAAATCACTTGATTCCCTGCTCAATATTGGTGTAGTTGCCAAAGGTATCTGGGGCGTTACTGGCAAACTTCTTACACCCAGCGAAAGTTTCCATTCTGTTTTATCAATTTCATTGTTTATTTTGTTTACCGCTTTCACCAGGTAATTATCCAGCGTGGCGCTAGCCAACTCAAGGGGGATGTTATTGCCTTTACGCTTTGCCATCGTTAATAAATAAAAAGAAACTAAATATATGTTATTTCCACTGTGCAAAAGCTATTACGAATGCAATAATAAATAAACTATACACAAAACTTCATCATAATGCAAATAGTGAAATATGATAATATGATAAAAAACACTACAATCCAACTATAGCAATCTCATTGTCCCATTATATGTCCAGTACTGGCACTTAAGAGTCTTACTTCATTGAATGTGGTGTCCTGGAATAAAATCAAAAGACCAGGGGATAGGGCCCAGCCCAGCTACGTCCAGCCTCGGACGGCCACAGACGGCCCGCCCTTTGCCCGGGCTTAGCCCGGCGACGCCAAGCGCCTCCGGGCGTGGGAAGGGCGGGAGCGGCTTCCTGCCGCTGGTGCTCCTAGGACAGGTAGTCCCTTTCTCACAGCGGCCGCGCCTAAAGGAGTGAGGCTTGCGGCGGCGGGGGGAGACCGGCAGTGGTATCAGGGATCCTGTTGCTCTGAAGAAAAAGCTGCCCCCAAAGTGCACGAGACGCCCCATACAAAACTAAATGACTCAGAATTGGGTGATTTTATTTTCAAGGATCGCATTGTCCTATTCCAGGAAACGTGGGCAAAGTAACCAGTGTACAGATGAGGCTATTTAACATTCTATAGCAATGCTACGTCAGCTAGCTCTCAGGGGGCTTACTAATTTGGGTAAAGTCAATGATTCTCTGCAAGGTCAAAGTATTCCACTAAGAGTCTAGGCATATTCTGGGTGTTAAACTAACCCTGCAAAACACTCCCACTATGTTTTGCAGACACATTGAAGTGATAAATGTACACGTTTGCTCTGTACCAGACAACACAGAATCCTAAATTTGACATGTACTCCAAACTCTTTTAGAGCCAATACAGCACGCTTTAACAGTGGTTGTAGGAGGGGACTGTAACACGAACTTTGAACACTTTGAGCCCTCATCATCTTTGCTGACAGCAGATGAGGAGTGGGGAATTCCTCGCAAACCGGTGTAAACATAGACAAAAATGGCAAACCAACTCTTCCATCTGTCCCTGGAACACATCTTGAGAGCAACCAATAGGCGCACTAAATTTAGACCACCTTGCAAAAAAAACGGTAAAAAGGGGCAGGTCCATAAATCATATAGATATTCTTTGAACTAAGATTATGGCATCTTCTGGGTGATATGAAGGTAATACTTCACCCAGACAGAGACCATAATGCTCTTGCACTAGATTTTCTTTCTGACCTCTTCTCTATATACAACAAGAATGCCAATAACACATGGGTAGCGACATTGACTGTCACTAACAACTTTAGAAACGTAAAGTGGGCTAAGATAATCAACATTGATAAAGCTCTGGGCAGAATACCTCAAGCCTTTTTGGAGATCTTGAAATAGTATGCTCAAACTAATCTTGGCAGGCCCAAATTTGCCCCAACCCACTTAGGTTTCTTTTATCTTTTAAAACCAATGTTTAGGACCTACACCAAGACGACGATAAACAGGAATACACTTTGCCCATGGTTTACAAAAGAATGCAGCTAGGCAAAACTGGATCTTATTAAAGCTGTTAAATAGGGTGATACATTTGGAATAAGTCATGCTAGAAAGATTTATGAGTCAAATAAGAGGGTAAATAGGAAAAAGTGTGATGAAGCTCAGTGGGTTGAAGTAACGGACATTCTGCAAAGGAAGGTGACACTTGCTTTCTGTAGAATCGTCGCTGGTCGCTTCAACACCAGCCTGACTCATTCATCCCAGCTGAGCAATATGTATCCCATTTAACTGATCTCTGTAAATAAAGGAATATCTGTTCGCCAAGTCCATTTGGTGGCAATAAGTATAATTTAGCCCTGCTGTGGATGCAATTACCCACACCTGAACTCCTTACATGCCCATTCTCACTCAAAGAAACTGAGCTACCTTTACAACAGATGCAACAGGGAAAAGCGCCTGATAGTATACCAGATGACTTGTTCCTCTCTGAAACGGCTCTATGGACTCCCTACCTGTACATCCTTAGCAATGCTATAGCTGGCAGTGAGGAATTCCCTAAGACCTGGTGTGTGCCAGTATTGTCCCCATTCACAAGAAGGGGCTAAAGATAATCCGATAAACTACCGACCCATTATTCTCATCGATAACACCCAAAAGTATTGCTGTAGTCAAGTTCTTTTTTGTCTTCACTGTTGGATGAAAGATCATCAGATCGTGTTGGATTTTCAGGCTGGGTTCTGTGTATAAATAAGTACCATCGACCAGGTGTTTCGGTTCTCAGTTATTTGCTAGAAGTACCTTACCCTAAGAAAAGAACATCTATATGCAATCTTCATGGACTTAAGGGTCGCAATTGATATTGTTCCTAGGGAACCCCTTGTGGGAAGTGTTTACACTATACACTATCCCTGTAGATCTCGTACATATTTTGATCACATTGCATACAGATACTTATGCACAAATAAGGTGGGACAGTTCAGGAAGGACCTCAAGACCTGGCTCCTCCAATGACCCCAAAACTTATACTGATTTGCACCCCAACTCCCCCCAGCGCCTTGAGAACCTACCAGGTGAGTAGTTGCACTTTACCAACTATTGATTGATTAATTGCACACAGCCAAGGGGCATTGACCAACAGGATCCCCATTAAAAGGCTGGTTTAGATAAAGCTGCATATTGTGGCACCCACATTGTTTTGTCTGTATATTAATGGTATTGTCGGGTGGGTGAACAGCTGCCAGCCTGATGCTCCAAAGCATGCAAACGTCAGCACCCCAGTGCAGCTGTTTGCTGATGATACTGTTAGAGTAGGGAACTCAATATAAATGCTGAAATATCCATGTGTTTGGCCCTAAAGCCCTATAGATCATTCAGAAACGAAATGGAGGTTGATTGGTCCCTAATTGAGAGGGTCACGAGTTTTGACTACTTGAGCCCTGGGGATGCAACTCGTGTTTGTGCCAGCTGTGGGTGCCCCGGGGCACTTAGCATTACAGAAGGAGACTGCAGATGATTCTGCAGCCCCTTCTGTAATACTGAAAGTTCTGGCGCACATACAGCACCAGCGCTTTCTCAACAGGGCGTTCCCTCATATGCATGGGGGCGTGGCCCCATGCAAATGAGGAAATCCCTTTGCCTCTGCACCAGTGCATAATATATACATGGGCGCAGAAGTGAAGAAGCTGTTGGGGCGCCCCGACAGTGCACCTGTGTGCTCCTGATAGAAGCCCTCTGGAGGGAGGTAAGAGGGTTCTATTAACGCCTCAAACATCCCCTTTAAAAATGGAGGCAGATTGGCGCCTGCACAGTGAAATACAGAGAGGCTGCTTCAATTCTGTTCTGTTTTTCACCTGCATGAACGGCCCTCAGGGCAGCACAAGTTCATGGCTACCATGGGGGCATGCATAATATGGCTCACTTTCCCTGTTTGTGCCCGTTGCACCTTTTAAGGTGAGCCGGGCCAAAACAAGGAAAGTGCATCCTATACATCATAGGGCCCCTGGGATTCATGCTCTTTGATAATTTATCCTGGAAAATCCAACTTGACAAAAGCAAAACCACTCTGCAGGATAGATAGCAGCCATTCTGAAAAAGTAGAAACAAACACCAAGTAGGATTGTTTCTCTGGTCCTCAAGGTTTACAGAGCGGTAACCCTGGGTAGGTCCTTGTTCAGGCCGAATTTTGGGCAAATAGGGATTCTAGTCAGATAACCTGTATGGGAAACACATTAATAAGGTCCCTATTTATTCTTCCAAATAGCACATTGTAGTAGCTTAATGGTCTATGGTGAGCGCTGTGAGGAACACTGGCTGTTCAGTTATCTACCAGTGACTGTTGGAATGTTCTCCTCCAGATCGGCAGTTGCATCCTGGTGTTGCTGTGACGAGCCTTGAATAAAAGTAACTTTCCTTCTCCTTACTGTTTGATTCATCTTAATTTATTCTCCACAAATTTGGCAATGATCGGAGCCCTGGACCGATTGAGGGAACGGTACAGTGGCTGGAAATTGTTTACCAGGTACTTACATACCCAGTGTGCGCTGTGTAGCCGGTGAGACATACATGATTGTACTCGGCTGAGGTGAGATGGGGATCGCATGGAGGAGGGAGTACTTTGAAGTGTTTGTGGAAAAAGAGACATTTCCAACGGATGTGTGCGGAACTGTACTAAAGAAGGTCTTACCGTGGGATTTTCTGCTGCAAGTCCTGAACAAGAGCGAGCTGAGTTTACGGGATGGAGCGCGAAACTCCTCTAACGTCTGCTGTGACATTTTCAGTGTTTAGTTGCTGTTTCCAAAGAGATCAGCGTGTCATTGGAGTTGGCGCTGTATTCAGTGATACGCACATTGCGTTCTTTCTTCTTCGCATTGTCTTATCTTGTGTTGGCTGAGGCGCGCTTGGTGAAATCTGTACGTGTCACAGGAAACTCATTTGTTTTTCAGTGATACGCACACTATCTGTCAACGTGTGCGCATGCACAGCTCCCGTTGCTCTTCGTATGTGTGCATTGTGGGAGTACATACGGATCGAGCCTTTCTCTTCAAGCTCTAAGGTCTGTGTCAGAGTTAGAGGGGCATCTCTACTGTGCTTGCAGTGGCACGTACACTTTCATCTTTGGTGCTAACAATTTGTGAGAGCATGTCAATGTAAAGAGAAAGCTTTCTGAAGTAATCTAATTAAATCAGTGCCTTGCATATGAAACATTTGCGAAACTTCAAAAGAGGACAGCAGGTGTTACTGTATTAAAGCTGCTCTGAAGTATTATCACGACAAAGTTGAACACTCAAGTTTATTCACCATTATATTTTTTTGTCTTCTGTTTCAAGGTTTTACTAAAAATGTGTGGGTGGTGTTAACATGCAATTAGTAAATCCACCTAAGCCTTTTCTACAATCCCCAGGTGATCCTCCTATTAAATGGAAGATTTGGTATGGGGCATTTACCAAGTACCTAGGGGCTGTAGGAGGAAATCGCTACTGCCCAGAGAGGAAAAAGTTTCTGCTTGAGGACAATTTAGGGTTTGAGAGACAGTCTATTTTCGAACATCCCCCTCCGATTCAGGGAAACACCGATGATGAAGAGGAGTTGGATGAATATAAAGAGGCGATTCGCAAGTTGGAAAAGCAATTTGATGTAGTACCCAGTTTCATTGTGAATAGACACAAATTATTCACGTGTGAGCAGCACCAGGCGAAGTCTATAGATACATATGTGGCAGCTTTACGTGTGCTTGCTGCTGACTGTGGTTTTGAAGACTTTATGGATCAGTTGATATGGGATCAAATTGTTGTAAGATGTTATGACAAAAAAAGTACAAGAAAAGTTACTCACTTACAAGAATCCATCTCTGTGTGAGATAATCAATATAGTCAAGAGTATTGAGATCCCTCAGATCTCTCAGAAGAGTTCAAGAGAGTTGGTTAAGAAAGAGAATGTAGGGGCAGTATCTGATCAGGGTCATCAAACAGGGACAATGTGAATTTACAAGATCAAAAACAGAGAGGTGACACTAATTCAAGAGATAAGAAAGGTTTCTTTAAACAAAAAATAATTTGTTTTAGGTGTGAGTATGCACAACATTTTGCAAACTGGCAGCCTTGTCCTGCAAAAACTTTAACCTGCAGGAGTTGTGGCAGACTAGGCCATTTCTCAAAAGTATGCCAAGCTAGGAAAGGCAATAATAAGGTGAACGTCAGTGCCAATGAGTTTAGTGAAGACATGGTGGGTGTGATGGATGGTACCAGAGATATGGTTTTGGTCTTACAAGATGAGGAAGCACATGAATGTAGAGTCCCGTCTAGCTACTTTCAGGTTTGATGGGAAGCCTTTGACATTACTTGTGGTGTCAGGTGCTAAAATGACCATAATAATTGAGCAATTGTTTAGGAACACATGGGATGATAAAGCGCTGTTGAATTCCTGATAGGTGTCCTGTAATGTATGATGGTAAAAAAATAGAGCTAGTTGGGTTCTTTGAAACCATCCTTCAATTTCAAGAGAAAACAATTTTGGGAAAAGTATATGTGGCAAAAAAAGGACTGACTTAACCTTCTTGGATGGTATCACCAAGGGTTATTTGGTCTCACATTACGACAAGGAAGAAAGGTAAAAGTGTATTTGGTCAATCAGACATGCTCAGAGGCCAGCAATGAGTAGATGCTGAAATTTCCAAATGTTTTTGATGATGGTTTGGGTAAAATTAATGGGTTCAGGCACAAAATCAAAGTGTGTGACAGTGTCACTCCTATCAAACATAAACGTAGGATGATGCCTTTCAGCATCAGGGATGAATTAGCTAACATTCTTGAAAAGATGTGCATCCAAGGTGTTATTGAGCCCATTGAGTCCTCAGCTCTGGATGTCTTCGTAAGTCATCAGAAAAAAAAACGGGTGACCATTGGGTTGGCAATGATTTAAGGAGTTTGAACAAAGTCATTTGGGTGAACTCACTTCCCCTACTTCATATTGATTATATTGTGACTAGTTTTGCCTGTGCCACACACTAAATTTTTAGGGGTATGCTAAGTTTATAAAAAACTTTGCAAGCAAGACAGAAAACTTCTGAAGTTTCCTTAAAAAACAAAGCATTTTCAGGTGGGATGATGCATGTCAGGAAGAGTTTGATAAACTGAAAGCTGAAATTGGGTCTGAAAAGGTTCGGGCATTTTTCAATACTGAAAGGATATGCATTCTGATTGCCGATGCCAGCAATAGTGAGTTGGGGACCACTTTGTCACAAAAGAATAATTAGTGTGAACTCACTAACGGTTTCGCCTCTAGAGCTCTTAGGGAAAATGAAAAAAAATCTGTGTTATAGAAAAAAAGAGTTGCTGGCATGTTGTTGGGCTGTTGAACGGTTCAAATATTTTGTGTGGGGAAGGACATTTACATTTTGACAGACCACAAACCACTTTTCAGTATTTTGAATGCATATGTTATAATAGATTTCACTACATGGATTGTGAGACTAAGTGCCAAACTTCTGCAATATAATTTTGAAGTTGAACACATTCCGGGAGGCAAAAATGTCAGGGCGAATTTCCTTTCAAGGTCTCCTCCTAAAGTGATGGAGTCTGAACAGGAGGAGGAAGACAAGGACTGCCAATAGCTGCTTTGGATGTGTGTCTGGAGAGTGCTTTTGATAAGGAAGATTGGATGCATGGTATGAGGAAAGATGACATTTTGGGGAAGGTACGGGAGTATGTGTTGGGGTAGGCAGAGAGAATCCACTCTTCATCCTGGTGTTCAACCTTTTGGAGTTGACGCTGGAAGATAACGATCTCATCATGAAAGGCGACAAGTTTGTTACTCCTGAGTCTATGAGATGCTCTATCATACAAGCAGCCCATGAAGGTAATTTGGGTCAAACGGTCAGCAAAACAAGGGTAAGGTCTGTGTATTGTTGGCTCAGTATGTACAAACAAATTGTTGAGGTCGTCATGGATTGTGTCATATGTGCAAAAAGTGACAAGTCGCTAATTCCTCCTTTACACCCAGTAGATTTGCCAGACAGGCCTTGGTCCAAACTTGCTGTGGATTTCATTGGTCTGTTTGGGGTTCTGCCAACTAGATGCAAGTATGCCATTATTCTAGTGGACTATTACACCAAGTAGTTGGAGATGGAATTTGTAAGAGAACCTAACACTGCCATGTAGTTCCTATAAAAAGTATACAGGATCCGTGTGTTATGAGCACCTAAACACCTTCCCCTTTTAACACTTGTTATGCCTTGATAATATGTGTTTGCTAAATTTGACATTTGCATCTTGCAATGCTTGTTGTTTGTTCCATTGGGCGTTTGCTTCTAGCAGTGCTTGTTGGTACTGGACTTGGCAATACGTATTGAAGAAGAGGTTGGAAAACTATGCAAATTCAAGAATAGAGCCAGCACATTGCACATGTGCGTTAACCGAGGCTCAGCAACACGTGGAAACTGCCGTCGGCTTGAGAGACTATAAAAGCCTCGTTGGAGCTCAGAGAGACTCTTCGCTTTGAGGTTTCAGCGTCAGCTTCTCTGCAAGATTCCAGTCTTCCTGTCTCCTGATTCCGCTTGTCTCCCTCTCCCTCAGCGCCCCCTTACCTGAAGTCCTCTGCAGCAACAGCTTCCAGAGCTGCGGAGATCCGGTGATTTTCTTCAATCTCCCTCGTCTTCTCCGCTGGAGTTCCGAACTTCCGGTTTTCAACGTCAGAGTCTTTTCCTCATCGGACCTGTCCTCCTGCCAAGGGGTTCCCCGCAAACCGACTTCCGGAGCTGTTAAAGAAGTTAGACTTAACTAGTTAGGCAGAGAATAAACAATCCTTGGCTAAAGCAAAACGGACTATTGAGTTCAAGAACCTTTTGGTTTATTTACAGACAATTCTGCCTGCGGAGAAAAGACTTTCTTGTAAATGTTAGAAAGGACACGTCTGCAAACTAATATAAAAGTAACAGTGCCATTCAACTGTTGCCTTGGAATTTTGTACTACATATTGTTAAAGTCATATTGCATTTGGTAGAAATACTTTGAGAGTTCCTAGGATTATTAAGGGATTAAGAGAAAGCAGTAGGTTGTGTTTTTTCTCGCTTTCCTTTCCTTTTCAGAATCCCTATTCAAAGCAAGAACATTTTGACGCAAGGTAGGGAAATGCAGTTGTGCATGACTGTTTCTCAAGTTGTACTAACTCACTCATTAATCGGTTAAACGTTGTTTGCAGTGCAGTGTTTTTATTTCTTGCACTCGAAGCTTAATCACTGTATTTGTACTGTAGGTGACACAATTACATAGGAGAACTCAAAATACCTTGCTACTACGAAGTATATGAATGGGTTTTTCCTTGTTTGGGTATGTATTTCGATTAAGTCAAGAAAATACAGGTATACCTGGAAATGTTTAGTATAAGTTGCTAATTCATGTGTTGGTGTTTATAATTCAGCTACAGTACTAAGCTCAAGTCAAACCACAACTGTAGGAGAAAGCCCAGAATACTTCACGAGAAACAGCAACAGCAATCTCCTTTCAGAAGAGATCCTGTGTTTGTTTGTTTGTTTCTCAATCCACTTCCTCTTCCCTTTTGGGACTAATTGGTTGTGCTAAGAGCCAAATCCTTGTCATGCTAGTTGGTTTTAGAAGGAATTGGGACTAGTCATCTTCAAGACGGAACATCTGGAATCTTGTGGTTGCACGCTTAACACCGTGCGTTTAGACAACGTACACTGTAGGATTGGTGTCAGACAAACTCTGATCACTCCCACCTGGTATGTTGGCCTTTTGTACCAACTAGCACACAGTGCCACTATAATTGACTTTACCAGGGAGAGAATAGTTCCTGGCAACCATCAAACATGACAACCCTGATCCCTCAGGACCGTGGAAACAATATGCTACCTTTCGTTCAGTCACTCGTGCTTACTTAGTCTGTCTCAGGGAAATACACAGAATAAACAGGCTGGGCGTTTTCAATAAATTGTTATTCTGGTGTAAAATAGATGAGCTATAACAACCGTTAGGTAGTATAAGATATAAATGATTAGCAGTACGATAAAGGTAAATGGATGGTATAGCTCTACCATATTACTACAAAAATGAATAGATACGTATATATAAAACACATGATAAAAGATGCGTACTACTACAATGCTTCTACAATTAGATGTACCTAAGAGTACCTTGCCTGTGTGTAGGTGTTAAACCAAGAATCCCTCTAGGATTTAGTCAAACCCATTACCTGATTTGAGAAACTGTGGGACCCCATCCTGGTCTCAAGCCGGACACCCTGCGAGGGATGTTAGACCACTGCGAGCCGGAGTGTCTGCATGCAGGAACCTCAGTGTCTCTGGTCAGTGTGTCGGCCAGGAAGTCTCGGTCTCCTCAGTCTTATCTTAGCAAGATGTGATGCATATATACCCATAGGTGTCCCCCAGGGTCTTACCTTGCTGTATTACTATGCCGGCCTAAGGATGATGTTGGACCTGAACTTTGTACATAGAGTTTATACAGGATGGTAGTTCTGCTGTACTTCCAAGAATCCTCATGCATAATGTATGAAATTTCGAACTAGGAAAAACACGCATTCTGAATGCAGTGTAATATCTAGGTTAAAGGTCAGTCTCTGTAAACGATGACAAGTGTAATGTAGGGAGAGAGTATAGGTGAAAGGTAATGAGCTTACCAGACCTATATTAGGATACCTATATGGAATATAATAACACTAAGAAATGTGATTAAATTTTTTCAAAGTTTTCGGAGAGAAGGTTTGCCTAAAGAACTTCTCTCTGACAATGCTGTGGAATTTCTGTTTAGTGAGATGAGGAATTTCCTATCAAGGGCAGGAATTGTACACACAAGAGTGGCCCTCTTTCATCCTCAAGCCAATGGTATGGTCAAAAGGATGAATCGTGTTTTGGTGGAATGTGCCCAGTGGTGAGTAAGTAAAGGTGTAGAGGTTACTGATGCAGTAGAGGAAATGCTTTTTGCCCATCGCACCAGTCCTAATGCTATTTCAAACAAGACACCTATTGAGATAGTTAGAGGTTGGATTCCTGCAATGTTTTCTTTCCAGCTTGGTTGAAAGAAAACAAATCTGGTACGACCCATGAAAGTGAAGTTGACAAATGTATTTGTCCATTGATAGAGACAGCAAAAAGCAAGACTAAATTGAATATTGACAATAAACACGGTGTAAAAAAATATGTTAATGATATCAGTAAGCGTGATTGGATTTGCATAAAAGAACCCCTTCTCATGTTCCCAAAGTGCAATCCAGATTCAGGGCACCTGTGCAGGTAGAGGCTGTTAGCGGACACTCTTTAAGAGTGAAAGGTAATCAGTGGTGGGATAGTTCTAGGGTAGTGAAAGTTTATCATAAAGCTATGTTCGATAGAGAAGACGAAAGTGAAAAGTGTCAGAAGGGAGCTATTCTTTCTGGGGTAAAGGATCGAGAAAAAGTTATCATCAAAAACCAGTAAGATACCAATGGAGCGAACCCGTTTGGTTATATTGCTATTTCTATGCTGATATATACATTTAGTTTACATTTAATTTCCTGGTTTTATTTTTTTGGAGTTGTTTCTTCTTTTTCTTCAGTGTTTGGATGGGGGATTAGGGACAAAGGGTATTTTTTCAACCCTTTTATTCTACATGTCAGGTGGTATATTTTATCTTTGGTTTTTTTGCTAAACTTATTCTCCTGCATGTATGTCCAGTGGGGTAAAAGGGGGGTGTTGTAGTAGCTTACTGGTCTATGGTGAGCGCTGTGTGGAACACTGATTGTTTGGTGTTCCACTGGTGACGGTTGGAATGTTATCCTCCAGGTCGGCAGTTGCCTCCTGGTGTTGCTGTGACGAGACTTGAATAAAAGTACCTCTCCTTCTCCTCACTGTTTGATTCGTCTTAATTTATTCTCCACACACATCCCTGACATTTGAACATTCAAAGAATGGACCACGTTGCCCGCCTAATAATTATAAACTATTGAGAATATGGACAATTTTGGAAGTGGGCCCTTATAGAATCGGCTTGGAGGAGCTAATTGTAATAGATAAAGACTGCTACACGCCTTGGCTAAAGGCAGTGAAAGATCTCTCTGGCAAGCTAAAAAAACAGGACGTTTGGAAAGAGACCGCAAATCTGAGAAAAAATGCTTCTATTCAGATTAAGAGCTTATATTGGGATCACATTCTTTCTGAAGTGTGGCGTGAATCACTACCTGATGGCATGGTTGATACATTTCTCTCCCACAAATGCTCTCCCAAGTTTGAAATATTTATGGACATGATTATTCCTCCTGCTGCCGAACCCAATCATCCGTTTTAGAATCGGGTTGTTACTCCTAAAAATGCTCAAAGCAAATTGCAACAGGAGTAAAGGTGTAGCAGGTGAATGTCCATCTTGCCCAGGTACTCTGGAAAATAAATCCACATTTTGTAAAGCGCAAACAATTATCCGTAAGGGTCTCGAGGCGCCGTCGGGAAGATTAAGCAAGTTATTGCCCAGAGTCACATGGTGCTGGGCTAATCTGCCACCAGCCCTGGGGTTTGAACCGTGATCCCCAGATTCCAACATCAGCTGCCCTGGCCACGGCGCCAGATTACAACTTTTTCTTTTTCTAACCTAGGTTTAAACCACCATGCTCTAAGTGGATTAGTTGGGTATCAGACACCAAGATTACCAAGCATAAGCGATAATTATCGCTATGCTTGGTTAGCGGCAATTATTTTAACGCAGTGCATCGCCTATTTCTATCGCTTAGGAGCCTTGCTATTATCAAGGTTTATCTCCTAAGCGATAAAAATCGGCCGAAATGCATGAATATTGCTGAAAAGTCCGCGATATTCATGCATTAACGAGCTAATGCTCTTAGCCATGTTATCCACCTACCATTGGATAACATGACTAAGAACTGCTCTGGCCAGGCATTAGCTTTTGGAGATATTTGCACTTAGCTCGAATATTTCCAAAAGTAGATAATAGGAGATAGCGATGTTAGCAACTGTTTCCAGTCGCTAACATCTTAGCACGCCCACTTTGCATGTCATTAGCTATAATTATCGCTGATATGCAAAGTGGGCCCCTAGATGATCACTATCTCCTACTAGCTGTCGCTAACTGGTGTTAGCGACAGCTAGGCGATAGGACGATAAGATTATCGCCGCTTTAGCGGGAAAAATTCCCGCTAAAGCGGCGATAAGGTCCTTGGTAATATGCCTCTGAGTCTTTTTAAATATTACACTTAAGAACCAATTGTTTTCATATTATCGAGGTTCATAAACTGGGCCTGGCATTTAAGATCTAGAAGGCTCAAGTAATATGCCTTCTAGCTGTGCACGCCAAGTATAAGATGCTGGAGGCTATCACCGAGGAAGCCCATAGACCTGGCAGATGCGGATATTGTCCACTGTGCCACTTTTAGGTGGCTGCACGTCATTTCACAATGCTTTTATGATCATTGCATTGGCTCAATGGTGTATAGTTGTTACATGTTTACGCTGGACGTCATAGCAGAGGGAATCTGTGGATTCAGCAAAAGTGCCTACTGTCCACTGTGTCACTTTTAGGTCGTTGCACCTGTCATTTTAAAATGTTTCTGCAGTCACAGCACTGCAGTCATGGCTGCGAATCAGTAGTGGGAGGGGTGGAGGGGGGGAAGAAAAAAAATCACAGGCTGGCTGTGCCTTTCTGTGTGGTTTCTGTTGGAACTGGAAGCAGGATAGGCTCCCCTAAGCCAAACACGATGATCCAATGCAGAGTTGTCATTGGTTGTGGTTTGGCGCTCAGATGAGGAATAGAAGCCTGGGCATGTTGTCCACTAGTTAAGAACATGCAAAGGGGGCATTAATGTTTGGCCCGCCCCAGAGGGCCACCCAAACATGTATGCGCACTCAGAAGGGTGCTATAACTCCGCCTCCCTGTGCAGCCCAGCCCCACCCCACAAAACTTCCCCAACACAGAAAAGTTAAATGGTAAAAACATCTTGTATTATCATTTTATTTTTCCTTTTCTGCTGTGCTGAAAGGCAGTGGGGCGACGCTCCTCCACCGTAGGAGCCACCCATGCAGCACTGGCCCAAGGAAGTTTGGTTATTATAAGTTTACTACCTCTGCTCTCCTTTAGGTACGGTTACTGCCTTGCCTCGGGGTCAGACACTGCTCCACAACGCCTTGCCTATTTAATCATGACACAAATGAAATAATTGCCATAGCATTACCAAGGTTCTCAAATTGAGCTCTGTATATAAGGTCAAGAACCGCCAATTAGAATGTCCCCAAATGGCCTATGCAGGCCCCTGACGCTGGAGGCCACAATACAGGGAATCTACCGGGTCAAGCAGAAGTGATTATTGCACTTTAATACTTCTCTACTCTCAGCCGCTTGCACTTGCTATTTTAAAATGTTTTATGATTAATGCATTGTCTTAATTGATTTTTTTCATTAACTGATTATTAGTTTTGTCTTTCTAATTATGATAATTGCACTTTGTAAATTCTGCTCGAAATGCTTTCAGTTCATGCAGCTTCTCGACCCTTAGGCTAACAAGAACTTTCACTTTCTTCGAATGCTGCATTTGACATTTTATATAATTGCTGGACTGATGACATTTTAAGATAGATGTTGCATGTACTTTTGCTTTATCTGAGATATTTTTCGATGTTCTTTTATGGTCATACATTTTTAACTGAAATAAAGTAATTATTACCTGTTTATGCATGTAAAGTATTTTCCTGTTTATGCATGCTTGCGGCTTGTTTGCTGCGCGTGCATTCCCAACAGCGACTCTTTTTCCTATTTCAGGAGAGAGAGAGATTTTATTTCGAAGTTCCAAAATCTTGGGTATGCCCTTGGAAGCAGTCATTTTCAGATCCTGCTCTTTTACGGAAGATATCCTTGATATTGTTGCTGGTTGGAGCAGGAGCTTGAACCACCTGCAGCCTGCTCTCAGGCTCTACCTGCTGATGTGAAAATACTATCCTTATTCCACTTTCAAAGTCCTGGGATGTCATCCCATCTGCCACCTTCCATCACATCTTGTTCAGCTTCAACCACTATACTGACATTTGGACAGACAGCAGATAGCTATTATTTAAGAAACTGGTCCTCCCAGAGGAGAGGATTTTCCCATGCCAACTTCCCCTGTTTGTCTGACCTCACCAGCCAGTTGTCCATCATGGAGAGTGTTGCCATGTGGAAGATTTTTAAGGGGAGATCAATAAATGGGGAAAAGCTGTTTCTTTTTGTCCTTCTATTTACGGTGTGAAGACCAGATATGTACTGTCAGGGAAGGAATGTGTTGGTGAGTCGTGAGAGGGACCCATACATTAAGGGCCATGTGGAAGTGAATCCTCTGAAGCTGGAAAAACATTTGTGGCTGCTAAACTGGTGGCTCGTGACTAGGAATCTTCAGGAGAGGCCATGGAGGAAGTCTGCTGGCTGCCCTTGAGTTAGCCTTTGACGGTGGTTTCAAGGTGGAACCAACAATGTCCTCCTCCTACACTCTACCACTTCCTTTTTTTCTTCAGTGACAGCCACAGAAACAGCTGGTTTACTACGTATAAGGATTTTCTCCTAGGTTTATCTGCCATCTTCCTCTTGTGGATGGGTCAGCTTAATTGTCAGGTTCTGTATTCCTGTGGCTTGCAAGAGCAATATGATTTTTTTAAAGTAAAACAAGAAAATTGGTACTAAATATTTTCCTTTTCCACTTTTTACAGCCAGCATGCATTGGCGTACGTCTGCTGTCATCTAGAGAAAGGCTGCTGTCTCCTTTTCTATTTTATGTCGAACTTTCTTCCTCCACTGAAAATTGTGGTTATCTAGTCAACCCAATTTGTAACATACTTATGTTTGCCTCATTATTCATTTTGAAAAAGTATACTATCTTCCATTGTCCCGTTCTCTTTAAGTCTAATTTTACATATTTGTCCACCCACCAAGAATGACATTTGCGACCTGAATCCTGAAGGATGTCTCCTTCATCTACCTCCTCTCAGACTGTCATTTGCTCTTAATGTACCCCACCATATGGCCTCCTTTCCCAATGCATTAAGTAAGACTGTAAGTTGCTGCCAAACGTCGGCCTTTTCTGCTCTCCTGGGGTTGGGTGGAGGCAGACCATGTAGTTGCCTCCAGTGATTTAGAACAAAAATAAGCACAAGGCTTGCCTCCTCTTAAGCAAAGTTTGTCGTCCTCCTGAGTTCAGCTGGCTACATCATGGGACACCTAACGCTCAAGTTACCTGGCTGTTGTTGGAGGAGGTTTTATCGTGCAGGCTGCCCTCTATCCCTCTCCTGAGGTATACCACCGCTACACGCTACAACTCGCAGCACTTTGCGGCTTGCCGTGAGGGGCTAACGTTGCTTGGACCCCAGTGCTGCTGTGCGGGAAGAAGTTTCCAGGAGGCTTAGAGGTGGTGTGTGAGCAGGGACTCTGTAGACCAGGAGTTCCTGCGCTGACCAGGTGCTCTTGGCCGCGCCCCCTGGGAGACACGCCCCTGCTCGACCAAGCTCAAAAGCGGCACAAACCGGACCTCAGCGGGACACCGAACGCTCAAGTTACCTGGCTGTTGTTGGAGGAGGTTTCATCGTGCAGGCTGCTCTCTATCCCTCTCCTGAGGGATACCACCGCTACACCGCTACACGCTACAACTCGCAGCACCCGCTTCGCGGGTGCCGCTTCGCGGCTTGCGGTGAGGGGCTGACGCTGCTTGGACCCCAGTGCTGCTGTGCGGGAAGAAGTTTCCAGGAGGCTTAGAGGTGGTGCGTGAGCAGGGACTCCGTAGACCAGGAGTCCCTGCACTGACCAGGTGCTCTTGGCCGCGCCCCCTGGGAGACACGCCCCTGCTCGCAACGCACCCTATGTAACGGTTAGTACAACGCTTAGCGGGACGCCGAGCGAAGCCCGGGCAAAGGGCGGGCAGTCTGTGGCAGTCAGGGGCTGTCAGAGGCTGGGCTGGGCCACCCATCTTTCAACTACGCCTGCGGACCTTGAAGGTATTTCACCACCAGAGGAGGGAGCTGCCATTATCATGTCTACTTGGTCGGGGAAAAGTCTTAGGGATGGGGGTAAAGGAGCTGCTGGGTGTGCAGTGATAGGAACAATGGACAAACTTATAACCAGAGTAGCCGCTGTTATAGAGAAGGAGATAGCGATGACAGAACGCCGCCTATCTCAGGACTACTTACCGGCCAGACGTTCCTCTCTTGGTTCTACGGCATAGGTTTTGTCTCCCACCACTGCACCGGACCCCCTCTCCTCTTTGATACGTCCGAGCAGCCACGGATGTCTGCTATAAGAGCAAGCATCGACAGGCTGGAAAGCTTGGTAGTACAAACGCCATCTCCTGGAAATAGTCCCGTGGTTTTAGGCCCTTGTGCCCCTGATCCCCCTTGCCCGGTTATTGGTCAGGTTTCGAGCCCATTACTTCAAGATCTTTCAGAGGCTCTGCCATTATCAAGTAGGGACCAAGATCCTACAAACCGTAAAAAAAGGAAATGGGCTGTCAGCACGTGGAAAGGCAGCCACACCACACTGTTTAAGCGCCCCAGGAAGCAAGTAGCAGGGGGTTTGGGCATTAAATCAGGCAACGGCTCAGATTTATCGAACCCCGACAGGGTAGGAGCAAATATCTCTCTAGGATCAACACCTGAGGCCGTGCAGGCTGACTCCAATTCCCCTGACAAATCAGCAGCTTCGCAGGCCTCTGTTTCCCTTAAACAACTCGAGGACCTGATTAAAACCTTATTAGTCCCGCTTATTGACCAAGTGAAAGGCCTGGGGGATAGGTTAGATAAATTTGAGCAGTCCACCCTCGACAACTTCTTTTCTCTTAAAACACTCATTAAACTTCAGTGTAGAGCCAGCGAGGATAACACGGATGGGATTGGGGGTAATCGGGCACCCGCAGATGGAGTACAGGCCCCATCATTGCCAACGTCAGTACCTACTGCTGTAGCAAGTAAGGACCTGACTGTTACTCCTAAGGTTCCTCTTATGGCTAAACCGGGACCTACCATTCATACTGCTCAGGTCCACGTAAGATCCCCCAAGATCTCTAAAGCTCAGAATAAGAAACCAGGCCACGCTAAGCCACCAGCGGGTGGGGACTCGGCTAAGCCTAAACGACCGGCTCAGGGAATAGATCATGGCAAGGGAGTTGGGCCAGCTCCCTTAGCTAAACCTGCTACGAGCCTTCCAGGAGCCGGTCCTCCAGTAGACATAACTCCAAAAGCTATTCATAAGAGTCCCCCAGTAAATCTCCCCCCGGAGTGCCACCCATATGTTGCTGTTCTTGTCAACGTCCCTCCCCTAAAGGATGCACAGTTTGAATCCCACCAGACCCTAAAAAACAAAACTCTGCACTGGTTAAAAACAAACAAACCGTTACCCAGGGGTATGGACGGGCTGATTCTTGGAGTGCGCAGGGTAGGATGGGTAGGACAGGGCAGGAAACGACTGGAAGGAGATTGTGTGGTTGTCAATTTTAAAGACAATAGAGTAGCACACACAATCTGTAACCAGAATCATTACCTGGGTGGTCCTGGCATTGGCGTGGTGGACTTGACCTATTTTCATCCACGAATCACATTGGTCCAATATTGGGGATACATGCTACAGTACTAGTGATTGTCCATGGTATCCGGCAGCACCCCAGTTTTACCCTCAGGCAGCCTGGCCAGGATCGACCTGGGGCAAAATGGGGTATTGACTTGAAGATGCCTGTGGGTTGGTTCTGGGGGTTCTTAAACTGGGAGGGGCTGCCTATTCTACTGAAAGGCTGACCAACTTGCCCTCCCCATTAGGAAACTCTATAGTACCAATTGCCAGCCGGGAACTCGAGGGAGGACAGGATAATATCGGAGTGAGTAGCAGTCTTTTCGTCCCACTAGGGGTTGTTGCCGACTGTGAAGTTGAGTCCAGTTGCGTCCCAGCTGTAACGGATCCAGTTTTTAGGGTTTTCAGCTGGAACATGGCTGGAATAGCCAGGAAGCTGGCCTTACCCGATTGGAATGCTCTCGTGGAAGAGTATTCCATCTGTATTTTTCAGGAGACGTGGAGTCGGGAGCCTACCCATAAGGCAGGATACTCTTCTTACTCCACTCCAGCTGTCTATTCAGAAGCATGGAGGGGACACCCTTCGGGTGGCCTCCTTGTCTGGGTAGCTACTTCCTTAAATTGTAGGGTAGAGGTCCACCAGACCAACAGTCCTGATCTCCTCAATATCACCCTAAAAGATGCCCGGGGTCGCGTTATCCTGAATATTTACAACATCTATGCACGGGGCACAAAGGGTGGTAGACAGTCGCCCACAATCGCTCTCTTGGAGGGCCTGTTAAGGACATCTCCATATAAGTCACGCACCCTGGTTGCAGGCGACCTAAATTGTACGTTCGAGCCTTTGGGCTTGGACGACATTCTGGATTTGGAGGAGGAGGATCAAAGAAGGGGGATTCCGGCCTTAGACCTAACCCCTATTAAGAGGTGGACTGAAGTGGCACTTGAGATCAACACCCTTAATGTGGAGTTTAATCTTAGGGCACTCAATGGGAGGTCAAGCTCAGATAAGGCGGGTGCCCACACTTATAATAGGCCCAATCACACCTCAAGAATTGATTATATCTTGCTTGACATGTGTCTATGGAGCTCGGCGAGGGACATTGTAATTATTCCGTCCGTCGGGAGCGATCACAACCTGGTCTCTCTTACTCTGACTCCTTGGTGGTCAGATAGTATAGGGGGCCCCTCATCTTGTATCATTGCTAACCCTGGGGATACATCTGTTTCGCATTGTGGCAGGCGGTTGAAGTGGCCAAAGCTTAACCTCTCTTTAGAGAAGGTCGAGGCAATAACGCTACTCTTGGTTGCAGCCCAACGCAATCTGGCCACTTCCGAGGGCGGCCCAGTGGAGGTGTTCGGGAAGTTCTGTGACTTGATCGCGGCCATAAGTAATTTGTTTACTGCTCCAACTAGGCAAAAGGGGGCTAAGACAAGGTCATTCAGAAGACAGGGCTGGTATACTCATAATTGTAGAGTAAGGAGGAAAATGTTGGTGGAGGCAGTAAAGTCAAAATCCCAAACTAGGATTAGGGAGGCCAGGAAGCTTTACTCCCAGAGTCTACAAATAGCTAAAAAAGAATGGGAGGAAAAGTTCTGGGCGGATCTTTTGGCTGCCAGCCAAGGGAAGGATGCTAGGGGTTTCTGGAACCTGGTGGGTTCTATGAACCGACCCGATGACACACTGAGGACCTGTACCATCCCGTCCCAGACTTGGTTCAATCATTTTGGGGCCCTATACTCTCCGGTAGAAGGGCCCCTAAATGAGCCAGTCTCACCTCCCATCTTGGCAAGGGATAGTGTCCTCGATTCTTTCACCGTCCGGGAGGTAGTCAATGTAATCAAGTCTGTGGTACCCCTGAAAGCAGCCTGCCTAGTCGGACTTCCAGGGGATTTACTCCGAGCCTATCCGACTGAATGGGGCACTTTGATTTCCGCCCTTCTGAATGCCATCATGGAGGGTGGACCTGTCCCTGAATCTTGGAGGGGGGCGGAGGTTGTCCCCATATTCAAAAAGGGATGTCGGGACAACCCAGGGAATTACAGGCCGACAAGCCTGATTGACTCAACACAAAAAGTGTCGGGGAAGGCGATTTTAGGGAGGATCCTTCATTGGGCGGATGAAAACCATATCCTATCCGATTTTCAGGCAGGATTCCGCTCAGGGACGGGTACTATTGAACAAGTTTTTAGACTAATGCTTCTGCATTGGAAGGTGGTGGAACTATGAAAGGGCAGTTTTTACTTGGCCTTTATTGACCTGAAGACTGCCTTCGACCTGGTTCCCAGGGAGGAACTCTGGAGGGTGTTGCAGGGTCTTGGGCTGCCCCCCTATATCCTGTCGCTCCTGATTAAACTCCATACTGATAACTATGCCCAAGTGCGGTGGAGACAGAATGGGGAAACGACTGATAGGATCCCGGTTTGTAGGGGCGTCCGACAGGGTTGTGTGCTAGCTCCCACCCTATTTTCCTTGTATGTAAATGATGTGGTAGAGCACCTGCTTCAAGAACCAGCGGATGCACCCTCCCTGGGAAGCGTACGGATCCCTACACTGTTGTTTGCAGACAACACCCTTCTCATCGCCAAGACTCCCCAGGGTCTTCAGAAGCTTTTGACCCGATTCCAGGATTTCTGTTTGGCAAGGGGATTGGTGATTATTGTGAACAAAACAAAATACTTGATTATGCATCCACCCCGGAAACCAGGACGCCCTCCAGTCTTAAACTCGGTCCCTCTTGAGGAAGTTTCCAAGTTTGATTACTTGGGAGTACGCCTGTGTGACACTATGAGCTGGACGTCACATATCAACAAGATGGTCCTCAGCCATAAAAGGGTAGGGGGTGCGCCGTTAAGGGAGTACCGCGCTTCATCTGAACAGTTTGTGGCTCCCGTAATTGATATTTACAAAGCAAGAGGAGTCACTTCAGCACTCTACGGGGCGGAGTTATGGGGCTGTTACGGCAGGATTTTTGATCTCTTATCAGATCACTATAGATCTAGATCCCAACTCAGGTCGACTGAACCTTTGTTACCTGTCATAGAGTAAAAAGCAATCCACTACTAGGTTAATCAGTTTAAGACTTTGCACAACTCTGAAGAACCACTTACTACGAATAAGTTTTAAAAGTTTTATTATAAAGCCAAAGATAACTGGAGATACAAACATCTCAATATAAGGTTCAAAAGATACACTGGCATTAGTACAAACATGAATTCTCTAAATGCTCTTAGGCGACAGAAGAATATCACCAAAACTAATTCAAAGATCATCAAGGTTGCAAGAATAGACACAAGTTGTAATTTGTGCGACATTTACAAAAGGGAAGGAAAATCCAAATTAGACTGTCCCTACACTAGACTAAGTGACATCCCTACTTAGCAAGATCTTTACCTAAAAAGGTGTCAGCCGTGGTGACTTCCAAAGAAGATCACTCACTTTCCCTTCGTCTTTGTTGTAAATCTGTGCATCGCAGTTATGCGCTATCTGCCTACCCATCCGCTCTCTTAGGTTCCTCAGGCCATCTGCTCTACCTCCACCCAGGGGTGCTGTCCCTAATACAAAATCACAATTACAGTAGAAACGCCCCTCAGAGATGCCCCTCACGTACACCCCTCACATACATCCCTCACGTGGTGTCGGTTCTGGCTTTTTCCATGCTGATACTCCTCTGGGCTCATTGTTAGCGTTGACCTTGCTTCTCAGGCTCTTTTCCGGCAAGACAGTACCCCCCAGGGAATTCCTGAACCCTCCTCCAGGCCTGTGCCTGTCTCCCAGAACAGAGCTCTATTCATCACTCACTTGATTGGAACCCCATCGCACCTGCAAACAGATACCCATGAAGTGGGCCCCAATTCCGGCCTCCAGCTTATCTCCTAAGTCGTAAACCTTCGAGCATGGTCCACGATTTATGCTTAACACGACCTGATTCTAACTAGCACATGCAGATCAAAAGAAACGACCTTATCTCTTCAGGCCTACTAGAATTACATGAAATGGGCCTGTGCACACTATGAACCTTTATTTCTCAGCCTAAACAGTATTCTAACTTATTACACACAACTGGTTATAGGGAACACTTCTATAAAACGTATATTTTCAGTTCTATGATAAATAATACTTTGAATTATGACAACAGTAATCCATATCATGTGAAATTGTAAAGGCACGTATTCTTTCTCAGTGAACTGCCATGAGGCCTACACATTTCTACGTTTAGCAGCATTACATTCTCCTCTGCAACAGCCACATAACATGGAATTTAATATCATTCTAACATCTCTAAACACTCCTACATTACTTTTCATACTGATATATGCACTCTGTATTAATTAAACACTCTTATATGTATGCACTCTATAAATTCGACACTCTTATATGTTCCTTTAACTAGACTGGTGCAACGTGCTTGTAAATATGGTCCACCTCTACAATTTACTTGATTTGCACTCTCTCAGTTCCCCCCTTTGATGACCTTTAGAGGTCATCACCATCACAACACCATCCCTGAGGGTATAAATTGAATCAAACAGAACTCGTTGCAGTGCTCCCTCGCTTCATCATCTCTAGAGCCCTCAGACTCCTGCACTGGTTATCCTGCATCGCCGCTAACCTCTGCTCCTGCTCTCTCATGGATCTTTGCAACCTATTTGATCTATACCATTGATACAGCCGCACCAACCCCCACAATGTGATTACAGAAATCACTATTATGATGATAGGTTTCAGTATGTACCAAGTGAAACCCTTCCCTAGGTTGGCAAACCAACCTCCAACTTTACCCATTCCATGACCCACTTTTTCCCACACATTCACCTGTGTCAAATCCTCAATCTCATGATGAATTTCAGTGATGTTCTGTATATATTTTTCAAGAGATTTTGAATTGCCTGGAATGTAAGTGCAACATTCCTGGACCTTCAAAGCCTTACAGACTCCTCCCTCTTTGGCTAACAGAACGTCTAGAGCAAGTCGGTTCTGGAGAACCATTGCCCTTATCGATTGCATCCCTCCCTCCACCAGCATTAGTGATCTAGCAGTACTGGCAGACAACCTATCTACAACTGTTGCCAATCTCCTAATCTTGACATCATTCAGTATTATCCCTAAAAGAGGGAACATAGCACCAAATACGTCTCCAATTACCTCATCATTGCTTACATCCCTTCTCCCTCTGGCTTGAGTTCCTCCCTCTATGATTTCTAGATCCTTAGTATGGTATATTTTGGGGAAGACAATTGCTAAATAACATGATCCGTACCAATTATCCGGTAGTTTCACGTATGCATTTCTTCCACAGACAAAATATACATTCGGGATCACCTGCATTCCCTTCAAGAAATCCTTTGTATAGTATTCTATTTGGAAAGCATGTTCACAACTTACTTCTCCCACAAACACATTCTCATAGTAGGTTTTACCCCTGTATATACATAGTTTCCCTCTTTGCACTCGATCTAAAGCTATTGGACCATTACTACCCTTCCTTTTGTGTGACTTTTCCTCCTCGGTCCAATCTGTTTTCCATTGGCCCGAAACCTTTAGGATCTTCTGCCTCCTATATCGATCATCCACCTGCCCTATAAAATTTCTGACACTTTACAAGTCAAATTATTTCTTCGGGCATATGAAGTATCCAGCGTTCTCCAAGGAATGAAAAATTTCCTTAATCGATCTTCACTCTTATAATAATCCCACTTGTTCATGTGCTTGTAGGCCGGGACCTCTGGTAAAACAGCGTCAACGTTTGAAAAATAATACTCAAAGCTATCGCGTCCATAAAATATACTAAGCAACAAACTACATGTGATTCCATAAGTCAATGGAAGATGATGGTACCTAATACCTTCGTCTACAGAGGCTGGCAATTGCATGCAGACATAGCAGTCCTTTGCATCCATAGCATCATTGTATTCATAAAGTAATTTAGCATATGCATTTGATTTGAAATTTTCTTGTGATTCATCTACGTGCAACCTACGAGTTTCTCTCTGCTAGCAAAGCTTTATCTTTCTCTGTATTGTCCCCCCTTTGACCAGCAGTAGTAGGTTTCGGTGTCACTACAACTTTTGCTTCTTTTGTTGCCTTCTCTTCATTTTCATGTCCCACTATATATGATACAGTAACTACTAAAACTTTAAGAAAAATTACTCCCACTAAAAGTGTGCCTACTATGCATTTTGCCTTGCGGTTCGGGTTGCCGGCCTCCATGAACTCGAGACAGTGTAGTTCTATTTTTCTGCCACAACACAAGGTCTCTTTTCTTTGCTCCTTCAACAGTGTTTTCTTTGCTTATTCGGTCTTTTCGAACCATACCTGGAAGCTGATAATCCCTTTTGCAAGATCAGTCTTTTGAATTATAGCAACAGACAACCCTAGCCCTTCTCCGTCCACTAAATGGAAAAGTCCCTAAATTTCTTCTTCTTCCACTTGGCGCTAGGTTATCTCTCAATCTGTTTATTTACAAAGTCTTTAGCAGTCTGTAATCATGCGTGTTCCAGCGGCTCTAATCACGTATTCTAAAATTTCTAAGCGAAGAATGATCTCCTCGAGTGCTGGTATCGTTGGACCAAAAGTCGGAAATTCTACTCTGTTTAAAATCAGTTCTCTTATTCTGCTCAGATAAGGAGGATTGGGGACAGTGAGTGTCAGCAAATCTTCGATCTCAAGTCCAGGTACCAACAACACCACTTCCAATGTTATGATTGGGTCAGTACTGGTCACTGTCACTTCCCTCACCCTCCCGGATCTCCGTGCACTGGACATCTGCTGCAAGGTAGGTCCACTCAGGAGTGGCGTATCTTCTGCAGGGCACTCGCACCCTCCTTGATCTTCTTGGACCCTCCTGTTCTTGATTCTGTGCACCTTCGTCCAGATCTGAGTCTTCAGATATAGGACCAAGCGTTCTCTCTGGAGTTGGCTTCAAGCTCAGCCTCTTCTTCCTTTCAGGCCAAATAGCTTCTCCACGCCTTGTTCTCCTATTTCTTGTCCTCACACTCGGTTCTTGATCACTTCTGACTTGATCAGTGTCTGAGCCATATTCACAGCAACTTTTCCTTCTGTGGCAACTTCAGTTTTACTGTCGTCTTGTCTTTCTTCCGCTTGATCTGAAGCACTCCCAGCTTCCTCCGACACCCCCACAGCTTGACTGATCCCCTCTAGTGGTTCGCCGTCCACAGCTGGATTTTCATCTGTGAGAGGAGCTGTTTCTTCCAGGGGTGCTGGAACTCTTCGAGTATGGGAGGCGTGAATCCAATTTGGCAGCCCTCCACACTTCACGGCAGTATTCGTTGTCAGAATTATCTGGTAGGGCCCCTTCCAGTGCACGTCTAGGCAGTTCTTCCGGACGTGCTTCTTCACCAGCACCCAGTCACCAGGGCACAGGTCGTGACATAGGTCTCTGGAAGATGGAATTTCAGCAGCCTGCACCTGAAGAGACACAGAATGAATGACATCAGAAAGTCCCTTGCAATAATCCAGGATCAGATCATCTGTGATATTCAACAAAGCTGTAGTTGGAACAGATGGAAGTCTTATTGCCCTCCCCATTAGAACCTCGTGTGGGGAGAGGCCTGTTCTCCTGTCTGGTCTGCTACGCATACTCATGAGTACCAAGGGCAGGGCATCAGGCCAGCTTAAGGACGTCGATGAACACACTTTGGCCATTCGGGATTTTATAGTTCCATTTATCTGCTCCACGATCCCCGAAGCCTCTGGTCAATAGCTACCGTGCAACTTCTGATAAATATTTAATGCAGAGCAAAGCATCTTCACAACTTCACTGTTGAAATGTGTCCCTCTGTCTGATTCCAAAGAGGTCGGCACCCCGAAGCGTGGTATTAACTCTCTAAGCAACAACTTTGCTACTGTGAGTGTATCGCACCTGCGTGTAGGGTATGCCTCGACCCATCTGGAAAATATGCATACAACCACCAGAACATACCTGAGGCGGTTGCTTTTTGGCATCTCAATAAAGTCTAATTGCATTCGGTTGAAAGGCCCACTGGACCTCCCAATGTGACTCAATGTAACTGGTGTCCTTTTCCCTACGTTCAGTTGCTGACATGTTACACACCTTTGACACACTGCTTCTGCGGCAACTCTGAACTTTGGGTTATACCAAGTCTGCCTAAATACCCGCAGCATGGCATCTCTTCCTAAATGTACTGGACCATGTATCTGTCGTGCCATTGGACTCACTAATTCATTTAGTAATACTGCCCTTCCATCTGCTGAAATCCACAAATCCATTTCACTTTTTACACAACCTGCAGTTTCCCATGTCTTTTTCTCAAAATCTGATGCGTTCTCTTGCATGTCTTTTAAATCCTCCCAAGTATCAACTGTTTCTAGCATCATGTTTAACTCTGTCTTTTCCTGCCCCACCCACTTCCACTTCCGTGAAAGAGTATCCTTGCTCCGCACAGTAGCGAGCAACCTCGTCGGCATAACGATTTCCTTGGGACACAAAATCTGTACCTTTGGTGTGTGCTGCACATTTAGCAATCGCAATTGCTGCCGGACCTTGTAACGCTTCTAACAATAGTCGCACAAACTCCCCATTTCGAATAGGCAAACCTGAAGAAGTCATGTAATCTCTCTGAGACCACAATTGCCCAAAGTCATGAACTACACCGAAACCATATTGGCTATCTGTGTAAATGGTGACTCGAATTTTGCTACCTGCTAAACAGGCATGTGTAAATGTTCCGCAAACTTTTGAAAACCTGGCTGTTCTCTCAGTAATCTCTTTTTCCATTCTGTCATATCTGATCCATTCACTTATGCCCTCATATTTCCTTAGTTAATATTGGTTTTAGCGCCTTGACGCCCGCGGGTATAAGCAGCGCTTTATAAATATTAAAAATAAATAAATAAATAAATGCAATGATTTCGGCTACCTGAGCGGAGTGTACTCCTTCCAGGCAAGCGGCTTCCACAACTCCAGTAATGGTGCAAACAGCATAAGCTGCTCTCAACTGACCAGTATCGTCTCCTACACATGAGCCATCAACAAAGAAAATTTCATCAGGGTCAGTCAACGGCTCATCCACAATATCTGGTCTTGGCTTGGTGCATAGTTCAGTCACATCAAGGCAATCGTGATCTTCACATTCTTCGTCTTCTATATCATTAGGAAGTGGCATCAAAGTGGCAGGATTCAAAACAGAGCACCTCTTAGGGGTCACGTTCTCCGCAGCAAGAATAACTTGCTCGTAGCGCGTGAGCCTATTATTGGTCAAGTGCTGTGTCTTGGTCCTGGTCATTAACAGTTCTACAGAATGAGGTACATACACCACTAATTGATGTCCCATCACAATGCTTTCACACCTTTCAATGCTGACACCCGTTGCAGCAACGGATTTGAGACAACCGGGCAACGCTGCGGCTACTGGGTCTAAAGTAGCCGAAAAATATGCAACTGGTCTACGGGCATTTCCATGAATTTGTGCTAGGACTGACAAAGCACAACCTTCTCTTTCGCAACAGTAAAGTGAAAATGGTTTTTCATAATCAGGCATTCCCAAAGCTGGAGCACGGCACAAGTCCTCTCTCAGCTGTAGGAACGACATCAAACAATCCTTGTCCCATGGTACCGGATCACTCACCTCCTTGTGCGTCAGTTTTTGTAAGGGTTTTGCTTTCAGGGAAAAGTTAGCTATCCACTGTCCGCAATAACCAACCATTCCTAGGAACATCCTGACCTCTCTTTGTGTCGTAGGCGAATTCATATTCATGATCACCTCTATCCTGTCTGGTGACACTTTCCGCTTTCCTTTTTCAATTCGGTGACCCAAGTACTGTACTTCTGTCAGACAGTACTGCAATTTGCTCGGAGACACCTTATGCCCATTTTCAGCTAAATGGTTCAGCAAGGTGATGGTGTCTATCTTACAAGCTTCTTCTGTTCCTGACGCAACAAGTAGGTCGTCTATGTACTGAACTAGAACCGAATTCTGTGGTAGTACTAGACTTTCAAGATTTTTCTTCAGTAGCTGGTTGAAAATCGACAGGCTTTCTGTATACCCCTGTGGGATACGACACCATGTTAGGACACGATTTTCCAGCTTAAATGCAAAAAGAAACTGGCTCTCCTCATCTAATGGAATTGAAAAGAAAGCCTGGCAAAGATCTATCACTGTGAACCACTCAGCTTGGAATGGTATCTGAAACAATATTACTGATGGATTCGGTACCACTGGACAACATGAAACAACTATGTTATTAACCCTTCGGAGATCCTGTACTATTCTAAATTTCCCGCTAGGTTTCTGCAAACCCATAATCGGGGAGTTGCATGGACTACCCACGATTTCCTTCAGCATTCCCTGCTTAATCATGGAGTCGATCACGGGTTTTATTCCTGCAATCGTCTCCGGGGTCAATTTGTATTGAGGCGTTCTTGAATATTGAACATTTGGTTTTATCATGATTTTCACTGGTTCTACTCCTTTAATCAATCCTATCTCTTCTCCAGTGAAATCCCATACTTCAGATGACACAGTATCTCTTAAGTCCCAAGGGAGCTCTTCCACCGTCAGGGTAGGATACAGTTCTACGCATACTTTTGAATTTGCAACTTTAAAGGTGGCATCATCGTCGTTAGTCTGTACCTCTACTCCTCGAGGCGTGCAGTATATTGTGCAATTTAGTTTGCACAATAAGTCTCTTCCTAACAGACACACAGGGCTAGAATCACATACTACAAACTGATGTTCATCGCTGTAGTTTCCTATTCTCACTAGGACTGGTTCCGTCAAATGGTTAGTCATTCTCCTATTTGCCACTCCTACCACTTGAATTGTTTCCCCCGACATTGGCAGATCCCGAACCACGGCTGATCTCAAAGTTGATCGAGTAGCTCCGGTATCTACTAAGAATGTTGTAGGACACCCCGCAACCTCAGCCTCAACAAACGGTCCTCTTTGGTCCACCTCTAGAACTGCCCCGAGGGTACAGTCCTCCTCTCTACTCACACGCCATCCAGTCAGTGGATCAACGAGGTAACACTCTTCTCCTCCTACTAAAAGAGGCATTTGTCTATAGGTCTTGCCCCCTGTCGTAATCTTTGGTGGTTGCGGGAACTGAGCTCGAGGAGCCGAAGTCCCCCCTTTGGCCACCTTACCCTTTGGTACTGTCACCCCTTGGACTGGAACGGTCTGAACTTCCTCCTCCTCTACTTCCAGTTCTACGTTTTCAGGGTTATAGGGACACTCGCGTTTCCAATGTCCCACCTGATGACACTGGTGACACTTTGTCGTCTTTTTCAATGTAGCAAAGTCTATTCTAGGACTCGGATTTTCCTTGTTGTCCCTATTCTGACTATTTGATCTCCTTCCCATCGTTCCCTGTTGCTGCTGTCCACCCTTTCCAGCCGACTGCATCTGAACCATCATCAACTTCTCCTTAAGTTTCTTTGCTTTGGAATCTACTTCATCACTGCAATACCTTGCGTATCTCAAAATTTCATCCAATGGTTTGTTTTGCCAGCAAATTAAGTGTTGCTGAATCATCAAACAAATATCAGGTCTCAACCCCAAAACGAACTTCGATACAAATTGTCCTATGTCTTTGGGATCCATTACATCTAATCCACTGTATTGTTTGAACGTTTTCAGCAATTGCTCATAAAATTCATGGACTGTCTCCTTGGGTTCCTCTCTAGTTCGGTCTATTTTCACCCAATCTATATCCTGTGGTGGCACCTTCTCTTTCAGCCATGTCATCACCTTTTCATATTTTATCATTACTCTTTCTGACGGACCATTAGTACGAGCATCTCTTTCTGGTTCTGCTGTGGGCCATTCGACACTAACTTTGCATGCTATCCACAAGTCTCCTGGGACCACAATGTCGAATAAAGTGTTCAAATCAATCCACAGTACTTTTGAAATCTTGACAAACCTCTCTACCTGTTTGTACCATTCTACAGGATTCTCTCTTAACTTCGGAAATGAATTGGTAAATGTAGCCAAATCTCCTCTACTCCAGGGCACATGTACATAACTCCCATTTGCTATTTCTCGCAAAGGGAATGCCTCCATCCGCAGTGGCCCTCCCTCCGGGGACATCACAATCGCGCTCCGTCTGACAGTCCCTTTCTTGGACCACCTTTCTTCCCATTTATCCAGATCTCTCCATGCTCTTATTCCTGTGATCAGTTCCCTTATGTGTGTTTTTAATCCAGTTGTCCTCCTCTTATCCAGGTCCTGATCTGAATAATGCAACCTATGGTTATCCTGTAATGCCTTTGTTCTCGACAAGTCTACCATATACTTGTCTGCCAGTTCAGACAATTTCTCGTGAGTTGCTCTTGCCTTTCGAGTAATATCCTTTGCTATAAACAGCAGCTCATCTTGCTCGTACATGTCAATCCTTTCTAAAGGCAACGCACCATCTATTATCTCATCCAGGTCAGATTTTAAACTGGTCACATCGAGCCTTTTTGCCTTTATCACAGCTTTCAGTGTGCTTTCTCTAGAGAGCCCATTTACGTCTCTCCCATCACAGCTCTGAGTCCTACGTCTGCGTTCAGGCGTGTTATGGGGAGTCCTCCCATGCTCCTATTTCTCCAGGTCCCATGCAGTTCTATCCTCTCTTGGTGTCTGGTGAAACACTTCTCTACTCCCCATAGTCCCACATTTCCCATTCTGCCTGGTTTCTCTAGGTGCATGGTAAGACACTCCATTATTCCCCATGCTTTCGCAATTCCCCTGCTGTCCATGATCGCTGGACGCATGGCAAGACCCTTCGTGGCTCCCCATGTTCCTGCGATCCCGTTCCTGCCCATGATCGCTTGACGCATGGTGAGATACCTCGTGGCTCCCCGTGTTCCCGCGATTCCAATGCTGTATGTTATCGCCAGGTGCATGGAGGGTGCACTTAAAGCTATCCCTGTACTCTTGCGTCCTTTGGTCTCCCTCACTGTGAATGAGACGAGACGCCCCTCCACACTCTGTACTTCTACCTTCTCGCTCCTGCCTACTTCCACCGTGGATATGACGGGTAGCTCCTCTACTCTCCTGACTCTTACCGTCCCACTCCTGACCGCTTTCGCTAGCCCCGCAGTGAGACAATGTCCCATTGCCTCGACTTCCCCATTCAGCTTCCGCTCTTGACCTGTTACTCTGTGTGTCTGTGGCAGCATCCCATTCCCTCAAGTCAGCCCTCAACTCCTTAAAGGATTTCGGCCGTGGTCCTCTCAGATCCATCGGTCCTCTCTGACCCCCCTGTTCTGTTATGGGATCCACTGCTGAATCCAATGGGGTGCTCCATTTTATCGGTCCTGGCAATTGCCTCCAGGCATTTGTCATGTTGTTCCTTCTTTCCATTTCAGCTCTTTCTCTGTCTAGCCATACCTGTTCCTCCTCTCGCACTTTCTCTGGGTTATAAACCGACACTATAGGACCTATGGTAACGGGTACTTGAAGAGCATCTGGCAATCCATGAGACTCAACACACTCCGTTGCTGGCACCTTCTGCACCACAAACTTTCCGACTACCCTCTGTACAGGACTAGGTTGAGGTGTTTCCTCACCTTTGGTAGGTACCCAATCCGTTATAGGGAGTGGTCTATTCTCCTCTATGCCAAACCTATCTTCCCTTGGGAGCTCGATACCTTCCATTAACCCTATTGTACGGAGGCGGTCTATCTATCACCAACCTACTTATTAGGCCATCCTCTGACTCGCTCTCGTCATCCTCCTCTGGGGTTCTCTTTTCTCCTGTAACCTCTCTCACTGGGTACAACTTATCCACTTCAATAGTCTGTACCCTCCATTTCTTGGTTTCCGCATCCCATTTGGCATCTTGTACTGCTCTTACTGATCGTCTCACCCTTTCTTGATGCCTGTTCTGATTCCTGTCGTGCGCCGCCCTAATCCACGCATTAAGGGCCTCAAACTGTGTTGGTCTAGGCAAAGGTCTCAATGAAGACATAACTGCTTTTAGCTGGTGCAACACTTCTAATCTAAACGTTCCATATTTCGGAAAAGTCAGTTCCTCTTTCCCTTCTGTAATCTTACTCCAAGTACCAAGCCAAAGTATAGTATGTGTTAGAACCGGCTGTCTCTAGTTGGCAGAGGTATGCACTTCTGACAAATAGGGACACTCCTTTTCTAGTCAGGGCAAGGGGATCACACCCTTCGATAACCCCTGCTCACCCCCTTGGTAGCTTGGCAGAGCAGAACAGGCTTATCTCAGAGGCTGTGCGTTAAGCAATTATGACCACATACAGTAATAAAGTGAATACACTACAAATGGACACGACACAGTAGTATTATAAAAATAAGTATTTTTATATAAGGCTTAGCACAAGACCAAATAACGACAAAAATGTACACAATCTGAATAAATACGTTTAGGAAGGGAAAAAGGGATAGTTCAAAGGTAGTTTCTTCTTTAGCACCAAGTCTTTAGTATCAAGCAAATCTTCTTCTTGGAAACACAGTTCTTAGCAACAGGGTAACTCACACGGGAGCTACACGACGTCGAGGCAAAGATAATCCCAAGGTTCGGCGCCGACCGTGAGGAGCGCTACGTCGAGCCTGGAGTCACACGGACCCCCAACAGCACAGTACCTTTAGAAAAATGAAGCACACGATGATCAGCGGCGTCGAGCAATCCGGCGTCGCGTCTTCGGTGTCGATCAGGCCTCAGCAGGCGTCGTCGTTGATGATGCGGTTGCACAAAGTGAGCAGCGCTCACGGCGTCGAAGGGTACACAGGTGATGCGATCAGCAGCGGTGCAGACACGAGGTCCTCTGGAGCTGGAGCCGTACTCCCACTCACTGGCGTTGCTGCTGGCGTCGGTCGGGCCCAGCGTCCGGTCGTCGTGATTGCTGGTTCTTTCAGAGGTGCTGGATTCACACTTCCAGCAAATAGCACTTTAGCAGATGAAGTCCTTTAGCCCTGTGACTTCAGCAGGAGACTGGCACTCATCCAGCCCTTGGAGATTTTCTTAGCAAGCGTGAGAGTACACACACAGTTCCTCTCTCCTGGTTCCTTGGCAAAAATAAAGAAGCACTGCAGGATTCCCCCAACAACAGCACACTGGCAGAAGGGGTAGGCAAGTCCTCAGATCAGCAGGCCTCTTGTCCTTGGTTACAGGGTTCCTTGTCAGAAGTGATCTGATTTCTTAGTTCAGGGGTCCTCCTCTTAAACCCCTTTTCGTCTTTGATCCCTGTGTCCATGCCGGGGATTTCCCAACATCCTGGGTCTGTTGTGGGTGGAGCCAGGCAGAAGCACCTGGCCTATTCACTGAGCGGGGCTGGGTCCTCAGACGCCCAGCAGGAGGTGGAGCCAGCATTGATACTGGCAGGAGCAGAGCTATCGGCCTCCTGGCAGGAGGTGGGGCTAGGATCGTCCATGGCAGGCACAGAGCCATCAGCCGCTTGGCAGGAGGTGGAGCCAGCATTGTATCAGGCAGGGCAGGCTATCAACAACTACTCTCCCCCTACTCTCAACGCAAATGTCCCACTCATCCCACACTGACTCATCCAGACCTGTGGAGCCACCCAGCTCCTGTCATACACACGCAAGACCAGCAGAAACCAGAAATGGTTAGACAAGAAAATAGACACTTTCTAAAAGTGCCATTTTCGAACCCAGAGTCCAAAAACCATCCACACCAACGGATGCGTAATTAAACCCCGAGTTCAGGGATACCAAACTCGACATTGCACCATGCTCCCCGAGCCAGCTAGGATCATAGCGTTAATAATCCCGGCGGCCCATTCTAACTAATGGAGAGCAGGCTACCTCGCAATAGTGAAGAACGAAGATGGCTGTAATTCACTATTAGGACATGCCAACTTGGTCAGGCGTGTCCTACCTTATACTTACAATGCACCCTGCCCGTGGGCCTACCATAGGGGTGACTAACATGAAGTCAAGGGGAGGTTCAAGGGGCTGGCAAGTAGGTATACCTGCGCAGCCGGCGTGACAGCACTAGGCTGCACGTGGGTCTCGCAATGACCGACCCGTAGACATTCTTTTACGAGGCCGCTCCTGTGGGTGGCACAACACGTGCTGCAATCCCACGAGCGGCATTTGTATTTACAAGCCCCGGCACTCCTGGTGCACTAGACTAGGGACTGACAGTAAACCAAATAAGCCAAACATGGATACACTAGATACAACAATTTAACATAGGGAGCACTTGCGCTGTGACACTGATCAGCAGTGACACCGCGCCCAAAGCATATACCAGCAAAACATCGTAAAACAGTAGAGGCAAACAGAAAACATGGAGGAGAGACTCAAGCCAATGATGTCAGGTCTAACAGTATGCAACCCAACATTCGTAGCCATATAATGAGCTGGTGTACCCTCTGGCGGGGCCTCTTCCCCGTAATAAGATTCTCTCCTTTTTCTCTTAAAGATCGCTCTCAAGCATTTAAAACACTTCATATTCAAAATCTACAATTTTTTCCCTATTTCCCTGCGTTCGTTTACTTCCTGATGACAATCCACCAATCCCAGCGCGGCTCTCGCTAACCGGCCTATCCCAGCGCGGCTTCACACCAACCGGCCTATCACAGCGAGGTTCGCGTCAACCGGCCTATCACAGCGCGGCTCTCTCTGACGTCACTCATCTCCCCTTCGCAGCAGTTCCCCTCCTCTCTCAGTTCGTCTCCCGGTCATGCATGCGTCCCATTCATACCCTGAAAAATGATTACTTCCGACCAAGCGATCACTTTCCTTGACTGTACGCCCACAGTCTAACTGTAATTGTCACCTTAACTGATGAAATGTCTTTCTGTGAACGTCCAGACAATCGCCTTGACTGATAGGTTACTTACACACGGTAACTTCCGACCAGCGTCCGTTACCCATACACTCACTCTTGCGTTCCCCCTATCACGGTCCTGCGGGCGATCAATGGTACCTCATGACCCCCTTTACAATGGTCGACAATTACTCTGGATGTTCGATACACCCGAACCACTTAAGCTCTTCTCTGAACTTAAGCTTTTCACCAGGTTGCGCGCGCTAACAACCCTCCCTCAATCATACTACAGGCATTCAACTCCGCATGACATTACAATACAGATACAACACAAAACACCGCAATCTGACAACGCATGACCCTTATAATACTCACTCTCGTCCGACTCTGCTGCTTTGCTCTCGCACCGTCAGCACCTTCTTCGGCAGGCGATTCATCTGCTGCTCATCTCTCGATCTCTAGGGGCCTCGGGGTAATCTTAACCTAGTCTAGATCACCTTCCTCTAGAAGGTAACCATCCTTATCTGCTACCAACTGTTACGGCGGGATTTTTGATCTCTTATCAGATCACTATAGATCTAGATCCCAACTCAGGTCGACTGAACCTTTGTTACCTGTCATAGAGTAAAAAGCAATCCACTACTAGGTTAATCAGTTTAAGACTTTGCACAACTCTGAAGAACCACTTACTACGAATAAGTTTTAAAAGTTTAATTATAAAGCCAAAGATAACTGGAGATACAAACATCTCAATATAAGGTTCAAAAGATACACTGGCATTAGTACAAACATGAATTCTCTAAATGCTCTTAGGCGACAGAAGAATATCACCAAAACTAATTCAAAGATCATCAATGTTGCAAGAATAGACACAAGTTGTAACTTATGCAACATTTACAAAATGGAAGGAAAATCCAAATTAGACTGTCCCTACACTAGACTAAGTGACATCCCTACTTAGCAAGATCTTTACCTAAAAAGGTTGCAAGAATAGACACAAGTTGTAATTTGTGCGACATTTACAAAAGGGAAGGAAAATCCAAATTAGACTGTCCCTACACTAGACTAAGTGACATCCCTACTTAGCAAGATCTTAACCTAAAAAGGTGTCAGCCGTGGTGACTTCCAAAGAAGATCACTCACTTTCCCTTAGTCTTTGTTGTAAATCTGTGCATCACAGTTATGCGCTATCTGCCTACCCATCCGCTCTCTTAGGTTCCTCAGGCCATCTGCTCTTCCTCCACCCAGGGGTGCTGTCCCTAATACAAAATCACAATTACAGTAGAAACGCCCCTCAGAGACGCCCCCCACGTACACCCCTCACGTACACCCCTCACGTGGTGTCGGTTCTGGCTTTTTCCATGCTGATACTCCTCTGGGCTCATTGTTAGCGTTGACCTTGCTTCTCAGGCTCTTCTCCAGCAAGACGGTACCCCCCAGGAAATTCCTGAACCTTCCTCCAGGCCTGTGCCTGTCTCCCAGAACAGAGCTCTATTCATCACTCACTTGATTGGAACCCCCTCGCACCTGCAAACAGATACCCATGAAGTGGGCCCCAAATTCCGGCCTCCAGCTTATCTCCTAAGTCATAAAACTTCGAGCATGGTCCACGATTTATGCTTAACACAACCTGATTCTAACTAGCACATGCAGATCAAAAGAAACAACCTTATCTCTTCAGGCCTACTAGAATTACATGAAACGGGCCTGTGCACACTATGAACCTTTATTTCCCAACCTAAACAGTATTCTAACTTATTACACACAACTGGTTATAGGGAACACTTCTATAAAACGTATATTTTCAGTTCTATGATCAATAATACTTTGAATTATGGCAACAGTAATCCGTATCATGTGAAATTGTAAAGGCACGTATTCTTTCTCAGTGAACTGCCATGAGGCCTACACATTTCTACGTTTAGCAGCATTACATTCTCCTCTGCAACAGCCACATAACATGGAATTTAATATCATTCTAACATCTCTAAACACTCCTACATTAGCTTTTCATACTGATATATGCACTCTGTATTAATTAAACACTCTTATATGTATGCACTCCATAAATTCGACACTCTTATATGTTCCTTTAACTAGACTGGTGCAACGTGCTTGTAAATATGGTGCACCTCTACATTTTACTTGATTTGCGCTCTCTCAGGGCCATTGCAACTTGGAGTCCCTATCCAAGTCGGAGAGCAAATTTTTGAAAGACCTACTTGCTCTCCCCTCGAGCACCCGACAGTCCCGGTATGCTTGGATGCGGGCTGCAAGTCGATTAAGGACCAGGCTCGTCTCCGGCCGCTGCTTTTATGGGCTCGTTTGTGGAGGGTTCCAGAGTTAAAATCATATGCTGATGGGCTGTCGGAGGTGATGGAAATGGGGGGCTGGCACAAGATCAAGTGGCTGAGGGATATTAAAAACCTTTTGGGGGAGCTGGGTTTGGGAGACTCTTGGGTTACAAAATCTGCTCCACCCAAGGCTATCCTGAAAAAACTGTATTGGGACTGGGTATCCTCTCAACTTATCGGTAATCCACGCCACTGCAACTCGACCGCAGCATTTCTAAGAATTAAGGACGTGGTGGCCTATGAACCCTATCTGGACTTGATCACCATGCCCGTTGATAGGGCTCTTTACATTAAGTTTAGAGTAGGTACTTTTCCGACAGGGGACCTTTTATCCCGATGGAAATTGGCAGCGCAGTCATCACCCTTTTGTGCCCTCTGCTCTACAAAGCCCGAGACGGTGGTGCATATCCTCTTTGAGTGCCCTGACTACATTCATCCAAGGAGGTGCTGGCTTAAACCCCTATTTAGACGCTTGGGGACATGCCAACACTTGGTGGCGCTACGTATTTTGTTAACTGATACCTCCCCCCCAATAGTTTGTGGTGTCTCCAAATTTTTAAAATGGTCATGGTTGATTCGCAAAAATAGACTGTCTATCTCAATTTAATCCAGTTTTAGTTAATTTAATGCATGCATAAATGGCATTTTTACTTGTTCTTAACTTTTTAGACATTTGTATTCTCGATCTGCAGTTTTACATGTATGTAATGCTTTCAAGATATAATTGCATATCGAAATAAAGCTTTCAACCAACCACCACATCATGGAGTGTGGTGTTCGGGTGGTGAGGCAAACCAAGAGCGAGCAGAGACTTTGGTATGTATGGGATACATTTATGTGCTTGCTATGTTGATATATGCAATATTTCCTGTAGTTTGTTTCATTCTGTGTAAGTAAATGACTGGTTTTTGTGCACTAAATCCAAGGTTACATGTGCTTAACACTTTCAAGCGAGCTCAGCAAGCAAATTATTAAAATCAGTGGTGTTTGTTACTTAAAACATTTTGATAGAGGTTGGGTGCACACATTGGCACAGGTCAGCTAAAAGAGCTTATCTGAAGAAGAACACACAGTATCAGATGTCAGGTACATATGGAGGATGGAAGGTACATAGGTACCAGATTGGTGTGGGCAAGAATACAAGAATACATAAGAGAAATTATGACTCTCAAGTGGGATAGTGAAGAAGATATCCTGACAGGCTGAATTGTCTCAGGGGAATGCTGAATAATAAAAAACGGAGGGTGGAAGGCATCTGGGAGGTGTAGATAACAAAGGGAAGTTGAAGGGACTTGCAAGAGCTGGAACATACCCGAATATTATGAAGAAAAATAATGAAAGAATGAAGGTTACTTTAGAGAGATAAATGATACTAGATGGGGGTGGAGAAGAGAGTACTTGTGTCAAACTGGGAGGGTGTGCCTGCGAAGATCGGAGGCGAGAAAGCACCTGTTGGGGGTCGATGCCTAAACACCTGAAGAACTTGGTTTCTCCGGTAATGGTACTGTGGTAAATAAAGTATTACCCTGTCATAATTTCTATAAATAAACAAAGGGTCATGCATACAATGAGAGGCAGAGTCCATGGTGTCCAATTCAAAGGGCTTTATTTCAATAACTCGAGTTAGGGGAGAATCGGTTCCATCACCACTAAGGTTCAGGAAGGGTCTTCTAAACTTTATTCACAGAGTACAATATTTATACATTCAATTCGCATCATAGGGAGGAGCGCTCCAGGCAGAGCAAGAGAAAGAGAGATAAGAACATGAGGGCGTGCATGAGGGCGTACATGTGGGCGTACACTTGAGGAGTCGTAGGTGAGTCATAGGTGGGTGGATACATGGAGGGGGGTTGCATGGCCAGCTGGAACTTTGCCCTACTTGTGTGCGCAACTTGATCATGACGTGCAACTGACGTGTAACTGGGGGGAGCTGACTTTTGGTCTGGTAGGGAGGCCTTCAGTGTGAGGGCGACCAGAACGTCTGGTATTATCTGATATCTTAAGTCCGGGGATGTATTATCTGAAGCAAAGGTCGCTCATCACCAAGAGCCAGTGTGGGCATCTATTTCTTTATTCATTGCGTGGGGGCCTTGAGCTTTCTATGGACGCGAGCTCTGCAAATCACTTAAACGGAAACAGAAAGGCTAGGCCCTATCTCTGCAGACGGGTTCTGTTTACCTCCTTCACCAGGCAGGAATGTGATTCTGTATAGCAAGCAGATAACTGTTGTGCACAATACTGTCTTGGCACCCCGTGCTGGGCCCTTCTCGGCTTAGCCAAAAGTATGCGAGGTCAGGGATATGTAGCTGCAGCCCTCAGAGTGTCTGGAGGCATGAAATTTTAATTCGGGGACTGGCTGACTGAGCCACAAAATGGAGAAATGGGTTCTTCGTGATATATTAAAAGTGCACAATGCAAACACATGGGCCACATGGGCCTCAATGCAAAATTAACGTTTCTTTTATGGAAGACTTGGTGGCTGGCATCCTAATGTAGGACATAAATGCAGAGGCATAATTATTGCAGGCCATAGAGGGAAAATGCATGGATGACATGCACATACACTAAACGTTGGGGTACATGCAGGGGACATAATAGCCATGTAAAATTTCTTTTTCCTCATTCCCTCCTTGTCCCCTACTGTACCCTTCAGGACACATCTATATTCATGAGACCGTATATTTGATCATACAGCATCATTTGTTCATCTTTGATCCTTTGTATACGTGGATGTGGAACACAGGCAGTAGCACACAGGCCGCAAATCGCCGGGCCACACTGCAGACAGAGACAGCAGCCGAATATCATAAGCAGTATCATTCCTAGGAACGACAATACTTTCCATCCCCATGCCGATATTACACCCCAGAGCCAACTGGACCAAGTCCCTGTGCCTGGGTCTTGATGTATATCATGAGCAATCTTGTGGAGCCTTGTTATTGCTGCGTACACAGATGGCGCGTTATTAGGTATGAAAACGCAGCAACTGGAGTCGATCACTCTACAGGCCCCGCCCCTATCCGCCAGGATGACGTCAAGAACAAGGCGGTTCTGAAGAACAACTAATCGCATGGCAGACTGCTCCTGGGTCAAGTTCGCCAGGGCAGATACAGTCTCATTCACAACTGCTTCCAGAGTTCTTGTTAACCTGCGTATGAGTTTACTGTTTTGGACGGGACCTATGAAGAAAAAGAATCCTTTATTGAAATCTGTATATTGCTCCCAGGCTGTCTCAGTCTGATCGATCTCTGAGTCATCTGTCTCTCTCCTGTGTCTAACATGCTCTAGTCGTGAATCTCAATGATAATTGGATGGGGCCAGAAAGACGGGTGGCAGCAGGAACGATATATAGCTTGTCCCACCCCAGTCTAAGGGCAGATGTACATGGGCTGTCTGACCGCAAATGAAATAGGTATGGCGAGATGCTTTGAAAGAAGACTTTCCTTTATCAGTAAACTCTACTACAGCATTACACTCGCTGTGTCCCATATGTACTGATCCTTTCTTTCTAACGCACAAATCACCTTTTACTGGTAGGACTGAAATAGATGGTGGACCAGTATATTGCAAGGACTGGACATTCAGCATTATAAAGTAGAGGGAAGCATTTCCTTGTTCGTACACTTAATTTCTAGATCGGTCCCCTTCCTTTTGGGAAGTCCGTCTTCGTCTGGAAAACATACCTCATTCATTACTTTATTCAAGTTTCCCCATATCCAGTCACCCTGATAAACTATGGACTTTCTGTCTATTGATGACATTAAGGCAAACCATGCTCCGCACGAACCATTGTGGGAGAACGGAAAAGGGAAGAGGGGCAGAACTCCCTTCGTCTTCTGATAAGGTGGGAATTGGCCACATACCCAGCAATCTGTCGCATTGCTGGTCTGATGAGAACGGTGCAACACCCGAATAAAAGTATTGTTGCGCAGGGCTAGTCGATAGGACAGTTCATGGGGTGGCAGATCACTAAATGTATGCTCTACGGTGTCATTAATGGAAGAGTGTACATGTGAGGCAATAGGAGGAAAGAAAACATGTAGTATTAAGCTGATACAGATTATAGTGATGCACAGAAGAGACAGAAAAATCAGAGTTACTATACATCTACTACGTAATATCTTGCAGTATTTCTCTTTCATTTTGCTCTTTTTATTATTGTTGTCCGCGATCTTATACATGTAAGAAATCTTGTTTAACCGATTCACCACCTAGTGGACTTAAATGATTAAACGTCGACTAACTTTCTAGATCGTAATTTGGACCTGTACTCTTGCTATGGAGTCTTGTCTAGCAAAGGGGACTCAAAGTCTGTAATGTCTTTTGTCTTTACCAAAGTCCCAGAGTCTCCAAAGTACTTTTTGCAATGATGGGCATGGAGCCAACCTTTTCTCCCTTCGACCTTGATGGCTGTCCTCGTGGTCAGTAACACTAATTTCGGTGTCTTCCAACGCGGCTCAAGGGGGCTTGATCGATCAAAATTCCGGATGAAAACGAAGTCGCCAGGGGCTATGGCGTGCTCCTTGACCTGGGTGTTGTCAGGGAAGGCGGCGGCAACCTGTGAACGACAAGAGAGTAGTGCAGACATCAAGGAAGCCAGGTAATCTGTCAGCATGTTACTGTCAACATCAGTTATTTTCTTAGGCATAGGCGTACCCCACATGTTCGGCGGTCTACCGAAAACCACTTCATATGGTGATAGGCCTGTTCTGGAATGGGCTACCATACGCATGTAAAAGAGGGCAACCGGCAAGGCTACCATCCAATCCACGCCTTTGTCTGCACAGATCTTTGCTAGTTTTGTCTTTATTGTCTGATTATGTCTTTCTACAAGGCCTGCTGCTTCAGGGTGTCGCACACAATGGAACTTCCAGTTATATCCTAACGGAAGAGACACTTGTTTCAATAATTCAGAAGAAAAAGGCTGACCATTGTCTGAGTAAATGACACGGGGCAATCCGTATCTAGGAAAGAATTTGCGCACCAATTGCCTGGCGGTTGTCACAGCAGTATAATCTGGGACTGGATACGTTTCTGTCCACCTAGTTAGTGCACACACAACTACCAGGACATACTTGCAACCTCTACATTTGTCCATCTGGATATAATCCATCTGGAGGACCTCAAAAGGGTGGTCAGGAGGATGAAATCCGCCTTGTTCCACCGGGATGCCTTTACCTGGATTGAACTGACAACAGATCATACATGTCCTTACTTTTTGTTTCGCTGCTGCACGCAGGTGCTTGTTAAACCAGATATTCTGTAAGCTGTCTAACATTGCCTTCTCTCCCAAGTGTGCTGGACTATGTACTGTGTTTATGATCACTTGTACCATGGAATCAGGAAGAAACCATGTTGCTTTTCCCTTAGTCATCCAACCCTGGTCAGTCAGGACCCCTCCTTGTTCAGTCCATTTCTTTATTTCATCTGAAGTGGCATGTGTCTGTATGTCGAGTACATCTTGAGAAGGATCCCTGACTGTCATACTTTTTGTCAGTAATGGTACCTCTGTCTTTGTCGTGTCTGTTGGCGTCTGGGCTGTAAGTTTAGCAGTTCGGTCTGCCAGGTCATTACCCTGGGAAATGGTGTCTGTAGCTTTGGTGTGTGCTTTGCATTTCAGGATGGCTATGGCTGCAGGTAAATGTATTGCTTCCAACAGGGCCTGAATAAGCGGGCCGTGCTGGATTTTGGCCCCATGAGAGGTCAAGAAACCTCTCTCCCTCCATAATACTCCAAAATCATGAACTACGCCAAAAGCATATTGTGAATCTGTATAAATGTTCACTTTCAAGTGCTTAGCTCTTATGCAGGCTTGTGTCAGAGTGATGAGCTCTGCTGCTTGCGCTGACAGTGTGTCTATTCTTTGTGTCTCTATGACTTCAGTAGCAGTAGTCACGGCATATGCTGCCACTAATTCTCCTGTACTCGTTCTCATGCATGATCCATCTACATAGAGTGTTAGGTCAGGGTCTGGCAGTGCAACATCTGTCAGGTCTTGTCTTGGTTTCGTCACTATATTCATTATTTCTACACAGTCATGTGGTGCGGTGTCTACTGTACTTGAGGGCAAAAGTGTAGCAGGATTTAGTATGTTACATCGTCTGATCTCTATGTGTGGTTGGAATAACGTCAGTTCATATCCTGTCAGTCTCGCTGTGGTCAAGTGTTGTGTCTGTGTCCTGTTCAAGAGAACTTCTACTGCATGCGGTAGCTGTACTGTCAGGGGGTGTCCCAGCACTATCGAGTCACTTTGTCTTATGGCTAGGGCTGTTGCTGCAACTGATTTCAGGCACGCAGGCAGAGCCTGGGCCACTGGGTCCAGTGTACTAGAAAAATAAGCACAAGGCTTGTGTTTTCCTGCTTGATCTTGTGTGAGGACAGATAATGCGGTTCCATCCCGTTCAGTTACGAAAAGCATAAAGGGTTTGCTGTAACTAGGAGTCGCTAAAACTGGCGCTTGACATAAGGCTCTTTTTAATTCTTCAAATGCCAAGGTATGTTCTTATGTCCAAGGGAGGACAGTCGAAGACGCTGCCTCCTGTGTTGTCAACTGTATGATTGGTTTGGCTAGATAGGCATACTGGGGAATCCACTGCCTGCAGTATGAAGTGAGGCCAATGAAGGCCCGCACTTCCTTTTGTGTCTTGGGCTGCGAAAGGTTAGAAATTAACTGAATACGTTCTTATGTCAGCTGTCTACCCCTCTTGGACAGCAAGTGTCCAAGGTACACCACTTGCTGTGCACAGAATTGCAACTTTGAAGGGGACACTTTGTGCCCCTTGTCTGCCAGAAAGTGTAAAACCGTCAGTGATGCATTTTCGCAGTCTGTTTCTGATCGTGCTGTGATAAGGATGTCGTCAACATACTGAATCAGTGCTGTGTCGGTAGGTATATTAATACTGTCCAGCTGTCTTTTTAATGCTTGGCTGTAAATACTAGGACTTTCTGTAAAACCTTGGGGTGCTCTCGTGAATTTAAAACTGCGTCCTTTTAGACTGAATCCGAAAAGATATTGGCAGTCTGGATGAATTGGAACGCTGAAGAAGGCATTCTTCAAGTCAATGACTGTAAAGAACGTTGCCTCAGAATCAATAGCAGTCAGTAATGATGAAATGTCTGGGACCACTGGGTATTGTGGGACTACGCATTTATTCAATTCTCGAAGGTCAACAACTAGTCTGTAAACTGGTGGTGCATTAGGGTCTGATCGTTTAAGGATAGGAATGACAGGTGAGTTACACACATTCGAGTCAGTCTCCACCACCACCCCGTGTGCAATGAGTTCATCAATAATTTTTAATAAGGCCACTTCGGCATCAGGTGGTAATTTGTATTGTCGTATACGTGGTAGTACTACTCCTGCTTTGAGAGTGACATGGTGTGGTGTTATGTTCATGTAACCTACGTCAGTCGGACCTTGTGCCCATAGGTGCTGTGGTACATTCTGGAGTCTGGGATCAAAATCTGTCAACACATAATGACCCTTAAAATCACGTAAGTACAGTCGCACTCCCTCCGGAGAACAACAGATAACTGCTCCTAGTTCTTTTAAAGTCTTTATACCAAGTAAGTTTTCTGGACATGATTTAGTAAGTAGCAAGTCTGTGGTACGTGACAGTGGACCAACCCCGAGGGAGACTGGTTTCGATACTTCATTAATAATAGGCTTTCCTGAAAATCCCAGGGAAATATTCTGTGAGCCCGAGAGAGGTGCCCCTGGAACCTCGTCATGGCTGATGGTAGTTCTGCTCGCCCCTGTGTCAATTAGAAACTTTCTGTCCTGTCCCAGTACACGACCATGTACATAGGGACCATCTTGATCTACAGGAACCTGAATAAGAGGCAAGCCATCTTCCCTCTCAAGGCTGTTTCATGAGAATGATTGGTATTCTGGATAGTCTGACTGCGTGTACTGATACATTTGTGGTGTGGCATGAACAGGCAGTGGTGGGGGTGGAAAAGTCCCTACTGTCTGTTGTGTGCTCTGCTGGGTGCTATTTTGCCTAGGAGTGTGTGGTCATTCTTTTGTTCTGCCTGTAGCTATATTGTGTTTCAGGACAGCACATTCCTTTACATAGTGACCTGGTTGTTTACAATAATTACAGTTCCCCTTGACAGGTGTCGTGCCATTTTTGTTCGTATTTACCGGTACCGTTTGGGCAACCAGCACCTTCATTTTTGTCTCTTTCAAGCATCTCTTTTCCTGATCCTGCTCTTCTCTAATCCTGTTCTGTTGATATTGTAGCATCTGCAACATTTGCAAAGGGCTGTTTGCTTGGCAAGTACTCTCAACCTTCAGTACTCTATTCTTGATCTGGGGTAGGGAATTCTCTACTAATTTGCTCACGAAAAGATGGGGATATGATTCGCTACCCGGCTTAAGGCCACTATTAATAGCAAAGCATTTCTCGAATCTAGAATAGAAATCACTTGTGTCCTCTTCTTGTTTTTGTTTACAGGCTGAAATGGCATCCCAATCTTCCTTTTTAGTAATCAATAGTTTTGGCAAAACCTGTATTAGGAGTACAGGTAGTTCTTTAGCTTTGTCACCAAGACCAACCCCCGGGAGCCTGCCTTTATCCTCTGTTTCCAACGCTTCCCAGCTTAACTTTTTCTCTCCCACCTCTCAGTCTTTTTCCTTAAGCTTTTCATAAATGCCTGCTGGCAATAGTATTTTCAATAGTTTCAGAATGTCAGCGTACGTATAATCTCCGATGCGGAGAATGTCTTTTAATTCTCGGTGAAACCCCCCCGGGTCTTTATCATGGGAGGGCAGCATCTTTTTCATTTCCAGTATTTCTAATTTCGTCAAGGGTGTGTAAACATACACCCGTTGAAACTCATTGTTTGCATTTTTGACGGGATGTACCTCTCATAGGGGGTTCTGTCTGTCTACGTATAGGTGCTTTCTGTCGTGGTGTGGGGCGGGAAGCATGCATGTGGTCAGAGAATTTAAATACTTATGTCGTTGATCCAGGATGACGTTAATTAAATAAGTACCCAGGCCTGTCCATCTGTCTAGAAGTATGTCGTCCAGTAATTTATACAGTTGACCGGGATCGGAATATTGACTCTCATACAACGTTATTAAATGTTGGACCATGTAATTACCGGCCAAACGCTGTTCGTTCGGCGGGAGGCTCAAGAAAGTTTGGGCCACAATATTATTGCTATATATATTAGAATTGGACACCCACTGGGTGGCTGACCGGGCCAACTCCATTTCGTGTGGGGTGCGAGATCGCTGGTTCTTTATCCGTCGGTCCAGTGCTTTTTCAGTAGCTTGGAATAGATTTTCAAGGGAATATCTTTCTTTTATAGCCAGCCCCTGTTTACGGTAGTCGAGGCACTTGGGCCTGTCAAACCGTCGTGCATTACCTACATAATTTATTTTGTCTATCGTCTCGTCTACCTCTTCCGTTGATGACTCACCCTTCTCGTCAGACTCTCCTTTGTGTGTTGCTAATATTTCCTTTCGTACTTTCTGTATCATGCTGTCTGTCTGTCCCATTTTATCATGCCAACCGGCATCCATGTGATCACTCCATTCTATCAAACCAGGCTTTACATCCCCGTTTCCTTCGTCTTTTTCCCTGATCAGGCAGTTAACAATAAAACAGAGGATGTGGTTCTTAACCCCTACCTTTCTCTTTTCGATGGCCTGTGCTATACACTCGGGTCCCTCCCCCGTTCTAATGAAACGGTATATTTTATCTAGGTGCTCTTTCATATCTGGTAATTTGTCCAAATATGCGACGGCCTGTCTTAGTCTTAGTAAAATCACGAGCATTGGGCCCTTTCCTGGTTCTGAATCGTATATACAGTGAGGGATTGCTACATCTACAGTATGCCCCCCTCCTCCTACGGCCCCTTGTCCTACATCATCTTTCACGAGCTGCTGGAACTGTTGGAGCTGATCCGCTGGTGGGGGCGGAGGGAAATCTGCGTTTGCGTAGTCCGGTGGGGACTCTTCTAGATAGGAGGAAATAAAAGCCTCGGATGCTGTTGGCTTTATTCTACGTACTCTATAGGGTACAGGTGGTGGCGTTCGCGACCTACGGGGTGTTTCTGAGGGGGGTCACTCTAGCTAGTTCTTCTGAGAGGACGGGATAAATACCAGTAACAACGGAATTTCTTTCTCTATCAGCCTGATCTGCTTTGACCCGTTCCCCCTCCTCCCGCAGCTCTTTTTCTTTGGCTTTTTCCGCTGCTTGTTTAGTTCTCTCTGCTTGATGGAATTCTTTCTCTGTTCTCCTATGTGATTCTTTGCGCCATAACTCAATGGCATCTTTCTGAGAGGGTCTTGATTTCTTTTTCCATAGCGCTTCCTCTACTCTCATAATGCATTCAGAATCCCACGTTCCCGAGACAGGCCATCTGTACTTCTCCTCTAAATCCTTCGTGTAATCTACCCATAAGTCTAAATACAATATGGCATCTAGCCCGTGCTTATTATACATGTAATGACCAGGTGTGTCTCTAGGCGGGATGTTAACTGGCTCTTCTAGTATGCCTTTTCTAATCCCTATCTGACGTAATTTCGAAAACAGTGGCATGTTGAAAAGTTGGTTTCAACTTTACCAACCAACTTAACGAAAACACAATACACAGCAAAATAATCTGACTAAAACAATCATTCACACCAACACGCTAGAACACTAAAACAGATACATTTTAACTGATACATGGACTTGAAAAACATGTACTTGAAAACAGTTAACTTTATGCACTGGAATACAGTACAACCATACCGGTCTCATAAATGAGACACGTCTTTACCGTGTTCACAAAAGTGAACCCGTCTTTACCGTGTCCGTGTGAATGAGACACGTCTTTACCATGTTCATATAAATGAACCAGTCTTTATGCGTTCCCCATAGTGGTACTCACCGGGAAGCAGAACTTGAAGGCCTCGGATACTTGATACTGCGCATGCGCGGAACAGGTGGACCTCTGGAAACCTCGGACCTTGCTCTCTCACGGGTTGGGCTCTGGTTGGGATGATCCGCGATCCTCACCGCCTCGTGTGGATGCCTGGTCGCAGTCCGTCTCCTCCGTGGGCCTGAGGGAGTAAGCTGGAAGTCCCGCTGGCGTGTACACTTTGAAGTCCGTCACGGCTGTAGAAGGGGGCAAGGGCTGGACCTACATCTCCGGCGCGTGGGGAAGGGGATTTGTCCCTATTCGGGCGCCAGATTTATGTGGTAAATAAAGTATTACCCTGTCATAATTTCTATAAATAAACAAAGGGTCATGCATACAATGAGAGGCAGAGTCCGTGGTGTCCGATTCAAAGGGCTTTATTTCAATAACTCGAGTTAGGGGAGAATCGGTTCAATCACCACTAAGGTTCAGGAAGGGTCTTCTAAACTTTATTCACAGAGTACAATATTTATACATTCAATTCGCATCATAGGGAGGAGCGCTCCAGGCAGAGCAAGAGAAAGAGAGATAAGAACATGAGGGCGTGCATGAGGGCGTACATGTGGGCGTACACTTGAGGAGTCATAGGTGAGTCATAGGTGGGTGGATACATGGAGGGGGGTTGCATGGCCAGCTGGAACTTTGCCCTACTTGTGTGCGCAACTTGATCATGACGTGCAACTGACGTGTAACTGGGGGGAGCTGACTTTCGGTCTGGTAGGGAGGCCTTCAGTGTCAGGGCGACCAGCACGTCTGGTATTATCTGATATCTTAAGTCCGGGAATGTATTATCTGAAGCAAAGGTCGCTCATCACCAAGAGCCAGTGTGGGCATCTATTTCTTTATTCATTGCGTGGGGGCCTTGAGCTTTCTATGGACGCAAGCTCTGCAAATCACTTAAACGGAGACAGAAAGGCTAGGCCCTATCTCTGCAGACGGGTTCTGTTTACCTCCTTCACCAGGCAGGAATGTGATTCTGTAGAGCAAGCAGATAACTGTTGTGCACAATACTGTCTTGGCACCCCGTGCTGGGCCCTTCTCGGCTTAGCCAAAAGTATGCGAGGTCAGGGATATGTAGCTGCAGCCCTCAGAGTGTCTGGAGGCATGAAACTTTAATTCGGGGACTGGCTGATTGAGCCACAAAATGGAGAAATGGGTTCTTCGTGATATATTAAAAGTGCACAATGTAAACACATGGGCCATATGGGCCTCAATGCAAAATTAACGTTTCTTTTATGGAAGACTTGGTGACTGGCATCCTAATGTAGGACGTAAATGCAGAGGCATCATTATTGCAGGCCATAGAGGGAAAATGCATGGATGACGTGCACATACACTAAACGTTGGGGTACACGCAGGGGACATATTAGCCATGTAAAATTTCTTTTTCCTCAGTACAGCAAAGAGTACGAGAGTAAGGCGGAGACATAGTACTGGATTAGACACAAGCCATCCTGAAATCTATTCTGGATCCTTAGAGTGGACAGAGAACGAGAGGTGTGATTTTCCCATTGTTAGTTGGCGTCGTCATCCTTCTTTCCTTTTTCTGCCATCTGGACTCTTTGGCACAGATAGGCAGTTTTAAACAATAATATTTTTTCCCAGTTACAGCCATCTAGGATCAGTAAACCATTAATTACTCTTATGCAACACTAGAGGCAGTCACTGAAATGCAATAACCCCCCAGAAGATTCATAACTGCTATATATTTGATGATAATAAGCTGTGCTGATGGGCATGGTCTGTAGAACAAACAACAAGGGCACTCAGTCAGCACTTGTCACATTGCCAGAGGGTGAAATCCTCCCTTGTAGTTTATTCACAAGGCCACAAAGCACCAGCACTGTCAGACTCTACGCCGCCAGATCCGATTGATGCACATATAACTCCACCTCCCGATCTCACCAACACGCTCGTATTAACAACACAGCGTGTTCGAGTGATAGGGCTAGGGAAAACAAGAAACAAAACAAGGAGGGGACGGAAGGGAACTGCAGGGAAGGGATAGCTGAAAGACAAGAGAACAAGCATACAGATTATAATTGGTTACCTGGAAATCCTACTCTCATTTCTTTCTCGCTAAGTACGCATAGAAATTCACCTTTACAAAGAAGGGCGCTCCACCTCCTCCCTGGTTCTTGAATAGTGTTAACTGCCACACTAGTCCCTAAGGAACACAAACACTGGTTACTGTCAAATATCTCACAAAACCTTAATTCAATACTCTCTGGTGGTATTTTACATACCCTGCCTTGTGTTGTAGTGTGCTCAAATAATAAACATGTGCATGTCCCACAACCTTTGTGAATTCCAAAACGATCTTCTTCTCTTAAGAAGCTAGTTCACCTATGTACAAAAGTTCCAATTCAATCCTTTAAGGACACGGTAAGACGTAGCTTCCTACTACCGTCTTCCGCTCTCAAATACACAACACAGAGTTCTTTAAATGATCCACTAAAAATACGGAAAGGTGTAGGTTCCCCCCCACTACCTTCCGCTTTGGCACTTACTTTGGTAGACACTAGTGACTCGCTTCGTAACGGTAGTACGCAGATAGGGTTAATCCCGCTGTACTCTGTTCTCACTGTATTTCTCCAAACAAAACAATCAATCCGAATGTGGAATCACTTTTGCGCACTCAATTCCCCTTTGCCGGTTAGCAGACGGCCGCCTAAGAATAACGCTTCCGCTCAGGCAAAACAACGCGTTCAAAGTCACGCGCTGCTCAAACACTCACTGTACTGGAACAGCGTTTTCCCGGTCCTTCTTTCTCAGCCGCCTACACGTTTCCGGTAACAGGAACACCAATATTAATCCACTCCGACAGGAAACGCATTCCTCGCGCTACTGGAGAGATCACACCGCTGAAATCCAAAGCGCGATTTCCTGATCCCTTCGCTCGTTACCACAAACTCAGAAACAGGAACCAAACCCTCTCTAATTCTTCCAGAGAGGAGCCCTATGCAGCACACCTCTCAAGTCACTACCAAACACTGTGGTTGCACAAAATCACGAACAGAGTGTAGAGGGTCCGCCCTGCCTATATAGTGCCACGCCCCCTCTCTGGAATTCTGGGAGATGTAGTTCACTAGTTAGGTAGGCGCATTTGGTGAAACCTGACAAGCACTGCTTCATCTCTGTCTCGTTCTAGTAATGTGTGACTGCTACTATGTTGGGCGTTGGTTCTTCTCGCGGGGGACCAAAATGCCTACTCAGGAGATCTGTTTGGAAAAACAAAATATTATTAGGGGATTAATAACGTGTTTATATTGTCCTGGAAATATGTAGGAATTTGAATTTGGAAGCTCAAAATTCAAATGATCAGGTTAGCTTCATTTCCTGGAGCAGCACATGTACAGCAAACAGAATCTAGTTTGAACCATTGGTGGGCTCCACTGAAGCACTGGAATACACTGGACAACGAGCATGCTGAAAAAGCAAAAAAGGCAGTATCTGTCTAGAGTCTAGCATGTAGCTTTGTGTTTTAGAAGCATATTTTAAGAAGCTGCAACCTGCCATTACAAATGTGAATTTTGTATTTGTTTGCATGTCAATTAAATACAATAGGTCATAACTTCTTATTCTCTGTTTTATGTGTACTTGTTTTTATACTTTAAGTATTGTATTGAGGTTCAAATCGTAGACATTGCTTGGGCTAGATACTCAACGTCCAGTACTGATTCAGAGGGGTGCCACAAAAGTCTTAAAGTTAAGAACCGCTGCTGTAGGGGATGCAAGAGGGTACCTGGTAGGACTCTATCGCAAGAGGGCTGCAAACAGGGCCCATAGCTTTATCGCATTGTACATTTCTTCTCAAGTATACAGTAGCAGTTTGGATCAGGGTTAACTACTCTACACCTATAGTCCTGACCTTTCAAAGATATCAGTCTCAATATAACAAGAGAACGACAGGCAGCTAAGCCCTGCGAGACTTGTAGAAGTTATCTTAATGTGCATTTTGCTCAGCTTCCCAGCTGTATTTGCTTTCCTGGTCTTCATCAATGCTGTTATTGATCCTTCCCAGGCTCTGGGGCCCTTCCAAAATATTGGTCTGTTTGAATGGACTGATTCCTCCCCAACAGAAGGAACCTTCTAGAGGTACTGGCTTGATTCATGTGACTCACTGCCCTGCCCCACTGGCCTTTTAGAAGTCACCCTAATACGCATTTTGCTCTGGTAACCCATTGTGTGACTGACCTTTCCAAAGCCTATTTTGGACCTTCAAAACATGCATTTCAGAGATACTAGCTTGAGGATTGTGATGCTGCCCCAGGCAATGGATTCCACAGGGCAATTGCCAGATAGACCGGGATCCATTAAAGACTTTAGGCCCGCTTTTGTGCTGATTAAAGTCCACTTTGATGCAAGTTATTTATTTATTTACTTATTTATAAAGCACTAAACTCATCACAAGGGATATCAAGGTGCTAGTAGTGAATATCCTGGTACGGCTGCGAGAGTATGTATATGTACTTGGAGAACAGATGTGTTTTTATTTTTTTTCGGAACAGTACGTTGTAGGAAGTGAGCCGTAAGTCCAGAGGTAGCTCACTCCACTTCCTAGCTGCCAGATAAGAGAATGATCGCCCTCCGGTCCTCACTTTCCTAATGCGGTTTGTTCTGGCCAAAGCTAGATGAATTGACCGCAGGCTCCTTGTAGCAATATAAAACTCGATTTTCTCCTGGAGTATTTTAGGGCGAATTCAGTAGAGAGCCTTATGTGCGTGACTGAGTAGCTTAAATGCTGCTCTTTGGCGCATGGGTAGCCAGTGCAAGTTCTTCATGCACTTTGAGGCCAAAGTTAGCTTGCCCTTGTTGCTGACAAGTTTGGCAGCGGCGTTCTGAAGCACCTGTAGTCGCGTGAACAGGAGCTCGTTCATGCCTACAAATAGTGCGTTCCCATAATCCATTTGACTAATCAGCAATGCTTGAGTGACAGATCTTCTGCAGTCCAATGGTATCCAGGCGAAGAGCCTGGCCAAGAGTTTCAGGGTAGCAAAACCTTTGCCACATGGTCCTTCATGGACAGTGTGTCATCAATATTGATGCCCAGGTTTTTTGCACAATGTTTTGGAATTGGGGCAGTGCAAGTGTGTGTGGCCACCATGTGGCATCCCAAACTAATTTGGCACCCCCGAAAAGTAAGATCTCGGATTTCCCTGTGTTCAGCTTTAAACAGTGCTCATGCATCCATTGAGCCATGTCCGTAAGGCAGTTATGTAGCTTTGATTTAGTGACCTCTGGCCTTTCATCCAGGGCCACCATCAGCTGCATGTCATCTGCATAGGAGCATATACCGATGCCCCACTTCCTGCTGATTTTAGCCAGTGAAGAAACATAGGCCTTGAATAAAGTGGGGCTTAATGATGCTCCCTGCGGGAAACCACAGCTGATGTGGCTAGATTTGGATTGAAATTGACCGAGGCGGACTGATTGTGTTCGGTTGCTTAGAAAAGAGCTGAGCCAACTCAACGCGTTGGAGTAGATTCCTTTTCCATAGAGGGTTTTCCAGCAAACTGTTGTGAGAGACCGTGTCGAACGCCGCCGACAGGCCCAACAATATTAGAGCAACTGCCCCTCCTTGGTCAGTACATGATCTAACATTGTCTGACACTGCCAGCAGCGTTGCCTCTGTGCCATTTTTTGTCCTAAATCTCATCTGTGATGGGTCTAGAAGATTGTTAGTTTCCAGGAAGTCAGATAATTGCCTGTTCACCAGTCCCTCCAAAACTTTGGAGAGGTAGGGAAGTTGGGATATTGGGCGGTAGTTTTCGGGATTGAGAACATCAGTTCCAACTTTTTTCAGCAGAGGAATTACTGAGGCGTGTTTTCATATGTCAGGAAAGGTGGTGGTTTTGAGGGAGTTGTTAAAGAGCTGGTTGACAAATGAGCACAGAATGGTGGCAATCTGAGCAAAAATAAAGTGAGGACAGCGGTCTAGCAGGGATCCAGACTTTACTTCACCCATAGCCTTTAGGACCTCATTTTCTGTAAGGGGGGTGAAGTTACACATAACTGATGTGGCTTCTGGATGAGGAGTTGAGAGATCCCTATTTGTTATATTGGCTTGTGTGGAAAAATTGAAGGTGGAATAAATCTTCCTTATTTTATCTGAAAAGAAGTCACTTATTCTTTTGCAGGTGTCTACTGATGGGGGTAACATTTGGGCCATACAGGCTGGTTTGCTAAGTTCTTTGACTATTCTATAAAGTTCTTTAGCAGAGTTGCAGTTGTCATTGATTCGAAGAGCATAGAAGGACTTTTTTGCATTTTTTATGGCGTGAATATAGAATTTAAGTTCAGACTTATAACTCAGTTTATCTGATTCTTTCTTTGAAAATCTCCATTGATGTTCAAGGTTTTGGCATTTACTCTTGAGTCTTTTAAGTTGTGGAGTGTACCATTTTTCTGTATGTGGTCTTTGCAATTGCTTAGGTTTCTGTATAGGGGCCAGTTTGTCCAAAGTTATGAGAATCTCTGACTCAAGATTAGCGGCTCCCATAAATACCGGAAAATCACCTAAGGTCTGTATGTTGGAGCATGTGAAGTCTGCTAAGAATTAAGATTCAGTAACTAGCCTCCAGGCTCGATTCGATGTCTGATAAGTTTTGCAGGGCTTAATTGATTTAACCAGACCCAGTGTGAAGGCTATAAGTGAGTGATCTATCCAGAGTAATGGCTTGATCTCATGGATGCGAGTAGCTTCGATATTAGAAAAGAGTAGGTTGAGCGTGTGACCAGCTGTTTGAGTTGAAGTATCTGCATGTCTCTCTCCTCCTCTGAGACAGGACGTGAGCCCCTACACCCCTCCCACTACACTGGGACCTAGTTGGGCTACACTGAACCTCTTCCATCACACAGGACTGGAAGGTACCTGAGCCACTCCCCACAGGGTCACTCCACCATGCCTCTCCAGACCCTCTGGAATCAACCAAAAGGTCTGCCTCCAATGTGAGTTCCCTGGGGTCAGAGAACTCCCTCTCCCACAGGTGTTGGCAAAGCTCTGGAAAACAGGGACTTACAATATGCTCTCCCACAATTGGATCACACAGCCCCCCACAGGGGTTAACCAAACTATCCTTCACCTCACCATCCAGTACCTCACACACCTACTCTACACCACTCTCCTGAGACTGGCAAGATAGCATCTGACTGTCTCTGTCACACAACTCACATACCACACAACCCACATACCAGGACTTCAACTTTGGGATAACCCCTCTCCCTGCACCTCTCATCTAGTGTCCATCCCACCACTAGGACTATGAACCCCTACACCAGTTACCCTATTCCCCTCAGGGACACTGGACACTACTGGAGCTAACTCATGTACTTGAACCTCCTGGTGTATGTTAACCCCCTCCAAGTAAGGTGCCACATCTCTGGGCATGTGTACTACTACCTCAGCACTAGATAACTGAATATTGCTGCCACCCTCTGAGCTGGATTCCACCCCCAACTCAGCAAAGCTCACTTCCTGAGCTACCCAAATTTCTTGTTGCTGGGCTGAGACACTCATGGCCTCAAGCCTCTCGAGCTCCAAATCAAGCTTCCTCATTATAAAGTCATAGTCAAACTGTATTTTCATTTCTTCCAGGGCAAATTTCCTAGTTTCTAGCTCCAGTTGCCCATTCAATTTGAGCTTGGCCATCTCCATTTCATGCATCCTGCTTTCTTTCCTGTCTGCCAACTCTTCTGGGGACAGACCTCGGGAAGAAACACTACTACCCACTGGGGAGGGTGCACCCCCCTTTCCAAGACCCAGTGGTCCATCAAGCTGCTGCTCTGCATCCTTATACTCCACCAAATCTCCTTGGGCATTCCTTGCCTCAATCCAGGCCCTCAGCGCCTTGTAGAAATGTTCCTTCTTGGCAATTTCGGTCAGGGGAATTTTAAACTTTTTGCAGAAGTTCCTGAGCTGCTTGTTGGTGTAGCTTTCTGTTTTCTCTTCCTGCCAATCACAGTCAACAGATGCAACGGATGCTGCCTTTTCCATGATGGTTGAATCTGGCATTACTTGGCAAAACAAAATGGAGATCCCTGGCAAAAACAAGTATCAGAAATACATGGGCGCGTTATGGTCTGCACTCACTAAGTAGTGTTCACCAATCACTGTATATGAGTCAACAAATGCAAGTCCAGAATCCCTTCCGCTGACCACCAATGTTAGAATTGGGGGTCTCTAGTTGGCACAGGTAGGTACTTGTGACACATAGGGACCTTCTCCTCTAGTCAGAGTAAGGGGCATTACACTCCTAAAATAACCCCTGCTCACCCTCTAGGTGGCATGGCGCAAGCAGTCAATCCTTATTTCAGAGGAGGTGAAGTTAAGCATTTGTGACCAGATACAGTAACCCAGTGACAACACTACAAATGGACACCACACCAGGTTTTATATAAAAAAAGGTACATTTTATATACAGTTACCACAAGCCCAATGAAGGACAAAAATAATACACAGTACTATTAGCTTTCAAGAGTTCTTGATAAAAAGGCTTAGTCAAAGTTCTCTGCGAGTCAGTAGTCCGGACGGGCTACAGCGTGGTTGAAAATAAGAGTCTAGCAAATCCAGCGGACCGCGTCGGTACGGGCACACTCAATTGTAGACAGATTCAGTCACAGTACCTTTTACTTGGGGCGACTGGCATGGATGTGCGAGCCGGTTCCGGTGATCGTCGCGGTGCAGAAAGGAAGCGTTGCCGGATGCGTTGTCCCTCGATGCGGTGCAGACAGCGGCCCGTTGACAGAGTTGGTGGATCAAAGGCTTGCGTTGCAGGGCGAGACGGTGCTTGGATGCGGTGCTTGCAGCTTGCGGTGCAGTGAATGAGCCGGAGTTCCGGAGCTGGCGTTGATCAGTCTGGACAGCGGTGCGAGTAAGGCGGTGCGTCGCGAAGCGTGCGAGGCAGTGCCCAACTCCAGTGCGGTCACAGGACTTGAAGTCAGCAGCAGTGACCGCGTCGGTCAGACCAGTTCGATTCGGTGTAGCGAGGCATTGCACGTCGCGGTGTCTCGCAGTCCCGGAGCCGCTACTGCTCGGTGACGGCGTCAGGACGGAGTCGGTGAGCGCAGAGCTTGCGTTGTTCGAGGCGGACGTTGCTTGATGCGGTGCACACAGGACACCGGGCTGATCGTGGAAGTCGGTCACAGCTCCCTGCCTCTGTAGCCACTTGTTTCCAGCAGCAATTCACAAAGGCTGGTGAAGTCCACTGGTCCTGGGACTTCGGTCAGGGGGCAAGCTCTCTTCCAAGCCCTTGGAGATTTTTGTACAAGTTGAAAGAAAAGTCCACAAAGTTCTTTCTCCTCTCTTTGTCAGTCAGGCAACCACTGCAGGCCAATCCCCAAGCAGCACTTCAGCTTGGGAATAGTCTCTCCTTAGTTTCTTCAGGTTCCTTCTCCTCAGCAGAGGTTTCGTCTTGTAAGTCCAGAAGTGATCTAATTTCATGGGATCAGGGTCCCTATACTTATACCCCAAAATCCTATGTTCTCTGACAGGAGAGGGGCCTGTGCCCAGTCAAAACCAGTTCTGAAGCTCTCTGTTTACCAGACTTCTCCTTTCCTTTCACAGCGCAGGGCAGGCCATCAGATGCCCCACAGGAGGTGGAGCCAGCATTGTGGAAGGCAAGTACAGTCCTGGAGCACTTTGTTGACAGTCTTCCTTCTCTTCTTTCAGTGTGCATGGCAGAGACATCAGACACACAACAGGGGTAGGAGCCAGCACTGTGGGGGCGGGCACAGTGCTATTCAGGTCCCAGGTGCAACTCCTCCCTCCCATCTAGTTGCAGATCTCTCTTTTCACCACTGGGCTGACTCATTCTGTCTCCTTGAATCCCCCAAGCCTGTCACTCAAACTCCAGACAAGGAATACACAACCTCGCAGAGGCAGGCTTAAATGGTTAGGCAAGCAAGTACCTACTTTCTAAAAGTGGTAATTGTACACACATAATATTAAAATAAACTTCACTAAAAGATGTATTTTATTATTCCGAGTCCAGGTATACTAAACTAGAATTTCTATCATGTTCTCTGAGTCTGCTAGGATTATAAACATGTAATAATCTAGCAGCCCATTCTGGCCTATCGAGAACAGGTAGCCTTGCAATAAGGAAAAACGAAAATGGCTGTAATTCACTATTAGGACATATCACACACACCAGGGCTTGTCCTACCTTAAACTTACAATGCACCCTGTCCATGGGCCTACTATAGGGGTGACTAATATGAAGAAAAGGGGAGGTTTAGAGACGGGCAAGTGGGTACACTAGCCCAATCAGCATGACAGTACCAGACTGCACGTAGGCTCTGCAATGGCAGACCTTAGACACATTTTATAAGGCCGCTTCTGTGAGTAGCACAACCAGTGCTGCAAGCTCACTAGCAGCATTTGGATTTACACACCCTGGGCACACTCAGTGCACTGTACTCGGGTCTGACAAGTAAACCAAATAGTCAATCATGGAATCACCAATTAATACATCAATTTACAATAGGGAGAACATATGCACTTTAGCAATGATCAGCAGAGGTACAGTGCCCAGAGTCATAAAATAGCCACCAACCGGTCAGAAGAAATATAGGAGGAAGGCAAAAAGTTCAGGGACGACCCTGCTAAAAGGGCCAAGTCCAACATCTGACAATCCAGTTGCATGCCCAATGTTTTATAGATGTTACTGGGGACTGCCCAGATGTTCTCCACCATCCTCCAGTGTTGACTGGAGTTAAACTCAAAGGCACACAAAAGAGATATAGAGCAGAGAAATGCCCACTTTCTAGGAGAGGCATTTCTAAGCTAGTAATGGCAAAACCACCTTTACCACCGGGAAGGGTTTGCCATTGTGAATCCAATAATAGGAAACACAATGAGGCTGCTCCACTGCAATCTATTATTGCAGCCTTAGCACCATGGGTGCTCAGAAGATCCCTCTGCTGTGCTGGGCCATAATGGAAATGGGTGTGGTCATGACGAGCTCAGCTCGTCATGAGCACACAAGAGGTATACCTCATGACAAGCTGAGCTCGTCATGAGCATCGAAGGGGTTAAGTAATTTTAACCATTTTCCCATGTTAGCCTAAGGGAAGAGCAAATCTCATAGGTAGTGTAAACACACATGGGAATTCCTCGCTACCTGGCCAGGGAACACACAGGTGTACCTGCCCGGCCTTACACCTATGACTCGTTGCACCCCTTAAGATGTACCCTTGGGGTCTTTAGTTGTAGTGAAAGGTCCTGTCAGGATGGCTAGTGATTTAGAGTGGCCAGCCTGAGCCGAAGCACAATTGCCCACTCACAGTTCTGCAATGGCAGGCTGGGTACATTTTTAGTAGACCATAGATGCAAGTGCGCTCAGGGGCCTGCAATGGCAGGCTGGACACATGTTTAAAAACATCAGGTAAGCATTGTTCCTAATGTGTGTAGGAAGGGCACACACACTTTCACCCTGCATTTTCAGTAGGAAAGTGCCAAAGCCCTAAGGCCACTACAAGAGAATGAGCGAAACCCAGGAGAAAAAAGCAAAACATTTAGGGAAGCACTCCATGAAGAGTATCAGGTCTAAAACTTCTGCATGCCCATGTGTGTATGTGTTCGTAATACTGCACCAGATGTATTGATATTACATAGTTTTATTTATTTATAGCTTGCTAAACACCCATGAGAGTATCCAGGCACTCTGCCTCTTAAGCAGGTGTTAGACGTCAGGCCTAGAGGGCTTATTCAAAAAGCCAGTACTTTAGCTTCTTGCAAGAGTAAAGAAGAGAGGAGGAGGCTCTGATGTGTTATGAGAAGGAAGTCATTTCATGCTTCAGGGGCCGCGTATGAGAAGGGAATGCCCTGTCTTTCTTTTGTGTATGCATGGGGTTGTGCTAGTGAGAGACTGGCATAGTGTAGGTGTCTGTAATGTTGCTAGAAGTGATTATGGCCTTTCTGGTTGGCAGGGTCTGTGTTGTGGAGTGCTTCTTAGGTGTGGGTGGAGTTTGAAGTATGAGCCCTTGCCTGTAAGGAGCCACTATAGTTCCTTGAGTTGTGGTGTGATGTGGGGTCTGGCTGCTGCATTTTGGTTGGTCTGTATGCTTCTTATGAACTGGTTTGTTTCCCTGCATACAGGGTGTTTTGATAGTCTAGGATTCTGGTGGTGAGGGCCTGACTGATCATTTTCCAGGTGTTGTCTGGAAGCTACTTGAAGATTTTCTTTAGCATCCTTAGGGTATTGAAGTTGGGCAAGACCACTGAGTTGACTTTGACAGTCATGTCCAGTGTGTTGTCTGTAAAGATGTTGATGTTTCTTGCTTGTGTAGCAAGGTGTGGGGCTAGGGCCAAGGTCTGTGGCGAGGCATTTTTCCCAATAAACACCACATCTGTCTGGTCCTAGTTCAGTTTGAGGCAGCTGGATTTCATCCATGTGACCACTTCAGCCATACATGTGGCAAACTTGTTCCTGGTGTTGGGTGTTTTGTCTGAGAGGAACAGTTTCAGTTGTGTGTCATTGTCATAAGTGAGAAATATTTATGTTTTAAGTTTGTATAATGTCCTCCAATGGAGTAATGTTGATGTTAAAGAACATCAGACAGAGTGAGGATCTCATGCTTCAGAGAAGTAGCAGGGTGGGGTGATCTTTTGGGTACTGCCGGTGAGGTGAGAGCAGATCTATTCAAGGGTGAGTCCCTGGTGCTTGCTTTTTGTAAAGCTGCTAATAGACCTAGAAGGATGAGGACTGTGGTTTCTCCACTGTAGAGGATCATCCAGATGCCATCCATTGTTGCTGTGATTGCGGTTTCCATGCTGTGTAGAGTCAACAAACTGGTGTTTGGTGAGGAAGTCGGAGAGACACTTGTTGATGGCTTTTTCTCAAAACCTTGGCTGGGTAGGAAAGGACAGATTTGGATCGGTAATTGGTGAGTTTGGTTGTGTCTGCTCATAGTTTCTTTAAGAGAGCATTGACGGCTATTTGTTTTCATGGTTCCGGGAAAGGTGGTTGTACTGATGGAGGTAGTGAGGATGGGGATGAGGGCCTCGTAATAGGCATAGCTCTTTTGTCAACAGCGTTGTGGAAGCTGGGGTCCGCTTGGGTTCCAGGGTGAATGGTTTTCAGAATTGTAATGGTTTCTCCTGTGATTATGATGTCCCAAGTGGTGATTGTGTTATCCTAGTTTTTCACTGGGAGACTTCTGGAGCAGGTTAAGGGGTCTGGTTGTGGGGCAAAGTTGCTGTATAGGGTTGCAAACTTGCTGCAAATGAAGTTTGAGAAGTCGTTACATAGAACCTGTGATGGGTCAGTGTTGCTGGTGGCAGCTGTGGGTGTGGTGAAGTCTTTGACAATTGTGAACATTTCTCTGCTGTTGTTGGAGCTGGCTTTTATTTATTTGACTAGGGCCTTCCTCCTGATTTCTAGGGTTAGCTGGTGGTACTTCTCTGGGCTGCTTTGAAAGTGTATTTTCCACTTGCCCTTTGCTGCCCCTCCATTTCAATTCCAGCTGTTTGCAATGTCGCCTGGTCATTCTGAGGTCTTCTGTGTACCAGCTGTCTCATGTTCTAGATTTTTCTGTTTTGCTTTGCTTCATGGGGGCCAGAGTGTCAGGGCAGTTGGTGATCCACCTGTTGAAGTTGTCAATATCACTTGCTACGAGGCTGTGGGTTCTGGTTTGTTCTTGTTGAGGGCAGTCATCCAAACTGACTCTGTCATATTGCTCTACTGTCTGCATGCTGGATCCACTGTAGGGGTGATTCTGAGTTGATGGATGTTGATTGTGAACTGACTATGGTGTGGTCTGTCCAGGTGATGGATCTTGGTGCGTTGATCTTGATGTTGTTGAAAGATGCGAAGGCTGGGTCTATGATGTGTCTAGCTGCCTGAGTGGGCTCTCTGACACTTTGCATTAGTCCCAGGTTTCTGAGGTTGTCAAGAAGGGTAGCTGAGTTAGAGTTGATGCAGTCTTGGATGGAAACTGTGGTCTCCAAGGAGGATGAAAGCACTGGAGTCAAGGATTATGGGGGCAATGAAGTCCGTAATGTGGCTTACAAAGTTGGCTAGGGGGCCTTTGCAGTGGTAGATCAGAGTTTCAGCCAGGGTGAAATTTGATGCGATTTGTAATTTAAGATTGAGGTGTTCCAAATACTTAGTTCTGGATTCAGCGGAGATGGAGCAGTTGAAGATATCCTCGTGGACAAAGTCTTTTCCTCCTCCAGGCCCCTTTAAGCGGTTTGGTAAGGTTGTATCTGGCGGGGATGGTGGTAGGGAAGTCTAGCACAAGGAGTGGGTGAAAGCTCCTTCTGTGTTGTGTGGTGTGGCTTGTCAGCGGAGGTTGGTGGGATGTCCAGGGTTCAAGGCACAGGAAGAGCAAAGGGGTAGTGGTTGGTCGCAGGAGGACTAGGGTTTCTGGTGCCAGGATGTGATGCAGGCACTGATAGGCACAGATGTGCTTGCCTTTGGTGTGCCAGAGACAAGAACACAGTGCGTGTCCATGCTGTGGACGCCATTAAGTAGGTCCTGATAGGGGGAGATGTGTATTGGAGTCTTGAACAGAGGATCATGTGAGATACAGCTTCAGGTTGTTTAGAAAACGCATTTTCCAAGAGTTGGTCCCAACTAATGCTGTATGGTTGTAAGGCCATGGTATAGATGACTGTGGAATTCGCTTGATGTACATGGGACCGGAACTATAAATATAAGTGATAAATGATGGACGGACAAAGCAGCTGTTGCATATTTATTTATACTGAATGGATCTGTTAGCATTTTTTATGAAACCAAGTGGCAACAGGCAGTGGTGCTACAATGGCGCGAAAGGCCCTCCTGCAAGCAAAGGAAAGTAAATGTAATTTCCCCCAGGTAGGTAATAAAAAGGACATCATTTGTGTGCAGTGGGCTCTAACGCCTATCGCCTACAAGCCAATGCAACTGTCGCACTAATGATAGCTTTACTACTAGTAACAAATACGCAAAAAAGCACGCACAAGTCGTTTTGCGGCGTAATGATGCTATTATGTATAGGGTCAAGTATACTTCCTTTGTTTTAGATGGTCTTTTAAATGACTGTATATCAGTAATGTTATCAATGATATCATTATCCACCAGTGTATGTGAATCCAACTGTTTATATAAGCATTCACTAATCAGACTAACAACTTTTTGTTTTAGTACTTGTACAGAGACAATATTGGTAACCACCACACATAGTCATTCTCCTGGCTCCAATGGGTGTTATATTAACTAGGAGTAATTAACTGGAGCAGCTATTTATTTAAACTTACTGGCTGACAAATAGAAATGGCATCCACGCATTCTAGCAGCTAATTTAACTCCATCCCTGTTCTTGTCTAATAGCTATTCCTTGTCATTAATTTTACAGATTGAACAACCGTGTCAAGCCGCTGGCATTTCTCATAATTCCCGCCATGTGAAAAAAGAAAATAAACGCTGAAAAAGCAAAGACCGGTTTGCTTCGAATCAGGTGCTAATTTCACGCAGTACTGCTCCTTATAGGACATGTGTTAGTATAATACCAAAATGGGACAGCAGCAAGGTTGAGCAAGCAATTCAGAGTAGAGCAGGGACTGTTACCTTAAATACCAAAAACGACACATTTTTTTAAAGCTCTAGGACCTAACAACATAAAATACATCTAATAATCAGGAGCTTGGATTCACTCCCTGATTATTGTCCAAACTGCACATTGTAATTGTGCTGCATTTTCCTGACTGATTGTTCAGGGCCATTTGTATTCGAATAGCATACTAATATTTTATTCTACCTTGTGTTTTTCACAAAGAAACAACATCACTCAATGAGTGTGCTTAGAAATTCGCCTTAATATAGTAAAAGGTGCGGGGAATGAGATTTTGATACCTTTTCTGATCACTTAGATACCTATCTCATTCATCTATTTGGATCGATTATTTTCTGTCATTGAGTAAAAGACAAACCCCGCATAGGTTAGATCAACCCCATAGACTGACGCAACTCTGAAGAACCACTTACGACTGATGAAGTTTTAAAAGTTTAATATAAAATCAAGATAAGTTGCATATACAATCCTCTCAGGATAAGATTCAACAAGTATACAGGAACTAAAAGGAACATAAATTCCCTAAAGAACCTCAGTCTACAAAAGAATACAATCAAAGTCAATTCCAATATCAGCAGATTAAAAAGCATAGACACAAAGTGGTTCCGTTGCGTCATCTACAAAAAGAGAATAAACAAGTTAATTCTGTCCCTACTCTATACTAGGTGACATCCCTACTTCGTAAGTTCCTTACCTAAAAAAGGTGTCAGCAGTTTGACTTCCAAAGAAGTTCAAACTCTCTTAGCCTCTAATGGTAACTTATGTCGAGAAGCAGTACCCTCTCTGCCTACCCATCCGCTCTCTAAGGGTCCTCGGCCTACTGCTCTCTCGCGCTCTGTTCTTCTGCGCTCGCTCCTAACTCTTCGCTTGATCTTCTGTTCTGCGCTAACTTCTCCCCAGGGTGCTGTCCCTAAATACACAATCACAGTATGGGTGAAACGCCCCTTGACGCCCACCACGTACACATTCACATGAGGTCATTTCTAGCTCTTTCCATAGCTTCATCTCTTCGCGTCGTCCGTTAAGTTGACCTTGCTTCTTAGGCACCATCTTCGTCTTCTTGCTGGTGACTTCATTGACATTCCATTTGACACTTGCGGAGTAAAGTCTATCACCTCAACAGACTTTTATTCTTTACGACTATGTTCTTAACCTCTTTTGGTCCTGTGAACGGTCATTTCTAAACAAGACCCAAATTCCAAGCGTCTCTTATCTCACTTAGGCCATAAACTTCGTCCAGCATTGTCACCTTAAATCTAGCAAGACCTTTGACTCTTGTCTTGCACGTACAGATCAAGGCTATCCACGACTCCTGTGAGCCCACTAAATTACATAGAGCGGACTACACTCTCGCGAACTCTTGGTCAGCTAGGTTAAAATCACACATGACCAAACCTTTCTAACATTCCTACAAACCCTTCTACACAGTATAACCTTTAACACACATTTATATATAATCGAATTTAGCAAAGCCTTTGATTATAAGTGAATACATTTTACATAGAATACAACATTTATATTCTCGTGCTTACACCGTTTATACATATATGCTCTACACATTTCTTTGATTTACGTTTCGCCGTCTTTCTCCGTTTAATAATTACACACGTATATTCAGTTTTGCACGTTCTGCTGTTCGTAAGCATTTCTATACATTTCTATATTAGCCCACTATGTATACGGGCCTTTCTAAAGCATATTCTAATTAATACAGATACATTTCCTATTACATTGGTTACATCGGCTAACTTTACGCTACAAGTGTTAACTTCACGTTATAGATTCTACGTTTATGCGATATGCTTGTGAATATGGTACAGATATACTTTTTATTCAAATTGCGCTCTCTCAAAGGTCTGTAACCAATAGTGCAACAATTGAATACATTCAATGGAGGATAATGAATCTCCATGTCAGGTTGACCTGCCCCACCAAGAATTCGAGAAAGCCGTACAGAAGGCCTCAAGAAATGCTATGTCAAGGAACTCACACGAGAGAGTGCGCAATTGCATACTTTTTTTCTTAACAACTTTATTTTTCATTTTAAGATAACGACGCAGCGGGTAGACATGTGAACAGCGACCACATATCAGCATATGTTCACTATACCATAGGTGCCAGTGAAACCTGGTATTTAAATATCTGAATAACCAATAATAATGATCATATATTTACAAGTACATGTTGCTGTCAGGTCGGCGTATACATAGCAGTATTATGAATCATCACTCCCCTCACTGTGTAACCCTCTCTCTCTAGCATTTGAACCGCTTTGATCATTGGCATCTGCAGTTAGTACCTCCTTACGCGAGGACCCTCCACAAGAGAAGGCATGGGCCATCGCCCTTGACATTCTTCAAAGGTCAGCTGACGCAATGACCTATCAAGCAAATAAAATGGATATTCAAATCAGCCTCCTGAATACACTTGCTGTGTACGTAGTCAAAATTGAAGACAAGATCTCAAATTTAAACAGCTTGATTAGACGGGCTCAAGAAGCGGCAGACCGCCCGCAACAAGGATATGACTGTACACCAATAGTGGAGAAACTCAGCACACTGCCAGAGATGATGGAAAAGCTTGTGGTAGACCTAAAAGAATTTGCAAACGTAAAGCCCTTCCTTGGAAATGGCAGGGATGCCGACTTAGGAGTTTCATGTGGGGAACCTCAAGTAAAAATAGCTACTAACTTAAGATCAAGCTGGGCAGAAGGGACCAACATCTCTCAATCCTTTGATCCATCTGGGCATGCTTGCCAAATGAGCGAACCGCAAACATCTCCGACCACCAGCAGAGCAAATACTACCCTCCCCTCCTCAACTGAACAAGAGTTGGGAGATCCTGTCGTAAAGGGGAAAAGACAAAGGAAGCGGAAAGGAAATAACAAAATGAGAAGGAGCAAACAAGATCTAAGCCTCTACCCGATGTTCAACACCATCAGATGTCCTGCAGTCACAGAGGGTGACAAGACACAAAACTCTTTTGAGCCAATAACCATAATGGAAGAACAACCAATCATGCTGGAAAGCAAAAAAAGGAAGAGTGGCACTTCCACAACTGAAAAGAATCCAGCAACTGCACCTCTTGGAAAAAAGGTGCACAGTGGGACAAAAGAGCAAATCACAACCACCCACATGGCTCCCTCAAAAACATACATCATGCAGAATGAAAAGGTACAGTGCCAAACCTTCAGCCACCCGACAAACCAACTTGGTGGTATCATGACCTTAAATCAGGCAACCCCCGTAAGCCTCGGTAACAATCGACAGGGCGTAATCCCAGCGAGTGATAAAGGCACCGAGGGACAAGGAAAAAATGAAACGTTCGACAGTGAGCAGAATGAGGCACACTCCACGGGTCCTTTGACAAAAGTAGTTCACATGCCCTGTGTGCAAACATATGAGGCAACTCTAAGACCGCTCAGAACATCGCCGAGTGGTGACTGTCTCTTCACTTTCTTTTACCCGGAATATAAGTCCAAATGCAGCCATGATGTCCTTAATCGTGGGAACATCATAAAGTTGATTCATGCATCAGGACTGTCAAACGTAATAACTTCTCAAGATATCATTTCGATAGAATTCGTCGCACCGTGTCAAGGACAAACAAACAAAACTACAAAGGTCACCTGGAGCTCAGCAGAGGCAATGAACAACATCTTAGGGCAAATTCACACTTTTAAGCAATGGGGCATACAGATACAACCCGGCAGGGAAGGGGGTTACCCTCACGTCTTGCAGGCAAGTCAAGGTGACGAGTTCAGACGTGCAGAGAGGGGAGCAGTGTATTCAGTCCTCAGGGGCGCATGCAACAAAACTCCCACCATGGACCACAAACAAAGGAAATCAAGAGAGGATGGGATCACACCAACCAGGGATCGGGAAGAGGTTGGCACATAGTCATGGTTGGGAGGCACTCTGAACACAACTCGACTTTTACGATGACAGCCCAAAATGGAATTTGGACATGAAACGCCTCCTTTAAAGATCTGTTCATGGAACATTAATGGTCTAACAAACAAACTGGAGGACAATTCCATAATCTCCTACTTTTGGGAATTCAAGATTCTATTATTACGTGAGACATGGCTCTTTGAACCGCAGCAAATAGAAGGCTTTAAATCTCATCACATCCCAGCACAAAAAGTAAACCGCTCAGGAAGAGGGAGCGGCGGCCTAACTATTTACATATCAACCAAAAACGCAGTCGCCTCTTGGGACCTTTTAGGTTTATCACATTGCCTCCAGTGTGTGGAAATTTCTTATACTTCTAGTAAAGGCCAGCGTTGGACTTTGATCCTAATGAACGCCTACTTTCACCCAAACTCACCATCAAGGCAATCCTTCGCAAAAGAAGCGACAGTATGAAGAGTTAAAACTGGACCTCTTAATCCAGAAATACTTCTATCTGGTGATTTCAACATGTGGCTAATGTCAGACCTACAAAAAAACGAGGTTACTAAATCACACGATAGCATCTGGGAGATACCACCGCAGGACCGGCCAGGATGGCACAAGGACGACTCGAAGGGACGTTCCCTACAAGGCAACCTCGAAAACCTGGGCCTTAGAGCCCTCAACGGGCGCTTTCCCTTAGACAAGCCTCCTCGCTTCTCTTATCTATCGAAAAATGGCACCTCATTAATCGACTACACCTTTGCCAGCCTCCCACTCCTTCATCAAATAACAAGTTATCGTCTTTGGAGTAGAACAGAAAGTGATCATTGTCCCCAAGAAATATTGCTGAGGACCAGTCTCACTCAACACGAAGAAGAAAAGGCATTGCCAACCGAGAGCTACACAATCAACCTAAAACAAGTAGCAACAGAGGCCAAACAAATTATCGAGTGCCACAGTAAGTGCACGGATGATAAAATCGCTAACTGGTCAACATTTGCAATCAAACTTATTGACAAATATACGAAACCGATAAAGTATGCCATTCTGACTGGGCAAAAGCACACGCCCTGCTCGAATCCTGCGATACAATCTGCAACAAGGACTATGAATCGGACATGGCGGGCGCTAAAAACAGATCCAATGGATCCTAAAAAAATAACAAAATTGAGAGAGGCCTGCAGCTACCTTAGGAAAGCCAAAAGAGAGCAACATAGAAATCAATGGAATTCGCTCTGGGCTGGAATACAGCAAGATATTAAAACAAACAATTCCGCCTGGTTTTGGCAAACTATCAATAGTATATTAGGGCACGCACCTAAAGTTGCCTCTTCATGTATATTGGAGTCAGAGTGGGTTGATTTCCTTTATCTTCACTTTAACGATCGCAAAGCAAATATTCTTCATCAGAATTTCCCCTTTGAAGACAATGCTGCACAAAAAGAGGTCATTCGGGCACTTGATCTGAACATCATAAATCCCTTAATGAAGGAACCCTTTAACGACGGTAAAAAAATAGAATTACCAAAAGAGTGCCCTTCGACTCAGATCAGCAAAGAACTTACAACAATCCAGAAGGCTGAAATTGAAAAACTGATCAAAAAGGGTCGGAAGGACGGGGCTCCAGGTCCAGGCGGAATCCCTCAAGCTTTGTTCAAGGAAGATGTAACTTTCTGGGCGGTGAAGTTATGCACCTTATTCAATTCTATCCTGCAGAAAAACATCATACCGCCCTCTTGGTGGGGATCAATCCTCGCACCAATTTTCAAAGGTGGGGACAAAAAATCCCCTGGGAATTACCCCCTCATTGCCCTCATCGACAACAAAGCAAAGTACTTCGCAGGAGTATTGCTCAACTCACTTAGGGCATGGACGGACGACAACTCTATCATTCCTCAAAATCAAACTGGTTTTACAAGTAACACCAGCACCTTGGTCAATCTCATGACCCTCTCCTGCCTGATTGACCAGGCGGGGTTCCGCTCCTGCCCTCTCTACATGGGATTCATTGACTTCCAAGCGGCCTTTGACAATGTGAATAGAGCCAAGCTCTGGCCGAAGCTGTCTAGACTCAACATTCCAACCGATCTCCTAAGAGCCATACAACTTCTACATCAGGATACATGGGTCAGGATCAAGATCTGGGATGGCTCAAGACTATCATGCCCAATCCCGACAATAAAAGGTCTAAAACAGGGTTGCGTCCTGGACCAACACTTTTTAACTTATTCTTATCCGACCTTCCCGAAGCTCTAAATAGGGATAATTCACCTGCTCCCAAAGTAACTGGCCTCTTGTTGTCGAACTTTTTATACGCTGACGACGTGGTCCTTCTTAGTAAAACAAAGATCGGCATGCAAAGGATCCTGGACGCTACCTCTGATTACTCCAATAAGAACGATCTTCAGATCAACAACAAGAAAACAAAAATCTTGGCGGTTCGTCCAGGGAAAGCTAAGAAACTGTCTTGGATCCTGAACAAGGAAAGCATTGTCAAATCTAAGTGCCATAAGTATCTTGGAGTCATTTTTAACAACAACGACAAATACAAAAATCATTTAGAAGAACAAAAAAGGAAGGGTGCTGCACTTGCTTTTGCAATTGGATCAATCCACAAGAAACTACAAGGCCCAACTTTTGCACCCGCATTACAGGTCGCTCAGGCAAAAAAAATTCCCACACTAACCTACGGTAGCGAAGTCCTAAAAGGACGGGACAGTGGTCAATTGGACAAAATGATCACAAAGATCTATAGAATAGTGTTCAAGCTACCAATCCAAACATCACTGGCACAAATTAGGTTAGAACTGGGAGTTTGCCATCAACCATTCTCCAGAGCTATGACTTTTCTTGTGTGCTGTCACAAATTGAGGTCATCTAAGGTAGGCAGCCTAGCACACCATCTTTGGGCCAGTCTCGATACAAACTCATGGCGAGCAGGGAATGATTATTGGAAAAAAGGTCTAACAACTCTATGCCTAAACGATCTTTGGAACATGCACGTAAGTCAAAAGGAATTCAAACGGCTAGCGAAAATAAGCACAAAAAAGCTGTCAATAGTGGAAGACAAGGCTCGTCTAGCAAAAAGAAGTCACGGGTGGTTGACCCTACAATCTTATGCACAGCAGATCCCACAGCAGTACCTAACCGTATCTTTCACTGCACGAACAAAACTAAAGTTCCTAAAATCGAGACTGGGAGTCATTAACCTGTTGGTTCATCTCCCAAAATGGAAAAGACATCATGGACGAGAACTATGTTGACTCTGTGGGAATCACAAAGAAGACATTACGCACATCATATGCCTTTGTCCAAAATTGCTGAATGAAAGATGGTCCCTCCTGAAGCATCTTTGGAGCATAAACATGATCAGATCGTGTAGAGCAGCAGTTCTGGCCTGCATTGATCCTAGGAACATCAAATTAAACTGTGCCTTAGTAAGGTTCATGGATCATGCAGCAAAAAACTTTGTGAGGGGCCCAAAGTCTGTGATCCTTCGTCGCCCGCAAGCCCTATTGGTCGTCCCTTCCCATATTGGACTCAATTCAGACCTTTTTTTTAAATGTATCTTTTATATGTTTTAAATTCTGCACTTGCAATGATTTTTTTTTTATCACTCAATAAAGTTCTTATTAGCAAAGCAATATAAACATAAATAAATAAAGTGCAAAGACGTTACAATAGTAAGCTAAGCTTTTAATGTTATCACACGTATTATTTAGACAATATACAATCTACCAGGGCTTTAAGTGGGCCGGGTCCTGCTGGTGCTCAGCAATGACAGTTCTGAAAAGCAGGTGCTGATACGGGTCCCTATCAGGCACTCCATTTTTGCCCTCACCCTCAGGATGAAAATAACAATCTTACCTCTACAGCTTTACCACCCTTCACTGCCTTTGATGTACCTTCAAAGAGAATCGTTATAGTTCTATCACAGTCTCATTATTTCAGAACTGGAGCATTTTCAATATTCTATACAATGAAGCCATAGTTGTTCCTTATTTATCTTATGCTACTAACAGCCGTTGGCAAAGACAAAAGTCCTGGATTGTTTTAGGTGTAATGTTAATTGTTGTACCTCCTTACATAAGTCTCTCCACATGCTAATGTCCTCTTCCGGTTTCTCAGCTTTCCAGCATACACTCATGTGAATCTGCTCCGCAAGCAACCACTCTCGCTCATCCTTCCACCAATTGTCTACTGAGGGGGACTGTTTCCCCATCCATACTAAGGCTATTCTTCGTCTTGCTAATACCAGAGTTCATTGCAGCAATTTATATGCTATCTTGCGTTTCCTGGGTCTTGGTACATGTCCCAACAGGCAATGCATGGGGTAGGCTCCACTAGAAGACCAGTTCCCACCCTCACTTGCTCTATCACTCGTAGCCAGTATTGGTGTACATCCACACATCCCCATGCCAAATGCAGAAAATCAGCTTCTTCCCTATTACATCTCGGACACCGGTGAGCGATTGGATCAAAACAAGTCATTCTCATGGGAGTCAAATATACCCGATGCAGAAAGTTAAAGTGTATTAGCCTGAGGTGAGCATTACAGGATACTGTGCGTGTTAGAGTGCATGCTGCTTTCCAAGTCATATCTTCTATGGGCGCCTGCAAATCTCCATCCTAGGCGGCACATGCCCTAGGTGAAGGAACCTTTGATCTGCCCTCATGGCCTTATACAACAATGAGACCACTCAGCGCCAGTTCCTGCAGGTGAGTAATACATCAAGCGTTCCAGTTGATAGAGGGGCATTCAGATTTGTGGGCCACCTTGTTCTGACCAGGCCAGTGAGGCCTGCATACTGCAGATACTGCCCCTGCCCCAAACCCCTCATAAGCCTGTTCATATGTGATAAAGGTGTAGCTGGAGTACAAATCCACCCTCTCTTCAAGCCTGAAATGACATAATCTCCATCATTATATGCACTGGGGCTAGGATCCAGATATTTAATTGCCAGTAAAATGGTGCATGCTTGAGTATTCGATCCAAAATGTTTTTCCAGAGGTATGCTGTTTGCTTACCCACTTACAGTAAGTCTGTGGGGGCATCCGCCCCCTCCATCAAAATTGTTGGTAGTCTGTCCAGCTAAATTTGCCCTCTGAGCAGGCACTTCTTCCAGTTACCTCCCTCGTCCAGCCACCGGGCTGCACGTTGGAGCTGTGCCATAAAGCACTATAAGTCTAGTCTGGGTGCTTCCAAGCCCCATCCTCTTATTGCCTTGTTAATATCTGCATGGCTACCCTACTGCACTTGCCCCCCCCAGTACTAAGTTCAGCTGTCTGAATGCCACCATGGGTATATTACATACCGAGTTTTGAAGAACGTATAGGCAACGAGGCAGCACAACCATTCTGGCAATTGTAATTCTGCCCATAAGGGACAGTAGCAAGGTGAATGCTTCAGGGATTCAAGTGCTCTAGTCACATTCAAGTGTAATATTTGTGTGTCCCGTGTGTCACTTGTGTACCTAGACATCAGAAGTGACCAGTTGAATGTTTGCAGCAGAGGCTGCGCCAGTTTTTCAGGATAAGCCTTATAAAACTTGATTAGGAACCCATCTCCCATCGGAGCTTTGGCTTTAGGTATTTTGGCTAACGCCTCAAGTACGTCCTTCGCTGTTAGCTGCATTTCCAACTCCTGCCAGGCCTCCAGTGGGAGTCTCCTCAGTTGGAGTCCCTCCAGGAATGGGACATAGCGTTCCACCTGGACAGTTTGGACTGCTGAATATACCTACTGTAGGTGCTGTTCCACCACTATCAATATTCCCACTCTGGAATAAACCATGTCTCACTCAGAGTTACATATGCATGTCATCAATGGGAGAGCCAGCTCCCTATGTAAAATCCAGGCCAGAAGGCACCTGGCCTTGTCACCTTCAGCATGTAGCCACTGATGATAGCGGGTAAGTGTGCATTTGTCCAGCCTATCCCAAGTATCACTGATCTGCTCACACAGCGTGCATCCTTGACCATGGGTATCAGGGTGCCCGTGGGTATCTGACTGAAGTTCTGCATCTTCTCTGTTTCACAACTCTTGCTGCAATTGTCACCGTACTCCAGAGGTTAGTCCCATTCCTGTCCCTCACACTACCGCCTTCATAGCTAACCATTCTGTTCCTCTACTGTCTGTAGTGTTCCAGTTAAGAACTATGTACTCTGAGAGTGACCAAAAAAGCAATGCTCTATCCTCCTGATCTTTTAGGAGCTCAGGAGGCATTCACCAACAATGGGGCCCTATGTCTTTAGCATTCCACTGCACCACGCAGCCAAGTGTATTATCTCTACAGCCAGAAGGTTGGGCGTCTCAGTCACCAAGATTCTGTCTAGCCTACTATGCACATTGTGTGTATGTAAATAGCATGTGTAGAGCCTCTGTGTCGGGTGTCACAGTTGACAGACATCCTGTAGCCCAAACTCTCTTGTCATAATCTGCAATTGTTTTGTCATGCGTGGTTTAGTAGATGCTCTGGGTGGGTTTTGGTCCAGTGTGGGGTCAATAATACAGTTAAAATCCGCCAGCCATAGAGCAGTGCCTTCAGATCGCTGTTATCAGATCCTGCAACGCTCTGCAAAAGACCGGCTCATCCGTATTCAGGGCATAAGTGTTTAGTATTGCGATGTCTCTAGCATCCACTTGCCCTCTCAGTATTACATAGCGTTCTCCCACATTCACCTCCATGTACTGGAGACTGATGGAGTTCCCGGGCCATCCAAATCAGCGCGGCCCTGGCGTGCATAAAATAGGAGGAATGGAATACCTGGCCATGCCACTTTTTTGCTACATTGGCAGCCTCTGTGTCATCTTAGTGCATTTTCTGTAGACATGCAAAAGTTATGTGATGTCTTTTCAGGAAGGAGAGGACCCTGTAATGTTTTGTGCAGGTGCCTAGCCCCCTAACATTCCAGCTAAGAAAGTTTACTTCCTGTGCCATGGTATCCCCTCACATTTCTCCCCCTCCCCATGCTGCAGCAGTTGCCGCTCAACTGTCCCACAAATCGCAGATAAATACAACTTGTATCGATCTATGAACCGAAACTCCCACCCCCCCCACCCTCGAACAATACCCACACATAACAACACAGTCGATACTGCCCACCGTATGCTCATGCTAGGACGTGCACAGCATCCCAATTAGCCCACCAGGGGCAAATACGTAACATCATGTAACCCACCCACCCACCCTGATACAGATCAGCAGTTGCACTTCAATTCTGGGGTGCTGTGCATCAGCATGCACTCCATTCAAACATCCGCTGCATGTCCTTTGTACTCCACCCCAAATCTCAGCATGCATGAGAACTGTCTACTTCGCACTTATTCACTCACTCTTCCCAAAAAGGCATTAAAGCTTCAACTGATGGGAGCCTTTCCTCAGCTTCACCTGACAATAGACCGGCCCAAGAGCTTTGGATGAGTCACAGATTGTGTCATTCATGCATCCCCCCCCAGTTCAGGAGTCCCATTCATCAATATTTCAGCCACAGTGCCTATAGTTGGGCCCAAATCCTAAGCCCTTGGCTCCAGTTCAGCAGTGGCGACCACGGGCAGAGGGTCCGGTGTTCCTGTGACTGTAGTGGCATCCAGCTGCAACAATCCATCTTCTCCCACCTCAATCCTGTGCTCTGTTTGGATGTCCAGGTCCTGTGTTTCCATCCGGCCAGATTGCTGTCGAGTGCCTCTCCCCAAATGACTCCAACAGCAGAAGACCATCACCTCGGATATAAGGCCACTCACAGACATTTCTTCTGGGGATTCAAAGAAGTGTACCTTGCCCCTTTCTAGAACTTTTAATTTGGCCGGGTATAGGAGCATATATTGGAGCTGCAGTTCATGTAGCTTCCGTTTGACCCCTAGGTAGGATTTCCGAAGCTCCTGCACATGCCTTGTATAGTCCGGGTATACAGTCAATTTATTATTTTCATATTGGAGATCCTATCGCGGAAGTTTAGCTCTTTTGCTATTATGGCACAGGGCTGCGTGCCCGGAGGTGGGGGCAGCACTAGAGTCCTGTGGGTTCTCTTGGTCGCAAACAACGAGGATAGGCACTTAGAACAAAGTTGTGTTAGAATCCAGTGTTCCAGGAATTGCTCAGTCAACCCTTGTTCCTCCTTTTTCGGGATTCCCAGTACACTAATGTTACTATGCCTGTCTCGATCATCCGTGTCCGCCGTCCGCCTCTCCAGCACCCTCGTGGCCATCGTCATATGGGCTACTTGCTGTTTATGTGTTGTTACGGCACCCCGCAGCTCCACAATGTCTGCCTCAGCTGTCGTGACCTTGTCTGCCACCTTCCGCAGGTCCGCACAAAGCAAGTTTACATCTATCGAGACGGTCTCTATGCAATCTTCTAAGGCCTTCCTGGATCCATGTATGGCGGCCAGGAGTTCCACACAAGTTGGATCGGTGGTTTTCATCTTCTTCTTCCAACCCTGCTCCCCGGTAGTCAGACACTGGGGGGGGTGTTGTCTTGGTGTTGTATACTGGGTTATTTTTTTTGGAACCTGCTGCCATTGCAGCCTTGTTCTTTCCCATGCTGACCGCCGCGTCCTAGCGCGTGTGCCCTCTTGCGGCCTGGGTGGTCAGGAGACTCCCCCCTCAATGCCCAGCACTTGGTTCAATGCATCTCAGGTCCCAGATTAAGCTCCTCTGGTGTTCTTCCCCAGACCTCAATGGGCATATCGAAATAGGGGAGCCCCCCTCATCACTGGGAATTCTTCTTTTACTCCGCCTTCAATTTTTTAGGATGGTGCCCCAATTCAATTTAGTAATGCACCACCAGTACATGAGGCTCTTGCAGTTCCACCCGCACTAAGTGCCCTGTTTTTTCCAGCTGGGATAGTGGCCATGATCCAGCTCTGTCACAATGCCCTAGGTGTGACTCCACTTATCTGAGGAAATGCCCGCCTGTTACAGCCAAGTTATCGCTCACACTGCATCCAGTAATGGCGGAGGGATCCAGGTATATGTGCTGCCTGATGCATTTCATATGCCCCACCTGTGCTGTTGCCCTCTTCCACGTCACAGCAAGCCAACGGATGAGGTAAAATTAGCTTTCACCAGCTTCCTTGCATCAGTCCTGTTTGGTGCCAAGGCAAACCGCTTTCCTTCTGCAGCTTTCAGTAGGGGAATGCCATCAGCTCCTTCACCAGCTTCCAGCCAGGCCCCCAGGCCTGTATTACATTAAGGTTCTGCCCTCCAAGGGCTGACGATCCTTCAGGACCCAGAGCGGACTGCGGGGGCAATCTGCGCGGCCCCCCATGCACCTCCACTGTAGTCCGATGCCACCTTCTCGCGGTCTACTTCTCAGGTCGGGCTTCTCCGGCCACGGGCTGATCCAGGTCCTCATCCAATGCTCAGCCGTCCGCAGTTTCACTGCCGCCACAGCACTCAGTTGCCCTATGAGAGGGGGGAGAATAAATGCTCGGTCCTCTCTGGTCCCCGGTGCAGCCGAGGCAGGTGTGCCAACTCCTCTGGCAAGTATCTGCGAAGACAAGCACCCTGGGCTTCGCCCTCTCATGCCAGAACCACCACTACTCAATACGGCCAAGGTCTCGTTAACAGTGATGGCCTTGACCTCTTCGTTGAGTTTCCAGGGGGCAGCTCCATGTCGGCAGGGTGCCAGTGTGGTTCAGCAACACTCTTTTCCAGCTGAACTGAGGATGTGACTTCAGGATTATGCTGGCATTTCGGGCGGACAGACCGTGAGCTCGAGAGGCTCACATCCTGTTGACCATGTTGCTTGGCCATGCCCCCCACGCAATTGCATACTTAGCATTGTGTGCTTTCACTACCAGAAGACCCATCCTAGTTCTAAAGGAAGAACTGGATGCCCCTTTCAAGGATGTGAATGCCCTTTTAGGATCACATTGGTGCATACCGTACACAGTGCAATATATGTTACGGTAAAAGGACACAAAATCATCTGAATGCATCCCCTTCTGTAATATCAAAGTGCCCTATGCTACAAAAAGTGAGTGTAAATGTCCATTGCGCCACTGGGCTCCTTGTGATCAGCCAATGATTTGTTGGCCCTTATTTTAGGCTAGAGAACACATGCCAATAGACTTCGTCTGCTCACTTGTGCTTAATTGGTGACCAGCCTCGAAAGTTCTTCAGTTGAAATGTTTGGCCTGAAATATAAGATGGTTGATCTAGACCTGTTTCAATTGTGAGTCAATATGGCATATTTTGTCTTCAAGGCATGTGGGTGGCATGTCAGAGGAAGCGAGATTTCCCAATTATCAGGCAGAGGCAAAGCCTTTCAAGAAAGGGAGGATTACAATTGTGGTTACTTGAAAGCTCTATTGGACTGAGGCATTCGTACTTGATGGTGATGTACAGCAGATCAAGGTGCTGGTGATTAATACAACACTATCTCACATGTTACAGCTAGAGAATGTCTTTAGGAATGGGATAACCTGCAAATGATGCTTAAATCATAAAGGAATGTATAGCTGATTTGATGGTAGGGTGTTAATGCAAACTCTCACAGCTACTGCTAAAGAGGATAACTGGCCATTAAGCTCGAATAATATCACACCCTTCCTCTGTAGTGCCACCAAATAAAAACATAAAACTCAAGGGGAACTCCGCTGGCACAGTTCATGGACAAGTCTAAACTCTGACAGCTTAATGGGAATGTCGGATGGGATGGTGCTTTTGAGCCACTGTCAATTACATCCCAGTTGAGATATACATAGTAGCGTGGGTGCAAGTGTGTCCAAGACTGATCACGGTCCCTGTAAGAAGTCCCCATAAATTGATTGATGGATGCCATCAGAAGTGAGTCCTGACCTCTTTAAAGACAACTTGCCTCTGTGAATCAATGGTAGGTGGCCTGGTCCACTGTGTCAACCCGGTGTAATTGTCCTTACTCAGGAATAGAAAGGACTCCCTTGCCATGGTCCAGTAGGTGCTCAGTCAATGAAGCAGAGCAATAAAACCATGTCAGAGGAATCTAAGCCATCCCAAACTGGGAACAAACAAAGTGCACTATAATGTCCCCCTTTGTCTGAAAAGAAGAAACCCAGTCGTATAAGATTAATCACAATAGCCAATGCCATTAAAACTTGGTTTAGGGGAAAATGATGTAGGCAAAGTTTCTAAAAACGATATTTCCTAAATAATCTTCAGATTGCTTCAGACAAGTGTTGGCCCTTTGCAGTAATCTGCAGTGTGAATCAAGATTCTCCCTAGAAGGCTGGCCAGGCATAAGCAGGGCACAGCACCATAGGGTAACACAGTTGTGCAATGACATTTAGTAGCAATATTTCTACCTCCCTCCAAGAGCCAGAAAACAGTTTTAAAGATATACAATAAATTGTTAGGGAGCAGCCAAGTTGCTACCTTCAGATCGTTCGGGCTATTCCTGGAGAAATATTCCCAAAATTAATTTGCATAACCGTGTGGGCCTGGGTAGAGCAGCAGAATATCAGTCCGCTGGGGGTAAATAGTTCAAAAAGGTAATACCCCTGTTGATCACTTCATTACCATGCGGTTGATAGGGTGGCACTTGTGTGTGTCCATCTATTATCTAACCAAGGCTTTTGCACTGTAGGTGACATGACACTACAGTGAGTCTTGAGCAATTTGGCATGAACACTAGTCAGACTGACCTATATTTACACTACATCTAAGGTCATGCAAGGATGATGCCTTAAGATGTTTTTTTCCAACAATATCATCTGGCAGTGCTGGTCCAACACTAATTCTGTTCTTCTGCCGTTAGCAGACTTTGTCAAAAACACAAGGACTAGGGTTGTGTCTGCAATCACTGTGGTTGGATTTTTTTAAGACAGCCTTTATGCAGATGATGCTTCAGATTTGGTGTTTAAAGAAGATGTGGTATTTTTGTGTATTTTGTGTATTTTGTATCTTTTATGGTTACTTTCTAACAGAATAAAGATATATTTGAATTAGAATTGACTAATTCAGTGAAACTTTGTTGAGTGTTAGGTTTTAGGATTGGGCAAGGACATTCTATCTGGCCTACCTTTTGGAGGTACTTATGGAATGAACATTTTAGGATGAAGGAGCTCCGCTGATTGATAATTATTTCTGCTTAGACAATGAAGTAGCATCACAAACCTAAGACTTTATACCTACCTATTAAGGGATTGCCTTTGAGGGAAAAGGTAAGACAAGATTGCAAGTGTGGCATTGAGGGGTCTTGAGACCCCCTTTATATTATTTGGAGCTGCTATAGAAAGCTGACGACAGATCTCCTGAAACCCTTTTCAATGAGGTGGCATATTAGAAGTAGACATACTACTCAAATTTTTCCCACCAACCTATAATAATTGGGAATGTTTGCAAGGGGTAAGTAAAATACAATGAACTTAAAGGATGTCCATGCTCATGGTGGAATTGCTGTTCCATTGTCCAGTTGCCAACCAATTGTAACAATTATTTCTACTTAAGTGCTGCCTAATGCCCCACAGATTCGACCAAGAAGCATTTGCTGTGTGCATTTACAAGGTAATGTTAACTCCTATGCTAATGGTGAAATGTGTGATGTTCTGGACTACTTCTATAGAAAGCAAAAATGGAGAGTGCAAACATACCATTAACTTTTTTTTCTTTTTTTTGTCCTCATACGCCATTAGATGTTCCCAGAGCCATGGTTATTTAGTCTCTGCGGCCCCCCTTATGGCTGTTTGGCACAAGCAAGAGGGCTCTAATCTGCATGGATGCGCTTTACACAGATCCTCTCGTATTCAGTCTGTTCAATTCTTCTATCTAGCTCACCCCTTGAACCGACCCGAGTGATAAAGTAAGTCTGTGAAAAGGCCTAACCATTGGACAGGTGAATCTCTGGTGTTTGAGATTGTCTAGCCAACTCATACATGGCAAGCAGGATTAAGTAACAAGGTAGCTTACTTAAATCTAAGGATAATGACGCATAATTCGGAAACATGCCAAAAAATATCAAAATTGTGCTCACCTAAATTTCAAAACCAATCATGGCTTCCATACCTTAAACAACAGAGCCCCAGAACTGTTGTAAAATTGGGCAGCTTAAAAACATATGAGCATCGTCTGCTTTTTCCAGATGATATTTTGGACAACAGGGAATGGATCCTCTCGCAAATTTAGAAAGTTTGAGAGGAGAACAATATACCCTAAGAAGAGAGAAGAGATGATTACTCTTTAAATTGGCAGCATATATTGTAGAGTATAGTAAATCATAAGATACTTGCCAGATTTCTTCTGAACTGGAACCAGGCAAGCACTCTCCCCACAGCTGTGATGGAAGGATGAAATCGCCATCTGCCATGTCAGTCATACTCCAGTATAAATTGGCCGTCTCTTTCTTGTTCTGCTTGCTCGAATTCAAGGCCGTCTCCAGTTCGTTTGAGGCACCCACTTCTATACCAATTGACTGAGTCCAGCTTTTTATTTGAAGATATTTGAATTTTGATAACCCACTGTCCGTCAAGTTGCTTATTTCTTCCCATGATAACAGGGAGCCCTTAGGGCTAAGTTGGGCCCAGCACTGTATCCCAGCTAATTTTAGCAGAGTTACCAACAATTCTTTAGTCCACTCCGGTGAGCCCGGGGAGTCCCAAATAGGTGCCATAGCACTGTAATAACTGAGTTTTAAAAGTTTTTTAATTTGAAACCAGTTTGTGGCCATATCTTTTAGAGACTTCAAACGCACCTTCATGAAAAAAACGTGGATCTCCAAATTTGAATATGAAGAATTGCTGTCCTCCTTTTATATCCCAAAGCATCTCTTTAAACATTATTCCTATGTCTGAGTCATCTGGTGTCCTCATGAGCATTTTCCCTGCCCTCATTGAAAACACCAATGCATAGAAATTTAGATCAGGCGCGCATAACCCTTCCTTATTTTTCCTTCTTCGTAGTTTTTTCCTAGAGATTTTTATACCCTTAGAGGCCAGTATAAAAATATTTATTTTTTGCTTGTATTTTCCTGAGGCCATCCTCCTTAAATAGTAATGGGATGTTTTGCAATAAAAATATGAGTTTCGGTAAGAGCATCATGTTCACTATATTAACTCTTCCTATTAGTATCAATGGCAAATAAGCCCAGCCCTTTAAAGAGTTAGAAATTTCCTTGTCAATTCTGCGAAGGTTTGTCTTTGTTATGTCTTCAATATTTTGTGTGATTCTGATGCCCAGATACCTTATCTCCGTTTTCAGTATGGGGAGACTATCAGTCAAGTTCCAGGCCATACATTCAGTTTTTGACTCATTAATCTCATATCCTGAGAATAGGCCAATTTGTTGTGCTAAACTATGTATTTTTGGAATAGCCTTTACTAAATCAGCTGTGTATATCATCATGTTGTCAGCATATAAAGATGCCTTCTTTTCCCAGTTTTTATATGTAAAAGGAGATATATCATCATGTTTTCTAATCCGTTCTGCTAGAGGCTCAATATATAGATTAAAACGCAATGGTGACTGGGGACATCCCTGCCTTGTCCTTCTTTTTATAGCTCAGATTTTGAATGCCCCGGCCTCTAATAAGACCTTTTTGGTCTACGTGTAATAGGCCTCATATAACCCCATTTAATCTCTCTGCTAGAATTGTAGCAAATAATTTATCATCTAGATTAAACAGAGAGATTGGTCTATATGAATCACACAGATTGGGTGACTTTGATGGTTTTAAAATCAATACAACAGTGGCTTCATTCCAAGCAGGGGGCATATTCCCACTTTTTTCAAATATGTGGGAGAATAGCTTAACCATTACGGGGACGATCACCTCCACCAGAGATCTGTGCAGCTCAGCCGGTAGGCCATCTGGTCCCAGTGCCTTGCCCTTTTTCCCTGTCTGAATTGCCTTTTTTATTTCATTTAGACTAATCGAACTATTGAGATTGTTTGACTTCGCCTCGTCGATTTTCTTTGGAGGAAATTGATCAAGCCATGCCTCTATCATCTTGTCCTGTGGAACTAAATCTTCTCTATAAACCTTATCGAAATGATTTTGAAAAGCTGCTTCAATGTCTATAGGGCTCTCAAGTAACTTTCCAGTGGTATCACAGACTATTTCTTTTATATTACTTTTCACTAAGCCCTGTTTGGTTTTCCTGGCTAGAAGCTTCCCACAGTTTTCCTCATATTCAAAATTGGCCAGCTTGCTAGCCTCCCACCTTTTCCTCAATCTTGTATATAGCACCCATATCAAGCCTGTTTTGCAAGATAGCAAATTCTTATAGGTGTCATCTACCCCTGTGTCTCCCTGAACAGTGAGCTCATGTTCTAACTTCTTAATTTTGGTCTCTATCTCTTCTACCTCTGCCCTATATCTCCTCTGCCTAGCAATTTGGATGGTTGTTATATATCCTCTCCGGAAAGCCTTATAGGCGTCCCATACAATTTCTATTGAGGTGGTCTCCAAATTGATCAATAAGAAGTTTTCTGTTTCTGTTGTTAATTGCTTTATTACTTCTTCCTCTGCCAAATATTGTGTGATCTAGAGTCAATCTTTTATATGCTATTTTAATTGGAAGTTTCAAAGCTAGCGTTACTGCCGAATGATCATACAGGTGCCCCCTAAATGCATTGTTTCTTTCACCCATCTCTTCAACTCAATACTAATTAAGAAGAAGTCTAACCAGGACTTATGTTGATTCTTTTTATTATGAAAGGTACACCCTCTTCTTCTTCCCATTCTGTCCCTCCATATATCTATCCAACCCAACTGCTTCATTACGCTTATTAGAGAGAATCTCATTTTACAATTTTGTGCTGATCTGCTTTCCAATAAATGTTCCCTCTTCTTCAGATTGGGAAAAATATCAGGTCCTTCTTCTCTATCACTCTACTAATGTGATCATCTAATTATGGACACACTGGCCTTTTGGCTCCCTATGAGATTCAGTTCTCGGTAAAGCAGCTTCAGTCACCGAAGATAAAAAATGAAACCTGCTTGAGGTCCTCAATCTGGAATCTTCCTCAGCCTTAAGTCTCAACGCAGGTAGGTACTATAGAGGAGATTCCTCAGACAGTGTATGGTCAACGTTGACCCATTGCTAAGCATATGTCACCCGTGCGTGGTCCTTGTCTCACTACCGCACACCGCCACTGGCCATATGCTTAGGAATGTGTCAACATTGCTAAAAGACCAGTCAGTCCATAATTAGAGGATCACATTAGTGTAGTGATACAGGAGAAGGACCTGATATTTTTCCCAATCTGAAGAAGAGGAAACATTCATTGGAACAAGCTTACAGACTGATGAGCCCTGAAGAAGTCCTTCAATAGGCCGAAAGGCATTGGCTACTGAGAAGAACTAAAAATAAAATAAAGATTCAAGGAACAAAGACCTGTGTGAACTATCTTATTTGTTGAATGGACTCCCTGATTGTTGTGTGCGGTCCAAAATATTTTTTGTATTTGTCTGTTGTGGAAGGTTTTTCTCAATATAGGGAACCAATAAGGTCCGGTTTCATTTGGTCTACCCACCACATGTTTACAAAATTTCCCATTAATTAAATAAGTGCAGTTTCATATCCTACACAGTGTAAATCAAAAGGACTAGTTGTGTTGACGCACCACTGCTTCAGTAGTAGGTCCCGAAATAGATTTGAAAAAACTTTCCGCTTCTTCAACCCGCTTGAATACCCGCATTTTGTTATTAAACATTACTTATAACGTAGCGGGGAATTTTAGCTGAGCAGTTGCGCCTAGCTGCCTGAAGGTATCTAATAACTGACCTAGTTCCCATTGTTTGGAAGCAGCTATTGATGAAACATCGAACCTAATTTGAAAAGTTACCCCTTCTGCACTTAGAACATTTTTCTTTATAGCTTTGTTTAGTATTTCGTCTTTCAGACTGTAGGTTAAGAAGTGAACCAGAATTTTTCTTGGTCTAGTCTTGTTAGGGTTTAGTCTAAAGGGTTCTCTATGTACCCTCTGGATGTCAGGCAGGAGGACTTGCTCTGAGATGTCAACATCTGTTGATTGTTTGATCAGTTTCACCACAAACTCTTTAATGTTGTTTCCTTCGGCTCCCTCCAGTACTTTAAGTAAACGAAGAATGTTCCTTCTCTGGGAGTTTTCGATGGAATCAAGCTTCTCCTGGATACCAATTTCCCGTTCCTTTAGCCTAGAAAGTTCTTTTGTATTTTCCTCAGTTTTTGCTGTCAGCTCTGCTACAGTGGATTCCAGGGCTGCAGCTCTAGATGCCAGGGAGTCAAGCTTATCTTCCATTTTCTCACAGAAAATGTTAAGTTATACTTGATTTTTTTCAGAAACCAGGAACGTACTCTTCACCTCCTCTGTAAAGGACTGCAACAAGTGTGGTACTGATAGAGGAGTTGGTGAATCCTCTAGGCTCTCACTAGATCTGACCGTGTTCTCTGACTGCTTGACCATAGTTGGATTTATCAGAGACGCTGCCCCGTCAACAATTAGAGTAGTCATGTTTGGTAGGCTATCTCCTGCAATTGACATCTCAAGACCTTCTGGTCCGCCTTCATCAGACTCTCCATCCAGTAATTGGACCCTATTGAGGCTTAATATGCCCTCTAGATACTGTGGTGGCACCTCTCGGCTGCCCCCTTGATTGTCTGCCACTCAAGCCAATGCTTTTAACATCAGGGTGCTGGGCACCACTTTAAAGTAGTTTTTTAGTGAAGGCGTGGGTTTCACTTTTGGTTGGTTTTGAACTTTCTAAATGCTCTATAGTGCCGAAAGATGTTGCACACTGATTTCCGCTTGTTTTATAGGTTTGAATGCGCTTTCCCATATAATTTATCGGCAAACCGTCCTCAAACACATTCAGGAAGCAAAGTCAGGATCTCCCTCCGACGAATGCCCGCCAGCATTTCTGAAAGAAATTGCGGACCTGGTGAGTCCTGGGTTACCAGAAATTTTTAATTCAATGTTTATTTCTGGCAACTTTCCCTCCATGTGGAAGGACACCTCCATCCTTCCACTGTTAAAAAAAACCACCCTAGACGCAACCAACCTGAACAACTACCGTCCTATAGCCCGGTTGCCGTTGCCTGCTAAAATAATTGACAAACTTATGAATATCCAACTTACCCAATTCGTTCGCGAAAATAACTTGCTTGATCACTCCCAGTTTGGTTTACGCCAAGAACACAGTACTGAAACAGCACTCATTAAAGCCACAGAGGAGATCAGAGCAGTGATGGATGGAGGAGGTACAGCTGCCCTAGTACTCCTCGATCTGTCAGCCGCTTTTGGATCATTCCCTCTTGCGACAGCAGCTGGAGAGACTCGGGGTCATGGATACAGCACTGGCACTACTGTCCTCCTTTCTCAAGGATAGGAGGTTAACAGTTTTGGTTAATGGGTATCACTTTAAGCCTTATACTCTCCCATGCAGAGTGCTACAAGGCTCCCTCTTGAGCCCATCTCAATGTAACGTATATGTATCCGTACTGGCCCCTTTGATCCAGGACTTGGGTTCAGTCTTACGTCTTACGCTGACGACACCCAGATTTTGGTGCCTGCATTTAAAAATCAGGTACCCCTACTCAGCAATTTCAGAACTGTATGTGTGCCATTAAAAGATGGATGAGTACACACTGTCATATACTTAATTCTAATAAAACAGAGATCAGAGATCACGATCTTTGGCAACATGCAACCAAACTGGGGCAATCTGTGGTGGCCAGCAGAGATGGGAGATCCACCAAAACCTGTATTTAAGGCTAAGAACCTGGGAGTGTGGTTTGACAACAAACTTTCCGTTACCCAGCACACAAATGCAACTGTCTCCTCCTCCCACTTCCTTATCAAGAACTGTTGGTTGTGGTGGATGCACAGGCCATAACAGCAGGGGTCTGCTGTGCAGTTGGCGTTGCAGCAGATGTGGTGGTGGTGAGGATGGGGTACTGGGACCTGTTGCTCCCTGGCACACCAGATGGGCTGTCCTCGAGCTCATCGTCCTGAAAATCCTGGGAGTCTACATCCGAGAGTCCATGTACTGGGGGGGGGGATTGGCTCTGCAGGTCGTTGTTGTTGTCCTCTGGAGTAAGTTCTTGGTCACCTGTGGATTAGATGATAAATGGTCATTGTAGTGCACTGTTAGCTGTGTGTCATCCACTGTCTGTACACTACACAATTGACTGATCATCACATTGTTTACTACGTGCACTACTGTTCCTCTTAACATGATGCAGTGGTACATCCATTACTTGTACATGGTGTGAGGTATCAATGCATGCCAAGCAGCTCGTGCTGGAATCATGCTCACAGGGACCTTTTCCCATGTAGGGACCAGCACACCCTTTTTTCATTGTTGACTCCTTGTTGATTTGTCTACCTTGGCAGACATCACATCTGGCCATGGAGTGGGCATTGTATTGCCCTGTATGCCTTTGTCCTGTCATGTACATATCTTGATTTGTAACCCCAAACATGCTTTTTCTTTTTTTGAAATGGTCATTCTAGTTTGGGCCCCATGACAATGCACTCACCAATGTGTGCTGTGGATGATTGTGCCCAGGCTTCCTTGTGCATCTGCATTGCTGTGTGACTCGTTGATAGCTGTGACAGTTCCCTTTGCTTACCTGTATGCACAATGTGTGTGGCAAGCGGGGTTCAGTGAGCATTTTTGTGCTATGAGAGGGCTGGTGTTGGCATATGGCACCATTTATTTAGTTGCAAATGTGTGGGGGCACGTAAAGGCTACTTTCCTGTGACATCCTCACATTTGGCTTTGTGGCGTGGCACATCTGTGTGTGTGTGGGGGAGGATTACTTTCTGCTCTATGGTGTCATGGTACCGGAGAATATGTCAAGCTACCTAGTGATTTGGTTGAGGTGGTCCATTAGATGACACATACATCTTGTGGTATGGTGTGCTCCATCTTGCTGTACTGCGGAACAAGGGAGCATGGTAGGAGTATAATTGCAGGCCTCCCACCTCAAAACAGCCCTCCCAGGGAAGATGGCTACATGGTTAGGTGAAGCTGAACAATGCAATGGCTGCCAAGTGCTTCTGGGTGGGGTGGGGGAGGGATCCATCTTGATGATGCTGTGGGACAGGTTGCATGGTTTAAGTAGTGGTACAGGCCTCCCACCCCCAAACAGCCCTCCCAGGTGAGATGGCTATCTACCTGTTAGGTGAAGCTGAACAATGTAATGGCAGCCATCTGCTTCTGAGTAGGGTGGGGGAGGGATCCAACTTGATGATGCTGTGGGCCAGGGTGCTTGGTAGGAGAAGGGGTACAGGCCTCCCACCCCCAAACAGCCTTCCCAGTGAAGATGGCTACATACCTGTTAGGTGAAGCTGAAAAATGCAATGGCTGCCAAGTACTTTGGGTGGGGTGGAGGAGGAATCCATCTTGACGATGCTGTGGGACAGGGTGCATGGTGTGAGTAGTGGTACAGACCTCCCAGCCCCAAACAGCCCTCCCAGGGAAGATGGCTATATACCTGTTAGGTGAAGCTGAACAATGTAATGGCAGCCAAGTGCTTCTGAGTAGAGTGGGGGAGGGATCCAACTTGATGATGCTGTGGGCCAGGGTGCTTGGTAGGAGAAGGGGTACAGGCCTCCCACCCCCAAACAGCCCTCCCAGTGAAGATGGCTACATACCTGTTAGGTGAAGCTGAAAAATGCAATGGCTGCCAAGTACTTTTGGGTGGGGTGGAGGAGGAATCCATCTTGATGATGCTGTGGGACAGGGTGCATGGTGGGAGTAGTGGTACAGGCCTCCCAGCCCCAAACAGCCCTCCCAGGGAAGATGGCTGTATACCTGTTAGGTGAAGCTGAACAATGCAACAGCTGCAAGTGCTTCTGGGTGGGGTGGATGAGGGGTCCATCTTTATGATGCAGTGGGACAGGTTGCATGTTGGAAGTAGTGGTACAGGCCTCCCACCCCCCAGACAGCCCTCCCAGGTTAGGGGGCTACCTACTTGTTTTTTAACTGAAGCTGAACAATGCAATGGCAGCCAAGTGCTTTTGGGTGGGGTAGGGGAGGGTTCTCTCTTGACGATGCTGTGGGACAGAATGCATGGTGGGAGTAGTGGTAGAGGCCTCCCACCTCCAATCAGCCCACCCAGGGAAGATGGCTACATACCTGTTAGGTGAAGCTAAACAATGCAACAGCTGCAAGTGCTTCTGGGTGGGATGGATGAGGGATCCATCTTGATGATGCTGTGGTAAAGGTTGCATGGTGGAAGTAGTGGTACATTCCTCCCACCCCCAAACAGCCCTCCCAGGTGAGATGGCTACCTACCTGTTAGGTGAAGCTGAACAATGTAATGGCAGCCAAGTGCTTCTGGGTAGGGTGGGGGAGGGATCCAACTTGATGATGCTGTGGGACAGGGTGAATGGTGGGAGTAGTCGTACAGGCCACCCACCCCCAAACAGCCTTCCCAGTGAAGATGGCTACATACCTGTTAGGTGAAGCTGAACAATGCAACAATTACAAGTGCTTCTGGGTGGGATGGATGGGGGATCCATCTTTATGATGCTGTGGGACAGGTTGCATGGTGGAAGTAGTGGTACAGGCCTCCCACCCCAAACAGCCCTCCCAGGGAAGATGTCAACATACCTGTTAGGTGAAGCTGAACAATGCAACAGTTGCAAGTGCTTCTGGGTGGCGTGGATGAGGGATCCATCTTGATGATGCTGTGGGATAGGTTGCATGGTAGAAGTAGTGGTACATTCCTCCAACCCCCAAACAGCCCTCCCAGGTGAGATGGCTACCTACCTGTTAGGTGAAGCTGAACAATGTAATGGCAGCCAAGTGCTTCTGGATAGGCTGGGGGAGGGATCCAACTTGATGATGCTGTGAGACAGGGTGCATGGTGGGAGTAGTGGTACAGGCCTCCCACCCCCAAACAGCCTTCCCAGTGAAGATGGCAACATACCTGTTAGGTGAAGCTGAACAATGCAATGGCTGCCAAGTGCTTCTGGGTGGGGTGGGGAGGGATCCATCTAGATGATGCTGTGGGACAGGGTGCATGGTGGGAGTAGTGGTACAGGCCTCCCAGCCCCAAACAGCCCCCAGGGCAGATGGCTACATACCTGTTAGGTGAAGCTGAACAATGCAACAGCTGCAAGTGCATCTGGGTGGGGTGGATGACGGATCCATCTTTATGATGCTCTGGGACAGGTTGCATGTTGGAAGTAGTGGTACAGGCCTCCCACCCCCAAACAGCCCTCCCAGGTGAGAGGGTTACCTACCTGTTAGGTGAAGCTGAACAATGAAATGGCAGCCTAGTGCTTCTGGGTGGGGTGGGGGAGGGTTCCATCTTGATGATGCTGTGGGACAGGGTGCAAGGTGGGCGTAGTGGTACAGGCCTCCCACCCCCAAACAGCCCTCCCAGGTGAGAGGGTTACCTCCTGTTAGGTGAAGTTGAACAATGCAATGGCTGCCAAGTGCTTCTGGGTGGGGTGGGGGAGGGTTCCATCTTGATGATGCTGTGGGACAGGGTGCAAGGTGGGAGTAGTGGTAGAGGCCTCCCACCTCCAAACAGCCCACCCAGGGAAGATGGCTACATACCTGTTAGGTGAAGCTAAACAATGCAACAGCTGCAAGTGCTTCTGGGTGGGATGGATGAGGGATCCATCTTGATGATGCTGTGGTAAAGGTTGCATGGTGGAAGTAGTGGTACATTCCTCCCACCCCCAAACAGCCCTCCCAGGTGAGATGGCTACCTACCTGTTAGGTGAAGCTGAACAATGTAATGGTAGCCAAGTGCTTCTGGGTAGGGTGGGGGAGGGATCCAACTTGATGATGCTGTGGGACAGGGTGAATGGTGGGAGTAGTCGTACAGGCCACCCACCCCCAAACAGCCTTCCCAGTGAAGATGGCTACATACCTGTTAGGTGAAGCTGAACAATGCAAAAATTACAAGTGCTTCTGGGTGGGATGGATGGGGGATCCATCTTTATGATGCTGTGGGACAGGTTGCATGGTGGAAGTAGTGGTACAGGCCTCCCACCCCCAAACAGCCCTCCCAGGGAAGATGTCAGCATACCTGTTAGGTGAAGCTGAACAATGCAACAGTTGCAAGTGCTTCTGGGTGGCGTGGATGAGGGATCCATCTTGATGATGCTGTGGGATAGGTTGCATGGTAGAAGTAGTGGTACATTCCTCCCACCCCCAAACAGCCCTCCCAGGTGAGATGGCTACCTACCTGTTAGGTGAAGTTGAACAATGTAATGGCAGCCAAGTGCTTCTGGATAGGCTGGGGCAGGGATCCAACTTGATGATGCTGTGGGACAGGGTGCATGGTGGGAGTAGTCGTACAGGCCTCCCACCCCCAAACAGCCTTCCCAGTGAAGATGGCAACATACCTGTTTGGTGAATCTGAACAATGCAATGGCTGCCAAGTGCTTCTGGGTGGGGTGGGGAGGGATCCATCTAGATGATGCTGTGGGAAAGAGCGCATGGTGGGAGTAGTGGTACAGGCCTCCCAGCCCCAAACAGCCCCCAGGGCAGATGGCTACATACCTGTTAGGTGAAGCTGAACAATGCAACAGCTGAAAGTGCATCTGGGTGGGGTGGATGACGGATCCATCTTTATGATGCTCTGGGACAGGTTGCATGTTGGAAGTAGTGGTACAGGCCTCCCACCCCAAACAGCCCTCCCAGGTGAGAGGGTTACCTACCTGTTAGGTGAAGCTGAACAATGAAATGGCAGCCTAGTGTTTCTGGGTGGGGTGGGGGAGGGTTCCATCTTGATGATGCTGTGGGACAGGGTGCAAGGTGGGAGTAGTGGTACAGGCCTCCCACCCCCAAACAGCCCTCCCAGGTGAGAGGGTTACCTACCTGTTAGGTGAAGTTGAACAATGCAATGGCTGCCAAGTGCTTCTGCGTGGGGTGGGGGAGGGTTCCATCTTGATGATGCTGTGGGACAGGGTGCAAGGTGGGAGAAGTGGTACAGGCCTCCCACCCCCAAACAGCCCTCCCAGGGAAGATGGCTACATACCAGTTAGGTGAAGTTGAACAATGCAATGGCTGCCAAGTGCTTCTGGGTGGGGTGAGGGAGGGATCCATTGTGCTGAGGTGTGGGATAGGGTGCATGGTGGGAGTAGTGGTACAGGCCTCCCACCCCTAAACAGCCCTCCCAGGGAGGATGGCTACCTACCTGTTAGGTGAATCTGAACAATGCAATGGCAGCCAAGTGCTTCTGGGTGGGGTGGGAGAGGGATTTATCTTGATGATGCTGTGGGACAGGGTGCATGGTGGGAGTAGTGGTACAGGCCTCCCACCCCCAAACAGCCCTCCCAGTGAAGATGGCTACATACCCGTTAGGTGAAGCTTAACAGTGCAATGACTGCCAAGTGCTTCTGGGTGGGGTGGGGGAGGGATCCATCTTGATGATGCTGAGGGACAGGATGCATGGTGGGAGTAGTGGTACAGGCCTTCTACCCCCAAACAGCCCTCCCAGGTGAGATGGCTACCTACTTGTTAGATGAAGCTGAACAATGTAATGGCAGCCAAATCTTCTGGGTGGGATGGGGGAGGGATCCATTTTGATGATGCTGTGGGACAGAGTGCATGGTGGGAGTAGTGGTACAGGCCTCCCACCCCGAAACAGCCCTCCCAGGGAAGATGGCTACCTACCTGTTAGGTGAAGCTGAACAATGCAATGGCAGCCAAGTGCTTCTGGGTGGGGTGGGAGAGGGATCTATCTTGATGATGCTGTGGGACAGGGTGCATGGTGGGAGTAGTGGTACATGCCTCCCACCCCCAAACAGCCCTCCCAGAGAAGATGGCTACATACCCGTTAGGTGAAACTTAACAGTGCAATGACTGGCAAGTGCTTCTGGGTGGGGTGGGGGAGGGATCCATCTTGATGATGCTGAGGGACAGGATGCATGGTGGGAGTAGTGGTACAGGCCTTCTACCCCCAAACAGCCCTCCCAGGTGAGATGGCTACCTACCTGTTAGGTGAAGCTGAACAATGTAATGGCAGCCAAGTGCTTCTGGGTAGGATGGGGGAGGGATCCATCTTGATGATTCTGTGGGACAGAGTGCATGGTGGGAGTAGTGGTACAGGCCTCCCAACCCCAAACAGCCCCCCAGGGAAGATGGCTACATACCTGTTAGGTGAAGATTAACAATGCAATGACTGCCAAGTACCTCTGGGTAGGGTGGGGGAGGGATCCATCTTGATGATTCTGTGGATCAGGGTACATGGTGGGAGTAGTGATACAGGCCTCCCACCCCCAAACAGCCCTCCCAGGTAAGATGGCTACATACCAGTTAGGTGAAGTTGAACAATGCAATGGCTGCCAAGTGCTTCTGGGTGGGGTGAGGGAGGGTCCATTGTGCTGAGGTGTGGGATAGGGTGCATGGTGGGAGTAGTGGTACAGGCCTCCCACCCCCAAACAGCCCTCCCAGGGACGATGGCTACCTACCTGTTAGGTGAAACTGAACAATGCAATGGCAGCCACGTGCTTCTGGGTGGGGTGGGAGAGGGATCTATCTTGATGATGCTGTGGGACAGAGTGCATTGTGGGAGTAGTGGTACAGGCCTCTCACCCCCAAACAGCCCTCCCAGTGAAGATGGCTACCTACCTGTTAGGTGAATCTGAACAATGCAATGGCATCCAAGTGCTTCTGGGTGGGGCGGGGGAGGGATCCATCTTGATGATGCTGAGGGACAGGATGCATGGTAGGAGTAGTGGTACAGGCCTTCTACCCCCAAACAGCCCTCCCAGGTGGGATGGCTACCTACCTGTTAGGTGAAGCTGAACAATGTAATGGCAGCCAAGTCTTCTGGGTGGGATGGGGGAGGGATCCATCTTGATGATGCTGTGGGACAGAGTGCATGGTGGTAGTAGTGGTACAGGCCTCCCACCCCCAGACAGCCCTCCCAGGGAAGATGGCTACCTACCTGTTAGGTAAAGCTGAACAATGCAATGGCAGCCAAGTGCTTCTGGGTGGGGTGGGAGAGGGATCTATCTTGATGATGCTGTGGGACAGGGTGCATGGTGGGAGTAGTGGTACAGGCTTCCCACCCCCAAACAGCCCTCCCAGTGAAGATGGCTACATACCAGTTAGGTGAAGCTTAACAGTGCAATGACTGGCAAGTGCTTCTGGGTGGGGTGGGGGAGGGATCCACCTTGATGATGCTGAGGGACAGGATGCATGGTGGGAGTAGTGGTACAGGCCTTCTACTCCCAAACAACCCCCCCAGGGAAGATGGCTACATACCTGTTAGGTGAAGATTAACAATGCAATGACTGCCAAGTACTTCTGGGTAGGGTGGGGGAGGGATCCATCTTGATGATTCTGTGGATCAGGGTGCATGGTGGGAGTAGTGGTACAGGCCTCCCACCCCCAAACAGCCCTCCCAGGTAAGATGGCTACATACCTGTTAGGTGAAGCTGAACAATGCAATGGCTGCCAAGTGCTACTGGGTGGGGTGGGAGAGGGATCCATCCTGATGATTATTTGGGACAGGGGGCCTTGTGGGAGGTATAGTGCTGGCTGCCAATACACATGCCACCATGGTGATGTTGGCAGCGACATTTAGGGTGGATGGGTGTGGGTTATTGTTGGATCTGTGAGACAAGTTTTTGTGAGTGTGTGGTGCGGATGAATGGTATTCATCCAAGGTGGTGTAGCTTAGTAGTTCTGCAAGACAGTATATATTAGTGTTGTGGTAGTCATTTGTTTGTACTTACCAGCCTCCAGTCCCCCAGTTAGTCCTGTGAGACTTTCTGGATGCAGTATGGCAAGCACCTTCTCCTCCCATGGTGTACATGTTTTTGTGTGGAATGGGAGGGTCACTGCCAGTTTGGTTGGCCAGTTCTGAGTTCTTGCTCCTCCTCTCTTTGACAACTCTCTTCAGGTCATGCCACCACTTCATGATCTCCTTCTTTGACCGCGGGGTCGTCCCTACTGTATTGACCGTTTGTACTATCCTTTCCCACATTTGAGTCCTTGTGGCTAATGGTGTCTGTTTAAACTGGCTACCAAACAATTTTAGTTCCACTCTGACTATCTCCTTTACCATGACTGTCAACTCACTCTCTGTGAATTTGGGAATTTTATGTGTGGACATGGTGTGTGGTGTGCAAAGTGTTTGTGGGTGCAGGGGTGTGTGTGTTGTGTGTGTGGTGGTGGTGTGTGAGGTGTGTTATGTGCTGGGGGCTTGTTGGTGCTGGTGTGATGGTGGTGGTGGTGGTGATAAGTGTGTGCTGTGTTCTTTTGCTTCTCCTCTCAGATGTGGTGAATGCCCTTCTCTTCTGGAGTGTTGCAAAGTTTTGTGGTCATGGTAGGGGCTGGTTTTATACTCAGCTCTGTGGGTGTGTCCAAATGGGGTATTCCTGTCAGGTGTGTTGTGGGTGTTGTCCTGGGAATTGTATGTTTGTGTTTGGCATGTGTTTGTTTCTTTGGGATGTGATTTTGTTTATATGGGGGGGCATGGCTACATTGAATAGTTCAATGTTTGACCTTATTGTGGGGTTTCTGCATTGTCCGTCATGTTTTCCACTGTTCGTCCGCAGTGGTGGGTATGCTGCAGCTCTTTCAGTGGCTCTCCCATTCATTCCAGTGTGTGACCGCGGCAGTCGGAAACAGCGGATCGTACCACGGGACCATCGGGGATATCCTAATTTCCTGTGCGGTGTCTCCGCTATGCTTGCGGCAGGTTGTTGATTTTCCACTGCGTTTCCGACCTCCGTGGTCGGAATTTGGCCATCACCGCCCGCAACAGGTGGATTTTCATAGGCCGGCTCCGCCGCGGGCGGTCGTTTTTGGCGGTTGATCCTAATTTGACCGCCGTTTTTTCCACGGTCCCGGCGGGCGGTTATTTTCCACTTCCATGGTGGTCGGGGTGATTTTACGACCGCCATCCTAATGAGCCCCTTAGACTTTGCATGCACGCCCTTCTTGTAGCTAGGTTCCTGCTCCACTACTGAAAAGCACTTATGGAACTTACACTTTAGTTTGAAAAAGTGTGTAGTTGTACAGGGTACATCTTGGTATGGAGGTTGTATGTGCTACAAAAGGTTTTTCATGTTTTCACATTGGAATTATTAAGGGAACCCACCTCTGTAGTATTACCCCCCACCTCCAATAAAGTGCTGGTATGCATTCATGAAAATATTTAAATCTATGAGGCGGAACTCCTATTCCTAGACATGTACGCATCGAGCTAAATATATTTTTGCTTATTTCCTCTTTGTCTCTGTGAGGTAAATTCCTTTGTCTAATTTGCAATTTAACAAAGAAATGGTATTTGTGACTATTTTTAAACTAGTCTCTATAAAGCCTGGGTGAAGTTCGTGGAGTTTCGCCAAGTGATCAAAAAACTCCTCCAAGCTACGTGGAGTTACTCGAGCGACGGAGTGGGTCACCCCTTGCCATTCGCACAGATTTTTAGTGCTGGATGTTTGTCCCACACTGTAAAATCAGGATGAGCCGCATCTTCCACAGTGCAAGAGGGCACTGCTTCTTTCTGCTGCTTGAGTAGTAGTTCTACGCGAGCGGCAGCTTCTTCAAAGTGAAAGGAAGGTTTCTCAACGCGAGCAGTAGCGACCATCTGCGACCGCCTGCGTTGGGAAATCTCACAGGGAAGTGGTCTAGCGCTAGATTTTCCTTGCTCCCACTCGCCAACTTCCCATTGGCAAGCGCTAGTGAGGAAAAAACTCTGCCATTTCCGCAGAGTGCAAAAAACTCTGCAAACTCTGTGAACGGAGCTGAGTTCACTGCCAATGCTTAGTTTCTATTAGGAGATAAGTGTAAATAGTTCTCCAGAGGGCTTTCTCACAAGGACAACTTACTGTTCAGCCTGAGGGGTTCAAACTGTGTGGCAGAGGCCGCATTGTACATCTACAGGCCCTCAGAGAGAAGGGTCAAAAGTTGATAGGGCATCGTCCACACACCCTTGTAAGAAAGCAACGCCTGCATAATTATGGAAATTGTTGACATTTTGTGACAATACGTAGCACCATATGGACAATCTCAAGTAGAAGGCTTAACCTGGAATATTGGTGGTAATTCATGGCATATTTTGGGCATCTACAGCATGATGACACCCACCATTTGTGTCATGGTTGCCCTGGCCTAAGTGTAGTACTTTATGCTAAATTGTGGGAATCCAGGGAATGATGGCGCCCACCCCGTAAAATTAGCCTCTTTTGGTATATTGTGAGCATGTCTAACAGCATATGAAGGTCCAAAATTGTTACAATATGAATTAAATCTACCAGATCTGGATTATATTAGAGTAAATGTGTTGAGGCACTGGTTATATTATTGTAAATTGCCTTCACTCCGTTTTCCTCCACTGAATAAGAGGCTACCACAGCTAGTCTACTGCCATGCGCCAGATAAGTGAGGCAAATCTTCACCTAGATTTCTCATTTCATATGCCATACCAGCAATCATCAGACCCTTCGAGCTAACAATATCCACAACACAGCAACTTCACATTTTCACTTGCAATTAGTCTTTCTCAAACTGCTAGACAACACCTGCTAGACAACCAAATGTCTCCAAGAGCCCACCATGCACGATAACTGTGAAAGCACTGTTAAATAAACAGCACCCTCTACACCCCACCTATATACGTCTTGGAAGCATTCAGATAAAGTAAGAATAACCAATGCGTGCACTGCACCATTCAAGATGGCCGTCTGAACTCGGAGCACCGCGATATGTCGGGAGACCTCCTGGGTTATTTAGCAGTCCCAGTGCCGTTTTCTGGGCTTAATGGGGAGTTCTCTGAAGCAGAACTCCCCCTGATTATGAGGCTGTGTTTTGGATCCCTTCTCTAATGCTGGTGAGGTGAAACATCGTGGGGTACCTTTTTTTCACTTCCCGGCCGCAATTTTGTCTACTTTCCTGACTGGATTTTTTCCTTTCAGCTGCGTTAAGGGCATAGGGTACTGTCACAATACATTAGTCTTTGAGTCTTGCATATTTATCATACAGCATTTTGCTCCAGCTGTTTTTTAGGGGCATTTTTCTTATCAAAGGTACTTTAAAAAAACCTTTATTAAAGAGAGAGCAAGCTTATTTATTTATCTCTCACGCTGGATTGACAGTAACTTCCTATTTCATGGGCAGATCCAAACACCTGTTACTCTACCAAAAAGGCTACTACTGATCTGTCTGTGATGCACTCGGCTTCTGTGGTACCTCATACGGATAACTTACACAACTCCGTCAGCATGGCTCACTCTAAATCTTCTAGAACAGCTTCTTCATCCATTGTGCCTTCAAAATTAAACTTGCCCTCATCCACTAATAAAAGACCTTCTTCACCAAAGCCTGATTTTCTATGTCCTTAGGCACTGCTCCAGACGAAATATTTGCTTCATGCCGATTTATAGAGGAAACTAATACACACCTACAGGTATTGGACACTAAGAGAAACAGTCCATTTGCAATTCTCAAATAGCGATTTTTTGTGAATCACTATTGGAGAATCGTAAAATGTCATGTAGGTAGGATTTGCCAAGAATTTTGTGAATCCTTCATATTCCTTAATTGGGAATCGCAAATTGCTATTCGCAATTAAGGGATACCTCCCCATTCAATCCTATGGGCCTAGAGGCCCATAGGAATGAATGGGAAGACATTCTCAATTTGCGATTCGCAATTAGACAATCGCAAATTGAGAATGCAATTTCAAGGGTGCCAGGGTGCCAAAAGGACACCCTGTTGCACCCCTGAAATGTGCATGTTTGTACATGTGGCACACATACATGCCCTAAGGAAATGTATGTGAGTCACATGGCACTTTAAAATATGCAAAAAAGTGCATTTTTCAAAGAAATCGCAAATAACCACCAACTTGAATTTGGTGGTAATTTGCAATTCGTTAAATGCAAATGCAAAATAGGGAATCACAAAATTTACGATTCCTTATTTTGCGAGGGGTCTTTTGTGTCATACATTGGACACTGCTGATTGATTTACGAACGCAAACTCCGAAATTCTGCGAATATCGGCGTTTGCGATTGCAAAATTTCCTTCATACATATGGCCCTAAATGATTTACAATTGACTCATGGCTTTCTATGGTGGAACAGCACATCAGCGGCCTTCAAGATTCTACTATAAAAATCTCATTCCTGGAGAAGGAGTTAACCCTTTTGAAAAAATCTGCAGAGGATTTGGAGAACAGAAACAGGTGCAATAATCTGCGTCTGTATGGTCTTCCTGAAGGTATCAAGGGAGCTGGCCCTGTGACCTTTTTCACTTCCTTTCTTTCGAAGTTCTTGTACCTTCCTACTTCAACCTCTCTGAATATCCAGAGTGCCCACATGGGCCATTGACTCTCTTCTACATCCGCCTCCTCAAGATCCAGAGGCGTGATCATTCTTTTCTTACAATTCACGGACCTTTTGCAAGTCCTTAATGCAGCCAAACTTAAGAAGCATTTAACTTGGTCAGGTACTAAGATGTTCCTATACCAGGACGTATCTACAGCAACAGCTAAACGGCGGAAGGAATTTTTAGATCTCAGACCAGCCTTACTTTCCATGGGTGCCCCCTACAATTTGTTCCATCCTTACCTGTTCAAAGTAACTTTTCAAAAAACACGTCTACTTTTGAAGACTCTGCGGACTTTGGAAGTTTCTTCACCTACATTCCACGTCCACCATGGATACAGCTGGTCCTTCTTCAAAAACATGACTCTTATATGAACCTCTCTGATTTTTTGAATTTTTTAATGTCTCTTGTAAAGTTCATTCTAACCCTCACTAATCATTTTCTTTGCAGATTATGTTCCGGTAGTCTTATCTGTTTATAATTGTCTTGTTCTTAACTTTTTGTTCTTTATCAATATTATAGATTGTTGTAAATTTCCTCATACCCATTTTCATAACCTTGTCCTCTTTTTCAATCTCCCGGCGTAGTTTGTCTCCCTTGTCGGTTGTGCCTTCTTTGTCGCTTGCCGCCAGTCCCAGTTTTTCACTATTTCCCCTTCAGGTATGTACTACAGTCGTCATTGTTCTTTGTATGACATGTACTGTCTTCTCCTATTTTTTTATCTTATTTTTTCTTCCTCTTCCCTCCTCCTCTATTCTCCTCTTTCTTTTATTATTTTAATTGGAAACTTTGTATAACCTTCTTATTTATTTTTTCTTCTTTTTCCTTTGCATCAATGTTGATTGTGTGATTCTATATTTGATTTGTTTTATTTACATTCAAAGTTATCTCATGGAATGTAAAAGGTTTTATTAATCCAATAAAGAGGCAGAGAATATTATCCAATTTAGCTACATATAATCCTGTCTTTGTTTTACTGCAAGAGTCTCATTTGACAGAGTCAGACGTTTTGAAACTTAAAAGTCAATGGGGGGGTTTAGTCTTAGTATTTCCTGTGACCACTGTTAGATCTGGCACCATTGGCGTGGGTCTCCCTTCCATTTTTGCTGTTGCCTCATGTATTTTTGCTGGTGTTGTATGCTTTGGGCACTGTGCCACTGCTATCTAATGCCACAGTGCAAGTGCTCCCTATTGTAAATTGATGTACTAATCAGTGGTTCCATGTTTGGCTATTTGGTTTACTTGTCAGACCCTAGTCTAGTGTACTGAGTGTGACCAGGGTGTGTAAATCCAAATGCTGCTGGTGGGCCTGAAGCACTGGTTGTGCCACCCACAGAAGCAGCCTTGTAAAATGTGTCTAAGGTCTGCCATTGCAGAGCCTGCGTGCAGTCTGGTACTGACATGCTGACTGGGCAAGTGCACCCACTTGCCAGTCCCTAAACCTTCCCTTTTCTTCATATCAGTCACCCCTATGGTAGGTCCAAGGGCAGGGTGCATTGTACGTATAAGGTAGGACAAGCCCTGGTGTGTGTGGCATGTCCTAATAGTGAATTGCAGCCATTTTCGTTTTTCACTATTGCAAGGCTACCTGTTCTCCATAGGCCAGAATGGGCTGTTAGAGTTATTACATTTTATAATCCTAACTGTCTCAGAGAACATGGTAGAAACTAGAGTTTAGTATGCCTGAATTCAGAATAATAAAATACAACTTTTAGTGAAGTTTATTTTAATATTCTGTGTTTGCAAATACCACTTTTAGAAAGTAGGTATTTGCTTGTCTAACCATTCAAACCTGCCTCTTCTAGGTTGTGTATTCCTATGTCTGGTCTTGAGAGTGACAGGGCTGGGGAATTCCAGCTTCCCAGAGTTCTTGTGGAAGTGCCTGCTGCTGTTTTTGGCCTCCTGAGGAACTGCGAGTCGCAAGGAGCTGGAAGCGCGACTCAATTAGAAGAAGCGTGTCGCCGTCACTGTGCCTGCCGTCGCAACTCCGAAGGAGGGTGTCCCCACTGGAACTGTCGCACTGCACCGCATTGGAGAGAAGCGTGCCGCAACAAAGAGGAAGCGCGTCGCTTCTGCTGCCTTCGCAACTCTGAAGAAGGAGGGTGTTGCCGCTGTAGTTGTTGCACTGCACCGCAACAGGAGAAGAATCTCGCAATGAGGTTGGAGCGTGTCGCCGTCGCTGTGCCTGCTGTCGCAATTCCGAAGCAGGTGGGTGTCACCGCTGATACTTTTGCATTGCACCGCATCGACCAAGAGCACCATGCATCCCCGAGAAGCGCGCCGCCGTCAGAGCTGCTGCCGTCGCATCTTGGATGTCGCTGCTGTAGTTATCTCATTGAGCGGAAGCTTCACGCATCGTGGAGAAGAGCGTCGCCGCTGGAGCTGTTGCAGTCGCATCGTAAGGGTGTCGCCGCTGCAGTCCACGCATCGAACCGAGGACTTCTCGCATCCCCGAGAAGCACCCCGCATCTGGAAGATCTTCACGTCTTTATTTCTTTGCACCTGAACTTTGCCGCATTTCCCATCGCTGCGACATTGCTTGTCATGGAAACGCATCGCAACTTAAGGTACATTGACGCAGAGTGTCGCATCTAAGAACTGAACTGAACTAAGCTTAAATCTACCATCTTAAAGTAATCATAGTGTGTATTTTTTTCGTTTATGGTCTTGTGGTAACTCTATATAAAGTCTACTTATTTTTTATATAAAACCTGTGTGGTGTCCATTTGTAGTGTTGTCACTGGGTTACTGTATGTGGTCATAACTGCTTAACTTACAACGCCTCTGAAATAAGCCTTGACTGCTCGCGCCACTCAGCCTAGAGGGTGAGCAGGGGTTATTTTAGGAGTGTAATCCCCTTGTCCTCCTGACTAGAGGAGAGGGTCCTTATTTGTCACAAGTACCTACCTGTGCCACCTAAAGACCCCCAAATCTAACAACCACCCAAAAAAATGGGTTAATTCTAGTTCATAAACGTTTGAAATGTTCTGTTATTTCTACGGAAAATGATTCAGAATGTAGATGGTTATTAGTTAAGTCACTCATTAATAATATTTCTCTTACAGTTTTTAATATTTATGGTCCAACTCAACCGGATTCTTCCTTTTGACCTAATATCACAAAAAACTGCATTCAACATAAATACACATTTTTTATTTTGTGTGGTGATTGTAATAAAGTTATGGACCTTTTCATTGATCAACTGTCCCAAGTCAGTTTCATACCCCACAAGACCCACAAACATTTTCAAAACACAATTTCTCAGACTTATTTTGTAGACGCATGGAGACTCTGTAACCCTGACAACTCTGAATTCTCTTTTTTCTGTCACCCACATGGCACTCTGTTGCCATTGGACTATATTTTTCTTTCTTCTGCCTTAACACAGAACCTTATCTCCTCCTCAATTGAACCTGTTGTCCTTTTTTATCATGCCCCTGTTGTTGCTGATTTTGATTTGCTCCGCTCACATTTCAAATCTTGTAGATGGAGGTTTAATAATTCCCTTCTGCATGATCCACTTTTCTCTTCCTCTTTCATGTCCTTTACAGAAGAATTTTTTACTTTGAATTCATCTCCTGATATCTCTCCTTCACTGCTTTGGGACACGTTTAAGGCTACTGCTCGTGGCTTTATTATAGATTATGTATTCAAGAAAAAGAAACATTTACTTAGTCAGCAAGAGTTTTTGTTAGCTAATATTAAATGTCTAGAGCATCATTTCTATACATCCTCATCGGAATCTTCCTTACAGGAGCTTGTTCGTGCTAAATTCGACTTTAATAAAACAACTACTGATAACGCCTCCTCTGTTCTTTCCCGAACGAGTGCTCGATATAATGGTGGCCGTAATAAAGTTGGCAAACTCCTGGCAAACTATCTTAAATATCGGAAGGAATGTGTTTCAATAGATTCTATTCATTTATTGGCTAGGAATACCCTTTTCAAAGACCAAGACATCTTAAATGAATTCATGGAATTTTACAAAAATGTACATACCCCAGAATCATCTCCCCTTCCCTCTTCTATTGACTCATATCTTAATCAAGTTTCGCCCTCTTCTCATTTGGACCTTGGCCTTAAGTCTCTAGAATCTGATCTGTCTATCCAACAAATATCTAATTCTTTAAATCTCCTTAAGAAAAATAAAACACCAAGTCCTGATGGCTTTACGGTAGAATTTCTTCTACATTTTTCACGTCTTCTTTTTCCAAAACTTTTACAACTTTTTCAGTCTTTCCACACTAATGGCAAAGCACAGGGTACTTTCTTAGATGCTGCAATCTGTTTAATCCGTAAAGATGGCCGCAGTTCCAAACAGTGTAAAAACTATTGTCCTATTTCTCTGGTAAATGTAGATTACAAAATCTTTGCCAAACCGCTTGCGCTATGTCTTGAGGCTCTTCTACCGAAAATAGTTGATTTAGAGCAAGGTAGTTTCGTTAAAGGTAGATTAATATCTGATCATTCTTGTTTATTTTTTAAATGTTTTAAATAAGGCCTAATCTCTTTCATACCCTCTTGCTGCTGTCTCTATCAATGCAGACAAGGCTTTTGACGGAGTTAAGTGGTCCTTTTTATTTAAAGCACTCTATTGGCATGGGGTTGGTACTAAATTAATTTCCTTTTATGTCTTTGTTATATTCAGCTTAAAGCTTCTGTTGTAGTTAATGGTCTAGTTTCTCATTCTTTCAACTTATACCGCTGCGGTGTACATCAAGGTTGCGCTCTCTCGCCTCTTCTTTTTATTTTATCACTTGAACCCTTCTTATCACAAATCTTCCATAACCAGTCTATTTCTAGTTCTAAATATGGCGATGAACATTTTAAACTATCTGCCTATGTGAATGATATCTTACTCTTTATATTTCATCCAGAAACATCTAATCCTACTCTTTTGCAAGAAATTTCAGATTTTTCTCCTGTTTCACATTAGGAAATGAACTCTGACAAGACAGAAATTCTTCCCTTCACCAAATTCAGTTTTAAACAGCACTTTGATGCCGCAGGTTTCCGTTGCAACAGCTCTAAAATCAAATACCTAGGCATTTGGTTTAACAACTCCACATTAGATTCAGTTAAGATTAATATGAAGGAGGTACTAGATTGTAGCTCTAAACCTTTCTCATCCTGGAATCCCTTTTTCTTTCTTGGTGGAGATGGCTAGATTATATTAAAATGATTATTCCTATTTTATTATATATTCTTTCTATGATTCCCATTCACATCTTAAATATCTATTTTAAAAAGATTGACTCCCTCCTCTCTAAATTTTCATGGAACAATTAGAAATCTAGACTTTCTTTGGCATATCTTCATAAACCTAAATCTGTGGGAGCAGTGAAGTTTCCAGATTTTTGACTGTATTATAAGGCCTTTTGTCTGCGTTTAGCTTCTAAATGGCTCCTTTCCGAAGTCTCCCCATTACACCTTTATGGGTCTCAATTGAACTTTCCATACTTGCACCCTTTTCTTTCAAAGAAGTCCTCACTTTCTCAACAAACATCAATATTAACCCTCTTCTAATATTTAAACACACTTATTCATTATTAAAAACTCATTATCGATTGGAGATTATCTCTAGGAATACTTTTCTTCCATCTTCCCTTTAGTACAGTCTTCTCATTACCTTCAATAACAGACCTCTTTTTTTAAAATCCTGCAGACATAAGGGAATTCTATGGATTCCGGATTTGTTTGATGGTTTATCTCCATGCACCTTACCTCAATTTCAAGACACCTTTAAATGTCCTTGCTTGTTCTGGCTCAAATTTTCTATTCTTATGGCAATAATCCTGAATGTTTTTCAATCTCTACCCTCTACTGAGCTCGTTCCATAACAGATTCTCTACTCAAACTATTAACTACATTTCCCAAAGCTTCCTTGATTTATAAACTTCTTTCCCCTGATCCTGTTTGTTCTAAATCTAAAATAGAGGCTGCTTGGGAAGCTGATTTGGGCTGTGTTTGGAGCATATATTTTAGGAACAAACTCTGGGTAGGTCTTTGAAGACCTCTAGATCTGCCTCCACTACTCAGTCCATGTTCTTTCTTTATCACAGATTATACTATACACCCTCATCTATAGCTAAGTTTACACACTCTAATGATGAGGTTTGCTGGTCCTGTCAATCTCCTTTGGCTGATCTGATGCACCTTCTTTTCTTTTGCCCCGCTGTCGCTTCCTTTTGGAAGGATGTTTGGAAGCACCTTTCAATTATTTTTAACCTACAGACTCCTTTATCAAACATTATTCTCTTTACAGGTAGTTTATCAGATTCATTGGGACTGTCTTTACATGAGAAGGGTTTATTTGATTTGATAGTTGGCCTTAGCTTTCCAGCGGATCTCACTTAATTGGAAATGTTCAACTAAACTTTCAGTGAAGGCTTGGTGGAACAACGTTTGTCATTACCATAGATTAGACATTGCATTTGCTTCTTCTGCTAAACCATATGTAAATAGGGATTTATTTTGGTTATCATTAACCAATTATTTAACCAAGATTTCAATTCATGTATCACTTAATCGTTCTGAGAATTTCCAGCCCCCATAGATCATTTGGTCATTGTTTCTCTACCCTACACTATTTTATTCCCCTTGTTCATTTATTGCATGTTAATGTTCATGTTAATGTTAATGTTACTGGGATTTATAAAGCGCACGAATACCCGGAAGTGTCTTGGCGCTGGAGACATTAGTAGATCTGCTTGGACATCTAGTTCTGTAACAACCAGGTTTTCAGTCCTTTCCTGAAGGAGGAGAGGGAGCTCACATTTCTGAGCTCACTCGGAAGAGTGTTCCAGCGTTTAGAAGTGCCAAAGCAAAAGCTGCGGCTACCCCAGTGTGATGTTTGAATTCAGGGCACTGTCAGGAGTTTGGCTCCTGTAGAGCGTTGATGTCTGGTCGGTTCATACTAGGCGAGAAAGTTTTGCAAAAAGACAGAACCTTTGTGGTTCAGTACTTTGTACGCCAGACACAGAGCCTTGGATTTTATCTGTTGTGCTACAGGAAGCCAATGTAGGCTGCAAATCTCTTTGCATACAGATTTGAACCGAGGGGTATTGGACAGTAACAATGCTGCTGTATTTTGTACAATCTGATGCTTTGTTAGGCACTGCTTCTGAATGTTTAGATACAGCTCATTACAGTAATCAAGTTCAGACTGAATCAGTGATATAACTACAGTTTTTCTGGTGTCCACAGGAATATAAGGAAGGATCTTCCTTACAGGGCCACCTGCAACACCCTCCCTGTCACAGAGGATGACCACCCCAGACCACCAACTGAGGACGGCAGGGAGAGTGTGCGGGGACCCACATTGGCAATCGGAATTGCGTGTTCATGATGCTTTTTTACTGTTTGCAATCCCTGTTTGCGTGCTTGGGGGGAAATATCTCGCAAACACGCATTTGAGAACGCGAGCAAGCAAAAAATTTTGCGAAGTCGCGGAACGCAGAATTTCGGGCAATTTCGGGTTCTCCACAGACGGCGATATTACCCAAATTCCGCGAGCGGAACAGAATTTACCGCCCATGCCTAGTTGTGGGTAAAAAAGGGGACCGATGGCTAAATGTCTCCTCCTAAGTAGCGCATTTGCCCTGCGTAGGCGAGACCTAATGACACTAAAGTCGCAACTTTAACGTGGAAGCTCCCCAGTCGAAATATTTGTGCACTATGGATATTAATCATAAGTTTTGCAAGAACCATGAGGTGTTTTGTTAGAGAAAAAGAGCAAACTCGTGCACAAGTTCCAAGTTGGGATTGCAAAATGTTTTTGAGGCCTCAAATAGCAAGAATATGTTTCACTGCAGACTAATCACTGGAGGTTTTTAATAAATTCAGAAAATGCTAGATTGTGCTGAATTGAAGAAGTTGAGGTTAGGTATAGGGAGGATCTACTGGCTAGATGCAGATAGTGCCACCGTAGAAGATAAACGGGAAAAGACCCATGGCATAATTTCACAGACATTACTACAACAATCAAAGTGACAACTGTAACCCTTTAACTCTGATAATAATATGGGACTTCTCAGCACATTGACCGTTGACCACATAAAGTCACACTATCTCTAAGAGTGCTAAAACCATAACAATTACATCCATAACAGCTTTCTGGAAAAGTAATCACTCATGTTTTCACTAGAAAAGTTCAGAGATTTCTGTAACAATGCTGAGATGTGCAACTACAAGATGGATCCACAGGGATTTGCTCTTCTGCACCTTACAGTTGCTCTACAAACCTCCAGGATTTGTTCAAGTGCAATTTTTTGTGATTTTGGCACACAGTACATTCTGAAATGCCCATTAACATATTTTTTGCTCTAGTAGAAATCTTTGTGTTAATATTTTTCTTTGAAATAGATTTTCGATATACTAATAATTTGTTGCAATATTAGGTGTGCACACTGTTGGAGCCTTTGTGAAAGAGAGCTAATGGTTATAGTAGTAAGTACGCTTAAGTCTTATTCACATAATTAAGTGCATGTTAGAGACTCAGGATGTAAGAGAATAATCCCACCAAATCATCTATGTGGGAAAATTAAAATAAAAAAAATCCCCCAATGAAGGGGTTTATTATTATATGCAAAATAGAATTAACATGATAAAAAAATTGCATGTGGTTGAAACACAGACATGTTTAGGGAACTGTGCTTATGCTAACATAGCTAATATAGGCCTACATTTCAAAATGGTTGGTGCTGTCTGAAACCACCTTTCAGTAATTCAATAATCTTTAAGGCCTGCCTGCACGCAGACTATTCATTTTCATTTCAAAAATCTTTATTTCGATCACAGATCATAAAAGATGCATAACATTGGTACAAAAAATTTAAAAACGAATTAAACAACAGTGTGATCCAATGATTAAAACAGAGCTAAAACGGGGTGCGTAAAGTTCAGTCTATGATTTTCGAGAAGTCTTTTTACACAAGTCTTTTTACCCATCGGCTTCGAGTGTACCACATGGAGGTTAAACATTTCGAGAGGGTAAAGACTACAGTGGGGGAGAGGTCTGTCTTTAAAACTCTGTAAGCAGGTTGAAAGGATCTAAAACCTAAGTTCCTAAGTAGAGGGACTAACCAGTATTTCCTGCTCCTCTCGTAGCCCTTGCAGAAGAAAACAACGTGAACGTCATTCTCCTTCGGGTGTTCGCACACTGGGCAAGTTTCTGCGGAGGAGCGGCATGTCCAGGACGCTGTAAATGATGCTAGGGGGAGAATTCCGTATCTCCATTGCAAGAATAGTTTCCTCGTTAGTACTGGAGACATGGCATCTAGTGTGCTTTCAAGATGGTAGGAATCTTTTGCTTTTAGGAACAGATGGGTCAAAGATCCTTCTCGTGTGGCATCGATAGCTTTGGTGAGCATCAGTTCTTGGTATGCTCTCGAAAGTACCTTTTTTGGAGTCTTTGAACAGGCATTTGAAGGATCCGTCCATAGTTCCCGGTAACCAATCTCCTCTAGCATTCCCTTAACATAAATCAACCACGGGATTCTCTTGGCGTTCCGTAACTGCAGGAATTCCTGTAGCTCCTTTCTGTAGTTTGTGAGATCTGGGCTGCACCACAAACGCCTCCAGAATGTCAGGGGTTTAAGACCTAGCTCCTCAGTTATAGATCGAATTCCCAAGTCCAATCTTAGTGGAAGTAGTGGAGTGCTCTGTGGTAGGGCAACGATCTGTCTCAGAAATGTATTTTCCGTTGACTGTAGTTTAGACAGTTTAGTATGCCCCCACAGCTCACCCCCGTATGTGACAGCCGCGCGGGCTTGAGTTTTGTAAATATGAATAATTGGGGTTAGTGGGCGATAGGAAGATTTGTTCGCCAGACGCATGGTGCCACCCGCTAACTGAGCCAGTTTGATGGTCACTTTAGTCTGGTGAGACGTCCACGTAAGATGTTCATTTATAGTGATCCCCAGGTATTCAATATTGTGTACACGTTCTAATTGGACTGTGCCTAACCTAGGTGGAGCTCGGTTGTGGGGGTTTGGATTCAGAATCATGAATTTCGTTTTCTGTGGATTGATTTCCAGTCCCCGCTCAGAGCAGAACTCTAAGAAACCGTCCAGGATGTGTTGGATCCCCATAGGGGATTTAGACAACAGCAGGGTGTCATCTGCAAACATGATTGCAGGCACCCTGCTGCCTGTCAACTTGGGGGCATCGGTGTTGGCAATCCTGTTAAGGTGGGCAACAACCCCGTTCACAAAGAGGCAAAACAGGGTCGGTGCAAGCACACAACCCTGTCTAACCCCTCTGCGAACGGGGAACCTTTCGGTTAACTTGCCACCTTGGCCGCACCTTACGCGGGCGTAGTTGTTATAATGTAGTCTCATCAGGATTGCCAAAATGTCACCGGGGACGTTCAGCTCTTCCATGACTCTCCACAGCCGCGCCCTAGGTACCAAATCGAAGGCGGCACGTAAGTCTACAAAAATAGTGTACAAAGTACCGCCCTCGATTACAGCTGTTCTCCAGTAAAGGAGATTCAGCCTGAAAATTTGATCTATTGTCGATACACCCTTTCTGAAGCCCGCCTGATAGGGGGACAGAATGTCCATCTCCTCTATCCAGGCCAGGAGCCTGTCTAAAATCAGTCTTCCGAAGAGTTTTTGGGATATGTCGATAAGACTGATAGGACGATAGTTGGCTGGGAGCAGAGGGGATCCCTTTTTATAAATTGGAACCACCTCTGCTCCCAGCCAAATATCAGGGACCTCCATTCCCCCCAGAATGGCATTAAATATCAGTGTAAGATATGGAACCCATATCCCTGGTTCCTGCTTGAACAAGTCCCCGGGCACCCCATTGAGTCCCGGGGCTTTTCCCGCAGCCAGACCTGTGATAGCCTCCCTCACCTCTTTTTCAGTAAAGGGAGCTCCCATCGGACTAGATGTCTTTATGCCACTAGCTCTAGATTGGTCCCCCCCTTCCTCAGCGTACAACGCCTCGAAGTGGCTCTGCCATATCGAGGGAGCTATGTTGGGCTCTATTGCCGAGGATAAATCCTCTGTACCATTGGAGACTATGCGCAAAAATTTACGCGAGTCTCGGTTAGCTAGTGATCTAACTAGGTTTTCCCAATAATCATGGTCCCATTCCGCCCGCGCATTTTCCAGGAGCTTTTTGTAGGATCTTCTCCTGGCTTGGATTTCTTCCTTGCCATGGCGTCCTTTTATAGCAAGTAACAGATGGGCCTTCAATTCCCTGCAAGTGGCGTTGTACCAGGACGTCTTAGACAGTGGGCCTTTCCTTTTCCTTGAGGTTGAGAACAAATCCTGCTCTAAGGTAATAATTATGTCTGCATGGATTTGTGCAAGCTTTCCTCTATTAGGATCATTTTGTACCTCCTTCCCAATCTCGAAGGCCCTCTCCAAAAATGGAGTGATCCTTGCATATAACTGCGGTAATCTATTGACCAGTTTCTCCCACTTGACTTTCCGCCGATTGTGTTCAAGTAGGAGCCCTGCTTTATCTTTATCTGGGCCATAAGATGTGGCCGCCTTGCACCCTGGCAGGGAGTAAGTCAATTCCAAGGCGTTATGGTCACTGTCCATTCTTTCAGTGACTTTGAAATCGACTATTAATGGCCACATAAACAATTTAACCAAAATATAGTCCAGACTGGATTCGCTACCTGTTTTATTGTAGGTGTGGATACTAGGGATGTCCGATTTGCAGCGGCCATTGCAGGCCCTTAGACCTTGATTAAGAGTGAGGGCAGTTATCTGCAAGGCCAAGGGAGTCCAGGCCCTAAGTGGTGGGGCCACCGTTTCTGGAACAAACCAACATGAATCTTCCTCATAGGAAGGGCCATCACGTAGTCCAGGAAGTGGTTCGTACTGTGAATTAAAATCTCCCAAGCAGGCAAGTTCACAAGGAATGCCTTCCAGGAACCCGGATAATTCATCTATGGTGCAAGATTCTTTTAGCATAGGAACGGGCCTTGAATATATGTTAATGACTAACAACTTAGTGGAGTCTGGCCACTCGAGTAAGACAGCCAATATGTCATCCGAGGCGGTCTCTAGACAGGTGGCGTGACAACCTAGGTCAGTTGCTACCCAGATCGTAAGTCCCCCCGACGGCCTGCCCCTTCCCCCCCACTTAGCGAGTTTAGAAAAGGAGGCAAAGCCCGGAAATGATATTTCCTCACGTGCCCAAGTCTCCTGGAAAAGGAGTATGTTTTTGGAGCTAACATAGGAGCCCCACTCTATGGAGTCTATTTTATTGGCTAGGCCTGCCACGTTCCAAGAGATTACAGTTATATGAGCCAATTGGGTAGTGGCTAGGCCTATAGAGATGGAGCTATTAGAGTTAGGCTCTATGGGCACCATTTGGCTTGTAGGGGAATGATTTATATCTGAAGTTATATTAGTGAGGGTCAGAATGGGGTCCGTCATGCTTAATACGGCATCCGGATTTTGTTCAGCTGTATTAATTGCCCTAGTATGTATATCCAGGGCTGGGAGTGTGCTGATCTCAATCCTGGGAGATACTATTAAAAAACTCCCCACTTCGTCCGCCTGTCAGTCTACCGTTTCCAGACTGTTGTATCTGTTGTGGGTGGGTAGATAAGCTGGGTAATGTGTTCTGTGAGGCCCTGGGATTCCTCTCCTATATCCTCCACACCCTCCCCTCCTCCGTGTAACAGTTTCCCAGCCAGCCTCCTCCCCATACGGATGGAAATAATCTATAGGTCTTCCCCTATGATGTTGTGGGACATTACTCTCCCTAGTGCGGTTGTCCCAATCCTCCAACAGCTCTTGATGGTGCCCCCATCTCTGGTCCTCTAAATTATAAAGGCTTGAGGGGTAAAAAAATGAAAGAGGAAGTGGTTGAATGTTACTGCCAAAGTCCTCGTCGGAAACCCGAGTACAAATATATGCGGCTGTATTCGGGTCTCTGAAGGTGACCAGAATGCAGTCCCCCCTAATAGATTTCCTGGTGTAACCCACCCACGATGCCCTCCTGGCCATGGAGATATCACTAGTTGTTCCTCTCGGGAGTGGTCTATTAATGGAGAGCCAGTTGATAACTTTATTCCTAAGTGAGGTAGTGGATTCGAATGTTGGAGATTTTAATTCAGGAACCCCTGCCAGAACTAAGGTATAGGGTGCTGCTTCTGGGGGGAGGTTTACAGGCTTTTGTCTACGGTTAGGGTATGGTTTCTCTTCAATAGGTGGTGAATCGCCCTTGATATTGGTCGCAGGTGGCGCAGTGACTTTGGGCGGGGGGGTGATTTTTGGTGTGGCATTCGCTGTGTGCTGAGTTGGAGTTGCAGTTTGGTCCTTCTTGGCCTTTAAGGGTTGCAAGGTCTTGTTTGATACAGCTTGTGGAATTTTGGGGTTTGTTGGTGGAAGCTTATTATTTGCGGCAATAGGTGGTACATTACCCTTGGTGGACTTTAGTCCTAGACCCTCTTTTGCAGTTTTAGTTCCACTGTTGTCGAGTTTCCTTGAGTCAGCAAGTTGAACAGTGGCTTTCTCAATGCTAACTAGTCTAGCTTCGATCTTGATCAGCCTAGCTTCAAGGGGACTCAGTAGGGACCTAAAGAGTGAGCCTATGTCCTCTGTGGTAATGAAATTATATTAGTGGTACTAGGGGGAGTTGTCATTCCCGATTTCTCTAGCGCGGAGACCAAGGTAGCTCCTTTCCCCCCTTTGCCTCTTGGTTGTTTCGATTTGGGGGATTTTGTCCTATTATCATCTTTATTTTGGGGCCCCCTCTTCTTTTTTTGTATTGCCCCTTCTCTCGCCCCCCTATCTCTATCTAGGTTAGGTTCTATAACTTTAGCTGCCTCAGTGTTCTCTGTTAGTGTTGGTAGGGGGATTTGAGTACTGGGTAGAGCCATTAGGCTCATGTCCTCGAGGTCACTCGGCACCTCAATAGTGAACTCTGGATTGGTAGTTGAGGTGCCGGGGAGTGAACATGGTGCTTGGTCAGTTCTACCACTAGTTGGTAAACAGGATCTGTCCTCTGGAGTTTTAGCTTGGGCCATTGGGCCCATTGAAGATCTCCTTACCCAGTCTATTTCTTGAGAGATTCTTCGCTCCAGCACCTCGATTTCCTCGATCAGGAGAGAGCCAGCTTTGGCGAAGTAGGTGTCAATAGGACCTTTGACTGCTCCGGCCGCGGCTAGGGAAGATGTTTTACTTCTAGTTTCCCTGGTGCTCATTTCACTGATGGTTAGCGACCTGGATGTGGAGGTGAAAGAGAAGGGGCCCGGACCGGACTCTCACGTACTCGAACGGCCTCAAACGGCCAGCTCTTTGCCCGGTCTTCTGCCCGAGCTCCGCCCCGCGCGCGTCCCGCGTCGCGGGGGGTGCAGAGACTGGCTAAGAACGAGGAGGCTGGGGGCGTGGCCGCCGGGGGAAGAGGCACCAGCTGTGTAACGCTGAGGATGCTGGCCCTCGCAGTCCCCCGGTAGGCTCCACGCACTGGTCTTTCACCTTAGGGCTCGACCTGGGTCGTCCTCACCTGGGAGCGCGTGTGCTCTCCGCCGACTGCGGAGCCGCTCACACCAGGAAGGAATGGCCCAAGGAGCAGCTGAGCGGCACCCGCGAAGCGGGTGGCGCGAAAGGTGGAGTGCGTTCCAGTCGGGCAGGCAAGGCAGGCAAACAACGAGGACTGTAGCGGCAAGGTCTTTTCCTGAAAGTGGGTCACACCACTATTCATTCATAAGCAACTATAAACACTACTTTGAGATGTAATGTCACTTTCTGAGGTACAGAATGATGGGGCATATTACCAAGCAATAGCGATAATTATCGCTATTGCTTGGTTAGAGATAAAAATTTACCGCTGCGCTGCGGCGATTTTTACCGCAAATAAACCTTGGTATTACCAAGGTTTATCGCAAATGCGATAAAAATCGCCGCAATGCATGAATATTGCTGAAAAGTCAGCGATATTCATGCATTACCGAGCTAATGCTCTTAGCCATGTTATCCACCTCCCATTGGATAACATGGCTAAGAACTGCTCAGGGCAGGTGTTAGCTTTTGGAGATATTCACGCTTAGCGCGAATATCTCCAAAAGTTGGTAATAGGAGATAGCGATGTTAGCAACTGTTTTCAGTCGCTAACATCTTGGCACGCCCATTTTGCATATCATTAGTGATAAATATCACTGACATGCAAAGTGGGGCCCAAGATGGTCGCTATCTCCTACTAGCTGTCGCTACCTGGTGTTAGCGACAGCTAGGTAATAGGGAGATAATTTTATCTCCGCTTTCTTGGCTTTTAAAGCCAAAAAAGCGGAGATAAACCCCCTTGATAATATGCCCCGATATTTCCTATCATTAGAGTATTGTAGCACACTGTTTCACACACTGTTTCGTAGTGAGTGAATGTTCTCAAATCTTCACCTATCACGAGAACTTGTCCTTGTATGTTAAGTAGCAACATCTATATTAACAATTTAGGTGTGTGAAAGGCACCAGGGATGGAAACTGCATCATTATGAATCCGTGGAATTGTTCTGAATAATGTGATTTCTGAATCTATATCATTATTTCTTTCACTTGAGTGGTTCAAACCATGTAATTTTTTCCCAATCGTCTTTATGTATGATTTTCTTTGTATTTTCACTAATTAAAAAAAAGAAGTCCATTCTTGTGAATGTTGGGCCCACTCTCTCCTTATTTACATTATGTCCGTCTGACCTCTGATTTAGGACCTAATTTAAATGAGGTGAGCTACAATTAGTTTGCTTTTATACTACTGCACTTTATTCTGAGGTTCATTATAGTATTTGATTTTAATGACTAATTGACCGATTCCAACCTTTTTTTGCCTTCTGTAATGATTTAAACCTTTAATAAACCTTCAATGTTTTTGTTTTAATATTTGTCTTCTTTTTATTGTAAAGCCAAATGTGTTTTAAAATGTACATTGTTCATTGTAATTTTCATTGAAGATTGTTGGTCAGGTCCAGTTGAGGAGCAATAGGAGATTTACCCCGCTCCCAGTCTATTGGAAGAATTTAAATGTTAAATTTATAAGAAAAAAGCTCAGTTGGACATGGTAGCAGAGGATGGATAGAAACTGGGCCTGGATGGTTAGAAGCTGGACCTGGATGGTTAGAAACTGGACCTGGATGGTTAGAAACTGGATCTGTATGGTTCAAAACTGGATTTTGATGTTTTTTTTCAAAGATATTTTTATTGAAAAAGCTCAGTATAAAACACAGAGTCACTATATCCAAGGTACATATACATAGCACATCATCATTATTGACAGTATATCCACAATCGCTGTCCCTTCCTCGAGTCCTTAGTGACCTCTTGGAGTATTCTAATCTAATTCGGAACTGCTCCCCCCAAATCTTCCTAATAACCACGGTATTTGTGCCTCAATTGCAATTTAATTAAGTGTAGAAGGAGAGCCTTTACGCTGACTCCCAAAACGGTATGGTGAATTAACCAATACCTTAGAGATTAAGGGCCTCATTTATGAGAAATGACGCATCGCTGCGTGAAAGTAGCGATGCGTCACTTCTCAGTGCGCACTCCTTGCGACATTCCTGATGCGTCATATTTAATGTATGACGCATAATGTCGCAAGGAGTTACAGATACGTCAGTATTTCTGACGTATCTGTAAGCACAAAAGTGACGCATTGCTGGAGTGTGTCACAAAAGTGACGCAACTCCAGCAATGTGTCCTTTCACATGGGGCAAGCCCCATGTGAAAGGGCCTGCGTCAGTCTTACGCCTGCTATGAGGCAGGAGCAAGATTTTGACGCAACGGCGCCCTAAAAGTGACGCAGTGAAATCTCATAGATTTCACTGCGTCACTTCTACGACCCTTCCTTGCATCAATACGCCCCCCTTGCATACATTATACCTGACTCAGGTATAATGCGGCGCAAGGGTTTACAAAGTGACGCATCTACCTAGATGCGTCACTTTGTAAATATTGCGTTAAAAAAATGGGCCAGCAAGGGGTTTTGTTTGAAATTCTCAGTGTCAGCACGTAAGGGACTCAGGTTGATTGGGTACCCACACTACTACTAGTTAGTGGCTGGATATGATTTCTCTAATACAGATCAATAATGTTACCACACTAACACAATGAAATGAAAAAATACAATAACCAGGTTGTTAAGTCAAAGGATTGTTATTTTCTTTGTGACAGATGAATTCAATCAATGATAAAAATAGGGTACAGAGAAATGCATTTGAGACATAAAAGGCGTGTCTTACATGCTCCAATATTACATCACAAAATGAGTCTATACTGCTAATAAATAATAACACAATGATTTCAGATAAGCAAATGAAAATTAATGGTAATTGATGAATAATGAGCAGAGTTAGACTTGATAGTCGACGTTTCGGTCTTTAGGAGATAGTTTCATAAGACCATCATCAGGACATGGGCTTTATGCATTATAATTGATGACCCTAGGAAAAATTAAATTGAGGTAAAGCAACATACACTTCCCAAGAGGGTCAGTGATGCTTGTTGAGGTGAATCGAAAAAACAAGGGAACTCTGCCAGTTATGAGGTCAGGAGCTTCAAGGCAACAGCAATGCTTTGTGCCTAAATATCAGACACACAGCAGAAGAAGTTCAGGTATCAAGGTTGGATATGACTTCAGTGGCAGCTGGTGGAGAGTCACGATTTGTGAAAAAAAGATACGAAGCAACGGGGTTGACGACGTCGGCAGCAACAGCGCATCTGTTTGAATACACAATGCAAAGTATGAGGGATGAGACCACCACTGTGGTGGTCGCATCGTAATAGGGACTGCGGACCGCCTCTGTACAGGGGGGCGGTCCCAGTCCCTGCATTGAGTCTGCCCGCTATTGTAAGGACCCCCTTAGTCTCTATTTTAATTTATTTGTGAACAAAATTTATCTTACTCTTTTTAGTTGATGAAGTATGATTTCGTTGAGGCTTTGTTCTTCTGTATAAGCTGTTAAAAGAAAAGTATTTGTTATATATGTTTTGCATTTTTATTAAATTTATCACTTTGAAATACTGTACTTTATTTGTTGGTTAAGTTATATACTTACTTTGTGAAATATTTTTTATAATGTTGAATTTATTGTTATTGTGTACGTAAATCTTTGTGTTGAATTTTTTAGGTCGATTTTTAGTGAAGTTTAATCTGTGATATGTAAAGGTAAACTTTTTATAATTTCAGTTAATTAAAAAAAAAGCTATTTTTATTTATTTAGCTATATAGTATTTTCGAAATAGATGTTTATGTAGTTGTTTTTCTTTCTGTGTTCTCTCTCGCAAAGGTTCGCTCTTCCTCTGTGTTTGTTATATATACGATAACATTTGTGTTAATCAATTGATCGCTTTTATAGTGTTTATTTAATTAGTTAGAGTTTTCTATTGGTTTGCGTGGTTTACATTTATTGGTTGAGATAGCTTTTTTGAATTTTTTAGCTGTTACCTTTTTATGTGTTTAATATTTATTATGTTTATTTAATGTTTGTTTTTATTTTGTTTAATGTTGTTATTCAAATGTATAGCTAGACAAATGTTAGATATTATTTTATATATGATATATATTTATGTTTGTTTATTTTCTGTAGTTGTGATAATTTTTTTATTTGGTATTGTTTGTTTATTTGTGTGTGGATTTTTGGTGTATTTGTTTTATTTAATGTTATACATTTTAAAATTATTGGTATTGTTTGTTTAAAATATGTGGCATATGATATTTTTTATATAATTGTAAATAGTATATTTTTATATATAAATGTTATTTTGGATAACGTTTATATGTATTTTACCAATGTGTGTGTTGTCGATATGGTTTATATCGATGTTTTTAATGTGTTTCATTTTATTTTAATGTTGTCGATATTTTTATGTTCTTTTTTTTGTTTTCGATATTTTTGTCATCAAGGTTTTAAACAATATTTTTCTAATGATGTTTGTGTCCTTTATTTTTTGTGTATTGTGTGTTGATATTTTTGCATACAATATTGTTAACTCGATATTTTCGTAATTCGATGTTATATGATTCGATGTTGTGTCAGTGATCACAAAGTATAACAGTAATACATGTAATGCAAGGCAAAGAAAGATCAAGTTAATGAAAAGAAAGCTGGCTCTGAGAAGTGGGCAGAGAGGTTTTTTTGTGTCAGATTTGTTTTTTGATTCAGTGTCAAGTGCAAATATGCATGTGCAAGAAGATGATGTTCAAGTTGGTGTTGAAATTGTTAAAACAGGGAATGTTGTTTCTCAAGGAGGTAGAGGTTTTGTTTAAAATTCTAATGTGAATTTGAGTGTTAGCATCCTGAAAAGAAGCACACCATACCATTATTGTATTAAGATAGGACACTGGAAATAAGAGTGTAGAGTGAATGTAATAGAGTTCTGGGTGGAGCACCCAGCTTCGGCAGTGGGGTGAGTGATCTGTTGGCTCTTTCTACTATAAAAAACATTGATAACGTCACCGTGGGGTGTGCCTTCTTGAATAATTCTTCCAAGAAGATTTGAGGGTTACTACTCTAAGGGGTCTCAGGGAATCCAACAAACTGTAGGTTACATCTGCAGAAGCGCCCTTTTGTGTCTTCCACCAGTACCTCCAACCTACTCAAATGATCCTCATGGGTGGCCACTGCTGCATTCAATGTAGAGAGCTCACTCCGTTTTTCCCTGACATGTGACTCAGTTTCCACAGATTGCTCTGCTAACGTAGGTCAGCTCGGAGTAGGTTCACATTAATGGCCTTATCTTTTAGCCTAAAGTGCCAGACCAGAAGCTTTGATCGCTGCCAGTTTCTGGGTAACCGCGGGTTCAGCCGCAGGCTATGTCATCTCTCCAAGTGTCTGTGATGAGACATTACCCGCACCTTGTGCAGTGAACTGGTTCACCTTAGTCTTCTGGGTGCCCCTGGATAGTTTGTCCTCATTAGGGGCTGCAGTTTTCACAAAAAGCTCAAAACCGGGGAGGGGGCCTCTACCTCAATCTCTGCAGGATTCATGGATAAAGTGATTCCACTCAGGTTCCTATCCACAAAGCCCATGCTTCAGCCATAAGGGTCTGTTAACTGGAGTTCAGGGCCACATCCAGGCCAATACATTACCACACTGCTGGTTTCTAAGGCTCCTTTTTAAATTGTGTTTTCCCTCATCCAACTCCCCAGCATAATTCTCAAGAGTGGAAGTCTGAAGTGGAATGGGTCTAGCATATGATGGCAGTTTCTCACAAGTGAGTATGGAATGTTATTGTGTCAGTATCCATTCATGCGCTCATTCAACACTGAGGAGGGCCCAGAGTCCCTAGAAACCACAGTCCATCCCTAATGCATTCACTTCTAAGTGTGGGGGGCCGAAGGCCCACTCGATTCAGAAAGTCCCCTCACTTGCACACGCTCCATCCACACTGGGGGCACTCACCAGTCAACTGAGATTGACTTCTGCACTTCACCGAGAGTCCTTCACAGCAAACAGGCCTCGTCTTATGCACGGTCCGATGTCGCAGCAATGTAAGTAGCCTCTACCCCCTTCCTGGTGCCAGAAGGGGAAGGGGAGGAGATTGTGTGTGAGCGCCACACTGACTGGGTCCCCCACTGCGATGAAGTCCCCAGAGGTGGGGCAGCACCAGGGTCTTGTCTCAGGCCTCAGGCACCATACACAATGCAGCCTCACCTCAAAAGACACCCCTGGCTCGGTCTTGCTATCACCTCGGCAGTTGCTTTGCAGGGCCTCTGACCTGTCCACAATAGGCCGTCCAGGTCCCTCTATGCCCCACCATGAGCCTGGGTTCAGAGCGATATGATCAGGCTCCGGGTGGGGGGGCCTGGCGTTCCGCACCCCCAGGTGGCACCCTGTTCCGGAGTACTTTCTTGGGTTTTGGGTAGTTGAGTGGGTAGCAGGATGAAGTAGCATATCGATTTCATGCCGGAGCTCTCGCTCAGTGCTGCCGCCCAGCCATCTTGCTGCCCATAATATATATATTTTTTTATGTAAATTATTTTATAATTAATTACATTTTTATATCTTCTATATTATAAAAGAGTTTTTACTTTTGGAAATAAGTGTGTTATGTGATATAGATATTTTAATGCCTGTGTGTTTTATGAATGAGTTTGAGAGCTACTGTATATTTGAAGAAACATTTAAAAATCTAATTTTATTATTAAATATGTTTGCTAATGTATTCCTTTTTAACAAGTGAGAATACATTTAAATATATAATTTTGAGTGGAGTGAAAGTGACCGTCAAAGTATATGCTCTTTCTCAATCATTTTTAGACTGGACTTTAAAGTATGCAGTTTCTAACTTGTTGTGTATTCCTTTTTAATTACGTATTTTGGTTGCTATTATTAGCCAAATTATAGAAGTTTTGTATTCGTTTCTGTGGGTTGTTTCTCTTTTGCAGCTTTTATTCCTCATGATCTGACTAAAGTGTAATTTACTTCTCAAGGCCTTTGGATGGTGACTATTATGTAGGAGAATTGGGTTCCAGTGAGTAGTTTTGTTATCTACTTCACTACTTAGAGCCCCTCTTTATGCCCTTATCAGTAGGTCAAAAAGGTTGGGCTTGTAATACCAACTGAGACGCTTTATTGGAACCTAATACCTGACAGGCCCCAGGTAGATTGGCATGCATCAAAACTTTCTCTCTGACCTCCAACAAATTTGAGAAAACTATTATAAAACATTGGTTGATCCTTAGTCTTGGGGACCCTACATTAGAGAGACCTTTTTTTCACATATCAGCGATCAGAAATCTGCACAACATTCGCATTAACACCAGACCCTCCACCAAGAAAGAATTCACACAAATCAATGTACATTATGACCACTCCCATAAGTAGTTGGACACCATCCATGGGGTAGCTGTAGTATAAGTAAATACACAAAACCCAGCAGTGACTTGAACCTGGGTTTACAATACCCATGGAAAAGAAATCCTTTACAACTGTAACACTAAATCGTCATATACATGTTGACATACACATGTAATCTTCGGTCTATAGGGATGACTAGCAGAAAGGTGAAAACAAGGCTCATTGAACATTGCAGCAATATAAGATCCAGAAAACCTACAAGCAAACTGGTGTCCTATTTTAAATAAAGAACCCACACTCAAAGAGACATCCAGTAGACAATAACTAAAAAAGTTCCCAAATCAGATAAATGCCTTTTTTATAAAATGGGACCAACCCTGGTAACATTGACCCTGTGCCCATGAAGAAGGCCTTAACAATGAGATTGAAAGAGCCAACCTTAGACATTGCTATATGTTAAGGTGGCAATTGTGTGTTGTGTAGGGATCACATCTTTCTGTTACTAGTCACCCTTTATACAACATATGTGGCAACCTTTAGGTACATCATGAAGAAATATGCATGTCTATGCCACTTTTTTCCCCTTAATGTCTCACAACATTATGTGAACACGCCTGACTTCAACAGACACACTAAAATAGGACTTAAGGGAGTACGTGGAAACTAGTTCATTTTCATAAAAAAATGGACCCCATCATGATGAATGCTCTTGGCCCTTCTGGGCCAATAGCATGGGCAGAAACATCTTGACACCTAATTTATACCAAAGATCTGCCTAGTAAACAACCCTGTGCATCCTGGTTTTTATTGATGCAACTGGTAAGCAGCAATAAAACATTATAGCCCCCCTGGAAGCATTTGAACACTTCTTGGTCCCAGTTCGCCTGATTTATTGGCAGGAAATAAAATATTTTGAAAAAACAACTTAGAAGAGCTTCAGGGAGGGAGGGGGATAGGCCATTGCTGTCACCAGAATTGGGATCTGTAATGAGGGGGGGTCCAACGATATTCAGAACAGTTCTTCTAAATACAAAAAAATAGATTAGTACAGTATTTCACTTAATGTTTTCGTTAAATGTGTCTCTGTTTGAAAAAATACTGTTATTGAGATAAATAAGTAAAATAAACAATACAATCTATGAGTTCTTTAGAAACCACGTCTTTGACTGAGCTGAGCTGCAAACATTGGCAATTTGAGTTTCTCGTAAAGGGCTCGTATTGTTGCCATCTTGGGAGGTACCTGGCTACCGTTTTAAATTGCTCTGATTCCTAGGTTCATAAGGCCCATTTTAATTAGTATATGTTTTGTGCTTTCTCCCTTTTATGTTAGTTATTTTTATTTTCCCACTATTCCTACTGAAGGAGAGACTGTTTACGTAAGGGAAGAAGGTGCTGGACCCCAGTTTGCTCCTTTTGAGTCTCCCTTAGTGTTTCACCTTGAGGCATGTTAGCATGTCTCTGAGGCTGCCCACTCCCACACTATGCCTCTTAAGCTGGCCCTTATAGAGGACTAAAAAGTGCATCTGCACCGCTGGCATGCAGAAGGCGCACCTAAGGCAAGCCCGCGCGTGCTTGTCCGCAGCTCGACAGCACCAAACACTGGAACCCCTGACTCTAATTAAAGCGATACCAGGGATGAGCTGATGGATATTGACAACATGGTAACTCGTATGGATGTGAAATATATGACTGTAATGAGATTAAGAGGCAATGTCGATGTCATAAATATAGTTATGTTTTTAGCTGCAATTCAACTGGTGAAACTGATAATGAGGCATCGACTTCGCGTCTCGTATAGGTAGTCTTCCGGCTACGGAATGGAAAGCTATCTTTTTCTGCTTCATGCTAATAAATACTAGATCTCTTGTAAAAAAATAAACATAAATTAGTTGAGTTTATGGTTTATGTTCCAGATTTGGTATTCATCAAGGAAACATGGATGTATAACTTGTCAGACCCAGATTTAAAAGTCACAGTTCCAGAATGGTATGATATATAGAGAATAGATAGACAAGGTAAATGGGGGGCGAGGTTGCAGTGATTTACCACAATTACATCATGGCTGTGCTGAATCCTACTCTCACTGCGTCTGGTAAAGCCTTGATGTTTGCTTTTAAAATTAACAATAGCATATTTTTTAATGCTGCTCTGTTGTTATGTCCACCTTGCCCAAAAGATAGTTTTGTGTAATCTGTGCAGACTTTTATGGAGTCCTGTTTTGAGTTCCCAAACTTCACAGTAATGGTGGATTTTAATTTTCATTCGAAGCTCTGTGAAAATACAGACAGAGAACACTTTGTTGACTGTCTACACAGTTTTTATCTGAGACAGATAGTGAAGGTACCGACTCACAAGACCAACCATACTATAGATGGGATTTTTACAAATAATCCTGCATTGACCTTTTGTTAAGCCATACCATTAATCTAGACAATTACAGAGCAATTTTCTTTAAACTTGCTGTTCCAGATAAGACATCTTGTTTAACTAATCATCCTGAAGGCATAAAGGTTTACCCCCGGCAGAACATAGATAGTCTTGAGTTCAACAGCATGTTGAAAAATCACATTCCAGATTTAGATAATACTATAGAAATTGCTAGAACAAACTTCACTAACTGAATAGATACCGCTGTCGCATGACTCGCGCCTGGAAAAACTATAAGAAGTCAAAGACAAAATCCATCTGCTCCTTGGTATTCTACAGAATTGAAAAAGCCTTAACAAAAGGCGGAGCTCAAGAAAGAATGGATATGGAGAAGAGACTACCGCTCGTTAGTTAGAAATCTTTCCCTGTCATGTTATTATAGATTTCCTGCATTTAACCATATTTTTCAGAAAGTTTACCAAGCACCATATGACAAATTCATTATTTAAAAATTGTAAAACTAAAAAAGCTGGTTGACACTTTTTAAAATCTAATTTCTTTAAAATTGGTAACAGCCATTTTTTTCTTAACAAGGTATAACATTTACAGAAAAAAACTGTGGATTGTGGACTGCTCTGAAATATCATCGCAGGGACATTGTTGCACCTCTCGCGTCCATTCTTTCGCTTTAGGAAAACTTATCAGATGATGAAAGATGTCTAATCTAAATCTTGCTAACAATAATCTTTCATATTGGCTGGGTACTACTATGAGGTAGGGTTGCATACTAGATGTAATCATTATCAGTTGGTGGTGCACTACAGTCGGTTTTACTAGTTCTTTCAATAGCCGTCATGATTCAAGTTGTGCCATGCAGTTTTCTTTTTAGCTCTTTCCTATGTATTGTTCTCATAGTACAGGGGTCATTATAAAAATTAAGACATCCTAAGTCATGCAGAAAATCCCGAACATATTTTAAGCACTTCAGATTCATTACGTCCGACATTCTCATTCCCTTCCATCTTGATTTACATGGGTTTCCTCATTTGTCCACAGCCTGTGCCAAAGCATCTCTGGCTCTGTTTTAATTATATCTGTTAGGTATGGGAGACCCAGTTCTGCATGGCAGACATACGTTGATGTGCCTCTGGGAGTGCCAATATATATATCTTAGGAATTGATTTTCTATCAACTGGAGTGGTTGTACATTGCAGTGCCCCCATAATCCAGAGCCATACGTAGCTGTGGATATACATTTAGCTCTGTAAATTTGTAACAACACTTGAGGAGGCCTTGTACCTAGTTTCTTTGAGAAGTTATATAAAGCAGCAGTTGTTTAAAAAAAATGTTAATTTTTCAGAAAAAACAGAGGACCTCATTACGATGTCGGCCGGAGTTGCCTCCGACCAACATTGACGCAGAATTGGGACAAACCGACCTCTGGTCGGCAGTCCCGACTGCATTATTACCATGGAACCACACATGGTGCATTTGCAAACTCCGATTTTCTTATAGGAGCTTGTGCTGTGGTCAGAAACTGGCCGCAGCACAAGCTAACATAGAGAAATGGGAGTTTGTGAACATCCCTGCACCTTGTGACAGGTACCTCACAGTGCCTGCCACAGGCTGAAGGGATATAGCCCCCCATGTCCACAGCCGTAGGCCGCGGAGGCAAGGGGGTCCTGCTAGGGGGCCCCAAAGCAAATTTCCAATAGCCTTTCGATGTTGGAAAAGCTGGCATGAAAAGGCAGTGTCAAACCGACATCGTAATCCCAACGGCAGAAACACCATCCTAAAGGGATTATATTGCAGTTTTGACTGGCCGACGGGCTCCTTGAGCCCATTGGAAGCCAGCCAGAATGACCGGCCAGATTGGCTTTTGACCGGAGACATTCCAACCAACATCATGATAGGGCCCTAAGTATTTTACAGGAAAGATCAATGCTGCTAAAGACATAAAAAAAAGAACTCTTCAAAATGGTTACCTCTCTTTCAAACTGTAGTAATAATCATACTTATACACCAGATCAAGCCTTTAGTAATAGACTGGCTAAGTTCTTCCAAGAAAAGGTGAATAGTGTTTATGAGGAATTTTCCTCCACCAGAAATGTAAACTGTTCTGGCACTTCCTTAAGCTCCCCTATATCTTTAAAGGGGCTGCAGGCTAATGATGGATCGGTACGAAATATTATGGGCAGTTTCTCTCCTTTAACTGAAGGCAGAGAAACTGGGCTTTTGGAGACCACTAAGTCTGGCTTCCCAACGACCCCTATCCACCTTCTGTGATTCAAATGGTCTCCAATACGGTTTTCAAGCACCTTACAATACTACTTAATACAGTTTTGATGTTAGGCCAGTTTTAATTAGCTTGGAAATAGGCGTCAGTGCTCCCTTCACTGAAAAAGCCTCTGAGAGAGCGCAATTTGAATGAAAAGTATGGATACGCCATATGTACAAGACTACGGCGTAAAGTTAGCTAATGTAACTTGAGAGATGAAAATATGTATCCGTATTTACTCACGAGTGTTTTATTAGAAATAAGAGAGCCCTTATAAAGTATGGGCTAAGGTAGAAATGTGTGGAAATGCTTAGAAATATTAGATGTGTTAATCAAGTTCCATGTATGTAGCTGCTAAATGAAGAAGGATGTAAAATGTAAAATGAAGAAACGTGCAGACCACATGGCACTGTGTAAGAACGAAATGTACCATTGCATCTTTCACGTAGCATGGATTCAATATTATCCAATGATTTTGCTTACATATATGTTAAAGGCTGTATTTTATATGAGTGTTTTTATAACAAGAGTGGTGTGTAGCATATTATTTTAAGCTAAGAAATAAGGGTTCACAGAGTACAGACTACTGCACATAATTTAGTAGGCCAGGAGAGATAAAGGGTCGTCTTTGATCTGCACGTGTGAGCTAAAGTCAAAAGCCTCGTTAAAATAAATTGCCAATGCTGGTTGAAGTTTTACGGCCTAGTCCGATAAGGGGAGCCTGGAATTTGGGGCCCTGTTTCGAAGTGTCTGTTTGCAGGTGCGAGGAGGGTACCAATCAAAAGCTTGATGAATAGGGCTCTGTTTGAGGAGATAGGCTCTGGTCCGGAGGAGTCAACCGGAATGTCATGGGGGTACCGGCACGCTGGAGACGGCGCCTGGGAAGCAAGGTCAACTTAAACAGACGATCCGAAGAAACGAAACTATGGAAAAAACCAGAAACGGGACCACGTGAATTGTGTACGTGGTGGGCGTCTCAAGGGGGCGTTCCACCCACATTGTGATTTTGTATTAGGGACAGCACCCTGGGGAGGAGGTAGAGCAGATGGCCTGAGGACCCTTAGAGTGGATGGGTAGGCAGAAAGGGTACTTCTACACGACATAGGTTTCCATCTAAGATTAAGAGGGATTGAGCTTCTTCGGAAGTCCAACGGCTGACACCTTTTTAGGTAAAGAACTTGTTAAGTAGGGATGTCATCTAGCCTAGTGTAGGGTCAGTTTAACCTGATTCTTTTCTATTCTGTAAATGACGCTTAAGTTTCATCTTGTGTCAATGATATTCAACTTACTGATTTTTGAATTGGTTTTGGTAGTTTTCTTCTGTCGATTGAGATCTCTCAGAGAGTTCATGTTCATCCTATTGCCTGTGTATCTTTTGAACATTATATTGAGGTGTTTATACTTGCAACTGATTTTGGCTTTATAATAAACCTTTAAACCTTTTCCGTAGTAAGTGGTTCTTTAGAGTTGCGTCAGTCTTTGGGGTTGGTTTGACATATGTAGGGTTTGCCTTTTACTCAATGACAGTCAATAATCGATCCAAAAGGGACTCAAGTGAGATAAGAAGTAGGGTGATCAGATAATCGATCAAAAATCTCACGTCCGCAGTTGGTAGCAGAGAAAGATGGTTGGCTCTTTGAGGAAGGCGACCTAGATTAGGTTAAGATTACCCCAAGGCCCCTAGTGATCGACGACCAGAAGAAGAGCTACCTGCCGAAGAAGGTGCTGACGGTGCGAGAGAGAAAAGCAGCAGAGTCGGTCGAGAGTGAGTATAAGGGTCAAGCGTTGCCAGATTGCGGTGTTTTGTGTTGTACCTGTGTTGTAATGTCAAGCGGAGTTGAATGCCTGAAGTGTGATTGTGAGACGGTTGTGAGCGCGCGCAACCGGTGAAAATCTTAAGTCCAGGGAAGGGCTTAAGTGGTTCGGGTGTATCGGACATCCAGAGTAATTGTCTACCATTGTGAAGGGGGTCATGAGGTACCATTGATCGCCCGTAGGACCGTGATAGGGGGAACGTAAGCGTGAGTGTATGAGTAAACAGACGCTGGTCGGACGCTTACTGTGTGTAAGAAACCTATCAGTCAAGGCGATCGTCTGAACGTTTACGGAAGACGTTTCGTCAGTTGAGGTGACAATTACAGTCAGACTGTGGACGTACAGTCAAGAAAAGTGATCGCTTGGTCGGAAGTAGTCATTTTTCGGTGTATGAATGAGACGCATGCAAGACCGGGAGACGAGCTGAGAAAAGAGGGGAACTGCTGCAAAGGGGACGAGTGACGTCAGAGCGAGTCGCGCTGTGATAGGCCGGTTGGTGTAGAGCCGCACGGGGATAGGCTGGTCAGCGAGAACCGCGCTGGGATCGGCTAGTCAGCGAGAGCCGCGCAGGGATTGGTGGTTCGCCATCGGGAAGTAAACAAGGAAGTGAATTAAGGAAAATCGTAGATTCTTGAAAATGAAGTGTTTTAAATGTTTAAGGGCGATCTTTAAGAGAGACAGAGGGAACTCATATGCTGGGGAAGAAGCCCCGCCGGAGGGTACACCAGCTCATTATATGGCTGTGAATGTTGGGTTACATGCTATACTGTGGATCTCCGAGTGGAGCAAGATAACAGAGGGAAATGAGGAACTGACGTTCCCGAGATACGAGACGTTTAGGTTAGAAGCATTGAACCAGCTGAAAGCAGTAATGCTCGCAACGAGACCTCTACCCAGACCAACACAGTTTGAAGCCCTCAATGCATGGTTCAGGGCGGCGTACAACCGGAGCCTAAACAGGTGCCAAGAAAGAGTGAAACGATCGGTGCAGGCTGCTAAAGTTCCATCGTCTCAAGATTTGTGCCACGACCTGTGCCCTGGGGACTGGGTCGTGGTGAAAAAACACGTCAGGAAGAATTGTTTAGACGTGCGCTGGCGTGGACCTTTCCAAGTCATATTGGTAACAAACACTGCGGTGAAGTGTGGAGGCTTGCCCAACTGGATCCACGCCTCACACACCCGAAGAGTTCCAGCACCTCCGGAAGAAACAGCTCCTTCCTCGGATGAAATTCCTGCTGAGAATGAAGAATCCGCAGAGAGGACAAGTCAAGCTGTAGAGGTGTCAGAGGAGACTGAGAGCGTGTCTGACCAGGCCGAGGATGGTCAATACACCAGCGAAACTGAAGTTGCCACAGAAGGAGAAAGTAGCTGGGAGTACGAATCAGACACTGATCAAGCTGCAAGTGGTCAAGAGTCAAGTGCAAGAACAAGGAGCAGGAGGACAAGGAGTGGAGAAGCTAGCTGGCCGGAAAGAAGGAGAAGGCCAAGCCTGAGAGCAAATCCAGAGAGAACTCTTGTTCCTATTTCTGAAGACTCAGACCTAGACGAAGGTGCAGCGGACTCAGACTCTGAGGGTCCAAGAAGATCAAGGAGGGTACGTGTGCCCTGCAGAAGATGCGCCACTCCTGAGTGGACCTACTTGGTGGCAGATGTCTTGGGGACAGAGATCCGGGAGGGTGAGGGAAGTGCAGGTGACCAACCTCGATCCAATTGTAACGGTTGAAGTACGGCTGTTGACACCTGGAATCGAAACTGAAGGGTTGCTAACGTTCACACTCCCCGTTCCCCTGTATTTAAGCTGGATCAAAGACCTGGTGCTGAACAGATTAGAATTTCCAACCTTGGGTCATCGAGTACCAGCGCACGAGGAAACCATCCTTCGTTTAGAATTGTTGGAATATGCCATTAGAGCTGCTGGTACCAGAATCATCGTAGATACCTAAAGACTTTGTAAATAAACCAGATAGAAAGAAGATAACCTAGCGCCTAGTGGAAGAAGAAGAAAATTAGGGACATTTCATTTAGAGGACGGAGAAGGGCTAGGGTTGTCTGTCGTTGAGAATTAAAGAGACTTCGTTGTAAAGAGACTTTGTCATTTTCCAAGAGTGGTTAACAGACTGAGAAAGCGAAATGAAAGCAGAGTGAAGAAAACAAAAGAGACTTTTCATAAGGAAACTACACTGTTTGATAACATGGAGGCCGGTGGTTCGAATAGCAAGGCAAAATGCATAGTAGGCACACTTATAGCAGTAGTGATTTCCCTTATAGTCATAGTAGTCACTGTATCATACATAGTGGGACATGCAAATGTAACTGAGATAACAGATGTAAAGCCTGTAACGACTTTGAAACCTGCTCTTGCTGGAAAGAAGGAGGAGAACAATGTAATTCGGGAAAAGGCGTTACTGGCAGCTGAGGCCCGTAGGTTACATGTAGATGAGTCCCAGGGAAATTTCAGAACCAACGCTTATGCCAAATTATTATATGAGTATATTGACGTCATGGAGGCCAAGGATTGCTATGTCTGCATGCAATTGCCAGCTTCTGTAGACGAAGGCATTTGATATCATCATCTTCCATTGACATATGGGATTACATGTAGTTTATTGCTTAGTATATTTTATGGACGAGATGGGTTTGAGTACTACTTTTCAAATTATGATTCGGTGTTACCCGAAGTCCCGAACTATAAACAGATGAATAAGTGGGACTATTACAAGAAGGAAGATAGATTGGCGAAATTCTTCCTTCCTTGGGATCCTTTAGATACTTCATATGCACGCCGAAATAATCTGACTTGCAAGGTGTCAGAGATTGAGAAAAAATGTATTGGACAAGTTGATGACCGTTACAGAAGGCAAAAGATTTTGAAAATGTCAGGACAGTGGAAAACAGATTGGACCGAGGAGGAAAAGGCACACAAAAAGAAGGGTAGTAATGGTCCAATAGCTTTAGATCGGACACAGAAAGGAAAGTTATGCCTAACCAGAAGCAAAACCTATTATGAGAGTGTGTTTGTAGGTGAAGTTAGTTGTGAACATGCTTTTCGATTAGAATATTACACAAAGGATTTCTTAAAGGGAATGCAAGCGATTCCTAATGTATATTTTGTATGTGGAAGAAATGCCTACGTGAAACTGCCTGACAATTGGTACGGTTCATGTTATTTGGCAATTGTCTTCCCCAAAATATATCATGCAAAAGATATAGAGATCATAGAGGGAAAAGCTTCAGCAAGGGGGAAAAGAGATGTAGGAGATGCTGAAGTAGTTGGAGACGTATTTGGCGCCATGTTTCCTCTTTTAGGTTTGATACTTAATGATGTCAAGATTAGGAGATTGGCTACAGTTGTAGACAGGTTGTCTGCCAGTACTGCAAGATCACTAATGCTGGTGGAAGGGGAGATGCAATCGATAAGGGCAATGGTCCTTCAGAACCGTCTTGCTTTAGACGTTCTGCTAGCAAAAGAGGGCGGAGTCTGTAAGGCTTTGAAGGTCCAGGAATGTTGCACTTACATTCCAGACAATTCAAAACCTCTTGAGAAGGCTATACAGAATATTACTAAAATACACCAAGAAATTGAGGACCTAACAAGAGTAAATGTCTGAGAAAAAGTAGGTCATGGGATGGGTAAAGTTGGAGGTTGGTTTGCCAATCTCGGGAAGAGTTTTGTCTGGTATATTCTGAAGCCTATCTTCATAATTGTAATTTGCATAATCATATTGTGGGGTTTAGTAAGACTGTACAAGTGGTATAGGTCAAACAGATTGCAAAGGTCGATGAGAGAACAGGAGCGGAGATTAGCTGCTATGCAAGATCATCAGTATAGGAGTCTGAGAGCTCTAGAATCGATAAAAAGAGGGAGCCTTGCAACAAGTTCAGTGTGACACATTCAAATTGATGTACTAGTGATGACCCCTAGAGGTCATCAAAGGGGGGAACTGAGAGAGCGCAATTTGAATGAAAAGTATGGATACGCCATATGTACAAGACTACGGCGTAAAGTTAGCTAATGTAACTTGAGAGATGAAAATATGTATCCGTATTTACTCAAGAGTGTTTTATTTGAAATAAGAGAGCCCTTATAAAGTATGGGCTAAGGTAGAAATGTGTGGAAATGCTTAGAAATATTAGATGTGTTAATCAAGTTCCATGTTATGTAGCTGCTAAATGAAGAAGGATGTAAAATGTAAAATGAAGAAACGTGCAGACCACATGGCACTGTGTAAGAACGAAATGTACCATTGCATCTTTCACGTAGCATGGATTCAATATTATCTAATGATTTTGCTTACATATATGTTAAAGGCTGTATTTTATATGAGTGTTTTTATAACAAGAGTGGTGTGTTAGCATATTATTTTAAGCTAAGAAATAAGGGTTCACAGAGTACAGACTACTGCACATAATTTAGTAGGCCAGGAGAGATAAAGGGTCGTCTTTGATCTGCACGTGTGAGCTAAAGTCAAAAGCCTCGTTAAAATAAATTGCCAATGCTGGTTGAAGTTTTACGGCCTAGTCCGATAAGGGGAGCCTGGAATTTGGGGCCCTGTTTCGAAGTGTCTGTTTGCAGGTGCGAGGGGGGTACCAATCAAAAGCTTAATGAATAGGGCTCTGTTTGAGGAGATAGGCTCTGGTCCGGAGGAGTCAACCGGAATGTCATGGGGGTACCGGCACGCTGGAGACGGCGCCTGGGAAGCAAGGTCAACTTAAACAGACGATCCAAAGAAACGAAACTATGGAAAAAACCAGAAACGGGACCACGTGAATTGTGTACGTGGTGGGCGTCTCAAGGGGGCATTCCACCCACATTGTGATCTTGTATTAGGGACAGCACTCTGGGGAGGAGGTAGAGCAGATGGCCTGAGGACCCTTAGAGAGCGGATGGGTAGGCAGAAAGGGTACTTCTACACGACATAGGTTTCCATCTAAGATTAAGAGGGATTGAGCTTCTTCGGAAGTCCAACGGCTGACACCTTTTTAGGTAAAGAACTTGTTAAGTAGGGATGTCATCTAGCCTAGTGTAGGGTCAGTTTAACCTGATTCTTTTCTATTCTGTAAATGACGCTTAAGTTTCATCTTGTGTCAATGATATTCAACTTACTGATTTTTGAATTGGTTTTGGTAGTTTTCTTCTGTCGATTGAGATCTCTCAGAGAGTTCATGTTCATCCTATTGCCTGTGTATCTTTTGAACATTATATTGAGGTGTTTATACTTGCAACTGATTTTGGCTTTATAATAAACCTTTAAACCTTTTCCGTAGTAAGTGGTTCTTTAGAGTTGCGTCAGTCTTTGGGGTTGGTTTGACATATGTAGGGTTTGCCTTTTACTCAATGACAGTCAATAATCGATCCAAAAGGGACTCAAGTGAGATAAGAAGTAGGGTGATCAGATAATCGATCAAAAATCTCACGTCCGCACCTCTCAACACCCAGATGACACAAATGATTACCGACGTATATATAGATTACCGACGAATATATAGATTACCACTACCTGCAGATATTTAGGAAAAAGCTTTAAATGAAGATCTTATATCATTTCTTCACGCAATTGACATATTTTAATGCTCGCAGCATGATATTAGACGACAAAATTGTACTCAATCTGCCTTAGTAGTGGCTACTGAGAAAACTAGAATGCAGGTAGATACTGAGGGTAGGGCTGTGCTTAACTCTTCTTGATCTCTCTTCCACATTTGATATGTCAATTACTCTTTGCTTATCAACCGGCTAGAGAGCTTTAGAATCAGAGGCGAAGCTTTTACAATCCTTAGCTCTTTTTTCTCTAATAGAGAACACACTGTTACCTTTGGAGATTTTGTCTCAAATCCTTTTTCGTAACCCTGTGGGATTCCTCAGGGCTCTTCTTTATCCCCCTTACTGTTCACTATGCATCTCACCCCCTTGTCAAAAATGTATTCAATCACGTCTTCTCCGCAGTATCATATGCAGATGGCACACACATAGCGGTGTTTATTTTATCTGACGTTAAAGAGGTCGTTAGCAAATTTAAATACTGTCTGCCGGATATTGCAATCTGTATGCTGGAAAACCACCTTAATTAAACTCTAGAAAGACAGAGATAATCCTTTTTGGCACTAATGTATCTTCTGGAATGACTCTTGGTGGCCTTTAAATCTTGACCTTCTTCCTTGTCATGTACAGAAAGTGTCAAAAGAATCATTTTATCCCGTCATGCTTTCACCTTATCAGGGTCATAAAGAAAGTGTTCCCATTCATTCTTTCAACCCTGCAGAAAATGGTCATTGCGGCTCTTGTGACAGCAGAGATAGATTATTACGATGCTTTAGATCTAGGAATCTAGAAAGCTTGCAATTCAAATTTCAGTCTCTTCAGAATGCGACAGCCCATCTGCTCTTGAAAATACCCAAATTCAATTCTATTTAATAAAAAAAAAATGTACTTGCATTGGCTGCCTGTTAGCGAGAGATTCAAATGTAAGGCTTTGTGTATGATCTGTAAGGCGTTACACAATGTGAGTCCAATCTATTTCCTGAAAATTTTTTCTGGCAAGTCCCTAATGGTTAAGTTAGATGAGGCACTGCCACATTAGTGGCATTTCGGAAAAAGAAAGAAAGCCAGATGAGGAGGTAGAAGTTTCTCCTTCCGAGCATTAAAGCTTTGGAGCACTATGCCTCTATCCTTGAGACTCCATTCAAACATGGTGCTTTTCAAGAGGATGATCAAAACTTGCCTTTTTCCATCCATACCAAGTAGATATCTCTTCCTACTCATTTGGGGGCATATTAACAAGACCCTTATCTCCGCTTTTTTGGCTTTAAAAGCCAGAGCGGAGATAAACTTATCGCTCTATTTGCAAGCCGGTGCTAACATGCATTAGCTCATGTTAGCAGCCGTTTTGGCGACGCCTCGCTTTACATCTCTAATGGGATGCAAAGTGGGCATCACTGGGCGTACCCCTGACGGACTACCTTGTAAATTATTACGAAATGCACATCGCAATATTTACACGGTGGCCCTCAGGATTTGAGTAGACGTTAGTTTTTGGCGAAAACCGTGGTTTTCGCCAAAAACGAATGTCTGCTAAAATCCTGTCTTACCTATGCACAACATAGGGGGTGGATTATGCTGATACGACCACAGGGTAGTATCAGCAAGGTTATTGCCGTTTTCCATTGAACATCGCTGGAAAACCAGCTATGTTCTATGGAAAACACCGCTATCGCAGGAATAATTATCACCATTGCACTATGAGTTGTTGATACAGCGCTAGCATTGCAATAATTTCCTGCGATAGCCTGCAATAAAAAATCTATCGCTAAGTGCGGCCAGCGCTAATTGTCGCTGGCCATTGATATTATGCCCCTGGGACACTAGTGCTAAAATGCCTTAGCAGTTGCGCACTCTACAACATTTTTATTTACTTTACATACTCACTTGACTATGCTGTCTATGTCGTTGGAATCCTTCGAAGGCAATGTTGAATCAAAATGCAAAGTTACATTTTGAGTTTTTCCATATGTAAGGTATATAAATAGGCACACAAATACTCAGCCCACCAACAAAATAAACACTTCACACAGATTTCCAATTCATGTTATAGTCCATTTTTCATCAAAGGGAATCGCATCTGATACGCAGTGATCTTATTATCAATCCAATTTAACAGATTCAATTAAGACAAATAGTAACTTCTATTTTATCACTCGGCTTCACATGTTCTGTAAGTTAGCATATCTATGTTCTGCTCAGCAGGGGCTCAAAGCAAACCGGAATAGCAATTGAAAAAACAAAGATCTTAGATACAAACGCAGCTTCGAAAGGTCTTTTTCATTCCTACTGAATGTTTGATAAGCCCTTTAAAGAAATTACCCGCTTAATCATATTTCTTTTTTGACATTTTTTCATGTGTAATAACCCACACTCTCATTACACTGTTGTTATCTTGGTAAGACTTATACTACTGGGTTCAAAAGAATTTTTGATTCAGGGTCAGAATAAAGTAGAACTCATTTGTTAGGATATTACAATGTGTCAAAAAGGAAGTAAGATTTTTTTTTAATATTAGACACATGGCCAGGGATTTATAGCCACAATCTGGGGCACAGAGGTACATTTCTGAGCCTGTTCTGAAACACTATTTCATATTATTAATAAGAGAATGAAATAATGGACTTAAACCGACCATATTACTATCTTTGTATTCAACAGTGTATGGTGTCAGTATACATTCCACTCCGATGTTGACATGGTTTATTTGCTCTTCTGCTGCTTTACATACATGGTAGAAACTTAAGGGACGAATGACAAAGCTTTTGATAGTCGAAAATGTATATATCATACACGTTATCTTAAGAGTTGTGCAGATTTCCTTCTTTCAGGAGTTTCACAAACAAAGCTGGCGTACACATGGAAGGTTAGACAAATTCTTTGCATTATCGTCCTCTTCCTCTATACTTATTCAACATGTATTTTATTCAGCTGGGGCACCTCCTGGCAATGGGGACGGTCATTTCTTGCAAAATATGATCCCGGTGCTTGTTTGACTTTAACAATGACCGCACCTCTTACTCTAGAACTGAATGTTTTTTGAGACATCTTTGAAAACCTTCTCTTCTTGCTTTGAAGTAGCCAATTCGCTTGCACTTGTGAAAGGCGTCCTGTCAGAATCTCTACAGATACCAATGAATTGCCTTCAGTAGGAATGGAGATTAAATGCATTGCCATCCATCTATAGCTGCTCTCAGCTGTAGATGCTCCAAAGAAAAGTCTCTTCAAGTCTAAGCTAGCCCACTAATCAATTTCTTGAGCCCTCCTCAATAGATGGATGTCAATTCACCAAAAGGCCTGGGGTAGCCGAATTGACATCACAGGTCATGTGACTCCTGATGATATCACAGGAAGTGGTGACACATTGAATTTGCCCTTGGTGATAAGGAAGTGATATTCCATAACCTCTGACCTGCAACAACATCTCAGGAAGAGACATCCCCGGAGTTAACAAAAACAGCTATAACTACCGGATGCACAGCTGTCAGGTACCAAAGTATAGCCTTCATATGCATGCACCAGTCATCTGTTCTCAGGAACAGCCATGAATACTGGTGGGTCCAAACTTTAGAGAACACCAAAATTAGAACAATTGATTCAGGCAATAAAAACATCTGATATTCAGTGCTAGATGCACAACAGGTGAACATGACCCTTATAAATGCATGTTATGTTCAGTACCAAACACCCAGACGCAGCACTAAATTCACAGGTATAATATGAAATAACGGTCCAGGGTAAAAACATCAGATTCTCTGGCGCAGCTTGTACTACACAAAACTAGCTCAATTATCCATGATACAGTACAAATACCAAAGCACAAGAAAAATTTACTAAAGCACAGCTCCATCTAGCTAGACGCAGCTTCGACTGCCCTGGCTCAGGTAGTCTAATAAACAGGCAGATCGCCCGATACACAGCAGTAAATGCTCAGGTATAGAACCAAATTCTCAGGCAACAAGCCAAACATCAAGATGAAAGCACAATTTGCCAGATAGGAGGGAATTCCGAGTTGCAGGCATCATTAGCCACTGCCAATCAAGTCCAGCCCATGGTGAGGTAGGTCTTCATTATGCTCAGATAAAGCCTCAAATGCTCAATTAGCTTTCCCTTGCACAGGCATATACTCAAAAGTATGCCCAACCTCACTCTTTCACAACTGTATGCTCAGAAATGACTACCAAAACACAGTGGAAAGTATAATTAAAGCACTTTCCTTATTAGATGGAGCAATTTCTGGCACCAGTAATTTCGTGTTCCCTGAACCCCTAACTTCTAACAAGGGACAAAGAGGGAGGCTACATACCTGATTTTTATGGGCCTAGAAATGGTCTACAGGAAGGAAAAATTCTGCGGACTCTTTTTCGCGGTTTCTTCCAATGGTACCACTGACTCGCCCAGCCACCACACCTTCCCCATCCTTATTTCCACAATTGGGATGGAAGTATAAGCACCACATCTTCTTTCTTCATCTTCCGTTCTACTTTAATTGAACCTTCCTTCCCACTCCTCACCTTTTACTTATTCTCACTACCTCTATTTTAGTTAATGAATGACCCTTCAAAGTCTAGGCCTGTCAATGACCCAGCATGGCATACAAGTACAATAATGTGAAAGGATGGCTGTACTACTGGGGCACTCAAAGACAACACCTGGGATTGGGGATGAGCTAGAGTACTACAGATAAAGGATAAACATAGTTTGTGATAGAGGTGTAATGAAATGAAGTGAAGCACTGATTTTGAAACTCTGCATTTGCATTTATATTAAAATCATGTTTCTTAGAACTGTAAAAATAAAAAAAATAAAAAAAATCTGTGACCGATTTTAACATGCAGAACTTGTGACTAGGCTTATTAATCTTCCAAACTATACATCATTGGGCACCATAAATACCGACTATTTACTGAGGTTTAGAGCCATACTGAGACATGTGAAGAAGAAGATAGCTTTATTGTTCAATTAATTAAAATTGTTACAATATTCTATCAATAAAACAAAAGCTTGATTAAGAATTCACACAATTATTTAAGAATAAAGTAATTGTTTAAAAAAGATTTAAAATAATATAAATGACTGTTATAATTGTTTCCTTAACTGGATGTAAAATATTGCACATAGAATTTAAGAAAGAAAGTTTTTGTCATAGTCTCTCTTTCTCAATGGCCGACTAAGTCCTGTTATAGTTCAGTATACAGTTTCAATTTGTCTCGGATGGCATCAGTGAATTTCCCTAGTCGGGCCACAATTTGAGGTGTTTTAGTAGAGAAGCACAGGTTGGACACTTCACTGCAACTTTGTAGGCCAACCAACCTACAAATAGGGAGTATCAAGCACTGCCTCTCACTGACTAATTTTGGGCAACAGCACAACAAATGGAGCCAGGATTCACGATGGTAATTACAGAGTCTACAAGCCACTGATTTATCCTGCCGGGCCCAGGTTGAATCAAAATCCATAATGGGAAAAGCGAGCAGTCTCATGTAAGAGATTCTTCCCAGGGCCAGGACTGTCAAAGCTTGCTCTAGGTAGGATTGCGGTGTTCCCATGGTATATGAGGAGTCCAGCAAGGAGAGATTTGATTGGTGATGCAGGCTTTCCAAGTCCCTTTCAAAGGATATTTTCTTGACTTGTGTGTTCACTGTTTTCCTCCAAGCTGTTAGCGGGATGTCAGGGTTAGGCAGATTTTGGATGTTGATGTCCAATAATCTAATGCCTGCTGCCAAATGCACCTGCCATGGGGAGCCCTCCTCTTCAAAGAGCATTTTAATTTGTCTTTTTTATGAGAATTATGGTGCTCGCGTGGTCCTGATATAATATTTTATTAAATCACCTGAGCAAGTAATGTCCGGACTAGTGAGACCCCACTCCAGCCTTACTCTTGCTCTCCTGGCCTGTCTGGGGAGAGCTAGGACCTTTTTGTAAGCCAACCTTTGATGGTTAAGGAGGAACTTATTGAAGGCACCGGGAAAAACTAAGTGGCCATAGTTAAGAGAGGGCACTAGCTTTGCCTTGAGAATTTTCCAAATAGGTTCAGCAGTTGGGCTATGAAGTCGCAGATTAAGGCTTTTTAAAGAGAAAATGATGCCCGCCACTTTCCTTCTCAGATGTTTCAGGTGGGCTATGGGTTTTGCCCCTTCTGATAGCCAAAAGCCCAAATAATTGTGGCTCATACTTGTTTTAATTTGCAGGGCCCAAAGTTGCCAATGTGTGGTCTTCTTACGCGGGTACTTCCCAAATATAAGTACCCTGGTCTTTTCCTGGTTCACCAGGAGTTTGTTCTGTTGGTTATATCCATGCAAGGCTTTTAGGGCCTTCTGTAAGCCAGTTCTCGTGCGGTCCATAATCACAATGTCATCCGCGTACTGGAGTATTTGAAGCCGCGTTTTTCCCAGTCTGAGACATGTGGTGCTACTACAAAAGCAGCATATCATTACCTTATGATGTGAACTCCTGGCCCTGTCTTGAGATACCTGGGATGAATTCTGCACTCAAAGGGAAGACCCTGATGCTTGATGCCTGGTGGCCATGAGATAACTGTAAGTGCATGGATGGACAGGTGGTGAGAGAATGCACTGAACCTGAGATAAAAGTGCTGCAGGGACTTTGAGACCCAACTACATGGAGTCTGTGTCTCATTGTCTGACCTGAGCGCTGTAGCTACTACAAAGATCTGATGAATGCTATGCACCGAAGTCTGCTGTAAAAGACAATTTTGAAACTTGACTTGACTGAGCTAGAGTAAATTGGTCTAATTCTTGAGCACCAACATGGTCCAGTAACAAGATGAACAATTTCAACGTCAGGTCATTGTGGTAAATTTGGCACCAATTTATTGACTAGCAAAAAGGAGGCTAACACAGTAGTTTAAAATATGATAGTGTTCCAGGTTCCTTGGGCCCTATTTGCACAACACAGGCTCACTGCAATGTTCACCATAGTAAAACACAACAGTGATACCAGGTCGGCCCTCATAGGGCATGTGACCTGATAGCAAATGTAAACTGAGAGGGTGTTTCATCTCATACTCCTTTGTCTAAAACCTGCAAAGTAAAAAAAAAAAGGAAAACATTACTGTCTTTATTAAATGGTTGTAAAACACGAGTTCCATATGTTTCCTCTTCAAAAAACATTAATCACCGAGGGGCCAGATGTACACCCATCACATTTTGCAACTCACAAATTGTGATTTTTAGCAACTCACAATTTACGAGTCGCAATATGAAATATACTAATGTTTCTCAGACACATTAGCGATTCCCAATGGGGTTGCAAATGACCTGCCTCATCAATATTCTTGAGGGAGTTCGCAATGTGTGACCTTTTGGGAATGGACAATAACACAGAGATGGTGGCTGGGGACAGCAGACCACTATGTCTGTGTTTGCTTTAAATAGAGCAACTTTTTTTCAGAAAGCAGCCTGTTTTCCTTAATGGAAATCAGGATGTGTTCCAAACGGAAAAAGGAAATGTTTCTGTTTAATTTTTTTAATGTAGATCTGGTCTTAAAAAATGTTTCTGCTGCCAGTCACAAAGGGGAAGGGATCCCCTCTGCATCCCTTCCCGTTTGTGACTGGCTTACCACCTACTTGAAGTAGGCAGTGAACAGCAAAACAATTGTACATGCCCTTACGGCTCGATACTAGGAAGGAGTGCTCTTGGCATGCCCCTTCCTAATATCGACTTGGAAACCCTATTTTGAAAGTCAGTATGTGTTTGTTTGTTATGTTACCTGGTGTTTTGTAGAGCGCTCAGCTACTCAAACAGAGTGTCCCGGCGCTTTCAGACCTGACAAGGCACAGAACAAGGAAAGAAGGTGGAATTATTGGCCGGACAGACACGTTTTGAGATCCTTTCTAAATGATAGCAAGTTCTCAGTCTTCCTTAGAGTCAAAGGTAGTGCATTCCAAGATCGGGGCGCAGATATCTAAAAGAGCGACCCCCAATGCGAGCCCGCCTAATAGTCGATACCGTAGTCAGCGACAGTGACGCGGAGCGCAAAGCTCTGGACGCTGGTGCGAGCCAATTCTGTTCCTAAGGTAAATGGCTCCCGAGCCATGCAAGGCCTTGAAAGCTATGGTGAGAGCCTTGAAAGCAATGCGTTTCAGTATAGGCAACCAATGTAGCAATTTCAAAAGACCTGTTGCGCAGGCTCTCCGGCTAAGGCCAAAGATCGCTGTCTCTGCCGAGTTCTACACCACCTGTAAACGCGACAGGGGGTACTCAGGGAGGCCTAGGTATAACACATGGTACAAAGTCAAAATATCGAATCTTTAATTTCGACTTACACTTATATCGAGTTGCTAATATCGAAGGGACAGAATATCGATGTCCAGAATATCGATGGCCAGAATATGGACCCTAAGGTAAGTAATATCGAAATTACTTATATCGATAGCATACATATCGATGTAAGTAATATCGATTTACTAATATGTGTTAGAAATTTTAGTTAAGTATTTAAATTAATTGTTATGATATGTGTTTAATATGTTTTTATAAATAAAAAATATATAAAAGTAAATTATATGTTTTACTACCAGAGCGGGTTGTGGGTTTTTAGGGGAATAGGGTGGGAAGTAATTTATTTGTAATTAAATAATTATTTTTAATGATTAATTTATTTTGCAATTAAATATTAATTGGCAATGAATTATTTTAATTGATTAATTGATTAATTATTGATAATTTATGTATATTTTAAGTAAATTATATGTTTTACTACTGGAGCGGGTTGTGGGTTTATAGGGGAATAGGGTGAGAAGTAATTTATTTGTAATTAAATAATTATTTTTTAATTATTAATTTATTTTGCAATTATATATTAATTGGCAATGAATTATTTTAATTGATTAATTGATTAATTAATTGATAATTTATGTATATTTTTAAGTAAATTATATGTTTTACTACTGGAGCGGGTTGTGGGTTTATAGGGGAATAGGGTGGGAAGTAATTTATTTGTAATTAAATAATTATTTTTTAATGATTAATTTATTTTGCAATTAAATATTAATTGTCAATGAATTATTTTAATTGATTAATTGAATAATTAATTGATAATTTATGTATATTTTTAACTAAATTATATGTTTTACTACTGGAGCGGGTTGTGGGTTTATAGGGGAATAGGGTGGGACGTAATTTAATTTTAATATTAATTAATTTTGGGTAAAGGAGTATTTTTAGGGTTCAGGGTCAGTTTTGGGTTTTTGGGTAAAGGGGTATTTTTAGGGTTCAGGGTCAGTTTTGTTTTTTTGGGTAAAGGGGTATTTTTAGGGTTCAGGGTCAGTTTTCAGTTTTTGGGTAAAGGGGTATTTTTAGGGTTCAGGGTCAGTTTTGGTTTTTTGGGTAAAGGGGTATTTTTAGGGTTCAGGGTCAGTTTTCAGTTTTTGGGTAAAGGGGTATTTTTAGGGTTCAGGGTAATTTTTCAGTTTTTGGGTAAAGGGGTATTTTTAGGGTTCAGGGTCAGTTTTCAGTTTTTGGGTAAAGGGGTATTTTTAGGGCTCAGGGTCAGTTTTCAGTTTTTGGGTAAAGGGGTATTTTTAGGGTTCAGGGTCAGTTTTCAGTTTTTGGGTAAAGGGGTATTTATAGGGTTCAGGGTCAGTTTTCAGTTCTTGGGTAAAGGGGTATTTTTGGGGTTCAGGGTCAGTTTTCAGTTTTTGGGTAAAGCGGTATTTTTAGGGTTCAGGGTCAGTTTTGGGTTTTTGGGTAAAGGGGTACTTTTAGGGTTCAGGGTCAGTTTTCAGTTCTAGGGTAAAGGGATATTTTTTGGGTTCAGGGTCAGTTTTCCCTACTGTTGCACCCACTGGAGTGGGAATAGTAATGTTAACCCCTAGGCTATCCAACACTTTCTCTACTGTTGCACCCTCTGGAGTGTGAATAGTAATTATTGTTAAGTAAGTATATATTATATATGATTTGTTAATATTATTTTTTTTTAATTAAATATGTATTATTATTTTTTTTACCATTATTAAATATATTTAAATATGTTTAAGTAATTTATAAGTATTATTTACAGTATTTTTCATGTAATTTTAAACCAAAAAAAACCCGATATATTTGACAACAATATTTTTAACATCGATATTATTTTTTCGATATTTTGGTACTTACCATGTTGTACATAGGGCGTCGATATTCTTGCAATCGATATAATTACGCCGATATTTGTGTAGGTCGAAATTCTGTCTGTCAAAATTCTGTCATAGATCCATAACACATTTGCATAGTCCAGCCTTGAGCCTATCAAGGCTTGGACCATAGTCCTTCTGTGGGCAAGGGATAGAAGTGGCAGAAATTTTCTAAGCATTTTTAAAAGACCAAAGCACTGACCAACCTGTCTCAGAATTTGAGGTTTAAAATTGAGACAATTGTCCATCTTCACACCAAGATTCTTAGCAACCGTCGTGTCAGCGGATGGTGGAAACATAGCCGCCGGCCACAAGGACTTCCAGCTAAGATCTGGAGGACAACCAAAAAAGAGGACCTCGGATTTGTCCGAGTTACACTTCAACTGGTTCAGTTGGAACCAGGCAAAGACGGCTCCAAGGCAGCTCTTAATGCGCTCTCCATTGAAGTCCATATTCTTCTCACACGTAAAAAGAAGCTGAGTGTCATCGGTATATGAGACAATCTGGGCACCATAAAATTCAGCAAGCGTCATCAAAGGGTTCATATAAATGTTAAAAAGCGTGGGACCTAAGATGGACCCCTGAGGGACTCCCACCTCCAATGGCGGCACTACAGCTGAGAACGGAGGCTGTTGGCGGCTAGAAAGAAAAGACTTAAACCATTTGAACACCGTCCCTTCAACACCAATCTCAGAGAGTCTAGAGCGGAGACGGTTGTGGGGGACGGTGTCAAAAGCTGCAGAGAGATCCAGCATCACCAGTAGTGCTTTACCTCCGACATCCTGGACCTCTTTGATGGCCTCTGACACCTCCAGTAGTGCTGTTTCTGTGCTCATATTTGCACGAAACCCCGACTGGGTGGGGTGGAGGACCTCATGAGTCTCCAGAAAATCTGAAAGAACGGACTGCACGGGCTTTTCCACAACCTTTGCCAAAGCCGGGAGCAAAGAAATAGGCCGATAGTTGGCGTGGATATCAGAGTCAAGAGTAGGCTTTTTTAAGAGGGGCAGAACAAGAGCCTGTTTCCAGGCCTGCGGCATCACACCCATCTCGAGGGACTGGTTCAAAATAGGGTTAATTATAGGATTGATGATGTGTGCTATTTTGGCCAGAAACTTTGCAGGACAGGGGTCCTGTGGGGAGCCTAATTTTAATTTGGATAAAAAATCCAACGATGCTTCCGGTCCGAGAGTAGGAAATTTAGACAAGGTTGGCTGCCCCGTGGTGGACAGAAGAGGAAGAGGCACTGGGCAAGGCGTCATCACCGGAGTAACGGGCAAGAAGGACGCCTGGATGTTTTATATTTTGCTAGCAAAAAAGCCTGGCAATTGAGCGACCCACGGTTCCAAAAAAGAACACCTAGGTGTAATGGAGGCTGACGATGTAAATTCCTTTACTATCGTGAAAATGTCCTTACTGGCGTTCGTGGCCGCATCAATTCTCCTGACGAAATAAGATTTATTTTCCAAGTAGATTTCTTTATGATAGGACTTAACACACAGCTTATAGGCTTCCTTCAATGGTTCATCATAATTCAGTCGCCATGCTCTTTCGGCCTTCTTGCAGCACCTGCGACTGATATTAAGTGCCTGCGTGAACCAGGGGGCCGTGGCCCGGGTGGAAGTTTTGCGAACTGCCAGGGGCGGCACTACTTAATCAAGGCACTGGGCAAACCAAGTTTGAAAGAGCTCTAAATCTTCCTCAAGGTGGCCCGTGAACAAACAAGGGTGTGCCGACATGTACTGTGCTATCGTATTCACAGATACCCGATGAAAAGCACAAGGGCCCGAGGGTTGGCGGCCAGGACCCCTTATTGTGAACCCGAAGGTATCCAAGATGTAAAAATTCACAAGATAGTGATCGGACCACAACACTGGTACGGGTACGGCCACTTCAATAGGGATGGAAGAGAATATTTGATCCAGCGGGTGGCCTTTATTATGAGTAGGGGTCGTCAGATAGGGCTTCAAGCCCAATGGCTTGGTGGTATCCAGAATCTTGATGGTGTCCACAGGGTCTGACTGATCTATATGGATGTTAATATCTCCTAGCAGTAGGCAATATTTAAATTTCATACTCAAAGAAGAAATCAGTGTGTGGAGCTGCTCATGAAAGGAGCCAATTGGGCCAAGGGGTCTATAAACCAGCAATCCAGCGCAGGACTGATAAGGTGAAAGTGTCAGACAAAAACCCAGCGCCTCTGCCCCATGAATTTTTTCTGTCGGACAATGGAGCATTCAAAGTGTCTATCAATCACCAAAGCAACCCCACCTACCTTGCCAGTTCCCCCGTCCTTTCTAATCATAAAGCAATTTGGGGGAGGGCATTGACAATATCTGGCCCTGAGGACTCCCCTAACCAGGTTTCAGTTAGGAAAAGACATGCGGGCTTGCACTCTAATAATAGGTTAAAAAGGTCCAGGGCATGTTTGCTCAGAGACCGAGTATTAAGGTGTGCACAGGTAACGTTTTTTTTCAGAGACCCCTTGCCCGGCATCTGAGCACAATAGTTCTCCAATATCAGGGGGGACTTCCTAATACCACCCTTCTTCAATTTCCAACCGCATCTGGGGCAGCAGAAGTTGCCCTTAGCGCAGTGGAGCAAGCTAAATTGCAACCCTTGCTGTTGCCCCTTAAACTCTTAAGTTGTGTGGAACCATACTTCAGTGTATTACCCGAAGAATGCTGTGGCACCTAATATTCAGCCCATTTCACGAAGGAAGGTCCACCAATCCAGACTTAAATGAAACCTTGCTGTGTTCTATTCACGCTTTCAGTAAGCAACCAAAAAAGTGCCAATTACTATCATAAAAACCAACAACAATTGAACGTCCACCTCCAAAGCTGCTTAATTGCCCTTTTGTTCCATCCTCTCATGCTCGCTTTTGTAGCCACCCGTCATGAAATAGTGTATTCTAAACCCTTCTGCAGTTAGCCCCAAGAATTTAAGAGCTTTCACCAAATTTACCAGACCCTGACAACCAAATAATTTAGTCCCATCCACATGTCTGAAAACATCTACCCTCCTACTTCTGCACTGTCCTGGAGCTTCTGCCACCACACAACTGGGCACTATCAGGAATATTCTTAGTACTACCTGTTTGAGATATCCTCTCTGATCTATCTTACCTTTTATGACCTGCACCTCAAACTCAGTGTCAATATACGTTTTTAACTCTGTTCAAGCCCTTCCCTGTTCTTACCCCAAGTAATTCAGACATACAAAAACTACTGAAGAATAGCCGCACCATCATCAAAGAAAACAGGGCAGCTTCATCTTACGACACCCACACCTTACCCAACACCCTTGCAATACTCCTTAAGATATCCACCGTAATGGGTCTCCGTAGTCTCTGGACCCATCATGGTCTCTCAGTTAGCCTTCAAAAACTCTTAGAACAGCTTGCCATAAAAGGTCACTCCAAAAAGCTTCCCTGTAATCAAAATAGTCAATAACCCTCATTCTTGCAAACACATAATAAAATTAATGACATAATTTCTTCTGCCAACTATACCTATTCTGACTCCTGACCTTCTCTTTGCTCCAGCTTGTACAAACTCTTTGGCTGCTTGGAAGTATGCTCTTTGTGTCAAAGGCGCTAATGATCCCTCAAACAGCCTCATCACTTTGTGCCTTCTATACTTCACAGCTCCACCACCATAGCCTGTTTTCAACATGTCTGCCTCTGGTGCTAAACCAAAGAATCTTTTCCACTGCAAATAAGACAGAGCATCTGTAATGTCATGTTGACCCTATACGTGCCATATATCAAAAGTCAAAGTGTTGTCAACAAGCCTAACAAAAAACTCACAAGAGTTGTAGTACTCATAAAATCCAGGACTTTTTAAGTCCTGGATACTGCCTATTAACTATATGTACTACTTCCATATTGTCAACATTAAAAGACAGTGCATTGTAATTAAAATGGTATCCATGTGCTTTTAAGTTTTACATGTCCTGGTAGTGAAAAACTCAAAAACGTGTTCCTCACTACTGTGAGGCCTACCTCTCTCACAGAATAACAATGAGTCACCTTATTACATTTAACAAGTTATGACTTTTCTGTGGGCGCGGGTAGAAATATTATGTTTAATTTGATGACTATAGCCTGTTTTCTGAGACACATGACTGAGTGTAGTTGTCAGTGAGCTTTATATATTCCTGCCAAACAGCTGCACAATATAGAAGATGGGTGTTGGCAGGATGTGGGGATCCAAGGTAGGATAGCTGACAGAGTTGTGAACCGTCACATTTGGACTTAAAGGACAGTGCTTCAGCTAACACAGAAATAACTTCACACTAGCCTACGGTGACTGCAACAGATTGAAACCAGGGCAGAGAGGCAGGAAATTTCAGACACCTCTGTAGGGTGAAAACCTCAGAAGTTTCTTCCACTTCAAAGGGGGCACCAGGAATAAAAATGGGACCCTCAGAACCACTGTTCAGTTCCCTTCTGGACCTGCCTAAGTGCTCTTAAAGAACTGTCCTGATGCATGTGGCCTGTTGTTTACTTCAGAGAACTGCCCAAGACTTCCAGAGTGACTTCAAGGGCTAGTTGGCTGGCCTTCTGATCAGAGCCTCAGGGACAGAAAATAATATCTTGAACCCATACTTGGACCAAGCCTCAGTGAGTCCTGACCCTTCAGGTGGTGGCTCTCCAGTTCTGGACCTTGACAATGGTGCTAAAGTTGCCCACATATCCCAAATCCAAATCTCTGGACTTAGGAAATTTTCTGTAAAAAAGTGCTCTGAGAATTGAGAGGCGAGGGCAAGATGGAGTCCAAGCACTTGGCTGAGTGAGCTGGTGTTGATTCACTCCTGGTCGACTCACCCCCTCTAAGTTTTCAAAGCCGTTGGGGCGCTGGAACTGCATGATTTTGGATCAAGACTTGCAAGTTGCTGTGGAACCGCAAGGTACAGATTGCCATGTTTAGGATTGTTACATATTTTTCGGACACTGTATTCAGCAACGCATCTTTGATCTGGCTCAGATCGGCTTCCTACCGTGCTGCATATCACTGTTCTTGCAGTTCCTTGAAGTCTACATGGCTCCGAAACTCCCTGCTAAAAATGCCTCGGCAAAGACCCGATACTCTGCAGCTCGAGTCAACAGCCAGGCGGATCCTTCCAGCACAAGCAAGGCGCCACATTCAGCTCGAAGAGGAGACGCCACCGTAGCGGGAGAACCGGGCAACAACCAAGCAGAGTCCGCTCCGAGCAGTAAGTCAAAACAGACTTTACCCGCTTTCTTTAAAACTCCGGCTGTAAAGGTGAAAACCCCTGCTAATGCTGGGACTGGCAAACGTGAACATCCAAACACTACCACAAAAGTTAATGGTGTGCCCTGGTGAAGTTGTTTTCACTCTCCCAGACCCTGCTCCTACTCCTGGTATCTCTGCCGCAAGCTGGGGTGCCGTGCTGGCGAGCTCATACGAGCGGTTCAACCCCCCACAGGGGTTCAGTATGCTAAGCTCAGCAGTCGCCGACGATGGTAGTGGATCAGCAACTAGAGTGCTACAACCTGTGCTTTGTCTCCAAGTGAATGGAACTATGGGAGCTGTAGTTCAACAGATGGAAAGCACATCTATCTCTGCTCAGCCTCCATCTGAGATGGTGGTACAAAGTGATGTTGTCGCTGCTGTAAGCACCTCTGAACAAATGGCTCTTCCTGCTGAAGTTAATGAGTCCTCTCGGGAGCACGAAGTGGGAGACAAATTGTATTCTTTATCTGAACAGACTGGCTCATCAGCAGATGAGGATGAAGACCAGGAAAGAGAATGGACCGACGATGGCAGCGACATCGGAGATTGGCGACCTTATGAAGTTCTCAACGATGAGGTTTCACCCCGCGTCCCTCGCACTGTTCGCAAGGCTATTGGCACAAAAGATCGAGGGGCCTTAAGTAAGGACACAGGCTCATCCAGCTAGTTGTCCTGCGACTATTCTTTCTCTATGCAGCCTGGCTTAGGGGACAGCGCCTCAGTTAAGGGCTCTGTTCCTCTTAGCAATCTCCTGGAGGTGCCCCCTGGAGAGATCACACTCTCTGTCATTTACCAGACCATTATGGCTCATCCTGAAGAATCTCGCCAGGAGAGCGATTGTACGCAGGGGGTGTGTCGCAGGGTCCAAAATTTGATTCGCGGAGTTGCCAAAACATGTTCTGATATTGCTGCCAGAATCGGAGAGACTGAGGGGAGGAACTCTAATTTAGAGGATGCCCTGGCAACTCAGAAGGGTTTGACTGACACGATTGGCGCCCAAAAAGATGATATACTTTGGAAGCTGACTGATCTAGAGAACAGGGCCAGGAGAAGCAATCTTAGGATCCTAGGGATCCTGGAAGGTCGCGAGGGGGGAGACGCCAGGCAGTTTGTCATCAAACATTTTACTGAGGCATTCCCAGAAGTAAAGCAGTGGGACCGGCAGCTTGAGGTGCAACAAGCACATCGTTTTCCCTTCAAGCGGAGACAAATATCTGGAACAGCCGGGGATAAGCCCCGGGCAATTTTGATTTGTCGTAACACCTTTATGGTGAGAGAGAAGATCTATGACTTTGCCATACCAGACGGAAAAAGGGTAGGGAAAGATTGGGAGTTCTTTGTCAGGCCAGATTTTTGGCCAGCAACAGTTAAGCGAAGGTGGCAGCTCCGCCAGCTAATATCTCTGTTTCAGGTAAAGGGTTCCCAAGCATTTTTGCTCTTTCCCTCTAAATTGAAAATAATATATCAGGAACAGACTAGATTCTTCCTCTCAGAAATGCAGGCAAAGGAGTTTCTGGGCTTCATATAGTTAAGAAGGTTGGGGGTCTCTGTTTTTTCTACTTCCTCATCATTCCAGGGGGCTATTGGTCCAAAGACGGGGGCGAGTCGATTGCTTGGGGTGCTAACCCTTATATAGCTTTACTTTTTTTCCTCTTTCTCTTTGGGTTGCAATCGTTTCTAATCATTAGTCATTAATGATGTTGGGGTGAGGGATCTAGGGGAGAATGGGTGAATCAGCTCATTCCATCACAAGGACCTCCGTCCTGTTGCCACACAATGGTTTTGTAGGGGATGGGGGGGTAAGGGGGGGTTCTAGGGGGTAAGGGGGTCAAGGATGGAGTTGGTGGTAATGGTGGGGTATGGTGGGAGGGATGGGGGTTCACTAAGGTTCTGGATTCACACTATAGTTGTGGCCTCAAAATTGGTCAATTTTGCTTTATGTCAGAGTATGTGATTAAAAAGTTGGAAGGTTTACAGTGGAGATTAGACTATTTGTCAAGCTTTGATGGGGCAGGGTAAACTTACCTTAAGTTCATTGAACATCTGTGGCCTAAATGATGGTAAAAAATGGGCCCTGTTTTCTAAAATTGTTCATACTATGCAACTGGATGTCGTATGTATACAAGAAACGCACATACCTTGGAAAAAAGCAGGAGTGTCTGAAAATGCCTGGATATGACTTAATTGCTTGCATCAGACAGACCTTTATGATCAGAGGGGTGGCGATCCTGTTGAAGCGAGGGATCTGGGTCTATGCTAAGGTCTGGGAGGATAATGAGGGCAGATGGGTCTTAGTCAAAACAGTGGTCGATAACAGACCTTTAACAATATGTATGATATATGGGTCAAACTTAGATGATCTGGAACTGTTGACATATCTAAATCTAGAATTAGCAGCCTGCCCGTATCCGATGTTTGTGTGTGGGGACATGAATATTATTTTGCCTAGTAACTTCAATTTGGCAGGGGATCAAAGGTATTTTGGTAGGAAACCTAGAGTCTTCAAGGCTCTTCAGATCCTAGTCCAAGAACATGGTTTGACTGATCTTTGGTATTGGCACAACAAACATGGTGACGGTTTTACATATTATTCTGCCCCCCATAATAAAATAATAAAATGGACTATTTTTTGTCTCTGACCAGGCGGCAAAAGCAGCCTCTATCTCTGCTCCCCCAAGAATCTTATCGGACCATAATCTGTTGATTGTGGTATGCCCTTGGTCTAGTTTAGGTAGAGTCCCTAGGGCATGGACTTTTGAAAGAAAACTCTTGCTGGACCAGGCCTATCAGTCCCACATGCGAAAGTGGTTAATTGAATTCTTAAATATCAATAGGGGGACTACATCTGATTCTATGGTCTGGGATGCTTTAAAGGCCGCAGTGCATGGTGAGACCAAGAGTTTTGCTTCTTTTTGCTGGAGGAAGGGGCAGGAGCAGGTGAAGAGGTGCATTGAGGAGCTTAGGCTCGCAGAGCTGGAACTAACATGCAGAATTAAGGACGGCCTTAATATAGAGGAGAGTCAGCAGACAGCTGCTATAATCAAGTCCAAACACCTTGTCAAGTCAAAAGATTTATATAGCGCGCTACATACCCAGAGGGTCTCAAGGCGCTTGTAGAAGGGTGGGGAGTTACTTGTTGAATATCCACGTTTTGAGTTGCTTTCTGAATGCTAGGTGGTTCTGAGTAAGGCGAAGGTGAGTGGGAAGTGAGTTCCAAGTTTTAGCTTGCTAAGAATCTCCAATATCGTGCAATGATGTTTGAATATGGGGAAAACTTGGGCAGAGTACTAGCTAAGAGGCTCCAACTGAAAGGCTTACAGAATGGCATCACTAAAATCCAGGATCAATATGGGGTGGTCCAGGACACACAGTAGGGAGTTATTGATGTGTTCCAAAGGTTTTATGCGGCGCTCTACACCAAAGACATTGGGGACACCCAGGCTGAGGCCTTGGTTGAGGGTTTCTTTCTGGATATGGATATGTCCAAAATTACTACCGAACAGAACGAGATGCTATCGGCCCCAATTACCTGGGAGGAGGTTGAGTCGGCAGTAAAATCTTTAGCTAATGGAAAGGCTGCTGGCCCAGATGCTGTTGCTTTAGAATTTTACAGGAAATTTCTCAAAGAGATTCATCAGGATTTTTTATCTGTTCTCAGGACTGCACAGGGCGGCGTCATTCCCACCTCATGGCTCCAAACAACAATTGTTCTGTTAAAAAAAAAAGTGTAAGCCTGAGCTAAATCCCTCATCTTTTCAACCAATTTCACTGATAAACAGTGATAGCAAAATATACTCCAAAATGTTAGCATCTAGGCTCGATGAGGTGATCGTCCCATTGGATTCCCTGCATCAGCATGGGTTTATCCCGGGTAGGGACACAGCGGACCACGTCCGGCACGTCATTGCCTATTGGACTGGGCTCAGGTGACTGCCTCTCCCCACAGTGTGATCCTGTTGGACGCTGAGAAGGCGTTAGACAGGGTCTCCTGGGGGTTCCTGTGGGCTGTGCTCCGTTGGAAGGGCTTCAGCATTGATTTTATTCAGGCTATCCAAGCACTATACATCTCCCCAGTTGCAGCATTGCGCATTTCTGGTCAGGAGCAGGGTATTTCAATATCAGTAGAGGCACTAGACAAGGGTGCCCCTGTACACCTTTGCTCTTTGCACTGTACATCGATCTGTTCCTCAGTAAAATTGAAAGAAATTTGGAAATATTATCAATAAGGATCGATGGTACATTGTACCGGACCCTGGCCTATGCGAACAACATTGTTGCGGTAACGTCTGATGTTCCTTCTGCCTTCTCTACCCTAAAGGTCTGTGCTGAACAATTCGGTCTGGTTTCAGGATATGAGCTAAACGTTGCCAAAACGCAGGTTGTGCAATCAACTAAATGCGAGACTCTGACGCCCCAGTGGTCAGCGAAGCAACTTATCTGGGGTTAAAATTTCTGCTGCTGTTGACACTATTCCAGATTTTAATATCCTTCCGGTAGTTGAATCTATTAACACCAAGCTGGAACATCTAGATCATTTGCACCTCTCCCTATATGGTCGCTGTAGTGTCCTTAAAATGCTGGTTCTCCCAAAGTTTTTATATCTATTCAGGACTATTCCATTGGAACTGCCACAAGTTAGCTTGGCTAGCTCTGACAGAATTTGTCATAGTTTCCTCTGGGGGTATCGTCACTCGCGTAGGGCCGCCAAATGGATGTGTCTTCCCCGGGACCGTGGTGGCTGGGAGGTTCCAAATCTGGTATTATACTATTGGTCCGCTATGGTGCAATATTTAGGAGTACCTTTGCTGGGAGATAGCGCTGAGGTTCAGCCATTTAATAAACCCACTATCTATGAGATTGGCCTGGGCGCGGCCGCTAAGGGCATTTTTACGCACGTTCTGTAGCCGAGTTATTTCAAGAAGAGTAGGTTTAAGGTTATCGCTGCTATGTTTTTAGTGTGGCAGAAAATCCGGCAGAAATTGTCTATCCCTAATGCTAATATTTATACACCATTCAAAGCCGCCCGACTCCTGCCCTCTTTTTTTCAGGATCAGACCATCTTTAGATGGCAGTCATCGGGTCTTAAGGTTATAGGCGATCTAGCTGTGGGTGGGCAAATTGTTTCTTTTTCTTTTTTGTGGGACTAGTTCCAGCTGAACACTAATGACTTTTTTACATATCTCTAGGTTAGAAGTTTCATTTATAAACACCTATGCGAAACCCCCTCAATGTTAGACAAGTTAATTATATTCAAACTTATTCAAAAGAAGGCTAGGATAGGTATAATTTATCAGCACTTGTCTGACCTTTCGAACGATCTTGAGGTACAAAATCTTAAGTGGGAGGGTACATTTGGGAAGACTGGTGTAGATATCAGGCCTGCACTGGACTTAGCCAGTTATCCTCTAGTTTCCGGTAGTCTCCGGACTCAAAGCTATATGACAATGTTCGATCTTTATTATACGCCTGCCAAAATAGCAAAATGGGGGAGCCGGAAGGGTGACCGTTGTGCGAGGTGTGGGCCACATGCAGCTGATTCCATTCACATGTTTTATTCCTGCCCGAATCTGTGTGAATTTGTGACTTATGTGGAGTGCTTCATAAACTCTACGCTTAATATCCCGCTCACCAGCTCTTCGCAGATGGTGATAATGGGGTCTGAAGGCGTAGCAGTGGTTCAAAATACGTGGTATGCGTCCGCATTTTTGTTCATAGCTATGTCAATGATTCAGCTGTGTATCACCTCACAATGGTTAAGCCCAGAGGCACCCACGTGGCCTGTAAGATCTGGGTTCCATTCGAGGAATGTTTAAAGTAGTGATTAATTTATAATAGTTACGTCGTAAAAGATTTTTAAAAAACATGCATGATCAACCTGTTTCCAATCTGAACCGCTATGATTTTACTCTGCTGCCATTCATTGCTTCACTTATCTTTTTTATGGTATCGAATTTTGGTCTCACAGTTCCATGTACCTTTTCATGTATTCCCTTTTTTTGGTTTTCTCTTCTTTGCATTACCCTGCCCATGAATCTGTTTTTCTTGCCACTGTTTCTTTCCAATTTTGTTGTCTGATGTATGTATTTGTGGAAATATTTTTCCCCTCTACTTGTATTGTTTCTTTGGATGAAAAAAAAAAAGAGAATTGAGAGGCGAATGGGACATACCTGCAAGCCGAACCACCCAAGGTAAACCCAGATTGGCAGCAGCCTGCAGCTCTGTCCTACTGTAGAATTTTGACTTCTAAAAAAGAGACTAAGGGCCTAATTACAGTATATATATATACTGTAAGTATATATATATATATATATATATATATATATATTGCCCAAGACGTCTCCTCCAACAGAAAGAAACAGGCAGCACACAGGGCTTGTGGAACATCCGCCTTTTATTTTCTCATCAGACCATGGGCATGACGGGTTTCGGGGGTTTTTCCTTTTTCAAATGCCCCCTGGTCGAGTTGTGTCTTTGCTTGCAGTTCCCAATTGTCAATTATTCATTGTCCATCCCACCTTCTGAAGTAGTGTGGGTTGCCTAACAAACACGGCATGGAGTCGCCTCTGCCCTGGGTAGTAGACTGCATTTCCCAGCATGCAGCATTTGTAAGCATGCCGGCGGCGATACCAATTACTGGCTCACATTCTTGTGTTATCCGCAGCCGGTGTGTCATGTCGTCTGGCGGGAGCTGTGGCGCTTGTTTGGCGTTCAGGTGATGACATCCACACTCCTCTCCCCCTTTCTCGCACTTCAGACTGTCCTGGAAAAGGAAACGCCTATGAAGTAGGGGCGTAGCTCCATGCAGGTATGGACTGTTTTTACAGCATTCTCCATTACAGGCTTGATGCGGGGTAGTCCGAGGGTCTACCTTTTTGCGACCCCCTTTGGACACTTGCGGGGGGTGCGCACCTTGCGTGTGGTTCAGCAGGAGTGCTAAATACTTGCAACACGCTGAATATTGCCCAAGACGTCTCCTCCAACAGAAAGAAACAGGCAGCACACGGGGCTTGTGGAACATCCGCCTTTTATTTTCTCATCAGACCATGGGCATGACGCGTTTCGGGGGTTTTTCCTTTTTCAAATGCCCCCTGGTCGAGTTGTGTCTTTGCTTGCAGTTCCCAATTGTCAATTATTCATTGTCCATCCCACCTTCTGAAGTAGTGTGGGTTGCCTAACAAACACGGCATTGAGTCGCCTCTGCCCTGGGTAGTAGACTGCATTTCCCAGCATGCAGCATTTGTAAGCATGCCGGCGGCGATACCAATTACCTGCTCACATTCTTGTGTTATCCTCAGCCGGTGTGTCATGTCGTCTGGCGGGAGCTGTGGCGCTTGTTTGGGGTTCAGGTGATGACATCCACACTCCTCTCCCCCTTCCTCGCACTTCAGACTGTCCTGGAAAAGGAAACGCCTATGAAGTAGGGGCGTAGCTCCAGGCAGGTATGGACTGTATTTACAGCATTCTCCATTACAGGCTTGATGCGGGGTAGTCCGAGGGTCTACCTTTTTGCGACCCCCTTTGGACACTTGCGGGGGGTGCGCACCTTGCGTGTGGTTCAGCACGAGTGCTAAACACTTGCAACACGCTGAATATTGCCCAAGACGTCTCCTCCAACAGAAAGAAACAGGCAGCACACGGGGCTTGTGGAACATCCGCCTTTTATTTTCTCATCAGACCATGGGCATGACGCGTTTCGGGGGTTTTTCCTTTTTCAAATGCCCCCCTGGTCGAGTTGTGTCTTTGCTTGCAGTTCCCAATTGTCAATTATTCATTGTCCATCCCACCTTCTGAAGTAGTGTGGGTTGCCTAACAAACACGGCATGGAGTCGCCTCTGCCCTGGGTAGTAGACTGCATTTCCCAGCATGCAGCATTTGTAAGCATGCCAGCGGCGATACCAATTACCGGCTCACATTCTTGTGTTATCCGCAGCCGGTGTGTCATGTCGTCTGGCGGGAGCTGTGGCGCTTGTTTGGGGTTCAGGTGATGACATCCACACTCCTCTCCCCCTTCCTCGCACTTCAGACTGTCCTGGAAAAGGAAACGCCTATGAAGTAGGGGCGTAGCTCCATGCAGGTATGGACTGTATTTACAGCATTCTCCATTACAGGCTTGATGCGGGGTAGTCCGAGGGTCTACCTTTTTGCGACCCCCTTTGGACACTTGCGGGGGGTGCACACCTTGCGTGTGGTTCAGCACGAGTGCTAAACACTTGCAACACGCTGAATATTGCCCAAGACGTCTCCTCCAACAGAAAGAAACAGGCAGCACACGGGGCTTGTGGAACATCCGCCTTTTATTTTCTCATCAGACCATGGGCATGACGCGTTTCGGGGGTTTTTCCTTTTTCAAATGCCCCCCTGGTCGAGTTGTGTCTTTGCTTGCAGTTCCCAATTGTCAATTATTCATTGTCCATCCCACCTTCTGAAGTAGTGTGGGTTGCCTAACAAACACGGCATGGAGTCGCCTCTGCCCTGGGTAGTAGACTGCATTTCCCAGCATGCAGCATTTGTAAGCATGCCGGCGGCGATACCAATTACCGGCTCACATTCTTGTGTTATCTGCAGCCGGTGTGTCATGTCGTCTGGCGGGAGCTGTGGCGCTTGTTTGGGGTTCAGGTGAAGACATCCACACTCCTCTCCCCCTTTCTCGCACTTCAGACTGTCCTGGAAAAGGAAACGCCTATGAAGTAGGGGCGTAGCTCCATGCAGGTATGGACTGTTTTTACAGCATTCTCCATTACAGGCTTGATGCGGGGTAGTCCGAGGGTCTACCTTTTTGCGACCCCCTTTGGACACATGCGGGGGGTGCACACCTTGCGTGTGGTTCAGCACGAGTGCTAAACACTTGCAACACGCTGAATATTGCCCAAGACGTCTCCTCCAACAGAAAGAAACAGGCAGCACACGGGGCTTGTGGAACATCCGCCTTTTATTTTCTCATCAGACCATGGGCATGACGCGTTTCGGGGTTTTTTCCTTTTTCAAATGCCCCCCTGGTCGAGTTGTGTCTTTGCTTGCAGTTCCCAATTGTCAATTATTCATTGTCCATCCCACCTTCTGAAGTAGTGTGAGTTGCCTAACAAATATATATATATATATATATATATATATATATATATATATATATATATATATATATATATATATATATATATATATATATATGTATGTATGTATGTATGTATGTATGTATGTATATATATATATATATATATATATATATATATATATATATATATATATATATATATATATTCAATGAAAAAACCATTGGTTTTAGGCCATATATAGTTAGGGATTTGCATTTAGAAAACCTTATTTTACTCGCATAAAACCATTGAAATTCCATATATAGTTATAAGCGCTAACTATATATCGCGCACCCGCAATCCACTGCTGATGATGTCACATATTACATCATTCATGACATGGTTAGTGACATCACTGATGACATCACTGATGACATCTCAAATGACATCACTGATGACATCACTGATTACAACATCCAGTGACTGTATGTTTCTGTAAAGTTAAAATATGTTTTACATATTGATGAATGTGTGGATATATAAGTGTCTGGATGAAGGATTTACTAGGTGCATGACTGACTGATTGAGTGAGTGATTAAATGTGTCTCACTGAGTGCATGGGTTAGTGACTAAACTGTTTTAATTTGTGCATCATTATATCTGTTGTTCTACAAACTGCTGCATATGTTGATCAGTAGCTATATGAGTAACTGTATGGGTTGATTGGTTGTCCAAGTATTTGTATGGGAAACTGAGTGTGTGTGTATGGGTGGCTGGAAGGTGTGTGACTCTGTACATAGATGTGTGAGTAGTTGATTCACTATATGTATAGATTCAAAACTGCATGTGGAAACAGCTGTATGGGCGGTTGACTGTGCATGAGTGTATTAGTGAGTGAATGGATATCTCAGTGCTACATGTCAAAGTAAGTACATATGTAAAACACAGTACATGTGAGAGTTGACATATATAAATAACTGTGCATAAGAGCTAGTGAATGTGTGAGTGGCTGTATGGATCATTGTGAACATGTATCAGAGATTGTATAAGAGAGTAAAGTAAATATGTGTTAGTATATGTTTGAATAAGTAAGGTGTGTATAACTGTATAGTTGAGAAAATGGAGGTGTGATTGATTTTTGGCATAACTGACTAGGTGTGTGAGTAACTCCATGGATGAGTGACTGTCTGTTTACACTGATTGTATCTAAGGTTATATTAGAGTCTGAAGAGGTTCATGGTATTATCACATGAATGATATCATCAGTGATGTGATCAGTCATGTCAAATGAGATGTTATCAGTGATGTCATCAGTGATGTCATTTGAGATGTCATCAGTGATGTCATCAGTGATGTCACTAACCATGTCATGAATGATGTAATATGTGACATCATCAGCAGTGGATTGCGGGTGCGCGATATATAGTTAGCGCTTATAACTATATATGGAATTTCAATGGTTTTATGCGAGTAAAATAAGGTTTTCTAAATGCAAATCCCTAACTATATATGGCCTAAAACCAATGGTTTTTTCATTGAATTTTCAAGGTTTTGTAAATGCAAATTCCTAACTATATATGGACTATAACCTATGGTTTTTTCTGTGAATTTCAATGGTTTTTTAATAGCAAACATCAAAAGCTGTCAAATGTCAAGTACGTGATAGGTAAAAACGTTTTCGTGTTTATGCACGCTGATGTGCTTTGAACGCTGCCCCCCCCCCACTCCCCTCTTTTCTCTTAGTAGTACTCTCTCTTTGCAGATAGTGAACGGTAGTTAACGCAGACCTTTACCCCTGTTGTAATCCGTCGTACCTGCTTGTCTCTCCATTTGATTGATTATTATCCAAGCATTTACTGTTTTACAATTGGTTCTCTTTGGATCATTCTCTATTTACAAACAAGCACAAAGTCGCAATACTCTGTTTAGTCTTTGCAGATAGTGAAAAATCGTGTAAAAAAATAAAAGTAATCGAGCAAAATCAGTAGACCACTAATTCGATCTGTTTTTAACCTCGGTAAAATACAAACATTAGGAATAACCCTTCATGAGAAATACGAAAATAGTGAAATGAATTGAGCTCCACACCATGAGGCCTTTTGAAGAATCTTTCATTCTGGACCTTGTCCCACAATCCGTTTCACCTGAAGACACGCTGTCGTAGGGCGCCCCTTTACCGTTTTAGTTGCCATTCCGCCCGCTTTTGGTACTCTGTGCCTCTTCCGCCATTCAGCTGTTTACCGCTCGCTCTTGCGACTACAACGTCTCGCTCACCATGTAGTTGAGTTGCTCCCGCTCTTAAGATTTGACCGAACTTTTTGGACTGCTGAAAGCGGTGGAATTCCGACCGCTGGTTGGTGGAGACATTTTGACTATATTCTGCACCTGCATTGTCGCGTAATGCGTCATATGACGCGACGCGTTAGCGCACCCGGATGTGCTCCGGTGCGCAAGGCGCAGCTTCCCGGAAACGATCCAGAGCGCGCCGCGCAGCGCGTAACGTAAGCATAACAGGTCATGTGACTTGTTAATAAAACTTTTCATTGGTTCATTTTACTTTTCTTTTCCTAATTATGTAAGACTAGGTCATGTGACCTAAAAATAACACTTTTCATTGGATTAAAACATTTTTTTTCCCCAAACGATGAAAGCCCCACCTTGTTTCTGGATGTTTCAGACTGAAGCTGGCGTCACCATGAGAGCACCACCATCTCGTAGCTCCGTCGTGGCCATTCCGCAAGCAATCATGGAAGCCGCTCCCCACCGGAAGCCTGCGGGAGTCGAGGGCCCCCAAGACTTTTGTACAATCTTCAAGGCTGAGGGGACGCTTTCGAGAATGGAACCCAAGCCCTGGCAGACAAGCGTCCGAGTTCCAAGGTGTCCCAGGGCCATTTTACTGGACCAGGCCCAAATCCGAAGAGCCGGCCGCCATTTTAAGAGTCCTGTGGAAGCCGCCTACCGCTGCACCGCAAGAGTGGGAGCAACTCAACTACATGGTGAGCGAGACGCTGTAGCCGTAAGAGCGGGCGGTAAACAGCTGAATGGCGGATGAGGCACAGTGTAGCAAAAGCGGGCGGAATGGCGACTGAAACGATAAAGGGGCGCCCCACTACAGCAGACAAGCCTCCGCCATGTGCTTCAAAACTGCATATGTATCTCGTGATATCAAGGTTGGGCAACCAGTACAAAACAAGCAGTTACGAGTCCCATTTACACCGGCGCCATTTTGGGCGCGGCCGGGCAGGTCCAGGATCTACTGAAACATAAAAAATGAGGCTGACGTCTCTGAAGCAGTTCACGAACAGCAGGACATAGCAAATAAACATGAACTCTCTAAAGCTGTTAACTCACTGCAGAACAAAACAAGTGAACCTGAAACCTCTGGAATAATTGTCGCTCAGAAGAACAACACACAAAACTCTGTAGTGTCTGTGGAAAGTAAAACAGAAGGGCACTGTAGTTTCAGACACACTTAACACTAATGACTTAACAAAGATATCGTCTGTCTATGAAGCAGCTGTCACAAGGAAATCCCTAACGCATCAGCATTCTCGGAAGAGGTTGACACAGATAACATTTTAAGGAACAAAGAAAGACCTGTTCACTCTTGACACCCCAGGTGCTGTGTATATTGCACTATAGTGCTGCATCGACAAAACGGGCAACCCTATTGATGTGGATTTTTCATTATTGATTATTGTAAAGAAATGGCGACTCCCCCCTTTAGCAGATTAGCTAAATGTTTGCGTAATTTAGGCATAAAAGTTATATTATTGTTGTTGTTGTTGTTATCGTTATAGTTCTGGTTAATTTCAAAAAATTGTTAAATATATTTACAGTTTTTGTTGCGTTCGTTATATTTAAATATTAATAAAGTTTTAAAATGTAACTGTCTTGGAGTACTATATTTTTTTTAAAAATCGGGTGAATGGGGCCTTGAATCGGGTTATTGTCATGTGTGGGCTTTGCAAGTGTACTGCTACAAGATCGGACATTTCAAACTCAAATGCACGTTCATTTTCTTACCTTTCCGAAACATGGAGCGCAATAGCAGGCAGAGAAAGGGTGATGCACGTGTTGAACACTGCCTGGCCTGCAAATTGCTGCCAGTGCCCCCCCCGCCCCGAGTACTTCACAAATCTTTAAAAGACCATGCGCTTGTTCAATGGGAAGTGGATAACATGGCTAAGAGCATTTGCTGACTAATGCATGAATATCGCTGACTTTTCAGCGATATTCATGCATTGCGGCCGTTTTTTATCGCATTTGCGATAAACCTTGCTAATAGCAAGGTTTATGTGCGATAAAATTCGCCGAAGTGCGGCGATAATTATTGTCTCTAAACAAGTTAGAGTCAAAAATTACCGCTAGTTGTTGGAAATATGCCCCCGGGTTTTTCCTTGCAGGAATCGGGAAACGAAAGACTAGCACTGAAATCAGTAGTCTCACACCTGAATCGGGAGGGTTGGCATGTCTGGATACTCTACAGCTGGAGCCATACACTACATCCGCAGGGCTAGGTGATAGCCTAGGTCCGGCCTGGACAATCGGACACAGAGGAAGAGAAGTGTCAGAGGGTGCGGTAGTGAATAGGGTGAAAGGGAGGTGTCGAACGGGCACAGGGTGTGATTCTCAGAGAAGAGCAGCGCAGATGGGGGAAGTATATGGCCCATGCATGAGAGAGAGAGCGGGGGTAACCATTGCGTGGGGGAGATGCGTGCGAGGGTGGGGAGCCATGCTGAGAATCGACGGCGTGCAGAGAGTGGCCCTGGTCAAGGCATCTAAAATGGCTGCCGTGCACGACAAAATTGTGGCATTGGACAAAAACGCAAGATGGCGCAGACAATGTTTATCAATAAGGATTCATTTATAACAAAATATTTACTCGCAGTGACAAAATGGTGTTCAACACTTCCTGATTTCCATCGAATCGAACGTTAACAAACGTCACGCAGCAAAAAAAAAAAAGCTCACGCACAGAGCGGTTTTTAGCCATGTTATCCAATGGAAGGTGGATAACATGGCTAAGAGCATTTGCTGGATAATGCATGAATATCGCTGACTTTTCAGCGATATTCATGCATTGTGGCCGATGTGCGGCGATAATTTTTGTCTCTAAACAATTAAAACGAAGCACAAAATGGCGAATTCCCGTTTCGCTACCAGTTTGCGGCCCAGTTCGCGGCCCGTGAAGCGCTTCTACCGTGAAAAATAATTTTTTTTTTATTTTCCCCACGGGACCCTTTAATAACCCCAACAACATTCCTAGGGGGTCAAGAGGGGTATACCTTGCCCCCTTTCAATAAATTCCCCCTTCGTTTTTCACCTCTTCTTCTCTCTCGATCCTACCGAGAGATAAGATGGCGGCCGCTCCGGACTATTTAGAATGTTGACAGACACCGGAGAGCCAATCAGCTTTCTGTTATCCAATGGAAGGTGGATAACATGGCTAAGAGCATTTGCTGGATAATGCATGAATATCGCTGACTTTTCAACGATATTCATGCATTGTGGCCGATGTGCGGCGATAATTTTTGTCTCTAAACAATTAAAACGAAGCACAAAATGGCGAATTCCCGTTTCGCTACCAGTTTGCGGCCCAGTTCGCGGCCCGGGAAACGCTTCTACCGTGAAAAATCATTTTTTTTTATTTTCCCCACGGGACCCTTTAATAACCCCAACAACAATCCTAGGGGGTCAAGAGGGGTATACCTTGCACCCTTTCAATAAATTCCCCCTTCGTTTTTCACCTCTTCTCTCTCGATCCTACCGAGAGATAAGATGGCGGCCGCTCCGGACTGTTTAGAATGTTGACAGACACCGGAGAGCCAATCAGCTTTCTGCGCGCAAAGTTCCGTTTCGCGAAAAGTAAGCGGACCGGATCGCTGCCCAGAGCGCTGTTACAGATATATATCTTGGTTTGAACGTTAATTTCTCAAAAACTACTGGAGCACATATATTGAGACCTAGCAAAGGCACATCGGGCTAACAGTCCCTACAATTTTGCCAAGTTTCGTGCAAATCCATTCAGCCGTTCGAGCTAAAAGTGAGTCCAACCGCCCTATGGAAAAATGAATGGAAAAAATGCGTTTTGGGACCCCCCTTTTTTCTCAGCCCCCCCTTGACGAAACTCCACCAAATTTTCAGGGGCTGCTCAGAAACAAAATGTGCCATTTTCCTGAAAATTTCAGCCGATTCTGTCCTCAAACGCCAAAGTTATTAGGCATAGAATTTTCAGAAATCCCATAGGGAATCAATCCTAACTATATATACCTACTGGCTATCGCCAGTAGGTAATATATATATATATATTCATTCAAACAAACACAGGTTTCAGGCCTTATATAGTTAGGAATTAGCATTTACAAAACCTTTGAAATTCGCTGAAAAAACCCATAGGTTTCAGGCCTTATATAGTTAGGAATTAGCATTTAAAAAACCTTTAAAATTCACTCAAAAAACTATAAGTTTTAGGGGTGTTATAGTTAGCTGGAAATTTCACTCATACAAAACCATTGAAATTTCTTCTATATAGTTAGTTGTACTAACTATATTTCGCGCACCCGCAATCCACTGCTGATGATGTCACATATTACATCATTCATGACATGGTCAGTGACATCACGGATGACATCTCAAATGACACCCCAGGCGTGTTTGCAGAGGGAGAACTAATTCCCCTTGCATTCTGGGGGTCCCTGGGGGCCAACTAGCCCACCTTGAACCTGCAGTATGCGCCAGGGGGCTGCATTGCAGAGAGGTGTAATGAGGCCACACCCTTTTTAACACCTCTCTGCAACGCAGCCCCCGTGCATGTTTCAGTAGGGGGAACTAATTCCCCTTGCATACTGGGGGCCAACTAGCCTACCAGGAGCCAACAGTATGCGCCAGGGGACTGTGTTGCTTTGCCCCGGAGGGCAGCGGTCCCCGGGGCAGTGTGGGGGGGATTGGGCACCCCCACACTTCTTAATCACTATGCCCCCGCGATATGGTCCCCCTGGGGGTAATTTTTTTTAAAACATACCAGGTTTAAAAAAAAAAAAAAATTGGCCTTTGGGGTCTTTGTGGGACCACCTTAACAGGCCTAGGGGGTCAGGGTGTTTCTACCCTTCCCCCTTTTTGTGTTCTACACATTTGTTTTTTCTGCTTTCTTGTGCCTCAGTCTAATGAGCACAAGACGGCTACCAACACTTCCTGGTTTGGAGTGTTGACAGCCAATAAGCATACAGCTTTCTCAGAAAGGTACGCGCACCGTCCGCGCACCGTACGCATTCGTACGCGGACCCATGCGCGCAGAGTACGCGCACCCCGCGAATTTATGAAAAAAATGTATTTATTTTTTTGCCTGGGGGGGTCCTAGTCGGACCCCCTGAGCAGGCCTAGGGGGTCAGGGTGCCTCTACCCTGCCCCCTTTTTGAGTTCTACACGTTTGTGTTTCTCCTTTCTTCTGCCCCAGTCTATCGAGGCACAAGATTGCTGTCAACAATTTCTGTTTTCGAGTGTTGACAGACATTGGCAGCCAATCAGCATGCTGCTCACGCACGCGAAGGTCCGTGCACTTCCGCACACATATATATAAATATATATATCATAGTCAGCTGGACATTTTACTCATACAAAACCATTGAACTTCCCCCGTTATAGTTAGTTGTACTCACTATAACTTGCGCACCCGCAATCCACTGCTGATGAATTCACATATTACATCATTCATGACATGGTCAGTGACATCACTGATGACATCACTGATGACATCATCCAGTGAATGTGGTTTGCTTTGATATTTAAATATGTATTATAAATATACTACTTTGCATTGAAGAATGAGTGGAAAGGGGCGACCATTCGGTCCCCCCGAACGTATGGCGGAGTACCACGATCCCCCCGGGAAGCCATCTTGGGCGGGAGGCGAGTCTCGGCTGGTATGCCTGAAGCGGCGTAGCCGGGGCGCGCTTTTTCCCGCCCTGGAGTGGGCTGGCCTAGACACTGACGCGGCCGGCCACGCCCTTTGGGGCAGGCAGGGGCGGGTTTACGCCAGCCCTGAAGACGGATAAAAGGAGCAACAAGCCAAGAAAGCATCCTCTTGTTCCTGTGCTCGGAAGCTGCACCTCCTCGCTGCACGTGAGCTCGAGACGGAACGAAGAGCCAATTTTGAGCGTGGTAATCTTTCTTTTTGTCTTACAGATACTCTGTCTGAGAATGCCTAAGAAAGTCGGGAAGCGAGTTACTACCGATCAGATGCTCCGTATGCTCATGAAAGAAGTTACCGATCTGAAGAAGCAGATGGCGGCTAAAGACGGGGAAGGGGGACCGAAACGGCCTTTGGCGGGAGCAGCTCCTGTAGGAAAAGGCAAGAGGCCCAGAAGGGGGGCATCTGGGGGGGACATCCCGGTTCCCGATACCCCACTCGAGGAGCCAACTCCTGTGCCGAGGGAGGGGAATCCGATTCCCGTGGTGGTCACTCCCGTGTCCGGAGAGGACATGCCGCCTGAGTTAGCAGCACAATTGGCAGCGTGGTTGGGAAAAGGTAGCGAGGGCGCCACGGCTGACGACGCACGGGTGTTGATGAAGCAACTGCGTGAAACTAGGGAGGCGGCGAAGGCACCATCGCCAGTTACCCCGCTGTCTCCGACGGTTGATAAAGCAACAGGAGCAGGTCCAGCGGCGGATGCAGCTTCTGGTTCAGGGAAGCGGCCATTGCCGATTGCGAGGGAGGAGTCTGCACCTTCACGAAGGGAAAAGTTGGGTCAGCATGTCCCTCTGGCAATTAAGGAAAAGATGTGGGCGGGCGAGTATGTAAACATTTTTTCGTTGCTTACCGACCATTATGAGATGGAGCATGTTAAGAGCCAAAAGGAGCTCATGCATCCGAGTGTTTGGCGCGCAAAGATGGCCGCCTTTAAGGTTGACGAAAACATTGGCACTTGGGGCAGGGCATGGGGAATCTTTACCTCCATCATGGGCGAACGTAGGCCCGAGTTGCTGACCGAATTGCCTATTTATCAGTCACGGATCATGGAATATTATGGATCATATGGGGGCAATCAGTGGTTCTGTTACGATAATATTTTTAGAAAAGCGAAAGAACACGACAAAAATTTGACTTGGGATTGTTACCACTCTGTTTCATGGTCAAAAATGGAGAGTACTGGTATGTTGAAGTTACCATTGGTAGGGGGTAGCGCGGGTGAATCCTCCCGCCAGTATGCGGGGACACCCTTTCGATCAAGTACGGGTAATGACTACCACTCGAAGCCGATCGGCAACGCAGGAAAAAGAGGGATTTGTTGGAACTTTAACAGGGGTAAATGTACGAGGCCCCAGGGGTCATGCAAGTTTAGACATGAATGTGGAGGGTGTGGGCAGCCATCCCATCCTGAGTCCATGTGCAGAGCCAAAACGGGTGATAACAGTGGTAGGGGAGGCGCCAAACAGGTCTGAAATAGTCCGAGGGGCGCCTTTACCTACTCCGATTGATACCATGGCAATGATTCCTTGGCTCAGCGACTACCCGGATCATGTTTCCGCTGGGGTGTTGCGGAACGGGTTTTCATATGGTTTCCGCATCCCAGTGGGGGATTTTCAGGGTGTGGCAAAATGTAAAAACCAACTGTCGGTCTTGCAACATACGACCGTGGTACAGGAGAAGATTGGGAAGGAGGTTACTCGAGGTCGAGTCGCCGGTCCATTTGATGAGCCTCCATGTGTTAACTTTGTTTGTTCCCCTTTGGGGGTGGTCCCTAAGAAGGACCCGGGTGAGTTCCGACTGATACATAATTTATCAGCCCCACGTGGTTTTTCTGTGAATGATGCGATAGACCCGGAAGTGTGTTCGGTGCGGTACGCATCTTTCGATGAGGCCGTCGCCATGTTGAATCGCCTAGGGCCCGGGGCGCTGATGGCAAAATCAGATATTGAGTCAGCGTTCCGGTTGCTCCCGGTACACCCAGACGATCAGCGTCTCCTTGGTTTCATGTTTCAGGGTCACTATTACATGGATAGATGTATGCCGATGGGATGCTCTATATCTTGTGCCTATTTTGAAAAGTTCAGTTGTTTTCTGCAATGGGTCTTCACAAAGAGGACGGGTTTTCAACATGTCATGCATTATCTCGATGACTTTTTGTTTCTGGGGGCGGCCGGGGATTCGGAATGTGGACAGGCTTTGAATGAATTTTGTGTCCTAATGAAGCATTTTGGTGTGCCACTGGCACCAGGTAAGACTGTGGGTCCCTCGACTTGCCTCGAGTTCCTGGGGATCGAGCTCGATTCAGAGGAAGGTTGTTTTCGATTACCAAGAGAAAAGGTGTTAAGATTCAGGGCTTCCCTGGAAACGTGTATTAGTGAGTCTAAAGTCAGATTGCATCAATTACAACAATTGGTGGGCCAGCTGAATTTTGCTCTGAGAGTAATGCCGATGGCCCGCCCCTTTTCCCGCTCGATCACTCAAGCCATGGTCGGACTTAAGGAGGGTCATCATCGCACGAGGCTATCGGCAGAGGTTCGCCAGGACATGCGCATTTGGTTGGCATTTCTGGCGGAGTTCAATGGTCGAATTGTCTGGAATAAACCGGCGGTGTCCTCCGAAGAGCTGGGGCTGTGGACAGATTCGGCTGGGAGCATTGGTTTTGGTGCCATATTCGGCACACAATGGTCGGCTCAAAAATGGCCGTTATGGTGGCATGAGTGTGGGCTGACAAGTAACATTGCCTTTCTTGAACTTTTTCCCATTCTGGTGGCCCTGAAAACTTGGCCTGAGGGGTTCAGAGATCACTCTGTGGTGTTTTGGTCTGATAACATGACCGTGGTTGAGTGAATCAATAGCCAGGCAGCACAATGCAAATGGATTCTAAGATTGCTCAAAGAAATTGTGTTATTGTGCATGCAATTGAACGTGCTATTTAGAGCAAGACATGTACCGGGGGTAATGAATCAAGCGGCTGATTCGCTTTCTCGTTTTCGTATGCAGGCCTTCTGGGGTTTTCTGCCTACAGCGGACCCGGTGGCGGCACCCTTTCCCGAAGTTCTCTGGTCTCTCGGTGCCCCGAACTACAGAACCTCGTGGGAGAGAGTTTAGCACCCAGGACAAGGAAGGCATATGAAGGGGCGTTCCGATCCTATTGGGCCTTTTTGGGGACTGCTAGGAGAGAGCTTTGGGGCCAGGAAGAGCTAGTAGTAAAATTTCTGCTGTCTTTACATCAGGCAGGCAAATCAGTGGCTACGGCCCAGAGGCATCGGGCCGCCATTTCCTTTATGGCAGGGGCTCATGGGATCCAGGACCCGACTGCGTCTTTTGTTGTGCAAAAAGCGCTACGTGGGTGGCAACGCCTTGAGGGTCGCAGTGTAGATAAAAGGCGCCCGATAGGTCTGGATAGGTTGGCTCTGTTGTTATCTGTACTTCCTGCAACGTGTTCATCCCAGTATGAATCAGTGTTATTCCGAGCCGCTTTTGCACTAGCATTCCATGGGGCTATGCGGGTAAGCGAACTAGTGGCAAAGAACAAGCAGGATACCATGGGGGGACTGTGCCGAGAGCACGTTCAGGTCAAGGGGGAGACAATGACTGTCTCGTTTGTCAGGTCCAAGACCGATCAGGGTGCGATGGGGGACGGAATAATCATACAAAGGATTCCCGGGTCTTCCATGTGCCCTGTGATGTGCGTAGAGGAATATTTAACGCAAAGGGTGGCATCATGGGGGGGACCTTGCTGAGACACGCTGACGCTACCCCACTGACGAGGTTTCAGTTTCAGCGGGTGCTTGCGATGTCGATTTCAGCCGCGGGCTTGAACCCCGGCGAGTTTGGGACCCATTCCTTTCAGATAGGGGCTGCTACGGAGGCTACAGCCAGGGGTCTGAATGTGGAACAAATAAAACGTGTGGGACGTTGGTCCTCAAACTGTTATAAGAGGTATGTGCGGTTGCACATGTTGTGAAGCTGTAATGATGTACTCACGCTTCTTGTTTTTGTTTGGTTTTCAGTTGCGCAAGCCTACGAGGCGGGGCGGACTGTGCAGTCGACCCGACACCGGGGGGCCAGCGGTCAGACATCACCGGCAGTGAACAAGGAAGTGTGGGTCGTGGGCCACTCATACGTGAGGCGTGCCGGGGACGTATTCAAAGCAGGTGACATGATTCACGTGGCTGGGGAATACGGGTACAGTGTGTCCTTCTACGGAAAGGGCGGGCTCTGTATTGACCAGTTTCGATCATATTTTGAGGGTCTGTTAGGGCGGACAAGGTCACCGCCGTCTGTAGTCATAGTACATCTTGGGGGCAATGATTTGGTGACCACTGGTAGACGACTTCTTCTTGAGGCGATGCTTTCCACGGTAAGTTGGTTGGCAAGAAGAGTTCCAGGGTGCACAATTGCATGGTCCCATATGATCCCACGGAAAGTGTGGCGGGGGGCTATTTCGGTTCCTGCTCTGAATCATTCAGTAAGAAAAATTAATAATAAAGTGAGTAGATTGTTCCGTTCAAATACACTGCATTCTATTTCGCATGGTTGTATTAAAGGGGACTGTATGTATTTGGGGGATGGTGTTCATTTATCCCGGATGGGGAACGAATTACTCATAGGAGACCTGATAGCTTGGCTAAAGACTTTATGACATGACCTTTAGGCAGGAGTGTTGTGGGGGGGTCCGGATAGCCGGTCAACTATCCGGCCTGTGGCGGTAAGGTCATGATCGGTGAGCAGTAATTGGAAGATCCCTATGGGTGGGCGTCACCCATTACGGATGGGAGCGCTCGAGGGAGGTGGCCATTGGCCCCTCAACGGGGAGGCGGTCCCTTCTAAGGATGGGCCGCCGAAAGGAAAGGAAAGGCGGTCAAGGCCCCTTCCTGGGTAGGAGGGGCTACAGCCCCCTCCTGGGGAATTTCCCGGGGCCTGGACATCTGCGACGGCAGATGTGGTAAGTTGTGTGGGGTTTGGGAGGGGGTCTACGCTACCTTCTAGATACCTCACACGAGTCCTCGGACGACCTTTAAATGGCGTCGAGTTTATTGGGGCCCCCGTCAAGTCAAGGGAAATTGGTAAATGCACTTGAGGTACACCTCTGTGCGGTTGCCCCTCACAAGTGGGGGGGATATGTCTGGTTTAGGGATCTTGACACCGGTTACGACCCTGCCGTTGGCCCTTAAACGTTAGGATGTACAATTTCAAGTTAAACGTTTTGTAGGATGTTAGTTCGGCTAGGAGAACCTTTGTATTAGAGAATATGTTAAGGTTAGCCAAACATCGCAATGTGGAAATGAAATTGTACATTAATATGAAACTGTTATTTTAATGTTTTATTTTTGTTTCATATTTTAATAAATACGGCCGGGAGGGTCACTCCCTCCCGTCTTCCAAAAGTTCAGAACCGTTTCCGGTTTCCCATTCTTGGGGATTGTGTTGAGAGGGGGTGGCGGGTATCTCAGCCATATGGAAAGGGGCGACCATTCGGTCCCCCCGAACGTATGGCGGAGTACCACGATCCCCCCGGGAAGCCATCTTGGGCGGGAGGCGAGTCTCGGCTGGTATGCCCGAAGCGGCGTAGCCGGGGCGCGCTTTTTCCCTCCCTGGAGTGGGCTGGCCTAGACACTGACGCGGCCGGCCACGCCCTTTGGGGCAGGCAGGGGCGGGTTTACGCCCGCCCTGAAGACGGATAAAAGGAGCAACAAGCCAAGAAAGCATCCTCTTGTTCCTGTGCTCGGAAGCTGCACCTCCTCGCTGCACGTGAGCTCGAGACGGAACGAAGAGCCAATTTTGACCCACCCACCAGCCCCTGAGGACAACAAGTGGTTTTGAATAAAGTTTGATGTGGTAACACTAATTTTTTGCAGGTTGTGATAACTATCGTGATAACTCTGAATATGCAATAAAGAATGGTCAAATTGTAATTTGCTTTGCAAATAAAGTAATTATGCACTAGTGTTGATCAGTAATCATGCCTTTTAATAAGTTGTAATTGTTACTGTCTTTTAGTAATTTAGTCATTTAGTAACTTAGTTAGAATTGTCGTATTTATTTTGGTCGGGCGGTAAGGTCATGATCGGTGAGCAGTAATTGGAAGATCCCTATGGGTGGGCGTCACCCATTACGGATGGGAGCGCTCGAGGGAGGTGGCCATTGGCCCCTCAACGGGGAGGCGGTCCCTTCTAAGGATGGGCCGCCGAAAGGAAAGGAAAGGCGGTCAAGGCCCCTTCCTGGGTAGGAGGGGCTACAGCCCCCTCCTGGGGAATTTCCCGGGGCCTGGACATCTGCGACGGCAGATGTGGTAAGTTGTGTGGGGTTTGGGAGGGGGTCTACGCTACCTTCTAGATACCTCACACGAGTCCTCGGACGACCTTTAAATGGCGTCGAGTTTATTGGGGCCCCCGTCAAGTCAAGGGAAATTGGTAAATGCACTTGAGGTACACCTCTGTGCGGTCGCCCCTCACAAGTGGGGGGGATATGTCTGGTTTAGGGATCTTGACACCGGTTACGACCTTGCCGTTGGCCCTTAAACGTTAGGATGTACAATTTCAAGTTAAACGTTTTGTAGGATGTTAGTTCGGCTAGGAGAACCTTTGTATTAGAGAATATGTTAAGGTTAGCCAAACATCGCAATGTGGAAATGAAATTGTACATTAATATGAAACTGTTATTTTAATGTTTTATTTTTGTTTCATATTTTAATAAATACGGCCGGGAGGGTCACTCCCTCCCGTCTTCCAAAAGTTCAGAACCGTTTCCGGTTTCCCATTCTTGGGGATTGTGTTGAGAGGGGGTGGCGGGTATCTCAGCCATATGGATATATAAATATAAATGTGTGGATAATCGATTTAGTAACAGTGTCATTGATTGTTTCCTTGCCAAATTTTTTAGAGTCTCACTATATATAATGTGTAGTTACTAAACTGTGTGAACGTCTTTATTGCTTTGTCTTAATTGCTATGTTAAAGACTATATTTGTTATTGGTTTCCTAACTGAGTATTTATATGGTAAATGAATGTCTATGTGGTTTGGTGGGGGTGTGTCATTGCCAAAAAATGTGTGAATAGTAGGTATATGAGGTTAAGACTACATGTTATAACAGTTGTTTCAGTGAGTGTATATGTTTATGGGTGTGGTGGTGATGAAATATTTCTCTCAATGGTACATCTCCATTAAACTTAAAAATAAAAGCAGTGTATGTGACAGGTATATCTAATTAAGTGTGCCTAAGACTTAGTAATTGTATGAGTCACTATATGGATAACTGTATACTTGTAATAGTGATTTTATAACACACTAAGTGTGAGCTACTATCTATATAAATAGACGAAGTGGTGTTTGTATAAGTGTGAAGGTGAGTAAATGTAAGTATAATCAATTGTTTGCATAAGTCAGAAGGATGTCTTTACAAGTGAATACAATGTGTGCTGGTGTGTAATGTTGAAATAGGCACATGAGTATATTTGATAGTGTTCTGTTGATTATTCACTGCATATAACACTGAATATATAGGTACGTGATTAGATGTGTGTATAGTTCTATGAATAACTGAGTGGGTGTTTAGAAATTTCTATTGGTGTGTCAATGGTTTCAAACATGACACTTTCTATTTTACAGTGAGTGATGAAAGATTACTTTTTTTTCAGTTTGAAAGCTTTATTAAAGTAAATAATCAGTACAGTGAGGTGACAACAGCATAAATAAATGGGGAGGAGGAAATATAAGATGAATAATCATAATAAAGCCGATGGCACAAATGAGGAACAAAGCATTTTGAATTTTAAGAGAGGGGGGGAGGGGGGATGATGAAAAACCTATTAATATATCAGAAATGGAAAAATTGCAATAATCATAAAACAGCAATCACAATAAAGTACAGTAAATGCACAAATAACAGCAAATACATGACCTAAGGGCATGAGAGAAAATATGAACGAAGTTAATAAAAACAGTAAATGTGAAAGAGAAAGGAATGTACTTATAAGCAGGAGTACAAATATTCAAGGGGGTTTAAAATTGGCAGAGGAGAACGTAGAGGGTTTCTTTTTGGCGGATTGATCCAAATGGTGAGTAAGGGGTAACCAGTACAAATCAACATTACGAGAGGGTTTGCAAGAGGCTGCAAAGGCAACGTCGAGCCTAAGGGAGTGACAAAGTAAGTTCCACCAACATATTATGGAGAGTTTGTTTAGAGACTTCCAATTAGAAGAAATGTGTTGGGGTGCAAGGGCTTAAGTATGTGTGAACATAGACAATGCGCACATCCCAGTATTTGGGCACTCCCTCTGGTTCAAAAATAGATAGACTCCATTGAATTTCAGGAATTTATTTGGTAAGAGGTGATTTTTTCATAAGTTTTTCATCAGTGGATTATTTGCATCCAATTCATTAGACTCTACACAAAATCATCGTCGCGACGATGATTTTGTGTAGAGTCTAATGAATTGGATGCAAATAATCCACTGATGAAAAACTTATGAAAAAATCAACTCTTACCAAATAAATTCCTGAAATTCAATGGAGTCTATCTATTTTTGAACCAGAGGGAGTGCCCAAATACTGGGATGTGCGCATTGTCTATGTTCACACATACTTAAGCTTATATTTTGGCGTAAACGGACGGTTACGCCACCAGTTGGAGCACCTTTAAAAACAACAACGCATTTTTGAATACTCAATCATACTTTCAAACCAACAACGCAGTGCATTGCCCACCTTGTCTTTTGGAGTGCAAGGGCTAACATGAGGTCTAGGAGGCCACGTGAGTGTGGAGGGAGGTAAAGAGATTCTGAAAGACTCCCCAGAAATACCAAAGAGGCTGAGAAAGGGATAGAGAGGTGAAAGATATGAGAAATACGAGTCCACACCTGTGTCCAAAAAAGACGAACAGAAGGGCAGAGCAAGAAAAGATGAAAGGAATCCGCATTGGGAGCATTGCAGGTCCAGCAAGTAGCACTAGGAGAGGAGAGAAAGCGAGACAGGGAGATGGGAGAAAGGTAGAGCCTATGATAGAAGAAAAAGAGGGATTGAGTAAGAGAGGCATTGCAGGAAGTTTTCAGAAATTTAGCCCAGATTTTATCCCAAAGACAAATCGGCCATGTGGAATCTAGATCTTTTTCCCAAGAGAGTTCCAGTTTTGATTTGGGGCGATCAGGGTCAGGAGCAGAGAAATATCTGTAGATAAGAGAGGCCTTAGGAACATTGGATAGAAGTGTAAGTAGGGAAGAGGGTGATGAGGGTGAGATGTCTGATTCAAGAGAGTAGTACCGGTCAAGAACAGCTTCCATAAGAATGAAGTATTTCTTTGCGAAGGAGGAAGGACAATGGAAGAAGGACTGAAATTGAGGAAAGGAACGAGGAGATAAACCATCGAAAAGATGGTGGACCCAGATAATACCTCTCGACCTCCACGTAGGCCAGGCAATGGGTCTGTTTCGTATGAGAATGAGTGGATTATACCAGATGGGTAATAATAGAAAGGACTCACGAGAAATAGGGGCAGTTGATACCAAGGGTCGTAAAAGAGAGGAAATGTGCCTAAATAAAGGGGGGACAAGACATGGAGCTTTAGCGTTAAAATGAAGAATTTCCTGAAATGAATACAGGAGTAGCAGGTCACCTCAACAGAAAGCCAAAGAGGTGAAAAAAGGGAAATGTCCTGTGACAACCAACGAGATGCTTGACGGAGGGAAAAGGATTTGTGGTGAAGACGGAAATCCGGGAAATTAGTTCCACCATTAATTTTGGGTTTACGAAGGGATGAAAGTGATATTCGTGCTTTTTTCTGTTTACAGAGGAACTTGGACAAGACAGAGTCAATACGACGAAAGTAAAGAACCGGGATATGAATAGGAAGCATGGAAAGTACATAAATTAAGATTGGGGCAACCATCATCTTGATGGAGTCAAGACGACCCCACCAAGAGAGGAAAAGGGGATTCCAGGAGGAAAGTAGAGCGTCTATCCTAGATATAACTACGTTCATGTTAAGCTGGACAGAAGATGAAATAGAGTTGGAAAAAAGGACACCAAGATATTTTATTTTCTTACTATTCCAAGCGAAACCAGTAGAAGAAAAGAAGTGTGGAAGGCAGAATTTAGTTAAGGGAAGAATCTCCGTCTTATCCGAATTTATTTTATAACCGGAAACCAAAGAAAAGTTCTCAAATTCAACTAATAAGGAAGGGACCGAGGTAATAGGATCAGAAATAAATAAAAGTATGTCATCAGCATATGCAGATAATTTAAGCTGGTGGGGTCCGTACGGAAAGCCAAAAATGGAAGGATTATTGCGAATGGAGGTCAGAAAGGGTTCAAGAGCCAGGATAAACAAAAGGGGGGAAAGAGGACAACCCTGGCGGACACCGCGTTTAAGTGTAAAGGGTGAAGTAAGTTTACCATTGACTAAAACAGATGCTTTGGGCATAGAATAGATTAAGGAAATATAGGAAATGAATTTCGGGCCAAAACCATGCCACTTCAGTGAAGCTATCAAAAAGGACCAATCAACTCGGTCAAATGCCTTTTCAGCATCAACTGAGATGGCTGCAAGAGGAATAGATAAGGAGGAGGCTTTACCAAGGACATTAAGAAGTAGTCTGGAGTTGTCCGAAGTGAGGCGACCTTTAACAAAGCCACATTGCTCCTTCCCTATGAGGTGTGGCATAAGGGGGTCAAGGCGAAGAGCTAGAAGTTTAGCAAACAGTTTATAATCTACGTTGACTAAAGATATTGGCCGATAATTTTTACAAAATTTAGGATCCCGTCCTTCTTTAGGGATGAGGCATATAGTAGCATCTTGGAAGGAGCCTTGAGCCAGGCCGTCGGAACAAAAAGACTGAAAAAGAAGGAGAAGACGAGGCAAAAGAATGTCGGAAAAATGGAGATAAAATTCGACCTGGAAGCCATCGGGCCGGGGGTCTTGCCCTTAGTGAGAGACGTCAACGCCGTGGACAATTCAGAAAGACTAAGGTCAGAGTCTAGAGTAGAAAAGTTGAGCTGGGAGGTATCAGGCGCTGGTAGACGATCAAAGTATGATTGAAGAAGATCTGGACTAGGAGGATTTTCAGGGGAATATAAAGATTCATAGAAAGATTGAAATTGTTCCAGAATGTCTTTGTCCGTGTGTAAAAGAGTGTTAGAAGGGGAGTAAATAGAATCAATAATAGTTCGTTCTTTTCGTGATTTTAGATAGTTAGCAAGCAGTTTACCTGATTTATTACGACCGCCATAATAACGAGCACTACTTCGGAGGAGATAGGAAGAGGCTGAATCTGTAGTGAGTTTGTTAAAGGCAATTTTAGATCGAAGGAGTTCAGGAGACATTTGGTTTGGAGAGGAGGTATAAAATTGGTGTTCTAGTGACTTAATATGAAGGAATGCTTTCTTCTTTTTTGAGACAAAGTCGATAATAAAGCCGCGGGCCGTGGCTTTAAAGGAATCCCAAAGGATATGCAGAGGGGTATCAGGGGTAGAATTGATTTGGAAAAATTCCGAGGTGAAAGAGCGAAAGGAGGAAGAGAAAAGAGGATCAGTGAGAAGAGAGGAGTTAAAACGCCAATGAGAGGACTTAGGAGCAGGAGGAAGAAGATCAAAGATAGTAATAATAGGAGCATGATCAGAAATGACAATAGGTTCAATGGAAGAGGAGAGAAGGTTTTGAGATAAGGAGGAAGAGAGGAAGATGTAACCCAAGCGGGAAAAGGAAGCATGTGGGGGAGAGAAAAAGGAAAAATCTATGGTTTCTGGGTGTGTGATCCTTCATGAGTCAACAAGATGGACCTGAGAAATAGTATCAAGGAACTGCTTGTGGGGCTTGTGAGGGGTGAAACGAACAGAAGATTTACGGTCTAAAAAGGGGTCAACAATCTGGTTACAATCTCCGCCTAGTAAAAAAGAATCATCTTTGTATTGGATACATTTTGCTGTGATCGAGGGCCAAAAGGAAGAATCAAAGCATGTGGGACCATAAACATTCAATAAAGTAATCGGGATAGCATTGATAAGTAATTTAACTAAAACCCAACGACCCTCTTCATCTCTCTCCTCAAGGACTACCTTACATTGGAGACGTTTATGAACTAGGATAGCAACACCATTCATTTTATGAGAGGCAGGTGAAAAGAAAACATTGCCCACCCAAAGTCTTTTTAGTTTCAAAGATTCAGCATCAGAAAGATGGGTTTCTTGAATGAGGACAATATCAGGGTTGTAAGAGGAGAGGTGGGAAAGTACTCTCTGTCGCTTAATAGGATGATTAAATCCTTTCACATTCCATGAAATAACTTTAAATATGAAAACGCATAAAACTGTTCAAAAACAACAGGTGCAAAAATATACTGTACATGCAACAAGTCAAAGTAGAGAGGGTAAGAACTATTACAACTATTAGAGGAGTAGAATGATCAAAATTGAAAAATGCAAAAAGATACTGTACAAGTAGTAATGCAAACTTTAAGGAGGTAAAAAATATGAAAATCATTAAAAGGGTAGAAGGAAGGATAGGAGGAGGAAGAGAAAGAGAAAGGGAAAGGAAAAAGATGAGGGAAAAGGAGAGAAGGTCAGCAGAGGAAGAAGAAGAAAGAAAAGAGAGAAGGCATAGAAGACAGTACAAATCCAAAAGGATGACTGTAATGAACATACCTGAAGGGGGAAACACACAAAGGGAAGGTGGGGAGGTGGTGATGCGTTACAAGACGGGTGGGCCAGGAACAGGAGCAGAACCACACCGGGACCTCACAATAAAGGAACAAAGGATGGAACAAGATGGTGAAGGGAGCATCCAATATATATCTGCAGGGGGAAAAAACGAGACAATTGTTAACATACGGAACATTTGATACACCGTATATAGCCAGAAATGAGAAATAAGATTTATGAAGAACATACGCAAAGAGAGACACAGGAAAAAAGAAGATAAACAAGATAAGAAGAATGAGAAGACTAAAAAAAAAGGAGTAAAAAGAGTATATGAAGTCAGAAAAACACTACTAGAGAACAATACATGGAGACAACAAAAAACATTTCAGCCACTAGTCGAAGGAGCGGAAGAGGCGTCCATCCCCTCCTCACTCTGCAAAAGATGAAGTTGCGTAGCTCTCCAGGATCTTGAAATGACCAAGTCTTATTCCGATAGGTGACTCTGAAGGTACAAGGGTGAAACAAGCCATATCTTGCTCCCAGGGATCGCAAAGAAGGGCGCAGTGCTAAAAATTCCTTACGTCTGGAGGCAGTGGCATTAGAGACATCTTGAGATAGGTAAACTCGTTGACCTTGCCAAGTCAATTGTTTTTTGCTCCTTGCTGCTGAGAGAATCGAGAGAAGATCCGTGAATTTCAAAAATAGGATAATGACTCCACGAGGCATAGGAGATGAATCTGTTCTAGCGCCAAGTCTATGAGCTCTTTGAATACTGATGGACGTAGAGGGGGGCATGTCCAAAAGTTTCGGTAAAAAGGTGTTAAAGAAAGTCACTGGATTGTCACCCTCAAGATTTTCTGGTAGATTGTAAATACGAAGGTTGTTTCTTCCGTTTCGATTTTCCAAATCCTCCGTATGCTTTTGTAAAGAGAGGACAGTCTTTTCTAATGCAACAATGTGTTGCCTATTGGATTGAACCTCAGGAAGCTGTAGCTCAACAGAAGAAAGGCGAGCATCTATGGACTCCCATTTGTCCTTCAAAAGCTGCATATCCTTGCTTGTCTCTTCAACAAAAGGACGCATTGCACGAAGTTCTTCCAAAATTTGGTCAATAGGAGATGAGGAAGAATTATCCTCCAGTGTGGGAGAATTCTGTTTAAGACGCTTGCCAGACGGAGCAGGTGGAGAGATTCTACTGGAGGCTGAATGAGCCGAAGGGGCTTTCTGAGAAGAAGAATTCGACATTTTTGCAGAGTGAGTCGATTTAGATGCACCAGTTGAAGAACCCACCGAAGTATTCACAGAGGAAGCAAAGACAAATTGAGGTTTGCGTAATCTCACCATAGAAATTCGTATTGCAGTCAATAACTTGTCGCAATGCCCTGAGAGGTATAGAGAGTGCGTTGGCAATTTCTCAGAAGATCATCGTAGTAGAAAGTAAGCCAGGCGCTCAAATAATACAAGCTGCTTCAAAAATACAGCACTGCGAGTAATGTCAAGAAGAGAGAAGTAGTAGCGTTGAAGAACTTAGTTGAACATGACAGGGTATACCAAAACACCTTTATCTGGTCCCAAGCTTATACTTGAAATAGTAGTATATAGATAACATAGGACAGAAAGGTAGCATACCATGAAGAGGAGAAAATGAAATTAACTCTCTGAGAGAGCGCTTGTAAATTGCACAAGAAAACGCCAGTGAGTTGAATGGAGCATATGCTGACAATTCAAAGAGAAAGGGCGCTGAGAATGGCAGTTAGGGAAAACGCGTCATGAGGCAGCTGAGGTGTAATGGAATACCCATAAAGTCAAAAAGTCAGCAGAAAGCCATGAGAAATAGTAGTGGCGCACTTGCAATGAATAGCGCTGAGGTGACAAGGCGTCCGAAGGAAGCGGGTGTCACAGATGAAACGCCATGACGAAATGCCTGAGCGAAGATTCCTCAGAGAGATAGCAAGGTAAAAGTAGCCAAAAACACCTTAATTGCTCACCCCCAAGGTCGTTGCTGCCGAGTGACACATGGCAGTCGAGGTCGTCCTGGCGTGTTGAGGAGGCGGAGGTCCGGTAATTCGAGGGACGCCTAAAATGGCGGCTGCGTGAGGAGTAGCAGAAACATCGTGTCAGCAGATGAAGAACGGCAGTTCAAAAGCCGCAAAGCCGCTCCGCGTGGTCTCCCGAGGTTCCGACAGGAGAATCCGGTAAGGAGGTGTGAATGCAGTTCCCTTCACATCGGGAAAACTGCAAGGAGGCTGTTCGGTGCGGCGGAGCTCCGCAACTAGCCGGCCATCTTGCGCGGCAGTCAAGCCACGCCCCAGTGATGAAAGATTATACTAGTGTGTGATGAGGTGTATTTGATTGTCACATGGATGATGTCATCAGTGATGTCATCAGTGATGTCATTTGAGATGTCATCAGTGATGCCATCAGAGATGTCACTAACCATGTCTTGAATGATGCACTTTTTGTGACGTTCCGGTGGCACAGAAGACTGAGTGATATTTATCAGGCAGGACTAAGCCACTTTTTGTGGCGTAATCCTGCCTGATAAATATCAGTCCCTTTAACACAGTGTCCTGCGTTAAAGGGGTGTGCAATGGGTGTTGCTGGGGGCATTCCCAGCAGCATCCATGGACTTGAGTAATATATAGCCTCCTCAAAGTCAGTCTTTCAAAAATTCCAAAGTATAGGACATGATAATCCAAATCCAAATGTTTCTCAAGAAAAGTCATAAACAGTGTCCGTGGGTCATATCTGCCCAAACTCTGATATTCCGAACGATTAAAAATGACTGTTCTTGAGAAACATTTGGATTTGGATTATCATGTCCTATACTTTGGAATTTTTAAAAGACTGACTTTGAGGATGCTATAAATTACTCAAGTGTGCCTGAATTGTGTGGGTAAAATTGATACCTAGTCACTTTGAATAAGAATGTACTTACGTCTCGGCTAACATTTGGAAGAAATATCTAGTTATATGACAACAGGATACCGACATAACTTGAAGGAAATAAGAATGCCCTGAAGAAGTTCTGTTGTACAGAACGAAACGTGTCGGCTGGCTAAGGTACATAAACTTAAGGAAAATGAAAGCATTTGAATATACACCAGGGCTTCAATAAGGACTCTAAGTGATATGATTTGATTGGACTTGTTGTGCAAGTGGTGCTGTGCCAAACTTTAGAATATTCTCCACTACTCTCTACTACTCACTCCCTACTATTCACTATCTACTACTCTCTACTACTCACTCTCTACTACTCTCTACTCTCTACTACTCACTCTCTACTACTCTCTCTCTACTACTCACTCTTTACTACTCACTCTCTACTACTCTCTACTGCTCACTCTCTACTTCTCACTCTCTACTACTCTCTACTACTCACTCTCTACTACTCTCTCTCTCTACTACTCACTCTCTACTACTCACTCTACTACTCACTCTCTACTACTCTCTACTACTCACTCTCTACTACTCTCTCTCTACTACTCACTCTCTACTACTCACTCTACTATTCACTCTCTACTACTCTCTACTACTCACTCTCTACTACTCTCTCTACTACTCTCTACTTCTCACTCTACTACTCACTCTCTACTACTCTCTACTATTCTCTCTCTCTGCTACTCACTCTCTACTACTCACTCTCTACTACTCTCTACTACTCACTCTCTACTACTCACTCTCTGCTACTCTCTACTACTCACTCTTTAATACTCTCTACTACTCACTCTCTACTGCTCTCTACTACTCACTATACTACTTACTCTCTACTACTCTCTACTACTCACTCTCTACTACTCACTCTTTACTACTCTCTACTACTCACTCTACTAATCTCTACTATTCACTCTCTGCTACTCTCTCTACTGCTCTCTACTACTCTCTACTACTCACTCTCTACTCTCTTTTACTCACTCTCTACTCTCTACCTCTCTACCTCTCTCTACTAGTCTCTACCTCTCTACCTCTACCTCTCTACTTCTACCTCTCTACCTCTCTCTACACGCACACATATACACATATATATATGCATATATTTGCATATGCATTTATATATATGTATGTGTGTATATATATACATACATATATAAACATATATAATCTGCATATCTATATAAATACAAATATAAATGCATGCATACATATACATATATGCATACATATGCATGTTATTTACATGAAAGTTTGAAAAACACAAATAAAAGCAAAGCTAAAAATCCACCTCATTACAAACAGAATGGCTTTAACTTAAACGAGGGCGAGGTCTATTGAATTTTCAATGCTTGTTTACTTTGGTTCCATCAAGAAGGCATTCAGATGTGTCACACATTTGCCATAAATTCTGAATGTTAGCACACTAGTTGCTCATTAGATCACTTTAGTAAAGCTACTGCTCACCAGGGAAGTCTGCTGCTGGTATTCAAAGTGCATGTTTCAGTCTGCATGTCAGAATTTTTTTAATGAAATAGAAGAGGATTTGAGAAGTCACTCAAAATGTGCCCTAATTTTTCTTTCTGAAGCACTAATCATACTTTCTATGGCAAAATGAACCCCTGATTTTGTTCCTTTTTAAATTAAATGTTTTCAGACTTACCACTTCATTCCAATCAAGATAGCTTCTGGTGTGCCATACTTTTGTCATAAGTAAGACTGTTAGCGCTCTAGTTGTTCTTTAGAACACTCTGGGACATTCTGTCATTGGGCTATACTTGGGCCACATCTAGGTGATATTTGGGCTACATTTGGGCTCTTTTGTCTCTGGTGGCCATCTTGGAAGATTGCAAGTCAGAATTTTTTAATGAAATAGAAGAGGATTTGGGAAGTCACTCAAAATGTGCGCACATTTTTCTTTCTGAAGCACTAATCCTACTTTCTATGGCAAAATGAACCCCCTCATTTTGTTCCTTTTTAAATTAAAGGTTTTCAGACTTACAACTTCATTCCAATCAAGATGTCTTCTGGTGTGCCATACTTTTGTTATAAGTAAGACTGTTAGCGCTCTAGTTGTTCTTTAGAACACTCTGGGACATTCTGTCATTGGGTTATACTTGGGCTACATCTGGGTGATATTTGGGCTACATTTGGGCTCTTTTGTCTCTGGTGGCCATCTTGGGAGACTGCATGTAAGATTTTTTTTAATGAAATAGAAGAGGATTTGAGAAGTCACTCAAAATGTGCCCTAATTTTTCTTTCTGCAGAACTAATCATACTTTCTTTTGCAAAATATACCCCCTCATGTTGTTCCTTTTTAAATTAAATGTTTTATGAGTTACCACTTTATTCCAATCAAGATGGCTTCAGGTGTGCCATACCTTTGTAATAAGTAGGACTGTTAGCGCTCTAGTTGTTCTTTAGAACACTCTAGGAGGCTGCAGTAGAACACAAAGGAATCAACTGACAGTCTCTGTCCTTGTTGGATGTACATGCTTTACTGAGAATGTCAGACTTCATTCTCACATGACTGAGAAAGATAATGTGAATTTACAGAAAATATGCTTTCAGTTTAGATTATAGATCCCCTTCCAAACCACTGTGGGAAAAGCATTAGATAATAGTTTTCTTTCAAACATGATTCATGATATCCCAGCAGAAGGCTTTTTCACATGGTAAAATCACCTTAGAACACACCACAATTCCTAAAATGAGTATGGTACCATCAACAAATGATTTATAATGTAACTAAAGTCTTAAAACCTTCTATTAACTGCAATGCTTTTTAATGAGGTGCTATCATGTACGCGTACCCCGCAATTTAAAAAAACAAAAACATTTTGGGGCCTGGGGGGTCCTTGTGGGACCCCCTGAGCAGGCCTAGGGGGTCAGGGTGCTTAAACCCTGCTCCCTTTGCGTGTTTTGCACCTTTGTTTTTCTGCTTTCCTGTGCCTCAATCTACTGACGCACAAGATGGCTGCCAACACTTTCTGGTCTGGAGTGTTGACAGACATTGGCAGCCAATCTGCATGCAGCTTGTGCTCGGAATGGTACAGAGTACCGTAAGCTTACAGTAAGCTGCTATAGATATATATATTTTTTCTCTTTTGATTTTCTCAGGAACTACTGGAGGGATATACACCTTTTAAACAAAAGGCACTTCTGCGTACCAGTCCCTACAATTTTGCCAAGTTTTGGTGTAATTCCGTTCAGCGGTTCGGGCTGTAGTGTGTCTAAACGTCCTATGGAAATTAACATGGGGAAAACACGTTTTGGGACCCCCTTTTTTCTCATCCCCCGCTTGACGAATCCCCCCAAAACTTTCAGGGAAGGAGCAGAACTGAGCTGGCCAAAATTTTGGAAAATTGCACGCAAATTCCTCAATCAACGCCAAAGTTATTCCAAATAGAATGTTGCGGATTTCCTATGGAAACTAGGTCCTAACTATATATACCTACTGGCGACCACCAGTAGGTAATATATATATATATATGAGCAAGAAACTCCACAAAACCTCCGGCAAGCAGCCCAGCAATGCTGGCGAAGAAGGAGACGGACCACAGGCTCAGGTATGATGATTTATTTTTGCACAACAGACAACAGCTACGCATTTCAGGCTACAAGAGCCCTTGTACACACTGCAAGTGTCAATAAAGTTTGTTGCTTTTTTTATATGCATAGTAGTGCTCGCCCTAATTGGTGACATCATCAAGCACATGATCATAAACAGTGAAAACATCCTTAATTTCGTTTTTCACTTAAATTTTTTCTTTCCGAATAATTCGATATATATTAAAAAAATAATACATATTATTCTAAATAATTAATTTATCTGAGTAAATAAATATGCATAAAATCCGATGATGAGGCATTACCTCTAATAGTGTATAATTGATGTTACCAAAGGCATAATTCACTGTTATTCTGTCTGTATAAATACATTCAATGAAAAAAAGAATAAAGATAACTCATTTATACCATTAACCTTGGTTGTTTTTGTACACAGGTTAAAATAAGATTTATGCAAAATGTATTATATAATCAAATTAATGCAAAACTAGCAAAGCAGCAACGGATTTTTAAAGTGCAGAAAACTGTGCAAATTCTGTGCAAAAGAGAAGCGTTTACAAAGTGCAAAAAACTGTCAGATTTCAAAAAGCGTATCAATGTTTATAACAATATACTATTTCAGAGCCCTGAAATGGATTTGCTAAAATCATATAAATAACCTTCTAAATGTCATCGCAACAGTATAAATAGTGCTAAAAAAAGATGATAATATTAATAGATTCAATATAAATATATACAAAATAATACAAAAATGTATTTCATCTAGTATAAAAACAGCATCAAAAATCATCATATTCATATAGGCACGGTATTTAGATATTCTCCAATTCTCAAACTAAGCAGTCGGATATTTAGCATTTTTTATATTTTTTACATATATATATATATATATTCACTGAAAAAACCATAGGTTATAGACCATATATAGTTAGGAATTAGCATTTACAAAACCTTAATTTACTCGCACAAAACCATAGAAATTCACATATATAGTTAGTTGCAATAACTATATATCGCGCACCCGCAATCCACTGCTGATGATGTCACATATTACATCATTCATGACATGGTCAGTGACATCACTGATGACATTACTGATGACATCTCAAATGACATCACTGATGACATCATTGATGACATCTCAAATGACATCACTGATGACATCACTGATGACATTTCATTTGACATTACTGATCACATCACTGATGATATCATTTATGTGATAATACAATGAACCTCTTCAGACTCTAATATAACCTTAGATACAATCAGTGTAAACAGATACTCACAGACTGTCACTCATCCATGGAGTTACTCACACACCTAGTCAGTCATGCAAAGAATCAATCACACCTCCATTTCCTCAACTATACAGTTATACACACCTTACTTATTCAAACATATACTAACATATACTTACTCTCTTATACAATCCCCAATACAAGTTCACAATGATCCATACAGCCACTCACACATTTACTGGCTCTTATGCACAGTTATTTATATATGTCAACTCTCACATGTACTGTGTTTTACATATGTACTTACTTTAACATGTAGCACTGAGATATCCATTCAATCACCAATACACTCATGCACACAGTCAACCGCCCATACAGCTGTTTCCACATGCACTTTTGAACCCATACATCTGGTGAATCAACTGCTCACACATCTATGCACAGAGTCATACACCTCCAAGCCACCCACACACACATCCAGTCTCCCATACAAATACTTGGGCAACCAATCAATAACCCATATAGTTACTCATATAGCTACTGATCAACACATGCAACATCTTACACAACAACAGACATACTGATGCACACATTCAGACAGTTTAGTCACTAAGCCATGCACTCAGTGAGACACATTTAATCATTTACTCATACAGTCAGTCATGCACCTACTAAATCCTTCATCCAGACACTTATACATCCACTCATTCTTCAATATGTAAGACATATTTTAACTTTACAGAAACTTACAGTCACTGGATGATGTCATCAGTGATGTCATCAGTGATGTCACTGACCATGTCATGAATGATGTAATATGTGACATCATCAGCAGTGGATTGCGGTTGCGCGATATGTAGTTATTGCAACTAACTATATATGCGAATTTCTATGGTTTTGTGCGAGTAAATTAAGGTTTTGTAAATGCTAATTCCTAACTATATATGGTCTATAACCTATGGTTTTTTCAGTGAATTTTCAAGGTTTTGTAAATGCTAATTCCTAACTATATATGGTCTATAACCTATGGTTTTTTCAGTGAATTTCAATGTTTTTTTAATAGCAAATATCAAAAGCTGTAAAATGTCAAGTACGTGGTAGGTAAAAACATTTTCGTGTTTATGCACGCTGATGTGCTTTGAACGCTGCCCCCCCTCTTTTCTTTTAGGAGTATTCTCTCTTTGCAGATAGTGAAGGGTAGGTAACGCAGGCCTTTGCCCCCGTTGTAATCCGTCGTGCCTGCTTCTCTCTCCATTTGATTGATTGTTATCCAAGCATTTACTGTTTTAGAATTGGATCTCTTTGCTTCATTCTCTAATAACAAACAAGCACAGAGTCGCAATACTCTGTTTAGTCTTTGCAGATAGTGAAAAATTGTTTAAAAAAACAAAAGGAATCGAGCAAAATCAGTAGGCCACTAATGGGATCTCTTTTTGACCTCGCTAAAATAGAAACATTAGGAACTACCTCTCATGAGAAATACGAAACTAGTGAGATGAACTGAGCTCGACGCCATGATGGCTGCAAGACAGCTCGGCTCCGCCACCCACCCCGCCCAAATTCTATAAGTTCCGGTGGAGCCCCAACGTAAACAGGTACAGAAGAACTTGCCCTCCCCTCTTTGACTGAAGGTTCTTGTAGCCTGTCCCTTCTGTTGTCATTTAACAGAACTTTTTTGACTACTGAAAGGGGTTGTGTTCCGACCGCTGGTTGGTGGAGACATTTTGACTATATTCTGGACCTGCGTTGTCGCGTAATGCGTCATATGACGCGCCGCGTTAGCGCACCCGGAAGTACTCCGGTGCGCAAGGCGCAGCTTCCCAGAAGCGATCCAGAGCGCGGCGCGCAGCGCATAACATAAGCATAACTGGTCATGTGACTTGTTAATAAAACTTTTCATTGGTTCATTTTACTTTTGTTATTCTAATGATGAAAGGCTTGGTCATAATACCGATTTTTATTGCTTTCGAACATTTTTTTTTCTTAAACATATATGTTATAATGTTCCAGGCTAATGTATTTTCCCGGGAACTTTACAACTGTCCTGCAAGTAAAATATTCCTATTTCGAGAAAAAGGGCGTTTCTTCGTCCCATGAGGGAGCCGTTGAGCAAAAGAGGCTCGGCCTGCTGTCTTAGTCGCCGATAGGCCTGAATATCAGATTCTTATCGATCACTTTATGTTGCAGGAGTAGAAAACACAACAGCCCTTGACCATTTATCTTTACTGCGTTCCTGCGTATTATACCTTTTAACCGTCATGTAATTGGACTGCTTTAATTCACTTGCCTTTTACTGATTCGAAAACAGTGGCTATTATTCAAAACTTTTCCAATGTAAGTACTACTACCATGTTTTGTTTTAAAAACCTTTATTGTGAAAATGTCAGTATACAAATACGGGCCTATAACCACGTGGGCCGGCCACGGAGCAAACTGGAATCGTATATGATGAGGGGACATTTACACTGTAGAACAACGTAACGGGCGACCCATTAGGTTGCAAGAACTAAGGTGTCTAACATTTGCGGAATCGGTGGACGTACATTTTATAATTAAAGTACGACAGGGCCAGTTACAATAAAATTATCTAGATATACATTTGCGGACAAGTACCATGGGTGACGTTAAATCGAACTTTCAATAGTACAGTCATCAATAACACATCAGAACTTAATATCAATAGGGATGTCCAAATGTTCAATCAGTACTCGTCCCCGCCCGCCATGTGCTTCAAAACTGCATACGTATCTCGTGATATCAAGGTTGGGCAACCAGTACACAACAAGGAGTTACGAGTCCCATTTATACCGGCGCCATTTTGGGCGAGGCCGGACAGGTCCAGGATATAGTCAAAATGTCTCCACCAACCAGCGACTATGATGATGTTCATAGGCTCTATTGATTAGAATAACACTCCTCTCTCCACATGAAATTAATTTGCCGCAAGTTAAACATGTCATTTTCATTTGTCCAAAGTTCTTCTGAAGATTTAGAACCATTTACCTTGCCTCTGATTCTGTCACTGCCACTTCATTGGTGGATGTACTGGCAGGTCGGGGATTATCCACCAAATCAAACTGCAGATGAGATGCCTTCACCTGGAGAGGCGGAAGAGGTCCGTTTACGCCGCCTCTCCCCTCCCCCCCCCCGGGCACCCCACACCGTCTTTCGGCGCAGCATTGTAGGATGGCCACACCAGTGCGGCAACTTGCTGGACACCACCTCGGTGCCATCCGGATCTCGGCGCGTTCGAGTCACTGTACCGCAAGAGAGGGAAAAACTCAGCTGGACACGCCGTCTTTCGGCGCAGCATTGTAAGATGGCCACACCAGTGCGGCAACTTGCTGGACACCACCTCGGTGCCATCCGGATCTCGGCACGTTCGAGACACTGTACCGCAAGAGCGGGAGAAACTCAGCTGGACACACCGTCTTTCGGCGCAGCATTGTACGATGGCCACACCAGTGCGGCAACTTGCTGGTCACCACCTCGGTGCCATCCGGATCTCGGCGCGTTGTGCTGCCTTCGGCCTACTGTAGCAGCAAGTGTGGGCGCAACTCGGCTGGACGGCGTGTGAAACGCTAAGGGGCGCCGCACTGCAGATGAGGTGCCTCCACCTGGGGAGGTTTAAGAGGGCCGTTCGCGCCGCCTCCCCCCGGGCACCCCACGCCGTCTTTCGGCGCAGCATTGTAGGATGGCCACACCAGTGCAACTTGCTGGACACCAACTCGGTGCCATCCGGATCTCGGCGCGTTGTGCTGCCTTCGGCCTATTCGCACATCGGTCCGCTACTGACGCCGCCTCATGGGCCAACGGATTTTGTACGCTTTTTATAGCCCAAAGCCGCATAACAGGTCATGTGACTTGTTTATAAAACTTTTCATTGGTTCATTTTACTTTTGGTTTCCTAATGATGGAAGGCTTGATCATATGACCTAAAAATAACACTTTTCATTGGATTAAAAAATTTTTTTTCCCCAAACGATGAAAGACCCACCTTTTTTTTTCTCACTCGGCAATCAAAAAAGGTTCCGTTAGATGACAACAGAGGGGACAGGCAACAAGAACCATCACTCAAAAAAGGGGAGGGCAAGTTGTTCCCTACCGGGTCACGTTGGGGTTCCACCGGAACTCTTCGAATTGATAGTCTACAGTGTTTCTGGATGTTTCAGACTGAAGCTGGCGTCAGCATGAGAGCACCACCATCTCGTAGCTCCGTCGTGGTCATTCCGCAAGCAATCATGGCAGCCGCTCCCCACCGGAAGCCTGCGGGTGTCGGGGGCCCCCAAGACTTTTGTAGAATCTTCAAGGCTGAGGGGACGCTTTCGAGAATGGAGCCCAAGCCCTAGCAGACAAGCGTCCGAGTTCCAAGGTGTCCCAGGGCCATTCTAGTGGACCAGGCCCAAATCCGAAGAGCCGGCCGCCATTTTAAGAGTCCTGTGGCAACCGCCTATCGCTGCACCGCAAGAGTAGGCGCAACTCAACTACATGGTGAGTGAGACGCTGTAGCCGCAAGAGTGGGCGATAAACAGCTGAATGGCAGATGAGGCACAGTGTAGCAAAAGCGGGCCAAATGGCAACTGAAACGGTAAAGGTGCGCCCAACTACATCAAACGAGCCTCCACCTGGGGAGGCCCGTTCACGCCGCCGCCGGTGACATCACCTGGGTGCCGTCCAGAACTCAGCACGTTGTGCTGCCTTGGGACTATTCGCACAAAAGATAGCTACTGACCATTGTTGCTTCTGTTTTAAAAACATTTTTTAAATGTGTTTACTGTTTTTGTTGCGTTCTATATATTTATAAGTTATTAACGTTTTATAATCCTACTACTTTGTTGGAGTGCTACATATTTTTAATGTGACACATAATTGTAAAAACTTTGATGTACAAAGAGGCATCCCTGGAATCTTCCGCTTCAGGCTCGGTCCCACACACCCTCACAGTGAGAATCCCCTCCCCAATCACAATACAGGATCGTTATCAGATAGTAGGAAGGCGTGTGGTGTGACGGATCTCATCGGGTGGGGGCCTTGATCTACTGTAACTCCTTTGAAGAGGGGTGAATCTTTACAGTTGAGGCCATAAACTACATGCGCAGGGCTAGGTGATAGCCTGGGACCGGCCTGGACAATCGGACACAGAGGAAAAGGAGTGTCAGAGGGTGCGGTAGTGAATAGGGTGAAAGGGTGGTGTCGGGCGGGCACAGGGTGTGATTCTCAGGGAAGAGCAGCGCAGATGGGGGGAGGTTTATGGCCCATGCATAAGACAGAGAGCGGGGGTGACCAGTGCGTGGGGGAGATGCTTGCGAGGGTGGGGAGCCATGCTGAGGATCGGCGGCATGCAGAGAGAGGGTCTGGTCAAGGCATCTAAAATGGCTCCTGTGCACGACAAAAGTGTGGCATTGGAAAAAAAGCAAGATGGCGCAGAAAATGTTTATCAATACGAATTAATTTATAACAATTATTTTTAACAATATATTTACTCGCAGTGTCAAAATGGCGGTCAACACTTCCTGATTTCCTTCGAATCGAACGTTAACAGACGTCACGATCGGCGGCGTGCAGAGAGTGGGTCTGGTCAAGGCATCTAAAATGGCTGCCGTGCACGACAAAGTGTGCCATTGGAAAAAAAGCAAGATGGCGCAGACAATGTTTATCAATACGGATTAATTTATAACAATTATTTTTAACAATATATTTACTCGCAGTGTCAAAATGGCGGTCAACACTTCCTAATTTCCTTCGAATCGAACGTTAACAGACGTCACGCAGCAAAAAAAAAAAAAAACGCTCACGCGCAGCCGCTGGAAGACATTTATCAACATATATGAGCATCCTCAGCCACCCTCAGAAAACATAGGGGGTCAGGATACGTCTCCCGTACCCCCTTATACCCATTTCTCACATCGTTTTTCCTCCATCTTGTAATTTAATTTTACCGAAACACAAAATGGCAAATTCCCGTTTCGCTACCGGTTCGCGAACCGGAAAGCGCTTCTACCGCGAAAAATGATTTTTTTTTTTTATTTGCCCCACGGGACCCTTTAATAACTCCAACATCATTCCTAGGGGGTCAAGAGGAGTCTACCTTGCCCCCTTTCATTAAATTCCCCCTTCGTTTTTCTCCTCCTCTTGTCTCTCGATCCTACCGAGAGACAAGATGGCGGCCGCTACGGACTGTTTAGAATGTTGACAGACACCGGAGAGCCAATCAGCTTCGCTTCGCAAAGCTCCGTTACGCGAAAAGTACGCGAACTGGAGCGCTACCCGGGACGCTGTCACAGATATATCTATTTTTTTAAACGTTAATTTCTCAAAATCCACTGGAGCACATATATTGAGACCCAGCAAAAGGCACATCGGGCTAACAGTCCCTACAATTTTGCCAAGTTTCGTGCAAATCCATTCAGCCGTTCGAGCTAAAAGTGAGGCCAAACGCCCTATGGAAAACTCAATGTTAAAAACGCGTTTTGGGACCCCCCTTTTTTCTCGGCCCCCCCCTTGACGAAACCCCCCAAATTTTCAGGGGCTGCTCAGAAACAAAATTTGCCATTTTCCTGAAAATTTCAGCCGATTCCGTCCACAAACGCCAAAAAGTTATTAGACATAGAATAGTTAGTTACATAGAGAAAAAATCCTAACTATATATACCTACTGGCGACTGCCAGTAGGTAATATATATATATATATATATATATATATATATATATATATATATATATATATTCAATGAAAAAACCATAGGTTATAGGCCATATATAGTTAGGAATTAGCATTTACAAAACCTTATTTTACTCGCATAAAACCATTGAAATTCCATATATAGTTAGCTAACTATAAGCGCTAACTATATATCGCGCACCCGCAATCCACTGCTGATGATGTCACATATTACATCATTCATGACATGGTCAGTGACATCACTGATGACATCACTGATCAAAACAACCAGTGATTGTATGTGTCTGTAAAGTTTAAATATGTTTCACATATTGAAGAATGAGTGGATGTATAAGTGTCTGGATGAAGAATTTAGTAGGTGCATGACTGACTGTATGAGTGAGTGATTAAATGTGTCTCACTGAGTACATGGGTTAGTGACTAAACTGTCTTAATTCGTGCATCAGTATGTTTGTTGTTGTGTAAGCTGCTGCATGTGTTGATCAGTAGCTATAAGAGTGGCCATATGGGTTATTGATTGGTTGCCCAAATATTTGAATGGGAGGCTGAGTGTGTGTGTGGGTGGCTGGGAGGTGCGTGACTCTGTGCATAGATGTGTAAGCAGTTGATTCACTAGGAGTATGAGTTCAAGAGTGCATGTGGAAACAGCTATATGGGCGGTTGACTGTGCATGGGTGTGTTGGTGAGTGAATGGATTTCTCATTGCTACATGTGCAAGTAAGTACGTATGTAAAACACAATACATGTGAGAGTTGAGATATATAAATAACTGAACATAAGACCCAGTGAATGTGTGAGTGGCTGTATCGATCACTGTGAGCTTGTATCAGGGATTATATAAGAGAGTAAATATGTGTTATTATATGTTTGAATAAGTAAGATGTGTATAACTGTATAGTTGAGGAAATGGAGGTGTGATTGATTCTTTGCATGACTGACTAGGTGTGTGAGTAACTCCATGGATGAGTGACAGTCTGTGAGTGTCTGTTTATACTGAGTGTATGTAAGGTTATATTAGAGTCTGAAGAGGTTCATTGTATTATCACATGAGTGATGTGATCAGTGATGACAAATGAGATGTCATCAGTGATGTCATTTGAGTTGTCATCAGTGATGTCATCAGTGATGTCATTTGAGATGTCATCATTGATATCATTTGAGTTGTCATCAGTGATGTCATTTGAGATGTCATCAGTGATGTCATCAGTGATGTCACTGACCATGTCATGAATGATGTAATATGTGACATCATCAGCAGTGGATTGCGGGTGCGCGATATATAGTTAGCGCTTATAGTTAGCTAACTATATATGGAATTTCAATGGTTTTATGCGAGTAAAATAAGGTTTTGTAAATGCTAATTCCTAACTATATATGGCCTATAACCTATGGTTTTTTCATTGAATTTTCAAGGTTTTGTAAATGCAAATTCCTAACTATATATCCACTATAACCTATGGTTTTTTCTGTGAATTTCATTGGTTTTTTAATAGCAAATATGAAAAGCTTTAAAATGTCAAGTACGTGATAGATAAAAACATTTTCGTATTTATGCACGCTGATGTGCTTTGAACGCTGCCCCCCCCCTCCCCTCTTTTGCCTTAGTAGTACTCTCTCTTTGCAGATACAGAAGGGTAGTTAACGCAGGCCTTTACCCCCGTTGTAATCCGTCGTACCTCCTTGTCTCTCCATTTGATTGATTGTTGTCCAAGCATTTACTGTTTTAGAATTGGTTCTCTTTGGATCATTCTCTATTTACAAACAAGCACAAAGTCGCAATACTCTGTTTAGTCTTTGCAGATAGTGAAAAATCGTGTAAAAAAATAAAAGTAATCGAGCAAAATCAGTAGGCCACTAATTGGATCTCTTTTTGACCTCGCTAAAATAGAAATATTAGGAACAACCCTTCTTGAGAAATACGAAAATAGTGAGATGAACTGAGCTCCACACCATGAGGGCTGCAAGACAGCTCGGCTCCATCACCCATCCCGCACAAAATAATGACAAACCCTATGCAAATATTAAAAATATAGACAACACACCAGCAAAGAAACAGGGTAAAACATTTTATTAAAAAACTATTTACATAACGTTGGTTTATAAGATGATGTCAGTAGTGGACCGATGTGTGAATAGATCGAAAACAGCACAAGGCTCCAAGATCCGGATAGCAAGCTCCTGGATGTTGGGTGCCATAGTTTAGAGTTCTGAATTTCAGCCTTTTTCAATGCCTGTGCTTTGTTGAATCAAAATGGCGGCTTGACACAAAGCTGACTCAAGCGTTGTTACTGATGCTATGCAGACCAAAACTGGTTTTCAGTTTGTACATTTTTTTAGATTTTTCAATCCAAGTTTGGTTGACTTTGTAGAACGATGGCTTCAGATTTTCAACATACGGTGTGGTGGCGCTGACTGGGAGGGGGCGCTTCGCTCCTGCCCCCTCCCCAAGTAAGATTTTCATACGTGAAAGTACGTTAATGGTTTTGGTCCCTGAGATGCTTCGATGTCACTACCATTCTCAAATAGCATAAGTTCTAGATGTTGGGTGCTATAGTTAAGAGTTCTGAGCAGCGCTTGTAACACTGTCTGAAGCTTATTTCCACCTACTGCAGCTTCACTATTCTCAAAGTAAGTGAGTGTCGTTTGTGGACCTGACTGCATTAGAAAACAATGTGATATGTTACCTTCCTAAACAGCTTGACGGAGGCCCCTGAGGGGTGCTGTGATGGCCATGGACTCGGAGAAGACGCTTGGCTCCGACACCCTCCCCAAGTCTTATAGCACTGGTGTAGCCTGAGATCGCCCCCGACATAGGCGGCCGGCTCCCGGGGTCCGGCGGTACTTTTTGCCTTTTGATGACTCTTCAATTCTGGACCTTGTCCCACAATCCGTTTGACCTGAAGACAAGCTGTAGTGAGGCGCCCCTTTATCGTTTTAGTTGCCATTCCGCCCGCTTTTGCTACACTGTGCCTCTTCCGCCATTCAGCTGTTTTCCGCCCGCTCTTGCGACTACAGCGTCTCGCTCACCATGTAGTTGAGATGCGCCCGCTCTTGCGGTGCAGCGATAGGCGGCTGCCACAGGACTCTCAAAATGGCGGCCGGCTCTTCGGTTTTGGGCCTGGTCCACTAAAATGGCCCTGGGACACCTTGGAACTCGGACGCTTGTCTGCTAGGGCTTGGGTCCCATTCTCGAAAAGCGTCCCCTCAGCCGTGAAGATTCTACAAAAGTCTTGGGGGCCTCCGACTCCCGCAGGCTTCTGGTGGGGAGCGGCTGCCATGATTGCTCGTGGAATGGCCACGACGGAGCTACGAGATGGTAGTGGTCTCATGCTGACGCCAGCTTTAGTCTGAAACATCCAGAAACACTGTAGACTACCAATTCGATCAGTTCCGGTAGCGCCCCAACATGACCCGGAAGAGAAGAACTTGCCCTCCCCTCTTTGACTGATGGTTCTTGTTGCCTGTCCCCTCTGTTGTCATTTAACAGAACTTTTTGGACTGCTGAAAGGGGTTGTGTTCTGAACGCTGGTTGGTGGAGACATTTAGACTATATTCTTGACCTACGTTGTCGCGTAATGCGTTTTATGACACGCCGCGTTAGCGCACCCGGAAGTGATCCGAGGCGCGGCGCGCAGCGCGTAACGTAAGCATAACAGGTCATGTGACTTGTTAATAAAACTTTTCATTGGTTCATTTTACTTTTGTTAATTTAATGATGAAAAGCTTGGTCATATGACCTAAAAATTACGCTTTTTATTATTTTCGAACAATATTTTTTTTTCAAACATATGTTATAATATTCCAGGCTAATGTACTTTCCCGGAAAATTTACAACTGTCTTGCAAGTAAAATATATTCCTTTTTCGAGAAAAAGGGCGTTTCTTCCTTCCATGACGGAGCCGTTGAGTAAAAGAGATTCGGCCTGCTGTCTTAGTCGCCGATACGCCTGATTATCAGATTCTTATCGATCACTTTATGTTGCAGACATGAAAAACACAACTGCCCTTGACCATTTATCTTTACTGCGTTCCTACATATTATACCTTTTATCCGTCATGTAATTGGACTGCTTTATTTCACTTGCCTTTTACTGATTCGAAAACAGTCACTAAAAGTAAAAACTTTACAAATGAAAATACTACTACCGTGTTTTGTTTTAAAAACCTTTATTGTGAAAATGTCAGTATACAAATACGGGCCTATAACCACGTGGGCCGGCCACGGAGCAAACTCAAATCGTATATGATGAGGAGACATTTACACTGTAGAAGAACGTAACGAGCGGGCCATTAGGTGACAAGAACAAAGGTGTCTAACAGTTGCGGAATCGGTGGACGTACATTTTGTAATTAAAATACGACAGGGCCACTTACAATAACATTTTCTAGATATACATTTGCGGGCAAAGAGTTACGAGTCCCATTTATACCGGCGCCATTTTGGGCGAGGCCGGGCAGGTCCAAGATATAGTCAAAATGTCTCCACCAACCATCGGCCAGACCAGAACCCCTTTCGGCCCTTTATGTTACAAGATGGTGTCTTCCATTCAGAAAATATTGGTGGCAGCATTTTGAAAGGAAACAGAAACAGCCGTTCTCCTAGTGAGTTTCACATTGTTACATTTAGGAAGAATGTTGAAGAGTAGTATGTGGAAAATCTGAAGCCATTTTTCTACAAACTCTCAATCAGACTTGGATGGAAAAAAAAACCTGAAGAATGTACAAACTGAAAACCAATTTTTGTCTGTATAGCACCAACAGTAACGCTTGAGTCAGCTTTGTGTCAAGCCGCCATTTTCATTCAATCAATAGCGTCCCCCTGCACACATTCAGGGACCTGGTCGTGTCTTCAGATGAAACGCATTGTAGGAAAAGAAGCAGAAAGGAAAAGGAAAAAAGTTCCGCCGGACCTAGTGAAGCTGCAGCAGGTGCAAATAAGCTTCAGACAGTCTTACAAGCACTGCTCAGAACTCTCAACTGAGGCACTCAACATCCAGGACTTGCCATTCGGATCTTGGCGCCTTGTATTTTTGTTTTGTTTTTGATGGAGGGGAAAGAACAAAAAACAGACATTGAAAAAGGCTCAACAGTGCAGGGCGCCTTGTGCTGGTTCCGACCTATTCACACATCGGTCCGCTACTGACATCACCTCATAAACCAACGGGGCACCCCACGCCGACTTTCGGCGCAGCATTGTAGGATGGCCACACCAGTGCGGCAATTTGCTGGACACCACCTCGGTGCCATCCAGATCTCGGCGCGTTCATTCATTCAATAGCGTCCCCCTGCACACATTCAGGGACCTGGTCGTGTCTTCAGAAGAAACGCATTGTAGGAAAAGAAGCAGAAAGGAAAAGGCAACAAGTTCCGCCGGACCTAGTGAAGCTGCAGCAGGTGCAAATAAGCTTCAGACAGTTCTACAAGCACTGCTCAGAAATCTCAACTGAGGCACTCAACATCCAGGACTTGCCATTCGGATCTTGGCGCCTTGTGCTGGTTCCGACCTATTCACACATCAGTCCACTACTGACATCACCTCATAAGCCAACGGGGCACCCCACGCCGACTTCCGGCGCAGCATTGTAGGATGGCCACACCAGTGCAGCCACTTGCTGGACACCACCTCGGTGCCATCCGGATCTCAGCGCGTTCGAGTCACTGTGCCGGAAGAGTGACCGGAACTCAGCTGAACACGCCGTCTTTCGGCGCAGCATTGTAGGATGGCCACACCAGTACGGCAATTTGCTGGACACCACCTCGGCGCCATCCGGATCTCGGCGCGTTCGAGTCACTGTACCGCAACAGTGACCGCAATTCAGCTGGACACGCCGTCTTTCGGCGCAGCATTGTAGGATGGCCACACCAGTGCGGCAATTTGCTGGACACCACCTCGGTGCCATCCGGATCTCGGCGCGTTGTGCTGCCTTCGGCCTATTCGCACATCGGTCCGCTACTGACGCCGCCTCACGTGCCAACGGATTTTCTACGCTTTTTGTAGCCCTATGTCGCATAACAGGTCATGTGACTTGTTTATAAAACTTTTCATTGGTTCATTTTACTTTTGGTTTCCTAAAGATGGAAGGCTTGGTCATATGACCTAAAAATAACACTTTTCATTGGTTTAGAACATTTTTTTTTCCCAAACGATGAAAGCCCCACCTTGTTTCTGGATCATTCAGACTGAAGCTGGCGTCAGCATGAGAGCACCACCATCTCTTGGCTCCGTCGTGGTCATTCCGCGAGCAATCATGTCAGCCGCTCCCCACCGGAAGCCTGCGGGAGTCGGGGGCCCCCAAGACTTTTATACAATCTTCACGGCTGAGGGGACGCTTTTTGAGAATGGAGCCCAAGCCCTAGCAGGCAAGCGTCCGACTTCCAAGGTGTCCCAGGGCCATTTCAGTGGACCAGGCCCAAAACCGAAGAGCCGTCCGCCATTTTGACAGCCATGTGGCAGCCGCCTATCGCTGCACTGTAAGAGTGGGAGCAACTCCACAACATGGTGAGCGAGACGCGGTGGCCGCAAGAGCGAGCGCAACTCAGCTAGATGGCCGCCACCTGGGGAGGCCCGTTCACGCCGCCTCCCCCCCGTCCCCCCCCGGGCCGCCGCACGCCAATTTTCGGAGCAGCATTGTAGGATACCAAAACCAGTGCGGCAGTTTACTGGACATCACCTGGGTGCCTGTCGTACATGTTGTGTCAGCCATGTGACACTGGTCACAGACCGCTACTGACGAGGCCTCCCCCCGCACCACCCGGGACGCCCCACGCTGTTTTTCTGTGCTGCATTGTAGGATCCCTAAACCAGTGCGGCACCCAGGCGACATCACCTGGGTGCCGTCCAGAACTCTGCACGTTGTGCTGCCTTGGGACTATTCGCACAACAGACCGCTACTGACGAGGCCTCCCCCCGCCCCACCCGGGACGCCCCACGCCAATTTTCGGAGCAGCATTGTAGGATCCCTAAACCAGTGCGGCACCCAGGCGACATCACCTGGGTGCCGTCCAGAACTCTGCACGTTGTGCTGCCTTGGGACTATTCGCACAAAAGACAGCTTCTAACCATTGTTGCTTTTTGTGTTAATAAATGTTTAAATGTTTTTAGTTTTTGTTCTGTTCATTATCGTTAAAAGTTAATAAAGTTTTATAACCTTAATTTGTTGGAGTGTTATCTATTTTTTGAAAAACGGGTGAATGGGGCCTTGAATCGGGTTATTGTCATGTGTGGGCTTTGGAAGTGTGCTGCTGCAGGATCGGACATTTCAAACTCAAATGCACGTTCTTTTTCTTACCTTTCCGAAGCATGGAGCGCAATAGCAGGCAGAGAAAGGGTGATGCACGTGTTGAACACTACCTGACCTGGCAAGTTGCTGGCAGTGCCCCCCCGCCCGCTCCTGAAAGAGGGCACACACACACCGCCGCCCCGAGTACTTCACAAATCTTTAAAAGACCATGCGCTTGTTCATGAGGCTTAAATGGTTTATCACCTCTTCTAGAACCCCTACATCGACCCTCTGACGTTTCATGGAAAAATTACCATGTAACACAATACCAAGCCCTGTCAGCTGAAACCCCCAAGGAATCGTGGGGCATATTATCAAGGGGGTTTATCTCCGCTTTTTTGGCTTTAAAAACCATGAAAGCGGAGATAAAATTATTTCCCTATTATCAAGCTGTCGCTAACACCAGTTAGTGACACCTAAAAGGAGATAGCGACCATCTTGGGCCCGGCTTTGCATGTCAGTGATACTTATCACTAATGACATGCAAAGTGGCGTGCCAAGATGTTAGCGACTGGAAACAGTCCCTAACATCGCTACCTTCTATTACCAACTTTTGGAGATATTCGCGCTAAGCGCGAATATCTCCAAAATCTAACACCTGCCCTGAGCAGTTCTTAGCCATGTTATCCAATGGGAGGTGGATAACATGGCTAAGAGCATTAGGTCGATAATACATGAATATCGCTGACTTTTCTGCGATAATAGCAAGGTTTATCTGCGATAAAAATCGCCGATGTGCGGCGATAATTTTTGTCTCTAAACAAGTTATAGACAAAAATTATCGCTAGTTGTTCGTAATATGCCCCCGGGTTTTTGCTTGCAGAAATCGGGAGGCGGGAGACTAGCACTGAAATCAGTACTCACACGCCTGAATCAGGAGGATTGGCATGTCTGAATTCTCTACAGCTGGGGCCATAAACTACATCCGCAGGGGTAGGTGATAGCCTGGGACCAGCCTGGCATCTAAAATGGCTGCCGTGCACGACAAAATTGTGGCATTCGAAAAAAGGCAAGATGGCGCAGCCGCTGGAAGAGATATATCAACATATATCAGCCTCCTCAGCCACCCTCAGGAAACATAGGGGATTAGGATATGTCTCCCGCACCCCCTTATACCTAGTACTTTAATTAACGAAGCACAAAATGGCGAATTCCCGTTTCGCTACCAGTTTGCGGCCCAGTTCGCGGCCCGTGAAGCGCTTCTACCGTGAAAAATCATTTTTTTTTTATTTTCCCCACGGGACCCTTTAATAACCCCAACAACATTCCTAGGGGGTCAAGAGGGGGATACCTTGCCCCCTTTCATTAAATTCCCCCTTAGTTTTTCACCTTTTCTTCTCTCTCGATCCTACCGAGAGACAAGATGGCGGCCGCTCCGGACTGTCACGCAGCAAAAAAAAAAAAAAAGCTCACGCACAGCCGCTGGAAGAGATGTATCAACATATATCAGCCTCCTCACCCACCCTCAGGAAACATAGGGGATTAGGATACGTCTCCCGCACCCACTTATAACTAGTAATTTAATTTACGAAGCACAAAATGGCGAATTCCCGTTTCGCTACCAGTTCGCGGCCGCGCTTCTACCGTGAAAAATCATTTTTTTTTTATTTTCCCCACGGGACCCTTTAATAACCCCAACAACATTCCTAGGGGGTCAAGAGGGGGATACCTTGCCACCTTTCATTAAATTCCCCCTTCGTTTTCCACCTCTTCTTCTCTCTCGATCCTACCGAGAGACAAGATGGCGTCCGCTCCGGACTGTTTAGAATGTTGACAGACACCGGAGAGCCAATCAGCTTTCTGCGCGCAAAGTTCCGATAAGCGAAAAGTAAGCGGACCGGATCGCTGCCCAGAGCGCTGTTACAGATATATATCTTGGTTTGAACGTTAATTTCTCAAAAACTACTGGAGCACATATATTGAGACCTAGCAAAGGCACATCGGGCTAACAGTCCCTACAATTTTGCCAAGTTTCGTGCAAATCCATTCAGCCGTTCGAGCTAAAAGTGAGTCCAACCGCCCTATGGAAAAATGAATGGGAAAAACGCGTTTTGGGACCCCCCTTTTTTCTCAGCCCCCCCTTGACGAAACCCCACCAAATTTTCAGGGGCTGCTCAGAAACAAAATGTGCCATTTTCCTGAAAATTTCAGCCGATTCCGTCCACAAACGCCAAAGTTATTAGACATAGAATTTTCAAAAGTCCCATAGGGAAAAAATTCTAACTATATATACCTACTGGCGATAGCCAGTAGGTAATATATATATATATATATATATATATATATATATATATATATATATATATAACTATATATATATATATATATCTATATATATACACATATTATTATGTTTCCTCAATATTAGGGAACCTATATATTGGGAACCTATTTATTTAAAATTATATGCATATATATATATTCTAAAATAGCTGGTCCGACCTTATTAGTTAGCAGATAAAGATGTTAAAAGTTGATTGTTATATAATGGTGAGCAGCAGTATGTTAGTATTGCACAAATCAAATTTTTACAACAAATTGTGCATTTCTTCCGTGTTATTTAATCCATTTGGCCATTTGCTATCAAATTCTAAAATCATTTTGGTCTCTAGTTGTCTTAATAAGCGCTCACGATTCCCTCCTCTTCTTAGTTTGGGGATCGCTCCAACTACAAAGTATTTTAGGCAGGCCACATCGTTATTGTGAACGTTCTTAAAATGCCGGGCCACCAGATAAGCCGGATCACTATGTAGTATAGCTCTTAAATGTTGTAGTATTCTGACATGCACCTGTAGCTTAGTACTTCCAATATAATTTAAGCCACACGTGCATGTCAGGACGTACACAGCAAATTCAGCTTTACAATTGAAGTTACCTCTAATAGGCACCTCACGTGTACAAAATGGCGTGGAGTAATGTGTCACATTGAGACCAAATTTACATGCTCGACAGCTTGTACATTTCCAAAATCAATTGATAGGCTGTAGCCAGGATAATTTTTGTTTCATTTCCGGTGCTGCCTTATCCAAGACAGACCCCATATTCCTGGCTCGTGTAAATGTAATAGCAGGATTCTCAGGAAGTCCACAATTGAGCAATGTATCAGATAAAACAATAAGCCAATTTTTTATTTACAATAGCTTTTAGTTTTCTTTCCTCACTTCTGAAGGTAGTTATTAGCCGTGGGAATTTATTGGTAGTGTTGGAATTAGCTATAGCATCAGGTATTTCTGCTATGATGTCTACCAAACTGCTCATTTTGAATAGACTATCTCTGGGTCTAAGTTTAGCTTTGTCGATAGCCTGTTGTAAAATCTTATCCGAGTACCCTCGTGCCTTAAACCGTAAAATCATAGCATTAAGACAGAAATCAAAATCTTGAGTAGAACTGCAAATCCCTTTTAGTCTGAAAATCTTCCAGTATGGAATGCTAGATATAAAATGCTTCAGATGCATACTTGTGGCATGCAAAGTTGCATTACCGGCGGTGGATTTTCTATGCAAAGTAGACTTGATAATTTCATTTTCAATATACATTTCTACATCTAAAAACTCTATTCTGTTTTTATTTATATGAGATGTAAAATGTAAATTGAGGGAGTTATGGTTGATGTCTTCCACAAATTTGAGAGCTAGCTGTTCATCTCTCCATAAAATGAAAACATCATCTATGTATCGGAGGTAGCAACATCTATTTTCATCTACCCAATGTTTGTGCTCAGTAGCTAGGACCTGTTCCTCCCACCAGCCAACGTGTAAACATGCATAGCTGGGGGAGAAACAGGATCCCATTGCTACACCCCTCAAATGTTTAAACAAGTCTTTGCCAAATATAAAGAAATTATTATTAAGGCACCATTCAATGAGACAGACAATCATTTTGTTATGTTCATAGTATTCAATACTCCTATTTGATAAAAAATGCTTGACAGCTTCAAGCCCTTGAGAGTGATTGATACTAGTATAGAGCGACTCTACATTTAATGTTATTAAAAGCATATCCGAATTCCATTTTAGATCTTCAATTTTTCTTAACAAATCACTTGTGTCACGTACATAGCTAGGTCATGTTTTGACAAAGTCCAGCAGGAAATAGTCAACATATTCACCCACATGTTCTCCCATACTTTTTATGGCAGATATAATTGGTCTGCCAGGTGTTGGACCTATTAGCTTATGTACTTTTGGAATTAAATAAAGAGTCGGGAGGACAGGAAATTCTACATTCATAAACTTAAACTCTTCAAGAGAAATCAAGCCTTCCCTGCGCCATTGTCCCAACCTCTTTTGTAGAGTTTCTTTAGCTTTTAAATATTCTTTTTGATTTGTCTTTCATTGCAACTGCCATCACTTAATTGTCTATTAGCCTCCTGTATATAATCTTTTTGGGGCCAAATGACCAAGTTGCCGCCTTTTTCAGATATATATATACAGTGATAGCGATGTGTGTATTAATTTGTTTTCCACAACAGTAGCTTCTCATCAATATCCAACCTATTAATCTCTGTCACACAAATATTTTGCCCTTTATCACTTGTCTGTCATGTTACTACTGATGGCCACTGTGCATGCAGTTTACCACTGGTCAGGTGTTGGTAAAGTGAAATTAAAGTGACTAGAACTTCCATGAGGCTCTCTCACTCCAACACTAACCAATATCTTAGCCTTTTTTTGCCCCTTCCCACTTGTCTGCCATGTTACAACTGATCTTCACACATCATGCAGGTTACCATTTCTCAAGTGTTGGTGAAGTGAGATTGAAGTCCCTACAACTACAATGAGGCCTTATCACTGCAACTGTAACCAAGATACTATAGTGAATGTGACTGACTCACATTGCACACATGCCAGGTCCTGTTTTGATGTCAAACAAACTTCCGTATGGATGTGTCATTAAAGTGAAACACAACTTCTCTTCTACAATTCTGTATTTGACTCTTATACATCAGCCACATGAAAAGGTAGTGTTGTCAATTGAATTATATAGAATCAGTGTGAGAACCATTCTAAGGGCACAATGGAAAAACTCTCTGCAGGGTGGTTATGCCTCTATCAGGGGGAACCCTGAAGGGCTGGGGCCCTGGGGAGCAGTACATTTTGCAGTTGCGTGACAAACCCAATGTGCCCTGGACCTGGGAACTGAAGTGCATCAAGGACAACAAATAGCATAACCAAGTGCCTTGCATGTTTAACCCCTTCGATGCTCATGACGAGCTCAGCTCGTCATGAGGCACGGTTGAGCTGTGCTGATGACGAGCTCGTCATCAACAATGGGAATGCACAATCTGCAGCACAGGAGGGGAACTGCTGCAGCAGCGATGGTATTAAGGAATGTGTTCGTGCAACTTATGAAAGTAAACACAGCACCAACAGCATATGGCACTAACCTGGATACAGGAGGTGTAAGGTACACATGTCCGAATATCTGACTTCAACACATCAAACACATTCAACCTTAGGTAGACTTGCAACCTAAATGACGTTGACAGTGGCCAGGCCAAGCTGAAATAATTACCATATACCAATTCAACCAATGCAATGTCTTGGTCTTGGTTGGTTGTTGGTTTGGTGTCTGCAGAAATGCTGGGTGTTCTGGAGGGGTCCATTGGTGCAGGTGCAGCGTATGCAGGTATGGGTGGGTCTGTGGAGGGCTCTGTATGTGTTACTGTGGTACCTGTGTGTATGCAGGGGGTGATGAGGGAAGTGAGTGTCAGCTGTGTACATGTATGTTTTAGTTTTTATGGTGTGTTGCGCTTGTGTCTAGTGCTTGTGTCTGACGAAGTGTGTGCATGCTTAGGTGTGCATGTGCTTGGGATAGGAATAGTTAATTTAGATGGGGATGGGGCAGGAGCGGGGTGTTAGGGTAAAATCAGTGGAGGGCTGCCATGAGGGAGGAAGCTATACGTAGCATTTTGAATGCCTTCTAGGAGTCAGATGGTTGCTTTTCCCCTGCATTGCACTCAGGACTGCACTCTGAACCATAGAGATACTCTTCGGGAGGTCAAAAGTCTGCTCACTCAGGGCAGCAGAGCTAACAGGGGCTGAGGTGGGACGACAACAGGGAGGGCAGTGATGGAACTGGGGGTGGCAGACAAGGATGAAGGTGCAACCAATCCTGTTTGGCCCACCACCACTTGGGAGAGTCCACTGAAGGATGACTCAGATGATGATGAGCTTGAGATGCTGCCCCCAGAGGCACTCCTCACACATTCGTGACCAGCTGCATCCCCCCAGACACTGGCCCCTTCTCCTCCGTTTGCCCTGTTTCTATCTGAAATGACATGTAACATGGGTTTATTGCAACTGCGTTCCCACACCTGACTATCACAAATGAATAGAAAACATGGAAGAAGTCCACATATCACACCACCTTCATGGTTCACTCCATAGAATTCAAATTTAGCATGAGAACATGCAAGCATGTTACATAACCTGCAGACAGTTAGGTCCACTTATGTCATAACCCCTGACAGGCCCAAGTGCATTGATGTAATTGTCTACACTCCATCATTGTAAAAAGATGTAACCAAATAGAATTGATCCAAGTGTGAGATTTACACAGTTCTACATCTTACACCCTCAAGCATGTTACCAGACATTGAATGAGTGTATTGAAACACTATTGAAGATGAAACACCAAATGGCAAATGCACATTGGCCAACATGTAGGCACTAATGCTGATAGCACCGGTGATGTTTGCACCTCATTTCACTGTATAACCAGGACTTACCAATGGGAACTGTAGTACAGTCATTGCATATACTGTGATCTCTATATCATGTCACATGTGATAGGGCTACCATCAAATGAGAGACAGTAGTGAGGGTACATCACTCCTCACACACGCATGACAAGTTGCCTGTGTGGTACAATTGTCACCCAGATTTACTAAGAACATTAGATAATTACTCACTTCACTCAGCTAGATGTCAGCTCAAAATGAGAATTGGATATGGACAGGACTCTGCTGTGTTCCATGTCAGAAAGACAATAGCCACAGCACAGCAGAATGTATCTACTACCACACTTACACTAACTGTGACTCATCTTGTGTGAGGCACATTGGCCACCACCAATATTGTTCGAGAAATGCTTGTCTGTAACCCTCATAGTTGGCAATATAACATGTATGGCTCTGGCCAGTATCTGCTGTTGGGTCCATGACTGCCCATCAAGGTCCGGGTATGCCACTGCCAATATGCGGGCCATCGGGTGGGGGTCACGGTCTGGCACGCGCCCCTTCCACATTGAAAGACTTCCCCAGCTTGACTTTCGAGATCTTTCAGGTCCACGATTGCAGGTCATCCCACCTCTTTCTGCAGTGGGCACCAGGCCGGTTGTAGACCCCAAGGTCAGCTTCTTCTGGTTGATGGATCTCCAAATGGCCTTCTTCTGTTCGGTGTTGACCTGTTTGGATGCAATCAATTGTAACTGGTCGATTGAGGATAGCTGTCAGCTGGATACACATTACGTTGACATCTCGCATAAGCTTTTATCAAGAGTCAACATATTACATGTGTCCATGGCACATGCTAAGCACAACTAATGCCTTGATACACACTTTTGTGGTCATCTGATAACTAACCTCAACCCTAGTAATGACCTACACTGACTGAGGCAGCCCACTAACATAATGTAGGCCAGGGCATCCTACATGGAATGTGATGTGAGGTACCATGACACAACACATAGCGCGAACATGACCACCGGGGTATCAGAGAGCTTTACAATATTTGTGGCAAGAGGGTACAGGTAAACAACCAAGAGTAACCAAAGAGAGTGAATCATAAACATAAAACATCACAGCAGGGGAAATTACATGATGTGATAATTACGCAGTCAGATGCATCCTCATGACCCTTAAATGTCCAACATGGTAAAGACAGCTAAAATTTCACAGTCAAAAGTGATCAAACATTCTCCTGAGTCATAAAATGTCAAGGCTGTAATTTACAAAGCAAAAATTCCCAGACATGAAAAGACCGAGCATTCAAACGGTCCAGGCCGCCAGGACGCGGTTCGACGGTTAGACCACGGCATCAAGTGGCGAGGCCACACTGCGGTGAGAATTTCTCCATTAGGAGCCTTTTGGCTTCTCTCTTGAAAAGGAGCGTGGAAGGATTTGTCCTGAGTTCGGGAGGGAGGGAGTTCCTGATCCTTTTGAAAAAAAATGTATTTATTGATTTTCAAACTGGCACAGAATGTACATGTCACAAATACACAGTATAATGTACGTGCTTCCACCAGAACAAACAAACCCCCCTCCCCAAAAATCCTCTTCCTGCAGTACGTGACTTATACAGTTTGGTGTCCTAATCTGGACAACTAACCCCTACAGTCCAGTATGTCCACACGTGGTTCAAAAAATAAAAAAAACATCGTAGCACTACTTAGAACAATGAGCCTCTGTGTCTAACAATGTCACTCAGTTTGTTCACTTTGTGCCAGCAAATATTCCAGCAGAGGGGCCTAAGTATCCCTAGGTCTTGATGATTTAGACAATTCTTCCACGTATATTTCTAATTGTTCATGGCAGTACACCATGTCTGTGAGCCATTTGGCAGACCGTGGACTTTGACGACCATCCCATGTGAATAACACCCGCCTTTTAGCTAACAGTAAAGCCACTCTCACAAAGCAACCCAACACACTTTTTAGACCCGGCACGATCCTAGCAAGCATTCCAGGGGCGTACAATCCAGCATCCGGCCAATCATGGTATATAGAAGTTCAACCACCTCCACCCAATAGAGATGCACCATCCTGCATTGCCAGGCACGATGAAGGAAATCAGCCCCTTCCTGCCACATCGTCTACAGCAATCTGTGTCCCTGAGTCCCATTCTATGAAGTTTTTGGGAGTGTGAAATATCTGGTGTAGGAACTTTAGGTGGATAATGCGTAGGTTACTATTAGACGTCAGCCTCCCCGTCACCATACATATCTTCTCCGCATATCTACTGTAATCTGTGAGTCCAGGACCGTGTTCCACCACTCCAGACTTTTATCCTCTGGGATTACTGTCTCTTCCTGCACCACCCTGTACAGCCTAGTGAGCAGTTTTTTCTTTGATGCAGCTACTATGACCATCTGTAGGGCCTTCAACACTACCGGTTCCTCTGGAAAGCAGGTATAATGATCCCTGACAGCCCTGCATAGCCTATAACAAGTATACTGAAATAATGGGGTGGGATTTGATATATAGCTCAAATCTGACCGCGTGATGCACGTCCCCTCTTAGTATAGATCACCCATAGTAGAGATGCCTGCCTCCCTAAGTGAGGTAATCGACCCACGTTCACCAGCCACCGAAAAAGCAGCGTGCCCTTCAATGCACAATGCCGGAGCGTATAAGGGTAGTCTATTCGTCTGCCTACCAATTTATGCCATGCTGATACCGTGACGTAGATCGTGTTGATCTCTGCCCTGGGCGTTTGCCTATGGACATGCTTAATGATGCTTTTCAAATGCACATTGCTTGCGTCTCCCTCCTCCACCACCACATGAGGAATAAAGCCGTGGGGGCGGAACCAATAATATGCATATTGAGCTTGATAGTACACAAAGAAATCCGGGGCTTTAAACCCTCCCTTTTCAAAGGGTAATGTCAGCGTGGCCCAGTTGAATCTCAGGGGTTTTGCCCCCCACACCAAGCAGAGTAACTGAGTCTGTACTGTTTTAAAAAACTTGTTTGTTCAATCGTGCGAGGAAGTACAAAAACATGGGGAGAATCACCATTTTTATCACCGCTATGCGATCCGCCAGCGAAAAGGGCAATCCAACCCAGCGATCAAATCGCTGTACCAAATCTGTATAGGCCCTCCCGTAGTTTTCCCAGACCACTGTCACAGGATCACGGTGAATCCAAATACCTAGGTACTTGACTGGATCCTCCGTCCATACTAAGGGATATTCCACCTGAGGCGACACTGTGGCAGATATAAGGGGGATGAGTACAGACTTCTCCCAATTGATGTGCAACCCCGAAAAGAGACCAAATCTAATATATTCCCGGATAACCTGTGACAAGTACGTCTGTGGCTCACGGACATAAAGGACCATGTCATTCGCGTATGTAGATATTCCCATCGGCCGATTGTTAAAATTCAGGGCAGCCGCCCTATGGGATTGACGAAGTTTACATGCAATGGGCTCTAAAACAATGGCAAAACGGAAAGGAGACAACGGGCATCCCTGTCTAGTGCTACGCTGAATAGCAAACGGGTCCGAGGTGAGCCCACCCACCCTCATCCTCGCTGATGCGTCAGTATATAGAACCTGTATCCATTGTACGCACACAGGAGAAAAGCCCATCCTATAGAGGATAGATATCATGTATTTCCACTCAATAGAATCAAACACCTTGGCCGCGTCCAACAGAACAGCCAGGGCAGGCAACTCCGGGTCGAGTACATGAACATGGCGAATATCGTGCGCAGATTCCAAGATGTAGACCGGTCTGGAATAAATCCAGATTGATCTGGTAAAACCAGTAGAGGCATCAAAGGGTGTAATTTAGTGGCCAACAACTTGGCAAGAATCTTCGCATCAATATTAATCAAGGACAATGGGCGATAGGACTCACATCGTGTGGGAGACTTATCCTTTTTCAACAATGTGATGATTAGTGCTTGCCTCAGGGATGGCGGGAGGTAGCCCACATCGTGCGCTTCTGCATACATCGCCAGAATATGTGGCGTGAGGAGATCAACATATTGTTTATAAAATTCTGCTGTAAATCTGTCAATTATTAGGCAATGACAAAATGGCCTCGTTTATATCCACCTCGTCTATGGGAAGGCTGAGGTATTGCACATCAGAGAGCCAGGCATAGGCCGTATAAGCCAGATGATCCTGCAATGCAGATTCAGGCATGTCCCCCAGGAGGTATAGAGAGTTCATAAAAAGTGCGAAATGGGGCTTGGATGTCATTGTTAGAGTGATGGTCATCGCCATCATCATCTACTATATGGTCAATCAGAGGGGCATCGTTCTGTCACGAAGTCGGCTGTCCAAGACCCTACCTGGCCTACCACCCTCGCCATATGCCCTCGCCACAGACCTCTCTGAAAGTTATTTTATCTCCGTAGCCGCTACAGAGTTGTACTCCTCAAGGTATTTAATAATGTCTGATGATATTTCTGGGGAGGGTGAAGTGTCATATTGAGATTCCAATTCCCGTAGCCAGCCTTCCATTCGCTGTAGTTGACCCCGCAGGTCCCGTAAAATTCCCGCTGATGTATTTATGCACTCCCCCCTAATCGTGACCTTGAAGCCTTCCCAGAGGGTAGCAGGACTGTCGACTGTGCCCACATTGAAATTAAAATATTGTAAAAATGTAAATTGATACTTGTATAGCGCACTACTCACCCGCAAGGGTCTCAAGGCGCTTGTACGAATACCGCTGTGGAACCCATCCTGGCTTTCCCTGTGAGGCGTCCGCTCCTGGGCACCCCCAAGGTGGAGGCCAGGCATCTTTAGCGTTGTGGGGGCCGTTGTGGGGATTATGCAAGCTATTGCCCAGAGTTGCAGAGTGGGACTCCATGATTGGAATAGGCACCGAGGCGAGAATGATCAGGTCCGTGAAATTTTTGAGCCCAAGACCCGCCGAGGCGGGGAATTGAACCCTGGTCCCGGGCTAGACCTCTGCATCAGGGTCTGCCACTCTAACCATTGAGCCACACTTCTCCACACATTGTACAATTGCCTTCCGGATAGTGTTAGCATAAACTGGGTCTAGCAGGGATAAACTTTTTTCATCAAGCAACTCAATGTCCACAATTCGATTTCTCAATGCATTAATAGTCTTATATTCTCAGTATTTTTCTGAGAGTATTCTGATCTAATGGGTTGTCTTATTCACTCAAATGCAAAAAAGAGTCTGTCATATTAACGTTCCTTATTACGTCTCCTTGGAAAAGTGTTTTCATGCCTCGGATCGCATATCTCCGTTTTACGGCGAAAAACGGAGATACGTGATCCGAGGCATGAAAACACTTTTCCAAGGAGACGTAATAAGGAACGTTAATATGACGGACTCTTTTTTGCATTTGAGTGAATAAGACAATTCATTAGATCAGAATACTCTCAGAACTTGTGACTTTGGAGATTCGGCTGGAATACAGAGTTGGACATTGAGGGGATTATAGCCCTGATTAAGTCGATGGTCTATTGAGACCAGACAAAACACGTGTTGGCTGTACATGTTTTAAAGATTAGACTGAAGAATATTTTCAATGAAGATACAAATTGAAAAATACTGAGAATATAAGACTAATAATGCATTGAGAAATCGAATTGTGGGCATTGAGTTGCTCGATGAAAAAAGTTTATCTTATTGAGCTTTCACAAAGGACTATTTTCTCGTCGTGCTAACCGACCTGTTTCATCTAGAGCACCAAAACTTAATATATCCATTGTAATAGACCTTTACTTGCTGTGCGCTCAAACCTGAACAGTTACCAAACTATATATGCTGAATTTGGGTCTAGCAGGGAGTCCGCCCGGAAGCGCCAAGTGAAGGGGCGATGTGGATTAAGTGGATCAACTATGTGAAGTACAACTGGGTTATGATCCGATAGGGTCCTCTGGAATATGTAGACCTTCTTTACCCACCCATCCAGTAACCAATAATCCAGACAAGACCATGTGTTATAAGCGGGAGTGATATGTGAGCCCTCTAAGACCCCTTCGTGCCGCAGACGCCAGGCATCGACCAAACCCATCTCCTCCCTAAATTCACGGACATATTGTGCCACTTTAACCATGCGTGCACCAGTGGAAGTGGATTTATGTATAAGCATGGGCGGAAAATCCGTTCCGCTCGTTGATTTCGCGAATTTTCGGTAAATTTGCAATCCGCGAGATTCGCAAATTTCCCGCAAAATCCGCAAACGGAACGGATTGGGTCAAAAGTTCAAGCTGACTTTTGTAACTCTTTTAGAATCGCTCCGGCAAGCTGCCAGAGCTATTCTAAAATAGTTACAAAAGTCAGCTTCAACAGGAAGCTCTAATAGATAAAGTAAAGCAGGTGTTGCTCAAATTCAGTTACACAATCATTAATCACCCCAAACTGGGGTGATTAATGATTGTGTAACTTAATTTGACCTTCAACTGGAGCACCTGCTTTACTTTATCTATTAGTGCTTCCTGTTGAAGCTATTTCTAGCTATTTTAGAATGGCACTGGCAGCTTGCCAGCGCCATTCTAAGTGGGGCTGAGTGCAGAAGGGCACAAAAGTGGGACAGAGGGCAGAAGGGGACAAAAAATGAATGAGGCAGAGGGCAGAAGGGCACAGAAACGAGTGGTACAGAGGGCAGATGGGCATAAAAAACGAGAGGGTGGCAGTGATTAAGCAGGCAAAAAAAAACCCCCGCGAAATTGCAAAGCGCCCCGCGAACACCCGCGAACACGCACAGCGCCTCGTGAACACCCGCGAACACGCAAAAATAAAAAAATCCACAAATTCGCGAATTTTGCCGATTTCCAATTCGCAATTACGCAAATTCGCGAATTGCCAATTCGCAAAATTCGCCCATGCTTATTTATGTAGCTGCGGGTTGAGGTGTGTGTTAAGGTCCTCTCCAAACAGTATCGCTGCCTCTGGCCAGGTGCGGAGCACATGAAACAATTCCAAAAATGATGCCGGTTCCTCAACCACTGGTCCATAAACATTTACAATGGGTACCAACACTCTCCCCAATTTTCCATGTACCATCACCCAGTGGCCTTCATTATCAACACAGGTGTCAATCTGTTGAAACTTGGTCCCTCTCTTGATTAAAATAAGAACTCCCCTTGCATCATTAGAGTACATGCCACCGAACCCTCCGTATATTTGTTTAAATGGGTCTCCTGTAGGAGAGTAATATGGACAGCATGTCTATCTAAGTGTGCAAATAAATGCCTTGTCTTTTTGGGTGTGTTTAGGTCACAAGCTTTCAAAGTAATGCAGTTAAACCGCTCACCCTGCATCAAAAAAACTTTGATACAAACTTAGGCTTGCGACGAACCACAGTAAAAGGCATAAGTCCACGTGTGTTCCAAACTGCACAGAGATGACAGTGTCAAATAGCAGATCCAGCGTGCAGGAAGAATGACTACTCCTTCATCCCCCCACCCACTTTGGAAACCTCAATCCGCCAAAGACATAATTCACCCGCCCCCCCTCACCCAACAGTAGCATCAGAATACATCGTACTTGGTGTGTCATACCCATCGGGGACTGTGGCGGCTAAACCCACTCCCAACTCTGGGCAGGAGGGGGCCAATGAGCCCATATTTAAGGAGCCCACCCCGAGACCAACCCCCAGAAGGCAATACAGTTACTATCCAGGGAACAACAGACCAACAGTTGCCATATCCCACACCAACCAATAAAGCATTCTTCAATCACACATCCCCCCCACCCTTCCAAAAGTATAATGCATAACCAGCATGTATCCTGAGGCATATCAACCAGCCCTGTTCAACCCCAGGGGTGCCACCAGTATCGGTGATCATAACCATGGAGAAACCTGAGCCCAATCAACACAATACAAAGTGTAAAGCGAAGAAGAAAAACCAATTACAAAATGAAGTCACTGTTGTGAATCAGTCATCTACATCGGATGTGTTGTCAGGTGATTTGCATCATCAATGCAGAGATTTAGCATAGGCCATTCTCTGTTTTGGCGTTGCAAATATTTTGCCCTCATCAAAATCCCAAATGTGCAGCCTAGCTGGATAGAGCATGGCATAAGGGACCCGCTCTTTTTGTAACAGCCTCTTCACATTTTGGAACATTGTCCGTGCCGCCTGTTCCTGCACAGTAAAATCTGGGTAAAATGATAGAACATTATTCTGATACGTGATCGTGCCCTTATGTCTGGTGATACGCAACACTGTGTCCCGATCTCTGTACTTCAGTAAACGGGCAATTATAGGTCGTGGCAGAGAACCCGGAGGTGGGCGAGCCGCCAAAGACCGGTGGGCTCTCTTGACTGCAAACATAGGGGACAGCTCGTCTCCCCCACACACCTTGCACAGTATCGTTTCCACATAATCTTCCAGGCGCCCCACATTTGTATATTCCGGCAGGTCCAAAACTCGGAGGTTATTGCTTCTCGATCTCGCCTCAATGTCCTTGTTCTTTGCCTGTATAACTGCGAGGAGCTACGTAATGTCTGACGTTTTTGCCGCTACTTGTTGGAGCCCATCCTCTGTGTCTGTTATCCACTGTTCAGCCTCCCTTATACGTGCCGCCTGCTTATCCAGCTTATTTGAAAACTGTTCCATACGACCATTTAGAGCTTCAATCTTCCCGTCTATCGCCTGTAGACTAGCCTGTACAGCAGCCAGCAATTTCTCCAGACTCGTGGGTCCCTTCCGAAACAGCTTCCGGTTCAGAATCAGAGGCCGCATTTTGGGTGGCCTTGACACCCTTCTGAAGCTCAAACGTTAGTCGCAGCTGAGTTTTATCTGGCTTGCCCATCTTGCAATCTCACAATGTCTATCTTCAATTACAAGTATCCCGATAGTGCTCTCTGCGTCTTCAATCAAATCAGTCCAATTCACTCCTCAGGTCAGACCACAGCACAGTCGAGCAGGCCTCTAACTCTCCATGTAGACACCTATACCTTCTCCGCAAACAGCCACTGGGATACCTGCTTCGTGGTAGCGAGGCAGGCCCTACCGGTCCCAGGTTTGCCAGTTAGATGTTGATGAGTCTCACCCCGGGCAGCAGGTACACAATCAGTCGCAAATTATAAGGGCCCCTACAGTTGAGCCCCCACGCAACACTCCGGAGGCCGCCACAAGGCGAGTCAGCACAAAGAACAACCCTTAAGTTCACTAGTATGCGGGGCCCAGTACTATGGGCTCTCTGCGTTTGTTGCCTGACTTCTGCTCCCACAATGCAGTGTCCACAGGTCTGTTTTTTCACTAATGCCACTGGCGCTGTCTCTGTGTAGAAGGTCCTAGCGATTCAGGCCTCCCATTCGGGCAGTTTATATCGTAGACGTGGCAGCCACGCAGTCATTCCATTGCACATCGGGCGAAGGACAGCGCCCACATGAAGCCCAGGGGGTAGGCGGTGATGCGCTATCGGCGCGGGCCGCTTCATCTCCCCGAGCGGGAACACTGGCCGAGGTCCAGATCACGAGGCCACTCATGGCCTAACTCAGTAGTTGACGCCGGCCGCTCTCGTAGCCCTGCGGCCCGGCGCTCTCAGGTTCTCGCCCGCATGACCCCGCCTATGTCCACTTATTTGTCGCTGCAGGTCACTTCCAGGCGCAGCTCTTATCCGCGATACAGGGCGGTTATCCCAGCTCTCAGCAGCAAGCGCGAGCAGGCGAGGAGCATGGCCGTCAGCTCTCCTTGCGTGCCTCCGCCATTTCGTAGCGCGGCCGGCCCAGCACCTTCACCTTCAAACGCCTCTCACATACCCTGCCGTACTCAGGCAGTCCAAACAGACACCGCAGCTGTTCGGTCGGCGTGTCAGCAAAACGTTCCCATCAAATAGTTAGGTCTACTGGCTCAGATGAGGCAGGTTTATGCAGGATTATTAACGGCGGCCAGCAGAGTAGAACTACAGCGCTGCCATCTTGCCGATCACCACGCCCCCTGAGGGAGTTCCCAATCTTTGGAGCAATACCAGAGAAGGCATGATTGTAGATCTTGTTTTTCTTGAATTTATGGGGTTTGAGTAAAAGGGTGCTGGCACTTCTGGAGGCTCTCGAACTACAGGAGGGCTCCAATTTCTGCGCAAGATATTGCGGAGTCTGGTAGTGGATGGCTTTGTGTGCCATGCATGCGATTTTTAAGTGTATCCACGCTTCATGAGAGAGCCAATTAAGGGCTAACAGGTCCAGAGAGATATTGTTGACATTTGTTGTGCCAGTTATGAGCCTAGCAGCAGAATTGAGAGCAACTATAAGAGGAGCCGTCTTCTCTCTTGGCAAGCCACACAGCGTAGCACTTCCACAGTCCAGCTTTGAAATCACTAGGGCTTGCACTGCAACCTTAAGGTCAGGAGCAGGAAGATAGGGTTTCACTTTTCAGAGGATGTTGAGTTGGAAGTTCGCTCCTTTGGTAAGGGAACTGATCTGCTGCTGCATGTTTAGGCTTTTGTCTAAAATGATCCCCAGAGAGGATGCTGAATCCACGAGGTGAGGTTAACATTTCAAGACAGTAATCTGAGACAGCCATTGGTCCATGTCCAGGATTTTTTTCTGGGGAGAGATTAGGAGGAACTCAGTTTTTAAAGCATTAAGCTTCAGGTGATTGCGTGTCTGCCAGCATTGTGTTTCTCACAGGATTAAGTTAAGGGATTGAACGTCCTGGGCGGAAGCGATCTTCAGGTAAAGTTGAGTATCGTCTGCGTACATGTGATAATGAATGTTGGATGATTTCAAGATTTGCAGAGCGTGAGAGGTAGTGCTGACCCTTGTGGAACTTCAAGAGTAACGTGGGCTGGGTGAGACAGGGATTGGTTCACCTTCAAGCATTGTGATCTATTGTGAAGGAAAGAGAAGAACCAGTTAAGTACAGGCCCAGACAACCCCATCCTGTGTTCCAGGAGGTCAGTATCAAAGGCTGATGACAGGTCGAGAAGGATCAAAAGGCAGGCCTCATTATGGTCCAACATTCTAAGTGCATCATCTACGATGTGCGTCAACTCTGACTCTGTACTATAGTCCGCGCGGAAACCAGATTGACAATTGTCCAGGAGGTGTAAATGATCAATGTGGTTACAAAGTTGGGCGAGCACACATTTCTCCAGGAGCTTTGCCAAGGTGGGGATGTTGTTAATTGCGCCAAAGTTATGAAGATCCGTGGGATCCGAGGATGATTTCTTTAGATTCGGGGTAACTTGGCCCGCTTTAAGGCAATCATGAATATCAACTTGACTGAGAGAAGCATTTACGATCCTAGTCCAAAGTGTTAGTAGGGAAGATCTGACTTCTGGGAACAGGTTTGCAGGTAGAGGGTCATTGTAATGATTAGAAGATTTCAAAGACAACAGTATTTTACGTATAGTGAGTTCCTCAACCATTTAGAACGAGCTCCAGGAAGCATTGTTTTTACGGAGGTAGGGGTATGCAGGGAGTGTATCTGCACTCGGGTGACAGAGGGAGGTCTGTGGACTGCTTTACAGTTACTCAAGGGCTGCGCATAAGCCAGATTCAATCTTCAAGGACTTCTCTGAGAAGAAATCCGCAAACAGTTCACAACTCGTCAGCAATACTGGAACCAGTTGTGGAAGGTTCGGAATGACTATTAGTTTGAGTCTTGATGATTTCGAAATGTTTTTTTGGCTGTTTTTTTGCTTGGTCAAGTTGAGTTCTGAGGAAGGTAGCCTTTGAGCACCTAGTGTGTTTTTTGTAGAGGCACCTCCGGAATCTCAATTGGTGTAGGTATTCGAAAGAGGGATGGGATCGCCACCACCTTTCTGCCAGTCTTAAGTTTCTTCTTTCGGAATTAAGACTCATTGAACCAAGGTTTGGCGTTTTTGGCAGACTGTCTTTTAAGCAGTACCGGTGCAACGGAGTCTAGTATATTAAGCATAGCATTGTTATAATGGTCTGTAAGGTCATGGACGTCCAACATGTTTGAGGGCGGGGCAGGATGTCATCGCAGAGGTCGGTCAGATTTTGCGAGTTAATGGTCCGTACACATTTATTCATCTGTTTTTGGTTCTTAGTCCGGGCTCCACTTGCTCTTCCCGAAGTCAGGGCGAGGAAGGTGATGGAGAAGTGGTCTGTCTAATCACAAGGAAGGATAGACTCCAGAAGGATAGAGTTGGGTTTGGCAATGACAAAATCTAAGGTGGATACTTTTATGTGAGTCGGACTGTCACAGAGTTGAATTAGGTTGAGGTCAGAAAGGAAGGATTTGAGGCTATTGACCTCCACATCATTTCCATCGTTCCAATGGAGATTGAAATCTCCCAAGAAGATCTGAGTGCCATGGAAATCTGCATTGTCCACAATGATGTCCATGAGCTGTTCAACGAAAAACAGCCTAAGATTAAGATCACAAAGTAAAGGCTGGTATGTGTGACACTGAGAGCTACCTCTCTGTGGGCTCTGTGGACGTGTATACTACTTATTTGAATACTCTAGTAAGTCATAATAAGTTTGTGTTGTTTGTGTTGCCATCACAGGACACCTCTTTTGCCATATGTGGCACTGTAATAGGGATCACAATCAAAATACCATTGTATGTATTGTGAGAAAAGGGAATATTGTAGCCAAGCAGATGTTTCTTTTTCTAAGTCTATTTAAAAGTAACCCACTAGCTACACTGTTCATATCTCAGATGTACAATAGGCCTGTACTGTGTAAGCAACACTGTATATAGAAAAGTGGTAACAGATCTGTGTGAGTAAGGAGACTGTCATTAGTGTCAGATACACATTGACATTGTGAGCCAATGGAAAGAGGTATCAGGTCAAGGGATCACTTCAATCATCATGCCTCATATTATCTATGTAACAGCAATCAGGGCTACTATTGGTATAGAGAACTCTTTCTGGGAATATCCATGGGTCAGCTGGTCTACAGGGACATTAGTATGTGCCTCAGTTCTCCTACCACAGTAACTCTGGCCAAGGCAGGGCAATTGCCCCGATTGCCCACATATCAATGCCAGGTCTTGCTCTCTTCAGGCTGAGGCTACTTATCCCACATGAATCTCACCTTTCTACCAATTCAATACAGAAAAGTGAAACTTCTGCGCATTTCATATGTGAACATGTGGTTGTGTTGCATTCTGAAAGGGTCTGTGAGGTATAGCTACCTCCCAGACATCTGTTTTGCAAAGTCTGATCTGGGCTGAGTGATCAGTGGAATGGTACACTTGGCTAACATAAACTTCAAATGCGTATAACAGTATACATGAGTATTAACGGGGAAGGCCCTAAACACTCAGGACCTGGGTCCGTGGGTCAGTATAAATAAGGTTTGGTCTGAGTTGAAACAGTATCAAATGATTTCCAACAAACACACACTCACCATAGAGTTTTTTTTAAAAAAAGATGAGTCGGAAAGAAAAAGCAACTTATTCATTTATAAACATTTTGGCATTTTTGATCATGCACGGTCAGATTTGATCCAAAAGCAGCAAAAATTGAAAAAAAAACATATTATAGTATCTACATGTACTCAAAACAATACATAAGGTATTCATCGGACGTGCTCTCAGAGAAAAGGAGGGAAAGTGAGTGAGTAAGTGAAAGGGACAGGGTAAAGGTGTGGTGACAAAGTGGTTACATCCAAATCGACACTTGAAAAACCTCTACTAGCAGGTTAATGAGCAAAGGTTCCCAAAGTCACATCACACATAGGGAACAAGAGTCCATCGTTTAGTTGGTTCCTATGGTGTGTAAAGTGAAGGCGTAGTTCTACGTTTCGACCCCTGGTTACGCTAAAGGGCTAGTTCAGAGCCTCATGGTGGGGTCTTCATCAGGAAGAGAAATGGAGAGCCTACAAAATAATTGTAACACAAGATTCAGTATTTGTGTGGTGAGATAAGTGATAGTGTACAGGGAGTAGACGTGGGTGGTTACCTACGTCGTCAAAAACGGCCATCAAATGTTCCGTCTGGGAAATCTGGGCTCCCTCGAGCTCCACAGAGTGCTGGAAAGTAATTGAAAGGTGCCATCAGGGCCCTGAGATATAATAATAAAGAAAGGTCGGGGGTTCGAAAAGGGTGGGACTTACTTGGCATGTAGGTTAACACACAGCCGATGGGCACTGGTGAATAGATCCTCGATGTATCGGTATAGCTTTAAGCTGTAAGAAGAAGGGAGTGGTATTTTAGCATTATGGGTTTAAGCGTACTACCGCACATAGTGAGTAGTGAAGGATGGTCTCATTGATTGGGCTGAAGGTTACCTGAAAAACGGGAACGCACAGCCGTGCTGTATCACCGTCGGCGTCCTGCATCCGAGTGTGCTCGCGGTGCAGGCGCTCAATGCCAGTAACTAATGGAAAAAGGGGCCCGACTCGCGGGTCCAATCAGAGACGAGGCTTGTCATTTCGTTGAAGGGAGCGTCTCGAAAGAGCTCTTGTAGCTCCAAGGGTGGTTAGGAAAGGAGCCAGGGCCTGTCGAGGGATGCGGCCTGTATTCGAGTTAGTACTTAGTCACGGCAAAAATATCCAAGTGTAAAATTTGTCAAAGGAACAGTAATATATACAGTTTTAACATGTAAAAGACCAGACAAAACTAACAGCGCAACATATGCTAGCCAATAGCCAATTCCTGGATGTAACAGTTATGTGAACACATTACTGAGAATGATTGATGCAGTAAATGAGTAGGAGATGTCCCATGGTCTATTCAGGATTCAATCCCGCCATCTGCGAGAAATTAGCCTCAAGTTCATTTAACCCCTTGCTTATTGTCTGAAACTTTTGCATCCATTTGCATTCCCTTATATCCAGAATCGTATTCAAATTTCCCCCCCGTGGGCCCAGGGAGATTTTCTCAATGACCACCCAGCGAATGGATTCAGGCAAGTGGTTTTTTTCAATGAAATGATCTACCAAAGGGGCCCCTTGAGTAGAACAGCGAATACGACTGCAGTGTTGAAATATGCGGTTTTTTATTTTCTGCTGTGTCTGACCGATATACATAAGGTCACAGGGACACAGAATGGCATAAATCACCCCGCTCGAGTTGCAGTTGGTCAGTGACTTAAGCTCTATTGTGAGTCCGTTGTACTGCATTTGTTTGATCTCCAAACACATTGGGCAGGCTTTGCATTTGGTGCATTTAAAGTGGCCCACTAGTTCTGGTAGATTCCATAGACTGTGAATCGTGGGTGCTGGTGGGGTTCCTAACAAGGAACGCACCACAAAGTCTCTAACATTCCTGGATCTTTTGAAGGCATGCATAGGGGGATGGGGAACCCCCAAGATTTCTCCTACCATGTTCCAGTGCTGGTTGACAATTTTGCGAATGGCATTGCTTTCAGTGCAGAACGTCGTCACACAAATCATTCGATCCTGGGCTGTTGATCTGGTCCTAGGTTCCAGTAGTGTTGCTCTGTCTTGGAACCAAGCTCTCTTTCTTGATCTCTTGACAAGGCGTTGGGGGTAGCCTCGGTCTATAAGTCGACTGATAAGATCATCAGATTCCCTAAAGAAGTCCTCCTTGAGGGAGCAGTTCCTGCGTAACCGAAGAAATTGGCCAAAGGGTAAGTTGCCAAAATGTTTATAAATGAATAAGTTGCTTTTTCTTTCCGACTCATCTTTTTTTTAAAAAAACTCTATGGTGAGTGTGTGTTTGTTGGAAATCATTTGATACTGTTTCAACTCAGACCAAACCTTATTTATACTGACCCACGGACCCAGGTCCTGAGTGTTTAGGGCCTTCCCCGTTAATACTCATACTCTCTGAGCAAGGAGTGCCTTGCGAGGGTTCTTCTTATACCTATATAGTATTCTAGATTAATCACAAATGTTGTATAGATAGGCTGTCAACATCATGGAACTTGTGACCCTATCCTATACTGAAGATTACATAAAGAATCTGGTCGGGGCTGACACTGGGACGGTTTTCTTAACCACAACCAATGCTAGTGTAGATCACTCTCTTAATGAAAAAATTAACAAACTCGAAAGATTAGAAAAGAAGTTGGTACGTACCAAACTGCATGGTCATCTTCTAACTGGCTACCTGAGAGCGAACATCATTCCTATCGGACTGCAAGTCCGCAACGAACCCGCCATTTTTGTTGACAATCCCAAATTTAAAGAAGGGTTCAGCTTCGTGGCCAACAACTGCTCCCGGCACTGGATGGTGCTGGGAGTAGAGACCGCCAGAGACCAGGTTGAACAGTTAACCAAGGAAATTGACGAACTGAGGGCCGAGATAGCCAATCATTCGGCTTTTGCGGAGGCCAAGGACACTTTGGAAAGACTCAAGAAGAACTTAAAAGACTTTGACGTTGAAACACAAAACAAAAAGTTGGAGAAATTGGCCAAAGATATTCAATACTACGACCAAAAAAAGACTTATCCTTACTTACAACCGGATTACTACAGACAAGACAATCAAGGCAGGTTCTCTAACCGAGGCAGAGGAGGATACAGAGGCACCAGAAAATACACGAATTTCTCAGATTCGTCCTACAGTGGGGACAGCGACAACGACCACTCAGCATCCAGAGCAAATTACCAACCACAGGATCAATGGTATCAGCCTCCAGAACAACAACCTCCTTTTTTAGGAGATGGTCAATGGAGACCACCGAGAGGACGTGGCCGCGGAGGATCATGGAACAACCGCTCGAACAGAGGAGGCAACCAACAAAATTGGGACGATGGAAGACAGCGGGACAGCACCCCCAAACAAGTACGCTTCCAACCAGAGAACTACAGGGAGATGAGCACCCGGAGGAAGACCTACAGGTGGTAAATAGTGTCCCAGTTAGGACCAATCCGATCATCAATTTGTCCAAATACACATTAACCGAGAATGAAAGCAGCATTCTCTGCAAAGGTTTATCTTATGTACCTACGACATACCCCAACAAATTCAACATACAGACTGAGCTGACAAGATTCTTCAGGAAAGTGAGGTTGAAATATTTCTTCAGGAACAAACCGATCCCAGTGATGTCGGCCTTCACTAACCTGAGACCTCCTTCCACCTTTATGCCCACATCATCTTCGGTGTCACATGAAATCCTTACATACGAGAGCATTGTTATGAGAGACGTCCTCCGCACCATTGAGAAGAAACAATATGTTAGACACAACATCACAAAGGAGGAGAGACATGCACTGGAAACACTCAAGAACAACAAGGCGGTGGTCATCAAGCCCGCCGACAAAGGCGGATCGATTGTGGTGCTAGATGTGGAAGATTACAAAGCAGAAATTCAATCACAACTATCTGATGGTGTCAGCTACAGACTCCTAAGACGAGACCCAACTAGAGAACTACGCGTAGACATCACAGCCATAACGACCAAGGCACTCGAGATGGGTTTCCTCTCCAAAAAAGAATCGGATTATCTCAATGTGGGTCAACCCAGAATACCAACTATATACGTCTTACCCAAGGTCCACAAGGACCCAGTTAAACCACCGGGAAGACCGATCATTTCAGGGTGTGGATCGCTACTGGAACCACTCTGCAAATACATTGACGTCTTCCTCAAACCATTAGCAGAGGCCACTCCTACATACCTAAGAGACACCACACAAGTCATCACTCTCCTTGATAATAAACCATTCAACAAAAACGAACAGATCCTGGTAACAATGGACATCGTCTCCCTATATACCAGCATCCCTCAAAGACCAGCATTGGATTGCATGAGACGAGTACTAGAGGGTCGGGAACAACCCACCCCAGTACCAACAGAATTTCTAGTGGCACTCTTAGAAATCGCAATGACCAGAAACTTTTTCATTTTCCAAAATGCCTTCTATGAACAAAGTAAAGGAGTAGCAATGGGCGCTGCCTTTGCGCCGGACTTGGCCATTCTCTATATGTCCGAAATGGAACAGGATAGTATCCTCTCACACAACAACCCATACAGAGCGATGATTACCTCGTGGTATCGATACATTGATGATGTCCTCCTAATATGGACTGGTCAAGAGTCAACCCTCAATGAGTTCCTGGCCTGGCTGAACAGTCAGTCACAAGACATTAAATTTACCATGCAGTTCAACAAAGAATCGATAGACTTTCTAGATTTAAGCATCAAGGAGAAGGATGGTTACCTGTACACCACTTTGTATCGTAAGCCGTCCGTAAGAAATTCCCTACTACGATATACGAGTCACCACACCAGAGGACTCAGGGACAACTTACCCTTTGGCCAATTTCTTCGGTTACGCAGGAACTGCTCCCTCAAGGAGGACTTCTTTAGGGAATCTGATGATCTTATCAGTCGACTTATAGACCGAGGCTACCCCCAACGCCTTGTCAAGAGATCAAGAAAGAGAGCTTGGTTCCAAGACAGAGCAACACTACTGGAACCTAGGACCAGATCAACAGCCCAGGATCGAATGATTTGTGTGACGACGTTCTGCACTGAAAGCAATGCCATTCGCAAAATTGTCAACCAGCACTGGAACATGGTAGGAGAAATCTTGGGGGTTCCCCATCCCCCTATGCATGCCTTCAAAAGATCCAGGAATGTTAGAGACTTTGTGGTGCGTTCCTTGTTAGGAACCCCACCAGCACCCACGATTCACAGTCTATGGAATCTACCAGAACTAGTGGGCCACTTTAAATGCACCAAATGCAAAGCCTGCCCAATGTGTTTGGAGATCAAACAAATGCAGTACAACGGACTCACAATAGAGCTTAAGTCACTGACCAACTGCAACTCGAGCGGGGTGATTTATGCCATTCTGTGTCCCTGTGACCTTATGTATATCGGTCAGACACAGCAGAAAATAAAAAACCGCATATTTCAACACTGCAGTCGTATTCGCTGTTCTACTCAAGGGGCCCCTTTGGTAGATCATTTCATTGAAAAAAACCACTTGCCTGAATCCATTCGCTGGGTGGTCATTGAGAAAATCTCCCTGGGCCCACGGGGGGGAAATTTGAATACGATTCTGGATATAAGGGAATGCAAATGGATGCAAAAGTTTCAGACAATAAGCAAGGGGTTAAATGAACTTGAGGCTAATTTCTCGCAGATGGCGGGATTGAATCCTGAATAGACCATGGGACATCTCCTACTCATTTACTGCATCAATCATTCTCAGTAATGTGTTCACATAACTGTTACATCCAGGAATTGGCTATTGGCTAGCATATGTTGCGCTGTTAGTTTTGTCTGGTCTTTTACATGTTAAAACTGTATATATTACTGTTCCTTTGACAAATTTTACACTTGGATATTTTTGCCGTGACTAAGTACTAACTCGAATACAGGCCGCATCCCTCGACAGGCCCTGGCTCCTTTCCTAACCACCCTTGGAGCTACAAGAGCTCTTTCGAGACGCTCCCTTCAACGAAATGACAAGCCTCGTCTCTGATTGGACCCGCGAGTCGGGCCCCTTTTTCCATTAGTTACTGGCATTGAGCGCCTGCACCGCGAGCACACTCGGATGCAGGACGCCGACGGTGATACAGCACGGCTGTGCGTTCCCGTTTTTCAGGTAACCTTCAGCCCAATCAATGAGACCATCCTTCACTACTCACTATGTGCGGTAGTACGCTTAAACCCATAATGCTAAAATACCACTCCCTTCTTCTTACAGCTTAAAGCTATACCGATACATCGAGGATCTATTCACCAGTGCCCATCGGCTGTGTGTTAACCTACATGCCAAGTAAGTCCCACCCTTTTCGAACCCCCGACCTTTCTTTATTATTATATCTCAGGGCCCTGATGGCACCTTTCAATTACTTTCCAGCACTCTGTGGAGCTCGAGGGAGCCCAGATTTCCCAGACGGAACATTTGATGGCCGTTTTTGACGACGTAGGTAACCACCCACGTCTACTCCCTGTACACTATCACTTATCTCACCACACAAATACTGAATCTTGTGTTACAATTATTTTGTAGGCTCTCCATTTCTCTTCCTGATGAAGACCCCACCATGAGGCTCTGAACTAGCCCTTTAGCGTAACCAGGGGTCGAAACGTAGAACTACGCCTTCACTTTACACACCATAGGAACCAACTAAACGATGGACTCTTGTTCCCTATGTGTGATGTGACTTTGGGAACCTTTGCTCATTAACCTGCTAGTAGAGGTTTTTCAAGTGTCGATTTGGATGTAACCACTTTGTCACCACACCTTTACCCTGTCCCTTTCACTTACTCACTCACTTTCCCTCCTTTTCTCTGAGAGCACGTCCGATGAATACCTTATGTATTGTTTTGAGTACATGTAGATACTATAATATGTTTTTTTTCAATTTTTGCTGCTTTTGGATCAAATCTGACCGTGCATGATCAAAAATGCCAAAATGTTTATAAATGAATAAGTTGCTTTTTCTTTCCGACTCATCTTTTTTTAAAAAAAACTCTATGGTGAGTGTGTGTTTGTTGGAAATCATTTGATACTGTTTCAACTCAGACCAAACCTTATTTATACTATAACAGTATACAGACATGGCTCTTGGTGTGAAGCCTATACATAACAATGCACATATACCATGATATGATTTGAGAACTGAATATAGCTACTATGAACGTGAGCCCTGTATAGAGATATACATGTAACACAAGTAGAAATCAATTTCATCACACATTTCAATAGTGGCCTTCTCTCTACAAAGTCCGGGGTCCCATAATCCATTACATGTGTGCCCTATATAGGGGCCACACAATGAATGAAATCAACCTAACACTTACAACCTGACAATCAGAGGCACATTGTAGCCTATAGGAATAGAAAGGAAGCAGTGAAATGGAATATGTATTAAAGAAACTTATTTGTTCCTCTGGTGAGCCACAGAGGGGAGAATACAGGGGAAAAACCTCATCCATCTCCTCTGATTAAAGATCGAGCCCTCTCCCCTGAAGTGCATGCCACGATTGCTCCCAGAGATGGCAAACAGCAGCTAAAATGAAGGAGGAGGTGTCGATAGCAGCAGTGTCAGGAGGCAGGTGAGATTTGTTTCCAACGGCCGCGTACATGTACACCACGTTTGCGGTCGTCAGCATTTGCACACAAAGCCATTCAACTGCAGCCTTCACTATCACCAACGTTAGCTTATGGCTGTGTCTGTTGTGTATGCAAAAGCCCACTTCAAGGTCAACTTCCGCTGGTGGCGTATGTTTGACATGTTCTATTAATGTGGCCGCAGTGTTAGCGGTTGGAAAAACTGTACTGGTGACATTTAAGGGTGTCACCACCACTGCAAATGAGGGCAAACTTGTTTACATTTGAAATGCTACACTCCCATATCATGTCCAGTGCAAAACTTCATCTGTGTAGTGCATTACTGTGCACATAGACAAAATGTGTCCTGCACACTGTACACCTCAGTTGCTGGCTTTTCACATAAATGGTTAAGCTACCCTCACTATAGTTGCAATTTAAAAAAATGTAATTGATGATGTGCACTGTTTTGTTACAGACCTGTAAAAGCCACCTTGGGGAGGACTGGTGGATGCACAAGATTTGTCAATGTTGTAGTGAAATATGCAATGCTTAATGAAGCATTAATGTTTAGACACATAAATGTTGCCTTCCTCTTCACATACGTTACTCTACACACTGTGACCAAAATACAATTGTGTGTTACCCCTCACGTATGTACCCTAGGAGAGGGAGGAGACACCAGGCTTCAGTATACTGCCCATTTCAAGACCTTCAGACCATGGAAAAGGGACATGTCATACGCACGTTTCGTTTAAATCAATAAACAGTACTGGATTTATGTCATCAGTTGAATCCTGACCTCAAACCTCACATCACTTCCTTCATCAATCCCACCACTTGTGAAACTCATGTCTGTATTGCATTTTAGGCCAGAGGATCATTTCAATTCACCGTCACTATTTAAGGTGGAATGTCACAACCTATGCCCAGTCGGGTACTCCAAGAGCAGCTAGCAGCAATTTTGAGGCATGAGGCCAGATACATCCAGGTCCTAGACGTGAGGATTTTAGCCATTGTCAAGGTGGATTTATATACTTTGGGTCACATCCCACATGTTACTGGATCCATTGATGGCACACATATTGCCTTAGTATCACCCAGTGGTGACTGTCACTAACAACATGTGGTGGGGTGGGTGGGGTAAGCTTGGGTGGGAGAGAGCGGTTGGTGGGAATGCGTTAATTATAAGAATACATTTTTTTACCTAAAGCCGCCTTCCCTCTCCCGCATCACGTCGCTCCTGCTGGCCTCTTCCTGTTCCCAGGAGACCCTGGGATACAGACTCCCATCCATTCCCTATGCTGCAGAGGAGCATGAGGATTGGCATGAGCAGGCAGGAAAGATGCTCCGCTCAGGTCGTTGAGTCTGTGGGGTTTATAATTCCCAGCTGCTCAACGTAGCCAGACTGGAGAAACCTAAGTGTGCATGTGTGTTTCGGTCGGCCTGAGACATCCGACCAAACACATATGCGTACATAGGGAGTGCACAAGCACTCCACATCCCCATGCCCCGCATCTGCCTGCTCAAGCTGCCTCAGAGCCGGCAAACAAAATATAAAACAATGCTAAAGCATTTTTTCATTTTTTATTTGCTGGCTCTGCACCAGGCAGTGAGGCAACGTTCCTCCACCATTGAAAATGAGCCAACACTGTTCCCACCACAAGCCAGCGAACAAGTGTAACACAACAGGAAGCTCTTCCATGCTATCAGCAGTTGTCTGCTTACCGGATTTGTACATCTCAAACGTCTTTGCCCACTTCCCAGGATCTGCCCATGATTCCTTCCTAATGCGGAACAGCACCATAGCCCAGTTGATGTCACAACTACTACTGAAGAGGGCCTAGCTTACACATAAGTGTAATCTTTCTGAGCAAAATGTCAGGTAATATGATCTGAGAGTGGTTAACTAAATGTTGTCCTTCTGTCTGTCTCCCATCAAGGAGTTCCAGAGTATCCCAACTGGCCATGGTTGTTGGCACCGCTGAGGAATTTAACAATGCCAGGGGAAATCCACTTCAATGAGGCCCGTGAAACAGCATAGCCGCCAGTGGAGTGGGCTTTTGGACTCCTGAAGGCCAGATTACTTTCTGGACAAATCTGGGGATACCTCCTCTACTCACTCATGAAGTTGTCTAAGATCACTGTGGCCTGCTGCTTGCTCTACAACATTGCACTCTAATGGAACACCCTTTACATCGCAGAGGATGTAGGCCATGAGGGCCTACCAGTTGAGGAACCTGAAATGCCAAATGATGATGAGGATAATGGTGAAGAGGATGGAACAGAATTTTGTCAAGATATCATCAAAAACTACTTCTCCTACGTATAATTATGGTATGAGATGTAAGAACTTTGATTATTATTGCAACTCTTTTAGTGATGCTGTGAGGAGGATGTTCATGCTGCATGATAGGAATTTATGGGTCTGGAAATATCTAGGGAAAGGTGTTTGTATTCTAAGAGTTGCTTTGTTCAGCTGTAATCGTTGTCTTGGACTGTGCTTTTTAGAAGTTGACAATTTGATGTGTGCCATAATATATATATACAGTGTACCTGTGAAAGGAAACGTGCGGGTTTCGAGGCTCTGAAAGCCGAGGTTTGCTCTCTCCCCTTCAGGGGCTACCGCTGACCGCTGTTGCCGTCACCGCTCGCCGCACCCGCTTCGCGGGTGCCGCTTCGTGCGGTCAGCGAGGGGCCACTCGGAACTCCAGTGTGACGAGGAGGGGGAGCTTACTACAACCACCGAGGAACTCACGGGAGGCGGAGCAGCGCCTAGTACTACAGCACTTAGGAGGCAGACTGCATCTCCACCAATTGCCGCCGTGCCCCCTGGACACCACACCCCCCGCCCGGCCAGGTGCAAAAGGCCGGTGCCGACAGGATCATAGTGGGACAGTGTACCTGTGAAAGGAAACATGCGGGTTTCGAGGCTCTGAAAGCCGAGGTTTGCTCTCTCCCCTTCAGGGGCTACCGCTGACCGCTGTTGCCGTCACCGCTCGCCGCACCCGCTTCGAGGGTGCCGCTTCGTGCGGTCAGCGAGGGGCAACTCGGAACTCCAGTGTGACGAGGAGGGGGTGCTTACTACCACCACCGAGGAACTCACGGGAGGCGGAGCAGGGCCTAGGACTACAGCATCCAGGAGGCAGAGCGCATCTCCACCAATTGCTGCCGCGCCCCCTGGACACCACGCCCCCCGCCCGCAACGCTAATATCAAGGCATCGCAGTCGCGTAGCAGGACGCGAGCGGGACGCCGAGCGAAGCCCGGGCAAAGGGCGGGCAGTCTGTGGCAGTCAGGGGCTGTCAGAGGCTGGGCTGGGCCACCCCCCTTTTATCTACCATCCTTTGTGCTAGAATTAGTAGTCTTTATTGGGGGCTCAGAGGCCTACATGTCAACCCGCTCTGGCAAAGCTCTGAGGGGTGGGTGAGAGGGTGCTGAAGGGAGCTCCATGATAGGCACGATGGACAAATTCATCACAAGAGTAGCTTCTGTCGTTGAAAAGGAGATTGTGATGACGGAACGCCGCCTCTCACAAGATTCCTTTCCGGCCAGACGCTCCTCGTTAGGAGCAGTGGCTCATGCCCTGTCTCCAACTACTCCCCTTCCTGCCTCCTCTCTTCCTGAGATTCTGCCCGAACAGCCACGGATTGCTGCAATAGGGGCAAGCATTGATAGGCTGGAAAGCATGGTTGCACAATCCTTGCCCAACAGCTCTAGTCCAGTGGGTATAGGATCCCGACCTACTACACCCCCAAGCACCTCCACCAGCCAGGAGTGTCAACCACCCCCTTAGGACCTTCCCTCGCTCCTAACCCGTTGTGTTCGGCACGTGCCCCCCTGGTTCGTGCTAAGAGAAATAGGGTTATCGGTACACGGAAGGGTAGCCTTATTTCACTCCATAAGCGTCCAAGGAAGTATGCCCCAAGAGGCCCTCCCCTACCTAACACCCGCGGGCCTGCCATACCGGCCACCGATCTAATTAGAGGAAATGATCCCCTGGCATCTGTAGCTGAAACCGTACAGGTAAACTTCATTGCCCCTGCACCACCAACAACTTCCCGTGAAGCGCCTTCCCCCAAGCTCATTGAGGATCTGGTTAGGTCCTTATTGGTCCCGCTCATCAACCAAGTTAAGAGTCTGGGGGATAGGCTTGACAGCTTTGAACAGTCCACCCGGGACAACTACTTCCCCCTGAAAACTCTTATCAAGCTACAATCTAAATCTAGGGACGACAATGCGGGCGGGTATGTCGGGAAGGGGGATCTAGGGGGTTCAATCCAGGCAACACTACCTTCCACGTCTGCACCTGACCTAGCAGCAGGGAAGGACTCAGCAACGGGTTCCGAGACCCCTGCTACTATAAAACCGGGAACTATAATCCATACTGCCCAGGTCCATGCTAGTACCACCCCGATAGCAAGGAATGCTAAGCTCAAACCTGACCAAAAGAAGTCGCAAGTGGGAGGGGCCCTTACTAAGCCAAACGATCGGCTAACCAAATTGTTGACGTTAGGGTAGCTGCCCCGGTCCTAAGGGCAAACGCAGCAACGAGCCATCTTGGAGCCTCTCCTCCTGCAGCCATACCGCAGAAGCGGGTTAGAAAATGTCCTTCAGTAAACCTCCCCCCAGAGTGCCATCCATATGTTGCCGTCCTCATTAATGTCCCCGTCTTGAAGGATGCTCAGCTAGAAAACCACCAGGCACTGAAGAATAAAACCATCCACTGGCTAAAAGCCAATAGACCCCTTCCCAGGGGCGTGGATGGCTTGATTCTGGGAGTGTGCAGGGTTGGATGGATTGGACAGGGAAAGAAGTCGTTTGAGGGCGATTGTGTGGTAGTCAACTTCTAAGACGCAAGAGTTGCCCACGCAATATGCAATCCTGAGCAGGTCACGGGCGGACCAGGTATTGATGTGGTTGATTTAACATACTTTTACCCACGACAGCCTATGAAATGTCCTAGTCAACCCCCTGTGGCTGCCCACCAAAACAACTTTGGTAGCCAATGGCACCCTACCATACCTCGGTTCCAGCCGCATGCGGTATGGCCGAGGCCAAGCTGGGGTCCCAGGGGGTACTGACTTGCTGACTCCCATGGGGAGGCTTGGGGGGTTTCAAAAACTGCTGGAGTTTTCCACCCATCCCCAAAGCTGACAGGTTCACCTACCGTAATCGGGAAGCAGGTAGCCATAAGGGCTAGTCGGGAATCAGGTGTGGGGCGGGACACAAATTAAGTTGTCATTGATCACTCTACTTTGACAGAGGTATGTTTGGGTGGTGCTGTCGCGTCCAGTAGCGCTGCAGCTGTGACGGACCCACTCATTAGGGTTTTCAGCTGGAACGTAGCTGGACTGGACAGAAAGTTGACCTTGCCTGACTGGAACGCTCTGGTGGAGGAGTACTCCATTTGTGTGTTCCAGGAGACATGGAGTAGGGAGCCCCTACATAAGGCGGGTTACTCTTCCTACTATATACCTGTGGTTTACCCGGAATCAGGAAAGGGACGTTCCTCGGGAGGGCTCCTTATCTGGGTATCTTCCTCCCTTAATTGCAGGGTAGAGGAGCACCAAACAAACAGTCTGGACCTCCTAAATATCACCTTAAAAAATTCTAGGGGTCGAGTCATCCTTAACATCTTTAATATCTATGCGCGGGGCACAAAGGGAGGCAAACAATCACCCACCATAGCTCTTTTAGAAGGTTTGCTTAGATCTTCCCCCTACAAGTTATGTACCCTGGTCGCGGGTGACTTTAACTGTACATTTGAGCCTCTTGGATCAGAAGTCACTCAAGACCAGGAGGAGGATGATTGCAGGAGGGGGATAACGGTCCTAGAGCTTAGCCCTATAAAGAGATGGACGGAAGTGGCACTCCAGATTAACTCTCTTACCATGGAGTTCGACCTGAGGGTCCTTAATGGAAGGACCAGATCAGACAAAGCGGGAGCCCATACGTACAACAGGCCCAACCACACGTCAAGAATTGACTACATTCTGCTTGACGTCTACCTATGGAGCTCGGTGGAAGATATGGAGATCATATCGTCTGTAGAGAGCGATCACAACTTGCTCTCTCTTGCCTTGTCTCCTGGGTGGTTTGAGGGCTTAGGGGGCTTACCCGTATGTGCTACCGTTTCCGGAGAATCAGTTGTCTCGAACTGTGGCAGGCGGCTGAAGTGGGCTAAGCTCACGCTCTCGGTTGAGAAGATGTCCAGCATCTCGCAGCTTCTAGCCACAGCCTCAGACAACTTGGATTCCCTTGGGGGAGGGCCGGTAGAATTGTTCGACCGGTTCTGTAATCTAACTCAGGCTATAAGTAATTTGTTTATTGTCCCTTCCAGTCCCAATGGGAGGAAGATAGGCCCCCGGAAAAGACAGGGTTGGTTTAACCATAAGTGTAGGGTAACTAAGACACTGCTTGTTGAAGCAGTGAAATCTAAGTCCCAAAGAAGGACCAGGGAGGCCAGAAGGCTATATTCACAATGCTTGAAACCTGCCAAAAAGGAATGGGAGGATAACTTTTGGCAGGATCTCCTGACTGCAAGTCGAGGGAGAGACGCCAAAGGCTTTTGGAACCTGGTGGGCAGTAGGAATCGTCCTGACGACACCTTGAGGACCTGTACGATTCCGGCCCAGTCGTGGTTTAACCACTTTAAGGCCCTATATACAGCTGTAGAAGGCCCACTCGATGACCCATTTTCCCTTCCTCCTTTTTTACCGGACAGAGTCATTGACCCCTTTACTGTACGAGAGGTTTCGAACCTGATTAAATCCCTGGCACCCCTGAAAGCAGCTGGTCCTGATGGGTTGCCAGGGGATCTTCTCCGAGCCTATCCGGGCGAATGGGGTATTTTGATTTCTGCTCTTTTGAATGCCATCCTATAGGGAAGTCCTGTCCCTGAGTCGTTGAAAGGGGCAGAGGTAGTTCCAATTTTTAAAAAGGGCTGTCGGGACCAACCGGGGAACTACAGGCCAATAAGCCTCATCGACTCAACCCAGAAGGTGGCGGGAAAAGCGATTTTGGGGAGGATTCTCCACTGGTCCGATTTGCAGGCAGGCTTTCGTTCCGGCACAGGAACTATTGACCAAGTGTTCAGACTATTGCTTCTACACTGGAAGGTGGTGGAACTGGGCAAAGGCAGTCTATACCTGGCCTTTATAGATCTAAAGACTGCTTTTTACCTGGTTCCTAGGGAGGAACTCTGGAGGGTTCTGCAGGGTCTCGGGCTGCCCCCTTATATTCTACTGCTTCTCATCAAACTACGTCATGACAACTATGCTCAGGTGCGATGGGGACAGAATGGGGAAAAGACCGATAGGATCCCAGTAAAAAGGGGTGTCCGACAGGGCTGTGTACTAGCTCCCACACTATTTAGTTTGTACGTGAATGGTGTGGTAGAGCACTTGCTTGAAGAACCAGCGGACGCCCCCTCCTTGGGGGGCGTGAGGATCCCAACCCTATTGTTCGCGGACGACACCCTTCTCATCTCAAAGACTCCCCATGGCCTCCAGAAGTTTTTGAACCGTTTTCAGGACTTCTGCTCAAAAACAGGGCTTGTCATCAATGTGGACAAAACTAAATACCTGATCATGCACCCTCCACGCAGGCTTGGTCGTCCACCAGTACTGAACTCTGTTCCCCTTGAGAGAGTTTCAGAATTCGATTACCTAGGGATTTGCGTGAGTGATGTCATGAGCTGGTCACCCCACATTAACAAAATGACCCTTAGCCACAAAAGGGTGGGGGGAGCTTTGTTGAGTGAGTACCGCAACTCATCGAAGCAATGTGTGGCTCCAGTAATCGACATCTACAAAGCCAGAGCTGTCACGGCATCTCTCCACGGGGCTGAGTTATGGGGCCTTGGTAACTCGGAAGCCCTATCCAAGGCTGAGAACAAATTTCTTAAGGACCTTCTGGCCATTCTGCTGAGCACTCCAACAGTTCCGGTGCTTCTGGATGCGGGCTGCAAATCAATTAAGGACCAGGCTCGCCTCCGGCCCCTCCTTCTATGGGCTCGTCTGTGGAGGGCCCCCGAATTGAAATCATATGCGGACGGGCTGTCAGAGGTGATGGGAATGGGTGGCTGGCATAAGATCAAGTGGCTCAGGGACATCAAAAACCTCCTGGGAGACCTGGGTCTGGGGTCTTGTTGGACTACTCAATCTGCCCCGCCGAAGGCGACACTGAAAAAACTATATTGGGAGTGGGTCTCTGCCCAGCTCATCAGCAACCCACGTCACTGCAACTCCACCGCAGCCTATTTGAAAATAAAAGACGTTGTTGCCTATGAGCCGTACCTGGACCTAATTACAATATCTGCTGACCGGGCACTTTACATTAAATTTAGAGTAGGCACCTTACCTCTAGGAGACCTGCTCTCAAGATGGAATATGCCTACGCAGGCATCACCACATTGCGCACTATGTACAACCAGGCCTGAAGCTGTGGCTCATTTCTTTTTTGAGTGCCCTGATTATACCCGCCCAAGAAGACACTGGCTTAAACCTCTCTGTAGACAACTGGGAACTCGCCAGTACATGGTGGCCTTACAGATTTTACTAACTGACACATCCTCCCCCATAGTCTGTGGAGTGTCTAAATTTTTTAAATGGGCATGGTTGATTCGCTTAAAAAGACTGTCTATATCAATTTAATTCCTTTTTTTAAATAATTTATTGTTGTATATCTAGAGAACTTTTATTCGACTTGGTTTTTAACTTGTACAGTTTTTACGATGTGCTATTTTACATACTTCTTTGTAATGCTTTTATGATATTTGCATATCGAAATAAAGCTATCAACCAACCAACCAACCATAATATATGGTTTCTCGGCTAATCTCTCTGTGATGGTCTGTTTTAGATTTGTTCTTCATGGCACCTTCATTTGGACATTTCAGAGTTGTGACATTAGCAGATATATGATGTTGCTCAGCCATATGAAGTGGACATGGATCGTTCCTGAGAATGACTGTCACAGAGTTTGGGTGTATAATGCAGTTACCAAGAAAGTGTGCATGTGATTGGATTGAAGTTACCTGGATTCCATTGGACTTGCTCCTTGTGGTGTGTTGGTCCTAGTTCAATATGTTGATCATCATGTGATCTAACACAATGCTGTGTAGGGCCCAATTCAGGCTATTCTTCCTTCACATTGGCTAAATCCTACCTCATTATATATGAACGTATGTAGTTGTTGGTGTTTCTCCTCATTGTAGGCCAAAGTACTTGTGGCCCATCACAGACAGTTGTTTGTGACATTCCACCAGATGCAAGCAACACTGCATTGAAATGACTCCGTGGTCAGAAACTGTTGTACTGTCATGTCAGTTTATTTGTTCATTTGATGTGGGATTTTTTTGTGAGGTAGGCAATATGGCTCCAGCTGATGATGTAACCCTACGTCATTGTTGCCTGTTGTATAGAATATTGGAAAATGTATCCCCTCCTTCCATGTTGTGAAATTCTGAAACTGATTATGTGATCTTTGACATAGAATAACTGAATCATGTCTTATTTGCAATGTTCTGACATTATGTCAGCCTATAATTTGAACTGTAGAATAGAGATGTTCTCAGACCAGACACTTGTATGCATGTGTTGTTGTGACATGATAGTGACCCTGAGCTGGACATTGTTTACATTTAACATATCCATGCTTTGAGAAATCCCAAGTCTGGACATTGCAAGGTTCACATGGTAATACAATCACATTGTTAAATGTGAGAATTACAACAGGAGACAATCATTTGGTGACATGTGTTTTTAATGAACAAGTGAACAAGGATAAGAATAGGAAATGAACTAACTATTACACAGTGACAATAAAAAGTTATGTCTCCAATCATGGTGGACGAAACCATTGTAGAAGAGTCCAAATTTTAGGCGTCCAAAGTCCTAGAAACTCCCCCATCAGATATGGAAACATGGGCAGGAATAGGGCACAAAGTAAATGTGTAGCACACACAGGAGGACAGTAGGGGCAAGGTTTCTTCCTGTCAGTGGTAGGTGTCTTGCCATCCTGATTTCCTGGAATATTGGGTTGATGTCCCCTCTTTCTGAGAGAGGGGGATCCGCATCTGCTGATACAGGGGTGTGCAGGCATGTCCTCCTCTTACAGTGCCTTCCTTCCTGTGGCTGCGGCAGATGTTAACAGTCTGGTGGTACTTGGATCACAGGAAAGGGTAGATTCAGGTGGAAAAGCCCTGCAGAGGGTGGTGTTGATGTTTAGCAGAACTCCAACCAAAGAGGCCATGTTGGTGTTAGGATCGGCCAACCTCGGTGTGTATGCCAGTAACCTCTTGGTATGTCTCCCTGTGCAGCTGCTTCATTTCCCAGATTTCAGTCAATATCTGGCTCATGACACTTTAGGAGTCCTGGTAGACTCCCTGGACTTGGTAGATGGCAGCCTTGGTGTCGGAGGCCCCAGTGGGCTAACTCTGCAGGCCGACAGTTACCCTACCACTACGCCCACCCCATCAGGCCAGTGCTGCCCTTGTCACAGACTGCACCCTCTCACTGCGTCCAAGTTCTTCAGTGACTTGGGTGGTTTTAGCCAGCTCTGAATTCAGGCATGGAAGGCATGAGATAGTACTGTGCTCGGTCCACAGGTTAGGGAGACAGTGGTTGGCTGTGTTGTTGAAGCTGTGGTGAGAGGTGTTGTTGTGGATACAGTGAGCCCCACTTTTGCCATCTGCCCAGGCTGACCAGATGGGCAAGGACCGTCATCCACCTCTTCAGGAGCGTTGCAATCACTGAGGGCTTCTTCCTGGGGTGGAGAGGAAATCTGTTTGGTTTCCAACCCCTGTGCACGTGCAGTGGCTGATCCATCTCTTGAAAAATAGAGAACATTGTTACTGATGGAAGTGAGGTATCTACATCCACGTTGTTTGTTTCAAAGTAAATAGGGATCTAAAATAGAATATAATAGCTAGAGATTAGTATTGTCAGCTATTTGTGTGGAGTTGAAGTACCAGACATTTGTAGACATTCAATAGATGTAGTAGATTTCATCTGCTGATTAGACGTACAGATATGTGGCATTTTGGCTGTAGGGATAGACATGACATCTCCTAAACTCGGTTACGATCACAGTGTAGTCATAACATGTGTATTTGTCCATTACAAGGCCGAGTTGTGTAGAGAAACAGGCAAACACCCAGCTTTTTTGTATATTTAGCATTGTTTATCATGTGAAAAGTAGAGTCAAGGGGTCACCTGCAACTACTAATCAGATGAGTTTTCTTCATGGCTCACATATGTTAGGGGTACACTGTTGTTATTGAGTCATTCATGCCATCAATAGTTTCAGTTGATGAGACCAGGACACCATCAAGCAAAGTATTCATAAATGTATCTGAGTGGAGTATTGTCTGTACATTGCACAGTCCAAAATGAATGAATGTAAATGTAAATGTGTTTCGATTTATATAGCGCACTATAACCCAGGGGTCTCTAGGCGCTTGCTTAGGGAACCCATCCTGGTATTCCCCTGTGAGATACCCCGGCTGGGTGTCCACAAGGTGAAAGCCAGGCATCCTGCCGCGAGGGGCCGTAGTGGAGATTAAGCAAGCTATTGCCCAGAGTCACAGAGTATGATCCCGTGAGTCGAGTAGGCACCAGAGCGAGAATTGTGGACTCCATGGAATTTTTTTTTGAGCCCGAGACCCGCCGAGGCGGGGAATCGAACCCTGGCCCACGGCCGATCTCAGCTTCCGGGTCTGCCGCCTCTAACCCCTAAGCCACACTTCTCCGATCAGGTGTAACATGGCAGGGACACGAGAAGGGGCAAAAGGAGTCTAGCATCTGGGTTAGAGTGGGAGTGACAGGGCCTCATGATAGTGGTAGTCATTTCAATCTCACATTACCAATACTTGAGAAATGGTAAGCTACATGATGAGTGAAGATCAGCCGTAACGTGGCAGAGAAGTGAGAAGGGTCAAAATCAGTCCTGCATCTTGGCTAGACTGGCAATATTAGGGCTTCATAGTAGTTGTAGTCACTTCAATCAATTTTTACCAACACAGGACAAACGGTTACAGTACCATAGATGTTGGCAACATGTATTTGGTATGGACCATGCTTTTAAATATTCACATTTGTCATGGGTCCGGGATTGATATTTTTATGATAGCGCACTTACAGACAGCATTGCAACATGTGGCATGTCATGGAGTTTTATACATGTAGCCTTATATGCAACAATACACATTGTCACAGACAAACCAACATCTCAGATTCTTTTAGTATTGCATGTTAGGAAAGTAGATGTAGAACACAGTAGGAATAGCAGAGATTAGAGCAAACTGGACATTATGGTAGTGCTCCCCCTATTGATGTGAAAGTTACCAGAGTCCAGTCCTCAACTTTTTCTGTCAAGCCCTCAGAATGCAAGATGACCAAAAGCTTCTCCTCCCAGAGAAAGTTTTGTAATGGTGAGCTGGGATGGCCTCCACCAGTCCTCTGGGACTCCAGGTGATTGTTGATGTACCTAGTACGCACCCTCAAACTGAGGTCAGTCCACCTCCTCCTAATGATGGCCTGTGTGTGCAAGGTGGTGCCAACAGTCTTCACTCTGTTGACTATACTGTCCCACATTTACATTTTCTTACTGAGAGGAGTATACTGGACATGGGAACCAATAAAGTTGGGGCTTTACTATAATGATTTCATCCACCATGACTATCAGCTCTTGCTCAGTATAGCGTGTTTTTTCATGCCAGGCATGATGTGAAAAATAAATGTGAGTGAGTATATGAAAGTAAAAACTAACAAGTGATACAGGGAAAAGGTGCAAAACTAAATTACAGATGGTGGAGAGAGCTACCTGGGAAGTTGAAAATGGGTAGCTGAGAAAAGGGCTGCCTGTCCTGTGGGCTGCAGCTGGGAAGCAAATTATGCTGGTCAGGGATGGGGTGCGTTTCATGGTGTGATCTGCAGGCATGTCCATTTGTCAAAGCACATCAGCTGTGTAGTTTTTAAATGCATCCAATGGTCACTGTTGTCGTGTTTCTTACAGCGCACATCGTAGAGGTCTTATGCAGTGGGACCGCAGTTTATTAACTCCTGCTGGTAGAGTGCGAGTATGACTGTGTTGTTATATGCTTGGCGGGTGGACTGCAACTTGACGTCGTTGGTGGACTCAATAGCAACACTGCAGACAACCGCAGTCCTGACCAGAACAGAGCTGTGGGTGCAGTCGGCATTTCAGACAGCACAACTCACAATACGGAGGGCGGTAAATTGCCAGTGCAGCTGTCCCATAGAGGACACAGATGTGGCTTTGGGCAGCTGGACCACCAAACTCATAATTTTCACAGTGACTTCATCCAGTGGCTCACTGGAACAACACCTCCAACTCAGACACCGCCTGTTGCCTTGCTCCACTAAACTGTACCTTCTCAGATATTTTTCTTGAAAAATTCCTTTAAGTCTGGCGGTAAGCGAAACCGGTCCCAAAACACTTTGTATATCGAAACGCAATCCATCATGGTCAGCCATAACTTTTCCCTTTATGTGCCTAGATAGATGTTCACAGTTGGTGCTTTGATCTATTAGGCGCTATTTTTTACTTTAAATTTTACAAATACATAACTCCAGTTCTACTGATTAACCTTTTGGTGTCAACAAAATTATTAACATTTACTATATTTTTTTTGAATTGGTGAGAATTCTTCTTGTTTTGTATTTTCATTTAGTTACTGCTTGTGAGCTGTATAAGTACTTTACACACTGCCTATAAGTTAAGCCTGACTGTGTTTGTGTCAAGCTCCCACAGGATTAAGCACATCTCCCACAGGATTAAGCACATGTCAGCGCCAGGAAGCTTCGGTGTCAGTGCGCTCTATAAGTCGCACTTAACATCTTAATTTAGCAACTTTTGTGGTTCATCCTATGTCTGTTGCTTGAGAAGCCCCACACCACCGTCAACCAACAACTCAATTTCTCACATGGTGCTCGGTGGACAGCATTCAGCACTTGTGTTTTTTACACTGCCACAAAGTGATTAGTGTACACTAAAATTTCAGTTAAATAATTTGACATCAGATTTGACCCATTATTTTCTTTAAACCTTTTTCTAAATTAAAGTTTATTTCACTTCATTTTTGCTACAATAGAGAAGGAACTGATACAAATTGATGACCTCAGCAAAGCTGAACTGCAGAATCCCTACAAAGAGAGGGGGCTGAATGGGGGAAGAAGGCCAAAAAGGCGGACCTTCAGGTAGCCCTCCCAGCCTATGAAGATGTCAAAAAGATGCAGTCCACCTCTGTGTAGCCAGAAGAGGAGAACTCTAAGGAGGAGGGAGTAGGACTTTAAGGGGGGAGGAGGAGGAGGATGATGAGGGTCTGGCCCTGGACCCTGAGCTGCAACTCCATGCGGAGGAGGAACAATGTATGCTCCCAAGGCCTGCCCCTGAGTAGCTGGCATACCGAAAGGCTGAGAGGGATTTCCAAATACAGATGACTAATAATAAACTAGAGGAGAAGAAGCTGACTCATGAGAGTAGCATGAAGAAAGCAGAGCTTAAAGCTAAGCAAGTGTAAAACTCCAGCAGCAATGGTGAAAGTAGTACATTGCCCTATGGAGTGGTGAGGGTCTGCATACCACAAGACTTAGTACCCAATTATGTGCTGGGAGATGATATAGATATAGATACATGTTTTTATGCCAATGAGATAGCTCAGGAGATGCATAGAGCCCAGAGGTGAACAGGGGGGCTAGTCTGTGGAAGCGCATGCCCCCAGCGGGAAAAGATACCCCTCTTACATTAGATATGAGGGGTCAAATGAGATACACACCTATGAAAGGGATTCTACTCTCTAAGTTTGGACTGTCCCCTGAAAAGTTTCACAGCAGGTTCAGGGTCAGGAAGAAACTTCCAAACCAGCCTTGGATAGATTTACTGGACTGCTCCAGCAAGGCACTGAGAGGGTAGGTGACAGCAGCAAGGTGAATTATTTTACTGGGCTGTACAATCAAAATTTGATGGGGCACATGCTCAGTACCTGTTTCATAGAGCTGCACCAGCAACTGGTTCATAGAAAGCTCACTGACCTCAGGGAGCTTGCAATGGAGGTGGACCTCGGAGTCACCACCAGAGTGTCCAAGAAGGCATCTGGGTGGACTCCCTGAGAGGATGGTCAGGGTTCTCACCAGAAGAAAGAGGAGCAAGATAAATACAAAAAAGGTGTTCTCTGAAGGCCCTCAAACCTGTTCACAGGGGAAACGGATCCAGTCTGAATCTGACCACAGCAAAAATTGGTTTGTGGATAAGATCATTGGAAGGTTTGTCCTAAGTGCTATGAGTGCTGCACGTTTGGGCACACAAAGGAATATCCCACGTGCCGAGTGGACAGCCACACACTGTTGGGCCCACTCCAGGATTGGTCAGAGTAGCACTTGGGGAGGAGATAGCCTCAGTTAGTATGGCATGGGTACAGCAGTTGTCACCCTAGTATTCCTGGGTTCAAGGAGTTGGTGCCCAAGTCCCCTTGCCTTCCAAGACTTCCATGTAGAGGCAGAGGGTCACCAGCAAAGGGGCAGAGGGTGGAGGCTTTGAGGCATGCAGGAGCTGGTATGACTATTGTCAGTTGTCATCAGAGCAGGTGATACCCAATATATTCACACCTGGCTGGGTGAGGTGACAAGGAAAGTGCTGATATATCATAGACAAACTGCTCGCCATGTAAGTAGTAGGTGCTGACCTGATGGGTGCCATTTTGTGCAATCACAAATCATTATCCAATACACTAATTTCTCTTCTGCATCTTCGGACAGTAGAACCCAGAACTCCTCGTCATATCAAACCTTTGCAAGCCCTTCAAATGTTATTTTGGTGTTCCTTATGACATCCATATGTTTAAAAACGGCAGTGCATCTATCCAGGTGCTTTTCATAATATGTGCCTGCATTAAAATGGGGTCTGCCCATTTAGTTCATCCAATTTGTTCACTTTTTGATCAACTGGTTTTTGGACCTGTAGTATGGGCAAGTCTCATTACTCGAGTCTTACTTGTGTTTATTGCATGCTGAATGGCCTGCATGTGTTTACCATGAGGAACAGAGTCAAGACAGATTTGCATATTGCTGGGTCTGAACTGGGATGGTGAAGTGAGCTAAAGATCGATGATGGATTTAACCCCGATCTGTGACTGGGGATGAGTGTCTGAAAAGTTTCAGCACTCCGTCCATCATCCCCTTGTATTTGCTTTGTTCAGCTTAAGTTGACAGCATGCCAAGACGTGGATCCCTTGCTTACTTTGCCACTGGATTCAAGCTAGTCTGGCTGATGAGGGGTGTTAACCCGAACCTGGCCGCCCTAGGATGCTTGATTCCTGTCCAGGAAAGACCGGGCTTGGCAGTTCGGACTTGACTGTTCCCATGAGGCACAGAGTCAAGACTGATTTGCATATAGCTGGGTCTGAACTGGGGTGGCGAAATGAGCTAAAGAATGAAGATGGATTTAACCCAGATCTGACTACGGGTGAGTGTCTGAAAAGTTTCACTGCTCCATATATTATCTCCTTTTGTTTGCCCTAAGTTGGGAGGGTCTTGCAGACATGGGTCCCTTGCTCACTTTGCCACTAGATTCAAGCTAGCCTGGCTGATGAGGGCTGTTACCCCAAAACCAGCCCCAGGATGCTTGTTTCCAGTTCATGGAAGAGCTGGCTTGGACGTTCGGGCAGAATGTCACCACGAGGAACAGTGTCTAGACCGATTTTCATATGGCTGGGTCTAAACTGGGGTAGCGAAGTGAGCTAAAGAATGATGATGGATCGAACACAGATCTGTGACTGGGGGTGAGTGTCTGAAATGTTTCAGTGCTCTGTGCCTCATCTCCTTTTGTTTGCTTTATACCAAGAAACTGGGCACCCTGAATTATCCCTGAGGTTATTGCCTGGTGGGTCAGCACAATGTTCATCAACTATTTATGTCCAGGGAGGAGCCACTCCCCAGAGCCCTACCAGGCACAGGGACCCATCCCCTGGGGGGCAGGTGCATGCAATGATGGGAACCCAGACACTATCCCTGGCCCCTTGAAAAAAGAAGGGTCCCAGGACCCAACCCCAGGACTCAATGACAGCCATCCTGCCAGCAGGATTCCAGGCAGGAGAGATAATGAATGCTGACTCCCGAGCCAACACAGCTTAGTGTCAGCTAGGCAGGGGGCCAGCAGGGCAGAGAGGGAATCCTCTCAAGTGCTGAGTTAAGTGCTACAATGGAGTATTATGGTTCCTAGTGAGGAGACAATTGTGAAAAATGCTTGTACAGGGCAGGAAAATGTTGGATAGCGTAGGGGTAAAAATTACTATTCTCACTCCAGAGAGTGCAACAGTAGGGAAAGTGTAGGATAGGGTAGGGGTATAAATTACTATTCCAACTCCAGAGAGTGCAACAGTAGGGAAAGTGTTGCATAGCGTAGGGGTAAAAATTACTCTTCCAACTCCAGAGAGTGCAACAGTAGGGAAAGTGTTGGATAGCCTAGGGGTAAAATTACTATTCCCACTCCAGAGAGTGCAACAGTAGGGAAAGTGTTGGATAGCGTAGGGGTAAAAATTACTATTCCAACTCCAGAGAGTGCAACAGTAGGGAAAGTGTTGGATAGCTTAGGAGTAAAAGTTACTATTCCAACTCCAGAGAGTGCAACAGTACGGAAAGTGTTGGATAGCGTAGGGGTAAAAATTACTATTCCCACTCCAGAGAGTGCAACAGTAGGGAAAGTGTTGGATAGCGTAGAAGTTAAATAACATACTTATAAATAAACTAATATTTTGAAATATTTAAAAAAATATTTATTAAATTAATCTAAACTATTTACAAATACCAATAAATAATTATTAAAAAGAAATTACCAATTAATATTTAATATCCAATAAATTAATTATCAATACCCAACTATAAATGTAATACCTACTTAGTTACATATCAATTACTTTACACACTATTAACGCACATCAAATGCCAATAATAAAAAAATGCACTTAACATAATTGTCAATTAATCAATTAATTAAAATGAATTACCAATTAAAAAAATGGTAACGCCGGTAAGCCGAGGGCTTACCGGCGTTTCCTTTTGGTCGCTGTTGCTACTGCTGTAGCTGCTTTCGTTTAGTTTTGTTTCGTTTCGTTTCGTTTACAACTAGCCGCACCCGCTCTGCGGGTGCCGCGTCGCAGTTTTGGGCTTGTGTGGCTGTTGGGAGCACGTTTGCTCACAGCCTACAGGAAGGACTCGAGGGAGCAGGGATTACGCTCGCACCATCAGCGCCGCTGCAGGGACTCTCCTAACCAGGAGCCCCTGCTTCCCGGCACACCTGCTGACCTGTTGCCCCTCCCACCCCTCGCTCAGAGGGTGAAAAGCATCGGAACTCCTCACTCCAGTGGGACACACTCACGCCGAGGGCTTACCGGCGTTTCCTTGTGGTCGCTGTTGCTACTGCTGTAGCTGCTTTCGTTTACAACTAGCCGCACCCGCTCCGCGGGTGCTGCGTCGCAGTTTTGGGCTTGTGTGGCTGTTGGGAGCACGTTTGCTCACAGCCTACAGGAAGGACTCGAGGGAGCAGGGATCACGCTCGCACCATCAGCGCCGCTGCAGGGACTCTCCTAACCAGGAGCCCCTGCTTCCCGGCACACCTGCTGACCTGTTGCCCCTCCCACCCCTCGCTTCACGCCCCCATAAAGGGACGCCCCTTCCCCGCTGTGCGGGAGCACGCGGGAGCATCGCGGGAGAAGCCCGGGACAAGGGCGGGACCATCTTTGGCCATCAGGGGCCAGAAGAGGCCAGGCCGGGCCACATCTCTTGGCTCTGCTAAGTGGGCACGGGAACAACGGGAGCATGGCCACAGGCACTAGAGCAAGCAAATCTGGGAAAGCAGCGGGAGACGTAGTCATAGGTACAATGGATCAATTTATAACTCGGGCTGTCTCCATTGTAGAAAGTCCTAGCTGAACGAAGACTATCCCGGGACTCCAAGGGCCTGTCACACAAGCGCTCATCCTTGGGCGCCCTTGCCCTAGCCCCTAGTCCTGTAAATGCACCACCTACACCATTTGTGGTAGTTGACTCACTGGACATTGACGAGAGGGTGAGTCGGATCAGGGCAAGCTTAGAAAGGGTGTCGACCATTGCACTGGACATTGCCCATGTCTCAACACACCCCAACCCACCTGATTCAATTGATCCTTTGCTGGGGGCCCAAAACCATGATCCTGATCTTGAGACCAACAATGCCCAAAGTCCTTCTGTTACATCCAACGAAGCTTTACACCTTCCCCCCACAGCCGCACCTATTGAAGTTAGCACCTCCCTAGTAGCGGCTTTAGTAACTACTCCACCAGGGAAATCAGCACCAGGACTTGCTGCACCCAGGAAAAGAAAGCGCCCTGCTAGCCCTCGCAGGGGGGGTTCTCTAAAACCATACAGCAAAGTAAGTAGGCACAATGTGACCAAAGGGGGTATCCCTTCAAATCACATTCCACACCCAAAAACTACTAACACCCACACTAGAGTCACACTACCCAAGGGTCCTGTTTGCCCGCTAGGCACATCAGGCCCGTCAGCGTCTCTTAGCACCACCCCAGTTCCTCAGGCTGTGCACACTGACACTGCCACTCCACCCCTAGACGTTGAGAGCCTAATCAGGTCTATGGTGATGCCCCTTGCAGATAAGATCGATTGTCTCACACGAAAATTAGCCACCCTTGAGCAATCAATGTTGGATAATTTCTACGCTGTGAAGTCATTGGTTAAATTTCACTCCAAGATGCAGGGAGAAGACAATGGAGGGTCAAGGAGTGGTGCTGTAATACTAGTACCCTCGGAGCCAACGTCTCGTCAAATAGCGCCTGTACTTGGGGAGGCCCCACAGACACTACAATCTAATATAGGAATCAGCCCCGCCCCACAAACCTCTAACCTTAGACCCAGTTTGGGCCCCCTAAGGAAAAAATCCAATACTCAAGCACCGAAGGCCCCCAAGGTTAACTTTGCTACCAATCCAGAGCCTACAGCGTCAACCTCTAAAGTAGCTGAAAATGCGCCAACCACGCCGAATGGAAATGTAATTCCATCTATTCCCATTTCTGGCAGTCAGGTTGCGCCTAAATCTTTAGCTAAATCTCCAGCTAAATTATCATTGGGCAGGGCAAAAACAAGCACACCTAATGCTAGCCTCCCCCCTGGGTGTCAACCGTATGTGGTAATCCTCACGGGGGTCCCGGAGCTTGAAGAGGGTTCTTGTGAGTTGTACTCTGACCTTAAACACAAGACCCTCTCCTGGCTTAGAGCAAATAGACCCCTCCCAGGGCATATTGACGGCAGAATAGTTCATGTCCGTCGTGTGGGGTGGATTGGCAATAGACGCAAGGATTTAACTGGGGACTGTGTGCTGATTAATTTCAGCGATCCTAGAGCAGCAGGTATGATCTGCAGTCAGCAGTCGCTACACAACTTTTGCGACATACAAACTAGGGACCTGGGGTACTTCTATCGTCCTCTCCCGTTACCTGGGTTTAAGAAGTTGTTGCCGGATGGGGGTAGAGGTGCATGGTACCCCCACTATCCGTCCCTGGATGTTAGAGCAAGGGCATGGACGCCGACCCAAGCGGCTCCACCACAGGGATGGGGTTGGTGACTTGGCGATCAAGTTGTATTAAATGCCCCTCCACCTAAGGTTAATGTATCATGCACAGCTGAGAGGGTCTCCTCGATATTAGTTACCCCCACTGCGTCCCAGCCCACGCCCACCCCCCCCCCACCCCCTCTCCCTCAGGCTGTCGGACTGAGTTCACAGAGTCCATGGAAGGAATAGAAAACTCGGGGGCCCCGAGTAGGGATGCTGGATGTGCTGGGTCACCGATTCACCCTACCCTGAAGGCTATCAGCTGGAATGTGGCAGGCTTAAATAATAAGTTGGATGCCCCGGATTGGGTGGCGCTTACAGAGCCCCACGCAGTCTGCGCATTCCAAGAAACGTGGTATGTGGAACCAAGGCACAGAGTAGGATATGCTACCTTCTCTGTCCCGGCAGGTATCCCAGTATCAGGAAGAGGGCGTCCATTTGGAGGTCTCTTAGTCTGGGTCGACATATCATTAGGATGGCGAGTGCACCATCATCCCCAAAAATCACCAGATTTGATGTGGCTCACTGCAAAATGCCCAAACAAAGTTGAGAAGCTGGAGATTTTTAATATTTACACACGAGGGGCTTCAGGGAGGGCCTCGTCACCAACCCTCCTGGCTCTAGAAGCAGCCTTGGGGGAGTGTCGTGGAGACTCACAAATTTTGGTGATGGGGGATTTTAACTGTACATTCGAGCCTTTGATGGCCGATGAATCCTTGGACCTGCATGACGAAGATTCGAGGAGAGTCCCTCGATCTTCCAATTGTCAAAAGATGGACACCCAAAATCGTCCAATTGAATTCCCTCACACTTGAGTTTGGCTTGAGAGCAGCCAACGGGAGAACACGGTCAGACCTAGAGGGGGCACACACGTATAATAGGGTGGGTCACTCATCTAGGATAGACTACATCCTTTTAAACTTTTCTTTGTGGGCCTACATGGAGGATATGATAGTTCTGCCTTCCTTGGAAAGTGATCACAATGCACTCTCATTATCCCTAACATATTGGTGGAGGGACAGCGGATCATTTCTTGGAGCTCCTGACGCATCTGAACAGAGGTCATTGGGGGGGGTGGTCCCCTCAAATTGCCTCAGACGTCTAAAATGGGACAAAGTGGCAATTGATGAAGAAAAACTATCCTGCATCGGAGCCGTTATCACCGCAGCTTCTGAAATTTTGGAAAGTCATCCCCCTAGCCCGCACAAGATTTCAGCTATGTTTAGCGAGGTTTCGACATCGATAGGGGACTTGTTCATGGTTAAACTAAACTCTAAGGGAAACAAAAACCATGATAAGCGACAGGGCAAATCAGGCTGGTATTCATCGGAGTGCCGTGCTGGAAAGAGAGCTCTAATCATGGCAGTAAAGAGTGGTGATGCATTAACAATAGCTGCTAAACGCAAGTCCTACAAATCTGTAATAAAGGCAGCCAGGAGAGATTGGGAAGATGCCTTCTGGCAGGAGCTTCGTGCAGCTAGTGCAGAAAAAAATGCAAAAGGCTTTTGGGACTTGTTACGAAAGAAACACAGACCTTTGGACACCGTCATTACATGCAATATAACCGAAGATCTGTGGCACTCACACTTCTCAAAACTGTACACTGCACCTGCTGTAGAAGCGATGGACTTCCCACTACCTCAGATCCTTCAAGGTGATGGCAGCTAAGAGGAGAGCTTATTTTCCAGGAAAGAGGCTGAAACTGCCATAAAATCTCTGGTACCCCGCAAAGCAGCCGGACCTGATGGCTTACCTGGGGACCTTCTCCGCATGGACATAAGCGAATGGGGTACGCTGATTGCATCGCTACTGAACGCAGCTATGGCAGGCGCCCCCCTCCCTGCTTCCTGGATGGCAGCCGAGGTGGTCCCCCTGCACAAGAAAGGCTCAAGAGATGACCCAGCTAATTATAGACCGATTAGCTTAATAGATTGTTCCCAAAAAGTGGCGGGTAAGGTCCTCTTATCTAGGGTCCAGCAGTGGGCAGACGAGAGTAAGATACTCTCGGACTTTCAGGCTGGGTTCAGAGCCGGTACAGGGACAATAGAACAATCGCTAAGGCTACTCATGATCTACTGGAAGGTCGTCACGATTGGGAAGGGTACCTTATATCTGGCCTTCATCGACCTCCGGACGGCCTTTGATTTGGTGCCTAGAAACAACTTGTGAAAGGTGTTGTGTGACCTCGGTATGCCACCCTACTTGCTCCATCTGATCATGAGGTTCCACGAAAATAACTACGCCCAAATACGTTGGGGGCCAAATGGTCAAAAGACCCCAAGAATAGAGGTGAATAGAGGTGTACAGCAAGGCTGTGTACTTGCCCCAACCCTATTCTCCCTATATGTAAATGGGGTGGTGGACTTCTTGACCCAGATACCAGCAGATGCGCCCCGTCTGGCAGGTCGCTTAATCCCTACCTTGCTCTTTGCTGACGATACTTTACTTTTGTCAAAATCTCCAATGGGCCTCCAGCAGCTTCTTTCCGGATTTGACAACTTCTGCAAGCAGAGAGGTCTCTGTATCAATACAGACAAAACTAAGTATCTTATTTTGAACCCCCCACAAAAACCCGGCCCCCCTCCAACATTGGGGCCTGTTGCACTAGAAAGAACCAAGATGTTTGACTATCTGGGCATCCGCTTGGTGGATTCTATGAAATGGGACTGCCATTTGACTAAAATGTTGCTGAGCCTAAAAAGAGTGACTGGGGCCCTGTTGAAAGAGCAGAGAGCAGCATCTACAAGACCAATAGCGGCAGTAATGGACATTTACTCCGCCAGAGGAGTGAGTGCAGCACTTTATGGGGCAGAGCTCTGGGGGATGTCAAACATGAAAGAGCTAACTCGAGCCGAGAACGCCTTCCTGAGAAGCCTAATGTCTCTCGGCCCTTCTGTCCCTATTCTACCCTTGCAACTGGACATGGGCTGCCGGGCGATTGAAGATCAAGCAAAATTACGCCCCCTGCTACTGTGGGCCCGCATCTGGAGAGTGCCAGAGCTCTCAAGCTATGCGGATGGCCTACGGGAGATAATTAATTCCACTGGTTGGGCAAAAATAAAATGGCTAAGGGACATTAAGGCTCTACTTACCAATCTGGGGCTGGAAGAAGCATGGCACCAACAGTCAGCCCCGCCTAAATCTATGCTAAAACAACTCTATTGGTCATGGGTGGCAAGTAAAAGAAACTCCTTCTCAACGACCTGTAAGTCCACCAGAAATTTCCTGGAGTTTAAAGATGTCCCCATCAGAGAATTGTACCTGGACATTATTACTGCCCCATGGGATAGGTCCCTGTATTTTAAATTTAGAATAGGTCTTCTCCCAGTCATGGAGCTCACATGCCACTGGAAAATTCCATACCAGACTACGCCATGGTGCCCATTTTGCCCTCAGCGTCGTGAATCTGTCCCCCATCTGTTATTCGAGTGCCCTGCCTATAAGGTTCCTCGCGTGAAATGGATAAAACCAATGTGCCTCACCTTGGGCACCAGACATTGTAATGTGGCACTACGAATTTTACTTACAGACACTCATTCATTCTTCGCATGCGCCACCTCGAAGTACCTAGGTTGGGCATGGCGAATACGGTCAAAAAGACTCAGGCAAATTGTTTAATTATGATTTTAATATATGGTCTGTTTCTGGCCTATTTCTTTTTTAGCTAATTTAAATAACTTCCCCTTCAGAAAATGCAGAAACAACACCGAGTCTTAGTATATCAAGGGCTTCTTATGTTTTTAACCTAGTAATGTTTTAAATGAATTTATCATGTATGTACGCTTTTTAAGATATTTTTATGTCGAAATAAAGCCTATTTGACTTGACTTGACTTGAATTATCAATTAACAATAATATAATTAGCAAAAAAGATTCATGAAAAAAAATTATTACTCAATTACATTTAAATTACTTCCCACCCTATTCCCCTATAAACCCACAACCCGCTACAAAACATATTATCAATTAATAAATTAATTAAAATAAATTACCAATTATTGAAAATGAATTACCAATGAATTAAAATTAATTTATAATTCCTAAAAAATTAATAATTAATTTAGTATAATTAAATTACTTCCCACCCCATTCCCCTATAAACCCACAACCCACTACAGAACATATTAATCAATTAATCAATGAATTAAAATAAATTACCAATTAATAAAAGTGAATTACCAATTAATTAAAATTAATTTATAATTCCTAAAAAATTAATAATTAGTTTAGTATAATTAAATTACTTCCCACCCTATTCCCCTATAAACCCACAACCCGCTACAGAACATATTGATCAATGAATCAATTAATTACAATAAATTACCAATTAATAAAAATTAATTACCAATTAATTACAATTAATTTATCATTCCTAAAAAAATAATAATTAATTTAGTATAATTAAATTACTTCCCACCCTATTCCCCTATAAACCCACAACCCGCTACAGTACTAAAATACAACATTTACTTAAATTACATTTAAAAAACATAATACATATTAAATACCTATTATTATACATAAAAATCATATAATAATCAATATTAGTAATATCAATATTATTTACATCGATATTAACAAAATCGATATTACTTACCTCCGAAATTCTGTCCCTTCGATATTAAAAAAATCGATATTACTTACCTTTTATATTCTGTTCCTTCGATATTAAAACATCGATATTATGGTAGGTCGATATTAATAAATTGATAATTTTGTCTGCCTACCATATGAAATACCCAAGTCACAAAGAGAGATCTCATTATGCCACAAGAGTTGTCTCAAGAATAAAATATCTCAGGTTGTAAAAGTCACAGCACCACGACAAGTGACTCAAAAAACGTTTGCCCTTCAGCTTTTCAGAACAAAGTGCATTTAGGCATGAACTTGGTGGTAGTCAACTATAAGTTAATATGGACATTTCATTTATTTGACTGAGATTGAAATGGGACTCTGCAGCACCGTCATCAATTCAGTGCAGCTTGTATGCAGTCTCACATGTTCCAAATTGTGGAGGGGATCTTGCTCCACTGTCCTATGAATTACCTCAACATTAAAACAGGTTTTCCTGCATCTTTACTGCTTTCTCCCATGTGACTATGAGTTCATGTTTCAGATAGTCAGTTATAGTACAGGAGTATGACCTGGTACCTATTCCATACTCCCTCTATACCTCATCCATTAGCTAAATCATCTCATCCCTTTAATTTTCTTATCATGTCTATGCTGATTTTACAATTTTTTTTAACAGCGATTTTTGGGGGCAGTTTTTTGACTAAGTAGCTACTTCAGTGTCATCCACAACCAGCCAAGTTCAGCCCTGTCAATTCCAAATTCATTCTTGCATCTTCTGCTTACTTTATGGTAAGATGTCCTGTAGGGCATTAGAGATTGGACAAGAAGCTTTGTAGTGTAGTTCCTATTTTCCCAATAGGCTCTGCGCATTGGAATAAAATGAACAGCAGTGTAGATGTAGGACTGAGGTCATCTAGGTCTCTACTGACTATGTTAAACTTAATTTAGGTTTGCCAGCTAGCTCAGAGGTCACTAGAAACTTTCTTGAATGAACAGGGAGGAGTGAACTTCCCTGACAAGATGGGATTCAGTTTCTGACAACCGCATAAACATGACAACTTTGCTCCCTCAGAATAAAGAGTGTATCTCTAGAGTCGTGTGAAAACAATAGGCAGCTATTTCACTCAGTCAATCATGCATGCTTAGTTTCACCAGAGTGCAGAGAAATAGAGAGGCGGGGGTTTTCAATGAAAAGGTGTTATTTTATTGAGCAGTCTTCTTTGTCATGCAAGAGAAATTAATTGCCATAATTGCAATACTCATCATAAAGTAAAGTGCGTACAGTAAAAATAGTATTATGAAATAATACTGTAAAAGCATTGATATGGTTTCTTAGCGATATGATACTCTAAAACGGATAAAATATATACATACATAAAAACATTGACTAACAAACTCAACTGGTGCTTATAAGATACGCCTACCCCATTATACCTGACCTAAGCCTAATACGTGGGAAGGAGTAAGTAAGTTGCAGTTTTTAAGTTAAGTTTTTTTTTTTTCCAAGTATAGGAATCAAGAATTCTCAGTTCCATACCTTGGTTCTAGAATGAAGGAGGTCTTGTATCTTGCGTTTCAGGACTCGATCTCCCATGCAACCCGCGAGGGCAACTTGGGAACCCCGGAGCTGGATTTGCTCGGCGTGAGAAAAGGCAGCTTCTCCAGCGCGTCAAAAGGGGAGGGGCGGTTTCCTTCGGCTCTCGCATCAGCTGGGCTCCAGATAAGTAGATAACTGCTCTGCTCCACACCACCGTGTGTTTGCTTAAGGCAAAATTGGTATATTTATACCTGAAAGGTGACGGGTTTGACGTAAGGTTGGACATAAGACATCACTAAGAACTAACAGTTCTTTCTGGACTCCAGGAGTTCTTGTATAAATCAACACAGAAGCAGGAGGGGATTTCCCGGGCTGCTGAAGGCTTGGTTTGTTTAAAGAATGCATTGTGTTTTCTAGGAGTCTATGGGAGTAGCCTTGCCGTGCTTTGGACTGCATGGGCTATTTACTAAATATGGATCTGATTCTTATGCCTTTATAAGGATACTACTTATTATAACCACACAAGGGAATCGGGAAAATCGAATTAGGGTCGTAGATAGAAATACAACACCCACTCCACGGATTAATGTCCATCATTACTAAAAAATAAGCAATAGTAAACATACGATGCATGTGTGTTTTCCAACCCACCCCAAAATACATAATTGCATTTGAAATGGTGTATGGATTATACACGAAAAATGAGTATTTGTACTGTACGTCTTTTCAAGCAAGGCTATCATTCAGTTAAATGCATATATTTCAGCTAAATGAATTGCAAAACTTTAGAAATGAAATTACACATGAAATTCCTCTGTGTACAGAAAAGAAGGTCGAGACCATTTCATCACATATTATTATACGATAATATACATTTGCTAGAGGCTGAGGTAAAATATTGTCTCTAGTGTCTCTAAAAATAGAAGCTCTGTTCTTTAGGAATAGTTCTACTTTAAGCAAAGTATCATGTGCCGGAAAAATTGGTAAATATTTTGGATTTAGAAAGAAAAATAATTTCGCTTTCAGGGGAGAAAAAAATATTAGTTCCAAATATTTTTAGTTGCTTTGTTTAACAGAATTGAAGACCAATTTCAGAGTTCAAGGAACGCTGTGTGCTTGTTAAAAAAAATCATTCTCGTTGCTCAGGGGAGACCATCATATCAGACAGACTCGCAAAAAATTGGTCTACAACATCAGGTGAAAGTTCGACCAAGTTTGAAAATACTGCAACTGTGCAGTTCTCTGCATGATTGCCATCATCGAAGTTAGGATCAGCAATGCTCACAGAAGGTTGTACCTGTTTGGTGCTGCTTTCCTCTCGTACTTCACCGCCACCTATTCGTAATGGTGAAGTCTCAACAAATGCCGACATCAGAATGGGTAGCCGCTGGGGACAACACGTTGCATGCGTCGTTACGGGACCTAGCAAAGTATCGATATCCATTGGTACTGCGGATGGTAGTGTAAGACAGACATCCAACACGCATTCTTCTCTGCATAGCAGACATCGGAGCACAGGTAAGATGCAATCTTGCCAGATTGGTCTGAATGAAAGAAACCAGGTAGTACTTAAATCTCTTAGCCGGGCCAATCCGAGGACCTTAGTTATACGGTCTCGGTATCGTATTGCTAGGATCGTTTCTTCCATCGCTGCTGGAGTCTTGTCTGTGGCTTGGCTTGCCATATCGGAGCAGAAGGAACAAAAATAAAATTCCTGCTTCTAGTCCCAAAATTAAAGGTAGGCCGCCAAAGACAGAATGGACAAAATTCGGGAAGATGCCCAGAACTGTTTCAAACGGTGTTAACAGTCCCAAAAAAAGTGTCTTAAATACATGTGTGTTGCCGCTGGTATCAGACATGTTTAAAATTTGGCTTAACATTTCTGTGAAATGCAGAGGGCAATTTGTTGATAAAAGGGTATGTATCTCTGCAGCTGTCCTTGCAACTTACAGGTCATACGTTTCTTTGGATGAGGTCAATGGCACAGTCATCTGTAAAAGAATAGACTTCATTCTGCTTAAAGTATCAATTTGAATAGAAGAGATATTCACATGAGGCCATATTGCCACCTCCATGTCTGGATTGCTGTTTGGATACAATACTTGCATACAGCAAACGACCCTGGAAGTTACAGTTACGAGATAGCATTCTCCTGGCACCAATCCACAACAGCTGTAGTGAGTTATTATAACGATGCTACCGTTGGAAAGCTGTCTGAAGAATGGTTCTATCTGTGTTGCAGGCGTGCCTTGCAGGTGACATAAAAGGTTATTCGAAGACCCTTCGCATGCTCCATGCAAGTTAATACCATCACACAGAAGTGTACCGCTCAGTGATTTTTTACAATTATTACCACTAAGGAATACCTCCTTTTTCCTTTCACTATAACATTTGTGTGTGTAAGGTAAATCCCAGGTTGATTTGATGTATCCTTTACCCAACCTTTCATACAGGCCTGCTGGTATATATTCTTGGCAATATTTGAACTGGAAAGTTGTTATCGGAATTGTAATCTTTCCATGTATTATCCATTCAATGACGGGTCTTTCTGACATTTTCAATGGTAATTTCTCAAGTTTTTCAATGCTCAGAATTGTATAGTCTGCTCCTTTTTGTGCCAAACTGATTTGTTTATCAGTAAGGTTAAAGATAGAGAATAATGACGCTACATTAATTAGACGCCATGGCACATAGCCTGAATGTAGGTTTTGCCACGTGCAGCCAAGCTGTACAATAGAACGTAATTGGGACTGACCATGTCGTAACATTAGCAAGTCTTGCTCTATTATATCGAAGGCAGAAGATACAATACTGTCCAGTGAATATATTCTGGAAGAAAGAGTCGTTAACCCATTGTCCACAACAGAAAGTGATTTTTCCAAATTTATACGATCAATTTCTCGTATTTTTTCTGCTGTTTCAATTTGCATTACTTTCCATGCTTCGTTGTATGCAGCATATATACCGGCTGCTATGAAACGTTTTTTGACACTGTTTGCGAGGTCCCATTATGAAATCTCGCAAGTCAGCACCTTCTTCAAGTAAAGTCAAGTGTTGCTTAATTTCAGCCAGTGTGGATTACTGTAGCCACTCAAGGCATAATTTCCCTACACTGTATGTTGTAACTATCCCTGGATGTTGTCTCTGTGAATATTTTGGGTCTGGCCTGGTCATTTTGAACCCCTGCCCTTTATTCAGGAATCTATCTTGACAGTTGTTTGTGTCAGTGGGCCAGATCAACCATTTTTCCAATAGGGATTCATTCTGTTTTGGTGAAAAATGTGGGATACGTCTATTTCCACATCTGTAGTGCTATTGTAATCATGTATGGGCTTCGGAATAGATGGTTTGTTTAAGTCTTTTTTCTTAGCTAAACCAAGACAAGTAGTTTGTTGAATGGTATCATTCAGGAATATTATTTGTTCTGGGATCATGCAGGCTCTAAATAATGATTCTAGACCTTGCACCTGCCAGTCTTTTGTTCCCCAGATGGTTTTTGTTTCAATGTTATTTTTCCAAAATTCAAAACAAAATGTAGAAATGTTGTCATAAAACTTTTCAGAATAAATCAGTTTAGTATTTCTCAGCATGTTTTTCATTCCTGTCTTATTTAACAATTTAAAATAAAACGTTTCTGCATCACTGATGTTAAACCCTGAGAAGTATGGACATTTCTCGAAAAATGTTTTAGAACTCCCTTTAGGTGGGGTTGGGCTGTGTTCCCATTGATTGTAAGTAAAAACATTTCTAGGTTGTGCAGATTTATGCAAATAGTGATGACAATAGTGGTTGTAACAGTATAAATCTTCATAATTTGATGAACCCTGTAAATAATCATGTTCTGTAAATTTTGCTGACATTACTAAATCTGACACCATATTATTAATATTTTCAAAGTCCCAATCATCAGAAAAGGAACTTGGTATCACAAAGTCACTTAAGGAAATCTTGAACTGGTGTGGATACTTCAAGAGCTCAATCGGGCCATAAATATCATAGTCAGTTCTGTCCCAAGCAATATTCCCAGATATTGAGTTGGCTGTGATGTTCACTGATGACAGTTCTCTTTTCCTGATATGAGATGATCTGTGAGACTTTAGGACCAAGTTGATGTTCTGACTTGCTGTGTCCATTGTACTATATTTTGCATCAATTAATCTACCCAAGCATAAAACCATGATGAGCCAAAGCAGGAGGAAAAGTACACCTAACACAATCCAAAATTCAATCCATGGTGAAATCAGATATGTCTCTTTTAGCTGGTGAAACAGCTCAGTCATTTTCTCTTTGAAAGTTTGTGTTGCTGGCTTGTCTCCATGTTCACTTGGATCATCAGAAAAGTCATCAAAGTTGATAAAATAGCCAGATGCAGTTCTGTCAATCGGTGGGATCGCTTCCGGATTTCCATTGATCTTTGCATTTTCTTTTGTTACATTTGTACATTCTGAAGCTACATCGTTGTAGATTGGTGTACCTTCACGAATTGTTGCAATTTGGGTTTCAAGAGGCACAAGTTCTATTGCTTTGTTGCATAGTCCTTTTTTATTTACTGTTGGTTTATCGAATGTGATTAGTCTTTCAGTTTGAACCTCTTGGATTGTAGCAAAGTTTGGTCTTCTGCTATTTCTTGGGAGTCCACTTGGCCTACTACTTATTATCGGCCACATGATTGTGGTTTCACCAGATCGATGAAAACAATTCTGTTTTCCTTTTTACCAGCAAGTGGCGGTAGTACTACTGATCTTGTTCCGCTGACAGCTAAGACAGGTACTGCTTTTCTGTAAGAAGGCCCAAATTCCTTCTTCACCGCGATCTTTTCTCTGACCAGATCCCCAATCTTTGGAATCCAGACAGGTCTTGCTGGGACAGGTGGTTCTTCAGTGGTCGTTGGCTTAAACTTTATGTTACTTAGACTTTTTCTTGTTTCATTCAAGTCCTGTAAAACAGCCAAACAATCTTTGATGTCAAAGGTTTTTTCTTCTACCACTGAAGTATGACAATCCAAATCCTGAATTCTCATTCTAGTTCCAAACAAAAGTCCATACGGACTGAAACCTTTTAGAGAATTTCTTGGCATGTTTTTAAGACTATGTTGGACACTGATTAAATGTTTGACCCACCCATCACCCAAACCTAATACCCTCGCCGTTATAGATTGCTTTATGTCACGGTTTTTTCTTTCCACTACCGTATTTCCCTCAGGATGGAAGGGAGAAGAGTACCGCAATGTAATGCCCATGCTGGCCATGGCCTCTTTGTAAGCTCGAGAGGTAAACACAGGACCTTGATCAGAATGTAGCATGCCAATGCGTATGTGCCGATAAAGACTCGCAAATCTTTTATAACAGTTCTGGCATCAGCCGAGCGCTGGGGTCTACATTTTTAGTGAATCCAGTCTTAATATTTATGGGGACGCATTTCTCTGGCTGGATTTCTGCGTTATAGATCGCCTGATGCTTTCTAATAACTGTGTCCTGGCAATAGTCCGGTCCGGTTCACAACTGCGATCTCTGTTGCAGTCTGGACAATCCATTGCAAATTTGTAAATTTGCAAGTTCATCCCCGGCCACCAGTATTCTGATTGTAATTCTATTAGAGATTTCAAGATCTGTTGGTGCCTCGGACCCAGTCCCATGTGTGTGTCTTCAATCAAGAAAACCCTCCGGTTCGTGTTTGGAATTACTCTATCCCCCACTCCAGGGATTTGAGCAAAAGGACCGGAGTTTGCATTGATTATGTATGTATTACTGAGTGGATAGTTGAGAGGTAATGCTGCATAATCGCCTTTTAATGAGGCTTTTACCGCCAGCATGGTTTCCCCATCTATTTGTTTTTCTGAACGCTGTTTTGTGGCTACGGAAGCCGGTTGAACCGCTGCCGCTTTGGCTCTGTTAGCCAATGAATTCCCTGCAACGTGAAGGCCATCACGTTGATGACTCAGTGCGTGTATCACATGATTCTTTTGTAGTTCTTTCTGCAAAAGAACTACTTGTTCCCAAAGTTTTTTATGCTTTATTGTGGCACCTGTGTCATCTTTGTAACCATTTTTACTCCATGTCTGCATTTCACCATTGTATGACTTGACACAGTAATGCGAATCGCACACTATTAGTGTGGGGAATTCGCGATCGGCATTTTCAAGGGCCATCTTTAAAGATCTTATTTCAGCTTGCTGAGCTGAGCAGTTTCTGAGTGATTCAGTTTTGGTAATCATCGGTTTGAATTTACCACAGCACCAGCAACCTTTAACAATCGCACACGCTGCATTGTAGGATTTTTCCTCTATATCAGAATGGTGAGCAAATCTGTCCATATAGATTACACAGGTATATTGTTCGAGAGGCAGAATTCCGATTGGCAGAGGATATTCTTTTTCGTATTCTAGATCATCTAGTTTTTTCATTTTCGGGTCAAAATAGTATTTCACATCTTCTGTAGCAAGAGAATTTTCCCATTGTATCCATTTTGGATCTAATGCCACTGTTTTCAGGTTCGGTGGGCTTGTTAATGCCTCAAGGGCTGATTCTGCTGTATAAACAGTTATTCTTTTGCCTTGGGCTAGGGCTCTTTCTTTTGCTACAGTAGTATGAACCGCTGTCAGAATTTTTTCTGTAAAACTGAATTTCATTTCAGCCTGTGTGTACAAATGTGATTTGTTAGCTATAGGGACAGTTTCTCCCTCATTAGAGGTCAGGTCCGTGAATCCGCATCTTCCTGTATTTACTCTGATTACCAGATTGCGTATGTTTTCACGAGTTTGCAGTTTTGTTTTAGCTAACATGTCTGTCTGTAAGGATCTCAAAATTTCTGTGTGTTTTTGAGTCCAATGTATGGGTTTGAAATCAGGTTTTATTAATTCATAGAGAGGTTTAACCCTCTCTGCATAATTTAGAATGTATGTTCTTCCGAAATTCAGGAAGCCTAGTATTGATTGTAAATTTCTCAGCGTTTTTGGTGCTTGGAGTACTGCACACTTCTCTAAGAAGTTTTCTGCCAGGCTTTAGCCTTCACTTGATAATTCATAGCCTAAAATTAGGACTGTCAGATGGGCAATTCTGGACTTTTTAAAGTTGAATTTGTAACCCTCTGATGCGAACCCAAGAATTATGGTGTTGACTCTTTTTAAGTGAGTCTCCAGGCCACCATCTGTAAGATAGATGTCATCGACATATGATAATGCTTCATCATCTTATATTTGTAATAATTCTGTTACTCTGGCTGAGAATAATCCCGGGCTGTTCTTGAATCCCTCTGGGAGTCGGCAAAATTGTTTTTGCGACCCCATTATTGAGAAAGCGGTCAAATACCTGCTTTCAGGTGCAATGTTTTGACAGAAAAATCCATTAGAGATATCTAATGTTGTTTTATATTTCTTGCGCATGATGTTGTTCATTAGTGCTGCACTGTGTGAATTTTGTACTGCAAAAGTTTTGCAACAGGACTTTAAATGTCTGCAGTCCAAAACTAGACGATATGAATCGTCTGGCTTGGAGACAGGAAACAAAGAATTGTTCATTTGTGAGGTGCATGTTTCAATCACCCCCTGATATTCAAGTTGATCTAAGATCTCCCTGACTTGCTTTTTAGATTCTTGTTTAACTGGGTACTGTCTTTGTGCAGTAGGTTGATTTTTCAACTGGATTTTGTGGTGAGGAGAATCCTCATCCCATCCTACATGATTTTTATATAAGGCAGGGGCTTGGGCCACTGCCCATTTTCTTGCTAATGTATATTTTTTATGAATTGGGATATGATTTGAGAAGGCAGGCCTAATCATTTCTTCGCCATGAGGGCACTTCCTGACAAACTCTGGTGGCCAGTCTTTTTCAGCTAACAGGATGTCATAGCCTTTAGAAAGATTCTCCCAAAAGAGACCTTTTATTTTCCTAGTTTTATCTCCCTCTATACGCAATGTCATTTCATACAGTTTATGGGGCACACTAACTTGTGTGTCTGCAGTTTCCAGCTGAATGTATTCATTCCTGTCCACTGTCTCCAGAAGATTCATCAGGAACTTGCGAGCTATGGTCACTTCTGTTGCACTGTCTAGCATTGTCTGGGCCCACTCTCCATTTTTCAGTGGTGTCCTCCGAATCCTCGGCATGTTTTATTTTTATACTTGCTACCTTCTTTATGGGAAATTGTGATTTTTACTTGGATGAGCAGGTTCTTTGTCTTTGGACTTGACGCGCTCTTCCTTGTGTTCTGACCGTCCTCTTTTTTCCGATTTCTGTGAGGAAGATCGAGAAGGATTGAGTGAGAAGGATTGGGAGGGATGTGTATCAATGTCTTGATATCTGTCAGGTTTTCTTATTTTATCCCTATCTCTCAGATTATATCTTTTTTCAGAGGGTTCCCTTTGGGGAGATTTGTCTCTTCCAACCGGTGATTTATTCCTCCGTTGGGGAGACCTTCCTCTGGACTGGAATTGTTTTTCCCTGGGAGTGGATTGTTTATTACCATCCCAGCTCTTTTTTGGAGTATTTCGATTATTTTTAATATAGGTCTTTTCAGGATTTTTAATTAGTTGGGGTTTTACCGGTTTCCCACCCAAACTATCTCTTCCTAAATCTTCATAGGATTTTTCTATGATTTTAGCAAGCTCAAATGGTTGGTCTGTTATATCTGTCTCCTTCAATTTCTGGCGGATTGCCACACATGCTGCATCTCCTTTTATGTTGGCTAATAATATAGCCAAGACCTGTTTAAAGTCCTTCAGTAAATTCATACCCAGAGTTAAAGCAGGTTCTGGACCGTATTCATTTTGAATCTGTCTTAGGACATCTGGGATAACCGCCATAGACGGAACACCATGTGCTTTTGTGTATATACAAGCAAATACTGTACCCCAAGTGTCACAGTCCTCCACATGTGGTGCGATCCCCATTGGGAGGCCGATAGTCAAAATTCTGTGTTTTTCGTGTGGGGTAGTATCAGGAAATACTGCCTCTATCTGGGTGATTTTTTGAGCTAACCATAATGGAATTTGTTCCCGTTTTGCAGGTGTTTTACCAAGAAACGATTGTATGTTCTGTGGTGTAATCTTGTTTGTGTTTCCCTGATGAGGGGTATTATGTGGAAGTTTAATTGCAGGTTGGACTGTTGAAGTCCGCATGACATATTGGACCAATTGTCTATGTATTTTAATTAGTTGTTTTAACTGAACTAAAAGTTCTATGGCTGACATTGCTTCAATGTTTGTGTGTGGTGAGTAGCTGGCTAGAACCGGCCACGTGGCTCCTGGTCTACCGAGTGGAGCGAGCCTGGTGATGTGATTTTGATGTTTTAGGGTGCCTTTAAATAAGAGCAGGTGCTCTTGATATGTTAGTGGAATTTCAACTTCCTCGAAAGGAGAGTATTCCTCTGGAGCTTCCGCTATTTTGTAGTAGTGGAACTCATGTGTTACAGGATTTGCTGCTGGAAAGTTTATCCAGGTATAGAATATTTCTGTCTGCCGAAACTCATGTGCTTCTACCACAAATACGACTGTACCACCTCTTGATGTTAATCCATTTTCTATAAGTTTTATAGTTATGGTTTTCCTTATATTGACCGGGATGAGTATTGCATCCGGTTCGGTGTTTTGGAGAAGTGTGTCGTCCGCTATGAGTTGAGCTGCTAGTCTAGCTTGCTCCCTCTTTTCGTCACTTTCTGCCATTTTACTGACTGAAAGTTTTTTGTTGCAGATCGAGTTTCAAGGAAACAAAGATTAGGTGCACAATATTTTGGAACACTGTATTCTTCAACGTTGACTATACCAAAAACTAATACATAGGATTCTTATCTTACTAAGTTCCGGCGGATATTAACCTTTCACCCACTCCACACATCTATTGGAGTTTTTACGGGAAAAAGGGGTCTGTGTGAAAAGCACGACTGAGTTACTCTAGTGTCTTGCATTAGATTATCGCCTTACCAAACGTTGGGCGCCATGTAGTGTAGTTCCTATTTTCCCAAAAGGCTCTGCGCATTGGAATAACATAAACAGCAGTGTAGACGTAAGACTGAGGTCATCTAGGTCTCTACTGACTATGTTAAACTTAATTTAGGTTTGCTAGCTAGCTCAGAGGTCACTAGAAACTTTCATGAATGAACAGGGAGGAGTGAACTTCCCTGATTAGACAAGAAGGGATTCAGTTTCTGACAACCGCATAAACATGACAACTTTGCTCCCTCAGAATAAAGAGAGTATCTCTAGAGTCATGTGAAAACAATAGGCAGCTATTTCACTCAGTCAATCGTGCATGCTTAGATTCACCAGAGTGCAGAGAAATAGAGAGCCGGGCCTTTTCAATAAAAAGGTGTTATTTTATTGAGCAGTCTTCTTTCTCATGCAAGAGAAATTAATTGCCACCCCTTGTTGTAAATATAATTGTAATACTCATCATAAAGTAAAGTGCGTACAGTAAAAGTAGTATTATGAAATAATACTGTAAAAACATTGATATGGTTTCTTAGCCATATGATACTTTAAAACGGATAAAATATATACATACATAAAAACATTGGCTAACAAACTCAACTGGTGCTTCTAAGATACGCCTACCCTAGTGTACCTGACCTAAGCCTAATGCGTGGGAAGGAGTAAGTAAGTTGCAGTTTTTAAGTTAAGTTGGGTTTTTCGCCAAGTATAGGAATCAAGAATTCTCTCTAAGGTTTTAATCAGTTCCGTACCTTGGTTCTAGAATGAAGGAGGTCTTGTATCTTGCGTTTCAGGACTCAATCTCCCAGCAACCCACGAGGGCAACTTGGAACCCCGGAGCTGGATTTTCTCGGCGTGAGAAAAGGCAGCTTCTCTAGCGCGTCAAAAGGGGAGGGGTGGTTTCCTTCGGCTCTCGCATCAGCTGGGCTCCGGATAAGTAGATAACCTCTCTGCTCCACACCACCATGTGTTTGCTTGAGGCAACGTTGGTATATTTATACCTGAAAGGTGCCGGGTTTGACGTAAGGTTGGACATAAGACGTCACTAAGAACTAACAGTTCTTTCTGGACTCCAGGAGTTCTTGTGTAAATCAAAACAGAAGCAGGAGGGGATTTCCCGGGCTGCTGAAGGCTTGATTTTTTTAAAGAACGCGTTGTGCTTTCTAGGAGTCTATGGGAGTAGCCTTGCCGTGCTTTGGACTGCATGGGCTATTTACTAAATATGGATCTGATTCTTATGCCTTTATAAGGATACTATTTATTATAACCACACAAGGGCATAAATCTAGAATATCGAATTAGGGTCCTAGATAGAAATACAACAGCTTTTGTCTACTCCTTTTTCCCCTATCCTTGAATAATAGGCTGGAAGTTAATCCTAAAGAAAAATCAGAAGGTAATGTGCATAGGTATGAAGTACCCAAGTCACAAAGATATATTTCATTATGCCATAAGAGTTGTCTCAAAAATAAAATATCTCAGGTCTCAAAAGTCACAACACCACGACAAGCGATTCAAAAAACATTTGCCCTTCAGCTTTTCAGAACAAAGTGCATTTAAACATGAACTTAGTGGTAGTCAATTGTAAATAATATTGACATTTAATTTATTTGACTGAGATTTAAATAGGACTCTGCAGCCCTGTCATGAATTCAGTGCAGCTTATATGCAGTCTTACATGTTCCAAATTGTGGAGGTGATCTTTCTCCACTGTCCTATGAATTACCTCAACATTAAAACAAGTAAAAACAAGTTTTCCTGAACATTCACTGCTGTCTCCCTTGTGTACAGTCAGTTATAGTACAGGAGTATGACCTGGTACTTATTCCATTCTCCCTCTATACCTCATCCTTCAGCTAAATCATCTCATCCCTTTACTTTTCTTATCATGTCTATGCTGATGACACACAAACATTTTCTTTTATCCCAGCATCATCCCTTCCACAAACAAAGATCTCAAACTGCCTTGAGCGACCCGTAACTGGATGGCAATCTGATAACTTTTGTTGAATTCCTCTACAATATGTATTAGCAACTCATTGTCGCTTTGTTTCCGATCTCCCTTTCTCACCCTGATATCCTATCACTTACAACCTCAACCAGAAACTTTGGTGTGAGCCGAAATATTTCCATGATTATGGAAACATTTATATCTAACACACCCAAGGCAGCCAGACATCAATTATTGAACATTTGGAAAATCCAACGGCATAGTGCCTTTCACACAGTCAGGTCCTTGAAATCCTTACTTGCCCATGGAAAACCTGACTATAACAGAGGTATTTTTGTAGGTCTAGGACTGTACTCTTTCTCCCTACTAACAGGATACTAAACGTTGCCACGTGGACCCTTCATAATTTTTTTGCGCACAGTCCTTCCATCATCTACCATTATCAAGCTGGATGGCTGTCAGTTAATAATAGAGTTCCCTAGAAGCAACTGATCCTAGTCTTCGAAGTCATACAAAGCTCCTCCCTGAGTCCTCTGCAGATCCATACCAACTCGTAACCTAGGCGCAGACTTCAGCTCCTAATCACCCCAATCTCCATGTGCAGCTCAAGATATAAGTCCTTCCTTTCACTTTGGCTTATTCACTGGAGCCTGAAAAGTATTTGCTAACTCTGAAGTCTGCTCTCAAGGATGACCTATCAGGTAAATCTTAATCCCCAAGTGTATTCCTCCACTTCTAAATGCATCATGCTCTGTAAATAAGTTTATGTGTAAAGATGCTTATTACTCATTTGTGTTTTATTGTCTTATCATTGTTAACAATAGCTACAATTGTTCTGTGCAGCTGCGGATCCTCCACCATGGCGTAGGAGCATTGAACCCCCCACCAGCAGTAACAAAAAAAGAAAACAATAATAAATGCTTGTTTGTTGTCATTTGATTTTGTATGTCGAAGCCAAGGCTTGGGCGTGGGGCCAGAGTTGACAGGCTGGTGGTGGAGTGTTTTGCACTGAAATCAGTGCGTATGGAGGTTTGGCCAGCAGCACACTGAAGCTCTTTCCATCCCCAGCTGCGTTGCTGGGATGGAGAGAGCAGGCACAGGCTCCCAGTCTACCTGGGAGCACACATCCACGGTGCACAGGCCAATCCTGGATTGGCCACAGGATATTCTGGGAACCTCTGCCTGCAGTGCATGGAGCCAGATCAGAGCATCTAAGCCAGATTTGATTGTGGATGCAGATCAGTTATATTTTTAGTTATCCATCCCCAGTTCTGCACTTCCCCCCCCCCCCCGCCACATTGGCCAGATACCAGCCGCTAGTAGTACTGTGTAGATGTTGCTATTGAAAACTTTACTTGCCTAAGTGCTTTCTCCCTGCTGTTGGAATTGATAAATGATAGAGATGTACAAGAATAGTATCTATACTGAGGAGGTAAAGTCATATCATTTTACAAGTCACATGAAGGTACTAACTGTTTAGCAAGCAATAACAGAGATAAAAAAGAACTAATGTATCCTATTGAAAAAAACACATAAAGGCAGATTTATTTTTTCAGACATCACCTTTGCTAACTTTGGCCCGATTACGATGCCAGTTGCACCACCACCTTCAGGCTGTCGGTGGCGGTCCAACCCCCATCGACCCATGCAGGACCATCTGCCTCATTCAGACAGCGGGTGATTGGCGGGTGGGCGTGTAGACCGTCCACCACACATCTGACGGGCTCAAGCAGCCCGCCAGACCGTTGGACGGTCTGTAATCCATACAATGGTGGTGGTGCCTGCTCATGCACCGCTGTAGGGATTATAATGCCCCCTTCCACCGGCCGTGTCACAGCGGTTAACCCACCATATAAAGGCCGTCAGAAAGTTACTTTTGGGGACCCTTGCAGGCCCCCCTTACTCCCTGGCCAACCACCGTGGGCCCTGGGGGCCCCCTAAACATCCCTGCAGCATGTGACAGGCACCACATGCCTTGTAACACTGAGGCTTGTGCTGCAGCCCTTTTTCGTGCTGCAGCATGAGCCTCTATGCTACAAGGCATGTTGGTGGTATCATAATCTGTCTTGCGGGACCGCTGACTCCCTGTCATTCGGTACTGTTCCTGACAAGATGGTAGTCACCATTATAATCAGTCCCTTTATTCTAAACCACACCTTTGACTGACAAAATTTAAATTCCATTCTCTAACATCACATTCTGCTATTGCTAAACATGCCAAATGTTCTTCTGCGGCTTTTCATTTTTTCTATGTACAGACTTTCAAAAATATTTCCAAAATGCGTCTGTAATATGAGTAACCAAAATGTGAATGTAAATGTTCTTGAAAATTATGATCCCAATTCCGAAAGGTAAAATACCAAGCGGATGTGTCCACTGTCATATACGCCTACACCTTAAATATAAATGTCTGCCTAAATGCAATTCAGCCGCTCCAGACAGAGACATAATAGTGGTAGGAACATATGTCATATGTATCCTAGTGGAGATCTGTGCTTATTATATGTAAAGATATGAATTTGAACATTTAGAAAACATGAAACACTCAGAAATAGCACACAGCTGAAAACCATTAATGCTGGGAGCACATATAATAGAGTATACAACCTAGGCGCTACCCTCTTCCTCTTTACTGCAAGTTATTGAAGAGCTAGAAACCACCTGTTGCCACTGTGGACTCCAGCCATTTCACTCAATAGGAAGAGGAACTTCATTGAAGAGGAATCTCTAAGTTTGTGGTGAATTATGTCGTGTTTGGACAAAAATATCAGAAAAAGATATTGGGATACAAAAACATTGTGTCAAGACTATCGGGATGTAAAAAATATCTTCAACAGAAATGTTGAATGCAAAAATATAATTTTAGGTGTTGTTTTTAATATTGTTGTAAAAAGTATAGATTTAGAAAATATTGTTGCATGTAATACCATTTGTAAATGTTAGTTAATGTGTAATTGTTTGTAGAATGTTTAATTCTATATATTTTTTATTTGCATTTCAGTAAGATTAGATAAGATTTCATTTGATGTAATTAATCAAAAACATTGCCGTAATTGAGTTAAAACATTATCATACAGGCACATGTATACAATAGGTTCTAATAATTGAAACTCAACCACAATCAATTCAAAGCTTCAAGGAGGAGGAGCCCCAAGCTGTGGCTAGAAAGGCCAAGGGGATAGATATAGAACACACATTCTTACACAATAAAAATCACATCTGAGTAATTAATTAAAAGTAGAAGACCAAATAAAATATAAAGCACTGTAAGATTAAGATGTGTGCCTAAGCTCCACCGTTAACTATGGGAAATTAAAAACTGGGACTAGTCTGCCCATAGTTGGCCAGAAGAAGATTGTTTTGTATTGTAATTGCATTTATATAGCGCTTACTACCCCTGACGAAGCGTCAAATCGCTTTTTCTGTGAGTAGCACGCTACTCCGGTACCCATAGAGGATTAGTGTTGAATTAGTATAGTGAAACATGCAAGTACATTTTAAGTGGTGGATAGGTTAGTCAGTTATTTGGATTTGGAGTGATAGCAGAAGGAAAGAGGAGGACAAAGGTTTGTAGCTTGTTGACTCACGCTATTCAGGAAGCCTACAAAGGATTAGTGATGAATAAATATGGTGAAATATGAAGTAATTTCAGTGGTGGATATTAGTCAGTTACTTGGAGTGAGAAGGATAGCGGAGGGATAAAAGGGTAAGAAAGATTTGTATTCATATAGCACTTGTTACCCCTGATGGTTGTTCAATCGCTTTTCTGGCAAGTAGTGAACATGTTAGTCTGGTAATTTCGATTGAAAAGGATAGTGGAGGGATAAAAGAGTGAAAGATTTTTTTGTTTTTGTTTTTTAGGTCTTAGCAATAGGAGGAGGCTTTTGGGTGAGTAAAAAGGAGTTTTGGAGGGAGGACTCAGAGGAAAGAGTTCAGAAACGTTTGTTTTAGGGGATCGGTATAGTAAAAGAGGTGTCAGATAATGCAAGGAGGGGTAGAGTAGGAGAGAGTCTAGAAAGGGTTATTTTGGCAATCGTAGTAGTGGTATGGGGTTTGGGATAAATGAGAGAGTGGATGTAGAGGATATATTGATAGATGTACAGGATGAGAGATAGGGTAGTGCATTGGAAGGAGTAGTAGAAGAAGTTTGAGATGAGTCAGAAGGTTGGGCTAGAAGATATATTGAGCGAAGTATAGGCTGAGAAATAGGGTAGTGCATTGGAAATGCTAAATTAGAAGAACGTGATAAATGTATAGCTCCATAATTACATTGAAAGTATATAGATACTTAAAGGAAGTGAGTATATGTAGATTAAAGATATTGATAGAGGCACAGGATGAGAAATGGTGTCGTGCATTGGATATGCTTTTTCAGGAGAAATGTAACAGACACACATATCCAAGTACATGGAAGGTACATAGATGCACAATGGAAGTATGTACATGAAGACCAAAGATGATTTTTATTTATTTATTATTATTATTTTTTCTCTCAACAACATAATTATTTTACATGTTTATACAAAGTAATACACAAAGATAGGTACATATCTATAGTGAAACATTTTTGTTTGTGTATGGTGCTTATGTGGGGAAGAGCCAAATCTTGAGTAGTTTTATGAAGATAAGGTGGTGATCTGTGGACCTTATGTTGGGAGGTAAAGAGTTCCATAGTTTGACTGCTTGAACAGAGAAGGATGTGCCACCCATGGTTTTTTTCTTGAATGGCAGGATTTTCAGGCGACATGCTCCTTTAGAGCGGAGGTTCCTTTGTTGAATGTGTTTGGGTATTGTATTCCTGATGAAAAGCGGTCCCATTCCATGTATTGCTTTGTGGGTGATACAAAGCAGCTTGAACGTGGATCTTCTAGAAACCGGTAACCAATGCAGGGCTTTCAAGGCAGGGGAGATGTGGTCTCGCGGTTTGATGTGCAAGAGTAGTCTGGCAGCCGAGTACTGAATCCGTTGTAGTCTTTTCATGGTCGTTAAATTTGATCCTTGGTAGAGGCTATTGGCGTAATCGAGTTTGGACAAAATAAGGGAGATGGTAGCTTGGACCTTGTGTGGAAATCCCAAATGAGGGAAAAATTGTCACAGCATTTTTATAGTAGCAAAGCTTGATGTTGCTAGTTTATACACTTGGGCATTCATCGACAGCTTGGAGTCCATGGTCATTCTGAGGTTTCTTACTTCCTTCGATACTTTAGGCAATGATCCCAGTTCATCAGGCCAAGCGGCAAGCAGGTTGTAATCTTTCCAATCACACACATGAGTATTTCAGTTTTTGAAGCATTCAATTTGAGATGGCTCCAGGTCATCCACTGATCCGTGGCTCTGAGACTGCTAAAAATTGATGATTTTCCAGTGTCTTTGGGGCATTCCAGTTAAAGGAGTATTTGCGTGTCATCTGCAAAGTTATAGCACGTGAGGTGAAATTTATTGGTAAGTATAGGTAATGACTTCATGTAGATGTTGAAAAGCATGGGCGTGATGATAGAACCTTGAGGGACTCCTGCTTTTGTGGAGTATGGTTTGGACGAGAAAGGTGGGGTATGGATGACATTAGTTCTGTTTCGGAGGTAGGACGCTATCCAGACTAAAGCAGTTCTATCTATGCCGGCTTCATAGAGTCTTTGTTTCTGAGTGTCATGGTCAACCGTGTCAAAGGCAGCTGAGAGGTCCAAGAGGAGTAGAGTAGCAACCCCGTTGCGGTCAACTGTATTCTTTAGGTCATCCCAGATGGCAAGGAGGGCATATTCAGTGCCTCTACCCGGACGGAATCCTGTTTGGAAGTCTGAAAGTATGTCATTCTCTTCAATAAATTGTGACATCTGGGCGAATGCTGCTCTTTCTATCAGTTTGCCCAGAAACGGGCTATTTGTAATGGGTCTGTATTTGTCAGGGTTCAGCGGGTCCAAGTTTGTTTTCTTCAGTAAAGGGTGTATGTATGACTATTTGAGGTCTTCTGGAAATATTCCAGTAGTTAAGGAATCGTTGATGATTCTTCTTACTGGAGTGGCAGCAGAGCTTGTTAAAAGAATTGTATTGAAAGTTTGTGGCGGACAGGAGTCAGAAGGGCTGCCGGCAGGCCTGCTTGCTTTGACCAGGTCCATAAATTCATCATGTGAGATGTGTCGGAAGGAACGGAGAGGCTTGATAAGAGCATTCTTGGGTTGTTGTTTTGTACAAGGGTTAGTGCTGGTGCTTTGTTTCTGTTTTAGGTACGATTCCAATGTGTCTGCTTTGTCCATGTAATGATTTGCCAGTTTGTCTGTGAAATCTTGAGTAACGGGATGAGTTCCTTCTAGGCAATTTGGTTTGCGAAATTCATTGAGTATTTTATAAAATTATTTATTTGCACATTAAGGGCCTCATTGTGATGGAGGATTTTCCGCCTCCGGGCCGGGGGAAGCCACCTCCGGCCCGAGGGAGGCGGAAAATCCTCTGCGGACTCACCAAAGACCCACTGCCGCATTACGATGGCTGGTGGGTCTTGGTTACTGTCCGCTGCTTTTCCGCTGCGGTCGGATTACAACCGCGGCGGAAAAGCTCTCATTTGGCTGGCAGTGTCTATCAGACACCGCCAGCCAAATTAGGAAGCATTTGTAAACATGCTTTTCCACGGCGGTTTTTCCGCCGTGGAAAAGCATGTGTACTTTTGATTTTGGGGGCCCGTTGCGGGCCCCCTGGGTGTTGGCGGGTGGGAGGTGCACATGGGGGGTACCTATGGTACCCCCCAGCATTTACTTGCACAAAGCGGCAGGCACTGCGCGGTGCCTGCCGCTTTGTGCATGTAAATGTTAAACATGCACTTTTAACATTGCGGCGGTTGCTGCTTGAAGCAGCACCCACCGCAATGTTAAATATCCAGGATGTGACCGCCAGGGTGGCGGTCACATCCTAATCACACATGAGGGAACGCCGCAGCCCATGCGGACGTTCCCTCATCCTCTGGGGCCGCGGACGGACGCAAGTCCGTCCGTGATCCTAATGAGGCCCTTAGCGTTTTGAATTCTGTCTGAATAGTACGTTTTCTTAGCTTTTTTGATAGCAGACTTGTATAATCTGTTAATTTTCTGTAAGTGAATTTTTATCTTGTTTGGCGTTTGTTTTGAGCCAGGTACGTTGCAGCTTTCTAGTTTGTTGTTTTATGTCTTTTATTTCTATGTTTCTCTAAGGCGTTTTTTTCTTTTGTTCTGTTGTGGGGTTTTGAGTGGTATCAGGATGTCAAAAGCTTCCTGTAGCGACTCATATAGATCACACAGTTCTCAGAATCAAAATGTAAAACAATGGCACAATATTTTAGCCATGACTACCACATATATTTGGGATTGATTATTATTAACCATAAGGTACGTGTTGCTGTTATAAAAAATGTCAAATATCTTGATGTTAATTTCATGGATGCTTTAAACAGGATTCCAATGTCTCAATACCAGAATGAACATTGAGGATTCTGATCATCAGCCCTAACCAAAATGTTCTCTGCAAAGGGAGCTATCTTTTTAGTAAGTTGATTTATTAATTGTAACATTTATGCAAGTTGTATTTTTAGTTGTATTAATGTATTAAAATAATGAATTCTGGTGGTGTTTTAGCAGCGGGATATTGGGTTGTTTGGGGGAAAGGATGGGTAATTTTTGAAAAGTGTATGTCTTAATTGAAATATTTTGGCACATATTTTAATTCTAAGCACATTAATATTGTCAAAAACGGATTTTGTACAATAATATTAGTATACATTAATATTTGCAATGTATATTTGATTAACATATATATATATATATATTAATTATAATAAATATAAAAATATGTTTATATATTAAAATAAACATTTAAATTGCACATTTATATTTTAAACACATATATAAATTAAAATAAAATAACTGAATTCTTTTTAACGTTTTACATATTATACTTTAGTGGTAAAAATTATCACGATTAAAATAATTGAAATGTAAAAAAAATATTGTCATTGTAAAAATAGATCATCATTGATTCTTATTCAAAAAAAATGTTTTTATATTTTGTTTCGATTTGATGATTCTTAATGTAGGATTATGATGTCTTTTTTATTTTATGGTTCAAAGTTTAGGAACAGTAGTAAATATTTTTTAAAAATATGTTATTTGAACAGTGATAAAAATATTATTTAATATGTTGTTTGAATGTGAATATATAGGTTCGTATATTTAAATATATAAATCCTTACTGTCTGATTAACACAAATCATTAGATTCAAAGGAAAATATAAATCAGTATGCACACTAATTCATAAAAGAATGAGTCAAAGAGCCAGTTAAAAGGTTAATCAAATTCAAAACAATTATACTACAAAAATTGTGATATTTCGGGATAACATGGCGTACTGGATCATTGATATCACGTGAACACATCATTAATGTACCATTTAGTTCCACTAATTACATGTCATAGTGGGACATTCTTAGAATTACATTTCATTATCAAATAGAACTAAGAGACTGTTATTCTTTGAGTAAATAGATGTTCAATAAGGTGCGTTCATACAAACAGATCGTTAAGGCTTTCCACAGTTAGTAGAATGTATTGGTCGAGATCTATATGGTGCCTCTATGCTTACTTCTCCAAACTAAACTACATTTGTTAAAGTCACATTTCATAAGTCAGATACAACTATAAACCTTTCAGTTCAATAAAATGACAAGATTCGATAAGTGCTTTGTTAAAGTCACATTTCATAAGTCAGATAAAACTATAAACCGTGCAGTTCAATCAAAATGACACAATTTAATAAGTGCTTCCATGGAAACGGGATGCAATGAATATCAAACAATGCATCTATATCAAAAAAGTGCCTCTGTGCTTACATCTGAATAAAAAAATATATTGTTATAATCGAACCTCATAAGTCAAATATTGAAACAATATACACTGTGGGTCAAACGACAGGTGATGGTTAAATAAAGTGTTTTTGTGCATAAGAGCCATTACTACTTCAAAATTAGCTTAGTGGAAATTGTGATGCCAAATTAATAAAATATCACCATACTTACATCTCAAACCTCCCTTAACATGGTCGATCAATGAACGCATAGATAATGGTGCATGCAAGTCATTACTACTTTCCATATGTATCTGTGACAGTGTTGGTTTTAAATTTAACATTTTCCCTGCTATGAGGCTAAACTTAATGTATTGTCTTGTTAAGTGGATAGATTTCCCAGAGAGGCAAAGTATAATAGCTTGACCAGACATTCTCACCCCACTTTCATTGTTGGGTATCGGCTATGAGGCTAAACTTAACGTATTGTCTTGTTAAGTGGATAGAGTTCCGAGAGAGGCAAAGTATAATAGCTTGACAACACATTCTCACCCCATTTTCATTGTTGGGTATCGGTCAAATCTTAGCCTAAGAAATTTGGCCCTCATAAATGGTTTTAAGTAAGAGAGTAAGTATGGTTGGGGATCTATCTTATGACATGAATTGATGGCCAGCCAAGCATACTTATTTTTACTGCAATGGCCCCCCTATCCAATAATAAGGATAAGAAATGTGTGGATCAATTTAATAACTGCTTAAAAGCACTTTGATGGCCATCCAAAAGATCAAATGGCTGGAATTTAAATGTATGTAAACTCTCAAGTAAGTAAGATCTCCAAACACTTGCAGAATCACAATTTATAAGTTCCTGCCCACACATATTTGTAAGAGTGTCAGGGTCAGATTAAAACACTGATTGTCTCACAAAGGTTTGGCTAGTCAGGCCAAACTCCAGTCAGACATTAGCATGTCTAGTGTTTTTCAAACCTTAAAAATAGACCTAAAAACGTAAATTTCCTTTGGAAAATTACTGACCTATAGGCCAAGGAAGGGATCAACATTGATGTCCTCACTTTAACTAAGTGCTCATGACTAGGACATAAAAGCTTATCTCATAGTGTTCTAAAAGCAAATCAAAGTACTGTGGCTTTCGCCTTTAGATTAGTAAAATAACATTTAAAAGACACTATTAATTCATAGGTACTTTTAACATTTTACAGTTTCAATCATTGATCCATTCATTTTCCATACTCTCATACCAGGTTTAAATAACCCCATTATCATATTTTGTATGTGAATTATATATATTTTTAAACTATTAGCTAAAATATAATTGTTAAATGAGTCTATTAATTGTTGTAAGCGTGTTGGCATGTGACTGAGCAATACAAAGTCTCCTGCATGCTGCAAGTATTTTATATAATAACCTGACAAGTTTAGGGAATGAGCATTAATGTTTTGCAGATGGAGAGGTAAAACAGCTATAAAAAGATTAAAAAGACATGGTGCTAGTACGCAGCCTTGTTTCAGTCAACTATGGGTTTCAAAATGGTGAGTAGTGTGGCTGCCATCCCCCAATTTCATCTGCACCCATGTGTTTGAGTATACCAGTATGATCATGTCTAATAATTGATTTGGTACACCCCACGCTGCTAAATTTGCCCAGAGTATAGTGCGGGGAACAGAGTCAAAAGCAGCTTTCAACTCTATAAAACAAATGTATAACTTGTTTTTTGCGTATTGCCCTCTCCTCTAGCAGTGTAAGAGAGAGTCAATTTGTAATTGTTGACTGTCCTCTTAGAATCCAGTTTGAAAAATTTATATTCTATTTGTTGATGTGGCCCACTCTTCTAAGTCTTTAAGTAGACATGTTGCAAATTTTTTCGCTTCTACATCGGTTAAGGCTATTAGCCAATAATTGGCCAGGTTATCCGGCGCACCACTCTTATAAATGGGCTGTATAATAAGGGAAACAACCTTTACTACGTGGATTTTGCACCGCAATACAATCACAGCGCGGTTGTTACAATGACCGCTTTGTTACCACGCAGTGCCATTACAACGCAAGTCGTTACAACAACTTGCTCTAGATAGCGCTCTAGACTAAGTAATAGTATGATTTACTATTCCAACACCTTCTTTACTGTTTTATACAGTGGAGTTGGAATAGTAAATCATATTATTCTTAAGTCCAGCACTCCATCTAACGCAAGTCGTTGTAAAAAAATTGAGTTGTAATGGCCCTGCGTGGTAGCAACACGGCCGTTGTAACAACTGCGTTGTGATTGTATTGCGGAGTAAAATCTGCGTAGTAAAGGTAAATATTGCATAATCCTCCCATGCCAGGATCCCAGAACCAATTTGTACGTTACTACATCTTTAAACAGTTGAGTTACAATTCTTGTCCACGGATTTATTTTGGCTTTAAAATTTAAAAGCAGTATCGGGAATACTGTTGGGGGCTATACAGTTTGGAGATGAAGAAATCCCAACCAGACTTGGAAATATTGGCACTGTTTTCCTCCTACTGCCATGTTCTAAGTCATTAATTGTGAGGGGCGTGGCCTGACAGCATGGCCGGCTAGACGCTTAACGGCGTAGCTCCTGCCCCACCAGAGAGAATCCTTCTATTATCCTGGCGGAATTGTGCCCAATTTACACCATCAGGCATCGGAGTACCCCTTTGCCCGAGGATCCCGGTTGGGGCGAGTGAGATAGACCCGCAGCTGGAGGAATCGACTTTTGTCCGCCGGAGGCCTGCTGGAGTCCTACTCATCAAGATGGAGGCCCGGCCTTCCCCAGGAGACAGCGAGCACTGTAACCTGATCTGGAGTGTGGAGGGGGCAAGGGCTCATGCCCGGGACATCACCGGAGCCTTAACCCGTGCTGCCACTACTGGGGGCCATAAAGATGGATCCGGTGGTGTTGGGGCTATCTTGGACCGCCGGGCTGAGGGGACGCCAGCGGCCCGGGTGCTTGATCTACGTGAGCCCTGGGCTGCCCGAGTGCTGCGTTCCGTTCCTCTCGGCCCCCTGCCGCACGCTCCCGATCCTGGCACTGGGGATGGTGCGGTGGCGGCACTGAGAGGTGGACACTTGAAGGGCGGGGCCGAGGCCTGGTGAAAACAGCTTTGGCACTCCGGAGTCTCAGTGGGGTGCTGAACAACAAGATGGTGGCCCCGGCCTGTCCCAAATAATACCAGCTCACTGTAGGCTGACCCGGATTGCGAGGGAGACGAGAACTGAGGCCCTGAACTTGATCGGAGCATGCCTGACCTCGTCACTGCGGGACATCAGCCCTGCCCGGCGGACATTTGTTGGAGGGGACTGGGGGCCCAAGTTCTGGAGGTGAGTCTGTCCCTCCCTGTGAGGACGTCAACTGTGGTGGCTGGCTGCGCGGCCTGGGGCAGTGGACGGTGGCTGGGGCATTTGCTCCACAGTTCGGTGGAGGCACTGACCCGCTACGGAACTGAGGAGATGGTCTGACGGTCTGAGATGCAAACAAGGGGGCCAGAGCAGAGAAGGGGCTGGGGGTGCAGCTAGTGGACCTCAGGCATTGAGTTTGGTGGACTGGGAGGCCCATCTCCTTCCTGTGACAGATTGTCCCGACCCGGGGGTAGCGCAGGACGAGTGTGCAGATATCCCCAGATTCCGGGTGGACCTTGAGCCGGTCCTTGCACCCTTGCCAAGCAAAGGAGAAGACACCAGAGGCAACCTTGCAACTTTCTTACCGGCTATGGGGAGAGATAGATCCCTTAGAGGCGCCCAATCAAACAAAATCATTCACTATACAGTGCTAGGCCCGACCTCCGCTGACTGCATTAGACCAGACCCGGAACAGGTGCCTCATCACCGCTCAGTGTCCCGCGACACGTCCGACATTTTGGCGGCTATAAGAGAATTGCGAACGGCACAGGAGTTGAAAATGGACAGGATGGCCATGGACATCAACTATCTGCGCCTGGATTTAAGAAAAGTGGCGGACCGAGTTACCACCACGGAAGGAGACCTGGACACACTAGAGACCGAAGTCCAACAACTACGTGTGACAGTATCTGCGCTCCAGGAGCACACATCACGTCCAGAAGACAGGGAGGACGACGCAGAGGGACGATCAAGGAAAAATCTGAGGGGCCGGCGGTGGATCTATTTCTGGGAGAATGGATTGGTTCTGCACTCCCAAACCTCAAGCTCTCTTAGATGTTTTTGATAGAGAGGGCCCATTGCTCCCTCGGTCCCTACCTGAACCGGGATCCCCACCCAGAGCGCTGATCGTACGCTTATTTAACTTCAGGGACCGGGACACGATCCTGCAATTTATTCGCACCCACAGTCCACCCAGGTTCGAAAATCGTGATATCCACATCTACTCCGCAGGAGGTGACGGACTGGATGGACTCGTTGGGCCTGGTTGGACAGGAGCACAACCATGGCTGGCAGGAACAAAAGAGGAGGTGTGGACGGGAAAGGAACCAACAGCGCCCTACTGGAGAACAACGACTCAGACAATGGGACCTATCGGACGGAAGTCACAGTATGGTAGGGCCGGATGGTACCCCACTAACGGAAAGGGAGGCAATACCAACACAGAACCAGTTTTAAATGTTGTGTCTGGTGCAGGAGACTCAGTCGGAGCAGGTGGATGCCGCCAGCCCAGTCAATGGGGATTCATGAGACATTTGAAGGCCAGCTAACGAACTGAAGCATGGGGGTAAATGGTCACTGAAACTGTAAGTACAGAACTTGGCCAGGATGGGTTTGAACCTGGCAATGGAGCACCTACTTGGGGGGTCCGAGCTCCAGGGACGAGAGGGTGAGGCTGAAACGTTATTCAGGGGATGGGTACCATTCTGCCACTCTACAATTTAGACACTCCAACTGTAGTGCGCTGAGGCGGCCTAGATAGACCACTGGTCGGGAGGGGATGTACAGTGCCAGACAGCTTGGCTACATATCTGCGATTGGGAGGGTTATTTTTGTAGTGCAGTTTTTTGTGGATTGTAATAGTTGATTCAAGTTGGGGGGGGGGAGTTAAGGGGAGGGTGATAGCTGTGGGGCGGAGTCCTGAAACCTCAGACCACGGTTGGGTTGTGAGAATGCAGTACTACTGCCTGTGGGACGGAGGTGGAAGGTTTGGGAGTTCACACTGTAAAGTTTCACAGTTTCATGCCCGGAATATACTATGCCACATCACTGCAGGTCCTAAGAGGTTTTAGCTCACGAGGTTACACGACATCACTAGTGGGTTCCTCCACACGAATGCTGGGTGTCACCGCACCAATAGATGTCAAACTCATGCTAGGCGACAACCAGAAATATAAATAATAACGTGGAATGTTAGGGGGCTTAACAACATGGTTAAATGGGTTCGGGTGGCGACATATCTCAGAAGATACGCAATAAGTATAGCCTTTCTCCAGGAGACGCACTTATGGGGAGACTGTCTTAAATATGTCCAACGCAGGTGGAGAGGTCAGTTTTTTGTGACTTCCTACTCGAGGTTTGCTAGAGGAGCGCTTATATGGATAGCACCTGGAGCCTCTTTTAAGGCGGTGAACACCAGACTAGATCCAGACGGGAGGTTTGTGGTGGTGAAGGGGACACTAGATGGACGATGCATATGTGTAGTAAATATATACGCCCCAAATAGTGATGATGGGGAGTTTCCGGGATGGGTCCTGGGTCAGTTAGATCTGGATCCAGAGATAGAGCTGATTATTGCAGGAGATTTTAATTGTGCCCTTGACGGAGAGCTGGAAAGACACCCCCCCCTCCCAGACTGGACGCCAAACCTAGAGCGAGAAAGGACATACGGCAAATGCTCCACAGCTACTGCCTGTTGGACGTATGGCGACACTGCAACCCCCTCTGTTAAGTGTATTCTTGCCACACACCTGCTGCCAACACAGACAGTAGACTTGAATATTTTTTTATCCAGATGACATTGGCTCCCCAGGTAGAGGAGACGCAGTATCTGGCCCGCTATCTGTCCGACCACTCCCCCTGATGATATTGTACACTCTAGGCCAGCCACGATCCAAGATACCCGTATGGAGACTAAACACTGAGGTCTTTAAGGGCCCGACATACAAAGATGTGTTAATGAAAGGATTAGATGACTATTTTGACCTGAATTGGGATACGGCTTGCACTAGGGCGCTTGAATGGGATGCGATGAAGGATGTGTTGAATGGGGTGTGTATTTCCACGGAGGTGGGGGTGAGTAGAGTGCTGAAAAGGGATTTAAACCGCCAAGAGGAGCACTTGGCGGTTCTAGAAAGAGAGCTTCCCACTGATAAAAAAGGGCCGGCCAAGTGGGCGGAACTATGACGGAGGATAAGGGAGATCTGGGACTTAGTGGGCAAATACATTAGAACCACAAGTCGATACCATTGGTACATAGAGGGGGATAAGGCTTGACGCCTATTGGCTGCCTGAATAGGATGGAGACACAGCCTTACCCGACTTTGGCAATCATAACGGAGCATGACCACGTGATATATACACAACACACGATCAACAGAGCGTTTCCCACCCATTTACAAATTATATATTCCAAACCCCGGCCCCCCACTGCAACCCGGGTAGTGGAGACCTAGCTTGCCGAGCTGGAACTGCCCTGACTTGACCCAGAGAGTCAGGAGTCACTGGGGGCCCCCTTTAGAGGGGAGGAGATCAGAGCGGCAATCCCTCATTTGAAGAGCACAAAGTCCCCTGGGATGGATGGCCTGGCAGCTGAGCTCTACAAGGAGTATGGGGGGGTCTTAATTCCTAAACTCCTGGAAATCATGGTGGAAGCCAGTGAGATTGGCATGCTCCCTGACTCCATGTGTGAAGCACTAATCGTTATGATCCCCAAACCAGGGAAGGACCCTATGCTCCTCAGTTCGTATCGGCCAATCTTAATGATGAACGTGATCTTAAAATTATCAGCCAATTGCTCACCAGCAGGCCCCTTCCGTATCTTAGGCAGTTGGGACATGATGATCAGTCCGGTTTTATGCCTGGCAGGAATGCGTTGAGTAACATCCGTCGTCTTGCTCACGTTATGCAATCGTTGGAGGGTACGGCCCACCAGAGAACCCTAGTATTCCTTGATATCGAACAAGCGTTCAACTCGATCCATTGGGAATATGGGTGGCAGGTGCTTCTAAAGATGGGGATGGGAGAGGGCTTCGTTAACTGGGTGAAATTACTATATGCTCACCCTATGGCAAGGGTTCCCACGGGTCGATACATGTCGGATACAATCACAATAGAAAGGAGGATGCAACAGGGGTGCCCGCTCTCCCCTTGTTGTTTGCCCTGGCAATGGAGCCATTGGCCTGTCATCTCCGTGGGGTGCTTCAGGGGCAGGGCAAATTGAGTGGGTGGAACGTAACATATTGTATCATTGCAAGCCGACGATGCATTGGTTGCATTGGTGTACTTGCACCAGCCGACCCAGTCCATGCTGATGCTATTTGCGGTTTTGGAGCAACTTGCTGGGGCCTCCGGACTTTACATTAATAAATTAAAATCACAACTATATGCGATCAGGCCAGTTGAAGAAAGGCATAATGCCCGGCTCCCTGAGATAGGGCTCCCCTGGGTATCGGACACACTACGCAATCTCGGGATATGGATAGCCAGAGATAAGGACATCGTCTACCATCACAATATGGGGCGACTTATTAGGGGTCTTCAGGGCAGTGTTACCTTCTGGAACACACTCAAGCTCTCACTGATGGGGAAGATTGCCTTGATAAAAATTGTGGTTTTCCTAGATGCCTCTTTACAATGCAGGGCTCCTTCTTTGAAACCCCACATCAGGTATTTAAAGATATAGACGCACTACTCACACAACTGCTATGGAACGGGAAATGGTGTAGGGGTCAGCCTGGAGGTCATGAAACGCAAGTGGGGCAAAGGCGGTTTAGAAGTTCCAGACCTAGAACTTTATTATTTTGCATCGCAATTACAGCATTCCATAGCATGGTTGGACACGGACCCTTCTTGGGAGAGAGCCCTACTGGTAGACACGTATGGAAGCCGGCAGTGGATGCACTTCTTGGGCAGGCGGGGGGTCTCTGGAGCCATGTCCTCCATTGGTACGGCTACTAGAGGCGATATGGAATCGTGTGATCAAGAGACTTATCCTAGAGTGGCCGTTGTCCCCAGAGGTAGATCGCTGGCTTATGCCACCTTTCGCTCAAATTGAGCGGGTTATGTTGACTGAAAAATGGAAGGAAGGGGTCTACCCTATACCTGGAAAATATGTTCATTACCTATCAGGAGGCTGTAGCTACTTTTGAGTTGGGACCAGGGCAAATTTTGCAATGTGCCAGGATTGCGGCAACATCACGGCAGCTATGGCCCTTGTTCCCTGAGGCCCCGGAACAAACCCACATCCTGGTCACGAAGATCGCTATGGCTGGAGGGCAGAAATTTGTCACACATCTATATAGGGCACTGCAGGAAGATAAAAAACCTGGAACTTTAAAAGTAGAAGAGAAATGGCAGCGGGTGTGTCTGCAGGAAATTACACTGCGGGACTGAGAGAAAATCCACGAGAGCGTACGCAAGGTATCAGTCTGTAATAGATTCAAGCAAATACAGTATAATATAGTACATATGACCTACCGCTCACCCAGGCGGCTCCACGCCATTGATAGTTCTAGGGATCCAACATGCCCCTGATTTCGCCAAGTTCAGATGGACTTACCACATATGGTATGGAACTGTCCAACAATTCAGTGGTACTGGACGGAGGTCCTAGAGAACCTACATAGAATAACAAGATGGACGGTTGCCATGGAGGCACGCTCATGTCTCCTCGGTCTAATCCCCTGTGATCCTAAATGTAAGACGAGTCGACGGTTCCTGGTGTTGGGGCTCATAATAGCTATGCGGCATATAGCAATACACTGGGTGGCTTAGCAGGGACCACAGATAGCAACTTGGAGAACAGACCTGAGAGAGTGGGTACTTGCTGAGTAGGGGCATATGCGCAGCACTAGAAGAGATGACAAATTACCTGAGGTACTGCTAGTATGGGGGATGATGGTACAGGGGATAGAGGGGCAGGCCCCACATTCCACAGAGGTATCACCCAATGAGACGCACGCCACTAGGACGGTGACCCACAGTCAGGAGGAGAGACAGGAGGAGACCCAAGACAGTTCTTAAGATAACTGGACCTCAAGTTGCATGGATCCGGCAAGGGGTAGATGAGGGGGGAGTTTGGGGTGGGTTTAGTTAAAGTTTGGTTACTGCACACCAAAACCTTGTTTGATAGAGAAACCTCTCCGGGGGAGAGTATAAGTCTATAATCCTGAGTTTACAATTGGAATGTTCATTGTATCTATTGTTGTGTGAGAGAAATGTAATTGTATATGAACATGGTCTATACCTTTGAAAGAACCAAAAAATGTTTAAGTCATTAATTGTTCCCTAATAGGCTTTCAATGTATTGCTTTTACAGAAGTAGTGCAACTTTGCCCATATTTCTTCATGATGGGCCTTTTTTTCCTTCCAAATCTCATTTTTATATATTCTTCTCAAGCATTTCAATGAACACAATTTGGAAAATATAAAAGCACAGTTTGGTTGTCTAAAATTAGCTCTTGGTGCTTTATTACGAGCCTTCTTTTGGAGATATGTAAGTACGACCTGTTGTTTGTTGGCCTAACGAGATTACCCCTGGCTGTTGTTTTAACCGAAAAGTGGTCTATTAATAGGGAACATAAACATGGCAAAATTTCACTATGGATTTTCCACGTTGAAAGTCACAGATGGCTGATTTTATTTTGAGTTCTTCAAAGGCCAGGATCTAGTTGTTTAGATGAGTGCCATATCAGCCTTATTGAATTATAAGCAATCAGCATATGTTCAAGATTTCTTAATTTTGGTAGATAGTCAACTGTGAGAGGCAATGTTATAATTTGAGGGTTGTGGTCACTTTCCGCTCGAGGTACTCATCAGCTGCAGATGTTAAATCATTTGAAATTATGGTGTAGTCAATTATAGAATTTTGCCTTGACTTTTTAAATGTTGGAACACCAATGTTATTATGGTGAAAATCTTCCTGTAACAACGTGAGATCGCAATTTGTAGTTGGGAATAGCACTTTTGATTGTATCCCTGATTGTTTTATCTGAGGCAGTACTAGAGACAAGATGCATATTAAAATCATCTGAAATAATTAGGCTAGTAGCATTGTATTGATATGTCAGATTTTTTATTATTTCCCATTTGATGGTAAGTTGGTTTATTTTGACTGATCTTTTTGTGCTCAACTATACATTTAAAAAAATAATCCAGGTTTGAAGGTGCATTTTAATACATAATAGCCATGTTAGTTGGAAATCAATTTCCTGAGGCTCGGCATCTAGTTTCGATTAAACATAAGTTGAAACCCAACCTTTCGTTCGGCCATGTGTAGATGGTAACCAATAATGGCTTTGTTATACATTTTCCAGGATTTCTGAAACATTCAAATGTTAAAATTCTGTAAAAAGTTTACGTTTCTTGGTCTTCCAACAGTCTGGATAGGCCATGGACATTCCTGGAGCAAATATTGATGGGTTTATTCAAGCTAACCCATCAGTTCAAGCATCAGTCGTTCCCTAAATATTTTCCTTAACTAAGAATGTTTGGTAACCAAGCCCAATCGTCACTTAGTACTGGATTTGCTATATTTCTTTACAAATACGTGGGCCCGGGTTACAACTAGATCATTTAATACCAGAGGATAATGCGAGATTGATTAGTGGGCTAATTGCTCCTTTTAGAATGTTAGCATACCTTCCACATTTTCCAATTTTTATAGGATTTGTCTAAACGCTTCTCTTCGAAGCTGCCATAGGAATTAATAAGGTCAGCCATTTGCTATCACTACATTTCCTAGTTTCAATCCCCCATTGTTCAAAGTGTAACCTATTTTCCAGTATTTAATTGACAATCTCCGCACAATGCCACGTAGTACAGGTTATTTCTTATGGAGATATTCTGTTTAAATTGGACAGACTCTAAATCATCTGATATTAGATGACTAAGGGCTGGGATTGAAGCTTATAATTTTAATATACTACTATGAATTAATATATTGTATGGGTCACTCGAATGGTACCGTGGGATAAATAGAGGTTTTGAAGAAGAGGAACACTTATCCAATATGATTGTTGTATTATTCATTTTAAGATGATTAGAAAAGGTTATTGCACTTTGTGACACCAAACACCTGGGAAGGTGTAGTAATCACCAATACAAGACCGGACTCGGGATGGTGATAGAAAGGAAGTCTTTATTGACAAGATACAACTACTGCGACCTCAGCCACAGCCTCACTACTTGGAGCCGCTCCACACAGTCCCCGGCGCTCGCCTTGGAACGCTGGTCGCGGTGACATTCTAAGTGATGTCACCGCGAGCAGCTCCATTACATGCGAGGCGCCAGGGGAGTTAGATGTGGAAGATACCACACATCCCCCTTCCCTGCGGAAAAAAAGCATAAACATAACATGAACTGCAGAACGCACCAGGTGACACAGGGACACCCAACGGGGGTTGAGTGTCCAACATTTTTCCTAGGCCTGGTGTGAGGCTTGACCAAAACAGACAGGGTAACACCGGTTACATCATTACATACTGATCAAAATGCCTAGGAGGTCTGGTCACCCTCCTGGTAGGCCTGATGCTTGGGTGGGGGACCACGGTTTGCCTCTTAGTGGTGGAACTAGGGTCCCGCCTAGGGTCTCCCTCCCGTCCCCTTGAATTCTCAGGGTCTTTCACTGGCGGATGGTACTTTACAACCCTCCCAAGGTTCCATATTTTCCCTTCTCGTGTCTTGACTGCATTTTTGAATAGTTTGGTGATCTTGGTAGGGTTGGTGTACTCTGACCAACTTGCCTTCTCTGTTGGAGCTCTGATCTTGATGCTGTCTCCCACTTTGAATTCTACTTCCTGTGTGGCCTTGTGCCGGTCATATCCTTCTTTTCTCTTTTCCATGGCTTCCTCTTGCTTCTTCAAGCTTTCAGCTTCTTTAGTTCGGTCTGACCACCCCTTGTGCCACTCCATCCATCCTGGGGTTAGCTTTGTGTTGTGTATCCTGGCGCGGAGCAATTCAAACGGGGTGACCCCCGTCGTCTGATGTGGCGTGAACCTGTAAGCTTCTAACCGTCTCCACGCCTCTTCCTTCCAACTTATGCCGCTGGCTCTGGCCAATTGGATGCTCTCTTTGAGGGTTTTGTTAAAGCATTCGACCATGCCATTTGTTTCGGGGTGGTAAAGGGCGCAACGCTTGTGTCTGATGCCTCTTCCTTCCAGGAAGTCTTCCATTTCCTTCGAACATAGTTGTACACCGTTATCCGTCAGAATGTTGCTAGGTAGCCCTTCCCGGATGAACACCTCCTCTAGGAAGTTGATGACAGTTTTGGTCGTGACTTCGCTGACAAACTTTATCTCTGGCCACCTGGAATATAAATCCACAAGCACCAAAATGTAGGGTGTCCGCTGTTCCCCAGACATGGGGCCCACGATGTCCAATGCCAACACAACCCACGGTCCTGAAGGGGGCGGCCTGCACACCATAGGGGGCGTCTGTTGCCTCAGGACCTTGTCGCTGTTATTGCACGGAATGCACTCTCTGATTCTCCTTTCGGTGACCAGATCCATGCTCGGCCACCAATAGCTCTCCCTGAGTCTCTGCTTGGTTTTGGTGATGCCCAAATGCCCTTCGTGGGCTAGCTCGACTAGGTTGTCTCTCACGGTTGCAGGAGGTACAAGTCTCGTACCCCTGAATAGACATCCGTCTACTATGGACAACTCGTCTTTAATGGCCATGTATGGCCGCAGGCTTTCATCCTGTTTGTCACCGTGCTTCCAACCGCCTTTTACTCTTTTGTAAATCTCCTCCAAAATTTTGTCTTCTTCTAACGCCTTTCTCCATGTTTCTCCATGTTTCTCCATGTTTCTTCTCCCAACGCCCTCTGGATGGTGCAGACATCCTCCATCTGAAAGTCCTCCTCTTCTTCATCCGCCTTCTCATGCTTTTCTCTCGCTCCTTCTTCACCGACGAGTCTGGATAGACAGTCAGCTGCGAGGTTCTGTGTCCCGGGGACGTATTCGACATCAAAGGTGTATTCTTGAAGGCCGACTACCCACCGCCTTATCCTGCTGGAGATGGCATCCAAGCCCTTCTCCACCAACGGTTTGTTGTCAGTTCGGAGGGTGAACTGAGTTCCCCAGAGGAAGTCTCTGAATTTTCCTACTGCCCAAGATACTGCCAAAGCCTCTTTCTCGATCACCGAGTAGTTGTTCTCGGACTTCTGGAGTGACCTTGAGGCAAAGGCTATGGTTTCTTCTCCTTCTTCTCCAACTTGGGTGAGAACAGCTCCCAAACCTTTCACGCTTGCGTCGGTGGTGACTACTGTTGCCCGGTTGGGTATATATGACTTCAAACTGGGGGCCTCAGCGAGTGCCTTCTTTACGTTCTCGAACTCCCTCTGGCACTCCTGACTCCACTGGAATTCATTCTCCTTCTTCAACAGTGGCCTGATGGCATATGTCCTTCCCGCCAGGTTCCTTATGAACTTTCCGTAGAACTCTAACATCCCCATAAATGACTTGATCTCGTCCTTGCCCTTGGGGGGTGTCAGGTTCACGATGGTGTTTTGCAATTCAGCCTTCGGACATATACCCTCTGTTGTCACCTTGTGCCCCAGGAAGTCCAATTCAGCACAGCCAAACACACACTTGTCTCTTTTCACTGTGAGACCTTGCGACTGAAACCTCTCAAGCACGCATCTCAGCCTACCATCGTGCTCCTCATGGTTCTTGGCAAATATGAGTACGTCATCCTGGTAGCACATGACACCTGGGATGCCCTTCAACATGTTGCCCATGATTCTCTGAAACACGGCGGCCGTCGAGACTAGCCCAAATGGCATTCTTTTGAATTTGTATGTGCCCATGGGTGTCACAAATGCTGTGAGTTCCTGAGACTCCTCGTGTAGTTTTATTTGGAAATAGGCTGAGGTGAGGTCGAGGGTGGAAAACACCTTGGCACCTTCTAGCATGCTTATCATCTGGGTGATGTTGGGTAAGGGATATCGGTCGACCACGACCTCCTTGTTCAATGCCCTTAAGTCTATGCAGAGCCGGACCGACCCATCCTTCTTCTTAGCTGCCACAATGGGGGCCAACCATTCTGTTGCTTCCACCGGTTCGATGACTCCGGCCTTGCACAGTTTCTCCAGTTCGGACTTCACCTCCTCCTGGATGGCAATGGGGAGCTTCCTAACTTTAGCCACGACAGGCCTGGCATTCTCCTTCAATCTTATTTTGTGGCAGTAGTTTTTCAGGCACCCTAATTCTTCCCTGAACATCTCTTGGAACTCTGTTACAACGTCTGCTTTGTGTTCAATGATCTCTTGTATCAGGATCTGGGGATTACAGTTAGGATTCAAATAGACCCCTAGCTCTTTCTGTGCCTGCCAACCCAAGATGTTGTCTCCTACCGTGGACACATACACCTTGGAGACCGTTGTTCTGTTGCTGTATTCTACTTTCCCCAGGAAATACCCCTTCATAGAGATGGGGCGACCAGCATACCCCCCTGGCCTAAGATCCATTCTTTTCAAAGTTATCGTTCCCTTTGACACTCGTGAGAACTCTTTAGCATTGATAATGGTAATTCTTGAACAAGAGTCAAATAATGCTTCCACCTCAACCTCCCCAACCTTTATGGTGTCTTTGGGACTGCTGACTTGTCCTCCCTCGACCTGCACCACTATTTCCGCACACGCAGGGTTGCTGGGACTAGGGGCTTGTAACTCTTGTACCTGCACAACAATCTCGTCGCACACTACATTCGTCCTGTCTCTACTCTGTCTGCTGACTCACTGCCCACTCTTGCAGTACTGCTTGAAATGTCCTTTCTTCCCACACTTGTTGCACGTGAATCTGAGAGCAGGGCATTCTCTGTCGTTGGCTAGGTGCCCCTGCTTGCCACACCTATAGCAAGTGCCTTTAAACGTTCCCCCAGCCTGCCCTCTTTGTGTTCTTTACTTGCTATCTTCTGGCCTTTGACTACCGACACTGCCTCACATTCGGTCACCACCTCACTGACATTGGCCTTTTCATCATTTTTCTTCTCCCCTGCATCTTGCTTTATTTCTTTGACGCACTGAAGCATATGCTCCACCTGCTTGGCTATAATGAGCACCTCCCGCAGTGGCGGGTCGTCCTTGAGCCATAGCTCTTCACGCACTCATTCCATCCTACACGCCAAAACAAATTGGTCCCTGATTCTTTCCTCACTTGCCCCACCAAATTTGCACGTGGCGGCTAACTTTCTCAAATCGGATACAAAATCTGCTATCGATTCTCCCTCTTTTTGTGCTCTCTTCCCAAAGTGGTACCTCTCCATAATCGTGCTAGTCTTAGGAAGGTAGTGTAAATCTAACTTCTTAAGGCTCACTTCAAACTCGTTCAGACCTCTTGCCTCCTGTGCCCCTAAATCTGGGAGATGATCCAAAACCTCCTCACCTTCCGCACCTAGATAATAGGCTAATAATGTAACCTTTCTTTCTAAACCCAGGTTTGGCCCACAAACAGTGGCGTAATTTAAAAACACTTTTTTCCATTTCTTCCACTGGATATTGGGATCCCCTGGGGTGGTCAAGAAAAAAGGGGGAGGGGTCACACTCTGCATGCTAGGTGCTAAGTCTTCCCCTGCTGGCACCCAGAGAAAATACACACCCACTAGACACAGTGACGCTGAAAAGGAAAAGGTAAGTTAGCATACGTCATAAAGAGTACACATTCCTTTACTCAAATTCCCCAAGTGACATTAAACAGGAGAAGACGGAGGAAAGAATCCTTGCACGGTCCTTTGAGCAAGGGGATGAAGTGCAGAAACTTTGAGCGTAGAATAGTGCTGGCTATTACTGCTACGTTTTCCTGATGCACCACACTATGCTCCGCCTATTTCTCAGTGTAGACTGACTTTAACCACGCCTGTGGTGGAGAGGCAAAAGAGTCCAGAACCCCTCAGTGCATCTGGCTGAACACTTTTCAGTACGAAACCCATGTACAGTCAATGTTGTCCCTCTGCTTGTGCTCTCAATACATGCTACAACAACACGGCTACGCTCCCTCACGTTCTATTCTCTTCCCACGCCGCGCTGTCACTCGATCACAAAATTATTACAGTATATGGCTTAGGATTTCCACACAAAGGCTCTGTCCCGCTGCGCTCCTATGCTCCACTCGGCCTCCCGCGTTGCGCTTCTTAGATGCCTTCTGATGTGCCGCTCACAATCATTGCAGCCGTTGTGAATGCTCCTCGCTTCCCCGCAGCGCTCTAATTCTGTCACTCCTCGCAGCAGCCCGGTGTACCTCACTCCGACATCCAACGTGGTCAGAATCCTTCACATTCCAACCCCGCTAATCATTTCTCACGCGCTGCCCTGTGTGCACTCCCATTACATTAGGCGTATAAACTGTCACGCGCCACAATGACACAGGAGTCTCTGAGGAGGGTGGTTGTGTCAGATTTCACACGCCCCTGAGGTGTTAACACAAAACGCTGCCCTGTTGCGCTTTGAAGGGACGCGCGGTCAAAGTTTTTAAGTCTATTTCGTGACAGCCTGTCACCGACTGACACAGTGAGCTCGAGCGGAGCTCGCGCCTACATACACAATGCTGTTGAGAGTTATTTTTTTTACGCTTGCCAGGCTGAGGCACGTTCAAATTTCAAAATACCAGCGCTTTATAAATGCCAGCTCCTGAGTGAGGTAGTCCGTCAGGGTGCTGCTAAAGTGCGCGCAGTTGGCAGGTAGGAATCGCCTTACTTCATGTAATGAACAGGGCAGTTCTTGTCTTCAATCGCCTTGTACAGCTCACTGCTGCTAGTTACCCGATGTTCCTCAGGACTGTCACCGTTACTTGCCACGGCAATCAGAAGCTTACAGCAACGCCCGCTTCCGTGTCATTCGGTCAGCTGTGCTCCTTCTCGTTCCCTGGGCGTGTTGAGGTCACAGGAAGGTTTTTCCCTCGTCGCCAGTGTAGTAATCACCAATACAAGACTCGGACTCGGGATGGTGATAGAAAGGAAGTCTTTATTGACAAGATACAACTACTGCGACCTCAGCCACAGCCTCACTACTTGGAGCCGCTCCACACAGTCCCCGGCGCTCGCCTTGGAACGCTGGTCGCGGTGACATTCTAAGTGATGTCACCGCGAGCAGCTCCATTACATGCGAGGCGCCGGGGGAGTAAGATGTGGAAGATACCACAGAAGGTCTCCTGCTGAGGAAGTTAAGCTTAAAGCACCATTTTTTTCCTAGGTTTTTTTTGTGTGTTCGTGGTAAACTCTTACTGGACTAGTAAGTAGAAGTCAACGTTGAGTTTAAGTGATTTATTTTGCTGAGGGATTGATGTTGTGCTACGCCTTACTTTTTCCCTACCTAGCACATATAACTGTGCATCTCTGCTTATTTGAGAATGCCATTGGTTATTAACGAGTCTGAAAGAATGGCTAGTTGAAGCTTCAATGCAATTATTTTATAGTTGACTGGTTAGGCACATCTTCAGAAGTGATTAGCATGTCTTGGCTGCTTAGTGCTGCAGTCAGCCATTTCTCCACTAATTTCACTTGTCGCACAGGTGTTAAGATTGGTTTGAAGATTGAATAATTTTCCTTTGGTCTGTCAGCCATACCTGTCCTGACTAGTTTTTTCATTGTATTTGATTTATGATGGGCTTTTCTTTGCCTTGTCCTTGATCTTTTGATTAGTCTAATTGTTTTCGAAGTAGAATATAAATCTTAGTTGTTTATTGCTTGGTTATCGTCACCATCTTGGGCTGATAATATTTGTGCGGCTTCATTCTCTTTCATATGCACCAGAGAGTCACTCCCGTATACTGCATGGGATTCTTTGTCTTGCTGTGAAGATTTTATCACTTTCAGCTTGCATGATAGATTGTGTCATTATTTGCTGCTGGTCTTTATACTCTTGAGATACATTATGATTTACTCCCTCATTTTATTAAGTAACTTAGAATCGATCCCAGCTACGTAAAGGGCAAAGGTGTTAAGCAACTCCACCTGAATATTCAGTTTATCTGAATGATAATTGAGAGAATCAATTATAGTATCCATGGTGTTAAGCAAGCTACCCCATATTCCTGTTTGAGCCTGTGTTGCATCTGCTGGGGAGCTTGCTCATGCAGAAAAGTTTTAATCATATTTAGCCAGAAGGGAGAGATTGGCCAACTTAAGTTAGTTATTAATAAAGTCTGCATTCTTTACCTCACTTTAACCTTGTGCAGTAAATGCACACTCAATATCTATTATCTTGGGAATTAGGGTCGGTTTCAGGTCAGGCTGGATTCTTCTTATTACTGGTATTGGGCAGAAAGGATCTATTTCAGTTCTACAATTTTACCATATGTGCTACATCGGCCCCCAACTGGATGCTGTAAAGAGAAGGGGACCCTGCTGGAAGCCCCCAAATTCATTTACCAACAGGCTTTCCACTTTGGAAACCTCCGCATGGAAAGCCTGTGGGAAACCGAGCATTGTAATAACGGTGGAAACACCATCCATTGGATTTATGGGCCAGCCTCCGACTGGCCTGTGGGCTCTTTGAGCCCGTCAGAAGCCAAAATGACCAGCCGGTTTCAATGCCGACCGCCTATATTGTAATTATGCTGTTGGAATTAAAACTGACGATCTCGGTCGGAAAGTCTATGACCTAAGGTCGGAGGCTTTCCGACCAAGATTGTAATAGGCCCCTAAGTGTGAAACGGATAAGTTCTCTAAAAAAATCTTGGAACACTAGTACAGCTCCTTTATTGTTGCAGGGAAATACCCGGTAAAAATCACAGCTTAATATCCACACCTGATTGGGTTCTATAAGCTCAGACCGGATAATACGACACATCAAAACGCCACTGACCTGAGACGAAGATTATCCATTCTCAGCTTAGAGAAACCAATCAGTTGTGGTTATTTAGGTGTGATATTTATATATGATCACCTGGTATTTCCCTACAACAATTTCATGAAAGTAGGAGAGAAGAAACAAAGAGAACAAACTCTACAATACAAATGTTGGATTCTTGGCCTGCCCAGACCCCCCCCGTTGGCACTGCTCAACAACTCTCTTGCTACAGGTACGGTACCGGATTCTTTTAAACAGGCGGTTGTAGTCCCTTGATTAAAGAAGCCTGGCACCGACCCCTCGGTCCTGAGTAATTTTCGGCCGATCTCCCTTCTCCCCTATCTTGGGAAAATCCTGGAGACTTACATTACTCACTGTCTCAGTATGTTCATTGAGGGTTCTTCCTTTTTGGATAATCAGCAAGCTGGCTTCAGGCCAGCTCACTCTACCGAAGCTGTTATTGTTGCCGTGATGGACGTGCTGAGGAAAGGCGCAGACAAGAATATCGCCCAGGTACTTGTATTGCTGGACTTGTCGGCTGCCTTTGACACAGTCAATCATGATATCCTGATCGACTGCGTCAACAACGCGGGCATTCAGGACATGGCCCTAACGTGGATTAGATCTTTCCTGCACCAGCGGTCAAAAGCAGTTCATCTGTCTACTTACTCTCCCCCTTATTCGCCCCTTTCCTGTGGAGTCCAACAGGGCTCCGCACTCTCGCCACTTTTATTTAATCTTTATATGCAACCTCTTATAGCCTCCCTTTGCAATACCCCGGTTACCATTTTTAATTATGCTGATGATTTACAGTTGTTTTTCCCTGTTGATTCCACCTCTTCCTCCTGTGCCAACTTCCAGTCCACCATGCTTGCCATCTCTGAGTGGATGCATTTTAGCCAGCTGAAGCTCAATCCCAACAAGACGGAGTTAGTGTTGACGGGTGGGTTGGCTAACCCTTGGAACTCTAGCTTTTGGCCTTCGTCCCTTGGGTCTCCGCCCAGCCCGGTCAATTTGGTAAAGAGCCTAGGCATAATTATATGCAGTGACCTGTCTATGAGGCCTCAAATTAATGCAGTTACATCATCCTGCTTCTTCCATCTGCGCAGGATTCGCAAAATTTGTAGGTTTCTTACCACTGAGGCACTCATTCTCGTCATTTTGGCTCTTGTCACCTCCCGTATTGACTACGCTAACACCCTCTATGTTGGGATACCTGCTTACCATCTTCATCAGCTGCAGCTGGTGCAAAACCAGGCAGCAAGACTGGTCTTTCATCAGTCTAAACATCAACATGTCTCGCCCCTGTTGAGGAGACTGCACTGGCTCACAGTGGCTTATCGCTGCATGTTTAAACTTGGCTGTACTGTCTTTAAGGCTCTCGCCGATCAAGCTCGTGCTTTCATCACATCCAGCCTTCAGCGTTATGTTCCCTAGAGAGATCTCTGGTCCACCTCTCACAACCTGCAGATTGTCCCAAGGTATAAACGCAAAAAGCATGGTGGCCTGTGTTTTTCTCCCCTGGCCCCCACACTGTGGAATTCCTTTCCGCTTCCCCTCAGACTCTGCTTCAGCTATGTTTGCTTTCGTAAACTGCTCAAAACGTACTTTTTCCATTTAGCCTATGAGTAACTTTGGTGCACTGTCCCCCTGCAATTGTTCTGAGCGCCATGAAACCGTTTGGTGACCGAGCGCGGTATAAATGTTTTTAACATAACATAATATAACATTCTTGAGGCATTCTCTTTTGTGTGTTTTTACTGGTATAATGTATTTATGGTTTTGAAACAGTTTGACCATTAAATAGTGAGTGAAGACTACTATTACCTAATGGAACGAGCACCTATGCAGCTGTCTTTAGCCAGAACTGAGCAGGAACCCACCTTTGGAGTAGGGGTTACACTGTTGTCTTTAGGTAATTTTCTAGAACGTGGGCAGACTATTGAGGGCTTATTTCTGATTTCTTTCCCTAGGGATGTTGGGCGATTGGTTGGTATTGCGTGAGTCTTTATATAGCTTGTCTCTGTCATGGTAGTTGTTTTAGCCATTTTTAATTGCATGTCAAGATCTTTATTAGTTTACTCAGTTTTCACAGAAGATTTAAAGTGATCCACAATGGTTGACTGCGAAGCAGCACCACTGTGTGGTTTTGGAGAATACCTCTCATAAGCAATCAGGGCGGAGGCCAAAGCTGATTTTATGACACTAACCCCTTATACAAGGGGTATACTTGGAGTGATGCTTATTGCCTCTATTACTATTTGGCCCAATCTCTTTTTCCATTGTTTTGTTTGTTGTTGATATATAGTCCTGTGCAAGCGACCAGACCTCATTGCTGTCTTGTGTATTCACTGTGCCCCTTTGCTTTGCCTTGTCTCTTATGCTACTGGAGCTGACTAACCAATTTATAACTTTTGGTGCATGCCTACTCTGGCAAAAATTCAGGAAGGGACTGACACACTGACACAGCTGCATTGCCTACTTCAGCTCGCCTATTTCACTTCTTACCTACATGTTTATGCGGTTGTCAGAAACTAATCCCTTCTTGTGAATTAGAGAACGTTTCTAGTGACCTCTGAGCTAGCTGGCACTCACTATTAAGTTTAGTATATTTGATAGAGACCTAGTCTACCTCAGTCCTACGTCTATTCTATACAATATATTATTTCAAGGCGCAGGGCCTATTGGGAATATAGGAACGACACTACAATGCGACTCATGCAGGAATCATGTTCACAGGGACCTGTTGCCATGTAGGGATCAGCGCATCCTTTTTTCATTGTTAACTCCTTGTTGATTTGTCTACCCTGGCAGACATCACATGGCATATGGCGCCATTTCTTTAGTAACAAATGTGTGGGTTCATGTACTGGCTACTTACCTGTGACATCCTCACATTTGGCTTTGTGGCGTGGCACAACTGTGTGCGTGTGGAGAAGGATTACATTCTCCTCAATGGTGTCATGGGACCGGAGAATATGTCTACCTACCTAGTAATTTGGTTGAGGTGGTCCATTAGATGACACATGCATCTTGAGGTATGGTGTGCTCTATCTTGCTGCACTGGAGAACAAGGGAGCAGGGTAGGAGTATAATTGCACGCCTCCCACCCCCAAACAGCCCACCCAGGTGAGATAGCTACCTACCTATTATGTCGTTTGGTTTACTGCAATGGCTGCCAAGTGCTTCTGGGTGGGGTGGGGGAGGGATCCATCTTGATGATGCTGTGGGGCAGGGGGCATGGTGGGAGTAGTGGTACAGGCCTCGCACCCCCAAACAGCCCTCCCAGGGAAGATGGCTACCTACCTGTTAGGTGAAGCTGAACAATGCAATGGGTGCCAGGTGCTTCTGGGTGGGGTGGGGGAGGGATCCATCTTGATGATGGTGTGGGACAGGGAGCATGGTGGGAGTAGTATTACAGGCCTCCGACCCCTAAAAAGACCTCCCAGGTGAGATGGCTACCTACCTGTTATGTCATTTGGTGTACTGCAATTGCTGCCAAGTGCTTCTGGGTGGGGTGGGGAGGGATCCATCTTGATGATGCTGTGGGACAGGGGGCATGGTGGGAGTAGTGGTACAGGCCTTCTACCCTCAAACAGCCCTCCCAGGGAAGATGGCTACCTACTTGTTAGGTGAAGCTGAACAATGCAATGGCTGCCAAGTCCTTCTGGGTAGGGTGGGGAGGGATCATCCTTGATGATGATGTGGGTCAGGGGGCATGGTGGGAGTAGTGATAGAGGCCTCTCACCACCAAACAGCCCGCCCAGGTGACATGGCTACCTTCCTGTTATGTCGTTTGTTGTACTGCAATGGATGCCAAGTGCTTTTGGGTGTGATGGGGGAGGGTTCCATCTTGATGATGCTATGGGACAGGGGTCATGGTGGGAGTAGTGGTACAGGCCTCCCACCCCCAAACAGCCCTCCCAGGGAAGATGGCTTCCTACCTGTTAGGTGAAGCTGAACAATGCAATGGCTGCTAGTGCTTCTGGGTGGGGTGGGAGTAGGATCCATCTTGATGATGCTGTGGGACAGGGGGCATGGTGGGAGTAGTGGTACAGGCCTCCTACCCCCAAACAGCCTTCCCATGTGAGATGGCTACCTACCTATTATGTCCTTTGGTGTACTGCAATGGCTGCCAAGTACTTCTGGGTGGGGTGGGAGAGGGATCCATCTTGATGATGCTGTGGGACAGGGGGCATGGTGGGAGGTATAGTGATGACTGCCTGGACTCATGTCCCCATGGTGATCTTGGTGTCTACAATTGGGGTGAATGGGAGTGGGTGATTGTTTGATCTGTGAGACACGTTTTTGTGAGTGTGTGGTGCAAATGAATGGTATTGATCCTAGGTGGTGTAGCTTTGTAGTTGTTTAAGACAGTACACATCAGTGCGGTGGTAGTCATTTGTTTGTACTTACCAGCCTCCACTCCCCCGATTAGTCTTGTGAAACTCTCTGGATGCAGTATGGCAAGCACCTTCTCCTCCCATGGTGTAAATGTTTTTTGTGGAATGAGAGGGCCACTGCCTGTTTGGTTGGCCAGCTCCCAGTTCTTGCTCCTCTTCTCTTTGACAATCCGCTTCAGGTCATGCCACCACTTCATGATCTCATCCTTTGATCGGGGGGTTGTCACTACTACATTGACCCTTTGTACTATCCTTTCCCACATTTGAGTCCTTGTGGTTAATGGTGTATGTTGGACCAAGCTACCAAACAGTTGTGGTTCCACTCTGACTATCTCATTTACCATTTCTGCCAACCACTTTCTGTGAATTTTGGCATTTTATGTGTGGACATGGTGTGTGGTGTGCAAAGTGTTTGTGGGTGCAGGGGTGTGGGTGGTGTGTTTGGTGGTGGTGATTGAGGTGTGATATGTGCTGGGGGCTTGTTGGTACTGGTGTGATGGTAGTGGTCATGTGAGTGTGCTGTGTTATTTTGCCTCTCCTCTCAGATCTAGGGAATGCCCATTTCTTCTGGAGTGTTGCAAAGGATTGTGGTCAGGGTAGGGGCTGGTTTTATACTCAGTTCTGTGGGTGTGTCCAAATGGGGTATTCCTGTCAGGTGTGTTGTGGGTGTTGTCCTGGAAATTGTATTTTGTGTTTGTTACATTGGGATGTGATTCTGTGTATTGGGGGCATGGCTACTTTGAATAGTTCAATGTTTGGCCTTATTGTGGGGTTTTTGTATCGTGAGCCATGTTTTGTACAGATCGTCTGCAGCGGTGGGTTTGCTGCAGCTCTTCCGCTGGCTCTCCCATTCATTCCAGTGTGTTCTTGTGCAGTGTCTCTGCTATGCTTGCGGTGGGTTGTTGACTTTCCGCTGCGTTTCCGACCACCACGGTCAGATTTTGCCCATCACTGCCCGTGACGGGCAGTTTTTCTTGGGCCGGTTCCGCCGCGGTCGGTCTTTTTTGGCGGTTGATCCTAATTTTTATCGCTGGTTATTCCACGGTCAGGGCGGTGGTTATTTTCCACTTCCATGGCGTCGAGGGGATTTTCCGACGCCATCCTAATGAGCCCCTTAGTGTCAAATTGATAATTATGTCAATATTTACTGTAAAATGTTATGAGTGTGTTGTGCGTTTTGTGGGGGTATATTGTGGGAAGTGAATTAATAATAATTAATTAATATTTAATTACCGATAATTAGTTTGTTGATACATATTTATATTAATAGTGTAAATATTTAGCTTTTTTTTAAAGTTAGGTTTTAAGAGTAGGTGGTTTGTTCTGTGGAATAATAGGGTGAGAAGTAATTTAATTAAATGTATGTATTAAATATTTTTTGTTAATAAATAATTTCTAAATGAACAAAATATATGCATGAAAATATTTTTTGTATATAATTTTAATAATATGTTTAGGAATGTGTAGTATGTATTTAACATAGTAATATCTTTTTAACTTTTTATTTTTATTAATAAATATATTTGTAGTTTTTTGTGCATATTTATATTTTTCTTTATTTACTTTGTTTTGAAAATAATTTTATTTTGTTCCCAAAAATAATTTTTTCAATATTGGACTGACTTGACTGGGAATAGTAAATGTTACCTCTCCACTATCCAACACTGTCCTTACTGTAGTAATGACTGGAATGGGAAGAATACATTTTACTCCTCCACAACCCAACAATTTCCCTACTGTTGCACTCATTGGATTGGGAATATTAAATGTTACCCCTCCGCAATCCAACACTATCCCAATTGTTGCACTCTTTGGAGTGGAAATAGTAAATTTAACCTCTCCGCAATCCAACACTTTCCCTACTGTTGCACTGACTGGCGTAGGAATAGTACATTTTGCTCCTCTGCAACCCAACACTTTCTCTACTGTTGTAATAACTGGAATAGGAATAGTAAATTTTACCCCTCAACTATCCAACACTTTCCTTACCGTTGTATTGACTGGAGTGGGAATAGTACATTTTACCTCTCTGCCATCCAACACTTTCCCTACTGTTGCACTGACTGGCGTGGGAATAGTATATTTCTCAACTGTTGTAATAGCTGGAATAGGAATAGTACATTTTACCCCTCCCTTATCCAACACTTTCCTAACCGTTGTATTGACTGGAGTGGGAATAGCAAATTTTACCTCTCCGCAATCCAACACTTTCCCAACTGTTGTATTGGCCGGAGTAGGATTAGTACATTTTACCCATCTGCAATCCAAAACTTTCCCTACCGTTGCACTTATTGGAGTGGGAATAGTAAATTTGACCCCTCCCCTATCCAACACTTTCCCTACTTTTGTATTGACTGGAGTGGGAATAGTAAATTTGACCCCTCTGCTATCCAATAGCTTCCCTACTGTTGCACTTATTGGAGTGGTACTAGTAAATTCTCCTATCCAATCCAACAGTTTTCCAGTGTTGTACTGACTAGAGTAGGAATAGAACATTTTATCCCTCCTCTATTCAACACTTTACTGACTGTTGTATTGATTGGAGTGAGAATAGTAAATATTACCTCTCCACAATCCAACACTTTCCCTACTGTTGCATTGATTGGTGTGGGAATAATGAAACCAATGAAAAATGTATTGTTCAGTTACTAAAAACTTACAATTAAAACAACATTATACAATTCTTCTTACATTTTATACATTATTAAGACCACATAATTAAAAGAAACTTTTCATCAATGTATAAAACCAAATATAAATAAAATCTTCCTCATTGTCCACAGTTAAGCAATTTCTTCTCCACTATTTCTATAAACTTCAAAAGTATACCCGTAAATTGCAAGCTTTCTCCTTGTAAACTGGCTATGACTGCTTGTCGGCATGTTCATATAATTTGACTATTAAAGTCCGACCTCAGCAGCCTCCTACGTTCCTCTATTAGTGCAGGGCAGCTACAGATGATATGACAAATGTCTTCCCTCTTGTAATAACAGAGGCAACACACCCTCTCACTACTCATCAATTTCCATGTAGGGGCGTCTCCCAGAAATTGGCTATTTCCAAATCGGAGATTCATCAGCTTCAGCTTTGCCCTTTGGCTATTTGAGTCTCCTAAATATCTTTGGGATTTTAGCATACCATACGAAGCAATAACAGTCCATGCATGGGATCTCTTTGCCAGTACTGCTTTATCCCATAAAGATGACAATTTTTTGCTGCACCCATTTATAACTTTATTAAAAGCCACCTGTGAAAGAGGTAATGCCCATAGTTGTTCCGCATTGAATGTATTTATCGCCAGTTTGAAATATTCATGTGCCTGCTTATGTTTATTATTGCATATTCATTCCCAAACCACTGTCATACGTGTGGAATTATTATCCCTTCTAATTTTGTGGCAGAATTTTAAATAAGCTCCTAAGCTATTTAGGTTCTGTCGTTTAATTCCGAACTCAAGTCGGATTTGTGCCGATGAAGAATGTCGCGGAAGATTAAAGAGGCATCGGTAGGTCCCTGACACTAGCTTATCTATGGTGTTGTCAGCACAACCTCTTAAGGTCTCTACTCCATATGCAAGAGTTGGCATATGTTTAACTGACATAATTTGTAATAGTTGGTTAAGGGGAAGCCCTTTTAAGTTATTCTGAAGTATGGAAAATGCAGCAATTAAGGAGTTGTTTCTTCTCTGTAGTGCAGCACACTGGTTTTTACCCGTGCCCCTAGCATCTATTATAACACCCAGATATCTATATTCAGTGACCGATTCTAATACAGTACCTTCCATTTTCAATTTTGATCTTACAGCCAACCCTCTAGTTGAGGTAATAGTAAATGTTGCACCTCCTCAATCCAAAATTTTCCCTACTGTTACACTCATTGGAGTGGAAATAGTAACTTTTACCCCTTCGCAATCCAACGCGTTCCCTACTGTTGTACTGTCTGGAGTGGGAATAGTATACTGCCACCAAGCTATCCAACACTTTCCCTACTGTTATATTGACTGAAGTGGGAATAGTAAATGTTCCCTCTCCACAATACAACACTTTTCCTACTGTTGTACTGACTGGAGTGGGGATAGTACATTTTACCCCTCTGCTATCCAAAACTTTCCTTACAGTTGTATTGACTCAAAGGAGATTTGTACATTTTACTCTGATGTATTATTTTTGCATTGTGTGTAGTGAGAGTAGTACATTTGCATATATTTAATATACAAGTTTGCGTAGTTTTGTATAAATTGCAGTGGGAATACTTTATGTATGCAATGTTATATTTTATTTTATATTGTTATAATATATATTAATACATTTTTGTTTATTTAAAATTGTAATATTTGTCATTATGAATGTTTTTGATATGTAAAATATTTTTATTACAATTTAAGTTGTTTACATTTTTAATTTAATTAGAATGATTTGTTTTTTAAAGATGTTATGTTATTTGTGTGTGCGTGTATACATACATATATTTATATATTTATTATATTTTTCTATTAGTTACACATTTTGGAAATTATAATATAAATTACAAATATTAGTTTCAGAATAGTTAAAGTAAATATATGACATTCTATATATTATTTATTATGTATGTTTTTAACCATTTTTAATTAGGTTTATTTGTGATATTTGTTCAAAATATGTATTAAATCTATTTTTTATTAATGTTACTATTTAACCCCTTCCATGCTGATGACGAACCCCAGACGTCATGCACTACAGTGCTCGTGTGCTGATGACGGCTGGGGTTCGTCACGGCCCGCCCCTGTTCGTGTTGTTTACAGCACACGAGGGGAATCGCGGCCACATGGAAGGGGTTAATATATTAAATGTTTAATATTTTAATGTAAATATATGTTAACAATTATATATAATACAACAATATTTATTACAACAATATAGGATGATATTTTTTACATCAATATTTGATCACAATATTTTTGTAAGGCAATGTTTTGGGGGTCGATATTCTGTCAGTGAACCCCTCATGTTGACATCTAGCATACATTTTCATTGAGTCAACATTTTTTGATGCCTAAGCCCAAACCTGGTCATGACCTACACGGTCTAAGGCAGCCCACTAACAGCATGTAGGCCAGGCCCATCCTACATGGGATGTGATGTGAGGTACTATGAAACACAGCACACCATTTGGACCTTCTGAAGGGTAAACTACCTGTGCATGACTGTCCAGATACCATTTCTCCCAGGCCTATTGTATTGATGCATATGGTCTATAAAGGCAAGTACCATAGTATGCATAACATTCTAAGACTAAGGTCACAATGTAAGGGCTGTGTGACACTGAGAGCTGCTTCTCTGTGGTCTGTGTGGATATGTGGACTACATTTTTGAGGATCTTAGTAAGTCTACATACGTTTGTGTGGTATGTAGTGCCATAATAGCACACACCTATGGCCACATGAGGCAAGGTAGCAAGGATGACAATACACATATCATTGTATGTGTTGTGTGATTGGGAAGATAATAGCTAAGCAGATGATTAACGTTTCAAAATATCCTCTATAGTAACCCACTATCTACACTGTTCATGTCTCAGATGTGCAATAGGCTTCACAGTGGAAGCAAAACCATTAGAAAGGTGTCAACAGACTTGTGCTACTAAAGGGACAGTCATTGTTGACAAACACACATTGACACTGTTTTTCAATGGGAAGAAGTATCAGATCAGGGGATCATCTCAGTCACCATGCCTCATTGTATCCATGTACGAGTTTTCTGGGCTACTAGTGGGATAGATCATTCTGTCTGGGAACATCCACGGATCAGCAGGCCAACATGAACCTAACACTTCTCAAGCCACAGTAACTCTGGCCTAGGCTGGGCCATGACCCAGACTGCCCACATATCAATGTCAGGTCGTGCTCTCCACTGGATGAGGCTACTTATCCCACATGAACCTCACTGTCCTATCCAAAACAATACTGAAAGTTCATACTTCTGGCCTTTCCATATATGCAAAGAATGTTGTTTTGCACTCTGAAGGTGTCTGTGATATCTAGGTCCCTCCCAGCAAACTGTTTTACAAAGTCTGACATGTGCAGGGTCATAAATGGGATGGTAGACTTGGCTAACATCATCCTCAAATGCTTCTATCAGTATACAGACATGGCTCACAGTGTGAACCCATACAGTACACATTCACTTATACCATGATGATACTTCATGGATCATTGTAGCTACTGTACTCAGAGCCACATTGTAGCCTAGGGGAACAGAAAGGAATACATTGAACAGAGTAAATACCTATATTTAAAATTGTTAGCTGCTGAGCCATAGAGCTGAGAATACAGGGAAAGGGTCTAATCTATTAGGGTCTCCATAAGTGAATGGACTGGCCCTCTCCCCTATAGTCTGTGACATTATTACTCCCAGAGGTTTAAAACAGCAGCTATAATGGAGGATGTGCTGATAGAAGCAATCTTAGAAGGAAAGTGAGCTATTTTCCATCCACCGCGTACGTGTATGCCATGTATGCTGTCATCACCGTGGGCGTACACAGCCATTGCCCCTGCAGTCGTCACTATCTGCAATGTTAGCCAATGGATATGATCACTGTGCATGCGACCGCCCACCACGTGGTTGAATTCTACTGGCGGGCAACGTTCGACATGTCCTATTAGGGAGGTTAGGCAGCTGCCATGTTAGCGGTTGGGAAAGCTGTACATAAGCCAAATGTCCACTGCATACTCTACACTGTGGTTGGTGGAATTTTCACATTACATGGTCTGTTACCCTCATTATTGTGAAAATTCACAAAATTCTGAATTTATGATGTGCACCTGTGAAGACTACCTTGGTGATGAAAGGTTGATGTTCAAGATTTGACAATGATAATAGAAAATGTGTACTGCTCATGGAGCATTAAAGTTCAGACACATATCTTTTTGACTTATTTTCACATATGTTACTCTGTGACCAAAATTAATATTTTTGTTATTCCTTACATAGGTACCCTAGGAGAGGGTGTAGATGCCAGTCATTTGTGCACCACTCATTTCCAGACCTACACACCATGGAATTAATTAATTAATTAATTATGTGCTTATATAGCGCTGGAATCACTCCCGAAGGGGTACCTCCGCGCTTCGACCGCTGCGAAACCCTTCCTGGCTTCCCTGAGAGATGGTCCCTTAATAGGTATCTCCAGGGTGAGACCAGGCATCCCCGGCGGTCTGGTGGGGCCGTTAGTGAAGATGAGGCAAGCTAGTGCCCAGAGTTGCCGAGTGTGATCGCTGATCAGAGTGGGCACCGAGGCGAGAGAATTATCGAGTCCGCTGACCCTGGTCCAGAAACCTGCCGCATCGGGAATCGAACCCTGGTCCCGGGCCGTCCTCTGCTCTCTGGTCTGCCGCCTCTGACAAGTGAGCCACACTACTTCACTACTGGAAGAACGTCACATCATCTAATCATTCCATTTAAATAGTCAAATAATCGTTGCTCTATGTCATCAGTTGGAGCCTGACCTCCTACCTTACTTAACTATTCCTACATCAATAACCCCACTAGTGAAATTCATGCCAGTTTTCCATTTTTGGCCACAGGCTCATTTCCATCCGCCATTGCTATTTCTGGTAGAATGTCACAACCAAAGTTCAGTTGGGTCCTCACAGAGGTGCTTACAACAATACTGAGTCACGTGGGCAGCTGCATCTAGTTCCACAGATGTGATGATCTAGCCACTGTGAAGGTGAATTTCTATGGATTAGGATACATCCCACATGTGAATCGATCGGTTGATGATACCCATATTGGCTTAGTACCACCACACGACAGGAAGCAAGCCTACTGGAACAGGAAGCATTAACATTCTATCACTATGCGAGTTGTCTGCCTAATGGATTTGTATATCTCGAATGCCTGCGCCCGGATCCCAGGATCTGCCCATGATGCCTTCGTACTGCAGAACAGCACCATACCCCAGCTGATGTCACAACTACTACGGAGAAGGCCTGGCTTGTAGGTAAGTGTACTCTTTACTACCTACTACGCAAATATGCCATGGAGGTTATTATAACCAGCATGGGTCATGCAGGTAAGAGTGGTGAGGCCAGGGGGATTCCGACAGCGGACATCAAGGGAAAATTAACTATTTGTTTAATTTTCCCTCGTAGTTGTCTGTCGCATTCCCCCCTAACCCGGCCCCACCACTCCTAACTGCATGGGCCACAGCTGATCATAATGCAACTGGGAGTTTTTAGGAGACAACCACATGGGCAGTGAAGGACGAAGGAGTGTGTTTTTCAGCTCATATCCCTCATTCACCTCAGGGAGGATGACGTTATACAGTTCTACAGTCTGAAGAGGGAGTCCATCATGGAATTGCTGGGGAAGATAGTGCCAACTCTCCAGCCTCCAACAACAAGGACCAATGCCATCTCTGCACACATAAAATTGATACCTGTGGCAAGCATGTTGGCCTCAAGATCTTTCCAAATCACAGTGGCCAGATTGGCTGGCATTTCGCAAGGAGCATTTTCTGACTTTCACCCACCTCTGTTGGATGCCATCATAAAACTCGCATCCCAATACATTTGCTTCCCAAACACAACCAAACAACAAATGGATACCAAGCCGCCTGTCATTTGGGCGGGAGGAAGGGAGGAGGAAGCCGTGCTGCTCACCCTGCTGGGGAACTACTACTCTCATCACCCGCTGTGCATCCACTGTGCTCTTAAGGGCATCCCCACAACGTGGCCTGTGTAGCCGCCTGTCATTAGATGTAAATGTAAATGTATTTGAGCTTATATAGCGCACAGCTACCCACAAAGGGCTTCCCGGCGCTTGCTTAGGGAACCCGTCCTGGTATTCCCCTGTGAGATAACCCCGGCAGGGTATCCACAAGGTGAAAGCCAGGCATCCCGCCACGAGGGGCCGTTGTGGAGATTAAGCAAGCTATTGCCCAGAGTCGCAGAGTGTGAACCCGTGAGTCGAGAAGGCACCGGAGCGAGAATTATCGAGTCCGTGGAATTTTTGAGCCCTAGACCCGCCGAGGCGGGGAATTGAACCCTGGTCCAGGGCCAATCTCAGCTTCCGGGTCTGCCGCCTCTAACCCCTGAGCCACACTTCTCCACTGTCATTTGAGGAAGAGAAAGTGAGGAGAAACCCATGCTGCTCACCCCCACTGGGAAACTACCACTCCTATCACCCACTCCCCATCCACTACATTCTTAAGAGCGTCACCGCAATGCAGAGCGGCACACGCCTGTGCTGTGCCTGGGCCAAGGGCAGGCCCATCAACGCCAGTCGGAGCCCGGAGGAAGCTGGGATGGGCCACCACCCTAATATTAAATTTTTGGGTGAGAATCCAGCTCTTTGATGTTCGTGGGAAGGAGTGTCCCCTATAAACTATAAAGGCAACAAGTGAACCTCAGGGGGAAAATTGTGAATACACTCAATGCATTTCTGACACGTGCTGATAATGTCTTGTCACAAGAAATAGAGCTCACGGAATGGCAGCTCTTCCTAGTAGAAGGTAGAGGCTGTGTAGCCCCTACATTATTACTATCCCAGACTGGCCCTGAACTCTGCAACATAGCCCCATCTTAACTCCAAGCCTGTGATAACGTGCTCCTGACCAGAGACTATGCATCGAAATCGGCCCCTATTGAAGAGTAACACTGAACCAGCTGCCAAGAGGAAAAAATGTGGAAAAGAGTAAAACCAAAACCTATTAAAAAATCTTAAGATCCAAAAGACTCCTGAGCATAAGCAAAGGAGTACTAAGCATGGCCCATACACCTTCTATTAACTCTTGTTTGGTCATGATTGATGATGCGGTAGGGAAGCGATTGGAGAACATGGTGTCCCTTCTTTTATAGCTGTTACTATACAGACTTACACAGATAGAAAAGTGTATAAGTACTTTTGGGACAGTAGGTGCTCTAGGGAGTAGTGTGGCAAAAGGATTGGGAAAGCAAAAAGGTCCAAGAAGTGGGGGAGCACAAGGAGAGGGAAACATCCCCATCGAGCCAGAGTCATCGTCTACAACGGTACCCCTGTTTCTATTTCTTTCCCTGGTGGTCTCGACCAAGCACCCTCTGGGCTCTTCAAGAGGCCAACTGTAGGGAGGGGCACCCCAGTTTAGACAGATTCATTTCCTTTAAGGATGAGAGGGAGGGAATACATGAGGCGGGCCATATCTTTGATGGAAGATGAGAGAAGGACTAATGAGCATCAGCGCCACCTATCGTTAGATCTTCCCACCGCTGCCTTCCCAGTGGTGCTGTGTTTGGCAAAAATCCCAGTACTGAGGAAGGGCCAGAAAGAATTCACATAGCAGCTGAAGGACAAATCACTATTTTGGCTGAATAAGTACGGAGGGATGGGGACAGCAAGACATGGTGGCTTAGCCCGCCACATCATAAAGGCAAGAAGAGTGGGTTGGGTGGGTACCTCACAAAAAACTTGTGAAGGAGATTGAATAGTTTTCAATTTTAACAATCGGCAAGTTTTGACCCATTTAAAGCATCAACTTCACGATGTTGCACTCTATGGCACCCTGATCTCTGCTATTTCTCTAGACTTTTTTTTACCCTCAAGTTCCCCTGGGCAATTTGGGTCCTTACAGCTATGTACATGGAAGGGATAGATTCCAACAATTTACCTCAACTGTTCTGCCCATTTCTGGAAGCTCTAAGTGGGAGACAGTAAACAGATGTGCTCCTTTAGCAGGGCTTGATTCCTGTGACTGAATACCCACATTGGGCTAATCCCAAATAGGATCGGCCCACACCAAGAGAAAAACATGTGAGGAAGTAATTTCCCCAGGGGTCATGAAAAGGGAAAATGGAAGCTGGTTGAAACTAGCTTCCTGGAATGTTGAAGGTATTAAAGGGAAGGTGGGTAATACGCAATGGATGGATGTCTGGCAAAAATATGAACTAGTTTGTTTACAGGTGACCTGGGATACTGATCAAATCGCTATAGACGGGTATCGCTCGCTGGAGACAGAGGCAGTGCCTGCACAATCAGGATGAGCTGGGGGGTTTACTAACACATATATCCAATACCCTCCCAATAAGTGTAAAGAAATGTTTGAAGGCGTCCCCATATTTCAATTTTTTCTATTAGGGGGTGGCAGGACTGTTTATTGATACAGTTTTACAATAACAACTTTGGAGCAAATATGGTGGCTCCATTGGAAAACAAGCTTGATAAAATTGGGGGTGGTTTCAGGGAGAACTTTAATATCGTATGGGTGGGCGACTTTAATGCACATTTGTGTAAGTTAGTTTGTGGTATCTGTATGTGGATGTGGAAGGGATCCCGGTAAACCATTTTACCCACCATGATTATAGTCAGAGTCTGAACAGAATAGTCGCCATCAGAAACTTGGAGATAAGAAATAGACTGGAGTATCTTCCAGGTACTTTATAAAGACATACGTAATGATTACGAGTCAACTATTGACTTCGTATTGACTTCAGAACCTCTTGGTGGGAAATTGACACAAGTGGAGTCAACATTTACTATCTTCAGTGACCACTCCATTCTCTCCCTCTCCTTGGCTCTGGGTCCTCCTCGGAATAACAAAACTAAAGTTATAGAAACACTGGTCTTAGTTTATGGCCCTCTTTTTGCTGAACATGTTTAATGCTATAGCCAAGGCTAGCCCCCTGACCTAATGGAGCACAAGAGTTATTATAGTGATCTATATAAAAGGAGTTAAAAATGTCCCAGGCAACTACAGGCCCATAACCTCGCTAGATTGCACCTCAAAATTAATGGGACAGCTATTAATACAAAGGCTAGAAGAATGGGCCCTTGAGAGAAACATAGTGATTCTGGCCCAACATGGCTTCCAGCATGGGAGGGGCACGATTGACCAGTGCTTGAACCTGAGCCTCATTATAGAGGAATATACCAGAGAAAAAGGGGGAAAAATCTACATGGCCTTCATGGATCTCTCCGCAGCATTTGACTGCCTGAATCACTGTAAACTATGGGAGATAATGGAGACCATCTGCCAATTCGTACATTCATCCTGAAGTTAAATTCTCAGGTTACCTCATCTGTACGGTTTGGTAAGGAAGGGGAATGCACCCGCTCATTTTGGATCCGAAGGGGGGTTAGGCAAGGATGTGTCTCTGCCCCATTCCTGTTCTCATTATATACAAACAGGGTCAAGAAACATTGGCAGGTACTACACCGGATATTCTGAATTATTGTTCTTTAACCCCCCCCATTGCTCGCCCATGCTGACAATACTGTCCTTGTCACTAGAAAAGGGAGGGCCTTGCAATGCATGATAATGGCTTACGCCTCTTTTATGACTTCCCTTGATCTAAGGGTCAACATATCAAAAACTTTTGTATTAATAGCAGATCCTACCGGGCACGGGAAAGCACCACTTTTTCATCTAGGGACCCGCAGATTCGAGGTAGTAGACTCTTTCTTCTATTTGGGAGTCATGTTTGAAGAAGGTCATACCTGGGCTAATACAGTCAAAAATAGAGTGGTAGTGACTGAAAGTAGCATGGCAGCTGTTCTAAATTTGTGAAGAAACTGGATACAAAACCAATAAGAGCTATGAAGAAAATATACCATGTCAAGACAATCTCAGCTACTACTTATGGAGCAGGGGTGTGGGGGATGTCCTCAATTGGGCAGTTACAGATTCATGAGGACAAATTTCTGAAGCGTTTGGTTCTCTTCCGGTATCATCCTCAAATTTTGATTGTGACGTGAAATTAGATTTTCCTTATCGCAGCGATCTAGTAAGGTTGCTTCATTAGCATTATGGCACTCAATATGGAGGAGGAACACAGTAATTTTAACACAATCCATTATAAAGTATTGCCTTAAATTAGACAATGTGCACTTAATAGAATGGCTGAATCATACAAGGTTAATTTTGAATTCTTTAGGCCTGGAGTATTTGTTTAGTCACCCTAGCGAGTGCCTGCAAGTGTCAAAGAAGCCACTAAAGGAAAAACGCTACGCAAAGGTGGTGTGAGAAAGAGTGGAGATAAATAAAGATAAACAAACAGTTAGGATATATCGCAACCTCCCGGTATTAGCAGAGGGAGATTATTCCTATTTAGAAGAAATTCAGTATTTACAGCACCCATACATCCTAGCAAGATTTCGTATGAATCTGTTCACTTTGATGGTGGGCTATCCGGTGAGAAAATTTAAGCACTGTGATCTGTCTGTAAGCTCTTCTGATGGAGTTTCGAAACAATCAGACCTTCATATTATCCTATTTTGTGCTTTCTATAAAGCGGAAAGAGTAAGATATATACTTCTGATAGTGAGACAGTATAATTTTAGACAATGTCGAGTGGCTCTTAGATTTCTTAAACAACGTAGTAATCCGTTTATTAGTTTTGCAGTAGCTTGATTCCTTTGGACTTCTATAAAGAAAAGGAAAATTACCCCTAGACATTTTAGCATGATCATGATGTACTTGGAATTTCTTACATTTTACACTGCAAATGTTAGTGGAATTTATGTTTTTAACTATCATGTACAGTGCTTTTATGATTTTTTATTCTTAAGATCGAATAAAGTTTTATTAATGAATGAAAGGATACCAAGCAAAGCTTTAACACCAGTGCTAAAGTTCCTCATGTGCTTGGTGCCACAGATTTCACACATATTCAATTTGTGCCCCCTTTTGCAACATCCCAACTGTACAGAAACCGCAAGCACAACTACTCAATAAATGTCCAGGCGATAGTGGACCATCAAGGAATGGTCATCAATGTCCTTGCAAAGTTTTCAGGAATTGCACATGATGCATACATCTTCTGCCACAGTACCAACAGTGAGTGGTTTCAGAATGGCAGATTTAATAATGGCCTACTCATTGGTAAGGATATCAGAAATATACATCAATACAAACTAAGAAGTTATACGGTATGACTTATTAGCTATCTCTGTGTTTCTGTCGGGGTCTAGTGCTATGTGCATAGAGTGGGAGTATCTCACTCTAACATGTAGTAAATGATGTCCCATTGTGTGAGTCCATCACTGATCCTGCAATCAAAGTAGGAAAAATCCCACACTGATAAGTATTGTGTAATTTGTGAGAGTGAACAGAACCACAATTTATGCAATGTCAAACACATCAACTGACAAATAATGTATCCCACAATAATATTGAATATGAGAAGACAGGATCAATATTAGCTACAGATATGTGGATATGCAGTGGTGTGGCATGTCTGTAACACTGGTAAATGTCCCATCAAAATAACCATAGTGGAACAAATCTGGTGAAACCAAGGACATCCGTCACACATTGCTGTAAGTCAGTAGGCGGATCAAAGTATCAGGAGAACAAATGTGAGAATAATATCAAAATTCAACAAATGACATACCCTGGAAGTGCAGTGTCAAATATTGGTTACATTTCTACTCCAGTAACATATCTGATACCAAAATATCTTTGTGCAGCTAATTTTCGGGCATTCCAACATCCAATGTCCAATTATCCACACAGACAATAATTCACATTGACATACTTCATTATTATCATAGATTAATAAATAAATGCCTTACGTTGCCTACATTTCCTGCATCTTAGTCTGTCAATATAATACTGACACTATTAATAAATATGAAGCGGCGGCCCCTCCATTAGGGCGGAGGAGCGCTGCCTTCCCTGCCACCCCCCCAAAATAAACAATATTAAAACATGTTTCAACCCATTTTATTATCGTTTTATTTTAATCCCCATGGACCCGCCTCAGGACTCTGGCGAGTCTTGGAGGCAGGTCCAGGGGGATGACTATGGTGGGGGAGTGGTAGTGCACTCCCTTGTTCTGTCACTGCGCATGAGGTATTTGGCTGGCTGTTTCAGGCCAGCCAAACATCTCATGTGCAGTGAAGCTTTCTGCAGCCCCAACTGCGTTGCTTGGGCTGAAAGATGCAGGCCTTTGCTCTCAGTCTGCCTAGGAGCGCTTAGTCAAAGCACTCAGGCCAATCCTGAGGCTGTTTTCCTGCAGCATTATGATTGTCCGCAGTGCAATCGGGGAGCCTGTCCCAGAATCAGGAAGAGCGTGATGGAGCAGATGGCGGAGGCGGCAGCAATCAGGTAATTTTATTTTATTATTTTGTATTTTATTTTGGCCCCCAAACACCCCTGGTGCCCCCTCTCAGCTCCTTCTTCCTACCTGCCCCACCACCCACCACTTTTGCAGGGGAAGGGCTGCTTCTGGAAATAAGTTGCACACTAAGAATTAACCGAGGTGAAATGTAACCAAAGTGAGGTAGCAGACTATATGTACAATCAAATAGTGAACAGTCTAATGCTAAAGAAATAATCTAGGGGTCAAGGCATATAACTACATATTAACCAACAAGGCAAAATCACATACATACATGCAAAAACAGAAAGTGTTGTGTGTAGGTCTGTAGGGCCCAGTCACTTATTTCAACATCATATTGTCCCATATGAAAAAGGGCTACATTGCCATACGTATGTGTCATACGAAGTTCTGCATGACAACTTGCCATGCAAAAAGAAATTAGCTGTTGTATGAATAAACACCATTTAAATATCCATGTTACATGTCGAGTAAGGATTTGCTAAGTAACTAGCCATGAACACTTATGCACACTAATCTAAGGCTGTGCAACTGTCATGTAGCAAGGACATCGTAGATGAAAACAGGAGAAATATATGTATGAATGTCAGACTTGTTGCCACTGTGAATATAAAATGCTCCCTTGGTCCTGTGTGGTGCGACAAGGCAACAGCGTGTGAAGTGCCCATCGGGGTTCACTGTGTGGAGGGTTGCAACGAGGGAGCAGTGGGAGGACCAATGTTCCTGATGCTGGGCGTGGTCCAGTCACAGACAGGTGCAAACTGGCTTGCCTTTGGCATGCCAGTTTCATGCCAGCAGTGCATCCACTGCAAGCATCCGCTGTGGGGCCACACTATTGCAGCCATTAAGTAGGTTCTGGGAGGGAGAGGAGGGATGTCACTTCCAATGCAGAAATCCAAAGATGTCACTCTCTGTGCAGATGGATGATAGGAAATCCAGTGGTGCTACTTCCTGTACAGATGGATGATGGAAAATCCAGTGATGTCACTTCCTGTGTAGATGGATGATGGAAAGTCCTATTGATTGGCCTGTTTTTTCTTCTTTCTTTCAGTTGAGGTCTTCTCTAGGAATGAAGATCAAAAACATTCAACCTTTAATGATTATATTTCTCAGAGATAAGAGTGTCTCCTAAGGAATAAGATGCCCCTTGCGAGTAATTCTGAGGGTGACTGATGTATGTGCTGGCTAATCCCTGTTGTAAAGGATGTCTTGGAAATCTCCTAAATAAAAACCCATCTGGGTGAGCTGAATTTGATTTGAGTGCCAGTAACAGAGAATCCACTAGGACAATTTTCAGGGCAAATTCTAAATATGTGAACATCTGCAAAAAGCCATGGAGTTACCCAAATGCAATGCTCTCACCTGACTTGTTTCTTTGCTTCAGAGGGTCTTTTCTGCCAAACAAAAGGATCAAATAAAAGGAGAGGGGACTTAGTTTCAGTCATCCATCCTCACTCGTTACATATGTCTGAACGCATTACTAATGTTGGGCCATTTTGGAGTACTAAGCAAATGGCATTGGGTATAGTTCTTTTTATCTCATATTAACTTCCCTTTTTTTTATCAGTATTGTATAGCATTGAAGTTTATGTGCTCCCCAGTGAACATGAACTTTTGTAGATATGATTATATACCCCAAAGAATTCAGGCAGTTGGTTCCTTTCCTATATCGTGATATAGTGTCCGGGTCCAGATGTCATAGTGATTCGAGTGTGGAGTGCACGGTCTACCTAGTGCAGTCACTCACAGCCACCTGCATACAGTGTCACTCACACTAATCCTATTTACACGTACCCGCTAGTGTGTCTCCTCAAGAGTTATGCGGTTCGTGCAGGATGGTGCCCTCTTCTAGTCACACACTTAAGAAGAGAAGGTCAAGTATAAGCACTTTTTGTAGACAAATACATACTAAGAGTTACCGTCTGAACGTTATAGTTTGTCTTTCTTATTTATTCTTCTTATTGGGGTGGTGGTAGGGGAGCAGGGAAAGAGGGAAATTATAGTGACCCCTCATTACTTGTTGTTATCCTAAATAGACAGGCCTGGAGAGCCCACCTCCAATTGGCCAGTCGCTATAAGTGGGATCTAGGTCACGGAGAGCCCAACTCAATAAGAACTCTAGTGTTGTTCTCTTATATCCTCCATTGTCTTGTTATTTTATTGTCTTTTTGTTTTGGCCCCTTATTGCCATTATGAGAGAAAAAAAGAGGCTCTGGAGGGCCTACCTCTGAATGGACCGGTGGTTATGGGGGAGCATGTGGTCATGGAGAGCCCACCACTGTGCGACCTCTAGTAGTGTTTTGCATTGCATTCTCTAACTATCATTCTCCGAAAAGCCTGAGGTACTTGTTGCATATAGATTAGTTTGTTGATATACCCCCAAATGCAAAATGTTAAACCAACCTAATAAAACACAGCATATGTAGGAGGGAGGACACCTCCCCACCGGGCACTGTTAAGTTTGGTGTATATCGAAAAAATCCTCAATATGTAACAAGTTCCTTTTGCTGGTCCCCATAATGTAGTTGAGAATCACCCATCGTGTGTCCAAGTTGAAGGTCCACAGTGTTCAGCCCCCCCAAAAACTATTTGCAAGATATAGAGCTTGAAAGCCCTTGCTGCCCCCAATAGAAAGCCAGCTCAAGAAACCAATGACCGTTTAAAATAGCAATCACTTCACATCAGTCCCTGTTGTGGACTACCACCAGAAAGGCACAATAAGTGGGAAAGAAACAGAACTAATATGGTAAATCAACCCTGCAAAATAGGAACACATCTTATGCCATTAGATTAAATCATTAGGCCATATTTAACAGCCTACTCAGAAAAAAAAGCTATTGATTCTTCTTTCTTGCTAGAGCCACCTATGCTGCATCCTGCACCTTGTCCAGGTTCTCTAGAACTGTCCATTCAAAGTCCGTAGGTCCACGTCTGGCATCTTTAAAGAGATGTACAAACTCGATGGTGAGTTTCCAGACTTTCAAAGTGCTGCTATCGACCTGCATTCAGATCTTAACCTTTCTGGTGGTTACACGAATTTGGAAGAGGTCACAGGGACACCTTTATCTTTAATAACAAAGCTGGAATTACAAGTACCACAACCTTCCTGTTAGAAATGGTGATTTCTGGTTGGCTAAGGCTTGCGACAAAGCCAGGCAGAAACCACCACTTTAGTCAGGTCAAGGAAGTTACACGCCAAAGATAACCCCTGCTCACTCCCTTGGTCACTTGGCACAAGCAGTCAGGCTTATCCCAGAGGCGATGTGTGAAGTGTTTGCGCGCACCCAGCAACAACACCCAAGGCTCACCACAAAGGAAACTCCACACAAGGTGATATATAAAAATAGCCTTTGTATTATACCAAACACATTAGATAATAAACACACAATGTTTTACGTTAGCCAACAGGCACGGGCAGAATTTAGAGGGGATTATATACACAGGACAGGGCCACATGGACCACTGTCAGGAATACGCACTTGGTAGAACTAGCACTTTGTAGAAATAGCACTTTGTAGGAATAGCACTTAGAACATAGAATAATTGTAGCACCAAATAGCAACTGTAGCACACCACCAGTAACCACTGGTAAAAGGCAAGTACACACTACGCAATCCTAACAACCATAGGCATAGATTACGCAGGGACACATGAACTCACTAGTATAAACTATACTAGGGAAAACATGTTTCACGGGGCAGGCTTGTCAGTTTGCAAACAGTGCATCCGCCACATTGGAAATTTCCTTTTCCAGAAGGTGGGCAGGTATCCAACGTTCTTGTTACTGGCCTGGTCCTGGTATGTACCAGTTTGTCCTTACGATGTGCTGACTGCCAGAATGCAAACCATGGTAAAGAGCAGAGTTTGAATCCACATTCAGAATATGCAATTGTTTTCTGCTAATATTTCAAACTTGAGTTGCCAGAGAATCATGTTATTACACAACGATACAATCAGACGCGGCTAGAGTATTTCTCCATAAGCCCAGCCCTAGTGGTACTCAGAGCTCTCTTTCTTGCTTGATTTACAATATATCTAGGATAGGCTCTTTGGACAAGGTGGTCCTGTAAACCATCTGATTGTTCGAAAAAGGCAGTGGTCTCTGTGCCATTGCAGCAATACTGAAATAATTGGCCAACTGGGAGATTACCCCTCAATGCTCTTGGGTGGAAAGAGTTATAATGCATTAGGATGTTCCTGTCTACTGGCTTCTGTTGCACACATTTTCTTCAGTGTGCATCTCCGGCCTCTATCTTCAAGCCTAAATAAGTGATAGATTGAGAGGTAATATTCCTCTTGAAATGTAGGTGTTTGTCAAGACCATTCAGCCAACCCAGAAATGCATTCAGTTCAGCTTCTGTTTCAGTCCAAATTTACAACATATCTTTAATGGATCATATCAACAGAATTAGCTCTGATCCATATGGGTTTGAGCTAGTGACTATATAATGAAACTCAAACATTTCCACGTAGTTGCAGACTGGACTGGGAGCATAAGCTCACCTCATAGAAGTCCCCGATACTTGGAGGTGCAGTTGATCCTCATATTGAAAAAGAATCCTTGCTAATGCTTGCGTAAAACACTGGGGTGTGTTATAAAACCATTCCTGTGCATTACTGTGCTACCAATGCTCTAAGTAGGCGTTCCTCACTAAAAGTACAGAGAAACAGTCACAAACACAACTTCCCCCTATTAGCAATGCCCAAGAAGCGATAAAAAGAAGTCTCGCTAACCGAGATTATCGTTTGATTTTAACGCCTGATAAAAACTTGACTTAGCCATCTTGTCAATGGGGGGTGGATTGTTAGATTAAGTACACACTTGCCTACTAGCAAGCTTTTCATTAGTGCAGTTAATTTAGCGCTGGTATTCTCACACTATTTCAGGTTTTCGCCGCTATCACTGGATTTTTATCGCCTTAGAGATAAGTGTTGCTAATTACGCAATATCTTGGCGATGAAATCCAGCGATAGAAAGCAATAAAATAAAATGCCGCAAACCTGGGTTAGCGATAATTATCCCCTCTTCTTGCTAATATGCCCCCAGGTTAGATGTTCAGGACATCTAACCTGGGCTTCTATTGGAATTCTATAACGCATATTATCAAGCCCATTAACGCCGTTTTAGCGGCACTTTCCTGCCGCTAAAATGGCGATAATTTTAACAAGGTTCTTACTAGTATGCCTCTTGGCTCTTAACTCAAATGAGGTTCTAACTCAGAGAAATATTGCGTTAAATTAATTCACTTTAAACTCTGCAGGTGCATAAAAGAGTCACAGCTCTACTCTGGTCCAGAAAAGCCCATCATTGATACGCCCCGGCACCAGGGCCACTCTACCTACTACAATAAATTCTATTGTTTTGTATTTCATTTTTTTGTGTGATAAAAATGGTAAGCGAATTGCAGAGCAGGAGAAGTGCATTGTTCTAAACTCTGTGAGCTACATGTGTGTACCCTGGCAGTATCCAATTAAACACATCCATTCCTTCCTGTCAGCCTGTGTATCTTCTGGTTTTGTGCTGAGTCTGGGCATTGGGGCCCAGGTTTACTAACATTTAGCATTGCGGCTGCAACACATCTGGAAGCACCATGTATACATAACAGAAGCACATTGGTTAATATATGCGTTTTGACTTGAATAGACGCATCTGTTCGAGTATTGTTTTAATGTTTCTATATTAACGGTGCACCTATTTTTTTTTTTAATCATTCACGCAATTTAAGTCATTGTACAGCATTGGTTGCACGGCTTTTTAATGCAGTTGATGCCATTCCTTGTGATATTTTCAGGACCCAAGATCACAGGAAATAACAACCATTGATGCAATTAGCAGTTAAAGGTCCTGCATTGCTCCTTCCTGTGATTTCGTTATGGGGAAAATAATGTGTATTTCCACTTCTGCTTTCCGTGGAATTTAATAGAATAATGATCAATTACTGGAACACCTAAATACAGTATGCTCAAATCTGCACGATTAAATGAATCTCTATATATTGCAGAGATTTCTTGATTGTAGTTCCTTATCCAAAATTACTGCTGCACCATTATACCGACTCTTCCTGGAAATGCTTCGTACTAACATAAAGCTTTTCGTCTTAAATTGCCTTTTCTTGTGTAATATCAAGTAACTATGACAATAAGGGCAATCCTCTTTTACAATAAAGCATGGGTAGAAGGGTAAGATTGGAACAGTAAATCAGAACTGATACATGAAAATCAAAACCATTTGATCTTGAGAGTTAGAAGAATGAGTGAAATTCTTCAATTAGTGCCAGGCATTGGTAAGAGATTTGAATTTTCTTTTACGAAATGATCTGCATTTATTTAATATCCACAGTAATGCAGTGCCCAGTTGTAATACACGTCCATTTCAATTATTTCATGACATCAGGGTCGGCAGTATGTAATGCTTTGCCTATTCCATTAGATCTCAGAAGACTTTCCGTAAAGTTTAGAACACCACACTTACTGTCAATCCAAACCATTTCCTGACCCTTTAATACATAATTCAGACAATCTATCATGGCAGTAAGCTAATGCAAACCACACATGGAAAGCAGACCATGGGGGAGAAGGCCTATTATCAAACGGCAAGGTCCTAAGAGAATACTCGGATCTTAATACTTTCACAACAGATGGTAAACCTCCCAAACATTTTCAAAAAGATGAGCTGTTCTCTGCTTCTCTTGAGTTCATCTGTTAAGATTCATTACTGGTTAACTCTTCTCAAACAGAGACTAAATATAAGAAAAGTAATCACGAAAAAAAATCCTGTATTAGAATTAAAGCGTGAATACGTTGGGGTGCGAGATTTCAAACTTCATGTTATTTATTATTGTACTGTGACAGACTCCCTCTAGTGTGACTTTAGTGATGCGGTGCTAATTTTCAGGATTTTGCTTAACTGACTGCCTACATAATCATGCCGTGAAAATAAGTTGCGGTGGAAACAGGCATAACTAAGGGCCTTATTTATACGATTTGATGCATCTCTGCTGGAACGCAGGGATACGTAAAAATGTAATCCGCTACCGTGCGACAATGCAAAATGCTACGGTTGTGCCATATTACAATTTGGCGGGCCGGCACGTAAGGTGGCAAACTGTATCGTACAAAAATGAAGCAGTTGCCACAAAATAGCTGCAAGTCAACCTGACGCAACTGCCGGAAAAGAGACAGAAGGCAGACTTGCGTCATGTTACGCGAGTACAAATAGCCTGTGACAGTCTCAACTGTTTCAAGTGGGAAAAACATTGGAAAACGCGACACATTTTACCCAAAAACCATTTGGCGGACCATACTAGAGTCTGCAATGGAGCAGGGAGCATACTGCAGAGCTTATGAGAACCAACCATACAACCCCAATACCTGTCCCAATGCACACAGTAGACAGCCAGGGAAAGAGAAAGAGGAAGTCACACTTCAGTGAGGAGGAAAATTATATACTGGTCACTGAGGTCACCAATCATCAACATCAGCTGTTTGTCAGCACCGAGCTGCCATATGGAACAAAGAGGCGATATGGCAGTCCATCATGCAGAAAATAAACTTTATCAGCCAAGGCAAAGAGGACAGTTGCCGACTGAAAAAAGCAATGGCACAGTTATAAGTGCAGAACAAAGGCCAAATTAGCATCAAACCTCAAGGAAGCGTTGCAGACCAGAGGGGGAAGCGCAGACCTGGAGGAATTGGATACCCTGGAGGATTGTGTGGCAGCTGTCATCCCAGAGGAGTTGGTGACTGGAATCTCTGGACAGGACAGTGCAACACATGGAAACCAACAAGAGTCATTGGGTAAGTCACAATAAGTGGAAATATGCGCGTCATAGGTTGTGTTATTGATTTCAGCTAGCTATTTACCTATGCCATAGTGTGCTGTGTGCAGCTTAATGGTTTGGGTTCTGGGTCTTGTTCCATGTAACACCACATAAAGTAAATGAGACAGGTTAATCACACATTGAATAGGCTAATTAAGGACCGTCATATCCCTACCTGCCATGCCTGAGGTTTTCCCCAGTCCAAGTCAAACTTGGCACCATTGTGCAAGGGTGCCTGTGTTGCGGGGATATTTGTTTTTGTACAGGAAGGGACACCTTCCTGCCCAAAAACAATCACAAGAGGTGTGTCCCTATTTCTATGTGTGCTGCAGAAATGCAGCATGTATTGAAAGAGGGAAAAACAGGAGAAATGAAAGAAATTCTCCTCTTTGCGCCGCTGTATGCCTTCCCTGGGGAAGCATAGCATTATGACACATTTCCAGGTTTACAATTTCTCATAAATCTGGAAATGAGGCAGAATCCATGGGTGTTGCATGGAAACACCCACAGCGACACCCATGGCAATGTGATGCATGATAAGGGGCCACATTTACAAGGCCACGAAAAGCCATGCAAGGTTGCTTTCCATGGTCTTGTAAATATGGAGCAGAACACTGCACTACTAGTGTGTCACAAAAAGTAACTCAGCGGTGGTGCAAGGGGCTAGTAAATATGCCCCTAGGTTGCACCCCTAGTAGGAATGCTGTGTTGGCCCACAACACTCACAATTGAAAATACCCCTGTGAAGTAGTAGAAGCAACTCTATCCCAAATCACTTTGCAAACAGCAGTAATATATCTGAATCTCTTTGCACAGGATGCACCTATACCATATGTCCGCTGCATGATCCACTGGCATTTCCTGACATGGACAACAGCCTGTCCATCCTTGATCAGGATACCATCCACCAATTCCCGGACTCCATACAGACACCTTCTCCTGTTGCTGTGAGGGACACCAATGTAGTGGGTTCTCCAGATGATCCCCACACAAGTGCAGCCATGGCACCTGCCTGCACACATCCACCACTGGACACTGAGGACACACAACTTTTGTTCCAACAGAGTGCTGTTTGACTCCAGTGTGAGCTTGTGAATGAGGTACATGTGGGGATGGAGACCATGGCAGTTAGCCTACATGCGCTCCTTAGATGCCTTAATTCCAGTGATGACAATCAATCAATCAATCAATCAATCAATCAATCAAGGAATTTGTAGAGCGCGCTATTCACACATTAGGGTCTCAAGGCGCTGGAACCTGGAAGATAGACAAATAAACTACCATCCACGCCATGGCCTTGTTCAATACCATCACTGGTGTCATGAGGCAGAGAGATGAACAAATGCCCTGCCAAAGTGGCAGCAGCAAGGTGGGGAAACAGCCAGCGGAAATTTGTGACATCCTAAAGTCAATGGAGTGGAATCAGGAGACCTACATTGCCACAATGGCTGCCTACCACTGGAATGTAGTAGCTGTCCTGAAAAACCAGCAGACCATCCCAAAAGCACTGCTGCCTTACCTGTTAGTACAGGGAAATGCTGCTGCAACCTTGGCTTCCACATCCTCAGTCACTGATGTTGGTGTCCCTCACCCAACTCAGTAACCTACTACAGCCCCCACAGAGCAGCCAACAGACACAGCTGAGGAAGAAATATTTTATGAGACACAATTCCAGTGTAAGACTGCACACTAACAAAGTCCTGTGTCACATGTTCTGTGAAACCTTTGAACTTTTCTTATAACTGTGCCAGTGCCTCTTGCTTTGTCCATATGTTACACTCCATCATTGCTGTCCCGTTGTTGTTGCAGAAAATCACATTGTGGCACTGTCATTCACATCCTCACTAGAACACTACTTGACCACATGTATCTTCACATATCTCCCCCCTGGAAACATGGCTGCACATCCAAAGTATTGCTTCATGTTTTATGGATGATTGTTTCAAGTTCTGCAGTTACCCTTTGCTTTCTGTGAGATGTGGAAAAAAGTTGAATGGACAGGTAATCAAAGGAAGAGTGACCATAAAGGTAAAGTATATAAAGGAGGTGGGTGTCGCACGTGAAGTCTGAGGCCAGTTGTAAGTGGTCCGGTGGTAAGACCAATTTCAAGAAAAAATACACTGTTTTTTCAGGAAACCCTCACTCACCCTAGTGGTGACATGCTTCATCATCGGGTCCACCGGGAGAGGTCGAATACCTCCCCGGTGTGCTGCGACGCCAGGAGACTGCGGAGCAGGTTTTTTGTGTGAAGATGAAGTGTGAAAAAAATATTAAGGTTTAAAAATGTCAGAGGTTGTACCAAAAAAACTTTATTCACTGGTCAACCTGACATATTAAAAAACAAGATATGTGAAGGGAAACTAGCCAATTACTTTATACTGGTGTTTGCCCTGTGGAGAAGGTCAACATGTTTCTGCCCGTTTTATGTGTTAATTTACTGGGCTTTCATCAGGACCGGTAAGCGAGTGTGCCAATGACAGGAGGGGCGCGCTAAGGCCCGCCCTGCCAATGGTCGTGAAAGTTAAAAATAGCACTATGTGTAAAAATGGTGCAAAAGAAAGAAAAACAAACTCATAAGTAGTGGGGTTTTACCTCTTTTGCGAGGAACCTAGGAGTTTGTAATGAGAAAGATCCACGCCCCATAGAACACAGGAGGGGGGTGGGAGCGACAATGGCACACCGCCCGCAACGCTCAGCACCCGCTCGGCACCTAGCTGCACCCTCGCTGGATCTCGTGGATCAAAAAAGTTGAATACCTGTGTTAGTGTGTGTGGAATGACTCTGTATGTGTCTTGAAAGGACTTTAAGGTTCATGCATCTACAGCATGTACAACAACAGCCGTCTGAAGCAAATATCTTGCAATGGTCATATTACAATGTAGCCACAGTGAGAGTAAGCAGGCACACCAGAATCCACTATTCATGATAAGTTGTTCTTTTTCACTCCAGTTTTCCTTCCTGCTATGCAACTTGTTTTCTTCACAGATATTGTGATGAAGATTAGCATCGACCAGGGTAATCAACACAGAGTGGGTCAATGTGGAGGGTGTATATGTGGTTGCCATCTGAGTAAGAGTTAATACCTAATGATATTAATGTAACAGTCACCAACAGTAATCCTCATAATTCCTTTTGCAAAACATGCACATGCACTTAGAACTGCAAGGTGCCAAATGATATGAGCAGTTTGTGCATCTTCAACCAGGGTATGGTCTAAAGTGTTGTATCACAAGTGTAGAAATCACACATAACCTGACAGAAATATGATAATAATCCATAAACAATGTGCCACAGCGATACACACATTCCAAATGACATTGTATGGGCCTACTCCATCAGAAGCGTACATGAAGGATACTCATTATGGGCCCGTATACATATATATATTTGTTAGCATGATGTATCTATATAATTAGTCTACTTGTATGTATATTGATTAGTTAGCTTTGTAGGGTAAAATACACTTATGCGCGTGAATTCTATGTTAGTTAATTCGTAGAACCGAGCCGACGCCACTCTAGGCCAGGAACACGTGACTTTCTGTCCAGTAAGCAAAATCCCCATATTTTGAGTTATAGAAAAGCATCTGAGAATGGGTTGCTTCTTCTCTGTGTTAGAACCTTCAAGGTTGCAAGTGGGTGCGAGCCTGATAAGCACATTCGTGAAGGCGCCATGCGAGCCCTCCTGAGCGTTAGGCAGAAGGGAGTCAACTTCTTTGACCTTGCTATAATTAACAGAGCTATTCTGAATCTGCTTTGTGTGCCATATATGGTCTTTCCTATGAACCACCTGTACCAACCTGTGTTTTTCCTTTCTTGGGTAATGGTTTGAGAATGTAACAGTATATATGTCAGCTCTTGATTATGTGCCGGCAGTCTTCTCTGCGAGCCTCGAGGGGTGAGGTCGGGAGAGGCTCCACTTCGGAGTGTTTTGTATAATAAACGATTGAACCTTCTTCACTGCCAACTGACTGATTATTGGTAATTGGTATTGGGGGGCTATTGGTAAGTATAGCTCCATAGGTTATTTAGTTTTTTCGGTACATCAGTTGGCGACTCTGCCGGGACTCCGCGTTTGGGTCGTCCCCCCGTAATCGGGAAAGAAAGGGACAAAAAGAGGGAGATCTATGGTCGAGTGGGTGAACTGACGAGAATTCAGAGTTACTACGCTCTCGCGATCAGAGAGCCCCAGCTGCTAGTGACCCCTCGTCGAAGTCCTACGGGCGTAACCCAGGAGCTGACCATGTTGGTCGTCAGGAGTTGGCAGTGGAGAACTCGCAATCAAACCTGAGTGCACCAGGTGAGTGATCTGTTTTTTGTCTTGTATTGGATACACCTCGATGGGGGGTGTTCTTGGTCTCTTTTGATTTTGATGTTTGGATTTGGTAGTTGGAAAGCTACAGAGAACTTGTTTGGAGGTCTGACGGGGCAGTGTTGAGACTGCACGGGTGGAGGCTCCTATTTGGATTTGTTTGGTGAACAATAGAGATATGGACCAGACGCCTTGGTGTGACTAGTGATAGTGCGCACCCGGCCAGACTGCTCTCGGAAATTCCGGAAGTTGCGCTTGAGTAACCCTAGGACATATCTGGAGCAACGCTAAGATAGCGGGCTGAGCCAGAATAGCCCGGGAGGTGAACTAGGAGGGCTGTTGGATGGTCCGTAGGTCGGTCTGTGGTTGAAAATCTGTGTGGCTATCTCTAGGTAGTCGATGGATGCGACTATCTGACTTTGTATTTTTTGTTAGTAAGGATTGGAAATAATTAAGTTCTCCACGAGCAGGAGTCGATGGGCTCTGCTCTTTGTTTGGAAAGACATGTCATTTTGGAACCAATTTACATTTTTATGTTGTTTGTGAATTATTTTGTTTGTAATTCGTTTTAATGTGTTCTATGTGAGTAAAAGAAGAAGTCTGTATGAATATGGCCATGTATGAGAGAGTGTTGTAGTAACTGTTTCCTTTTTCAGAAGTTGTGAGCCGAAATTAGGAACGATGTCGTGCTTTAGTAAATTATGTTTTGGATGTGTTTGCCGGAAAGGCACACGATTGGATGATGAGAAAAAGACTCATTATTTACAAGACAGTCTGTTCTCTAAACGTAGCAGACAGGCAATGTTTGATACACTAAACATGTGGCAGAAAGAGGCAAAGCGTAGATGCATTAGAGCAGAAAAATTGAGCTAGATTAAAGCAGGACAAACTATCACCCAGAAAGCTATTGCCTATGATAAAACTCAGACAGAGCAAAATATTGCTTGTATGAATCGGCAATTCAGATTACAGACAGATAAGATCTATGTCACTCGAAATTAAGCCAAAGATGAAATAGAGGAGTTATTGGATGTTCGGCCCCCTCCACCGTATGCCCCTCAGCGCGTGTATCCTGCTGTTCCTTTAGATTTGGCTTCTGCTCCCCCGGCCCAAGCCCCTTCTATAACTGTTTCCCCTGCCTTTTTAGGGACTCCTAATGTCCCTTCTACCTCAGTAAGGGAAATGGCTACATTGATTCCTGATACACAGCCACCCATAGGGGGTTCTCGTGTGATTCTTTCAGTCCCAAGCCCAGTATGGACTTCTCAATCTGCTGGCACAACACCCGTATCAGCGGAACCGACTCCTTCCAGGGGTCTCGGGGATTCAAGTGTTCAAAGGTTATTTACTAGGGCATCAGCAGGACATGATGAGAAAGAATTGATAGCAGAACAGGCGGTCAAATAGATGCGAAATAATCTGTACACCGTGACTGATATTCGGAGTACCATAAGGGATTTTAAGCCTGCTATGCAGCAACATGCATTGTACCAAATGTCTCGTTATCTCATTAGCGTGTGGGAACAGTGTTTCCGAGATGAGCTAATGCCTCAGATATTATATGATATTTCAGATTGAATCCATATATTTGAGCTAAACCCCGAAGAAGTATATAGGAATGTAGAAATGTTATTAAAATATCGAGGTAGGGTATTTTTAAAATGCCCCAATTGGGACTCCCAGCATCCGATGAGAGAGGTGCATCCTATTTATCACCATGAAATACCAGAGATACGAGATGATCAGAATGTAGTGACCAGGGATAGAGAGGAGGCTCGGTTTCAGGAGCAGTGGGTGTACACTCAATGGAAAAGGAGTGAAGTCCTCTTCCTAAAATCGCAACTTCCTCATCCCCAAAAGAATCCCACAGCTTTCTACAAGGAGTTAACTGAAGTGGCTGCTTCAGCAGTAATGACCCTAGCTGACATTGAGTTGTTTTTCGGACTTTTAGTCCCAGTAGATGTATGGCGTCAAGTACATGATATAGATCATGTTGCTGAGCTAGGCGGGACTTGGGAATAAATCAAAGAATGGGATAAAGATCGTAAACCAGGTGACAAGCCAAAGAATGAAATTACTACACTTCCAGTTAAGATTATTTCATATATGCACTCGCTGATTCGGCCTTGTAAAGTTGACTGGTACAAGTTAACGGCATGTAAACCTGACCTAGTTCTAGGACAACCCCGCGCCGCACGGCCACCAGCTGCTGCGTGTGCTCCCCGCCTTCTGCCTCCTCCCTCTCCATGACCCTCCTCCCTCTCCATGACCAGGCAAGTCAACACCGTCTCCTCGGCGTGCTTCAACATCCTACGCATGCTACGGAAGATCTTCTGGTGGATCCCCACCGAGACCAGGAAGACCGTCACCCAGGCCCTCGTCACCAGTCGACTGGACTACGGCAACGCCCTCTACGCCGGTACCACCGCCAAGCTCCAGAAGAGACTCCAGCGGATCCAGAACGCTTCAGCCAGACTCATCCTCGACATCCCACGAACCAGCCACATCTCCGGACATCTCAGAGACCTGCATTGGCTCCCCGTCAACAAAAGAATCACCTTCCGCCTCCTCACCCACGCACACAAAGCCCTACACGACCAAGGCCCGAGCTACTTCAACAACCGAATCAACTTCTACGCTCCCAAACGCCACCTCCGTTCAGCCAACCACGCCCTCGCCGCCGTCCCCCGCATCCGAAGAGCGACAACAGGAGGAAGGTCCTTCTCCTACCTGGCCGCCAAGACCTGGAACTCCCTCCCGACCGACCTGCGCCTGACCCAAGACTACCTCTCCTTCAGGAAGAAGCTGAAGACCTGGCTGTTCGAGCAGTAACGGCACCCCCCCCTCCCCCCAGCGCCTTGAGACCCTACGGGTAAGTAGTGCGCTCTATAAATGTCCTTGATTGATTGATTGATTGTAAACAAAAGAAGGCTGAAAGTGTGTCAGATTTTTTTACTAGGTTTGAGGGTACATTTATAGATTTCAGTGGACAGGACCTTGCTACAGAAGGTGGGGTTCGATTATTTGTAAATCGCTTTATAACCAATTTGTTACCTGAGGTTTCTGCTCGGTTACAGGCTGCTGAAAGTGCTTGGACTACATCTACCCCTTCCGTGATTCTGAGCATGGCTCGGTATCATGAACATAGGGAAAATGAGAGTAAGGATAAAATGGAAAAGAAAGCAAAAGATCTTAAAACTCGAGTATTATTGCAACAAGTTGTCAGAGGACGAGGTGGAGTAAGAGGCTGTCGAGTGCCCACCCCAAGGGGGGTGGGGACTGGAAGAGGGGGAGGTCCGGTCCCTGCTCTAGGAATAAACCAGGCGCATATTGTAAACAGGAAGGACATTGGCGAGCTCAGTGTCCATTATTGTTGGCGCAAAATGGGGTTGTGAGTGGAAGGAGATGTGGTCGTGGTGGTAAATGTGTGTGTAAATGTGTGTGTCTTGTAAAGAGCACTGCTACCCGGAGGCGTCCTGGCGCTATAGACCGCTGGGGAACCCGTCCTGGCTTTCCCTGTGAGATGTTCCCTACTGGGTATCTCCAAGGGGAAAACCAGGCATCCCGGCGTTTGTGGGGGGTCGTTGTGGAGATGAGGCAAGCTAATGCCCAGAGTTGCCGAGTGTGATCCCTGGTTAGAGTAGGCACTGAGGCGAGAATTATCGAGTCCGCTGACCCTGGTTCACGACCCTGCCGCGTCGGGAATTAAACCCTGGTCCCGGGCTGTCCTCTGCTTCCGGGTCTGCCGCCTCTAACCAGTGAGCCACACCACTCCACGGTTCGGAGTGGCATGCACAGGGAAGACGTGGCGCGTGGAAATCCAGAAAGAAATTGTTTTGACAATTCTCAAGGTAGGCAGTACTATAATGAGGACTGTGAATTTAGAGACCCAGATGGGTATTCCTACCCATAGGACAGCCAAGGACAGAGAGGGGGCCAAGTGTCTGTACCCGTCGATCAGCAAGGACCCTATGTGAAGGCAATTGATGGGGACTTCTGAACCTTTTCTAATTGACACAGGAGCAATGAATAGTTCCATTGCATGCTCATTGTTCCCAGGGGCTGCTCACGTTTCAGTGGGATTTTCAGGATTTCCGGTGGTAAGCCCCATTTCCAAGCCGATTCCATTTACAAGCAGGCCAATCACAATTGATTCTTCATTTCTATTGACTTCGCATTGTGGAGAAAACTTAATGGGATTGGATATGCTGAAAAAGTTAAATGCAAAAATATATTGTTCCCCTGATGGTGTTTATTTGACTATACATTCTTCCAATAAAAATGTCAAGCAGTATTTCGCTAAAAATAAACCTCTTCCGCCCGAGTTAGCAGCTGTCTCTTCCTTGTTATGGGCTACTGGGGATGCGGATGTAGGTTTGTTAGACATCCCTCCCATTCACATAACTGTAAAACCCGGTGTGAAATTACCATGGATACCGCAATATAAGATTTCGCCGGCTGGTGAACTTGCATTACTGTCCATTATACAGGATCTGATTGACAAAGGTATAGTAGAAGAAACTGCAGCTAATATGTGTAATAGCCCTATTCTTCCAATTCTAAAAAAGGCCCCCATTAATGGAGAATTAGAAAATATTGATAAATATCGTTTTGTGATTGATTTGCGGGAGGTTAATAAGATTGTAATACCCCAATATCCAGTGGTGTCAGACATTACTACTATGCTCACTATGATTCCTCCGACGGCAAAGTATTTTTCAGTTATTGATTTAAAGAAAGCTTTATTCAGCATTCCGATCCATCCAGACAGCCGTCAGATTTTCGGCTTCTCGTTGTCTGGCCGTAGTTTTAGATTTTGTTGTGCTCCTCACGGCTATACTGAAAGTGTAAGTATATACAGCCAGGCTCTTAAAGCTGTCCTAGATGATTTGACTTTGCCCTCTGGAAATGTCCTTCTTCAATATGTGGATGATTTGCTGGTGGCCTGGGATACCGAAGAGGGTTGTAGAGACGCCACTGTTAAATTGTTGCATCATTTGGCGGCCATAGGTAATAAGGTGTCCCTCTTGAAATTTCAATATTGTCGACAGGAGGTGACCTATCTTGGTCATCTAATGTCAAAAGAGGGGAGGCACTTAACTCCTGAGCGTGTTACTACTATTTCTAACATGTCTGTACCTTGTACTCAGCGTGAGGTCCGTGCTTTTCTTGGCATTACTTCCTACTGTTGCCAATGGATTCCTAATTTTTCTCTTCTTGCTACACCTCTGTTGTATTTAAGCACTAAAGACGTGCATGAACCTCTTCCTTGGACTGACGAATGTCAACAATCTTTTGATTCTTTAAAATCTGCGCTTTGTTCTGCACCCGTCTTGGGTACTCCTGATTACCGAAAACCTTTTGTGCCTTATGTACACGAGGTAGACGGTTGCTTGCTTTCAGTGTTGACACAAGTGCGCTCCTTACTGGATAGGAATTAACTTTGTTTGCTTCACATATTACGATTAAATGATGTGCCACTCTGAACCCTGCCACGTTACTACCCCTCCCTTCAGACAAAACTAAAAATGATGTACATTATTGTATATTTCTGACTGAAGAAGAGACGAAGGGTCGGGTTGACCTCATAGACATTCCTCTATCTTTCCCCCAAGGGGAATTGTATGTGGATGGCTCCTGTTTTAAATTAGCAGATGGTACAACGACAGCTGCGTATGCGATTACAACTTTAAAAACAGTAGTTGAGACCTTCTGAGTGCCCTATCAATCAGCCCAAGCCGCTGCACTAGTGGCCTTATTACGAGATTGTGAGCTGAGCGAAGGACTGAGAGCTAATTATTTATACAGACAGCCAATACGCCTTTGGTGTGGCCCATAGCCTTGGGCGGCTGTGGAAAGAAAGGGGTTACCTCACCTCCCATGGTCAGAGAATACAACATGGTCCCTTAATTTTACGATTGTTAACAGCTTTGACATTACCAAACATGGTGGCAATAATAAAATGTAGCGCAAATACGGCAGTAGTGGATGAAGTAGGTGAAGGAAATGCTTTTGCCGATCTGGTTGCTAAGGAAACAGCTCAGTCCAAATTGACTTCTATGTTTGTAATTACCTCTGCTAGATGGGTGGAAGAATCCGAATTGTTTAATAATACCATGGAAAGTGTTCAAGAAATACTCAAAGAAGCTACCCCTGTTGAATTAGCCCATTGGTAACAGAAAGTGGGAATGTTGGATGAGAATAACTGTTGGGTCGATTTGTCAGATAAACAAAGATGGTTATTACCGAATGCCTTAGTCCAGGCTGTCGTAACCATGGCCCATGGCCCGGCCCATATTGGAGCGAAAGGTTTTGTGCACTTTTGGACCCTGTCTGGAATAATCCGAATATTCAGAAAACAGCTGTTCATTTGGTTTGATACTGTATGATTTGTTTACAACGCAATCCTGGAGGGAGGGAAACTGTTATTAGTGGAAACTTGCACCTCCAACTCTGCCTTTTGAAGTGATCCAAATGGATTATATCCATATGGAGCACGTCAATAACCTGAAGTATGTCTTGGTGGTGGTATGTGCCTTCAGCAAATGGGTTGAAGCCTACCCAACCAAGGAAAATACTGCTCTAGCAACAGCGAAAGCCCTTCTCAAAGAGTTTTTCCCCTGTATTGGTTTGCCTCGATTGATCTGGACAGATAACCGCGGACATTTTAATGCAGATCTAGTCAAATATGTATGCAATGGTATACAGGTTAAACAGAAGTTTCATGCAGCCCGGCATCCTCAGTCAGCAGGGCTAATGGAAAAATATAATGGAATACTGAAACTTAAAATGGCAAAAATACAGGAACTCAAGTGGCCCGATACTCTGCCTTTGGCCCTAATGTCATTAAGAGTTTCCCCCATTCCCGTTCTGATCTGTCACCTTATGAGGTGGTATTCGGGCGACCTGCAAATGTCTCGGGAGTGCCAAGGCCTAGATCATTTAGAGATGTTGAATATCCTATGCTGATAGACTATCTATATGCCTTGACTAAAGATCTTCGTTCCATTCATCAGCAGGTAGCAGCAGTATTTCAGCTCCTGCCAGAGGGTCCCGGACATCGTTTGGAACCTGGCCAGTGGGTACTGGTCAAGAAATATCAGCGAAACACCAGCTTGGCTCTGAGGTGTTCTAAACCTCACCAAATCCTCTTGGCTACGCGGATGGCGGTGAAAGTAGAAGCAAAGCGACACTGGATCCACGCCTCCCATATTAAACGTCTGCCTCTCCTGCTTCCTTATGATCGGCAGCATCCGGATAGAATTTTGACGCAGGATGGGGAAAGAGCCGCACGTTTCGTTCCTTTTTCCGAAGCCCTCGAAGTTGAGCAAGGGCTAGAAGGAGGAGTGACAGGATCAAATGGGGAAACACCAGCTGAATCTGTAATTGCCCCATACTCTGTCATTGCAACCAATAACAAAGCTAGTGGTAGTTCTAATGTTGTGGAGCCGCCTTCCCCTGTGTTCTTTGCTGATCAGGAACCACCTGGCCATGTTCGTTACAACCTACGGCCGAGAAAACAGCACGGTACCCCAGATGGTGATAGATAAGGAAAGACTTGAGTATTAGGGTTTGTTAGAATTCTTTACTGAGGGTACTGAGCGAGACACTGGACTGAACCCTTTGAGAGCCGGAATTTTGGTATTGCTCTGTTCAGAAAGAAAGACTTGTGAATAGAAAGGCCCAGGTTGTATGGTTACTTTCGGAGGATTTCAACGTGAGTAAATTAATTTTGAGATGAATGATAGGAGCCTGCCTGTGAGGCTCTAGACGGACACAGGAAAGAAGAACCCTCTAGCAGGTCGGACTGCATTGCCCCAGTTTAGTTTTGGACTTCTAGATAGAAATGTATCGCTTTGGCCGTTTCATACCTGAAGAAGAACTCCCCATTGCTCCTCGATATTTGCCATTTTATGTACCCATGTTTTCAGCTTGGACCATACGTGTGAAATTAGCTTTTGTAATAGTAATTGCAGTTATATTAATAATATTGATGAGTGTATTCATATATCTGGAGTATCAACATCCGATGCATACAATGTTAAAGACTACTGTTGCACCCCCAGAGCATTTGTTTTCACATTAGCTCCCTATAAGCAACGACATCGACAGACCTATGCTAAGAATGTATTTGTGGAAATGCTTCACCAGACACACAACACCAGTAATGTTACGGACTGCTGGGTTTGTGGCCTTTTGCCATCAGTTATGCACAAGCATGACTTATTTCTTTCTTTGCCTTTACCATATTTAGGTAGTTGCGAAGCAGGGTTTCAGATTCTTTCGGCCATGTATATGCACAACACTGAAAATCCTAAGCAGTATACAGAGAAGGACTATAACATGATTTTAGCTTATATTGAGACACATCAAGGATTTGATCCCGAGGGAAACAATGGTGAAGGATCATTAGATCCGAATGCTTGCATGAATTTATATACCACTCATGAAAATATTACATGGTTAAGAAATTAACTTTTAGATTTTGTAGAATTTAATCATATGCAATACTTTCAGCAGTTCATTGCAAGGAATGTGACTAGTGATCGAATTATGCCAATACTTATTTTGAACAGTTCATCTGCTTTTTGTGTACAAGGGATGGGACATGTGCAAGTTGGCGAAAGTACATGTAATTATAATTACAGAATGAAGATTTTTAGTAGTACCCCGTTATTGACCCCTCCAAATGTAAATTTTGTATGTGGGGAAAATGCTTATACTTGGTTACCACGTGAATGGGCAGGCCGATGTTATTTATCTTTCCTGTATCCTCCAGTTTACCTAGCTCCCTCCAATTATCACAAGAATCACCAATTATATGATCCCAGCTTGCCTCTCATTAGAACTAGGAGACAGATTGTGATGTCTGAGATTGATCAAACCGATACATCGTTACAACAGTTTTATGATATTGCTAAAGGTTTGTTCCCGGTATGGGGCCCGATTTTCACAAGTAGAGAGGTAAGGCGATTGTCCCGGGTAGTTGAGTGAGTTATTAATATCACAACAGATATTTTGACAAACTTAACAGAAGAGATTCAGGCCACGAGACTTGTCTTGCTTCAAAATCGTATGGTTTTAGATGTTATCTTGGCTGATCGAGGAGGAGCATGCCGTGTGATTGGCTGTTCCTGCTGTGTGTATATTCCAGACTCCACCCCTACTGTTCATTTGGCAATTCAGAAGTTACACCGATTGTCTTCTGAAATTCATGCTGAAAACGGGTCCTGGTCCTTTTCTAATTGGCTTTTGGGATTACTGTCCACTTGGGAATGGAAATTATTAATGATGTTGGCTGGACCAGCAGGTGTTATATTTACCTGCTGTTTCTGCATGCATTGTGGCCCAGCATGTTGTTTCTATTGTACCACTAAAACTGTCTTCTGCACTAGTCCCCTCTCCCACGACTGCCAAAAATCAGATGATTCAACAGGAGATTCATGAGCTGATGGCGATTGATGAGGAGATTTTCAATGATTAGTTTTCAGTTAGTTAGCTATATCATGCTAAAAGGGTGGATTTGAAGGATAAATGTTCGAATTTCCCCCTCATTATGGACCCTTATACATATATATATATTTGTTAGCATGATGTATCTATTTAATTAGTCTACTTGTATGATAAGTATATTGATTAGTTAGCTTTGTAGGGTATAATACACTTATTCGCGTGTATTCTATATTAGTTAATTCGTAGAACTGAGCCAACGCCATTTAGTGGCCTTAGCTTGACTCTAGGCCAGGAATACGTGAATTTCTGTCCAGTAAGCAAAATCCTCGTCTTTTGAGTTATAGAAAGGCAGCTGAGAATGGGTTGCTTCTTCTGTGTTAGAACCTTCAAGGTTGCAAGTGGGTGCGAGCCTGATAAGCACATTCCTGAAGGCGCCATGCAAGCCCTCCTGAGCGTTAGGCAGAAGGGAGTCAACTTCTTTGACCTTGCTATAATGAACAGAGCTATTCTGAATCTGCTTTGTGTGCCATATATGGTCTTTCCTATGAACCATCTGTACCAACTTGTTTTTTTCCTTTCTTGAGTAATGGTTTGAGAATGTAACAGTATATATGTCAGCTCTTGATTATGTGCCGGCAGTCTTCTCTGCGAGCCTCGAGGGGTGAGGCCGGGAAAGGCTCCACTTCGGAGTGTTTTGTATAATAAACGATTGAACCTTCTTCACTACCAACTGACTGATTATTGGTAATTGGTATTGGGGGCTATTGGTAAGTATAGCTCCATAGGTTATTTAGTTTTTTCGGTACATCATACATGTCAGCTGTAATGCTGCACACAATAAAGAAGAGTGTATCTGACAAAACATTTTTTTAACCCCTTCCATGCCCATGACGGAATAGTTCCGTCATGAGCACCAGTGCAAGTGTGCTCGTGATGGAACAATTCCATCATGAGCACACTTGCAAAAAATCCCTCTGCTGCTTTTGCCTTTGGAGGTGGGGAAGAGCTTTCCCAACCTCCTGAGGCCTGTGTTTGATTTTCCTTGAAATGACGATTGGACAAGGCTTCCTGCTTGGCGATCACCCCAGGAGGGCAATCCCCAAGCAGGGATCCACCCACTAGCACCCTTTTGCTCCCCCATAAATGCTTGCCACAGATAGTCTTTCTTTCCCCCTTCAGGGGAAGATGGGGCACTAGCCCCAATCTTCCCCCTCGGGGGCAGAAAGCACCCTAGACACCAAGGATTTTTTTCCATAGGCCAGAGGTGGGGGCTGCCCAGAATGGGCATCCCAATGCCCCCCACACTACCCTCCAAAGAAGATGAAAGACTTTCTGCCCCCCCCAGGAGGCAGATGGCGCAATAGCCCTTGATCTGCCCCTTGGGGGTCAGAAAACCCACTAGGTACCAGTTTTTTTATATGTTGGGATGGGGACTGCCCAGAATGGGCATGCCAATGCCCCCACCCAAAAACAAAATGCTACAGTCATTCTGCCCCCCCTGGGAGGCAGATGGGGATATCCGCCATTCCCCAGGGGGAGGAAGCCCACTAGGCACCAGGGATTTTTTCTCTCTATAGTTCGGGATGGGGGTTGTCCAGAATGGGCATGCCAATACCCCCATCTCCCCAAAAAATGCCACAGTATTTCTGTCCCCTTCCAGGAGGCAGATGGGGCAATAACCCTTAATCTGTCCTCGGGGGGCAGAAAGCCCACTAGGCACCAGGAATTTTGGCTTCATATATGTAGGGTCAGGGGCTTCCCAGAATGGGCAGGCCAATGCCCCTACCCAAAAAAATGCTATAGTCTTTCTGCCCCCCCCCCCAGGAGGCAGATGGGGCAATAGCCCTTATCTGCCTCCCCAGAGGGCAGAAAGCCCACTAGGCACCAGGGTTTTTTTTACTTTCAAAGTTCGGGGTGGGGCTGCCTAGGATGGCATGCCAATGCCCCAACCCCCCAAAAAGAATGCCACAGTCTTTCTGCCCCTCAGGAGGTAGATGGGGCAAAAGCCTTTTTCTGCCCCCTCGGGGGCAGAAAGCCCACTAGGCACCAGGGATATATTTTCTTTAAAAGTCTGTAGTGGGGGCAGGTGGGGGCTGCCCAGAATGGGTATGCCAATGCCCCCATCCCCCCAAAAAGATGCCAAGTCTTTCTGTCCCCCCAGGAGGCAGATGGGGGCAGTAGCCCCTGATTTGGGCACCAGGGATTTTTTTTATATGTAGGGGTGGGGGCCGCCCAGAATGGGCATGCCAATGTCCCATCCCCAAAAAGTTGCCTCAGTCTTTCTGCCCCTCAGGAGGTAGATGGGTCAGTAGCCCCTGATCTGGGCACCAGGGATTTTTTTTATATGTAGGGGTGGGGGCTGGCCAGAATGGGCATGCCAATGTCCCACCCTTAAAAGGTTGCCTCTGTCTTTCTGCCCCCTCATGGGGCAGAAAGCCTACTAGGCACCAGGGTTATATTCTATTAAAATTCAGGAGTGAGGGCTGCCCAGAATGGGTATGCCAATGCCCCCAGCCCCCCCAAAAAAGATGCCACAGTCTTTCTGTCCCCCCAGGAGGAAGATGGGGGCAGTAGCCACTGATATGCCCCCCGGGGGAGGGCAGAGAGCACACTAGGGGCCAGCGAATATGCTGACTTTTATAAATAGGAGTGGAGCTGCCCAGTCCTTATGCCCCCCTTAGGGGCATATCAGAGTAATAGCCCTGATTACCCCTGTGGAGAAGTGTGGCTCAATGATTAGAGCGGCAGACCCTCATGCAGAGGTCTAGCCCGGGATCAGGGTTCAATTCCCCACCTCGGCGGGTCTTGGGCTCAAAATTCCACGGACCTGATAATTCTCACCTTGGTGCCTATTCCAATCATGGAGTCCCACTCTGCAATTCTGGGCAATAGCTTGCTTAATCTCCACAACGGCCCCCACAATGCTAAGAATGCCTGGCCTCCACCTTGGGGGTGCCCAGGAGTAGACGCCTCACAGGGAAAGCCAGGATGGGTTCCACAGCGGTATTTGTACAAGCGCCTTGAGACCCTTGCGGGTGAGTAGCGCGCTATACAAGTATCAATTTTTTTCCCAGAGCAGAAGAAAGCCTACTAGGCACTGACTTTTTTCTGAATTTGCCTACCTGTAGATTTTGGCTCCTAGAGCAGCTGACACCCAAGGAAACCTAGCAAACCTATACATTTTTGAAAACTAGACACCCAGGGGAATCTAGGATGGGGTGACTTGTGTAGCTTGCACTACGTTCTGTTAGCCAGAATCCCTTGCAAATCTCAAACTTTGTAAAACCAAAAACATATTTTCCTCACAGTTCTGTGATGGAAAGTTCTGGAATCTGTGCAGATCCACAAACTTCCACCCACCGAGCATTCCCTAAAGTCTCCCAATAAAAATGGTGCCTCACTTGTTTGGACAGACATACTACCCGCGACAGCAAACGGCCCAAAATGCAACATGAACACACCACATTTTTACAGTGATAATGGACCCCTTTTTGCAAAGGACCTAACTGTAGATTTTGAACCCTAGCTCTGCCAGCACCTAGGGAACCTAGCAAACCTATACATTTTCTAAAACTAGACACTGAGGGGAATCCAGCATGGGGTGACTTGTCTGGCTCTCTCCAGATTCTATTACCCAGAATCCCTTGCAAACCTCAAACTTTGTAACAAAAAAACCCACATTTTCCTCATAGTTCTGTGATGGAAAGTTCAGGAATCTGCGTGTATCCACAAAATTCCACCTACCTTGCATTCCCCAAAGTATCCCAATAAAAATGGTACCTCACTCGTTTGGGTGGACCAAGCACCCGCTTTAGGATAGGGCCCAAAACGTATTGTTACAAAATAACCTGTATTTGCAAGGGGTTCACCTGAGATTTTGGCCCATAGCCCAGTGGCGAGCTAGGAAAACCTACCAATCCCACACATTTCTGAAAACTAGACACACTGGGGAGTCCAGTGAGGTATGGCTTGCATGGATGCCCCAAAGTTTCCCTACTCAGAATGCCCTGTAAATCTAAAATGGCTGTGCAGGAAAGTGTGGGATCACCAGGCTGACACACATTTCCTACCACCCAGCATTACTCTAGGTCTCCCCATAAAAATGGTTCCTCACTCATATGAGTTGGCCAAATACCCACAACAGGATAGGGCCCTAAACGTATTGTGTAAGCATCAAAATACCCGTCACAAAACAACCTGTTTTTGCAAGGAAGGGTCACCCGAGTTTTTGGCTCCGGGCTCGGCATCCAGCTAGGGAAACCTACAAAGCCCACACATTTCTGAAAACTGGATACCCTGGGGAGTCCAGTGAGGTGTGGCTTGCGTGGATCCCCCATGGTTTCCCTACCCAGAATCCCCTGCGAACCTCAGATTTTGCGGAAAAAATCACTTTTTCCACACTTTTGTGTGGGATCACCGTGCTAGCACAAATGTCCTGCCACCCAGCGTTCCCCTTGTTCTCCCGAGTAAAATGATACCTCACTTGCATGGGTGAGCCAAAGGGCCAAAAACATATGAAATAATAGCTTATTCTGCATTAGACAGCCAAACAAGTGAGGTATTGTTTTACTTTGACGTACGCCACAAAATCTTAGGTGTCTGCTTGAAATGAGAATTGCAGTCTGTGAAGTTTTAAGGTCAGCATGGTCTTGTAAATGAGTATGTCTCCACTTGCGCATGTATTCTCATGCGTGTTATGCATCTGAAGATGGTAGATGTATAAAACACAGGTATGCATCTATTTGTCTGTTTCTTTTATATATGATGCCACTAGAAAAAGATACAGGCACATGCATGCATGGTTTCAGGAACATTGTGAGACTTACAACAGAGATATGCGAAGAGTTGCTGCTTTATATTTGGGTAGGCCCAACACCTTGAGTGCTTGCAGATTAGTGAACAGAACTATTTGTATGTTTCTCTTATGTGTGATGCCAGCAGCAAAAGGTAAAGATGCATGTATGCTTATATTTAGAAACATGCTGAGACTTATATTAGATATATTGCAAAGATTGCTGTTTTGCATTTCTGATGTTCTCTTGCTTCTTTCTGCACTTTTCTTGACTGTTTCTTCACCTCTGTTGCTTCTTTCTATATTTATGTTGCATCTTTCGGAACCCTTCTTTGTTGCTTTTTTCTGTACTTCTCTTGTTTTTTTGTACCCTTTTTTATTAGTTACAAAGAGAATAGCAATGTAATTATAATTCATTGTTTACTAGTTACTATTAATGGCGACATGTAATTAATTTAAAATACTTAATTGATGTAAGAAACTATTGAAACTATTCTTTCTTTTTCAGAAAATTATTGTGTTTGAAATAAAAAACTTGAAGATGGCAAGAAAAAATAAGATAGCAAGGTAAAGAGAGTACTTAAACCTAACTAAAAAATGTGGACTACAAAAAGAACATGTTAGTCGGGATTAAATCTGTTCTGGTAAGTAAACTAAACAATTTCTTAAAACAGGAAAACTATTTTTTACAACAAACCACAAGGAAACAACACTTGTAATGGAAAAAAACATTCCTTTTTGGAAAAACATGTCACAGAAAGTCAGAAACAATTTCAAGTGATTTGTGTACAAATATTTCGAAATAGATTAATTCAAAATGTATTTAAAGATTGTAAAAAGTATAATGGAAAGGGGCGACCATTCGGTCCCCCCGAACGTATGGCAGAGTACCACGATCCCCCCGGGAAGCCATCTTGGGCGGGGGGCGAGTCTCGGCTGGTATGCCCGAAGCGGCGTAGCCGGGGCGCGCCTTTTCCCGCCCTAGAGTGGGTTGGCCTAGACACGGACGCGGCTGGCCACGCCCTTGGGCAGGCAGGGGCGGGTTTACGCCCGCCCTGAAGACGGATAAAAGGAGAAGTAAGACCAGAAGACATCCTCTTGTTCCTGTGCTCTGAAGCTGCACCTCCTCGCTGCACGTGAGCTCGAGACGGAACGAAGAGCCAATTTTGAGCGTTGTAATCGTTCTTGTTTGTTTTTCAGATACTCTGTCGGAGAATGCCGAAGAAGGCGGGAAAGCGAATGACTACCGACCAGATGCTGCGCGTTCTCATGAAAGAGATGACCGACCTAAAGAGGCGAATGGATAACAACGAGGAAGGGGGGCCGAAACGTCCTTTGGCGGGAGCAGCCCCGGGAGGAAAAGGCAAGAGGCCCAGGAGGGGAGCAACTGGGGGAGACATCCCGGGTCCCAGTACCCCGCTCGAAGCACCCACTCCCGTGCCGGAAGAAGGGAACCCGATTCCCGTAGTGGTCACTCCCGTGTCCGGTGAAGATATGCCGCCCGAACTGGCAGCACAATTAGCAGCGTGGTTGGGTAAAGGTAGCGAGGGCGCCACGGCTGCCGACGCGCAGGTCTTGATGAAGCAACTGCGTGAAACTCGGGAAGCAGCGAAGGTATCCACGCCGGCTGCGGCAGTAGAGAAGTCACAGGGGACTGGTTCAGTCGCAGAGACAGCGTCCGGTTCAGGTAAGCGGCCATTGCCGATTGCGAGGGATGAGTCAGCACCCTCTCGAAGGGAAAAGTTGGGTCAGCATGTCCCTGTAGCTATTAAGGAAAAAATATGGGCAGGGGAGTATGTAAACATCTTCTCGTTGCTTACTGATCATTATGAGATGGAGCATGTTAAGGGCCAGAAAGACCTCATGCATCCGAGTGTTTGGCGCGCAAAGATGGCCGCCTTTAAGGTAAATGAGAACATTGGCAATTGGGGCAAAGCGTGGGGGATATTTACATCGATCTTGGGGGAACGAAGGCCCGAATTGCTACCCGAATTGCCGATTTATCAGTCACGGATCATGGGGTACTCTGTATCACACGAGGGTAATCATTGGTTCTGCTATGATAATCTGTTCAGAAAGGCAAAAGAACACGATAAGAATTTAACTTGGGATTGTTATGATTCTGTGTCCTGGTCCAAAATGGAGGATACTGGTATGTTAAAATTGCCATTGGTAGGGAGTAGCGTTGGCGAACCCTCCCGCCAATATGCGGGGACGCCCTTTCGATCAGGTACGGGTACCGACAGTCACTCGAGGCCTACCGGCAATACAGGTAAAAGGGGGGTCTGTTGGAACTTTAACAGAGGTAAATGTACTAGGCCCCAGGGGTCGTGCAAATTTAGACACGAATGTAGTGGGTGTGGGCAATCATCCCATCCTGAGTCCACGTGCAGAGCCAAAACGGGTGATAACGGGGGTAGAGGAAGCGCCAAACAGGTCTAACATAGTCCGAGGGGCGCCTTTACCTACCCCGATTGATACCTTGGCAATGATTCCCTGGCTCAGCGAATACCCGGATCGTACTTCCGCTGGGGTGTTACGAAACGGTTTTTCATATGGTTTCCGCATCCCAGTGGGGGACTTTCAAGGAATAGAGAAATGTAAAAATCAGATATCGGTCTTGCAGCATACGACCGTGGTACAGGAAAAGATCCGGAAAGAGGTTACTCGAGGTTGAGTCGCCGGTCCGTTTAGTGTACCCCCGGTGGCTAACTTTGTTTGTTCTCCTTTAGGGGTGGTCCCCAAGAAGGACCCGGGGGAGTTTCGGCTGATACATAATTTATCAGCCCCACGTGGTGCTTCCGTAAACGAAGCGATAGACCCGGAAGTGTGTTCGGTGCGGTACGCATCCTTCGATGAGGCCGTAGCCATTTTGAATCGCCTGGGGCCCGGTGCGCTGATGGCAAAATCTGATATCGAGTCAGCGTTCCGGTTGCTCCCGGTACACCCAGACGATCAGCGTCTCCTAGGTTTCATGTTTCAGGGTCATTATTACATCGATAGGTGTATGCCGATGGGATGCTCTATATCTTGTGCCTATTTCGAGAAATTCAGTAGTTTCCTACAATGGGTCTTCACAAAGAAGACGGGTTTTCAACATGTGATGCATTATCTCGATGATTTTTTATTCCTGGGGGCAGCCGGGGATCCGGAATGTGGGCAGGCTTTGTCTGCATTTTGTGTCTTAATGAATCAGTTTGGCGTGCCATTGGCACCAGGTAAGACTGTTGGTCCTTCGACTTGCCTCGAGTTTCTGGGGATCGAGTTGGACTCCGGAGAAGGTTGTTTCCGTTTACCTGGGGACAAAGTGTTAAGGTTCAGGTCATCCCTGCAAATGTGTATAAGTAAATCTAAGGTTAAGCTGCATCAATTACAGCAGTTAGTGGGACAGTTGAATTTTGCCCTGAGAGTTATACCAATGGCCCGCCCCTTTTCCCGCTCGATCGCTCAAGCCATGGTCGGCCTGAAAGAGGGCCATCATCGCACAAGGCTCTCGGCAGAGGTCCGCCAGGACATGCGCATTTGGTTGGCATTTCTGGCGGATTTCAATGGTCGAGTCGTCTGGAGCAAACCGGCCGTGTCCTCTGAAGAGCTGGGGCTGTGGACAGATTCGGCTGGGAGCATAGGTTTTGGTGCCATTTTTGGCACTCGTTGGTCTGCACAAAAGTGGCCGGCATGGTGGCATGACAGTGGATTGACAAGTAACATTGCTTTCCTGGAACTTTTCCCCATTTTGGTGGCCCTGAGAACATGGCCTGAAGGGTTCAGAGATCACTCTGTGGTATTCTGGTCTGACAATATGACCGTGGTTGAGTGTATCAATAGCCAGGCAGCACGATCAAATGGATTTTGAGGCTGCTCAAGGAAATCGTATTACTGTGTATGCAATTGAATGTGCTATTCAAAGCAAGACATGTCCCTGGGGTAATGAACCAGGCGGCTGATGCCCTTTCTCGTTTTCGTATGCAGGCCTTCTGGGGTTTTCTTCCCACAGCGGACCCGGAGCCGGCACCCTTTCCCGAAGCTCTCTGGTCTCTCGGTGCCCCGAACTTTGTAACCTCGTGGGAGAGAGTTTAGCACCCAGGACGAGGAAGGCATATGAAGGGGCGTTCCGGTCCTATTTTGCCTTCTTGGGGACTGCTAGAGAGGAGCTTTGGGGTCAGGAGGAATGGGTAGTGAACTTTCTGATGTCTTTACATCTGGCTGGGAAATCGGTGGCCACGGCCCAGAGGCATCGGGCTGCCATTTCCTTTGTTGCTAGGGCTCATGGGATCCAGGACCCGACAGCGTCTTTCGTTGTACAAAAAGCGCTACGTGGGTGGCAACGCCTTGAGGGTCGCAGAGTAGATGAAAGGCGCCCGATAGGTTTGGATAGGTTGGCCCAGTTATTATCCAGACTCCCTGCAACTTGTTCATCTCAGTTTGAGACAGTGTTATTCCGGGCCGCTTTTACGCTGGCATTTCATGGGGCTATGCGGGTAAGCGAATTAGTGGCGAGGAACAAGCAGGATGTGACGGGAGGGCTGTGCGCAGAACACGTACAGATCAGAGGGGAGACAATGACTGTCTCGTTTGTGAGGTCCAAGACCGATCGGAGTGGGATGGGTGACTGCATAATCATACGCAGGATTCCCGGGTCCACCATGTGCCCGGTGAAGTGTTTAGAGGATTATTTAACACGAAGGGTGGCATCATGGGGGGGGACCTTGTTGAGACACGCTGACGCCACCCCACTGACAAGGTTTCAGTTTCAGCGGGTGCTTGCGATGTCGATTACAGCTGCGGGCTTGAACCCGGGCGAGTTTGGGACCCATTCCTTTCGGATAGGGGCTGCTACAGAGGCTACAGCCAGGGGTCTGAATGTGGAACAAGTTAAACGGGTGGGGCGTTGGTCCTCCAATTGTTATAAGAGGTATGTGCGTTTGCACATGTTGTGAAGCTGTAATGATGTACTCATGCTTCTTGTTTGTTGGGTTTTCAGTTACGCAAGCCTACGAGGCGGGGCGGACTATGCAGTCGACCCAACACCGGGCCAGCGGTCAGACATACATAAACAGCAGTGTAGACTGAGGTCATCTAGGTCTCTACTGACTATGTTAAACTTAATTTAGGTTTGCGCCAGCTAGCTCAGAGGTCACTGGAAACTTTCTTGAATGAATAGGGAGGGACAAGCTCCCCCTGCTCAGACAAGAAGGGATTCAGTTTCCAACAACTGCATAAACATGACAACTTTGCTCCCTCAGAATAAGAGTATATCTCTAGAGTCGTGTGAAAAGAATAGACTGCTATTTCACTCAGTCAGCAGTGCATACTTAGTTTCACCAGAATGCAGAGAAATAGAGAGACAGGCGTTGTCAATAAAAAGGTGTTATTTATTGAGCAGTCTTCCTTCTCATGCAAGAGAAATGAATTGCCACAATTGCAATACTTAAAGTAAAGTAAAGTGCATACAGTAAAAGTAGTATTATGAAATAATACTGTAAAAGCATTGATACGGTTTCTTAGCCATATGATACTTTAAAATGGATAAAATATATACATACATAAATACATTGACTAAAGTACAAAACTGGTGCTTCTAACTAAGCCTACCCCGGTGTACCTGACCTAAGCCTAATACTTTGGGAAGGGATGAGTAAGTAGCAGTTTTAAGTTAAGTAGGTTAAGATAATTTTGCCAAGAATCTGCATCAAGAATTCTCTTAAGGGTTTAGTCAGCTCCGTACCTTGGTAATAGAATGTGGGAGGTCTGGTATCTCTTTCCTCAGCACTCGATATCCCAGCAACCAGCAAGTGTAGGATGGAAACACCGGAGCTGGAATTTCTCGGCTGGAGAAAAAGACAGCGTCTCTCTCAGTGCGTCAAACAGGAGGGGCGGCTTCCATGGGCACTCGCATCAGCTGGGCTCTCGGGCAAGTAGATGGCCGCTCTGCTCCAAACCACCGTGTGTTTGCTTAAGGCAACTGTTGGTATTTTATACCTGAAAGGTGCCGGGTTTGGCGTAAGGTTGGACATAACACGTCACCAAGAACTGTTCTTGCAGGACTTCAGGAGTTCTTGTTCAAATCAAAACAAAAGCAGGGGGGTTTTCCCGGGCTGCTGGAGGCTTGGTTTGTTTAAAGAACGCATTGTGCTTTCTAGGAGTCGATGGGATTAGCCGTGCTGTGCTTTGGATTGCATGGGCAATAATAGCCCATGCAATCCAAAGGCAAAAGGCATAAGAATCTGATTCTTATGCCTTTATCAGGATATTATTGATTATAACCTCACAAGGGCATAAATCGGGAATACCGAATTAGGGTCCTAGATATGAACACGACACCCACTCCACGGATTGATGTCCATCATTACTAAAAACTAAGCAATATTAAACATTCAATGATGCATGTGTGTTTTCCGACCTACCCCAAAATACATATTTCGCATTTGAAATGGTATAAGGTAAATACACGAAAAATGAGTGTTTGTACTGTACGCTTTTCAAGCAGTGTCATCATTCAGATAAATGCATATATATATCAGCTGAATGAATTGCAAAAATTACACATGAAATGGCTCTAAATACAGAAAAGAAGGTCGAGACCATTTCATCACATATTTATACAAATTTCTGTATATGTGCTAGAGGCTGAGGTAAAATATTGTCTCTAGTATCCTAAAATAGAAGCTCTGTTCTCTAAGAATAGTTCTACTTTAAGCAGAGTACCATGTGCCAAAATAAAAGGTAAATATTTTGAAAAATATGGGCAAAAATAATTTCGCTTTCAGGGGAAAGTTCCAAATATTTTCTTTAGCTTTGTTTATCAAAAACTGAAGGCAGCATTCAGAATTCAGGGAACACTGTGTGCTCATTGTTTTTATTTAAGAGTTATTCTCGTTGATTGGAGAGAACATTGTTTCAGACAGACCCGCAAAAAATTGGTCTACCACATCAGGTGAAAGTTCGACCAAGTTCGAAAATACTGCAACTGTGCAGTTTTCTGCAGGATTGCTATCATCGATGGTTGGATCAGCAATGCTCACAGAAGGCTGTACCTGTTTGGTGCTGCTTTCCTCTCGTACCTCACTGCCACCTACTGATAGTGGTGAAGTCTCAACGAATGCCGTTATCAGAATCGGTAGCCGCTGGGGACAACACGATGCATGAGTCGTTACAGGACCTAGCAAAGTATCGATATCCATTGGTACTGCTGATTGTAGTGTAAGACAGATGTCCAACACGTATTCTTCTCCGCATAGCAGACTTCGAAGCACAGATATGATGCAATTTTGCCAGATCGATCTGAATGAAAGAAACCAGGTTGTACTCAGATCTCTTAGCCGGGCCAATCCGAGGACCTTAGTGATACGGTCTCGGTATCGTATTGCTAGGATTGTTTCTTCCATTGTTGCTAGAGTCTTGTCTGTGGAATGGCTTGCCATATCGTTGCAGAAGGAGCAAAAATAAAATTCCTGCCACGAGTCCCAAGATTAAGGGTAGGCCGCCAAAGACAGAATGGACAAAATTCGGGAAGATGCCCAGAACTGTTTCAAAGGGTGCTAACAGTCCCGAAAAACTGTCTTAAATACATGTGCGGTGCCACTGGTATCAGACATGTTTAAGATTTGGCTCAACACTTCTACGAAATGTACGGGGCAATTTGTTGATAAAAGGCTATGTATCTCTGCTGCTGTCCTTGCAACTTGCAGATCATATGTTTTTTTGATGACGTTAGAGGCACAGTTGCTTGTAAAAGAATAGACTTCATTCTGCTTAAAGTATCAATTTGAATAGAAGAGATAGTCAACCAAGGCCATAACACAGCCCCCATATCTGGATTGCTGTGTGGATACAATACTTGCATACAGCAAATGGCCCTGGAAGTTACAGTTGTCAGATAGGCTTTTCCTGGCAGCATGCCACAACAGCTGTGGTCACCTATTACAATGTAACTACAGTTAGAAAGTGGTCCAAAAAATGGCTCTATCTGTTTTGCAGGCGTGCCATGCAGGTGACATGAAAGGTTGTTTGAAGACCCTTTGCAGGCTCCATGCAAATTAATACCTTGACACAGAAGTGTACCGCTTAGTGATTTTTTACAATTTTTACCACTAAGAAATACCTCCTTGTTTCCTTCGCTATAACATCTGTGTGTATAAGATAAATCCCAGGTTGATTTGATGTATTCTTTACCCAACCTTTCATACTGGCCTGCTGGTATATACTCTTGACAGTATTTAAACTGGAAAGTTGTTATCGGAATTGTAATCATTCCATGTATTATCCATTCGATGACAGGTCTCTCTGACATTGTCAATGGTAATCTCTCGAGTTTTTCAATGCTCAGAATCGTATAGTCTGCTCCTTTTTGAGCCAAACTGATTTGTTTATCAGTAAGGTTAAAGATACCGAATAATGACGTTGTGTTGATTAAACGCCATGGTACGTAGCCTGAACGCAGATTTTGCAATGTCCATACAAGCTGTACAATGGAACGTAATTGAGACTGACCATGTTGTAACATTAGTAAGTCCTGCTCTATTATATCAAAGGCAGACGATACAATGCTGTCCAGTGAATATATTCTGGAAGACAGAGTCGTTAACCCATTATCCACAACAGAAAGTGATGTTTCCAAATTTATACGATCAATTTCTCGTATTTTTTTCTGCTGTCTCAATTTGCATTACTTTCCATGCTTCATTGTATGCAGCATATATAGCGGCCGCTATGAAACGTTTTTGACGCTGTTTGCGTGGTCCCATTATGAAATCACGCAAGTCAACACCGTCTTTAAGTAAAGTCAAGTGTTGCTTAATTTCAGCCAGTGTGGATTTCTGTAGCCACTCAAGGCATAGTTTCCCTACACTGTATGTTGTAACTATCCCTGGATGTTGTCTCTGGGAATATCTAGGGTCTGGTCTGGTAATTTTGAACCCCTGTGTTTTGTTCAGGAATCTATCTTGACAGTTATTCGTGTCTGTTGGCCAGATCAACCACTTTTTCCAATCATTATGTGTTTTGTTTTGGTATAAAATATTAGAATCGTCTATCTCCACATCAGTAGGGCTGTCACTATCAGGCATGGGTTTCGGAATAGACGGTGTATTCAAGTCTTTTATCTTAGCTAGGCCAAGACAAGTAGTTTGTTGAATTGTGTCATTCAAGAATATAATTTGTTCTGGGATCATGCAGGCCCTTAACAGTGCTTCTAGGCCTTGTACTTGCCAATCTTTGGATACCCAGATTGTTTTTGTTTCATGTAAATCAATTTAGTATTTGTCAATATTGTTTTCATTCCTGTTCTATTTAACATTTTAAAATAAAACGTTCTTGGATCACTGTTATAAAACCCCGAGAAGTATTGGAATTTCTCCCCCCAAAAATTTGGACTGCCTTTTGGTGGAGTTGGACAGTGTTCCCACTGGTTAAAAGATAAAACATTTCTAGGCTGAGCACTTTTATGCAAATAGTGATCACCATAATGGTTGTAGCAGTACAGCTCTTCATAATTGGATGAATCCTGCAAGTAATCTTGTTCTGTAAATTTGGCTGACATTACTAAATCTGACATCATATTATTAATGTTTTCAAAGTCCCAGTCATCAGAGAAGGTACTAGGTGTCACAAAATCACTTAATGAAATCTTGAGCTGGTGAGGTTACTTCAAGAGCTGGACCGGGCCAAGAATGTCATAATCAGTTCTGTCCCATGCTACCCCACCGGGTATTGGATTGGCTGTGATGTTCACTGATGACAGTTCTCTTTTCTCGATGTGAGAGGATGTGTGTGGCTTTAGGACCAGATTGATGTTCTGACTTGCTGTGTCCATTGTACTATATTTTCCCTCAATGAATTTTCCCAAACATAGAACCATGATGAGCCAAAGCAGGAGGAAAAGTACACCTAACACAATCCAAAATTCAATCCATGGTGAAATTAGATATGTCTCTTTCAGTTGGTGAAAAAGTTCAGTCACTTTGTTTTTAAAACTTTTTGTTGGAGGCATTTCTTCATGTTCGCTTGGGTCTTCAGAGAAATTGTCGAAGTTGATGAAGTAGCCTGATGCAGTTCTGTCAATTGTTGGAATTGCTTCCGGATTCTCATTTGCTTTTTCATTTTTCTTTGTTTCATTAGAATAGTCTGAGGGTACATCATTGCAGATCGGTGTTTCTTGACGAACTGTTATTATTTGGGTTTCAAGAGGCACAAGTTCCATGGCATTATTGCATAGTCCTTTTTTTATTAGTTGCAGATTTTTCAATTTTGATTAGTCTCTCAGCATGAGCCTCTTGGATTGTAGCAAACTTCAGTATTCTGCTATTTCTTGGGAGTCCACTTGGCCTACTACTTATTATTGGCCACATGATTGTGGTTTTACCAGGTCGATGGATACAACTCAGTTCTCCTTTTTCCCAGCAAGGGGCGGTAGCACAACTGATCTTGTTCCGCTGATAGCTAAGACAGGTACTGCTTTTCTGTAAGAAGGCCCAAATTCCTTCTTTACCGCGATCTTTTCTCTGACCAGATCCCCAATCTTTGGAATCCAGACAGGTCTTGCTGGGTCAGGTGGTTTTTCTTCAGTGGATGTCGACTGTTGTTTAAACTTTATGTTACTCAGGTTTTTTCTTTTTTCATTTAAATCCTGTAAAACAGCCAAACAATCTTTGATATCAAAGGTTTTTTCTTCTACCACTGAAGTGTGACTATCAAGGTCCTGAATATGCATTCTAGTTCCGAACAATAGTTCGTATGGAGTGAGACCTTTTAGAGAGTTTCTTGGCAGATTATTAAGACTACGTTGGACACTTATTAAATGTTTGACCCACCCATCACCCGAACCTAATACCCTCGCTGTTATAGATTGCTTTATGTCCCGGTTTTTTCTTTCCACAACCGTATTTCCCTCAGGATGGAAGGGAGAAGAATACCGCAATGTGATGCCCATACTGTTCATGGCCTCTTTGTAAGCTCGAGAGCTAAACACAGGACCCTGATCAGAATGTAGCATTCCAATTGCGTATGTGCCTATAAAGACTCGCAAATCTTTTATAACAGTTCTGCCGTCAGCCGAGTGCAGTTATCTACATTTTTATGTGAGTTTAGTCTTAATTATTATGGGGACACATTTCTCCGACCGGATTTCTGCGTTATAGATAGCCTGATGCTATCTAATAGTGGTATCTGGGATACAGGCTGGACCGGTTCACAACTGCGATCTCTGTTGCAGTCCTTGCAATTTTTTGCAAAATAGTAGATATCTACGCTCATTCCCGGCCACCAGTACTCTGATTGTAGTTCCATCAGAGATTTCAGGATTTCTTGGTGCCTCAGACCCAACCCCATATGTGCTTCTTGTAGTAAGAAGATTCTCCGGTTCGTGTTTGGAATTACCCTATCCCCCACTCCAGGGATTTGAGCAAACGGAACGGAGTTTGCATCAATTATGTATGTATTACTGAGTGGATAGTTTAGAGGTAATGCTGAATAATCGCCTTTTAATGAGGCTTTTACCGCTAGCATGGTTTCCCCATCTATGTGTTTTTCTGAACCCTTTTCAGTGGCTACAGAAGCCGGGTGAACCGCTTCCGCTGTGGCTGTGTTAGCCAATGAATTCCCTGCAACGTGAACGCCCTCACATTGATGACTCAATGTGTGTATCATGTGAGTCTTTCGTAGTTCTTTCTGTAAAAGAACTACCTGTCCCAAAGCCTTTTATGCTTTATTGTAGCACCTGTGTCATCTTTGTAACCGTTTTTGATCCATGTCTGCATGTCACTGTTATAGGATTTGATGCAGAAATACGAATCGCACACTATTAGTGTAGGGAATTAGCGATCGGCATTTTCAAGCGCCATTTTTAAAGTTCTTATTTCAGCTCGCTGAGCTGAACATTTCCTGAGTGATTCCGTTTTGGTAATCATTGGTTTGAATTTACCAGAGCGCCAGCGACCTTTAACAATCGCGCACGCTGCATCATAGGATTTATTTTCTACATCATAGTGTTGTGCGAATCTGTCCATATAGATTACGCAGGTATATTTTTCTAGAGGCAGAATTTCAGCTGGCAGAGGATATTCGAGTTCATATACTAGATCATCTAGTTTTTTCAGTTTTGGGTCAAAATAGTATTTCACGTCTTCTGTAGCAAAAGAATTTTCCCATTCTATCTATTCTGGATCTAATAACCCTTTAACCAGGTTACGAGGACTTGTTAACGCCTCAAGGGCTGATTCTGCTGAAAAAACAGATATTCTTCTGCCTTGGGCTAGGGCTCTTTTTTTAGCTACAGCAGTTCTAACTGCAGTTATAAAAATTCTGTGGAGCTGAATTTCATTTCAGCTTGAGTGTACAAATTTGATTTGTAAGCTATAGGTACCGTTTCTCCCTCATTAGAGGTCAGGTATGTGAATCCGCATCTTCCTGGGATGACTCGGATTACAAGATTGCGTGTTTTTTCACGTGTTTGCAATTTTGTTTTAGTTAACATGTCTGTTTGTAGTGATCTCAAAATTTCTGTGTGTTTCTGAGTCCAATTGGTTTGTTTGAAATCTGATCTTATTAATTCATAGAGAGGTTTAACCCTCTCAGCATAATTTAGAATGTATGTTCTTCCGAAATTCAGGAAACTTAGTAGTGATTGTAAATTCTTCAGCGTTTTTGGTGCTTGGAGTACAGCACATTTCTCTAAGAAATTGTCTGCCAGGCTTTTACCTTCACTTGATAATTCATATCCTAAAAATAGGACGTTAGATGGGCAATTCATGACTTTTTAAAGTTGAATTTGTAACCCTCTGAGGCGCGCCAAGTATTATGGTGTTCACCCTTTTTAAGTGAGTCTCCAGGTCATCATCTGTGAGATAGATGTCATCGACATATGATAATGCTTCATCATCATATATTTGTAGTTACTCTGTTACCCTCGCAGAGAATAATCCTGGGCTATTCTTGAATCCCTGTGGGAGTCGGCAAAATTGTTTTTGTGATCCAAATATTGAGAAAGCAGTCACATACCTGCTTTCAGGTGCAATGTTTTGACAGAAGAATCCATTAGAGATGTCTAATGTCGTTTTATATTTTTTGCACACAATGTTATTCATTAGTGCTGCACTATGTGAGTTTTGTACTGCAAATGTTTTACAACAGGAGTTAGGGTGTCGGTAGTCCAAAACTAGACGATATGAATCGTCTGGCTTGGAGACAGGAAACAAAGGATTGTTCATTTGAGAGGTGCATGTTTCGATCACCCCTTGGTATTCAAGTTGATCTAAGATCTCCCTGACTTGTTTTTTAGCTTCTTGTTTAACTGGGTACTGCCTTTGTGCAGTGGGCTGATTTTTTAACTGGATCTTGTGGTGAGGTGAGTCCTCATCCCATCCTACATGATTTTTGTACAAAGCAGGAGCTTGGGCTACTGCCCATTTTCTTGCATATGATTATTTTTTATGAATCGGGATGTGATTCGAGAAGGCAGGAATAATCATTTCTTCGCTAAGAGGGCAATCCCTGACAAACTCTGGTGGCCAGTCTTTCTCAGCTAACAAAATGTCATAGCTCTTTGAAAGTTTTTCCCAAAAGATACTTTTTATTTTCCTGGTTTTATCTCCCTCTATACATAATGTTACTTCATATAGCTTATGGGGCACACTAACTCGTGTGTCTGCAGTTTCTACTTGAATGTACTCATTCGTGTCCACTATCTCCAGAAAATTCATCAGGGTCTTGTGAGCAATGGTCACTTCTGCTCCGCTGTCTAGCATTGTCTGTGCCCACTCTCCGTTTTTCAGCTGTGTCCTCAGAATTCTCAGCATGTTTTAAACCTAATACTTGCTACCTTCTTTCTGGGAAATTGTAATTTTTTACTTTGATGAGCAGGTGTTCTCTGTGTTCTGACCGTCCTCTTCTTTCCGATTTCAGTGAGGAAGATCGAGAAAGATTCAGTGAGAAGGATCTAGAGGGACGTGTATCAACATCTTGATTTCTGTCTGGTTTTCTTATTTTATCCCTATCTCTAAGGTTATATCTTTTTTCAGAGGGTTCCCTTTGGGGAGACTTGTCTTCTCGGCCTGGAGATCTCTCTCTACGCTGAGGAGACCTTCCAATGGACTGGAAATGTTTTTCCCTGGGAATGGTTTGTTTATTACCTTCCCAATTCTTTTTTGGAGTCTTTAAATTATTTGTACTAAATGTTTTTTCAGGATTTTCAGTTAGTTGGGGTTTTACCGGATTCCCACCCAAACTATCTCTTCCCAGTTCTTCATAGGATTTTTCTATGATTCTGGCAAGTTCCAATGGTTGGGCTGCTATATCTGTTTCCTTCAATTTCTGGCGGATCGCCACAGATGCTGCTTCACCTTTTATGTTGGCTAATAATATAGCCAAGACCAGCTTGAAGTCTTTTAGTAATTTCATACCCAGAGTTAAAGCAGGTTCTGGACCGTATTCATTTTGAATCTGTCTTAATACATCTGGTATGACCGCCATAGACGGGACACCATGTGTTTTTGTGTAGATGGAAGCAAAGACTGTGCCGCAAGTGTCACAGTCCTCCACATGTGGTGCGATCCCCATCGGGAGGCAGATAGTCAGAATTCTGTGTTTCTCAGTAGGAGTAGTATCTGGAAATACTGCCTCTATTTGAGTAATTTTCTGTGCTAACCAGAATGGAATTTGTTCCTGTTTTATGGGTACTTTACAAGACATGATTGTATGTTCTGTGGTGTGATTTTGTTTATGTTCCCCTGGTGAGGGGTCTGCTGTGGAATGTTAAATGTCGGTTGGACTATTGAAATCCGCATGACATATTGGACTAATTGTCTATGTATTTTAATTAAGAGTTTTAGCTGAGCTAAAAGTTCAGGAACTGACATTTTATCAATGTCTGGATGTGGTGTGTAGCTGGCTAGAACCGGCCACGTTGCTCCTGGTCTACCTAGTGGACCGAGCCTGGTGATGTGATCATTATGTTTTAAGGCACCTTTATACCAGAGCAGGTGCTCTTGGTATTTTAGTGGAATTTCAATCTCCTCGAAAGGAGTGTATTCATCCGGAGGTTCCTCTATTTTGTAATAGTGGAAGTCTTTTGTCGTAGCGTGTGCTGCTGGAAAATGTATCCATGAATAGAATACCTCTGTCTGCCGATATTCATGTGCCTCTATCATGAATATGACTGTACCACTTCGTGGTGTCAGTCCATTTTCTATAAGTTTTAGAGTTATAGTTCTTCTTACATTGACCGGAATGATTATAGCATCCGGTTAGGTTTCACTGAGACTTGAGTCTTCCTCTAAGAGTTGAGCTGCTAGTCTTACTCGCTCCCTTTCTACGTCACTCTCTGTCATTTTAACTGACTGAAAGTTTTCTGTTGCAGATCGAGTTTCAAGGAAACAAAGATTAGGTGCACAATATTTTGGAACACTGTATCCTTCAACGTTGATCAAACCAAAAAATAATACATAGGGTTCTCATCCTACTAATTTCCGGCGGATATTAACATTTCACCCACTCCAGACGTCTATTGGAGTTTTTACGGGGAAAGGGTTCTGTGTGAAAAAGCACGACTGAGTTACTCTAGTGTCTTGCGTTAGATTGTCGCCTTACCAAACGTTGGGCGCCATGTAGTGTTCTCCTATTTTCCCAATAGGCTCCGCGCATTGGAATAACATAAACAGCAGTGTAGACGTAGGACTGAGCTCATCTAGGTCTCTACTGACTATGTTAAGCTTAATTTCGGTTTGCACCAGCTAGCTCAGAGGTCACTGGAAACTTCCTTGAAAGAATAGGGAGGGACAAGCTCCCCTGGCTCAGACAAGAAGGGATTCAGTTTCCGACAACCGCATAAACATGACAACTTTGCTCCCTCAGAATAAGAGTATATCTCTAGAGTCATGTGAAAACAATAGACAGCTATTTCACTCATTCAGCAGTGCATACTTAGTTTCACCAGAATGCAGAGAAATAGAGAGACGGGCGTTGTCAATAAAAAGGTGTTATTTATTGAGCAGTCTTCCTTCTCATGCAAGAGAAATGAATTGCCACAATTGCAATACTTAAAGTAAAGTAAAGTGCGTACAGTAAAAGTAGTATTATGAAATAATACTGTAAAAGCATTGATACTGTTTCTTAGCCATATGATACTTTAAAATGGATAAAATATATACATACATAAATACATTGACTAAAGTACTCAACTGGTGCTTCTAACTAAGCCTACCCCGGTGTACCTGGCCTAAGCCTAATACTTTGGGAAGGGATGAGTAAGTAGCAGTTTTAAGTTAAGTAGGTTAAGATAATTTTGCCAAGAATCTGCATCAAGAATTCTCTTAAGGGTTTAGTCAGCTCCGTACCTTGGTAATAGAATGTGGGAGGTCTGGTATCTCTTTCCTCAGGACTCGATATCCCAGCAATCCGCAGGGGTAGGCTGGAAACACCGGAGCTGGATTTTCTCGGCTGGAGAAAAAGACAGCGTCTCTCTCAGTGCGCCAAAAAGGAGGGGCGGCTTCCGTGGGCACTCGCATCAGCTGGGCTCTCGGGCAAGTAGAAGGCCGCTCTGCTCCAAACCACCGTGTGTTTGCTTAAGGCAACTGTTGGTATTTTATACCTGAAAGGTGCCGGGTTTGATGTAAGGTTGGGCATAAGACGTCACCAAGAACTAACAGTTCTTGCAGGACTTCATGAGTTCTTGTTCAAATCAAAACAAAAGCAGGGGGGTTTTCCCGGGCTGCTGAAGCCTTGGTTTGTTTAAAGAACGTGTTGTGCTTTCTAGGAGTCGATGGGATTAGCCGTGCTGTGCTTTGGATTGCATGGGCCATTACTGAATATGAATCTGATTCTTATGCCTTTATCAGGATATTATTGATTATAACCTCACAAGGGCATAAATCGGGAATATCGAATTAGGGTACTAGATTTGAACACAACAGTAGTAGATACTTTTTTTGAATTGAAATAGAAATTATTATTATTAATATTGAAGAGAATGAAAACATTGAATAAAACAATGCATTTATGAATGAGAAAAGCCAAAAGAAAAAGACTGGTTAATAGAAGTAACTTTTGTAAAACATTTATTGGTGAATAGAAGCACACTTCTAGCACAGAGCCCTTCTTTAATGAAGAAAGCTATTTTCAACAAAACACATTGGTTAATGTAGTTGATCCTAGTGGTCGATGAGATGAAAGATGGTTGTCCTATTCCAAAAGAAAAATTGGTTGTTAGGAGTGTCAAAGAAGTAATAGCTGAAGAAGTTCAAGGGAAGTGTACACAAGCTCCTGTATATGAGTGGGTTTGTAGTAGTATTTGCAGTATTCAACAGGAATCTATTGACGTATTACAATTTGTTTTACGAGAATATGCCAAAAAAGTCTTAAACACAAGATTAAGATGCTACAAAGATTAGATCCATGTAAAGTAAGAAAATATACTAACTTGCAGGGTCATTCTCTGGATTTTCATTCAAGAAAAGTGTGTCAAAGAACTTTTCATCATTTAAGAAGGTTTGCAGTAGACCACTCAGAAATGCGGAAGTTAGTAAGGAGACTCTACTATGTAAAAAGTCCTGCATTATCTTGAATTGAAATGAACACATCTCTTTTGCACAGTTCAGTATCAGATGTACAAAAAGTTTGTGATGATACACAGTTTCAGTTTTTTGGTTCACAAAAGAAGTGCAGAGAAAGTGAAAGCTTGATAAGTGTAGGTGTTGAAGAACAGGTGAAAGAGATCAGTATTGATGAGTTTGCCAAAGAAATTACAAAGTTTAAGACAGTTTTATCTGAAAAACCTAACTATGGGGTCGATTACAATGGCGGTGAATCCGCATCCTCCGGCCGGTGGAAGCCACCGCCGGCCCGGAGGATGCGGATTCACCGCCGCGGCATAGAAAACACCCACCGCCAGATTATGATGGCGGTGGGATTAGCGGCGGACAGCAGGTCCGTCCGCCGCTGACCCGCGGGGTGTGGACCGCAATATGGTGGCGGTGTCTGCAAGACACCGCCAGCCACATTTGTCCGTCCGCCATCCAAATCGACCCCTATGTTTGTATTTGATGTCGACGTACTCACTATACAAGTCAAACTATGAATGCTGATTTATATTTAAAAAGTGAAAAGGAAAAGAATGATAAGTGGCAGCAATGTGGTGTTTATTTGTTGGTAGAAGGTAAAATTGAGTTGGGTACTGATCAACGTATTTGTAAATATTGTTACAACAAATTAGAAGAGAACAAAATACCAGCTAGAGCAGTACATAACAACTTAGAGGTGGTATCTATTCCTTCGGTCCTGGACAGATTTGAATGCATATGAGTCCATTCTTTTTCAATCTATGAAACAATTACAGGCTATAGTTTGTATGGACCCTAAAACTGGTAAGCTGCACCCAACAGAAATACAAAGAGGTGTGAAAGGAAGAGTTGTGTACATACCTTTAGATTTTAAGAACAAAATTGAAACTGTTGGTGTAGACAGGGAGGAAAATGAGCCAGTAGTTATTCTAGTCAATGGTGTACGAACAAAGAGTGAAAAAATATGGCAAGAGTTTGTAGATGTTAATAAACGTCAAAAAGGCTACATTATATCTGATACAGAATAATATGTATTATAAGTATGTAAATGTTGATGAACAGGTAATATGCTTAGAAGATTAAATAGAAATTTCAAGTGGCCAAATAGAATAAGTGGACGAGCCTAGGAGTGAAGATATTTACGAACATTATACTATACAACTTCTACATTCAAAAGAAGTGATAGGAAACTGTATTGAATTATTTCAAATAAAGGAAGCAAATGGAACTTCCGTAAGTGTATGGGAAAAAGTTTAGAAGCTCGTTGTTTTCCACAGCTATTTTCCACTGTAGAAGGTGGATGATTTGATAAGCGAGCTGTACAGGTTCCACCTTCAGAATACCGCTTGACAAGGTTGTACGCTGAAGATACAAATCCAAGATTTGGGTATTGCATGTACGTTTCATCTTCTGTTTGAAAGGGATTTGTCTGCACTTTCATATGCAGTGAACCACATATTTAAAACAAGAGTTCATCTTCCACATGTTTCTGCAAAGTAATTCAAGGACAAGGTTAAAAAAGAGATGAACAATTAGAATCTCAGTTAATTAATTTGATGGCATGTCAACGTGGTACCAAAGAGTATTGGTATCGTCGTCATGGAGAATTAAATGTATGTGAAGAAACTTAGGTACTCCTACATGGTTTGTAACACTTAGATGTGTCGAATATGCATTGGACGATTTACTTGAATTTCTACAAGAAGCAAATTCAAATGCTAAAAACATTTAATTGAAAGCAGCTGGAGAACTGTGTTCCTTGGGCCCTGTAAATGTATGCAGATATTTTATTCATAGGTTTCAAGCTGTGATGTCATTTATCTGCAATAAAAATAATCGACCTCTTGGAGAGCTAAGAGATTTTTTGGAGAAAGGAGTACCAAGCCAGAGGTGCTCCTTATATACACATGCTATTATGGATAAAGAATGCTCCAAAATTTGGAACTTATACTGATGAAACTGTTATGTCGTTCATCAAACAGCAGGTTACCAGTGCTATTCCAAGAGAAGGAGGAGAAAGTTTCCAAGTCATCAATGTGGAAAATACTGTTGACGAAAATACAAGTCTAAAGGGAAATTGTATGCTAGTTTTTTGTCAGCAGCAAGGCATTCAATAACTCAAAAATCCCTGAAGAATACATACAACTTAAAAAGAACCACAGATTCAAAGTATATTATTGACTACAATCCAGTTATTTTGAAAATGTAGAATTCAAACATGGATATTCAATATGTTGCAGATAATTTAACTGCTGTTGCTCGCTGTGTTACATCATATATAACCACATCTGAAAGGACAGATATGAAAGAAACGTGGGAAGAAATTTCACAAGACGAGAGTCTTAGCAAGAAATTGTACAGTTTTAGCTTGAAAATTCTTTTTTATCAAGACATTTGATCCCTTGAATGTTCGGATCACTCGAGCTCTGCCAGTTTATATTCAATGTCAAGAGGGATCATTTGGCTAAGTTTAGGTCTTGCCTCCACACGAAATAGAGTATTGAAAACATTACAAGAAATCGAATACTTAGCACAGAATGAGCCAAAAATGTACAGATATTGTTAAAATTAATATGTTGGCTACAAACTATCCCAAAAGGAGTCCACATCTCAAAAAACGATGTCTGTATGAAATAATTGTACATTACAGCTTTAAAAGAAAAGTTACACAAAATATAAAAGAAAAAAAATTGCAGTAATTGGATGTGATGGATGTTTGGTAAAACATGCTAAAAGAAATCTTTTTACCCACAGAAAACTCAGTTGTGAAAGTCCAAATAAGAGGGAATATTTCTATTTAGCACTTCAACAACTGTTCAAGCCTTGGTGTAGTGAAACTGAATTACTTGGCGATTTTGACTGCTATGAAGATTCTTTTAGTTCAAGTAAAGATAGTATTCAGTGCACAATTTTCCCAATATATCTACAAATGTTAAATGATGAGATTGAACAAGAAAATACTATTGCAGCTAAAATAGCTAGAGAAAGTTCTCAAGATAGTCAAAGTTCTGGTCCACTAAGTCAAGATCCACTGGAACAACCAATTATCAAAAATGAAGTACCAATAGCCATGAATGAGGTAGAAACTGCAATGCAACAAGCACAATAGGATATTATTCAGAAGTTAGAAGAATTACTAAATATTGAACATAAAGAAATATATCTACAAGTGAAAGAACAGATACAACATGGCTTGCTACATTGAAAGAAAAAATGCCAATGTTAATCATTTAAACCTATTCTAATGTATATCAGGAGTCAAGCGGGAACAGGAAAATGTTTCCTAATTAAAGATTCGACCGGTTATCTACACCTACGTACAGAATCACATTTATCTTGTGTTGTAATAGCTCCAACAGGATTAACAGCACACAACATGAAAGGGATTACTTTACATTGATTACTTATGCTACCAGTTCAACGTGATAATACATTGGAATATCAAAAGATATCTGGACAAGCTTGTTACAAAGTCTCAAGAGTACTGAAGAAAATGTAACTTTAAATCAGTGATGAGGTGAACATGGTCTCAAATTTAATGCTTGCCTTTGTACATTTAAGAATTCAACAGATTTTAAAAATGTTCTGTTTGGAGGAAAACATTTAATTGTGTTTGGAGATCTACTACAACTTACTCTTGTAAATGGACAACCTGATTCTTAAAACACTTGTCCATGAAGACACTAGGAAATCTTTGGGAAGTATTTGAAATGGAAACATTTTGTCTCATTGAATATAAAGAACTTGTTAAGAATATGCGACAAGCAAGTGATGAAGATTACGGAAATATTTTTCCAGACATAAAAATTAGTGTTTTGATGAAACATGGTAAACAAGCTTTAGAAAGTCAGCTGCAAAAGAACTTGTTTACAACTGGAAACACAGTGGCTGTAATAATATGCAATAAGCTTGTAGAAAAGAAGTCTATAGTTTGCCTAATGCCTACACAGCAAGAGTGTTCTACATTTAATCAAGAACTTTTGAATCCGGAAAAACAACAATTAGTGGAAATTGAATCTATTGATAAGATTGAACACCAGAAAGTGACTATTCTTCTTACAGAGAAACTACAGGCTAAATTGCATTCTTTGGAAAAGTCTGTATATAAAACTGCCAGCTTCGAAAAAACTTTACATGCATGTATAAACTGTTGGGTAATTTTATGGCATAATTTGAATGTAGAAGAAGGTTTACTAAATGGAGCAATGGGAAAAGTTGTTCATTTTCAAAATTTCGGAACTGAGATGGAATAGAATGTTGTAGGGCAAGAGTGGGGCGGGAGGAAAGGGAACTGCATAAACTGGCAGTGAGGAAACATTATCAGCTTGTAAATTCCATTGCACTAGCACCTTACCTTAGTTTTGTCACGAAGCCATTTCACAGGTTTCTCCTGACCAAGTTTAGGTTTAACCTGATACATTTTTATTTGGGTAATTTCAAAACGTGGGAAAAACCAGATTTAGCGCCCCCCCTGTTGCTGTGATAACTTTTCTGTTAAAGATACCATGCATTTTGTTATGTTTTGTAGCCTCTTTTTGTAGCCTAGGAAAAAACATCTGTTGACTGTTCTTAAGGAGGCTGGCTTCACGCAGGTGAGAACAACCCCTGCTTTATCTTCAATCACTGAACAACATTCGTATTACATTTTGCATGGCAAACTTCTTGGTGGCGGCAGCTAGAACTAAAAAATGCAATATAGTAATGGGCCCGCCCAAATGAGCTTTTTCTTTCTTAGCCTGGGAAAAGAACCTTATTATACGCACTGATTTGTATGATATTGTAAATAGTTTTTTATTTGTATATAATTGTTTTTATCTCTTTGTATGATTTTTTAACTAAATTGAATAAAGATTCTTGACTGACTGACTGAGAATGTTGTATTATAAAATCTGACTAGATTAAACAGGTATGACTGATTTTGGCATGGTGTTGTACATTTTTTCCTTGTAAAATATTTGTATGTTCACAGAAAACCGTTTCCTCTGTCTTTAGCATATGCAGTAACTATTCATAAATCTCAAGGTTTAAGTATAGACTGTGCTTTTGTAAATATTGGAAGTACAGTGTTCAAAGAGAGAATGGCATATGTTGCATTGTCTCGAGTAAGAACATTGTCTGGTTTGCATTTGATGGATTTCAATGAGAAAAAGGTTAATGCTGATGCAAATTGTGTAAGATAGTATTTTAGCTTAAGCAAACTTTATACACGTGCTTTAGGTGAATATACCTAATATGAGAACTGTGTAATGTGTCCAAAATGGAAATATGTCAAAGATTGAATTGAGATTCAAAAAAAGAAAACAAATGAAGAGAAATGTAAAGGTGTAAAGAAAAAAATAGAAACTTTTGATGACATTGTAGGATACCAGTTGGAAAATAGTTTAGGTATCAACTGTTATGCCAATGTGATTCTGAATGTTGTCTTTCATTTACAAGATCTTCAGCATGAAATCATGAGAAAACATGACAAAAGATTCTGTTCTTCACTATATCATGTATTTCAACAATTAGTAACTGATAGAAGTAAAATACATACTGCTTCTGGTGTTTGGCATCTTTTGGATATATGCACTGGTTCTTTCACATTTACTCTCTATATACAGCAAGATGCACAAGAATTTCTAATGCGTATGCTTGGAGTATTAGAAGATGAAGGAATACAGATTGAAAACCTTTTTGAACTAAGTTACAGTTGGGATCTTAAATGTGAAGAGTGTTTATTTAATTCCACCTCTGAAACACAAACAGAACGATCCATATACTTGACAATACCAGACTGCAAATCAGTACCTTTTAACAAATATACAAACAGCTAATCAGGATATGAGATGATTGCATTGTACATCAGAGATGTTGTCTACATTATTTATAGAATTATTTGGAAAATATCTCATTTTTATGACACAAAGTTGTGGAGCAAATGGAAGAAAATTGCAAACAAAAATGTCAACTTTTAAAGTAAGTTAAATATCTATTTCAGGTAGAACTTTTACAGCAGGGCCTATTATTTTCCATGCTGGACCTACTACAACATCTGAACACTCTACTGTTTATTTAAAGTGTAAGAAAGGATGGATACATTGCAATGATGCCCACTTGGAAACCAAACCTAGATTGCCTTATGAATAAAAAAATATATATATATTTGTTATTTTTGAAACCAAAGTTTCAGCCTATTTGGATGATGTGATCAGAGAGTAGGCAGGGGTGGAAACTATTAGTATTTATAAATGTTGTTTGGAATACTATTTGCACTAGTTGATATTGCATTTGGAAAGTTGTGTTTATAAGGAAATAGTTTATATATTTGTTGTCTATAATCTATATTGTACCAGATGCAAATGAAAGTCAACATTTTTGGCAAATGTATTTGAAATAAATAACAGAGTTAATGTAGATGAAGAAAGTAATGAAGAAAGTGTAAATAGGAAAACACATAGCTACAGATATTGAAAATGATGCTCTATGCTGATTTCTTTTTCAGCAATCGATTTTTGGTTTTTGCACCGCTGTTCACTGATGATACTGCATTGAAATCACTATGTATGGTGAAGTTAAGTGGAATCAGATATGTGAGTCTGGGGTCCTTATATAAACTGCCTTTGTAATGCAATAGCTGATTTTGAACCAATACCAGACACATGGAAGGGGGCAGAAATAGTCACAATTTTTAAAAAGGGAAATCGGCATGATCCGGTAAATTATCGCCTCATTAGTTTGATTGATATCCCACAGAAAATATTTGCTAGGCATATTTTAATTAGGTTAACTGCATGGATTGAGGAGGTTGATTTACTTTCGGAATATCAAGCTGGGTTTAAGAAAAAAACTAGTTCTATTGATCAAGTCTTTAGATTTATGTGTATATGCTGGAAATATATAAATCTAAGAAAAGGTAGTTTATATATTGCCTTTGTAGATTTAAAGGCTGCGTTCAATTTGGTACCCAGGAACTTGTTATGGGGTTGTCTGAAAAACCATGGGGTGCCAATCGAACTGCTTGTCCAAATAATTAGGCTCCATGAGGAGAAATTATGCAAAAGTGAGATGGGGGCAGAAGGGTGAACTCACCAAGGAAATACCGGTGAGACGGGGAGTAGGACAAGGATGTATTTTGGCGCCCACCTTGTTTAGCCTCTTTGTAAATGACATCCCTCGATACTTGGAAGGTTGCAAAAATTACTCACCTAGGTTAGGAGGCGAAGTAATACCAGCGTTACTCTTTGCTGATGACACTATTTTAATTTCGCAAACCCCTAGTGGACTTCAAAATCTGATGAATACCTTCCAGTCGTATTGCACCAATAAAGACCTTGAAATAAATTCCAGCAAGACTAAATATATGTCTATTAATCCTCATAGATCTTTTAAAAAGACTTTAGAAATAAATTGTCAGAGACTAGAGTATGTTCATAGTTTTAAATATTTAGGTATCACATTAGACATGAAGTTGACATGGAAGCCACAACTGAAAAAAAATAGAATAAACCTGCTCCAAAACTCCACTCCTATTATAAAAAAGCATGGGGGAGCACCTCAAAGGCAGTATCTCCTGCCATTGAGGTCTTTAAATTCAAGGCCCAGTCAGCTGCCTTGTATGGAGCAGAAATATGGGGTTCCTATTGCAAAAGGAATTTTGAAGTTGGAGAAAATAATTTATTTCGGAAATTATTACCTCTCCCAAACAGGACACCTCTGATTCCAGTTGTCCTGGATTTAAACTTTAAACAAACTGATACCACACTTTATTAAGCCCCCTCTTATTTTAGGTAAGAATCTGGACAGCAGCAGAGCTTTTACATTATAAAAAAGGTCTACAGGAGATTATGAGTACTGGACTGTTTAAGGTTATTCCATGGTTTCACCATGTGTTAACTTGGCTAGAAAAAATATGGTTACTTCACTATTGGGAGGAGCCTTTAGAACAGACCATGGCATGTAGCAAGTTAGTAAAATCATCTTTTTGGGCTTATATCAACAATAATTTGCTGCATTTGCTGCATGATTCAAGTCTGAGGGGCATATTATCAAGGGGGTTTATCCCTGCTTTTTTGGCTTTAAAAGCCAAGAAAGCGGAGATAAAATGATCTCCCTATTAACTAGCTGTCGCTAACACCAGTTAGCGACAGCTAGTAGGAGATAGCGACCATCTTGGGCCCCACTTTGCATGTCAGTGATATTTATCAGTAATGACATGCAAAGTGGGCATGCCAAGATGTTAGCGACTGGAAACAGTCGCTAACATCGCTATCTCCTATTACCAACTTTTGGAGATATTCCTCGCTAAGCGCGAATATCTCCAAAAGCTAAGACCTGCCCTGAGCAGTTCTTAGCCATGCTATCCAATGGGAGGTGGATAACATGACTAAGAGCATTAGCTCGGTAATGCATGAATATCGCTGACTTTTCAGCGATATTCATGCATTGCGATAAACCTTGGTAATACCAAGGTTTATCTGCGATAAAAATCGCCGCAGCTCAGTGGTAAAATGTTGTCTCTAACCAAGCAATAGCGATAATTATCACTATTGCTTGGTAATATGCCCCTAGGTTCTTTAACATCAATATTTCTCCTGTTTAAAGATATAGCTCAGATTGAACCATTTCTAGATGAGGTGTGCCCACAAATTGCGAAATCTTTGTACCTGAAATTTAGATATGAAGTTTTACAAACAAACGATAATAACTCCAAATGGGGCAGTAACCGTGATGACAGAGATTTTACTAAGTGCATGTTATGCACAAATGGGGTTAAGGTCAAGGAAGATGACTGACATATATTATTTTTTTGGCCTCTATCTGACGCCCGAGGAAAACATTTATTAAACCCCTCTGCCATAATTAGAATCTTAGACACTGCAAGGAGGCTGAGCGTATAATGAGGACGGATACCACGCAATTGTTGGTTTTTAGACTGAGCAGATTCCTATTTAATGTGAATATTATATGAGTTCAAATTGGGTTGAAATTGTAATAGCCCACCATGTACTTCTAGTAAATTTCTGATATATTGTTGCATTTGCAGTTTAAAAAATTGTGATAACCCAGTTTGGTGAAGTCATTACATATCAAATATTTTGAATGTTGTAATTGTAAGGATGGCGACTGAAGGATTTTAACAGGGTTTTATGTGCCTATTTTCAATATTTCTAAAATACTTTTTTTGTATTTATGTGGTCACTTCGTTTTTATTTGCATATTTAGAATGGATCATGAATAGTGTTTTATTACCCCACCATGTGTAAAAATCACCTGTCGACAAAATGTACAATGGTCATACTTTTTTATCATGTGCTTTTATGGTCTAATAGACCGAAATAAAGTTAAAAAAAGTAAAAGTAAAGTAAAGTGGAATCTGAGAACAACATAAAAAGGGAATCTGAATATGTCATCCAATTCTAAATTTATGTTGACATCTGAAAAATATAATATTATAATTTCTGTAATATAGTATCATTAAATAAACATTTTTTCTTTTTCTTCTTTATAGTAGGTACTGTTGAAGTTTGAAAAGAGTTTTTATTCTGTTTGTGTGACTACTACTCTAAAATAGTTCTACTGACTGATGTATCTAAATTACTGTAAAGGTAAGACTACATAATATAATATGCATGATAATGTAAACAATGTTTAAAGTTTAATTATATGTTATTTGTTTCTAATATAACTAATATTGATCCTTTATACTATTTGAAAACTATCATTATATTGCTAATGTAATCAGGCAGGCAGTCATCTTTTCATGTAGACACTGCCCATGTATTCACCCATTCTCTGCAAAACACACAAGATGATGGACAGAATGTTGCACAATGGCAAGACTGACCATGCCTGAACTGGGGTGGCTTAGTGAGCAAAATAACGATGGATTAAATCCAGATCTGTGACTGGGGGTGAATGTTTTGCCAATGTGCAACATTCCCTCCATCATATTGTGTGTTTTGCTGTTTACCCATTCTCTGCACAATGCAGGCATTACCCTTGTATTATTTCTTTGACACAGGTACTAACCACGTACTTATCCAATCACCCAGGCACTGTCCTTGCACTCATGCAATCACCCAGGCAATACCCATGTACTCATACAATCACTCAGGCACTATTCTTGCACTCATGCAACCACTTAGGCACTACTCAGGCACTCAAGCATTCTCTCAGATGCTAACCATGAACTAATCCAATGACCCAGGCATTACTATTGCAGTCATGCTGTTACCCAGGTCCTGTCCATGCACATATTTAGGCACCTGAACATTAGTCTAGTGCTCATGAAGTAACTCAGGCACTACCTATGCACTCATCCAATCACCTAAGCAGTAATCCTGAAGTTCAGCATCATCCAGGCACTGCCCATGCACTCATGCAATTAATTAGGCAGTGCTTTTGCATTCAACCATTCGCTGAGGCACTACCCATACACTCATTCTTTCAATCAGGCACTACATATACACTCATCCAATGACCCAACATTACCCTTGCACCTATTCTTCCACTCAAGCACTACCCATTCACTCATCCAATCACCCAGGCGCTACCCCTGCACTCATACAACATACATGCAGTCATGCAATCACTTAGGTATACTCTTGTACTCAATCATTCACTCAGGCACTATCCATCCACTCATCCATTTCCTCATGGACTATCCGTGGACTCATCTAATGAACTATACATTAGCTTGCACTCATACTTTCACTCATGTACTTCTCATGCACTCATACAATCACAGAGGTACTACCTCTGTGCTCATGCAATCATCTAAGCACTACTGCTGCCCTCATGCAATCACTCTGGCACTACTCTTGCACTCACCCATTCACTCAGGCACCATCTATTCACTCATCCAGTCACTCAGGCACTATCCATGCAATCATTCAATGACTGAAGCAGTAACCCTGCAGTTATGCAATCATCAAGGCACTGCCCATCCACTTATGCAATCAAGCAGGCAGTACTTTTGCAATCAACCATTCACTCAGACAGTATCCATACACTCATCCATTCAATCAGGCACTACCTATGCACTCATCCAATGACCCAGATATTACCCTCGCACCCATCCTTCCGCTTAAGCAGTACCCATATACTCATCCAATCACCCAGGCACTACCCCATGCACTCATTCGATCCCCCAGGCACTACCCATGCAATCATGGATTCACTTAGGTATACTCTTGCACTCAACCATTCACTCAGGCACTACCCATGCACTCATCCATTCCCTCATGGACTACATGTGGACTCATCTAATGAACCAGGCATTGGCTTTGCACTCATATTTTCACTCAGGTTCTTCCAATGCACTCGGACAATCACCTAGGCACTACCCCTGCACTCATGCAATCACCTAAGCACTACTGTTGTACTCATGCAATCACTCTGGCACTAGTCTGGCACTCAAAATTTACTGAGGCACTACCCATGCACTCATCCGTTCACTGAGGCACTATCCATACACTCATCCAATGACACAGGAATTACCCTTACAGTTATCCATTCACTCGGTACTACCCAGGCACTCATCCAATCACCCAGGCACTACCTCAGCACTCATGCAATAACTCAGGTACCACTCATGCTCTCATGCAATCATCTAGGTGCAACTGCTGCACTTATGCAATCCCCCTGACACTGCTCTTGCACTCAACAATTCACTCAGGCACTATCTATGCACTCATTCATTCTCTCAGGCACTACCCATGCACTCATTCAATGACCAAAACAGTAACCCTGCAGTTATGCAATCATCCAGGCACTGCCCATGCACTCATGCAATCAATCAGGCAGTATTTTTGCAATAAACCATTCACTCAGACACTACCCATACACTCATCCATTCAATAAGGCACTACCAATGCCCTTGCACCCATCTTTTTACTCAAGCAGTATTCATACACTCATCCAATCGCCCATGCACTATACCTGGACTCCTGCAATCACCCGGGCACTACCCATGCTGTCATGCAATCACTTCGATATACTCTTGTACTCAACCATTCCTCCATTTTCTCAAGAACTACCAGTGGACTCATGTAATGAACAAGGCATTAGCTTTTCACCCATACTTTCACGCAGGTTCTTCCCATGCACTCATACAATCACCTAGGCACTACCCCTGCACTCATGCAATCACCTAAGCACTAGTCTTGCACTCAACCATTCATTGAAACACTACCCATACGCTCATTCAATGACCCAGGCATTACCCTATAGATATCCATTCACTCAGGCACTACTCATGCACTCATCCAATTACCCAGGCACTACCCCTGCAGTCATAAAATCTCACATGGCACTATTCGTGCACTCAACCATTTACTCAGGCACTACCCATGGACTCATTCATTCATCCATTCAGTCAGGCATTACTCATGCACTCACCCATTCACACAAGTACTACCAATGCACTCATTCAATCACCCAGGCACCACTCATGCAATCACCTAGGTACTACTGCTGCACTCATGCAATCACTCTGACACTACTCTCCCACTCAACCATTCATTCAGGTACTATACATGCACTTATCTATGCACTCAGGCACTACACATGCACTCATTCAGTCACTCAGGCACTACTCTTGCAGTCAACTATTCTCTCAAACTCGCCTCATTTACTCATCCAATCACTCAGACAGTACATATGCAATCACACAGAAACTATCCATTCACTCATGTATTCATACAACATACAGCTTTTCTTTTTTTAAACCAAAATAGGTGGGTCAGTGAGAACTGTTTTTTTCTTCTTTTTTTAAAACTATTTTATATATATTTTTTTAACAATATTGTGTTTTTTAGATTTTACCAATAAAAATGTAAAGAAAAAAAGAAAAAATAAGCACATAAGTGTGCGTAAATGGGGGGAAATAAAAAAGTTAACAACGTTGATTGTTAATTGTGTCCAACATTGTTTGGACAACCTGTTCCCCAATGCTCAGCACAGTGATGCACTTTGAACAAAAAAGTCCTGCCTTCACAAAATCAGGAAGAGTCGGTGGTATGGACTACAAACTTCAGAAGTTGAAGGTGAGGATGTTGGCTGCCTTCATTTGCTCTGGCAAGTTCAGCTCTTGTAAGCCTCTTCTCAATCATTGTTCGGAGATGTTTGTACATCAACGATGCACCACAGGAGTATTTTTTGTCCGATTCTGAGGACAGCACCTTTTTACAGCTAGTGCATGTAACTTTTTGTGCATTCCCTTTCTTTTGTCCTTCAGGTATTGAAAAGAATTCCCATACCACACTCTCATTTCTTTTGTGGCATGTCTCTTCTTCTTCCTCCTGAAGGATCTCTTCCTCCTCCTGCAGATCCTGTGCAGTTGCCATTTTCAATTTCAACAGTAAAACCTCCAAAACACCGAAAAAAACAGCAAAATTGAAATCTCCTCAGTAAGTATAGCTGTTGCCAACAACACCCAAAATTAGAAGAGAGAGGGTGGTATCTAGCAAACTTAAGGATGACAGAATCTTTAACCAATCAAATCTCTTTTTTTTGTGTCACATGGGGTGCCAACCCCTACACGGTGCCACTGCGTACTGGACGAGATTTTGCAACTGTACTTCTTTCTTTCAAATACATTAAATAAAGCTATATTAATATATAATAATGTTTTTTAAGAATGTTGGATTTGCGTCCCGTACGGGAATACAGAAGTTGCAATCTACGTGGATATATTGTGACTCCTAAAATTACTATTAAAAACGTTTTAATAACTTTTCTTTATTAATATACACATTTAGTAACTATCTTAACAAACCTCTAACCTTGAACTTGATATAAAAATATAATTATATTTAATATAATTATTCTCTCATTCCACATACCCACCAGGCAACTATGCTCCTCCCAACTGGCCATTGCCACCGTTGCTCGGATCCGCAAGACCAGGACTAGAGGAAAATCCTTTTCCTACCTCGCCACCAAAACCTGGAACACCCTGCCTCTCCACCTCAGGCTCTTCCAATTGCTGACCCAATTCAGGAACGGTCACAAGACCTGACTTTTTGACTGAGCCTCAGTGCCTAGTCAGACCTGCAACCCCCCCCAGATGCCTTGAGAACCTCACAGGTGAGTACTGGCACTTAACATATACTGGTTGATTTATTGATTTATGTAATACGGAGCAATAACTGTAAAGGGTGATACAACCAGAGTTTGAAAGAACAGCAAGTAGCAACAGCAAATTCCAAGATAACGCTGCAATCAGAAGTGCTCCAAGGCCGAGATCAGCTAGGTGTCATAATATACACAGATATGCCAAAGAATTAAACAGTTATTTACTCACCACAATCTGAGTAAAATAAGTTGGTATGACCTCAGTGACAGGTGCAGCAACCTAGGCTGAGTGCAGAGGTTGAGCTTATAATGCTGGTGAGTCTTGTCTAGCTGACTGAAGGGCCATGAAGGAGGGCGGATCAGGAATTTGGCAGTGGGCACCAATCAGAACAGTTATAGATATTTTGGAATAGTGAAACACTGCTTTTCCGATGGAGACAAAGACAGAGGATGTCTTTCCAAATGTTACCTAGGATGATCCAGAGGCCAGCATGTGCCAAAGCCCCAGAAAAGACTCACTTGAGCAGGTTCAACATGAACAGCCAAGGGGGCCGTAGAGAGTTCCACGTTCAATGCCAGAAACTCCCAGTAATGCCTACAACACTGCTGCTTTCTTGAAACCACCACCACCATTCGATACTGCTAAAAAGCAAAATACTGGTGATAGATGGACTGCTTGGATAGAGAAATTTGATGATTTCATTGATGCACTTGATCACACTGATACGAAAAGTTTATCAATTATCCTAAAAATCTTGCTGGTGATGGTGTAAAAGAAGTCATAAAGGAAATGTTGCAAACTGATGAAGAAGTCACATATCATAATTTTACAGAAGTGTTGAATCTCAAGTTTAATCTAATGCCAAATGTTGACTACGAACGATACATCTTCAGCCAACAATGCCAGAAATGTGATGAGACAATTGAGGAGTTCATGGAGAGACTTGACACACTCATCAGACATTGCAAGTTCAATAATTTAACAAATGGATGAGGTATGAATCTGAAAGTTAGTGAAGGTGCTTGTCAGATTCATTCAGAAGATGAAGGCTGAGAGAAACTCTTAATCTGGAGCGAGTGTTCATGGCTCCCAAAGCTGAGCAGTGTGCTGATAGACAAGCTATTGACATGGAGGCTGGAGGTCCCCATAATGAATCCATCATGAGTGTGAAAAGTAAGCCAAAACAAAAAACTGAAGGACACTAAGTGATTTCTACACGTAAAAAAAAATGTTTTAGATGTGGACGTTTCCACATGAAGGTAAATGTCCCACACTTGGACAAATATGTAAAGGCTGTGGAAGGAAAACCATTCTGTGAGGATTTGCAAAGTGAAGAATAAAGTAAATATTTTCACGGCGCTAAGATAAAATGGCCATCAGAACGTTCCAGAAGCAATGTTCGACGCACACCCACAAGGCCAAGTGGGGACATCACTTAAGACAAATTGACAGTAAATGAAGTTGATCGTCATCTAATTCATCGTCCAACTGTTCTTCTGTATCAGTGCCAAGTGAAAGTGAAGAAATTGATTGTGCTATGTCAATGTTTACCTGAGAAAAGCATGTTCATGTTCGTTTGGCCACTTGTCAAGAAAAACATTAGTCAAAGAACGATCAACATGCCAAAGCAAAACAGTTATTCAAGCACTGTCCAAAGATTACACTTGAAGTAAATGGTTGCTCAATACCTTCCATCATCGACAGTGGTGCATTGATAAACATTATGCCTGACAAGAAATATAATGAATTATCTCCACTGGGCAACTTATACCATTGAAAATACAAAGTGTATACAGGGGCTACATTGACGCCCTTAAAAAGTCAAATTTCATTTGCAGCACCAATGAAACACAAGAAAACGAAGGTGCAAGCACCCATCCATGTGGTTCAAGAAACAGCTTTGAGTGCCAGTCTACTTAGTGTCAGCACAGCCGCTGATATGGAACTGATTTCTGTTAATTACAACATGAAAGAGTATTGAGTACTGATGAGAATATCCCCACCTAAGAGAGACGGCCTCGACTGGCCGATATCTGTAACTCTCAGACAATACGATATACCCTCTACCTCACTTTGTTTTATTGCCTAGGATACCGGTTACATGGCAACTCTTTTTACTCCTTAATGCTATTTATACACGATATTTGCACTGTTATGCCATACAACCCTACCTCATTCACCTCCTAACACTAATTGGATAGGCTGAAGAACTATTACCTATAATCCCCTTTACAGCTTACTGCCTTAGACCTTACACTCATGTATGTCTGTTGATACAATTGCCTCCATAATGTTTGTAACTTATCCTACATGTGAAGCGCTCTGATACCCACGGGTCTTGTCCGCGCTATACAAAACTTTATAAATAAATAAAAATAAATGCTCATCGCAAAATAGGAAGTTAGTTCCTTTCATTATTTTATGGTTTAGGCAAGCTTAAGACTATGAAAGTAAATTAACATAGGCATGAGGATGTCCCTCTTGTTGCTCAGAGGCAGAGACAAATCTGCACGAAGCTATTAAAAAAGAACTAGAAGCATTACTTAGGAATTTTATTATAGAGCGTTCCACTGGTAAGCCTGGGTGGTGAACTCCGCTCACTTATTCAAGATTCTTTATTCGGTTTCAAACCATCAATGGAACAAAACGTCCTTATAATGCATATAACAAATTTTTCTTCATTCAGTAATTTGGTATATAAATATAGCAAAAAAGGCAATGAAATGCAAGCATTAAACTTAGCCTCAGCAACCACACACAATATGATTTCTTTAACGATGTTGCTCTCAAACTATCAAAATAATCCCCAAGTTAAAATCTTATATCTACAAACAATTTAACCGTCTCCCCAGTTCCTAATGGATAAAACTCATTATGCATTAACAAGTGCAATGTTCAGAACGTTTTTTTAGAGAGAAATAGCCAATAAATAATAACTATCAAACTTGTGTTTATGACTCTCAAATAATTGGGTCCTCAAAACAACTCATGCACTAAGAATACTGGAATGTATAATACTTTCAAAAACTTCTCCTGCTTAATCCAGATGTTTAACAAGAACTGGCTCACAGAAAAAACAACCGTACCAGATATATCAGTTGTTAATGTTCTTTTCGCCTCTCTAAAATGTAGTACCCATAGGGACAAACTGATCGAGTGCAACCATTTTTGTGTGCACCGCGATATTCAGGACATACAAACATCACATGGTCAAGGGTCTCAGGATTCCTGCCACAAGCCGGGCATGAATCAGAAGAGGGGTAATTATTCAATTTTTGCTGAACGATCGAAGGGGCAAATACTATTCTAAATCTAATTAACTAGCTCTTGGCCAGCTGTGGCATAATAAGGTCCATATAGTTTTCAAAAGTTGGAATAGGTTTAAATGCCAAGAACTGCTCAGTAATGTAGCACAGAGAGCCCCTAGTTGTCTCTTGCCACACTTGGGACCAATAGGTCGATTTTCAAATCTGCTTATCCACCTTACAAAGTAATGCAGGTGAATCACACATACTGATCAAGCCCAATTTTTTTGCACCAGTCACATACACACCTTAACCAAGGAATCTCCATGGGGAGATCCAAATTCTTTAAGCCACTCAAGGAATCTCTGTATTCACCTAATTCAGAAATAGTCCGGATACGAATCTGAAACAGCAGTGTATTTTAAGTACACCTGATCAGATACTCTTTTAATCCCCGTGTCAAAATTTAGTGGTACTAAGGGGCTACTTGTGGGGACCAAGAGCAATGCTCTGACAAATAAATTCTCCAGCACTGTGAGCCTTGAGATGTCAGTGTAACCCCAAACTTCACCACCATATTGTGCAGCACTTTGGGCCCTCTATCAATAGTCTTCCAAGGCTGGGGATATTCATTGAAAATATGTGTTTTTAATAAAGCGTATGATGGCCTTAGATCTATGTGATATCATTAGGGCTCCTTTATTTATTTGGTGGACACAACCATTGTTTGTCAGACAGGGTCACTCCCAGATAATCAAAGTTAAAAACCCATTCCAAATGGTCGTTCCCCGCCATAGCTGGACAGCTCTTGCTAAAATTCTTGCCAAAGACCATGAAGTTGGTGTTTGCTGCATTCAATTCTAAACCTCTGTTGCCATAGAACTCCAATAATGTATTTAGCAGATTCTGTAATCCCATCGACTTAGAAAACAATAATGGTTTCCGGAGTCATTTATACACCCATATCATTTATATATAGGGTGATCAAGGTGGGAGCCAAAAAACACCCCTGTTTAACCCCTCTTGAGATTGGGATGCGCTTTGTCAACTAACCTCTATCACCTCCCCTAACAAGTTTTTTTGTACAGCCTACTTATTTTCTCAATTAACTCATGTGCAACTCCAATGACTGCCAGTACTCTCCACTGGCTCTCCTGGGGTATCAGATCAAATGTGGCCTGCAGATTGACAAATGCCATGTAAAGTTTCTGGTTGCCCCACAGGAAATATTTTCAATAAAGGAGGGCAAATTAAAAAAACCTGATCTAAAGTGCTAAGTTAAGCATGGAATTCTGCTTGAAAGGCAGTTAAAATCATCTGATGTTACCTCCTCTCCTGCAATCTATTTAAGACCTGCCTGGCAAATATTTTTTGAAGATTATCTACTAAGCTAATGGGCCTATAATTTAACGGACAGTTAGCATCTCCTTTTTTAAATATCAGAATTATGTCCACCCTTCTCCAGGTGTCCAAGATCTCCTCACCTCTTGCTTTTGCATTAGAGAGGATTTTCGCTTTACTAGCCCACAGCCTAGGTTCTGATTTCTATAAATCACCCGGAATACGATCAAGGCCTTTATCTAACCTGTCTCCCCAATTCCCAGCTTGGTAATATCACCCTCTGAGCACTCATCAACCACATTGAGGGGAAATTTTGTGAGTGGAGCCTCAGCATATAGTATTGGAAAATGTTCCTCCCATCTCTCTGGTGGATTATTATTCCTTCTGGGTATAAAACGTCTGATTGCCCATTAAGCAATAATGTGCCAAAATGTCCTGCCACCATTCATTATAAGGGACTGAAGCATGTCTTGCCTATTAGCATCCTCCCACATCCTTTTCACATAATCAATTACGTGTTTCTATCCCCAAAGGGCTGTGTAAATTATAAGTTGATTACGGTCCTCAATTGTGCTTTTAAGCGCTTTCTTAGCTTGCTCACAATCAGGGGAATGACATTTCAGGTCTTGGGCTTGTTTGATAATGGTAGATTTTTTAATAAAAAGTGCTCTGCAGTTAATTAACAAACTTACCATGATTATCTACGATTAGTATAGCCTCCTCAGGGAAGTTTTCATAAATAGATGAAGAATATATAAACCATTGATATATCTCGGCCTAAAGGTTCTCATCCGCCAGAACCTTAGGCCAAGAACCTTCTCTAGTTGTTTTCCAGAACTGATTCAGGGACCAAAATAGTATACAAATGCACCGATCTCGCAAGGTCAATTCCCCTGAGTGTGACTATCAGGGGGTTGTGGTCACTATCTGTACTCTACAAAATCTCCATATCAGAAGAAGTGGCCAGAGACTGACCACCAGAAAAACAGAAGCAATCACACTAGTAGTGCCTACCCTCTTAAATGTGGCTGCTCTCTTTTGGTCAGAGCAGGCTCTCCCGTTACATGCTCTCAAGCTCCAGCCGACCACCATAAATGCAATTTGTAGTGCAACATTGGAAAGACACCAAACAGATTTACTGTCAAGGCTAGAGATTCCCCATAGCTCATTCTTCTTATCTGTAATCATATTCGGAGATTGAGTGGGTTCAAATGAAGAATTAAAATCATCAGCTACAATTACTATTGCCTTCTCTTGGAACTGGACAGTCAAATCATATAATAAGATAAATAATCGGTGATTCTCTATGTCAACAAATAAATCTCATAGACTATATTAGGATTTATATTTCAGCATCTATCAATCAATCAATCAGGAGTTTGTATCGCCCGGCTACTCACCAGAAAGGGCCTAAAGGAGCCAAGGGGCAGGGGGGAGGCTGCTGATCCATCTGGGCATGGAGGGGCAGGGTGTTCCAGGCTTTGGTGGTGAGGTAGGAGAAGGATCTTCCACAGGTTATGGTCTTGTGGATCAATGGCATGGTGGCCAGGGCAAGTTGAACTGAACAAAGTTATATGGCGGGTACATGGAATGAGAGGCGGTGGTTCAGACGTACTGATTCTGCATTGTGGAGAGCTTTCTAGGCATGTGTGAGGAGCTTGAAGGTGATTCTCTTGTTGACTGGGAACCAGTGGAGTTGTCCGAGGTGTTATATGATGTCTGATGTGGCTGCGGAGGGGGATGTCGAGAACCGGTCTGAGTGCTGCTCTTTGAACGTTCTGTAGTTTCCTGAGCTGTTTCTGGGTGATGCCTGCATAGAGTTTGTTGTCGTGGTCAAGTCCGCTGGTGATAAGTGCGTCATTGACCATCTTTCTGGATTCTATGGGGATCCATCTGAATGTCTTTTGAAGCAGGCAGAGTGTGTGGAAGCAGGATGAGGATACAGCATTGATCTGGTGGTTCATTGTGATGAGGAGTCCAGTATGATGCAGAGGTTACGTGCATGGTCACTGGGGGTTGGAGGGGTTCCCAGTGCAGCCGGCCACCAGGAGTCATGCCAGGCTGAGGGGGTGGGTCCCAGGATGAGTACTTCAGTCTTGTCCGAGTTCAGCTTAAGGCAGCTATCTTTCATCCTGGTGACCACAACCTTCAGCCTGCTGCAAAAGAAGGTCCTGCTGGCTGTGTGTTCGCGGGGGAGGATCAACTGAGGGTTGGCGGCAAGGGAGATGATGTTGAGTCCATGGTTTCTGACAATGGCCACAAGGGGGACCATTTAGATGTTGAAGAGGGTGGGGCTCAGGGAGGAGCCCTGGGGCACTCTGCAGCTGAATTGTGTAGGTTCTGAGAGGAACTGAGGTAGTTTGACTCGCTGTGTATGGCCGGGTGGGAAGGAGTGGATCTAGTAAAGGGCCTCGTTGTGGATGCTGGCATTGTGGAGTCTCATGATTAGGGTGCAGTAGGAGATGGTATTGAAGATGGGTGATAGGCCCAGTAGGATGAGGGCTGCGGTTTTGCTATAGGTGGCAGCGAGGAATGAAGTCTTTGTGCTGTGGTTAGTTCAGAAGCCAGATGGAGAGATGTCCGAGAAGTAGTTCTCTTTGACATCCTTCTCGGTGACCTTGGCTGGGAAGGGGAGGAGGGAGATGAGTCTGAAGTTCCTGAGGTCTATCGGGTCAGCGGATGGCTTCTTCAGCAGGGGGTTGATATCTGCATCTTTCCAGTCATCTGGGAAGGTTGCGGTTTCAATGGGGCAGTTGATGGTGTGGCAAAGCTCTGGGGTGATCGAGGTGGCTTTTCTATGGAAGATGTGATACCGACAAGGATCCAATGGGGCTCCGGAGTGGATGTTCTTCATGGTCTTGAGGGTGTTGTCTGTTGTAAGAGGAGTCCAACTGAGTAGGATCTGTTGGGGTGCAGCTTGGTTGTGTGCGGTGGTGACAGGCGTTGTGGCAGGGTCTTGGGTGTCGAAGCTGCTAAAGATTTGCCTGATCTAGTGGTGGAAGAAGGTGCCAAGTTTGTTGCAGAGGTCTTGGGAGAGTGGGACGTCTGTGGTGTCACTGTTGGGCCTGACAAACTCCTTGACGATGGCGAAGAGTTCTGTGCTGTTGTGCGAGTTGGCATTGATCCTGTCTTGGAGGGCCGTTTTCCTTGTGGTTTTGAGGAGGAGGTGGTATGCATTGACAGCAGTTTTGAAGGTTGCTTGGGTTTCCAAGGTTTTGTTGTTCCTCCATCTCTTCTCCAGTCATCCGCAGGTACATCTGGACTCGTGGCGGGTGGGAGTGAACCAACTGGTTTGCTTTTAGTGTTGCTTGCCTGGGGCATTCTTGTGGTGTGCCAGAGTGTTTGCGCAGTTGGAGATCGGTGAAGGATCCGTGCTGCAGTTTTTTCATCTGTAGGTGTCGGCGGTCCAGGAGCGCTAAGGAAGGTGCTGAGATGATCTTCTACGGCCCTGTTCCAGCTATGACGTGGGTGGTGAGGATGATGGTGAAGGGTGGGAGTGGTGAAGGCACTCCTATGGTTCATTCATTTCTTGGCATGTCCAGTTGCTTTTCCAAATGCATACAATACTTTGCCAATGTAAGTACTCTGTTGAGAGACTTGACGAAAAAGAATGTTTCCTTTCATTGTTTGCATGAATGTGAGAATAGTTTTAAGAAAATCAAACAAGCCATTGAGAATGCTACTGAAACTGCTTACTTCAATTTGAAGCTTCATACAGAGGATGTTGTTAACATTAGCCCAATTGGGTAAGGCGCTATCCTTGCACAGCATAGCGGACACCTAAAAGTCATATTTTGGCATATGCAAGCAGGAGATTGTTTCAAAACGAACATGCTTACTCACAGCCAGAAAAAGAAAGTTTAGATTAGTATGGGCTTGTGAACATTTCCATGTATTCCTGTACCAAAGCCATTTTACTATGGTAAATGTTTATCAAGTGTTAATGACTATATTTTGCAATTCAGAGGCCAAAATGCCTCCTCGCATTGAACAATTGGATTATGGTTACAAGAGTATATTAATACCATTGTGCATTGTCCAGGAAAGGATCAGAAGCCTACTGACTACTTTTCCAGAGTGTCTATACAAGGTCATGGTACTCCAACCAAGACGGATGAAGCCTACATTAACTTCATTGTAAAATCAAACACAAGCTGCCATTTCGTTAGCCCAGATTGTCACTGCTATGGGCCATGATAGTTACATGTTAAAACCAAAGGATGTCATTACGGTAAAAGGTCATTATATCAAATTTTTAATATCGACTGACCATATTATCGATTTTTTTATCTATTATCCACAATATCGATATGTTTTATATCGAAGACAAAAATATTGTTTAAAAATTTAAAAAAAATTAAAGTATGACATATTGAGTCCAAATTATCGTTATAAGAAAATATTGTTTTTTTGTGTAGTACAAATTACCGAAAAAAATGATACAGAATGTATAAAATATTGTTTTTGAAAATGTCGAAATTTTATTTTTAAATTGAAATATTGGTTTTTGTATTAATATTGTAGTAAATTGTATTAAAATATTAATTGTAATATACATTTTAGGAGCGTGATGTTTGGTTATTAGGGGATAAGGGTGGGGAGTGTTTTAAAAACATTAGTTTTAAATTTAAAATTCAAATTCAAATTCAAAATATGAAACTTCAAATGTTGCTTTAGGAGCAGGATGTTGCGTTATTAGGTGATAAGGGTGGGGAGTGTTTTAAAAGCATTAGTTTACAATTTAAAAATAATTTTGAAATATGAAATTTGACATTTTGTTTTAGGAGTGGGATGTTGGGATATTAGGGGATAAGGCTAGATAGGGTTTTAAAAATAGAAGTTTTAAATTTAAAATTAAAATTAAATTCAAAATATGAAACTTGAAATTTTGTTTTAGGAGCGGGATGTTGGGTTATTAGGGGATAAGGGTGGAGAGTGTTTTAAAAATATTAGTTTACAATTTACAAATACATTTAAATTTGAAATTTGAAATTTTGTTTTAGGAGTGGGATGTTGGGTTGTTAGGGGATAAGGGTGGGGAGTGTTTTTAAAATATTAGTTTAAAATGTAAAAATACATTTAAAAATAAAATTGAAATTACAAATGTTTTAGGATTGGGATGTTAAGTTATTAGGGTATAAGTGTGTAGAGTGTTTTATAATTATTAACGTAAAATTTGAAATATTTATTTAAATTTAGAATTGAAATTATAAATGTTGTTATGTAATTATTACATTTCAATTCGGAATATAACATCTTAAGTTTTTTTTATAAAATACTGTATGAAAACTTTATATTTAGTCTATTTTTGGTATTTTAATATTATCTAAAAGTATTATTGATTAAATAATTTAGATAATGTAAAGTTTAAAGTCAAACATGTTCATTGAATTATTATTAATTGTAGTGGGAAGATTGAAATGAATATCTTTAGTGTCCTTTGCCTTCCCTCATGTAATAGAAAGTGGAGTGTGACTAGTTAAGCATATCAGTTTATTGGCAATGACCTTTCCTGATTTAATAATAATAGGAGTGGGAATAGTAAATGACATCTTTAGTGTCTAGCACCTTCCCTGACTTAATACTGACTGGCGTGGGAATAGTAAGTTATATATCTTTAGTGTCCAACACCTTACCTGACTTAATACTGAATGGAGTGGGAATAGTAAATGATATATCTTTAGTGTCCAGCACATTCCCTGATTTAATACGGAATGGAGTGGGAATAGTAAATTATATACCTTTAGTGTTCAGCACCTTCCCTGACTTAATACTGACTGGAGTGGGAATAGTTAATTATACATCTTTAGTGTCCAGCACCTTCCCTAACTTAATACTGACTGGAGTGGGAATAGTAAGTTATATATCTTTAGTGTCCAGCACCTTCCCTGACTTAATACTGACTGGAGTGGGAATAGTAAGTTATATATCTTTAGTGTACAACACCTTCCCTAACTGAATACTGACTGGAACAGGAATAGTTCATTATATATCTTTATTGTCCAGCACCTTCCCTGAATTAATACTGGTTGCAGTGGGAATAGTAAGTTATATATCTTTAGTTTCCAGCACCTTCCCTGATTTAATAGTGACTGGAGTGGGAATAGTAAATTATATATCTTTAGTGTCCAGCACCTTCCCTGACCTACTAATGACTGGAATGGGATTATTAAATTATATATCTTTAGTGTCCAGCACCTTCCCTGACTTAATACAGACTGGAGTGGGAAACCTAAATTATATATCATTAGTGTGCATCACCTTCCCTGACTTAATACTGACTGGAGTGGGAATAGTTCCTTATATATCTTTAGTGTCCAGCACCTTCCCTGACATAGGGGCTGATTATGATGGCGGACGGACCTGAGTCCGTCCGCCACCATAGAGTAGGAGGGAACCTCCGCATTGCCTGCGGAGTTCCCTCCTGTAAAATTAGGATGTGACCGCCACCCTGGCGGTCACATCCTCAATCTTTAACATTGCGGCGGGTGCAGCTTCAAGCTGCACACGCCGCAATGTTAAAAATGCATGCAAGGCATTTGCGTGCACAAAGCAGCAGGCACCACGCGGTGCCTGCCACGTTGCCCATGCAAATGCAGGGGGGTACCGGAGGCACCCCCCATGTGCACCCCCCACACCCCCTTCACCCAGGGGGCCCGCAACAGGCCCCCGAAGTGAAGCTCCGTATGCTTTTCCACGGTGGAAAAGCCACAGTTGAAAAGCATACTTTGTACTCCATCCTAATATGGATGGTGATGTCTGATAGACACCGCCAGCCATGTTAATGCTTTTCCGCCGTGTTCGCCTTCCAACCGCGGCGGAAAAGCGGAGGACAGATTGTAAGACCCACCAGCCCTCCTAATTTGGTAGTGGGTCTTTCAAGCCTCCGCGGCGGATTTCCTGCATCCTCCGGCCCGGCGGTGGCTTCCGCCGACCCGGAGGATGCGGGAAATCCACCATTGTAATGACCCCCTTATAGTGACTGAAGTGGGAATAGTAAGTTATATATCTTTAGTGTTCAGCACCTTCCCTGACTAAATAGTAACTGGAGTGGGAATAGTCAATGATATATATTTTTAGTTTCCAGCACATTCCCTGACTTAATACTGACTGTTGTGGGAATAGTAAATTATATATCTTTACTGTCCAGCACCTTCCCTGACTTAATACTGACTGGAGTGGGGATAGTTCATTATATATCTTTAGTGTCCAGCATCTTCCCTGATTTAATAGTGACTGGAGTGGGAAGGGTAAATTATATATCTTTAGTGTCCAGCACCTTCCCTGACTTACTAATGACTGGAATGGGATTATTAAATTATATACCTTTAGTGTCCAGCCCCTTCCCTGACTTAATGCTGACTGGAGTGGGAATAGTAAGTTATATATCTATAGTGTCCAGCACCTTCCCTGACTTAATACAGACTGGAGTGGGAAACGTAAATTATATATCATTAGTGTGCAGCACCTTCCCTGACTCAATACTGACTGGAGTGGGAATAGTTTATTATATATCTTTAGTGTCCAGCACCTTCCCTGACTTAATACTAACTGAAGTGGGAAGAGTAAGTTATATATCTTTAGTGTCCAGCATCTTTCCTGACTAAATAGTGACTGGAGTGGGAATAGTCAATGATATATCTTTAGTGTCAGGCACATTCCCTGACTTAATACTGACTGGAGTGGGAATAGCAAATTATGTATGTTTAGTGTCCAGTACCTTCCCTGACTTAATACTGACTGGAGTGGCAATAGTAAATTATATTTCTTTAGTGTCCAGCACCTTATCTGACTTACTAATAACTGGAGTGTGAATATTAAATTATATATCTTTAGTGTCCAGCACCTTCCCTGACTTAATACTGACTGGAGTGGGAATAGTAATTATAGTAATTTATATATCTTTACTGTCCAGCACCTTCCCTGACTTAATACTGACTGGAGTGGGAATAGTAAATTATATATATTCAGTGACCAGCATCTTCCCTGACTTTATACTGACTGGAGTGGGGGTAGTAAATTAGATTTAGTCAGTGACGAAGGCGGCAACACCGAAACGCGTTTGTTTGTTGACTGAGTGTTCGCGCTGAAATAAATCAAGCGCAGAGACTAAGAAATTTGGCTGGAGTGTCCTTATTTGTGGAACAGCTCGTGGATTGAGCTGTGGGTTTGGAGATATATATATATATATATATTCACTGAAAAAACCATAGGTTATAGACCATATATAGTTAGGAATTAGCATTTACAAAACCTTATTTTACTCTCACAAAACCATTGAAATTTCATATATAGTTAGATGCACTAACTATATATCGCGCACCCGCAATCTACTGCTGATCATGTCACATATTACATCATTCATGACATGGTCAGTGACATCACTGATGACATCACTGATGACATCACTGATGACATCTCAAATAACATCACTGATGACATCACTGATGACATCTCAAATGACATCACTGATGACATCACTGAAGACATCACTGATGACATCTCAAATGACATCACTGATGACATCACTGATGACATCTCATTTGACATTACTGATCACATCACTGATGACATCATTCATGTGATAATACGATCAACCTCTTCAGACTCTAAAATAATCTTAGATACATTCAGAGTAAACAGACACTCACAGACTGTCACTCATCCATGGAGTTACTCACACACCTAGTCAGTCATGCAAAGAATCAATCACACTTCCATTTCCTCAACTATACAGTTATACACACCTTACTTATTCAAACATATACTAACACATATTTACTCTCTTGTACAATCCCTGATACAAGTTCACAATGATCCATACAGCCACTCACACATTCACTGGCTCATATGCACAGTTATTTATATATGTCAACTCTCACATGTACTGTGTTTTACATATGTACTTACTTTGACATGTAGCACTGAGATATCCATTCACTCACTAATACACTAATGCACACAGTCAACCGCCCATACAGCGGTTTCCACATGCACTTTTGAACCCATACATCTAGTGAATCAACTGCTCACATCTATGCACAGAGTCATACACCTCCCAGCCACCCACACACACACTCAGTCTCCCATACAAATACTTGGGCAACCAATCAATAACCCATATAGTTACTCATATAGCTACTGATCAACACATGCAGCAGTTTACAGAACAACAGACATAATGATGTACAAATTAAGATAGTTTAGTCACTAACCCATGCACTCAGTGAGACACATTTAATCACTCACTCATACAGTCAGTCATGCACCTACTAAATCCTTCATCCAGACACTTATACATCCACTCATTCTTCAATATGTAAGACATATTTTAACTTTACAGAAACATACAGTCACTGGATGTTGTCATCAGTGATGTCATCAGTGATGTCACTGACCATGTCATGAATGATGTAATATGTGACATGATCAGCAGTAGATTGGGGGTGTGCGATATATAGTTAGTGCATCTAACTATATATGAAATTTCAATGGTTTTGTGTGAGTAAAATAAGGTTTTGTAAATGCTAATTCCTAACTATATATGGTCTATAACCTATGGTTTTTTCAGTGAATTTCATTGGTTTTTTAAAAGCTAATATCTGTAGCTGTAAAATGTATTTTTCTTTAAATCCAAAAATATATTTTATATGTTTATGTTTAATTTTTTTTAATATTTTTTTTTTCGCGAACCGGTTCGCAAACCGGGAAGCTTTCCGTTAGCTCAATTTGATGCCACGACCCGGTCCGCTAACCGGTAAACGTTCCGTTTGCGCAACTGCCGCGTTAGAAATGAACATCGTGACGAGTCGCGGAAGCGCGACATATCACGTTGCCGCATAATGCGTCTTATGACGCGCCGCGTTAGCGCACCCGGAAGTGCTCCGGACCGCGAACTGAGGCGCGAAACGCAGCTTCCCGGAGGCGATCCGGAGCGCGGCGCGCAGTGCGTAACATAAGCGTAACTGGTCATGTGACTTGTAAATAAAACTTTTCATTGGTTCATTTCACTTTTGGTTTCCTAATGATGTAAGTCTAGGTCAGGTGACCTTACAATAACACTTTTCATTGGTTTAGAACTATTTTTTTTCCCAAATGATGAAAGCTCCCACCTTTTTTCTCACTCTGACTTTCAACTTCGAGAAAGGAAGACCTATTTTGCACAGTGGGAAATGGCTTCAGTAGTAGCTTCAGCTAGTGGACCCCCCCACCACCACCACCACCTCCTCATAGGAAGAGAGGACCACCTCCACAGTTCCTTGCAAACCCGGAGGAAGAAGAGGATGAAGAAGATGAAGAGGAAGAACAGGCTTCACAATTTATAGAAGAGTTGCCCCGGGTATCTCATTATAAAAATAGTTTTATTTGGCAGTTTTTTTCATTTCCAGCAGGAGAGAAAAAAGTTAATGCACGCTATGTGACGTGCCTAATATGCAAGCAGAACTTATCCAGAGGCACAGAAAAGAAGTATAGTTATGGGAACCATACTATGCACCGTCACATGCAGAGGTGGCATCCTCTAAATTATAGCCGGGCAGAGATGCGTGACCTGCAAGACAACCCTCCAACTTCTGTGGCCAGGACATCAGCAGATATATCTCTGTCAGGGCCAGAGGCACGAGAAACAGTGCCAAACATCCAGGAAAATTTTGTGCATATGAAGATTGTTTGTTTATATTGCGGCACCTTATTTTCATGTGCCAATATGAGTATTAAGTTAGTTAATTTAGCATTTGAAAAACACAAATGCTCTAAACGCCCCAAGAAATAATTTTCTTTTTTTTGCTCCTGTTGAGTCCTTTTCAATGCCTGTTTTGTGTTCTTTCCCTTTCAAAAAAACAAAAAAAAACATAAAATTGTTCAAAAAATACAAAAAAACCAAATAATGTTCAAAAAAGTAAAAAAAAATATAAAACAACAAAAACATTAAAAAAAGTTCTTTTCAGAACTACCTCCCCTTTATACAAAAATTGCTAGAAAGTGTAACACTCTGGCAAGCTGTATTTTTTTTTGTTCGCTTTCCGGTTCGCTCGCCGGTACGCGAACCGGGAGCTAACCCCCCAATTTTTTTTTTTTTTAAAAAGGAGTAAGTACAAGGGAAGTAAACAGAGAGTAATGTTAAAAGAAAGACAGCTATAGGGACTAAACCAGAGATGCTGTTTAATAGATTTATTTACGGAAGAAAAGATGGAAGAGGATATAATTGTGGAAAACAAAATAGATAAGGAAGTGAAAGAATCAAGCATTGAAAATGCAATAGGTCTCACAATAGAAGAGTTTGTCCTTTTGGTTTTGCAAATGGATGAGTGGCATTGCATGGATGAGTGGCATTGCGTGGATGATTGGCGTTGCGTGGATGAGTTGCGTGTGTGAGTGGCGTTGTGTGTGTGAGTGGCGTTGTGTGTGTGAGTGGCGTTGCGTGTGTGAGTGGCATTGCGTGTGTGAGTGGCGTTGCGTGTGTGAGTGGCATTGCGTTTGTGAGTGGCGTTGCGTGGATTAGTGGCGTTGCATGGATGAGTTGCGTGTGTGAGTGGCGTTGTGTGTGTGAGTGGCGTTGTGGGTGTGAGTGGCGTTGCGTGTGTGAGTGGCATTGCGTGTGTGAGTGGCGTTGCGTGTGTGAGTGGCGTTGCGTGTGTGAGTGGTGTTACTGTGGGGAGGGGGGAGGAGAAATGCACACGGCGGACAGGGGAGGGGACGGAGCGAGTAGAGCAGAATGAGGGTGTAAAGCAGCCGGGGCCTTTGAAGTGAAGCTAATCTTCACTTCAAAGGTGTGGGAGGAGTGCGGCTGAGAGAACAGACGGCGATTTGGTAATGTGCACACGCATTTTAGGTCAGTGCACTTGCGCATTGACCTAAAAGCCACGGGCATAGCTCCAAATTGCAACATTTAGTTAAACTTTGTTTAAAGCTCTATAGTCTGAAGCCCTATAGTAGGTGAATGTGATAGAAATGTAACGAAAAGAGTAGAAAACATTTACCTTATAATTGTTGTTAACTTATTCACTTTTTTTTCATACTTTCAATCTGTGAAAGAGAGAACAAACATTTGAAAAATATTAAAACATGTATTTAAAAATTAGAAAAGACAAGGAAAAAGGTGGAAGGACAAACAGTTTTTCAACAACTTTGACATTTACAGAAGCCTCTGCTTCTCCAGGCCCCCTACACAGTCCTAAATATATATATTTTAAACTAACAGTATCTTGATGCTGATGAAGTGAGGCTTATTTTGGAACATGGTGCATCTTTTGCACTGCTGATGTCTCACAACAGTGATGCAATGGCAGTGCAAAAGAGATGTAAAGCCATCATAAAATTGTCCCTAACATTTTAAATGATTGTTTCAGGATGCAAATAAGATGTGTCCTATCCAGAGGTTTGTTTGAGGTGAGGCCTTCTCAGGTTTCAAAATAAAACAGTACCCATAAGTGCAGCACTGTATGCATTAACTTTGACACTTCAGAAGCCTCAGCTTCTCCATGTCTACCTCACATTTCTAAATGTGTGCGATATATAGTTAGTGCATCTAACTATATATGAAATTTCAATGGTTTTGTGTGAGTAAAATAAGGTTTTGTAAATGCTAATTCCTAACTATATATGGTCTATAACCTATGGTTTTTTCAGTGAATTTCATTGGTTTTTTAAAAGCTAATATCTGTAGCTGTAAAATGTATTTTTCTTTAAATCCAAAAATATATTTTATATGTTTATGTTTAATTTTTTTTAATATTTTTTTTTTCGCGAACCGGTTCGCAAACCGGGAAGCTTTCCGTTAGCTCAATTTGATGCCACGACCCGGTCCGCTAACCGGTAAACGTTCCGTTTGCGCAACTGCCGCGTTAGAAATGAACATCGTGACGAGTCGCGGAAGCGCGACATATCACGTTGCCGCATAATGCGTCTTATGACGCGCCGCGTTAGCGCACCCGGAAGTGCTCCGGACCGCGAACTGAGGCGCGAAACGCAGCTTCCCGGAGGCGATCCGGAGCGCGGCGCGCAGTGCGTAACATAAGCGTAACTGGTCATGTGACTTGTAAATAAAACTTTTCATTGGTTCATTTCACTTTTGGTTTCCTAATGATGTAAGTCTAGGTCAGGTGACCTTACAATAACACTTTTCATTGGTTTAGAACTATTTTTTTTCCCAAATGATGAAAGCTCCCACCTTTTTTCTCACTCTGACTTTCAACTTCGAGAAAGGAAGACCTATTTTGCACAGTGGGAAATGGCTTCAGTAGTAGCTTCAGCTAGTGGACCCCCCCACCACCACCACCACCTCCTCATAGGAAGAGAGGACCACCTCCACAGTTCCTTGCAAACCCGGAGGAAGAAGAGGATGAAGAAGATGAAGAGGAAGAACAGGCTTCACAATTTATAGAAGAGTTGCCCCGGGTATCTCATTATAAAAATAGTTTTATTTGGCAGTTTTTTTCATTTCCAGCAGGAGAGAAAAAAGTTAATGCACGCTATGTGACGTGCCTAATATGCAAGCAGAACTTATCCAGAGGCACAGAAAAGAAGTATAGTTATGGGAACCATACTATGCACCGTCACATGCAGAGGTGGCATCCTCTAAATTATAGCCGGGCAGAGATGCGTGACCTGCAAGACAACCCTCCAACTTCTGTGGCCAGGACATCAGCAGATATATCTCTGTCAGGGCCAGAGGCACGAGAAACAGTGCCAAACATCCAGGAAAATTTTGTGCATATGAAGATTGTTTGTTTATATTGCGGCACCTTATTTTCATGTGCCAATATGAGTATTAAGTTAGTTAATTTAGCATTTGAAAAACACAAATGCTCTAAACGCCCCAAGAAATAATTTTCTTTTTTTTGCTCCTGTTGAGTCCTTTTCAATGCCTGTTTTGTGTTCTTTCCCTTTCAAAAAAACAAAAAAAAACATAAAATTGTTCAAAAAATACAAAAAAACCAAATAATGTTCAAAAAAGTAAAAAAAAATATAAAACAACAAAAACATTAAAAAAAGTTCTTTTCAGAACTACCTCCCCTTTATACAAAAATTGCTAGAAAGTGTAACACTCTGGCAAGCTGTATTTTTTTTTGTTCGCTTTCCGGTTCGCTCGCCGGTACGCGAACCGGGAGCTAACCCCCCAATTTTTTTTTTTTTTAAAAAGGAGTAAGTACAAGGGAAGTAAACAGAGAGTAATGTTAAAAGAAAGACAGCTATAGGGACTAAACCAGAGATGCTGTTTAATAGATTTATTTACGGAAGAAAAGATGGAAGAGGATATAATTGTGGAAAACAAAATAGATAAGGAAGTGAAAGAATCAAGCATTGAAAATGCAATAGGTCTCACAATAGAAGAGTTTGTCCTTTTGGTTTTGCAAATGGATGAGTGGCATTGCATGGATGAGTGGCATTGCGTGGATGATTGGCGTTGCGTGGATGAGTTGCGTGTGTGAGTGGCGTTGTGTGTGTGAGTGGCGTTGTGTGTGTGAGTGGCGTTGCGTGTGTGAGTGGCATTGCGTGTGTGAGTGGCGTTGCGTGTGTGAGTGGCATTGCGTTTGTGAGTGGCGTTGCGTGGATTAGTGGCGTTGCATGGATGAGTTGCGTGTGTGAGTGGCGTTGTGTGTGTGAGTGGCGTTGTGGGTGTGAGTGGCGTTGCGTGTGTGAGTGGCATTGCGTGTGTGAGTGGCGTTGCGTGTGTGAGTGGCGTTGCGTGTGTGAGTGGTGTTACTGTGGGGAGGGGGGAGGAGAAATGCACACGGCGGACAGGGGAGGGGACGGAGCGAGTAGAGCAGAATGAGGGTGTAAAGCAGCCGGGGCCTTTGAAGTGAAGCTAATCTTCACTTCAAAGGTGTGGGAGGAGTGCGGCTGAGAGAACAGACGGCGATTTGGTAATGTGCACACGCATTTTAGGTCAGTGCACTTGCGCATTGACCTAAAAGCCACGGGCATAGCTCCAAATTGCAACATTTAGTTAAACTTTGTTTAAAGCTCTATAGTCTGAAGCCCTATAGTAGGTGAATGTGATAGAAATGTAACGAAAAGAGTAGAAAACATTTACCTTATAATTGTTGTTAACTTATTCACTTTTTTTTCATACTTTCAATCTGTGAAAGAGAGAACAAACATTTGAAAAATATTAAAACATGTATTTAAAAATTAGAAAAGACAAGGAAAAAGGTGGAAGGACAAACAGTTTTTCAACAACTTTGACATTTACAGAAGCCTCTGCTTCTCCAGGCCCCCTACACAGTCCTAAATATATATATTTTAAACTAACAGTATCTTGATGCTGATGAAGTGAGGCTTATTTTGGAACATGGTGCATCTTTTGCACTGCTGATGTCTCACAACAGTGATGCAATGGCAGTGCAAAAGAGATGTAAAGCCATCATAAAATTGTCCCTAACATTTTAAATGATTGTTTCAGGATGCAAATAAGATGTGTCCTATCCAGAGGTTTGTTTGAGGTGAGGCCTTCTCAGGTTTCAAAATAAAACAGTACCCATAAGTGCAGCACTGTATGCATTAACTTTGACACTTCAGAAGCCTCAGCTTCTCCATGTCTACCTCACATTTCTAAATGTATATCATAAGTACAAAAAGTAGAGAATTAATTATACATGTTAAATGGTTTATTTTTGCTGTTCTCAGAATGTATCAAATTTCACTAAAATCAGTGACTTGAAGGTATTCATCATGTAACAGCGGGGAAAAAAAACACAATCAAAATGATTGTGTTTAAAAAACCCATACAACATAAGAAATCAGAAGTCAAAACTCCTTAAAATTAACTTACTTTTTATGACGTCGAAGGATGTCCTATGAACAGCTTACACTCTGTTGTGCTGTTAATATTTTCAGCCCGCCACTTTCTGAAAGAAAACCTCTATCGTTTTGAAAAATATGTTACATACGATAAAAGACTTCTCACATTCTACCACATGTTTCCACAAGGCCAAATCATGTTAGAGCCATTTACAACTCTTGGAATTCTTGTAAGCAAATACCGTCATTTTCTATTTTCGCAACTTTCAGAAAGAAAACGTTTAAGATTACTTTCACAATCCTGGACTACTAATATCTTACCCTTGTTGCTCACTCATGTTCTACATTTCCTATGACACTGATACTGCTTACTATGAAGCAGAGTTACTTGCATCAGGTTTATATTTTTGAATTTTTAAAATGACATTATGATCAAAAGTTTGGATAAATAATCTAGACAGCATTGCAGACTTACATTCCCTCTACTCCATGAACCTCTTGAAATTGCTCAGAACAAATCCCGAGAATCTGTCCCTAAAATTTTGGTTTTAAAAACACCAGGTAAGAATTTTTAAGGCCAAAGGCAATTTCTTTTTGAAAGTTAAAACAGAATCGTTGCAGAATGACCAGCCGTTTCTGGACTTTAAATAAGTTGTGTAATGTCCTGATGTTGTTGTAGGACCGTCATGATATATAATTGCTGCAGTTACAAAAGTCCTTCCTGATATTGACAACTGCGAAGCAACAACATTTTTTATTAAAGTTGTCAATTTTGTTCCATCAGGCCTACATCGTTGGAACATTCAAATGACATACAGGCCATATCTTCGTAAAAATAATGTTGACATCATTTCAGATTTACATTGGCTACACTCCATGTTGTGATCAGCTGCTTTTACTAGCTTATGAAAGGACACTGATTTACTGTCTGGCAAAGTTAAATATATAAATCTTTCAGAATCTACACTAGTAGTACTTGATAGCCTACAATTCTCGCAGTCATGCTGCCATTGATAAGAAAGGCCAAATAGATGATCTACATCTACACCCTCATCTTGCAATACATCAAGCATATACATTAAAAACTCCTGACAATCCTGCTGAATATTTTCAGAGAATTCTGTTTGACCTGAACATTCGTCTAACAGAAAACGAATTTCAGACACACTTTCTACTCTCGTTTTATCAGCACTACATTTCTCTAACACAGAATTCAACAAACAGCATAAACTTTGTTCCGAATTGATCACAATCTGTTCTTTGAAAGTCTCTAGTGAAAAGAGAACATTAACCACTACATTAGCATAGCAGTTGACACCAGAACTATTTTCAAATTTAAAACCAACAACATCTTCAACAGAATCCATTTTCTTTCTGCTTATAATTTCAGGTTCATCAACTTTTCGTCTTTTTGCTATAACCTCCCTACTATTGGTCACATTTCTTCGTTTCCGGCCTACCACACGTTTCTCAAACAAAGGATATTGAGGCAAATGTGGCGCATACTCTCTTCTTAACCTATTGTATTCCTTAACACAATCTAGATCTGCACAAATGTTTGTGACATCACAGTCAATCAAGTACAATCCCGATAAAGTTCTAGCTCGTGACAATGCCACATATGCCATACCCTCCTTGAACACAGAACTGCCAATATTCACTAAAGCACTATCTACACTTAAACCTTGCGATTTATGGATTGTCACCGCATATGCCAAGCAAACAGGAAACTGCTTACGGCGCATATATAAGTCTTTTACAAGCAAAAATCTAGCAGAAGAACAACCAATTAGCTGTACTTCCTCAATGCCATCAAATGTAATTTTTAAAAATTCAATTCCATCTCTATTTCTGTATTTTTCAAAATCAACAACATTACCCATTGATCCATTTACCAGACCTCTTTCAACATGTAAATTCCTTCTCAAAATGATTCGGCAATTTAAGCACACATTCAAAGTCTTTTCAAAACCCGCAGTTTTAGATATAGTCTTCTCTAATGAATCCAATTTAGATTTCAAATTCTCAGACAAAATAATTGTTGCTCCGATATGCTCTATTTTGTCAATAGCTTCAAGTTTCACAATCTCTTGTTTTTCTAAATTCAACATTTTGTTGTTGAAGATGGCACATTCTGCAAGAGTTGGCATCAAACATATTCCAGATTTCTTCTCAGTAATTTTCTTAAAAATATTCTCAGGCACAATGTCTTGTTCTGGATATAAATTTGACAGTAATCGTGCATGTAAAGCTTCTTTCGCATGCTCGGTCACTTTTTCAATTCTAACATCTTGTAAAATATCCTTGTAATCTTCATCCTTCGCCTGACGCATATTTTCATGCAGTTCAGCATAATTGAAGTTTAACCATATATTGACTTTGCCAATGCTCCCTAGGCACTTCCTGGTATCTTCATGCGTGAGTATTTTGAACACAGGTTGTCCTTTCACTGGTGTTAGCTGCAGAAGATCTCCAAAAACAATGATGTGTTTGCCACCAAATAACACATCATACTCTGTTTTAAGAACTTCTTGCATTCTCAAATGCACAAAGGCAAGCATGAGATTTGAAACCATGCTTACTTCGTCAATGATAAGAAGTTTCATTTTCCTCAAGACTCTTGATACTTCACAACAAGCATCTCCAGATAACTTGTGGTATTGTAATTTGTTGTCATGCTCCACTGGCAACATCAGTAGACGATGCAAAGTAATTCCTTTAATATTATGTGCTGCCAATCCAGTTGGAGCGGTGACAACACAAGACAGCGATGACTCAGTCCTTTCCTGCAAATAACAAGAAATTGCTTTAATGAGGAAACTTTTTCCAGTTCCCGCTTCTCCACTCACGTACAATCGGACAGGCTTCAACGACGTACATGAGCACTCTTTCTTCTCATGACTTAATCCATGCTCAATTTGCTTGGTAACTTCGTCATATATTTTCCTCTGCTCAACGTTGAGTTGTCTTTCCAAGTCTTCTAAGTTAACCGCATCCTCCTGAGCATGTGCCATGGCTCTTTCTACTTCATTCATAGCAGTGGCGGCTTCATTTTCGATAACAGGTCCTCCTAGTGGATCCTGACTCAATGAAACAGAACTCTGACTGTCCTGAGAACTGTCTCTAGCAATCTCGGCTGCAATCGTTGCTTCCTGCTCGATTTCCAAAGTCAACATTTCTAGATATTTGGGAAAAGCAGAACATTCTATGGTCTCCTTGGCGGCATTGAAAGAGTCTTCGTAACAAAGAAAATCTCCAAGCAGTTCTTCTGCACGCCAAGGCTTGAAAAGTTGCAAGAGTGCTAAATAGAAAAACTTTTTTTTCTGGAGATTCGCCACTCAATTTTCGATGGTTTACCAAGTGGCATTTTCTTTGCTTGACCAGACATCTCTCACTTCCAATTACAGCATACACTCCTTTCTCAATATCTTCTTTGATGTTCCTCTTGAATATGTAATTTTGTAGAACCTCATATAGACAAACATTCTCGAGGTGACTGCTTCGATTTGGATAATATGTATCCAACATGTTGGTCTTCAAAATGTCGGTACTGTTTGGCTCCTTTTCCGCCAAATACTCAATTTCCCCGACAGGTTTTAGAACTCGATTTCGCGTTGCAGCAAGACCAAGACTAGCCCAAACGATACTCCTGGATTTAGCATAGAGACTTGCTGAAGACAACTGGTCAGAACATTCGTAAGCTCCGATTTCTCGATGCGACAACATCTTCAAACTGAAACTGTACAACTTCTTGCTGAGGCTCTTTTCATGGGAAATATCCTCCCACATATCCTTCAGTTCTGTCTTTTCTTTTTTTGTGATGTAAGACGTCACATACCGAGCAAAAGCCATACAGTTGTCGGCCACAAACTGTATATCCATGTTAGCATTCCACATGGACAAAATCACTGGGTTGTAGTCGTTGATGTACTTGGACTCTTCGTTTCTTTTCAAATTGTATGTGTTTTTGGGTGATTTCCTCGTCACATTATGTCGCAGCGAAGACATCAAACTGTTTACTCTTCCTTTAGAAATCACCGGTCGTGGAAAGTTGAAACGACATTTGGTGTAGAACTTGTCCTTGTTTCTGAATTTACGACGACAGTACTTTCCACAACGAAGGCTTTGGAAACGTAGAACTTGTTCTCTTAGGCTTTTCTTCTCCTTTGCGTTTGGAACAGCACACGTAGAATACTGTTCTATGAAACTCATCACTAAGTCATCCGGATCTGTTCCAAATTATCGTGCATCCTTGATCCACAGCAGCATATGTATATGAGGAGCACCTCTTGCTTGGTACTCCTTTCTCCAGAAGAAATCCAACACCTCTCCAAGAGGTGGATTCTTCTTATTCATGATGAAAGACATCATAGCTTCAAATCTATGATTGAAGTACCTGCATACATTGACTGGATCCAAAGAGCACAGTTCTCCGGGTGTCTTGAATTCAATAATTTCAATGTTTCCATTTGCCTCTCGTAGAAATTCAAGTAAGTCTTCCCAGCTATACTCGGCACAGCTCAGAGTGAGGAACCATGTCGGAGTTCCTAAGTTCCTCAGCATACATTTTAAATCACCATGACGACGGTACCAGTACTCATTAGTACCACGCTGACACGCCATGAGATTAATTAGGTGAGAATCCAAAATACTATCTTGGACATTGACTTTATCCATAAAGTCCCTTGCCGAGATGTTTCGCATCTGTATACCACTTTTCAAGATGTGGTTCACTGCATATGACAGTCCTGACAGATCGCTTTCAAACAGGAGATGAAACAAATAGGGAATGCATTGTCGAAACCTAGCATCTTCTGCATACAATCGTAAAGTCCGGTATTCTGAAGCAGGAATTTGAACAGGTCGCTTATCATATCGTCCTCCTCGACCTGTGGGAAATAGCTGTGGGAAACACCGAGCTTCCAAACTTTCCTCCCAAACACTAATGGGACTCCCTTTGGCTTGTTTCATTTGAAACAACTCAATAGCATTCCCCATAACTTCCTTGTAATGCAAAGGATGAACACTATAATGTTCATATATTTCTTCCTTTTTAGAGGCTTCTACTTTTTCAATTTGACCAGGACACAAATCGCTATCATCTTCCTCACTTACTTCCTCTTCTGCAACATATACATTCTTATAGTACTTATTATTTTTTTTAAAAAACATTGTTGCCTTTTTGACTTTCCTAACATCCACTAAATCTTGCCATATTTTCTTACTCTTTGTCGGAACACCATTAACTATGATAACTAGAGGTTCCTCCTCCACTTTCTCTACTCCAATTGTGTTAATGTTTTTCTTCAAATCCAAAGGCAAATAAACAACTCTTCCCTTTAATCCTCTCTGTAAATCTGATGGAGGCAACTTCCCTGTCTTTGGCTCCATTCTTACAATAGCCTGAAAGGGATGGATACTTTGAATCAAAATAGATTCATAAGTATTTAAATCCTTCAATTCAGAAGGAATCTCAACCAATTCCAGATTATTATGAACTGCCCTAGCATGCATCTGGTTTTGGTTTAATTTGTTACAACAATAAGTACACACACGTTGATCCGATCCCAAATCAAAACAATTTTCTACCATCAAGTATGTTGCGAAATCCTTCCATTCACTATTATTTTCCCTTTCACTTTTTGCATATAAATCCACTAACTTAGTCTGATTCTTATAATAGGTCCGTCGACAACACACACAAGTGAAATTAGGCCTCTCACTTGATTTCACCTGAAACGTGGCAATTTCCTTCTGAAAATTATCTGTACTGGAAACCTGTACATTATCTTCAACATTACCCTCTTCTTCTGAGTCAATTTGAACATTCTCCTCTTTACTTCCAAAGTAACAAAACTCAATTTCTTCACAAATATTCTTCACATCTATTTCAGAACCATGGAAAAGAGCAGCACATAATTGTTTAAGCATAATTGCTGGACTCTTAGCATAATACAACATTCTAACTAATTTCCTCACTTTATTATGATGCACTGCTAGCATCCTAAAATGATGAAAAACACTCTGGCATACTCTCCTGGAAAGACAAGCCAGTGAATGACCATGCAAACCTGTCACTTCTCTCACTCTGCAAGGATCTAATTCTTGCAACAACTTCATTTTCTGCTTCAAACTTTTCTTATTAAATGTCCGTACAAAATCACAAAGCAAATCGATTGAATCCTGTTGCACACTGCAAATACTACTACAGTTCCAGGTGTACACAGGACCCTTAGGACGTCTTCCTAAAACCTCATTACCTAACACCTCTTCTGTCTCTGTTGTCACAAGTTTTTCTTTTTCAACTGGACATCCATCTTTCACTTCATAAGCTCGACCACTGGTGTCAACTGCATGCACCAAATCATTATCCTGGAAATAACTCTCCTCATTAAAAAATGCCTCAGAACTTGAACTATGCATCCAGTCTCCTGAGAAAACATCACAAAAATTAGTACGATTAATTATTCTCTTCCATCTACTATTTGTTTTGAAATCATAAATTACCTTGTTTACCTTCCTAATTCTGTTGATTATCAAAATAAATAACTTTCGTTTAATTTCAAATGCCTGATCAATAACTTTCTCAACTTTTTTTTTCTCTTATAAAAAACCACTTTCTGTTGACCTTTGTTAATATTTTTTAACAAATTGCCAATTATCTTGTTGCAGAACATTCGTTTACGAATGTCCCTAAACTGTTCTTTCCTTCTGCTATCATGCACAGAGTTATCTCTTGCTCTAGCAGTAACATTTTTGATTGGCCCTTCCTTTCCGTTTAAATTGCTTCTCTTTTTCTGGACTGAAACATTTTCTGTAGAAATACTTTTTTTACTACAAATTTTTCTTATGAATGATTTTGTGGTCTTACCCGGTGCTTTCTTGGTGACTTGACAAGTTTTTTTTGTAGAGGACTGCTGCAGTAATTGATGGACCTGCTGTCTTTGACGTCTTGTAGCCTTTCTAATTCGATTCTTAGTTGGCATTTTCAAATTTTGAAATAATCTGCAGTTGAATCTGTGCTAAAATATAATAAAAAATGTTATTAATCACTATTACCAAACAGTAAATCAATAACAGTCATCAAAAACTTAACACCCTGCTTGTTATTTTAACATAGAATAATTTTTAGTGCATTGGCAAATTTAGAAATCACAAATAGTAGCAAAGAAATTAAATGCTTCTACATTTTACCTGTGTTGTTTTATATGTGAATCTGAACTAATTTTACGAGCATATTTGATTATTTTAATAAAGACACTACACACAAACTATTTTTGAACTTTTGTTTAATTTTAAATGAAACGGTTTACATTTTTACTACATAGGCTCAAGCAGATCAGCTTCCCACCCTATATCATACAATTCTGACAAATCAGCATTCTCATCATATTCTTCATCATCCTCAGGATTTAAATGATCTAAGGGATCTACTTCCACTGACGTTTCAATGACAAGTTCAACGATAAGATCGAGATCAACCGATTGCTCATTATCACTGATGCTTGATGTTGTCGTTATCTTTAAAAAAAGAGAACAACAATGAGATGCTGCAGACTAAGACACAAATCTCAGAGACTAGAATAGTAAAATTGTTTAACAAGAGTATCATTTTGCAGCTATTATTTAGCCATGTCCAGCGATGCTGAAGAGGTGAGGCCTATGTCTAAATCTTCAGTAAACAAGACTCATCTCTTCTTAACCTAGGATAAGCCTCACTGACTCTGTGTCCCCTGCACATACTTAAATGTATAGGGACAGATTTATGTTAACTGGCACATCCCCAGGGATGCACCAGTTAATGTGCACCACTGCTCTGCTACCCATGGTGTGGCACATTTACATTGTGGAGCACCATTGAATAAAAACAGCACAGATGCGTCACGCATCGGTGCCGCAAAAGCAACACATTGCACAAGTCACGTCGTAAACACGACATGTCTACTGCAATGCACAGGAGGAAGCCACACATTGCATGGTGCTTCACTCCTTATGCCTGTTTCAAAAAGCCATAAGGATTTGATTCAGGAATGCTATAAAGCTGACTCAGTGAAATCTTCTAAATTTCACTGTGTTACTTTTACAGGGCTTTCATGCAAATGAATGCCCACCCTGCCACAAAACACCTATATGAAACCTGACGCAGGTTTCATGTGGCACAGGTCTTTACAGCATGACACATCTATCTAGATGCATCAAGTTGAAAATATGTCGTCACATAGCAAATCTTTTGCACCGCCGCTGCAGAGTACAGAGGAGATAATACATGTGAAGGCCTACCAATGAAGTAAGTCATGTCCACTTCACTCTTGAACAAAGGCCAGACCTCTTTTGTGTCCGTGGACAGACCTAAACTTCATCTGCACAATGTTATTCATAAACTTAGGAAACACAGGCGATGTCATTGAAAAATGTGCAGTTTCTTTTCCTCATTGCACAATCACATCACCTGTGTTTCCTCAGTGACTTAAAATGCCCGAAGACACATGAATGTGTTTTTTTAAAGCCTTTGCACCATTTTTGGATCACTTTTAACATGGCTATGTAAGTCAAATAATCAAAATCTAAATTTGCCAAGCACAGATGGAAGCATATTTACAAGGAACGTGCACCACGGGGAAAGGTCTTAAATTAAAATGGGAAAAATAACATCAGAGACACTTAAATGCCTTATAAATATGCCCCAAACAACCTATGAAGCTCTAGCAGTACATATCCAGAAATGTAATTGATTTGAAAAAAACGTTTTTAAACACAACATATAAATCAATTGTATACCTACATTCAAGAGGAAATGACTTAAAATGTCCTTAAGACACATGAAAGGGGTTTTTGATTGCCCTTGCACCATTTTTCGGGACACTTTTAACATGGCTATGTAACTCAGAGAATCAAAATCTAAATTTGCCAAGCACAGGTGGGAGCATATTTACAAGGAACAAGCCCCACGGCGAAAGCTCTTAAATTAAAATGGGAAAAATAACATCAGAGATACTCAAATGCCTTATAAAGAAACAGACACCATTTTTTCCTTGTGATAAATTTTAAAAGCATTCCTTTTCCTCAAAAACGACAGCATGACACATCTGTCTAGATGCATCAAGTTGAAAATATGTTGCCACATAGCAAATCTTTTGCACCGCCGCTGCAGAGTACAGAGGAGATAATACATGTGAAGGCCTACCAATGAAGTAAGTCATGTCCACTTCACTCTTGAACAAAGGCCAGACCTCTTTTGTGTCCGTGGACAGACCTAAACTTCATCTGCACAATGTTATTCATAAACTTAGGAAACACAGGCGATGTCATTGAAAAATGTGGAGTTTCTTTTCCTCATTGCACAATCACATCACCTGTGTTTCCTCAGTGACTTAAAATGCCCTAAGACACATGAAAGAGTTTTTTTAAAGCCTTTGCACCATTTTTGGATCACTTTTAACATGGCTATGTAAGTCAAATAATCAAAATCTAAATTTGCCAAGCACAGATGGAAGCATATTTACAAGGAACGTGCACCACGGGGAAAAGTCTTAAATTAAAATGGGAAAAATAACATCAGAGACACTTAAATGCCTTATAAATATGCCCCAAACAACCTATGAAGCTCTAGCAGTACATATCCAGAAATGTAATTGATTTGAAAAAAACGTTTTTAAACACAACATATAAATCAATTGTATTCCTGCATTCAAGAGGAAATGACTTAAAATGTCCTTGACACATGAAAGGGGTTTTTGATTGCCCTTGCACCATTTTTTGGGACACTTTTAACATGGCTATGTAACTCAGAGAATCAAAATCTAAATTTGCCAAGCACAGGTGGGAGCATATTTACAAGGAACAATCCCCACGGTGAAAGCTCTTAAATTAAAATGGGAAAAATAACATCAGAGATACTCAAATGTCTTATAAAGAAACAGACACCATTTTTTCCTTGTGATAAATTTTAAAAGCATTCCTTTTCCTCAAAAACGATTTTCAAGTAATAATTTGAAAACACTGCACAGCTCCTATGTACAAAAACACCATGACAGTGCTAATACTTCACATTATTTTCAGTTACAATTTCTCAAAGAAACAAAATCTATTTGTAAAACACTTTAGACAAAGCAACATTTTAAAAACACAGCTTTCTTCATAATTTTGTCCTTAAAGCATACTATAGTCTATCTAAATTAAATAAATCTTTTCTCACCTTAGCAAATTCTTTATGAGTTTCAAAACAGTCTCAGAAATACACCAAATTGTCTTCAGTAGAACAAAGAGTATGCACTCCAGAGGCTGCAGCTATAGAAAGCACAGAAATGCTGATATTCATCATACATATCTCTCAAGTTAGCCAATCAAAACTCTTCCCTCACTTTTTTCAAATCAAAACCCTTCCCCCCTCTGCCCTCTCTGCCTTTTTTGCATAGCAACCACCTCCTGAAAGACCTCTGATGTTTGCAAGTTCACACAACAATGTTTCAATTGAACTCTGAACTCTCAGTGCACCTGCGTATCCAGTGCAATCTTTCATTAAATGTTTTTTCCTTGACCATTCAAATTACATCTTTCAAAGAACACATCCATGCACCCTAACTTTCTCTTTTCAGAAATGGAAATCCACCAATCACTGCTAGTGAATCATTAGCACTGAAACTCCACAGTTTTTTTTTCTTTACAAACTCCTACTGTTTCATCTGCCATTTCATTACCACACTTCATCTGACTGCAGCAGAAACTTCTCTCACCATGTTTACTGTCTGGATTGTTGGACATAGTTACATCTACTGGGCTCAAAGGTATGCTGAGAACAGAAATTTACCTAACCTGAATTTACAAGATGTGGAAATTAAGTGGTTTGGCCACGGAGGATTAAAATGTCACCAATTGATACCATTGGTGAAAACCTTTATGCATTTGCCAAAACCTGACCTGTTAATTGTGCACTGTGGAGGTAATGATTTGGGCACTTTGACTGGGGTAGGTCTGGAAATGCTTTTAAAGGACACCTTTGAGCAATTAATGGCACTTTTTCCTCAAACTGCCTTGGTATATTCAAATATATGCCAAAGACAGAAATGGAGGTGGTCGAACCAATTTTGTCCACAAATTGAGAAGTCGAGGAAGCATGTAAACAAATCTGTTTCAGCTTACATGAGAGACCATGGAATGGGCTCCATGTACAACAATAACTTGCGTTTTTGCATGCAAGATATCTACAGAGGAGATGGAGTTCACTTCTCAGATGAGGGCAACAGAATTTTCATTTTGAATTTAAGACTGTGCATTGGTACCTACTTATAAGTACATAAATGTACCATAAACCCAAAAGCTCTTCTCAGAGCTACCCTACATCTAATCACTCTCAATTATTATTTTTCACTAACTTTTTTCACTAATTTTCAACAAACTACGCTCCCCGGAGAGCTACCCGGTACGCGAACCGGAAGCTAACCACGCGAAATTTCTTAAATAAATGGTTTTTTTCCCGCACATATGGGCCTCCTCAACCACCCTCAGAAAACCTAGGGGGTCAAGATACGTCTACCGTGCCCCCTTCTACCCTTTCTGAACATTATTTGCCCTCCATCTTGTATCTTAATTCAACTGAAACACAAAATGGTGGACTCCCGTATCGCTGCTGGTTCACGTACCGGGGCGCTACCCGGAAAGCGCTCCATTAAAAAAGGTGGGAAAGTAATTTACAGAAAAATGACTGGAAACACTTTCACCAAATATAGATTAGCTCATACTACATACCAATACCTACCATTTTCATAAATTTGTTTGGAATTCCATTTAGCCATTTAGCCTGTAGACCTCTCTAAATACCCTGAGGTAAATTACTTCACAAAACACATCTGAAGTGTTGGAATTGACAACCAATGAAAATGTTACTTTCATTTTCAATTTTTTTTTACCTGACATTTGATTGGTTATGTACCTGAATATATATATAAAGGAAGAGAAGGAAACACAGCCATTTTGACTACTACTTCCTGGTGTACATTTCAATAGGATTTTCACTAATAACTTCAACTTCTTTTTAAAGGTAAGATGTTATTTTATAAATTTGAAAGGAGAACTATGTTATGCACTTTAAATTAATTTGGGAAAACATTTTCAGATAGTTATATACTGTCCCTCTGTAACAGTTAAACATTGAGAAAGGCTTGTTTATTATAATTATGGATTGATTTACGTTTCTGTGTTATAATTATGAATTTACTTAGGCTTTTTCGCAGACACTTTTTAATAGTACTATTTCACGCCTGAAACCATACAGTGCCCATAGATAACTTCTCTGTTATAAACTCACAAGTACCTGTCTGAACTTAAACCCAACATTGCCCTATCTCTACTGATATATTTATTTTTCATGCAAATTTCAGCACAAAAATGGAAGGAGAACAGAACGTTTCCTTTGAAATTGCCCTAGAGATGAACAATGAGGAAATCATTGAAAGCATTGACTTGGAATTCATGGACGAATCACGAGACCAAGAACTTCTACAATGTGTAGAATCTGTGGATTTGTTACTTCATTATGAGGACGATAAAATGTGGGAAGTTATGTTCACTCAACAAGAGGACATTTCGGACAGTCAAATGTTAGACAGTCTATTAAATTTTGAAAAAGAATCAGACAAATAAATTTATATTTAATAATCAAAAATTGTTCGAGTCTTTAATCATTTTTATATGTAATTCATAAACTAGTACCAAATTGATTATAATGTAAAGTCAGACTTATAGTATACTGTGCAACTTTTTTATGTTACACAATAATTTTGCTCATAGTTACTTCCTTTCTCCAACTATATTATCTCCAATGTGTATTTAACATCTCTTTATCATCTCCTGCCTCCATATTGTTTCTACTTTCCTGACACACTATGGTATGAATTCCATATTCCACAATAACTTCTGAAACAACATGCAAGATATTTACAAAGGAGACGATGTTTATTAATTTTGTGACTCTGCATTGGTACCTACATATTGCTACTTAAATAAAAAAAACAAAAAAAACGCAACAAAACGAACAATCAATAAACATACAATATTTAAAAAGTCTATCATTCTTATTTCCTTATAGTACGCTCCCCGGACCGCTTTCCGGTGCGCGTACCGGGCGCACCCCACGCAAAAATTTTTTTTATTTTTTTTTGCTCCGCGGGGCCCTTTTAAAGCCTCCACATCAAACCTAGGGGGTCAGGGAGGATCTACTATTCCCCCTTATGGTCATTTGCCCCTTCGTTTTGGCCTCCTCTTGTCTCTCGATCCTACCGAGAGTCAAGATGGCGGCCGCTCTGGACTGTTTAGAATGTTGACAGGCACCGGAGAGCCAATCAGCTTCGCTTCGCGAAGTTCCGTTACGCGTCAGGTACGCGAACCGGAGCGCTACCCAGAGCGCTGTCACAGATATATATATTTTTTTGAACGTTAATTTATCAAAATCCACTGGAGCACATATATTGAGACCTAGCAAAGGCACATCAGGCTAACAGTCCCTACAATTTTGCCAAGTTTCATGCAAATCCATTCAGCCGTTCGAGCTAAAAGTGAGGCCAACCGCCCTATGGAAATTAACATGGGAAAAACGCATTTTGGGACCCCCCTTTTTTTTTAGCCCCCCCTTGACGAACCCCCCCCAAATTTTTAGGAGCTGCTCAGAAACACAATGTGCCATTTTCCTGAAAATTTCAGCCAATTCAGTCCACAAACGCCAAAGTTATTAGACATAGAATTTTCAAAAATCCCATAGAGAAAAAATCCTAACTATATATACCTACTGGCGACCGCCAGTAGGTAATATATATATATTTATATATTGTTCACCAAAACCGCCCCTCCAGATTTCAGAGAGCACACAATGGATTCCAGACCTCCGGTCTGTTGGCCTCGCTGCTGCCCACCTGGCTGCTTTGCATATTTCATGCCCGACGCGTTTTGAGGCCAAACCGCCTCTTAATCATGGGCTGTTACACAGAAGGACAGGAAAACTCACCAATAATTTCAACACACTTTATTGTTTTTCACGTTGAATATCTCTGCCCCCAGTGGGCGTGGCTTTTAACTCTTCACGAGCATGTTGGTTCTAGTTGTCCAAAGAGGTGAGTACAATTAATTCCCTATAGTAGGTTCCAATCCTCTGTGTTATTTTTTCCACATTAATAATCCTTAAGTAGGACGCATATGCTGCCAGGCAAGTCTCCTTTCGCAATGGGAATCCGTGCTTTCAGGAAGGATCGTTCCCTCCACAGCCTTCCTTCCTTACAGAAATGGTGCATCTCTGCGCGGCTGCGCCGCCGTGCACAACATTGTTCACCAAAACCGCCCCTCCAGATTTCAGAGAGCACACAACGGATTCCCGACCTCTGGTCTGTTGGCCTCGCTGCTGCCCACCTGGCTGCTTTGCATATTTCATACTGCCATGCTCGACGCGTTTCGAGGCCAAACCGCCTCTTAATCATGGGCTGTTACACAGAAGGACGGGAGAACTCACCAATGATTTCAACACACTTTATTGTTTTTCACGTTGAATATCTCCGCCCCCAGTAGGCGTGGCCTTTACTGCTTCACGAGCATGCGTGGTGAGAACTGAGTCTCTACTCGTGATGCAGCACAGCGGACTGGGACACTTAAACTCGCAGATGCATTGCACTGAGGGTTTACCCAGAAATGAGGATGCGAGTTTCCTGCTTTGAAAATAAAAAACGGTTGTTTTTTTTCTGATGTTGTGTGCGCTTCTGAAGCTTTTGGGCATTTGGTGGATAATTTATTGCACGGCAGCCCTGCCGTGGGAGGCTGCACCATTCACAAGACTGAAAGGAGGCTGCATGGTCAGAACTGAGTCTCTACTCGTGATGCAGCACAGCGGACTGGGACACTTAAACTCGCAGATGCATTAGGGGCCCACTGAGGGTTTACCCAGAAATGAGGATGCGAGTTTCCTGCTTTGAAAATAAAAACCGGTTGGTTTTCATCTGCTGTTGTGTGCGCTTCTGAACCTTTCGGGCATTTGGTGGATAATTTATTGCACAGCAGCCCTGCCGTGGGATGCTGCACCATCAACAAGACTGAAAGGAGGCTGCGTGGTGAGAACTGAGTCTCTACTCATGATGCAGCACAGCGGACTGGGACACTTAACCTCGCAGATGCATTAGGGGCCCACTGAGGGTTTACCCAGAAAAAGGATGCGAGTTTCCTGCTTTGAAAATAAAAACTGGTTGGTTTTCACCTGCTGTTGTGTGAAAACATTTCTACACGGCGGCCTGGCCGTGGCCAGATGCACCATCGCCTGTTGGAGGAAAAGTATTATCCAGCACAGCGAGGCCCGAGTCTGAAACTGGTTTGGACTCTAAGGCACAGCGCTCCTCAATTGATGTAGCATGCTCTAACTTGACACCACCTACAAAGGTATTTTATGACAAGCATGAATTGTTATTGTGCACTTGGACTTACTAAAAGAAATAAACAATTGGCGCTTTGCGGACTACAAGTCCCAGCTACATACCAGTGAACGATGAACTCAGCCAACGCCCACTGGAGGGCTTGTTTATTAAAATGAGTCACAAACAAGCAAAGCGTTTCCTGAGTGCCTTTACTGCAGCCTCTGAAGACGGGGTTCCGACCCCGAAACGCGTCAGGCAGACCAAATAGCAGGTGAAGCGGCAAGGCATGCATGAAAAGAAGGACCGGATGGTCGGAGCAATGTCGTGTGCTTTGGCAATGCTAAGGGCAATTTGAGAGAACATATATATATATATATATATATATATATATATTCAATGAAAAAACCATTGGTTATAGAACATATATAGTTAGGAATTTGCATTTACAAAACCTTATTTTACTCGCATAAAACCATTGAAATTCCATATATAGTTAGATGCGCTAACTATATATCGCGCACCCGCAATCCACTGCTGATGATGTCACATATTACATCATTCATGACATGGTTAGTGACATCACTGATGACATCTCAAATGACATCACTGATGACATCACTGATGACATCTCAAATGACATCACTTATGACATCACTGATGACAACATCCAGTGACTGTATGTTTCTGTAAAGTTAAAATATGTCTTACATATTGAAGAATGAGTGGATGTATAAATGTCTGGATGAAGGATTTAGTAGGTGCATGACTGATTGTATGAGGGAGTGATTAAATGTGTCTCACTGAGTGCATGGATTAGTGATTAAACTGTATTAATTTGTGCAGCATTATATCTGTTGTTCTGTAAACTGCTGCATGTGTTGATCAGTAGCTATATGAATAACTATATGGGTTATTGATTGGTTGCCCAAGTATTTGTATGGGAAACTGAGTGTGTGTGTATGTGTATATGTGTGAGTGGCTTGGAGGTGTGTGACTCTGTACATAGATCTGTGTGTAGTTGATTCACTATATGTATGGGTTCAAAAGTGCATGTGGAAAAAGCTGTATGGGCGGTTGACTGTGCATGAGTGTATTAGTGAGTGAATGGATATCTCAGTGCTACATGTCAAAGTAAGTACATATGTAAAACACAGTATATGTGAGAGTTGACATCTATAAATAACTGTGCATAAGAGCCAGTGAATGTGTGAGTGGCTGTATGGATCATTGTGAACATGTATCAGGGATTGTATAAGAGAGTAAAGTAAATATGTGTTAGTATATGTTTGAATAAGTAAGGTGTGTACAACTGTATAGTTGAGAAAATGGAGAACTGATTGATTTTTGGCATAACTGACTAGGTGTGTGAGTAACTCCATGGATGAGTGACAGTCTGTGACTGTCTGTTTACACTGATTGTATCTAAGGTTATATTAGAGTCTGAAGAGGTTCATGGTATTATCACATGAATGATATCATCAGTGATGTGATCAGTCATGTGAAATGAGATGTTATCAGTGATTTTATCAGTGATGTCATTTGAGATGTCATCAGTGATGTCATCAGTGATGTCACTAACCATGTCATGAATGATGTAATATGTGACATCATCAGCAGTGGATTGCGGGTGCGCGATATATAGTTAGCGCATCTAACTATATATGGAATTTCAATGGTTTTATGCGAGTAAAATAAGGTTTTGTAAATGCAAATTCCTAACTATATATGTTCTATAACCAATGGTTTTTTCATTGAATTTTCAAGGTTTTGTAAATGCAAATTCCTAACTATATATGGACTATAACCTATGGTTTTTTCTGTGAATTTCATTGGTTTTTTAAAAGCTAACATCTGTAGCTGTAAAATGTATTCTTCTTTAAAACCCAAAATATATTTTAGATGTTTATTGATAATATTTTTTAAAATATTTTTTTTCTTCGCTTCCGGTAAGCGAACCGGGAAGCTTTCCGTTAGCTCATCTTGATGCCGCGATCTAGTATGCGAACCGGTAAACGTTTCGTTACCAGAACTGTGATGCGTCGCGGAAGCGCGACGTATCACGTTGTCGCGTAATGCGTCTTATGACGCGCCGCGTTAGCGCTCCCGAAAGTGCTCCGGACCGCGAACCGGAAACGATGCGGGACGCGGCGCGCACCGCGTAACGTAAGCGGAACAGGTCAGGTGACTTGTTTATCAAACTTTTTATTGGTTCATTTCACTTTTGGTTTCCAAATGATGTATGACTAGGTCATGTGACCTAAAAATAACACTTTTCATTGGTTCAGAACTTTTGCTTTTCCCAAATCATGTAAACCCCTCTTTTATTCCTCACTCTGACTTTCATCTTGATGAGAGAAAGACCACTTTCCAATTTGATTGCAATGGCTTCTATCCTTGCTTCAGCTGGTGGACCCCCACCACCACCTCAACCTCCTCATGACAAGAGAGGACCACCATCACAATTCATTTCCAACAGAGAGGACGAAGAGGAGGACTTAGAAGAAGAGGACACTGATGAACCTGAATTTATTCAGGAGTTGCCCCGTGTTTCCCGAAGGAAAACAAGTTTTATATGGCAGTTTTTCTCAATTCCTGGAGGGGAGAAGAAGGTTAATGCCAAATATGCCACCTGCCTAATTTGCAAAAAAAGATTATCTCGAGGCACAGACAAAAAGTATAGTATGGGCAACTATACTATGCATCGCCATATGGTCAGGTGGCATCCATTAAATTACAGCCGGGCAGAGTTAAGGGACCTTCAAGATAATCCCCCGACAACTCCTGTGGCCAGATCAACATCAAATATATCTTTGACTGCAAGAGAGGCACAGGAAACTGTGCCAAACATACAGCCAAACTTCAAGCACATGAAGTTTACGTGCATACATTGTGGTGCTATGCTCTCATGTGGCAACATGAGCGTGAACTTAATTAACTTGGTGTTTGAAAACCATAACTGCCCTAACCCACCCAAGCAGTAATTTTTTTTTTGCTCCTGTTGAGCCCTTTTCAATGCCTGTTTTTTTGTTGTTTCCCCTCCATGAAAAACACAAAAAAAACATAAAACTGTTCTAAAAATACAAAAAAACAAAAAATGTTCAGAAAAAAAATAAAATAAATAAAACAACAAAAACAGGAAAAAAAAGTTCTTTTCAGAACTACCTCCCCTTTCAAATAAAATTGCTAGAATGTTTAGCACTCTGGCAAGCTCTATTTCTTTTGGTTCGCTTTCCAGTTCGCTGCCCGGTTCTCGAACTTAAAGCGAACCAAAAAAATATTTTTTTAAAAAAAAGAAGAGTTAGTATAAGGGAAGTAAACAGAGAGTAATGTAAAAAGAAAGACAGCTATAAGGAGTAAACCAGAGATATTGTTTAATAGATCTATTTATTAATTCAGGATGACGATAAGGTGTGATGTCTCCTGAGGTTTGTTTAAGGTGAGACCTACTCAGGGTTACAGATCAATTTTACACTTGTTGAAGAATACAGAGCAGATAAAGCATGTGAAGGCCTACCAATGAAGTAAATCATGTCCTCTTATTACATCATTCATGACATGGTCAGTGACATCATCAGCAGTGCATTGCGGGTAAAAAGAGTAGAAAACATTTACCTTATAATTCTTGTTACCTTTTTTAAATATTTTTTCATACTTTCAATCTGTAAAAGAGAGAACAAACATTTCCAGAAATATTACAACATGTATTTAAAAATTAGAAAAGAAAAGGGAAAAGGTTCAAGAAGAAACAGTTTTGCAACAACTTTGACATTTACAGAAGCCTCTGCTTCTCTACGTCCCCTACACAATCCTAAAGATATATATTTTAAACAAACAGTATCTTCATGCTGATGAACTAAGACCTATTTTGGAACATGGGACTTCTTTTGCACTGCTGATGTCTCACAATAGTGATGCAATAGCAGCGCAAAAAAGATGTAAAGCCATCATAAAATTGTGTCTAATATTTTAAATGAGTGTTTCAGGATGCAAATAAGATGTGTGCTTTCAAGAGCTTTCTTTGAGGTGAGGCCTTATTCTTTTTTTAAAAAAAACAGTACCCAGAAGTACAGCACTGTTAGCATTAAAATTGACACTTACAGAAGACTCAGTTTTTCCATATCTACCTCATATTTCTAAATGTATATCATAAGTACAAAAAGCAGAACATTAATTATACATGTTAAATGGTTTATTTTTGCTGTTCTCAGAATGTATCAAATTTCACTTAAATCAGTGACTTGAAGGTATTCATCATGTAACAGCGGGGAAAACAACCACAATCAAAATGATTGTGTTTAAAAAACCCATACAACCTAAGAAATCTGAATTCAAAACTCCTTAAAATTAACTTACTTTCAATGACGTCGAAGGATCTCCTATGAACAGCGTCCACTCTGTTGTGCTATAAATATTTTCAGCCCGCCACTTTCTGAAAGAAAACCTCCATTGATTCGAAAAATATGTTACATACAAGAAAAGACTTCTCTCATTCTATCACATGTTTCCACTAGGCCAAATCATGTTGCCGCGATTCGCAACTCTTGTAATTCTTCCAATCAAATCCCGACATTTTCTATTTTCGCTACTTTCAAAAAGAATACATTTAAGATTATTTTCACAATCCTGGACTACTAATATCGTACCCTTCTTTGTCACTCATGTTCTCCTTTTCCTATGACACTGATACTGCTTACTATGAAGCAGACTTACTTGCATCAGGTTTATATAGTTGGATTTTTAAAATGACATTATAATTAAAAGTTTTGGACCAATAATCTAGACAGCATTGCAGACTTACATTCCCTCTACTTCATGAACCTTTTGCAATTCTTCACAGGAAATCCCGAGATTCTTTCATTAAAATTTTGGTTTTAAAAACACCAGGTAAGAATTTTTAAGGTCAAACGGCAATTTTTTTTTGAAAGTTACAACGGAATCATTGCAGAATGACCAGCCGTTTCGAGACTTTAAATAAGCTGTATAATGTCCTGATGTTGTTGAAGGACCATCGTGATAGATAATTGCTACAGTTACAAAAGTCCTTCCTGATATTGAAAGCTGAGAAGCCACAACATTTTTTATTAAAGTTGACAATTTTGATCCATCAGGCCTACATCGTTGGATCATTAAAATGACATACTGTCCATATCTACGTATAAGTAATGTTGACATCATTTCAGATTTACATTGGCTACACTCCATGTTGTGATCCGCTGCATTTACTAGCTTATTAAAGGAGACTGATTTACTGTCTGGCAAAGTTAAATATATAAATCTTTCTGAGTCTACACTAGTAGTACTTGATAAACTACAATTCTCGCAGTCATGCTGCCATTGATAAGAAAGCCCAAACAAGTGATCTACATCTACACCCTCATCTTGCAATACATCAAGCATATACATTAAAAACTCCTGACAATCTTGCTGATTATTTTCAGAGAAGTCTGTTTGACCTGAACATTCATCTAACAGATAACGAACTTCAGACACACTTTCTACTTTTGTTCGATCAGTGCTACATTTCTCGAAAACAGAATTCAACAAACAGCATAAAATTTGTTCTGAATTCAACAGAATCTGTTCTTTTAAACTCTCTAGTGAAAAGAGAACATTAACCACTACATTTGCATAGCAGTTGACACCAGAACTGTTTTCAAATTGAAAACCGACAACATCTTCAACAGAATCCACTTTCTTTCTGCTAACAATTTTCGGTTCATTGACTTTTAGTCTTTTTGCAACAACCTCCCTACTATTACTGATATTTCTACGTTTCCGGCCTACCACACGTTTCTCAAACAAAGGATATTGAGGCAAATGTGGCGCATACTCTCTTCTTAACCTATTGTATTCCTTAACACAATCTAGATCCGCACAAATGTTTGTGACATCACAGTCAATCAAGTACAATCCTGATAAAGTTCTAACTCGTGACAATGCCACATATGCCATACCCTCCTTGAACACAGAACTGCCAATATTCACCAATGCACTATCTACACTTAAACCTTGCGATTTATGGATTGTTACCGCATATGCCAAGCAAACAGGAAACTGTTTACGGCGAACATATAAGTCTTTAACAAGCAAAAACCTAGCAGAACAACGACCAATTAGCTGTACTTCCTCAATGCCATCAAATTTAATTTTTAAAAATTCTATTCCATCTCTATTTCTGTACTTCTCAAAATCAACAACATTACCCATTGATCCATTTACCAGACCTCTTTCAACATGTAAATTCCTTCTCAAAATGATTCGGCAATTTAAACACACATTCAAAGTCTTTTCAAAACCCGCTGTTTTAGATATAGTCTTCTCTAATGAATCCAATTTTGATTTCAAATTCTCAGACAAAATAATTGTTGATCCCATATGCTCTATTTTGTCAATAGCTTCAAGTTTCACAATCTCTTGCTTTTCTAAATTCAACATTTTGTTGTTGAAGATGGCACATTCTGCAAGAGTTGGCATCAAACATATTCCGGATTTCTTCTCAGTAATTTTCTGAAAAATATTCTCAGCCACAATCTCTTGTTCGGGATATAAATTTGAAAGTATTCGTGCATTTAAAGCTTCTTTTCCATGCTCGGTCACTTTTCCAATTCTAATATCTTGTAGAATATTCTTGTAATCTTCATCTTTTGCCTGACGCATATTTTCATGCAGTTCAGCATAATTGAAGTTTAACCATATATTGACGTTGCCAATGCTCCCTAGGCACTTCCTGGTATCTTCATGCGTGAGTATTTTGAACACAGGTTGTCCTTTTACTGGTGTCAGCTGCAGAAGATCTCCGAAAACAATGATGTGTTTGCCACCAAATAACACATCATATTCAGTTTTAAGTACTTCTTGCATTCTCAAATGCACAAAGGCAAGCATGACATTGGAAACCATGCTTACTTCGTCAATGATAAGTAGTTTCATTTTCCTCAAGACTCTTGAAACTTCACAGCAAGCATCCCCAGATAACTTGTGGTATTGTAATTTGTTGTCATGCTCCACCGGCAGCATCAGTAGACGATGCAAAGTAATACCTTTAATGTTATGTGCTGCAAGTCCAGTAGGAGCGGTGACAACACAAGACAGCGATGACTCAGTCCTTTCCTGCAGATAGCATGAAATTGCTTTAATGAGGAAACTTTTCCAGTTCCCGCTTCTCCACTCACATACAGTCGGACAGGCTTCAACGATGTACATGAGCACTCTTTCTTCTCATGACTTAATCCATGCTCAATTTGCTTGGTAACTTCATCATATATTTTCCTCTGCTCAACGTTGAGTTGTTTTTCCAAGTCTTCTAAGTTAACTGAATCCTCATGAGCATGTGCCATGGCTCTTTCCACTTCATTCATAGCAGTGGCAGCTTCATTTTCGATAATAGGTCCTCCAAGTGGATCTTGACTCAATGAAACAGAACTCTGACTGTCCTGAGAACTGTCTCTGGCAATCTCGGCTGCAATCGTTGCTTCCTGCTCAATTTCCAAAGTTAGCATTTCTTGATATTTGGGAAAAGCAGGACATTCTATGGTCTCCTTAGCAGCAGTGAAAGAGACTTCGTAACAGAGGAAATCTCCAAGCAGTTCCTCTTCTGCACGCCAAGGCTTGAAAAGTTGCAAAAGTGCTAAATAGAAAAACTCCTTTTTTTCTGGCGATTCGCCACTCAATTTTCGATGGTTTACTAATTGGCATTTTCTTTGCTTGACCAGGCATCCCTCACTTCCAATTACAGCATACACTCCTTTCTCAATATCTTCTTTGATGTTCCTCTTGAATATATAATTTTGTAAAACCTCATATAGACAAACATTCTCAAGGTGACTGCTTCGATTTGGATAATATGTATCCAACATGTTGGTCTTCAAAATGTCGGTACTGTTTGTTTCCTTTTCTGCCAAATATTCAATTTCCCGGACAGGTTTTAGAACCCGATTTCGCGTTGCAGCAAGACCAAGACTCGCCCAAACAATACTCCTGGATTTGGCATAGAGACTTGCTGAAGACAATCGATCTGAACATTCGTAAGCTCCGATTTCTTGATGCGACAACATCTTCAGACTGAAAGTGTACAACTTCTTGCTGAGGCTCTTTTCATGGGAAATGTCCTCCCACATATCCTTCAGTTCTGTCTTTTCTTTTTTGGTGATGTAAGATGTCACATACCGAGCCACAGCCATACAGTTGTCACCCACAAACTGTATATCCATGTTAGCATTCCACATGGACAAAATCACTGGGTTGTAGTCGTTGATGTACTTGGACTCTTCGTTCCTTTTCAAATTGTATGTATTTTTGGGTGATTTCCTTGTCACATTATGTCGCAGTGAAGACATCAAACTGTTCACTTTTCCTTTAGAAATCACCGGTCGTGGAAAGTTGAAACGACATTTGGTGTAGAACTTGTCCTTGTTTCTGAATTTACGACGACAGTACTTTCCACAACGATGGCTTTGGAAACGTAGAACTTGTTCTCTTAGGCTTTTCTTCTCCGTTGCGTTTGGAACAGCACACGTAGAATACTGTTCTATGAAATTCATCACTAAGTCATCCGGATCTGTTCCAAATTTAGGTGCATCCTTGATCCACAACAACATATGTATATGAGGAGCACCTCTTGCTTGGTACTCCTTTCTCCAGAAGAAATCCAACAACTCTCCAAGAGGTGGATTCTTCTTATTTGTGATGAAAGACATCATAGCTTCAAATCTATGATTGAAGTACCTGCATACATTCACAGGATCCAAAGAACACAGTTCTCCAGGTGTCTTGAATTCAATGTTTTCAATATTTCCATTTGCCTCTCGTAGAAATTCAAGTAAGTCTTCCCAGCCATACTCGGCACAGCTCAGAGTGAGGAACCATGTCGGAGTTCCTAAGTTCCTCAGCATACATTTTAAATCACCATGACGACGGTACCAGTACTCATTAGTACCACGCTGACACGCCATGAGATTAATTAAGTGAGAATCCAAAATACTGTCTTGGACATTGACTTTATGCATAAAGTCCTCTGCCGAGATATTTCGCATCTGTATACCACTTTTTAAGATGTGGTTCACTGCATATGACAGTCCATACAGATCGCTTTCAAACAGGAGATGAAACAAATAGGGAATGCATTGTCGAAACCTAGCATCTTCTGCATACAATCGTAAGGTCCGGTATTCTGAAGCAGGAATTTGAACAGGTCGCTCATCATATCGTCCTCCTCGACCTGTAGGAAATAGCTGTGGGAAACACCGAGCTTCCAAACTTTCCTCCCAAACACTAATGGGACTCCCTTTGGCTTGTTTCATCTGAAACACCTCAATAGCATTCCCCATGACTTCCTTGGAATGCAAAGGATGAACACTATAATGTTCATATATTTCTTCACTTTTAGAGGCCTCTACTTTCTCAATTTGGCCAGCACACAAATCGCTGTCCTCTTCTTCACTTACTTCCTCTTCTGCAACATATACATTCTTATAGTACTTATTATTTTTCTTCAAATACACTGTTGCCTTTTTGACTTTCCTAACATCCACTAAATCTTGCCATATTTTCTTATTCTTTGTCGGAACACCATTAACCAAGATAACCAGAGGTTCCTCTTCCACTTTTTCTACTCCAATTGTGTTAATGTTTTTGTTCAAATCTAGAGGCAAATAAACAACTCTTCCCTTTAATCCTCTCTGTAAATCTGCTGGAGGCAACTTCCCTGTCTTTGGCTCCATTCTTACAATAGCCTGAAAGGGATGGATACTTTGAATCAAAATAGATTCATAAGTATTTAAATCCTTCAATTCAGAAGGAATCTCAACCAATTCCAGATTATTATGAACTGCCCTAGCAGGCATCTGGTTTTGGTTTAATTTATTACAACAATAAGTACACACACGTTGATCCGATCCCAAATCAAAATAATTTTCTACCATCAAGTATGTGGCAAAATCCTTCCATTCACTATTATTTTCCCTTTCACTTTTTGCATATAAATCCACTACCTTAGTCTGATTCTTATAATAAGTGCGTCGACAACATACACAAGTGAAATTAGGCCTCTCACTTGATTTGATCTGAAACGTGGCAATTTCCTTCTGAAAATTATCTGTACTGGAAACCTGTACATTATCTTCAACATTACCCTCTACTTCAGGGTCAATTTGAACATTCTCATCTTTACTACTAAAGTAACAAAACTCAATTTCTTCACAAATATTCTTCACATCTATTTCAGAACCATGCAAAAGAGCAGCACATAATTGTTTAAGCATAATTGCTGGACTCTTAGCAAAATACAACATCCTCACTAATTTTCTCACTTTATTATGATGCACTGCTAGCATCCTGAAATGATGAAAAACACTCTGGCATACTCTCCTGGAAAGACAAGCCAGTGAATGACCACGCAAACCTGTCATTTGTCTCACTCTGCAAGGATCTAAATCTTGCAACAACTTCATTTTCTGCTTCAAACTTTTCTTATTAAATGTCCGTATAAAATCACAAAGCAAATTGATGGAAACCTGTCGCACACTGCAAATAGAACTACACTTCCAAATGTACACAGGACCCTTAGGACGTCTTCCTAAAACCTCATCACTTACCGCCTCTTCTGTCTCTGTTGTCACAAGTTTTTCTTTTTCAACTGGACAACCATCCTTCACTTCATAAGCTCGACCACTGGTGTCAACTGCAAACACCAAATCATTATCCTGAAAATAACTCTCCTCATTAAAAAATGCCTCACAACTTGAACTATGCATCCATTCTCCGGAAAAAACTTCACAAAAGTTACTACGATTTACTACTCTCTTCCATCTACTGTTTGTTTTGAAATCAGAAATGACCTTGCTTAGTTTCCTAATTCTATTGATTACCAAAATAAACAACTTTCGCTTAATTTCAAAAGCATGATCAATAATTTTCTCTACATTTTTCTTCTTCTTATAAAATGCCACTTTCTGTTTGCATTTCTTAATATTTTTTAATAAATTAACTATTATCCTGTTACGGAACATTCGTTTTCGAATGTCCCTAAACTGTTCTTTCCTTCTACTATCTTGCACAGAGTAATCTCTTCCTCTACCAGTAACATTTTTGATGGGTCTTTCCTTTCCATTTAAATTACTCTTCTTTTTCTGAACTGAAACATTTTTGCGATAAATACTTTTTTTACTAAAAATATTTTTTAAGAATGATTTTGTGCTCTTACCCGGAGCTTTTGTAGTGTAGTTCCTAGTTTCCCACTAGGCCCTGCGCATTGGAATAACATAAACAGTAGTATCGACGTGGAACTGCGGATATTCCAGGCCTCCACTGACTATGCTAAACTTAATTGGGTTGTGTTACCAACTAGCTCAGAGGTCACTGGAAACTTTCTTCTCTGCATAGGAAGTGATCAGCTTCCTTGGCACAGACAAGAAGGGATTCAGTTTTCCAACAACCGTGCAACATGACAACTTTGCTCCTCAGATCAAGAGTCGATCTCTAGGGTCGTGTGAAACAATAGACATGTATTTCACTCAGTCAGTCTAGTGCAGTTTACTTTCACGAGATGTAGAGAATAGAGAGACGGGCGTGTATCAATAAAGGTTAACATTTATTGAACAGTCTTTCTTCTCGTACAAGAGAAATGTATTGCCACAATTGCAATAATTGTTATTATAAAAAGTACGTACAGTAAGATAAGTATTGCGAAATAGAACTGTAAAAGCATTGATATGGTTTCTTAGCCATACAATGGTTTAAAAGTAATAAAACATATATACAGTCATATATACATTAGGCTAACATACTCAACTGGTGCTTCTAACTAAGCCTACCCCAGTGTGCCTGACCTAAGCCTAACACGTGAAAGGGGAGTAAGTAAGTAGCTTTAAGTTAAGTTGGTTTTGCCAAGGTTTGTTTCAAGAATTCTCGTCTAAGGGTTTAGTCAACACCATACCTCTGAATAGAATGATGGAGGATTGGTATCTCCTTCAGGGGTCTCTCTCGATATCCCAGTCACCCGCGAGGGTAAACCGGAAGCGCCGGGACTGGATTTCTCTACACGAGAAAGGCAGCGGCTTCTCTTCAGCGCGTCGAGGAAGGAGGGGGGACAGCGTCCGCGGGCAGCTGGAATCTGCTGGATGTCTTCGCAGAGGACGGCTGTTCAGCTCCTTAAGCGTACTGCACCATAGTTCGCGCTGTAGCGGCGATAATGGTAATCAGCAGCTTCACCACCACAGGATAGCAGGCTGCAGCGACAGAGTGCTAGATTTACCAACACAGGGTCATGCAGGCAGCTGGCATCAGCAACAGGCAATGAACATTGCTTAAGGCAACGTTGGTAATATTTATACCTGACAGGTGCCGGGTTTGACGCAAGTTTGCTGGACATAAGACGTCAATTAAAGATGTCACTAGGAAGTGATAGTTATCAGTTGCTCATTAGAGTTCCATTACTAATCAAAACATAGCAAGCGGGGATTTCCAGGTTTGCTAAGTTTTTATCTTGTTGAAGAACTCGGAGTGTTATCTAGGAATATCAGATAGGGACTGCTGCACTGTCATTGCACTAATTGGTCGCAAAGGAAGTAGCAGAGAGTCATGCTGGAATGTGGCTCTGTTCGTGTGAGGCCAGAGATGACTTTTCAGAAAATCGCACTTGAACGGTTATGCCAATATAGGGAATAAATGGATTTATAGCCGAATAGGGGCATAAGGTCACAGTATCGATCAGGAACCTAGATAAACACGCAACACCCACTCCACGGGTTAATGTCCATCAAAATTACTAAAACTAAAGCAATTAGATGCATGTGTAACATTGCCCTCCCCAAAATACATAAATGCATTCGAAATAGGCGTACTTGTAATACATGGAATTTAGGTACTGTACGTTTTTTAAAGCATAGTAATCATTCAAAAAATTATTGCATATGAAATCAATGAACGATTATGCAAAAGGAATTACACATGAAGTATCTCTGACAGAAGAAAAGCGAGATAAATCATCACATAGAAATGCATTGTAATAACATGCGTGCTAGAGGCTGGTGTAATGTTGTTATGTCTCTAGATGTATTTAGAAATAGAAGTGTGAAGCTTCTGTTCTCTAAGAATAGTTTTTACGTTAAGCAAAGAATTGTTCGTGCCAAAAAAAAATCAATATTAGAAAAATTGTCCAATTCAAAGAAAATAGATTTCCAAAGCTCTTGGCAGTTTTTGTTGATCAAAACTGAAGGCCGAATTCAGAGTTCATGGGAACGCTGTGTGTCGGAAAGCTTTTCAAAAGTTATTGTTTCTCTGTGGGTGAGAACATCGTATCAGACAGGCTCTCAAAGAATTGGTCTACAAAATCAGGTGATAGTTCAACCAAATTAGATAGCGCTGTAACTTGGCAGGTGTGAGAATGATTGCTGTCATCATAGTCGGGACCAGCAATGCTCACAGAACGTTGTACCTGGATGATGTTGCTTTTGTCACTCGCTCCACTGTTACCACTTGGCTGTAGTACAGGAGTCTCCACAAATGCCGTCGTCAGGATTGGTAGCCGCTGGAGACAACACAATGCGTGAGCCGTTATTGGACTGAGCAAAGTATCGACGTCCATTGGTACTGCTGATGGAAGTGAAAGACAGATGTCCAACACGCATTCATCGCCGCAAAGCATACACCGTAGCACAGGTAAAATGCAATTATGCCATATCGGTCTGAATGAAAGGAACCAGGTCATGTTTAGATCTCTCAGCCTGGCCAATCCAAGGACGTTAGTTATCCTGTCCCTGTAGCGCATTGCTAGGATTGTCTCTTCCATTCCCATGGGAGCTATGTCTGAGCCGAGGCTTACCATAACGTAGCAGGAGGGTCAAAAATAGAATCCCTGCGACGAGTCCCAAAAATAATGGTATGCCGCCAAAAATGGAGTGCACAAAATTAGGAAAGATTCCCAAAATTGCCTGGAAGGGTGTTAGCAGTCCCGTAAAGACTGTCTTAAATATGCCTGGGATGCTTGTCGCACTAGACATGTTAAGGAGTTGGCTGAACATTTCTACGAAATGCACGGGGCAATTTGTTGATAAAAGGTCATGAACCTCAGTAGCCGTCCTTGCGACTAGAAGATCATACGTCTCTTTAGATGACGTTATAGGCACGGTTGTCTGTAAAAGTACAGATTTCATTTTGCTTAATGTATCAATTCGTATAGAATAGAGATTCAGACGAGGCCAAATGGGAGTCACTATGTCTGGAGGCCCGCTCGGAAACAATGCTTGCATACAACATTTGACCATGGACGTTACTTGTACTAGATAACTTTTCCCTGGCGTCAGGCCACAACATCTGTGATCCGTTCTAAGAATGTAACTCCCGTTTGCGAGTTGCATAAAGAAGGGCTCTATCTGAGTTGCAGGTGTGACTAGCTGGTGGCATGAAAGGTTGTTTGAATTTCCATCACATGCTCCGTGTAAATTAATACCCTGACACAAAAGTATACCGCTTAGTGAATGTTTACAATTCTCACCACTAAGAAATACATTTTTGTCACTGTCACTATAGCAAGAATGAGTGTATGGTAATTTCCATTCAGATTTTACATATCCTTTACCCAATTGTTCATACTGGCCAGCAGGTATGTACTCAAGGCACTTTTTAAATCGGAAAGTTGTTATCGGAATTGTGATAATTCCGTGTATTATCCATTCAATGACAGGACTCTCTGACATTGTCAATGGTAATCTCTCGAGTTTTTCGATGCTCAGGATTGTATAGTCTGCTCCTTTCTGTGCCAAACTGATCTGTTTATCAGTAAGGTTAAAACTGGAAAATAATGACGTCGTGTTGATTAAACGCCAAGGCACATAGCCTGAACGAAGATTTTGCAGCGTCCATCCTAATTCTATAATAGAGCGTAATTGAGACTGGCCATGTTGTAACATTAGCAAATCTCTGTCTATCACATCAAAGGCAGAGGATACAATATTGTCCAAAGAATATATTCTGGAAGACAGAGTCGTTAACCCATTGTCTACCACAGAAAGTGATTTCTCCAAATTAATCCGATCAATTTCTCGTATTTTTTCAGCAGTTTCAATTTGCTTTACTTTCCAAGCCTCGTTGTAAGCAGCATAGATACTGGTTGCTATGAAACGCTTTTGACGCTGTTTGCGTGGTCCAAGAATGAAATCGCGCAAATCAGCACCATCTTTTAATAAAGACAAGTGTTGCTTAATTTCAGCCAGTGTGGCTGTAGTTAGCCATTCTAGGCAGAGTTTCCCTACACTGTATGTGGTTATAATCTCTGGATGTTGTCTCTAGGAGTATCTAGAGTCTAATCTGGTCATTTTTAACCCCTGTGTTTTATTCAGGAACCTATCTTGACAGCTATTTGTGTCTGTAGGCCAGATTAACCACTTCTTCCAATCAGGATGTGTTCTGTTGAAATGTAAAATTTGTGACACGTCTAACTCAATATCTGTGGTTGCATTTTCAGGTATTGGCTTTGGTATAGACGGTGTTTTAAGGTCTTTGATCTTAGCTAGGCCAAGACAAGATGTTTGGTGTATTGTGTCATTTAAAAACAACATTTGTTCAGGTATCATGCAGGTTCTAAATAGTGCTTCAATGCCTTGCACCTGCCAATCTTTTGTACCCCAAATTGTTTTCGTTTCAATATTATTTTTCCAATAATCAAAACCAAATGTCATCATTTTGTCATAAAATGCTTCTGAATATATCAATTTAGAATTTGTCAGCATTGTTTTCATTCCTGTTTTATCTAACAGTTGATAATAAAACGTTTCTGCATCACTGGTGTTAAACCCTGAGAAGTATTTGAATTTCTCAAAAAATGCTTTAGAACTGCTTTTAGGTGGTGTAGCACAATGTTCCCATTGATTATACATAAAAAAATTTCTAGGCTGTGCAGATTTATGCAAGTAATGATCCCCATAGTGGGTGTAACAGAATAACTGCTCATAACTAGATGAACCTTGTAAATAATCATGATCTGTGAATCTAGCTGACATTACTAAATCAGACATCATGTCATTAATACTGTTAAAGTCCCAATCATCAGAGAATGTACTTGGTGTCACAAAGTCACTTAAGGAAACCTTTAGTTGATGAGGATACTTCAGGATTTCGACCGGACCATAGATCTCATAGTCTGTTTTCTCCCATATTACCCCACCAGGTATTGGAATTGCTGTGACATTTACTGTTGACAGTTCTCTTTTCTTCACGTGGGATGATCTGTGTGGTTTCAGGACTAGGTTGATGTTCTGACTTGCTGTGTCCATTCAATTGTAATGAACTTTCCTAAAATTAAAACTAAAATTAGGCATAGTAGGAGTATGAATACCCCTGAGATAATCCAATGCTCAATCAACGGTGAATCCAGATATAGTTCTTTGATTTGTTGAAGGAGTCCTGTTGTATTTTCTTTAGAATACTTTTTTGTTTCTGGCATCACTTCGGGGTCATTTTGATCTTCAGAGAAGTTGTCGAAGTTGATGAAATAACCAGAGGCAGTTCTGTCAATTGATGGGATTGTTCTTTCAATCTGTCTCTCTGTAGCACTTTCTGATGCCACATCATTGTAGACCGGTGTTGTTTCTTGACGAACTCTTTCAATCTGTGTTTCAAGAGGCACGAGTTCCATGGCATTATTGCATAGTCCTTCATTGTGCACTGCAGGCTGATCGAATGTGATTAGTCTTTCAGTTTGAACCTCTTGGATTGTTGCAAGTTTGGGTATTCTGTTGTTTCTTGGGAGTCCACTGGGCCTACTGTTGATTATAGGCCACATGCTTGTGGTTTTACCAGATCGATAGACACGACTCTGTTCTCCTTTTTACCAGCAAGGGGCGGTAGCACAACTGATCTTGTTCCGATGACTGCTAAGACAGGTACTGCTTTTCTGTAAGAAGGCCCAAATTCCTTCTTAACCGCGATCTTTTCTCTGACTAGATCCCCAATCTTTGGAATCCAGACAGGCCTTGCTGGGGCTGTTGCGGGTGGTGCCTCGTCAGTGGTACTTGGCTGTTGCTTTAACTTTATGTTGCTTAATGATTTTCTTGTTTCATTCAGTTCCTGTAAAACAGCCAAACGATCTTTTACATCAAAGTGCGTTGTTTCTTCTTGTACCACTGACATCTGACTATCGAGGTCCTGAACTCACATTCTAATTCCGAACAATAGTTCGTATGGGCTGAAACCTTTTAGAGAATTTCTTGGCATGTTGTTAAGACTAGTCTGGACACTTATTAAATGTTTGACCCACCCAGCGCCTGAACCTAATACCTTCGCTGTTATAGATTGCTTTATGTCACGGTTTTTTCTTTCTACCACACTGTTCCCTTCGGGGTGCGACGGACAAGAATACCGCAACCCAATTCCCATGCTGGCCATGGCCTCCTTATAGGCTCGAGAGCTGAAAGCAGGACCCTGATCAGAATGGAACGTGGTAATTGCGTATGTGCCGATATAGACTCGCAAATCTTTTATAACCGTTCTAGCGTCAGCCGAGCGCTGGAGGCCTCATTTTTTAACTGCTTTTCGTCTTAATGGTGTACACTGGGACGCGCTTCTCTTCTTTGATTGCGCAGATAGACCGCCTTATGCTGTCTAGAAGGGATCCTGAAACTACACTGGCCTGTTCGTTTCTGCGATCTCGGTTGCAGTTTTCACAATTTTGAGCAAAACATTGAATATCTATACTCATTCCTGGCCACCAGTACTCTGATTGTAATTCTTTCAGAGAGGCTTTGATTGTTTGGTGTCTCAGACCCAACCCCATGTGTGCTTCCAGTAAGAGGAAGCCCCTCCTGCTCCTGTTTGGAATTACTCTGTCCCCCACTCCAGGGATTCGAGCAAAAGGAACGGAGTTTGCATCGATTATGTATGCATAATTGAGTGGATAGTTCACGGGTCGTGCTGCACAGTCGTCTTTTACGGTCGTTTTTACTGCCAGCATGGTTTCCCCGTCTATGTATTTATCTGTACGCTTTTTTGTGGCTACGGAAGCCGGGTTAGTTGCTTCCGCTTTGGCTGTATTAGCCAATGAATTCCCTGCAACGTGAACGCCATCACGTTGAAGACTCTGTGCGTGAATCACGTGAGTCTTTTGTAGTTCTTTAGATAAAAGAGCTACCTCGTTCCAGAGCAATTTATGCTTTATTGTGGCACCTGTGTCATCTTTGTAGTCGTTTTCGATCCAACTCTGCAGTTTATTGTTGTAAGAGTTGACGCAAAAATGAGAATCGCACACTATAAGTGTCGGGAATTCACGTTCTGCATTTTCGAGCGCCATCTTTAAAGATCTGATTTCAGTTCTTTGAACCGAACAGTTTCTTACAGATTCAGTTTTTGTTACTTTCGGTCTGAATTTACCGCACAGCCAACGACCTTTAATGATCGCACATGCTGCATCGTAGGATTTTCTCTCTACGTTGAAATGCTGTACAAAGCTATCTGTATAGATTATACAGGCGTATTGTGGGAGAGGCAGAATTTCGATTGGCAGAGGATATTCTTCTTCATATTCTAAATCATTCAGTTCTTCAAATTGCGGGGCGAAATAGTATTTCACGTCTTCCGCTCCTAGAGAATCTATACACTGTATCCATTTCGGATCCAGTGACACTGTAGGCAAGTTTACTGGGCTGAATAGCGCCTCGAAGGCGGATTCCGCTGTAAGGATATTAATCTGTTTGCCGTGTGCTAGTTCTCGTTCATTTGCTAATGCGATTTGCACAGCTTTCACAGTTCTTTCTGTGTGACTGAATGTTTTTTCTGCTTGTGTGTACAAGTGAGATTTAATTGAAATTGGTACCTTTTCTCCCTCATTAGAGGTTAGGTACGTGAATCCGCATCTTCCTGGGATGACTCGGATTACAAGATCGATCGTGTTGTCACGTGTATCTAATTTTGTTTTTGCTAACATGTCTGTTTGCAGTGATCTCAAAATTTCTGTGTGTTTTTGAGTCCAATTGATTTGTTTGAAATCAGGTTTAATTAGTTCGTAGAGAGGTTTAACCCTCTCTGCGTAATTTAGTATGTAAGTTCTTCCGAAATTCAGAAAACCTAGTATGGATTGTAAATTCTTCAGCGTTTTTGGAGCTTGGAGTACAGCGCACTTCTCTAAGAAGTTGTCCGCTAGGCTTTTCCCTTCACTTGATAATTCGTACCCTAAAAATAGTACTGTCAGATGGGCAATTCGGGACTTTTTAAAGTTGAATTTGTAACCCTCTGCTGCGAACCCAAGTATAATGGTGTTCACTCTTTTCAAGTGAGTATCCAAGTCGTCGTCTGTGAGATAAATATCATCTACGTAAGATAATGCTTCATCATCATAGATTTGTAGTAACTCTGTTACCCTAGCTGAGAATAGTCCTGGGCTGTTCTTGAACCCCTGTGGGAGTCGACAGAATTTTTTCTGTGACCCAAATGCGGAGAAAGCGGTCAAATATCTGCTTTCCGGTGCAATGTTTTGACAAAAGAAACCATTAGAAATGTCTAATGTCGTTTTATATTTTTTCCTAACTATGTTATTCATTAGGGCTGCACTATGCGAGTTTTGTACTGCAAAGGTTTTGCAACATGTATTAAGATGTCTGTAGTCCAAAACTAGACGATATGAATTGTCTGGCTTGGAGACAGGAAACAAAGGATTGTTCATTTGAGAGGTGCATGTTTCAATCACCCCCTGGTACTCAAGTTGATCTAAGATCTCCCTGACTTGTTTTTTAGCTTCTTGCTTTATGGGATACTGCCGTTGGGCAGTTGGTTCACTTTTTAATTGGATTTTGTGAGGAGGTGAATCCTCATCCCATCCTACATGATTTTTATATAATGCAGGTGCCTGGGCTACTGCCCATTTCCTTGCATATGTATATTTTTTGTGAATCGGTATGTGATTCGAGAAGGCAGGCATAATCACTTCTTCGCCACGAGGGCACTCCCTGACAAACTCTGGGGGCCAATCTTTTTCAGCTAACAGAATATCATAGCCTTTTGAGAGCTTATCCCAAAATAGACCCTTAATTTTCCTAGTCTTATCACCCTCTATACGCAATGTTATTTCGTATATTTTATGGGGCTCGCTAAGTCTGGCGTCGGCAGTTTCAACCTGAATGTATTCATTCGTGTCCACTGTCTCCAGATAATTCATCAAGATCTTGCGCGCTATACTGATTTCTGCTGCACTGTCCAACATTGTCAATGCCCACTCCCCGTTTTTCAACTGTGTCCTCAGTATTCTCGGCATGGTTGATTACTCTAATACTGGCTACCTTCTTTTTCTGAAATTGAGATTTTTTTACTCTGAGCAGGTTCCTTGTCTTTGGACTTGGTGTGCTCTCCTGGGTCTGACCGTCCTCTTCTTTCCGAATTTTGTGGAAAAGATCGAGAGGGACGTGTATCAATACTTTGATATCTATCAGGTTTTTTCAGATTATCCCTATTTCTAAGGTTATATCTTTTCTCAGAGGGCTCCCTCTGGGGAGACTGGCGTTCTCGAGTCGGAGTTCTTTCCCTCCGTCGAGGAGACCTTCCTCTGGACTGGAAAGCTTTTTCCTTGGGAGTGGATTGTTTATTTCCATCCCAGCTCTTTTTAGGAGTGTTTGAATTATTTTTAATAAATAATTTTTCAAGATTTTCGAGCAGTTGGGGCTTAACTGGTTTTCCACCCAAGCTGTCTCTACCTAATTCTTCATAGCATTTTTCTATGATTTTGGCAAGCTCAACAGGATCTTTTATATCTGTTTCCCTCAACTTCTGGCGGATCGCCACAGATGCTGCTTCTCCTCTAATGTTGGCTAATAATATAGCCGTGACCTGCTTGAAGTCTTTCAGTAATTTCATACCTAGATTTAAAGCGGGCTCTGGACCGAATTCATTTTGAATCTGTTTTAGCACTTCTGGTATTACCGCCATAGATGGAACACCGTGTGTTTTTGTGTAAATGGAAGCAAAGACTGTACCCCAAGTGTCACAGTCCTCCACGTGTGGTGCGATTCCCATAGGAAGGCAGATGGTCAAGATTCTGTGTTTCTCAATAGGGGTAGTATCAGGAAATACTGCCTCTATTTGAGTGATTTTCTGTGCTAACCAGAAAGGAATTTGTTCCCGTTTTACGGGTGTTTTACCAAGACATGACTGTATGTTCTGTGGTGTAATTTTATTTGTGTTCCCCTGATGAGGGGTCAGCTGTGGTGTATTAACAGCTGGCTGGACTGTTGCAGTCCGCATTACATATTGGACTAATTGCCTATGTATTTTTATTAATGTGTTTAGCTGTGCTAACAGCTCTTCCTTAGACATTTTTGCAATGTCAGGATGTGGTGTGTAGCTGGCTAGAACCGGCCACGTGGCTCCTGGTCTACCTAGTGGACCGAGCCTAGTTATTTGATCAGTGTGTTTTAGGGCGCCATTAAACCAGAGCAGGTGCTCTTGAAATTTAAGTGGAATTTCAATCTCCTCGAAAGGAGCGTACTCTTCCGGAGGTTTCTCTATTTTGTAATAGTGAAACTCTTTTGTTATAGCGTTTACCGCTGGAAAGTTTATCCATGAATAGAATACCTCTGTCTGCCGATATTCGTGAGCCTCTATCACGAAAATTACTGTACCACCTTGAGGTGTCAGTCCGTTTACTATAAGTTTTGAAGTTATAGATTTTCTTAAATGTGCCGGGATGATTATTGCATCCGGGTCTGTGTATTCGGGACCTTGCTGAGTCGCATCTGCTGCGGCCCCAGTGGTTCCGTTTTCTGGCATTGTAAAAATGCGAGGTTTGCAGAGTAGGTCTCCAAGGAGACAAAGATTAGGTGCACAATATTTTGGAACACTGTATCCTTCAACGTTGAATAAACCAGAGCTTTACATAGGAATCTCTTCCTACTAAGGTCGGGCGGATTTTAACCTTTCACCCACTCCAGATGTCTATTGGAGTATTTACGGGAGAAAGGGGTGTGAAATATGCACGACTGAGTTACTCTACAAGTCTTGCGTTAGTTTATCGCCTTACCAAACGTTTGGGCGCCATGTAGTGTAGTTCCTAGTTTCCCACTAGGCCCTGCGCATTGGAATAACATAAACAGTAGTATCGACGTGGAACTGCGGATATTCCAGGCCTCCACTGACTATGCTAAACTTAATTGGGTTGTGTTACCAAGTAGCTCAGAGGTCACTGGAAACTTTCTTCTCTGCATAGGAAGTGATCAGCTTCCTTGGCACAGACAAGAAGGGATTCAGTTTTCCAACAACCGTGCAACATGACAACTTTGCTCCTCAGATCAAGAGTCGATCTCTAGGGTCGTGTGAAACAATAGACATGTATTTCACTCAGTCAGTCTAGTGCAGTTTACTTTCACGAGATGTAGAGAATAGAGAGACGGGCGTGTATCAATAAAGGTTAACATTTATTGAACAGTCTTTCTTCTCGTACAAGAGAAATGTATTGCCACAATTGCAATAATTGTTATTATAAAAAGTACGTACAGTAAGATAAGTATTGCGAAATAGAACTGTAAAAGCATTGATATGGTTTCTTAGCCATACAATGGTTTAAAAGTAATAAAACATATATACAGTCATATATACATTAGGCTAACATACTCAACTGGTGCTTCTAACTAAGCCTACCCCAGTGTGCCTGACCTAAGCCTAACACGTGAAAGGGGAGTAAGTAAGTAGCTTTAAGTTAAGTTGGTTTTGCCAAGGTTTGTTTCAAGAATTCTCGTCCAAGGGTTTAGTCAACACCATACCTCTGAATAGAATGATGTAGGATTGGTATCTCCTTCAGGGGTCTCTCTCGATATCCCAGTCACCCGCGAGGGTAAACCGGAAGCACCGGGACTGGATTTCTCTACACGAGAAAGGCAGCGGCTTCTCTTCAGCGCGTCGAGGAAGGAGGGGGGACAGCGTCCGCGGGCAGCTGGAATCTTCTGGATGTCTTCGCAGAGGACGGCTGTTCAGCTCCTTAAGCGTACTGCACCATAGTTCGCGCTGTAGCGGCGATAATGGTAATCAGCAGCTTCACCACCACAGGATAGCAGGCTGCAGCGACAGAGTGCTAGATTTACCAACACAGGGTCATGCAGGCAGCTGGCATCAGCAACAGGCAACGAACATTGCTTAAGGCAACGTTGGTAATATTTATACCTGACAGGTGCCGGGTTTGACGCAAGTTTTCTGGACATAAGACGTCAATTAAAGATGTCACTAGGAAGTGATAGTTATCAGTTGCTCATTAGAGTTCCATTACTAATCAAAACATAGCAAGCGGGGATTTCCAGGTTTGCTAAGTTTTTATCTTGTTGAAGAACTCGGAGTGTTATCTAGGAATATCAGATAGGGACTGCTGCACTGTCATTGCACTAATTGGTCGCAAAGGAAGTAGCAGAGAGTCATGCTGGAATGTGGCTCTGTTCGTGTGAGGCCAGAGATGACTTTTCAGAAAATCGCACTTGAACGGTTATGCCAATATAGGGAATAAATGGATTTATAGCCGAATAGGGGCATAAGGTCACAGTATCGATCAGGAACCTAGATAAACACGCAACACTTTCTTGGTGTTTTGATAAGTATTTGGGGAAGAGGACTGCTGCAATGAAACATCATCCTGCTGTCTTTGACGTTTTCTAGCCTTTCTAATTCTATTTTTCGTAGGCATTTTTCAAAATAGGAAAAAATCTGCAGTTGAATCTGTGGAAAAATATAATAAAAAATGTTAATAACCACTATTACCAAACAGTAAATGAATAACAGTCATCAAAAACTTAATGCCCTACTTATTATTTAACATAGCAAATCTTTTGCACCAGCATTGCATCACAAAAATGACACACAGTGCTACAAAACATGCATAAAACAATCATAAATCTCTCCCTAATATTTTAAATGATAAATTCAGGATGACGATAAGGTGTGGCCTATCTAAATGTTTGTTTAGGCCCAGATCTTTGGACTGGGGTGAATGTGTCATTGATCCTCATTCAGTCCATCGCCTGTTTTGTTTATTTAAGGTGAGGCCAACACATGGTTGCAGATAAGATTTTCACTTAACAAAACAAAGGAGATAATACATGTGAAGGCCTACCAATGAAGTAAGTCATTATTTGAAATCAATTACATTTCTGGATATGTACTGCTAAAGCTTCTTAGGTTGTTTTGGGTGATATTTATAAGGCATATGAGTGTGTATGATGTTATTTTTTCCTTTTTAAATGGAAAGCGTTCTTTATGGTGCAAGTTTCTTGTAAATACGCTCCCACCTGCGAAACGGAACTTTGCGATGCGAAGCTGATTGGCTCCCCGGTGTCTGTCAACATTGTAAACAGTCCGTAACGGCCGCCATCTTATCTCTCGGTAGGATCGAGAGAGAAGAAGAGGTGAAAAACGAAGGGGGAATTTAATGAAAGGGGGCAAGGTATACCCCTGTTGACCCCCTAGGAATGTTGTTGGGGTTTTTAAAGGGTCCCGTGGGGAAAATAAAAAAAATATATTTTTCACGGTAGAAGCGCTTCCCAAACACCGAACTGGGCCGCAAACTGCTGGCGAAACGGGAATTCGCCATTTTGTGCTTCGTTTTAATTAAATTACTAGGTATAAGCGGGTGCGGGAGACGTATCCTAATCCCTTATATTTTCTGAGGGTGGCTGAGGAGGCTCATATATGTTGATACATGTGTTCCAGCGGCTGTGCGTGAGCTTTTTTTTTTTTTTGCTGCGTGACGTCTGTTAACGTTCGATTCGAAGGAAATCAGGAAGTGTTGACCACCAATTTGTCAGTGCGATAAAATATTTTGTTATAAATGAATCCTTATTGATAAACATTGTCTGCGCCATCTTGCCTTTTTTACAATGCCACAATTTTGTTGTGCACGGCAGCCATTTTACATGCCAGGCCGGTCCCAGGCTATCACCTAGCCCTGCGGATGTAGTTTATGGCCCCAGCTGTAGAGAATCCAGACATGCCAACCCACCCGATTCAGGCGTGAGACTACTGATTTCAGTGCTACTCTCCCGCCTCCCGATTCCTGCAAACAAAAACCCGGGGGCATATTACCAACAACTAGCGATAACTTGTTTAGAGACAAAAATTATCGCCGCACATCGGCGATTTTTATCGCAGATAAACCTTGCTATTAGCAAGGTTTATCGCAAATGCGATAAAAAACGGCCGCAATGCATGAATATCGCTGAAAAGTCAGCGATATTCATGCATTATCCAGCAAATGCTCTTAGCCATGTTATCCACCTCCCATTAAATAACATGACTAAGAAGTGCTCAGGGCCCCATGAGGAACGCTTTCCATTTAAAAAGGAAAAAATAACATCATAGAAAAGAATCGTTTTTAAACACAGCATATAAATCAATTGTATACCTGCATTCAAGAGGAAATGACTGAAAATGTCCTTGAGACACATGAAAGCGTTTTCTGGAATGCCCTAGCACCATTTTTTGGACATTATTAACATGGCTATGTAACTCCCATAATCAAAATCTAAATTTGCCAAGCGCAGGTGGGAGCGTATTTACAAGACACTTGCCCCATGAGGAATGCTTTCCATTTAAAAAGGAAAAAATAACATCAAAGACACTCAAATGCCTTATAAATATGACCCAAAACAACCTATGAAGCTCTAGCAGTACATATCCAGAAATGTAATTGATTTCAAAAATAGTTTTTAAAAACAACATATCTGTTTCAGCTTACATAAAAGACCATGGAATGGGCTTCATATACAACAATAACTTGTATTACTGTATTCCAGAATGCTACACCGAATATGCAATTACAATTTCTCAAAGTAACAAAATCTATTTCTATATCACTACAGACAAAGCCACAGTTTAAAAACACAGCTTTCTTCATCATTTTCTCCTTAATTCATACTATTCTCTATCTAAAATAAATAAATCTTTTTTCACCTTAGCAAATACTTTTTGAGTTTTGAAAACAGTCTCAGAAATACACCAAATTGTCTTCAGCAGAAGAAAAAGGATGCACTCCAGAGGCTGCAGCTATTGAAAGCACAGAAATACAGATATTCATTTCACATATCTCTCATATTAGCCAATCATAACTCTTCCCTCACTTTTTTCAAATCAAAACCCTTCCCCCCTCTACCCTCTCTGCCTTTTTTCCATAGCAACCACCTCCTGGAAGACCTCTCATGTTTGCAAGTTCACACAACAATGTTTCAATTGAACTCTGAACTCTCAGTGCACCTGCGTATCCAGTGCAATCTTTCATTAAAAGTTTCTTCCTTGACCATTCAAATTACATCTTTCAAAGAACACATCCATGCACCCTAACTTTCTGTTTTCAGAAATGGAAATGCACCAATCACTGCTAATGAATCATTAGCATTGGAAATCCACAGTTTTTTTTCTTTACAAACTCCTACTGTTTCAACTGCCCTTTCATTACCACACTTCATCTGACTGCAGCCCAACCTTCTCCCACCATGTTTAACGTCTGGATTGTTGGACATAGTTACATCCACTGGGCTCAAAGGTATGCTGAGAACAGAAATTTACACAACCTCAATTTACAAGATGTGGAAATTAAGTGGTTGGGCCAAAGAGGATTAAAATGTCACCAATTGATACCATTGGTGAAAACCTTTATGCATTTGCCAAAACCTGACCTGTTAATAGTGCACTGTGGAGGTAATGATTTGGGCACTTTGACAGGGGTAGGTCTGGAAATGCTTTTAAAGGACACCTTTGAGCAATTAATGGCACTTTTTCCTCAAACTGCCTTGGTATATTCCAATATATGCCAAAGACAGAAATGGAGGTGGTCCAACCAATTTTCTCCACAAATTGAGAAAGCGAGGAAGCATGTAAACAAATCTGTTTCAGCTTTCATGAGAGACCATGGAATGGGCTCCCTGTACAACAATAACTTGCGTTACTACATGCAAGATATCTACAGAGGAGATGGAGTTCACTTCTCAGATGAGGGCAACAGAATTTTCATTCTGAATTTAAGACTGTGCATTGGTACCTACTTATAAGTACCTAAATGTACCATAAACCGAAAAGCTCTTCTCAGAGCTACCCTTCATCTGATCACTCACAATTATTATTTTTTTCTAACTTTTTTCACTAATTTTCCACAAAATACGCTCCCCGGGGCGCTACCCGGTTCGCTAACCGAAAGCTAACCTCGCGGAATTTTTTAAAAAAATGTTTTTTTTCCGCACATATAAGCCTCCTCAGCCACCCTCGGAAAACCTAGGGGGTCAAGATAAGTCTACCATGACCCCTTCTACCCATTCTAAACATTATTTGCCCTCCATCTTGTATCTTAAACTGACCGAAACACAAAATGGTGGACTCCCGTGACGCTTAAGGTTCGCTAACCGGGCCGCTTTGCAGAAAGCGGTCCTAAAAAAAGGTGGGAAAGTAATTTACAGAAAAACGACTAGAGACACTCTCACCAAATATAGATTAGCTCATAATACATAACAATCCCTTTCATTCTCACAAATTTGATTGAAATTTCATTTAGCCATTTAGCCTGCATGTGGTGGTCGAAAAAATGTCTGGCGACCGGATATTGCTTGGTATGATTCCGTATCGCTCTCAGATGTTCTACATGTTCCACATGCAGGATGAAACCAAGTTACGTATGGTGGTAATTGATTGTGTGGATCTGGGGGTACGAGGCGGCAACCATGAGCTCTCCATGAGGAAACTGGAGTCCAGATATATTATCGATTTCCAATGTCTGGCCCCTGTGGGATTGAACACAAGTGAAGAACTGGCCATCCATTTGTATGAAGAATAATATACATATTGCAATGAATTGAACTGTATATATGCTGTCTGTATTTTAACTTTTTATTATCTAAATTTATTTTCACTCACTTACACATGAAACCTTTTCCTTCACAGACGTTGATTGGTATTACGAAATACTATGAGTTGATTGGATCTGAATACTACCTCGTTTGGAACATTATGTGGAAGTACAATAGACATGCCCACTTGGGCGAGGACTTTTGAATTGTCACTGATTTTTGTGCGGACAATGATTGATTACAGCGTATTGGGGCAGTATGTATGAAACTCAATAGATTCTGTCTGCGCACGTTGATAAATGCTATTATGATATATGCATCATTATTTATTTGCCCACTTGGGCGATGTTCAAGGAGTCACATCTCCCTAGCGTGACAATGTTTGTTTTCCATGTTGCCTAGCGACGAAATCCAATCACATGGGGTCTTACTCGCTGTTACATTTACAGCATCCAATGAGCGCTCAGATCACGTATCACAGTACACCATGTGATCGCGACTTCTCGCAATTATGAGATCAAACACATACTGGTATAAATGATATCGATATGCACCTAACAATTGTGCCAGCAATAATATATCTGATTATGTTGTTTTATAAGCACATAATCTAATGGGCAACCGAACATCCTGCAATCATTACACTCTGGCAGAGAATTTCTGAGCACCAATTTTATACATGTGTGTTGAGCCCCAAACGTATAATATGTTATTATTTGGATGAATTATAATTTGTGATATAATTGTATATGGTATTTAACACATTACAAAATGGCGATTCTGTATCAACGTCTGTGTGGATAAGCGTACACTGGGGGTGTGTTTTCAGCACTTTAAAAATGGCTGACTATGTTTGTATGACGAGCGTGATCAAGCCATATCGGCGAAACGCGTCGCACTTTTTTCTGCTGCCATTAAACATTTTGTAACGAACTCCGTGTGTCCTGGCTTCCTTCACAACTTTGGAGGGAATTGGTAAATATATATATATATATATATATATATTCACTGAAAAAACCATAGGTTTGAGACCATATATAGTTAGGAATTAGCATTTACAAAACCTTATTTTACTCACACAAAACCATTGAAATTCGCATATATAGTTAGTTGCACTAACTATATATCGCGCACCCGCAAACCACTGCTGATGATGTCACATATTACATCATTCATGACATGGTCAGTGACATCACTGATGACATCACTGATGACATCTCAAATGACATCACTGATGACATCACTGATGACATCATCCAGTGACTGTGTGTTTCTGTAAAGTTTAAATATGTTTTACATATTGAAGTATGAGTGGATGTATAAGTGTCTGGATGAAGGATTTAGTAGGTGCGTGACTGACTGAGTAAGTGAATAAATGTGTCTTACTGATTGCATGGGTTAGTGACTAAACTGTCTGAAAGTGTGCATCAATATGTCTTTTGTTGTGCAAGCTGCTGCATGTGTTGATCAGTAGCTATATGAGTGGCTATATGGGTTATTGATTGGTTGCCCAAGTATTTGTATGGAAGACTGAGTGTGTGTGTGGCTGGCTAGGAGGTGTGTGACTCTGTGCAGATCAATGTGTACTTGTATCAGTAATTGTATAAGAGAGTAAGTATGTGTTAGTATATGTTTCAAAAAGTAAGGTGTTCCGTGTTTAACTGTATAGATGAGGAAATCGAAGTGTGATTGATTCTTTACAGGACTGACTAGGTGTGTGAGTAACTCTATGGATGAGTGGCAGTGTGTGAGTGTCTGCATAGGTGCATGAGTGCATATGATAGTGTTGTAATAATGAGTGACTGTATGTATGAGTGATTGTATGGGTGAATGAGTGAATGTGTGTGTAGACGTAGGAATCAGTGAGTGCGTATGTAGTAACTGGTATTGGTGTGTCAATGGTTCCAAAAATGATACTCTGTATTTAACACTGGGTGTAACAGAGGTTATTTTAGAGTGTGAGGAGATGCATTGTATTATCACATGAATTATATCATCAGTGACGTGATTATTGATGTCAAATGAGATGTCATCAGTGATGTGATCAGTGATGTCAATTGAGATGTCATCAGTGATGTCATCAGTAATGTCATTTGAGATGTCATCAGTGATGTCATCAGTGATGTCATTTGAGATGTCATCAGTGATGTCATCAGTGATGTCACTGACCATGTCATGAATGATGTAATATGTGACATCATCAGCAGTGGATTGCGGGTGCGCGATATATAGTTAGTGCAACTAACTATATATGCGAATTTCAATGGTTTTGTGTGAGTAAAATAAGGTTTTGTAAATGCTAATTCCTAACTATATATGGTCTCAAACCTATGGTTTTTTCAGTGAATTTTCAAGGTTTTGTAAATGCTAATTCCTAACTATATATGGTCTATAACCTATGGTTTTTTCAGTGAATTTCAATGGTTTTTTTAATAGCAAGTATCACATGGTGTAAAATATTTTCTTCTTTTAAAGGAAAAATATATTTTATATGTATCTAATTTAATTTTTTTCTGTCTTTAATTTTTTTAAAATTATTTTTGGTTGTTTCGCTACCGGTCTGCGCACCGGGTAGCTTCCCGTTAGCTCAATTTGGTGCCGCGACCCGATTCGCGCACCGGGAAACGTTCCGTTAGCGCAACTACCGCGATCGAACACAACATCGTGATGCGTCACGTAAGTCCGACGTATCGCGTTGCCGCATAATGCGTCTTATGACGCGCCGCGTTAGCGCACCAGGAAGTGCTTAGGTCCGCGTCCCGAAGCGCGAAACGCAACACCCCGGAAGCGAGCCGGGCGCGTGACGGGACGCGTAACGTAAGCGTAACAGGTCATGTGACCTGAAAATAACACTTTTCATTGGTTCATTACATTTTTTTTCACAAATGATGAAAGCCCCCACTTTTTTCCTCACTCTGACTTTCATCTTGGTGAGAGGAAGACCTACTTTCCATATTTTCTAAAATGGCAAGTGTTGTAGCTGCAGCTGCTGGAGCCAATCCACCACCACCACCACCACCAAAAAAGGATGGACCACCTCCTCAGGTCCTCCTTAATCAAGAGGAGGAAGAAGAGGAAGAAGAGGAAGAGGAGCAAGAGAGGAGAAAGTTTTTGCCTGAAGAGCCAAGGAGGTCCCATGTGAAGAATATCTATATCTGGCAATTCTTCACATTTCCCCGGGGCCAAAAAAAAGTAAATGCCCGTTACATCACATGTCTCATCTGTGACAAAGATCTGTCCCGAGGGACAGAAAAAAAGTACAGCTTCGGGAATCACACCATGCATCGCCACATGGAGAGGTGGCACCCTGTTAATTATAGTGCTGCGCAGGTACGTGACCTGCAGGAAAACCCCCCTCCTGTGGCCAGTACATCAACCGAACAGGCAGTGACGGGACCAGAAGCGAGGGAGACGGTCCCAAACATCCAGATGAACTTCGGGGACCTGAAGCATATCTGCATTTTTTGCGGCAAATTAATTTGCTATGGGGAGAAAAGTATACGTCTAATCAACAGAGCTTATGAAAATCATAAATGTACAAAACGCCCCAGAAAGTAAATTATCTTTTTTTTTTGTTGCTCCTGTTGAGCCTTTTATAATGACTGATTTTCGTTTCCCCCCCAAAAAAATAAAAAAAAATATGAAACCGTTCTTAAAATACAAAAAAGTTAAAAAATGTTCATAAAAATAATAAAAAAATTTAAAACAACAAAAACAATAAAAAAAAGTTCTTTTCAGAACTACCTCCCATTTATAAAAAATTGCTTGAATGTTTAGCACTCTGGCAACCTCTTTTTCTTTTGATTCGCTTCCCGGTTCGCGCACAGGTACGCGAACCGGAAGCGAAACAAAAAAAAAGGAAGAGTGAGTATAAGGGAAGGAAACAGAGAGTATTGTTAAAAGAAAGACAGCTAGAGGGAGTAACACAGAGATACTGTTTAATAGATCTATTTTCCAAAGAAAAGATGTAAGAGGGTATAATTGAGAAAAACAAAATAAGATAAGGAAGTGAAAGAAAAAAAGGAGAGTAGAAGAATAATAAACAAGAGTTACTTGGAGAATGTGAGTGAATGTTCAAATTAAGAAGAAAAACAGTAAAGAATGTGGAATGAGAGGTAGGGATAGAACCGGACTAAAACAACAACCGTGAGGGAAGGTGTTAAGAAAACAGTGAGCGAAAGTAAATAGGAATAAAACAAGATGTGTGACAGTGAATAAGGTTAAAACATGTGGAATAACAGAGAGAAAAAACAGAAAGCAGAAAAGAAGAAGTGACAGAAAAGGAATAATTGAAGCAGCAATGAAATGTAAATAATATAGTGTGCTTCAACTACAGGGAGAAAGCATAATGAACAAGTAGTGAAAGAGTGAAGAGACAGAGACAGTGAGAGTAATAGAGACGGACTGAGTGAACAGGAGTGAGGAACTATGAGAACAGAGGGACTGAGAGAAGGAGTGGAAGGAGTAGAATAAGTAAGTAATAGAAAAGGAATGAGGGAAGTAGCAAAAGCAGGAAACTGAGGGTTAAAGAAATGAAGCAGTGGAACTAATAGAAGTTAAATGTGAGTACTAAACACTTACCTTAGAATTGTCGTTAACTTAGTCACTTGTTATTTTTATACTTTCAATCTGTGAAAGAAAGAACCAAAATTTAAAAAATATTAAAACATGTATTTAAAAATTAGAAAAGACAAGGGAAAAGATTAAAAATCATCCAATTTTACGAAGAAATAAAGTTAGAGATAAACATGCAGAAAGAAACAGAAAGAAACAGTGATAGACAGACAGAGACAAAAAGAAATTGTAATACAGTAAATTACTAAGGGAAAAAAAAGGAACATAGTTTCATTGACAGAAAAGAAGGATGAAAGAGAAAACTAAATTGAAGATGTGTAAGATACTAAAAGAAAGTAAGTAAGGTAAACTATATAAGGAAAGGGGGAATAAGGAAAAAAGTGTGAGGGAGAGAGGAGACAGAAGAAGTGAAGGAAAGACTGTCAGATACAGACTGAGTAAGGCAAGAAAGAAAAATAAGTAAGTGAGGGTGAGTTATACTACCTGATTGCACCAAAAAAGGAGAACCTAAACATTTTTAATTTAGAAAACAAAGGGAGGAAAGATGGAAAAGACAAGCGAAACAGAGGGTCTAAAAGCTGGAAAATGGTGCAAGGGAGAAAAGAAAAAAGCAGAGTTAGAATAGGGAAACAATGTTTGAAAGATAAGTGCAGTTAGAGAACAAGGGTGAAAGAGAATAAAACAAAAGGCAATGTGAGTATCTAAAGAGGATTGATAGAAGGTAGTAAAAGATGAGTGAGCATGAGACAAGATGAGTACATATTAAAAATCACAATTCAAAGTACAGAATTAATTATACATATTAAATGGTTTATTTTTGCTGTTCTCAGAATATATCAAATTTCACTAAAAACAGTGAGTGGAAGGTATTCATCATATAACAGCGGGGAAAAAAAACACAATCAAAATGATTGTGTTTAAAAAACCCATATAATATAACCAATCAGAAATCAGAACTCCTCAAAAGTAACTTACTTTCCATGACGTCAAAGGATGGCCTATAAACAGCTTATACTCTGTTGTGCTGTTATTATTTTCTGCCCCCCACTTTCTGAAAGAAAAGCTCCATCGTTTTGACAAAAATGTGACATACAATAAATGACTTCTCGCTCTCTACCGCACTTTTCCTCAAGGCCATTTATAACTCTTGGAATTCTTCTATGCAAATCCCATCATTTTCTTTTTCCACAACTTTCATAAAGAAAACGTCCAAGATCAGTTTCGCAATCCTGTACTAGTAATATCTCACCCTTCTTGCTCACTCATTTTCCACATTTCCTATAACACTGATACTGCTTACTATGAGGCACACTTACACTACCTCTATGACTACTACAATTATTTAATTCTCTTGAGCACTGTTAATCACAAAGCAATTTAAAACAGCACACTAAATTATATCAACACCTAGAATCATTATAGGCCAGTTACCTACCCTAAATTCTCACTTCTATAAACACAAAGTAAGAATTTTTTAAGTCAAAAGGCAACATTGCTTCATAGTCAAATGGTAATCATTGCCGAAAGACCAGCCTTTTTTACATTTCAAATAACCTGTGTAATATCCTGATGTTGTCAAAGGACCATCATGTCATATAATAGCTGCAGTTACAAATGTTCTTCCTGAAATCGACGACTGTGTAGCCAAAACATTTTTAATTTGAGTTGACAACTTACTTACATCCGGTTTATATAGTTGGAATTGTAAAATGACATTTCACCCATAAGTTTCTATAAATAATGTGGACAGCATTTTCGACTTACATTACCTCTACTCCTTGTTTTGATCTGCTGCTTGAATTAGCTTATTAAAACAAACAGTTTTCGCTCTGTACTACACTTATCCACAAGGCCATATAGTGTAGGAGCCATTAGAACCTCTTGAAATTCCTCAGAACAAATCCCGAGATTCCTTCCCTAAAATTTTGGTTGTAAGAACACCAGGTATGAATTTTTAAGGTCAAAAGGCAATCTTTTTTTGAAAGTTAAAACAGAATCATTGCAGAATGACCAGCCGTTTCCAGACTTCAAATAAGTTGTGTAATGTCCTGATGTTGTTGAAGGACCGTCATGATATATAATTGCTGCAGTTAGAAAAGTCCTTCCTGATATTGACAACTGCGAAGCCACAACATTTTTAATTAAAGTTGTCAATTTTGTTCCATCAGGCCTACATCGTTGGAACATTAAAATGACATACTGGCCATATCTTCGTATAAATAATGTGGACAGCATTGCAGACTTACATTGGCTACACTCCATGTTTTGATCGGCTGCTTTTACTAGCTTATTAAAGGATACTGATTTACTGTCTGGCAAAGTTAAATATATAAATCTTTCTGAGTCTACACTAGTAGTACTTGATACCCTACAGTTCTCGCAGTCATGCTGCCATTGATAAGAAAGGCCAAACAGATGATCTACATCTGCACCTTCATCTTGCAATACATCAAGCATATACATTAAAAACTCCTGACAATCTTGCTGAATATTTTGAGAGAATTGTGTTTGACCTGAACATTTGTCTAACAGATTTCGAATTTCAGACACACTTTCTACTCTTGTTCTATCAGCGCTACATTTCTCTAACACAGAATTCAACAAACAGCAAAAACTTTGATCCGAATTGATCACAATCTGTTCTTTTAAAGTTTCTAGAGAAAAGACAACATTAACCACTACATTAGCATAGCAGTTGACACCAGAACTATTTTCAAATTGAAAACCAACAACATCTTCAACAGAATTCATTTTCTTTCTGCTTACAATTTTGGGTTCATCGAATTTTTGTCTTTTTGCTACAACCTCCCTACTATTGGTGACATTTCTTCGTATTCGGCCTACCACACGTTTCTCAAACAAAGGATATTGAGGCAAATGTGGCGCATACTCTCTTCTTAACCTATTGTATTCCTTAACACAATCTAGATCCGCACAAATGTTTGTGACATCACACTCAATCAAGTACAATCCCGATAAAGTTCTGACTCGTGACAATGCTACATAAGCCATACCCTCTTTGAACACAGAACTGCCAATATTCACCAAAGCACTGTCTACACTTAAACCTTGTGATTTATGTATTGTCACCGCATATGCCAAGCAAACAGGAAACTGCTTACGGCGAACATATAAGTCTTTTACAAGCAAAAACCTAGCAGAGTAACGACCAATTAGCTGTACTTCCTCAATGCCATCAAATGTAATTTTTAAAAATTCAATTCCATCTCTATTTCTGTATTTCTCAAAATCAACAACATTACCCATTGATCCATTTACCAGACCTCTTTCAACATGTAAATTCCTTCTCAAAATGATACGGCAATTTAAGCACACATTCAGAGTTTTTTCAAAACCAGCAGTTTTAGATATAGTCTTCTCTAATGAATCCAATTTAGATTTCAAATTCTCAGACAAAATAACTGTTGCTCCCATATGCTCTATTCTGTCAATAGCTTCCAGTTTCACAATCTCTTGGTTTTCTAAATTCAACATTTTGTTGTTGAAGATGGAACATTCTGCAAGAGTTGGCATCAAACATATTCCAGATTTCTTCTCAGTAATTTTCTGAAAAATATTCTCTGGCAGAACGTCTTCTTCTGGATACAAATTTGACAATAATCGTGCATGTAAAGCTTCTTTCCCACGCTCGGTCACTTTCCCGATTCTAACATCTTGTAGAATATTCTTGTAATCTTCATCCTTCGCCTGACGCATATTTTCACGCAGCTCAGCATAATTGAAGTTTAACCATATGTTAACGTTGCCAATGCTCCCTAGGCACTTCCTGGTATCTTCATGCATAAGCAGTTTAAACACTGGTTGTCCTTTCACTGGTGTCAGCTGCAGAAGATCACCGAAAGCAATGATGTGTTTGCCACCAAATAACACATCATACTCTGTTTTAAGAACTTCCTGCATTCTCAAATGCACAAAGGCAAGCATGACATTGGAAACCATGCTTACTTTGTCAATGATAAGAAGTTTCATCTTCTTCAGGACTCTAGATACTTCACAACAAGCATCTCCAGATAACTTGTGGTATTGTAATTTGTTATCATGCTCCACTGGCAGCATCAGTAGCCGATGCAAAGGAATACCTTTAATGTTATGTGCTGCAAGTCCAGTTGGAGCGGTGACAACACAAGACAGCGATGACTCAGTCCTTTTCTGCAGATAACATGAAATTGCTTTAATGAGGAAACTTCTTCCAGTTCCTGCTTCTCCACTCACGTACAGTCGGACAGGCTTCAACGACATACATGAGCACTCTTTCTTCTCATGACTTAATCCATGATCAATTTGGTTGGTAACTTCGTCATATATTTTCCTCTGCTCAACGTTGAGTTGTCTTTCCAAATCTTCTAAGTTAACCACATCCTCTTGAGCATGTGCCATGGCTCTTTCCACTTCAATCATGGCAGTGGCAGCTTCATTTTCGATAACTGGTCCTCCTAGTGGATCCAGACTCAATGAAACAGAACTCTGACTGTCCTGAGAACTGTCTCTAGCAATCTCAGCTGCAATTGTTGCTTCCTGCTCGATTTCTGCATTCAACATTTCTAGATATTTTGGAAAAACTGGACATTCTATGGACTCTTTGGCTGCATTGAAAGAGTCTTCGTAACAGAGGAAATCTCCAAGCAGTTCCTCTTCTGCACGCCAAGGCTTGAAAAGTTGCAAAAGAGCTAAATAGAAAAACTCTTTTCTTTCTGAAGATTCTCATCTCAATTTTCGATGATTTACCAATTGACATTTTCTTTGCTTGACCAGACATCCCTCACTTCGAATTACAGCATACACTCCTTTATCAATATCTTCTTTGATGTTCCTCTTGAATATGTGTAATTTTGTAGAACCTCATACAGAAAAACATTCTCCAGGTGACTGCTTCTATTTGGATAATATGTATCCAACATGTTGGTGTTCAAAATATCTGTACTGCTTGGCTCCTTCTCCGCCAAATACTCAATTTCCCGTACAGGTTTCAGAACTCCATTACGCGTTGCAGCAAGACCAAGACTCGCCCAAATGATACTCCTAGATTTGGCATAGAGACTTGCTGAAGATAACAGGTCAGAACATTCGTAAGCTCCGATTTCTCGATGCGACAACATCTTCAGACTGAACCTGTACAACTTCTTACTGAGGCTCTTTTCATGGGAAATGCCCTCCCACATATCCTTCAGTTCTGTCTTTTCTTTTTTTGTGATGTAAGACGTCACATACCGAGCCACAGCCATACAGTTGTCAGCCACAAACTGTATATCCATGTTAGCATTCCACATGGACAAAATCACTGAGTTATAGTCGTTGATGTACTTGGACTCTTCGTCTCTTTTCAAATTGTATGTATTTTTGGGTGATTTCCTCGTCTCATTATGTCGCAGCGAAGACATCAAATTGTTCACTCTTCCTTTAGATATCACCGATTGTGGAAATCCAAAACGACATTTTGTGTAGTACTTGTCCTTGTTTCTGAATTTACGACGACTGTACTTTCCACAACGATGGCTTTGAAACCATAAAACTTGTTCTCTTAGACTTTTGTCTTCCTTTGTCTTTGGAACAGCACATGTAGAATACTGTTCTATGAAACTCATCACTAAGTCATCCGGATCTGTTCCAAATTTGGGTGCATCTTTGATCCATAGCAGCATATGTATATGAGGAGCACCTCTTGCTTGATACTCCTTTCTCCAGAAGAAATCCAACACCTCTCCAAGAGGTGGATTTTTCTTGTTCGTGATGAAAGACATCATAGCTTCAAATCTATGATTGAAGTACCTGCATACATTCACTGGATCCAAAGAGCACAGTTCTCCGGGTGTCTTGAATTCAATAATTTCAATGTTTCCATTTGCCTCTCGTAGAAATTCAAGTAAGGCTTCCAAGCCATACTCAGCACAGCTGAGAGTGTGGAACCATGTGGGAGTTCCTAAGTTCCTCAGCATACATTTTAAGTCACCATGACGACGGTACCAATACTCATTAGTACCACGCTGACATGCCATGAGATTAATCAGGTTAGAATCCAAAATACTGTCTTGCACATTGACTTTATCCATAAAGTCCCTTGCCGAGATATTTCGCAGTTGTACACCACTTTTCAAGATGTGGTTCACTGCATAAGACAGACAAACAGATCACTTTCAAACAGTAGATGAAACAAATAGGGAATGCATTGACGAAACCTAGGATCTTCTGCATACAATCGTAAAGTCCGGTATTCAGAAGCAGGAATTTGATCAGGTCGCTCATCATATCGTCCTCCTCGACCTGTGGGAAATAACTGTGGAAAACACCGAGCTTCCAAACTTTCCTCCCAAACACTAATGGGACTCCCTTTGGCTTGTTTCATTTGAAACAACTCAATAGCATTCCCCATGACTTCCTTGGAATGCAAAGGATGAACACTATAATGTTCATATATTTCTTCATTTTTAGAGGCTTCTACTTTCTCAATTTGTCCAGCACACAAATCGCTGTCCTCTTCTTCACTTACTTCCTCTTCTGCAACACATACATTCTTGTAGTACTCATTGTTTTTTATCAAATACAATGTTGCCTTTTTGACTTTCCTAACATCCACTAAATCTTGCCAGATTTTCTTACTCTTTGTCGGAACCCCATTAACTAGGATAACCAGAGGTTCCTCTTCCACTTTCTCTACTCCAATTGTATTAATGTTTTTCTTCAAATCTAAAGGCAAATAAACAACTCTTCCCTTTAATCCTCTCTGTAAATCTGATGGAGGCAATTTCCCTGTCTTTGGCTCCATTCGTACAATAGCCTGAAAGGGATGCACACTTTGAATCAAAATTGATTCATAAGTATTTAAATCCTTCAATTCCGAAAGAATGTCAACCAATTCCAGATTATTATGAACCGCTCTAGCAGGCATCCGGTTTTGGTTTAATTTGTTAAAACAATAAGTACACATACGTTGGTCCGATCCCAAATCAAAACAATTTTCTACCATCAAGTATGTGGCAAAATCCTTCCATTCACTATTGTTTTCCATTTCACTTTTTGCATATAAATCCTCTAACTTAGTCTGATTCTTATAATAAGTCCGTCGACAACACACACAAGTGAAATTAGGCCTCTCACTTGATTTCACCTGAAAGATGGAAATTTCCTTGTGAAACTTATCTATATTAGAAATCTGTACACTCTCTTCCACATTACCTTCTTCTACTGGGTCAATTTCAACATTGTTCTCTTTACTAGCAAAGTAACAGAACTCAATTTCTTCACAAATATTCTTCGCATGTAGTTCGGAACCATGCAAAAGAGCACTGCTTAATTGTTTAAGCATAATTGCTTGACTCTTAGCATAATACAACATTCTCACTAATTTCCTCACTTTATTATGATGCACTGCTAACATCCTGAAATGATGAAAAACACTCTGGCATACTCTTCTGGAAAGACAAGCCAGTGAATGACCATGCAAACCTGTCACTTCTCTCACTCTGCAAGGATCTAATTCTTGCAACAACTTCTTTTTCTGTTTTAAACTTTTCTTATTAAATGTACGAACAAAATCACAAAGCAAATTGATGGAATCCTGTTGCACACTGCAAACACTACTACACTTCCAGGTGTAGACTGGACCCTTAGGACGTCTTCCTAAAACTTCATCACCTAACACCTCTTCTGCATCTGCAGACACAAGTTTTTCTTTTTCAACCGGACAACCGTCTTTCACCTCATATGCTCGACCACTGGTGTCAACTGCATGCACCAAATCATTGTCCTGGAAGTAACTCTTCTCATTGAAAAATGCCTCACAACTTGAACTAAGCATCCATTCTCTTGAGAAAACTTCACAAAAATTAGTACGATTAACTACTCTCTTCCATCTACTATTTGATTTGAAATCATAAATTGCCTTGTTTAGTTTCCTAATTCTATTGATTACCAAAATAAATAACTTTCGCTTAATTTCGAAAGCCTGATCAATAATTTTCTCTACATTTTTCTTTTTCTTATAAAATGCCACTTTCTGTTGACCTTTCTTACATTTTTTAAAAAAATTGACAATTATCCTGTTGCGGAACATTCGTCTACGAATGTCCCTGAACTGATTTTCCCGTCCACTGCCATGCACAGAGTTATCTCCTGCTCTAGCAGAAACTTTTTTGACGGGCCTTTCCTTTCCCTTTAAATTGTCTATCTTCTTCTGCACTAAAACATGTTCTGTAGTGGTATTTTTTCGTTTGCAAATTCTTTTTAAAAATGATTTCATTTTCTTACCCGGAGCTTTTTTGGCGACTTGACATGTTTTTATAGTAGAGGACTGCTGCAAATGTTTACCAAGGTGGGGTGTAAGTCGCTTTGCTTCTTTTCTTCTCCTCTGCCTTGAGGGCATTTTTGAATTTTTCAAAAGATCTTGGGGCATATTATCAAGGGGGTTTATCTCTGCGTTTTTGGCTTTAAAAGCCAAGAAAGCGGAGATAAAATTATCTCCCTATTACCTAGCTGTCGCTAACACCAGTTAGCGACAGCTAGTAGGAGATAGCGACCATCTTGGGCCCCACTTTGCATGTCAGTGATATTTATCACTAATGATATGCAAAGTAGGCGTGCCAAGATGTTAGCGACTGAAAACAGTCGCTAACATCGCTATCTCCTATTACCAACTTTTGGAGATATTCGCGCTAAGCGCGAATATCTCCAAAAGCTAACACCTGCCCTGAGCAGTTCTTAGCCATGTTATCCAATGGGAGGTGGATAACATGGCTAAGAGCATTAGCTCGGTAATGCATGAATATCGCTGACTTTTCAGCGATATTCATGCATTGCAGTGATTTTTATCGCATTTGCGATAAACTTTGGTAATACCAAGGTTCATTTGCGGTAAAAATCGCTGCAGCGCAGCGGTAAATTTTTGTCTCTAACCAAGCAATAGCGATAATTATTGCTATTGCTTGGTAATATGCCCCCTTGAGTTGAATCTGTGGAAGTTTTTTTAAAAAATTGTTCTTAACCACTATTACCAAACAGTAAACCAATAACAGTAGGCAAACAATTAACACCCTAGTTTTCAATTCTACCTACAGTAATTTAACAACATAGACACATTTTAAACTCTCAAATAGTAGCAATGGAATGGAATGCTTCTACATATGACCTGTGCTCTGTTATATGTTAATCTCAACTAATTTCGAGACTCTATTTCACTGTTATATTAAAGACACTTCACACAGAGTGTTTTTGAAAACTTTTATATAATTTTAATTCAACATCTAGAGATTGTTCCTCATCTAGAGATTGTTCCACATCTAGAGATTGTTCCTCATCTAGAGATTATTCCTCATCTAGAGATTGTTCCACATCTAGAGATTGTTCCACATCAGACATTGTTGATGTTATTGTTATTGACTTAAAATTGGCAAGCACATATAGAGGGCATATTTACAAGGCCCTTGCACCAGGGGGAAGTGACTTAAAATTGCCAAGCACACATGGGGGCGTATTTACAAGGCCCTTGCACGGGGGGAAGTGACTTAAAATTGCCAAGCACACATTTGGGCGTATTTACAAGGCCCTTGCACCAGGGGAAAGTGACTTAAAATTGCCAAGCAGACATGAGGGCGTATTTACAAGGCCCTTGCACCAGGGGGAAGTGACTTAAAATTGCCAAGCACACATAACAGCGTATTTACAAGGCCCGTGCACCAGGAGGAAGTGACTTGAAATGGCCAAGCACACATGAGGGCGTATTTACAAGGCCCTTGCACCAGGGGGAAGTGACTTGAAATGGCCAAGCACACATGGGGGCGTATTTACAAGGCCCTTGCACCAGGGGGAAGTGACTTGAAATGGCCAAGCACACATGACGGCATATTTACAAGGACCTTGCACCAGGGGGAAGTGACTTAAAATTGCCAAGCACACATGAGGGCGTATTTACAAGGCCCTTGCACCAGGGGGAAGTGACTTAAAATGGCCAAGCACACATGGGGGTGTATTTACAAGGCCCTTGCACCACTTATGCGTCACTTTTAACATGGGGAAAATAACTTGCATGGTGCGTCACTCCTTAAGCCTGCTTCAAGCAGGCGTAAGGATTTGATTCAGCAATGCCATAAAGCTGACTCAGTGAAATCTTGTAGATTTCACTGCGTTAGTTTTACAGGGCTTTCATGCGAGGGAACGCCCACCCTGCGACAGAACGGCCACATGAAACCTGACGCAGGTTTCATGTGGCGCAAGGCTTTACAGCGTGACACATCTGCCTAGATGCGTCACGTTGTAAATATGTCGCAACATGGTGCATCTTTTGCGCCGCCGCTGTGTCACAAAAGTGACACAACGGCAGCGCAAAAGAGGCGCACGGCCATCATAAATCTGCCCCTAACATTTTAAATGATAGGTTCAGGATGCCGATAAGGTGTGGCCTATCCAGAAGTTTGTTTGAGGTGAGGCCTACTCAGGGTTGCAGATGAAATTTAGGCTTGTTGAAGAGTACAGAGGAGATAATACATGTGCAGGCCTACAGATGAAGTGAGTCATGTCCACTGCACTCTTGAACAAAGGCCAGACCTCCTCTGTCTCCCTGGACAGGCCTAAACCTCATCTGCACAATGTGATTAGTAATGTTTGGAAACACAGGTGATGTAATTGAAAAACGTGCAAATATTTTAGCTCATTTCACAATCACATCACCTGTGTTTCCTCAGCTTAGGTATCTCATTGTGCAGATGTAGTCTAGCATATCCAAGAGTACGCAGAAGGTGAGGACTGTATGCAGCAGTGCAATGTACATAACTCACCTCCTTTGACAATTACAGAAGCCTCAGCATATCCATGCCCCCTAAACAGTCCTAAATGTATATAATTATTATCATAGTGACTATGAAACTCTAGCAGTACATATTGTGAAACCTAAATGTCTTAAAGTAATGATTTTTTAACCGACAAACAAGCAAATTATTCTCCCAGATTGATGGTGAAAAGTGAAATATTTATTTAAAGAAGCAGACACCATTTTGTCCTTGTCATAAATGTAAAAGCATTACTTTTCTTTATGAACCATTTTCATGCCCCAGGGGGAAATTACTTAACTTTGCAAAGCACTCATGAGGGTGTATTTACAAGGACCATGCACCACCTTTAAAGTCACTTTTAAAGTAGGGAAAATGACATGAATGTGGCTCATAAGCCTTGTAAATATGCCCCCATGTTGACTATGTAACTCTTGCAGAACATATTGTGAAACCTAAATCACTTCAAGAAACAAGTTTTTAAACCGACAAACAAGCAAATTATTCTCCCATATTCATGGTGGGAAGTGAAATATTTATTTAAAGAAACACACACCATTTTGTCCTTCTCACAAATGTAAAAAGCATTTCTTTTTAAAAAAAACGGTTTTCTGGTCATAATTTGAAAGCACAGCTCCTATGTACAAGCACACCTTGTCAGTACTAATACTTCACATTATCTCCAATTACAATTTGTAAAAGAAGCAAAATCTTTTTGTAAAACATAATGCAAACACTTGACACAAAACAACATTTTAAATGCACAGCTGGCTTCCTTATTTTCTCCAAAAAGCATACTAGTCCCTTTCTAAATTAAAGGAATATTTTCTCACAGTAGCACGATTTTAAACACATCATGTAAGCAAATTAGTCTCCCAGATTCATGGGAGAAGTGACTTAAAATTGTCTAGCACACATGAGGGCGTATTTACAAGGCACATGCCCCAGGGGGAAATTACTTAAATTTGCCAAGCACTCATGAGGGCGTATTTACAAGGACCTTGCACCACCTTTAAAGTCACTTTTAACGTGGAGAAAAGGATGTGAATGTGGCTCATAAGCCTTGTAAATATGCCCCCATGTTGACTATGAAACTCTTGTAGAACATATTGTGAAACCTAAATGACTTCAAGGAACGAGTTTTTAAACCAACAAACAAGCAAATTATTCTCCCATATTCATGGTGGGAAGTGAAATATTTATTTAAAGAAGCAGACACCATTTTGTCCTTCTCATAAATGTAAAAAGCATTTCTTTTTTTAAAAAAACGATTTTCTGGTCATAATTTGAAAACACAGCACAACTCCTATGTACAAGCACACCCTGTAAGTACTAATACTTCACATTATCTCTAATTATAAATTGTCAAAGAAGCAAAATCTTTTTGGAAAACATAATGAAGACACTTGACACAAAACAACATTTTAAATGCACAGCTGGCTTCCTTATTTTCTCCATAAACTATACTAGTCTCTATCTAAATTAAATGAATCTTTTCTCACCTTAGGAAATGCTTTTTGAATTTCAAAACAGTCTCAGACACACACCAATTTTTCTTTAGCAGAGCAAAGGATATGCACTCCAGAGGCTGCAACCAACAATGGCACAGAAGTGCTGTAATTCTTAACACATATCTCTCACGTCACCCAATCAAAACTCTACCCTCACTTTTTTCAAATCAACACCCTTCCCCCCTCTGCCCTTTCTGCCTTTTTTCCATAGCAACTACCTCCTGACAGACCTCTCATGTTTACAAGTTCGCACAACGAAGCTATACTTTGACAAGATAAAATGAATAGAAAAAGGCATGAAAACCTTAGAGTCAAGTACATCCTCACCCTCAAGTACAGCTGAAGAACAAGAACAAATGGCTGAGTTGAAAGCAGAATTAGAACAAATACTGCAAGAGAGAATAAATAGAAGGTGGGAAGCGAGTAAATCATCCCAATTTGAGTTTGGAGAAAGTGCTGGAAAAATTCTGGCTTGGAAAATCAAATCTGATAAAGCCCTAAACTACATCAGGGAAATTAAGATAGAAGGTGAGTCTGAGACAAGAACTACCAGTCCTGAGATAGGAAGAGCATTTCTTGAATTTTTTCAGGTCATCTACAAAGAGGATCTCCCCAATGATTCAAACGCAAGAGATAGCTGGTTGGAAGCCATTACATTACCAAATTTCTCAATGACCCAGAGCAAATCATTAGAATCAGTCATCACACAAGAGGAGGTGAAAAAAGCTATCAGTCAAATCAAGAAAGGCAAAGCGGCAGGCCCGGATGGGTTGCCGGGAGAGATCTACAAAACACTTGAGAACGCCATTATACCAATATTAATTGAACTCTTTAATGGCATTCTATTGGAAGAACAGCCTATGCCTAAATCTTGGGGCGAAGCCACAATTGTCCTCATTCCCAAACCAGGGAAATCCCCATTAGAGTGTGGGTCATACAGACCAATATCGTTACTTAACAACGACTATAAAATTTTTACAACTATTATCGCCACAAGACTGACTAGCGTTATTGGTACTGTAATCCATCAAGATCAGAAAGGATTTATTAAGGGGCGACAATTAGCTGAGCTAACCCGTGAGCTAATAGGGGCTATAGATATTGCCACCGCTTTTTCTCTCCCTTTGGCTACCCTGACTCTAGACGCAACTAAGGCATTTGACAGAGTTAACTGGCTCTATCTAAATGATGTCCTAAAAAAATTTAACTGTGGCGAAGTGTTCTGCAGAATGATTAAACAGCTATATAACTCACCGTCAGCTAGGTTGCTGGTAATGGGTCCTTGACTGAAGCATTTAATATTACAAGAGGTACAAGGCAGGGCTGCCCGCTTTCCCCTCTCCTATTCGACTTATACATCGAGCCTTTTGCCCAGGTGTTAAGGGAAGAGGTGGACATTTCACCCTTCTGTTTCGGAGACTGGGAAAGACGGGTAGCACTGTATGCAGACGACATACTAGTGTTTACAGCTGATCCAGTCAAGGCATACCCAGTGGTTATACAACGTGCTGTAGAATTTGGCCATGTCTCAGGGTACGACATAAATTCGAGCAAGAGTGAGATCATGGCATGGAACCTACCCAATTTAGATCTCGGGATTAATATCTCATCCTCATTGCGGTATTTGGGAATCAAAATAACTCAAGATGTCGGCACCCTTGCACAAACTAATTTGGAAAGAATACACAGTGAAAGCAAAAGACTTATGAAATCTTGGACACACCTGCCTCTCTCTATAACAGGAAGGGTTAACTTAGTCAAAATGTGTATTCTCCCAAAATTCACCTTTATTTTTAACACTATCCCAATAACTATGAACACCAAAATGTTGGAAAAATGTCAAAGAGAAATCAACTCATTTATATGGAATTACAAGACTACAAGAATATCATGGAAGAAGCTCAGAAGAAGAAGAGAAAAAGGGGGCCTTGCACTACCGGACCTAATGTTCTATTCATGGGCCTTTCAGATGTCCTATTCTAGAATGCTTCTCAAAATGCCATCTAATCTACCTAGTACATCCATGTATGGAGCCATGCTAAAGGAGACAAATCTTGCAGCAGATGGCTTTATGTTTAAATTTGGTAGTCAAACATTCTTCAAAAATATAAAGCTGAAAACACTACACTAATGGGCCAAAAATTGGTTTAACATCAGGAAAAAACTGAGACTATCTTACTATTCAAACTATGCACCAATTTGGGACTCTCCCGGGTTACCACTATGCTTGAAAGATAACTTGTCCAATATAATTGAACAAGCAGGCATCTGTAAATGGGGCCACCTATTTAAAGATAAAAAACTTATAACTTGGGATGAGTTATATGAGCAAGTTGGCCCAGGGCTTTCCAGATTCAAATATATTCAAATGGATAGTTGGGCAAGATCTGAAATCCGTAAAGACAGTAACATTGGAAAAACAAGTGAAATGGAACAACAATTAGTAGAACGTCCAACTGGAGGAAAAGAAGTAGCTAGATTGTACTGGCTTCTGTTGGAAGAAAGCGAAGGGGAGTTTAAACTCCCGGATGAGTTATGGGGGACCGAAATTGGGATTCCATGCAAGGAGAGGTGGATAAACTCTTTTGAGATTTTACGCAACATCGTAAAGCCCTCTTGGCTTGTACGAAATCACATTTTCTTTGTACATAGGGCATATTTAACACAGCGGAAATTGTCTAAATATCAAACAGACAAAAAATGTAATAAATGCAACTTAGCAGACGCATGTGACATACATATGTTCCTAGAATGCCCTAATATAACCAAAATTCTGGGAAGACGTGAAAAACACTTTAAATTCCATACTAAACACTTCCTTGTCAATAACTCTCCCACTTGTCATCTTTGGAACAGAAGACAATATCACAGGCAAGGAAAAATCATTTCTTTTCTATGCAATTTTGATGGCGAGAAGACAGATTTGCATCCAATGGGTAGAGAAGACACCTCCTCTACACTGTTCATGGCTTACTTCATTATATGAGATATCCAAAAGAGACCTAATGAGATCTGTAAATAAGAGAAAGCTAGCATTTTGAGATCTCCTGACCAACTGGAGATGATCCGGGTTTTTTTTTTTTTTTTTTTTTTTACCCGGGTCCGATGATTATGCCATCTTTACTCTTTTGGACCAAGGGCTAGGACAGTTTCGAACAAGGTCCGGCAGGTTGAAACATACCTAGATGGAGTCAAAAGAATGCTCCCCTAACTGGCTTTTTCTTTCTCGACACATATCTCCCGCCATTAACACATATCACGCCAGTAAGGCCGTGCAAGGTGGTTGGTATCTTCCGTCAGAGAGGAAGGCAGATGAGGACAAAAAAAAAAAAAAAAAAAAAAACAATGTTTCAAATGAACTCTGAACTCTCAGTACACCTGCTAATCCACTGCAATGTTTCTTAAAATAATTTTTTCTTAACCATTCAAATTACATCTTTCAAAGAACACATCCATGCACCCTAACTTTCTGTTTTCAGCAATGGAAATCCACCAATCACTGCTAGTGAATAATTAGCACTGAAACTCCACAGCTTTTTTTCTTTACAAACTCCTACTGTTTCAACTGCCATTTCATTCCCACACTTCATCTGACTGCAGCAGAACCTCCTCTCACCATGTATTCTGTCTGGATTATTGGACATAGTTACATCCACTGGGCTCACAGGTATGCTGATAACAGAAATTTACACAACCTCAATTTACAAAATGTGGAAATCAAATGGATTGGGCAGAGAGGATTGAGATCTCATCAATTGATATCATTGGTGAAAACCTTTTTGCATTTGTCAAACCCTGACCTCTTAATAGTGCACTGTGGGGGAAATGACCTAGGCACTTTGACTGGGGTAGGTCTGGAAATGCTTTTAAAGGACACCTTTGAGCAATTGATGGCACTTTTTCCTCAAACTGCCTCAAATTTACCAATCCCTCGGCCAACTCCAACGACATCACCCCCTCTCAAGCCCTCTGCGACTCCCTAGCCTCATTCTTCCACAACAAAATTGCAGACATCCACAACAGCTTCGACAACCAACCCGGAGACCAACCCACCCAACCATATGATGAACATTCTCCCCCCTTGAACACCCTTAACGACTGGAACCCAATCTCCACTGAGGACACCATCCGCCTGATGAACTCCATCCACTCAGGATCCCTCACAGACCCATGTCCTCACCACATCTTCAACAAAGCAGACTCCGTCATAGCACCGCACCTCCGAGACGTCATCAACTGCTCCTTCAACTCCGCCACCTTCCCGGAAAGCTGGAAACACGCTGAACTCACCGCCCTTCTGAAAAAACCCACAGCGGACCCCACCGAACTCAAAAATTACCGCCCAATATCACTCCTTCCTTTCCCGGCCAAAGTCATCGAGAAAGCCGTCAACAACCAGCTCGCCGCTTTCCTCGAAGCCAACAAATCCCTCGAATCCTCACAATCTGGCTTCCGAGCAAAACACAGCACTGAGACCGCCCTCATCGCAGCCACAGACGACATTCGAACACTACTGGACAATGGAGACACAGTCGCCCTCATCCTCCTCGACCTCTCTGCAGCCTTCGACACAGTCTGCCACAGCACCCTTTTACAACGCCTCAGAAACATCGGAATACAAGGAAAAGCACTTGAATGGATCACCTCGTTCCTCACCGGAAGAACCCAGAGAGTCCGCCTTCCACCATTCAAGTCCGAGGCCACTGAAGTCATCTGTGGCGTACCACAAGGATCCTCACTCAGTCCCACCCTCTTCAACGTATACATGAGCCCCCTCGCGGCCATCGCACGCCAACACAACCTCAACATCATCTCTTACGCGGATGACACTCAACTGATCCTATCTCTCACCAATGACCCCAGCACCGCCAAAACTAACCTACACGAAGGAATGAAAGAAGTTGCCGAATGGATGAAACACAGCCGTCTGAAACTGAACTCAGATAAAACAGAAGTCCTCATCTTAGGTACATCCCCCTCTGCATGGGACGACTCTTGGTGGCTGGAAGCCCTTGGAAAAGCACCCATCCCGACAGACCACGCACGGAACCTAGGCGTTATCCTGGATTCTTCACTTTCAATGAATAGACAAGTCAGCGCCGTATCCTCATCCTGCTTCAACATTCTTCGCATGCTCAAAAAAACATTTCGCTGGATCCCCACCGAAACCAGAAAAACAGTCACCCATGCTCTGGTCACGAGCCGACTAGACTACGGAAACACCCTCTACGCAGGTACTACCGCGAAACTCCAGAAGAAACTCCAACGAATCCAAAACGCCTCAGCCAGGATCATATTAGACATCCCGCGTAACGAACACATCTCTGGTCACCTGAAAGACCTCCACTGGCTACCCGTCAATAAGAGGATCACTTTCCGACTGCTAACCCACGCACACAAATCACTCTACGACATCGGACCAGAATGCCTCAACTCACGACTGTCCTTCTACACCCCCTCCCGCCAACTACGTTCTTCCAGCCAAGCCCTCGCCACTGTACCTCGCATCAACAAGACAACCATGGGAGGCAGATCCTTCTCATACCTGGCTGCTAAAACATGGAACTCACTCCCCACTTACCTTCGCCTTACCCAGAACCACCTAGCATTCAGAAAGCAACTTAAAACGTGGATATTTGACAAGTAATCCTCTTCCCCTCCCTAAGCGTCTTGAGACCCTCTGGGTATGTAGTGCGCTATATAAATTCTTTGACTTGACTTGACTTGACTGTATTCAAATATATGCCAAAGACAGAAATGGAGGTGGTCCAATCAATTTTGTCCACAAATTGAGAAAACGAGGAAGCATGTAAATAAGTCTGTTTCAGCTTACATTAGAGACCATGGAATGGGCTCCATCTACAACAATAACTTGCGTTACTACATGCAAGAGATCTACAGAGGAGATGGTGAACACTTCTCAGATGAGGGAAACAGAGTTTTCATACAAAATTTAAGACTGTGTATTGGTACCTACTTATAAGTACCTAGAACTTACACAGAACCCAAAAACTCTTTTCAGAGCTACCTTAACTATGATTACTCTTTAAAAATTTCGAATGTACCTTTTTTCACTAATTTTCACTTATGTTCGCTTCCCGGTTCGCTACCCGGTTCGCGTACCGACAGCTAACTGCACGAAAAATTCATTTTTTTTTCGATATATATGAGCCTCTTCAGCCACCCTTAGAAAACCTAGGGGGTCAGGGTACGTCTCCTGTGCCCCCTTATACCCTATCCCAACATTCTTTATCCTCCATCTTGTGTCTAAATTCATCCGAAACACAAGATGGCAGACTCCCGTTACGCTGCCGGTTAGTTTCCCGGTCCGCGAACTGGGGCGCGCAACAACCAACGCAGTAAAAAAAAAAGGTGGGAAATTAATTTACAAAGAAAGCACTGCAGACACTATCACCAAATTTGAAATAGTTCCTACTGCATACCAGTCCCTACCATTTTCCCAAATTTGAAGGAATTGCATCGAGCCATTCAGGCTCTAGCCCTGTCTAAATATCCTGAGGTAAATTACATGACAAAAACACATTGGAAAGAGTTGACATTTTCAACCAATGATAACATAACTTTCAAGTTGTATTTTTATGTGCTGTCATTTGATTGGTTTGGTACATGAATATATATGAAAAATAAGAGGGAATAACAGCCATTTTGACTGGAACTCCCTGAGGCACAAATAAGGAGCATTTCCTTGAAAACCTTAGTCACTTTTGTAAAGGTAAGTTAATAGTTTCTATGGGGAAATATGTTGTGCACCTAAAGTTAATTTTATAAAAACGTTTTCTGTTAGTTATTTACTGTCCCTCAGTTATAGTTATAGATTGACTTAGGCTTCTCTGTTGTAGTAATGGTTTGAGTTAGACATGGTTTGAGTTAGAGTTTCTAAGGGGAAATATGTTGTGCAACTAAAGTTATTTTTATAAAAACGTTTTCTGTTAGTTATTTACTGTCCCTCAGTTATAGTTATAGATTGACTTGGGCTTCTCTGTTGTAGTAATGGTTTGAGTTAGACATGGTTTGAGTTAGAGTTTCTAAGGGGAAATATGTTGTGCAACTAAAGTTATTTTTATAAAAACGTTTTCTGTTAGTTATTTACTGTCCCTCAGTTATAGTTATAGATCTCTGTTGTAGTCATGGTTTGAATTAGACATGAAAATTAAATTAAAGTGATTTTTTTTCTGCAATTTACAGCAAGAAATACAAAAATTAAAATGGCGCAATCTGAGGAAGCTGTTGCGAATACTGTGGAAAAATCAACAACTTACATGGAAATTATGATTAACGCAGAAAATGAGACCCAAAATATTGAAGAACTACCAAATGAGGAAGAAGACACGTTTTTTTGGGATCAATCTCTTGATGAGGAATACCTCAAATGTTTAGAAACAGTTGAACTATTAGAAATACTTTCCAATAAAAACATTCCTGAGGAAATAATTCAAGAGGAAATCCCTGATAAAGACTTGTTAGAAGTTCTTCTAAATATTGAGAATTCTACGGAATAAATTTATATTTAGAAATTTATAATTGTTTGACACATTATTTTTTTTTCATTTGTAGTTCATGCAGTAGGAGAATAAAGGAAAGTGAGTGAGTGAAGGAGTGAAAGAAGACAAGTGAGGGAAAGGGAGTGAGGGAGTGAGGGACAGACAAGAACTGCTAAGGGAGAGTGAGGTATCAGAGTAAGAAGAGAGCGGTGAGAGAGATTGAGGGGAGGAGAGTGAGGGTGAAAGAAAAGAAGTAATGATACAGGAAAAGTGAGGGAAAAACTAAGGGAAGCAGTGTAAAGACAGTAAGCAAAGTGAGGGAGGGAAGAGACTGAGGGAGAGGGAAGGGAGATGAGGGAACAAATGTATCAACTATCATGCTGAAGAAGAGTGTGGGGGAAAAAAACAAAGAGGAGGACTAAGAGGAAAGAACAATCAGGTCGAAAATACAATTGCTTTAAAGCATGAAGTGCTTTTCCACACATTTACATTTAAATAACCCATATTAGAACATACAAGATATCTACAGAGGAGACGGTGTACATTGAATTTTAGACTCTTGATTGGTACCTACATGTTGGTACTTACATCACCCACACAACACAACAGCTCTATTCAGAGCTACCCTACCTCAAAGCACTCTAAATATATTATTTTACTGTTTCCCTTGGTTTTCCCCTTGATACGCTATCCGGAACGCTACCCGGTACGCGAACCGGGCTCTAACCGCGCGAAAATTTGAAAAAAATTGTTTTTTCCCCCGCATATATGGCCTCCTCAGCCACCCTCAGAAAACCTAGGGGGTCAGGATACGTCTCCCGTGCCCCCTTATACCCATTTCCCACGTTGTTTTTCCTCCATCTTGTGATTAATTTCGACCGAAACACAAAATGGCGAGCTCCCGTTACGCTACCGGTGAGCTACCCGGTTCGCGTACCGGGTAGCGCTTCTACCGCGAAAAATCGAAACTTTTTATTTTTTTATTTTTTGCCCCACGGGACCCTTTAATAGCCCCCACATCATTCCTAGGGGGTCAGGAGGGGTCTACCTTGCCCCCTTTCATTAATTTCCCCCTTCGTTTTTCTCCACCTCTTGTCTCTCGATCCTACCGAGAGACAAGATGGCGGCCGTTCCGGACTGTTTAGAATGTTGACAGACACCGGAGAGCCAATCAGCTTCACTTCGCGAAGTTCCGTTACGCGTCAGGTACGCGAACCGGGGCGCTAACCGGAGCGCTGTTACAGATATATATATTTTTTTGAACGTTAATTTATCAAAATCCACTGGAGCACATATATTGAGACATAGCAAAGGCACATCGGGCAAACAATATCTACAATTTTGCCAAGTTTCGTGGAAATCCATTCAGTTGTTCGAGCTAAAAGTGAGTCCAACCGCCCTATGGAAAATTGCATGGGAAAAACGCGTTCCATTTTCCTGAAAATTGCAGCCAATTCCGTCCACAAACGCCAAAATTATTCGACATAGAATTTTCAGAAATCCCATAGGAAAAAAATCCCCTGAAAATTTGGGGGGGTTTCATCAAGGGGGGGCCGAGAAAAAAGGGGGGGTCCCAAAACGCGTTTTTCCGATTCATTTTTCCATAGGTTGGTTGGAATCACTTTTAGCTCGAACGGCTGAATGGATTTACACGAAACTTGGCAAAATTGTAGATATGGTTTGCCCGACGTGCCTTTGCTATGTCTCAATATATGTGCTCCAGTGGATTTTGAGAAATTAACGTTTTAAAAAACATATATATCAGTGACAGCGTCCCGGTTAGCGCCCCGGTTCGCGCACCTGACGCGTAACGGAGCTTCGCGAGGAGAAGCGGATTGGCTCCCCGGTGACTGTCAACATTCTAAACAGTCCGGAGCGGCTGCCATCTTGTGTCTCGGTAGGATCGAGACACAAGAGGTGGCAAAAACAAAGGGGGAAATGAACATAAGGGGGCAGAGTACATCCTCCCTGACCCCCTAGGTTTGATGAGGGGGCTTTAAAAGGGCCCCGCGGGGCAAAAAAAAAAAATTTTATTATCGTTTTTTTTGCGGGGGGAGCGCCCGGTGCGCGCACCGGGAAGCGGTCCGGGGAGCGTAATATAGGGAAAAAAGAATGAAAGATTATTCAAATATTGTATGTTTATTGATTGTTCTTTTTGTTGTATTTTTTTTTAATTTTTTTTATTTAAGTACCAACATGTAGGTACCAATGCAGAGTCTAAAAATAAATATACACCCTTTCTTTTGTAGATATCTTGCATGTTGTTTCAGAAGTTATTGTGGTATATGGAATTCATAGCATAGTCTGTGAGGAAAGCAGAAAGAACATGGAGGCCGGAGATGATAAAGAGATGTTAAATACACATTGGAGATAATATAGTGAGAGAAAGGAAGTAACTATGAGCAAACTTACTATGTAACACAAAAAAGTTGCTCAGTATATTTTAAGTCTCAATTTATATTTTATCTTTTTGGGTACTATTTCATAATTTTCATATTAAAAAGAATAATGTCTCAAACAATTTTAACTTGTAAAATTTAAATTTATTGTTCAGATTTTTCAAAATCTAAGAGAATTTGTAACATTAAATCATCAGGAATGTCCTCCTTTTCATTCCAAGAATCACATTCACATTCTTCAGCACATTTTAATAATTTTTGGTCTACTGATTCATCCATAAAGTCTAGTTCTTCTTTTTCTTGGTTTGGATTGCTTTCAATCTTAATTTCAAATGAAATTGTATTTTCTTTTTGCTGTGCTTCCATTTTCTTGCTGTAAATTGCATTAAAAAAATATATCAGTGGAGATAGGGCACTGTTGGGTTTAAGTTCAGACAGGTGCTTGTGAGTTTTTAACAGTGAAGTAATCTTTGGGCAGTGCATGGTTTCAGGCAGGAAGTAGAACTATTAAAAAGTGCCTGTGATGAAGCCTAAGTAGATTCATAATTATACCACAGAAGCCTAACTCAATCAATAATTTAAATAATTAAGTCTTTCTCAATGACTAACTCTTATAGAGGGACAGTATGTAACTATCTGAAAACGTTTTCCTTATTTAATTTAAAGTGCCTAACATAGTTCTCCTTTCAATTTTTTTAAATTATATCTTACCTTTGAAAAAGAAGTTAAAGTTGACAGTGAAAATGCTCTTGAAATGTACTTCAGGAAGTAGTAGTCAAAATGGCTGTGTTTTTCTCTCTTTCTTTATATATATTCAGGTACATAACCAATCAAATGTCTTGAAATAATAGTAGAAAATGAAAGTAACACTTTAATTGGTTGTCAATTCTAACACTTCATATGTGTTTCTGTCATGTAATTTACCTCAGGATATTTAGTCAGGCCTACAGCATCATTTTCTCAATGGAATTCCATCAAATTTGGGTAAATGGTAGGGACTGCTATGTAGTAGGGCCTATTCTATATTTGATGAAAGTGTCTCCAGTGGTTTTTCTGTAAATTACTTTCCCACCTTTTTTTAGCGAGCGCTCACCCGTGCGCGGTCCGGTACGCGTACCGGCAGCGTTACGGGAGTCCTCCATTTTGTGTATCGGTAGAATTGAGACACAAGATGGAGGGGAAACAATGTTTGGAATGGGTAGAAGGGGGCATGGTAGACACTTTCTGACCCTCTAGGTTTTCTGAGGGGGGCTTAGGACGCTCATATAGGCAAAAAAAAAAAAAAAGGGGGGGAACGCCCGGTACGCGCACCGGGGAGTGTACCGGGAAGTGTACTTTGGTAAAAAATAGTGAAAAAAGTTAGAAAAAGATAAACGTTTTGAATGATCAGAGGTAGGGTAGCTCTGAAAAGAGCTATTGGGTTCTGTGGCTGATTTAGGTACCTACAAGTAGGTTCCAATGCACAGTTTTAAATTCAGGAGGAATATTCTATTCCCCTCATCTGAGAAGTGCACACCATCTCCTCTGTAGATGTCTTGCATGTTGTAACGCAAGTTATTGTTGTATATTGAACCCATTCTAAAGTCTCTCATGTAAGCACAAACAGATTTATTCACATGTTTCCGTGCTTTCACAAATTGTGGACAAAATTGGTTGGAACAGTTCCATTTCTCTCTTTGGCAAATATTGGAATATACCAAGGCAGTTTGGGGAAAAAGTGTCATCAATTGATGAAAGGTGTCCTTTAAAAGCATTTCCAGACCAACCCCAGTCATAGTCCCAAAATCATTTCCACCACAGTGCAGTGCAGAGGTCAGGGTTTGGCAGATGCATAAAAACATTATATTAAAAACATATAAAATATATTTTTCATTTAAAAGAAGAATACATTTTACAGCTTTTGATATTTGCTATTAAAAACCATTGAAATTCACTGAAAAAACCATAGGTTATAGACCATATATAGTTAGGAATTAGCATTTACAAAACCTTGAAAATTCACTGAAAAAACCATAGGTTATAGACCATGTATAGTTAGGGATTAGCATTTACAAAACCTTATTTTACTCACACAAAACCATTGAAATTCGGATATATAGTTAGTTGCACTAACTATATATCGCGCACCCACAATCCACTGCTGATGATGTCACATATAACATCATTCATGACATGGTCAGTGACATCACTGATGACATCACTGATGACATCTCAAATGACATCACTGATGACATCACTGATGTCATCTCAAATGACATCACTGATGACATCACTGATGACATCTCATTTGACATTACTGATCACATCACTGATGATATCATTTATGTGATAATACAATGAACCTCTTCAGACTCTAATATAACCTTAGATACAATCAGTGTAAACAGACACTCACAGACTGTCACTCATCCATGGAGTTACTCACACACCTAGTTAGTCATGCAAAGAATCAATCACGCCTACATTTCCTCAACTATACAGTTATACACACCTTACTTATTCAAACATATACTAACACATATTTACTCTCTTATACAATCCCTGATACAAGTTCACAATGATCCATACAGCCACTCACACATTCACTGGCTCTTATGCACAGTTATTTATATATGTCAACTCTCACATGTACTGTGTTTTACATATGTACTTACTTTGACATGTAGCACTGAGATATCCATTCACTCACCAATACACTCATGCACACAGTCAACCGCCCATACAGCTGTTTCCACATGCACTTTTGAACCCATACATCTAGTGTATCAACTGCTCACACATCTATGCAAAGAGTCACACACCTCCAAGCCACCTACACACACACTCAGTCTCCCATTCAAATACTTGGGCAACCAATCAATAATACATATAGTTACTCATATAGTCTAATAACTTTGGCGTTTGTGGACGGAATTGGCTGAAAGTTTTCAGGAAAATGGAACATTTTGTTTCTGAGCAGCCCATGAAAATTTGGGGGGTTTCGTAAGGGGGTCCGAGAAAAAAGGGGGGTCCCAAAACGCGTTTTTCCCATGCAATTTTCCATTGGGCGGTTGGACTCACTTTTAGCTCGAACAGCTGAATGGATTTCCACGAAACTTGGCAAAATTGTAGATATTGTTTGCCCGACGTGCCTTTGCTATGTCTCAATATATGTGCTCCAGTGGATTTTGATAAATTAACGTTTAACGTTCAAAAAAATATATATATCTGTAACAGCTCTCAGGTTAGCGCCCCGGTTCGCGTACCTGACGCGTAACGGAACTTCGCGAAGTGAAGCTGATTGGCTCTCCGGTGTCTGTCAGTATTCTAAACAGTCCGGAACGGCCGCCATCTTGTCTCTCGGTAGGATCGAGAGACAAGAGGTGGAGAAAAACAAAGGGGGAAATTAATGAAAGGGGGCAAGGTAGACCCCTCCTGACCCCCTAGGAATGATGTGGGGGCTATTAAAGGGTCCCGTGGGGCAAAAAATACAAAAAATAAAGTTTCAATTTTTCGCGGTAGAATCGCTACTCGGTAAGCGAACCGGGTAGCTCACCGGTAGCGTAACGGGAGTTCGCCATTTTGTGTTTCGGTCGAATTTAATCACAAGATGGAGGAAAAACAATGTGGGAAATGGGTATAAGGGGGCACGGGAGACGTATCCTGACCCCCTAGGTTTTCTGAGGGTGGCTGAGGAGGCCCATATATGCGAAAAAAAAACACATTTTTTTCAAATTTTCGCACGGTTAGCGCCCGGTTCGCGTACCGGGTAGCGTTCCGGATAGCGTATCAAGGGGAAAACCAAGGGAAACAGTAGAATAATATATTTAGAGTGCTTTGAGGTAGGGTAGCTCTAAATAGAGCTGTTGTGTTGTGTGGGTGATGTAAGTACCAACATGTAGGTACCAATCAAGAGTCTAAAATTCAATGTACACCGTCTCCTCTGTAGATATCTTGTATGTTCTAATATGGGTTATTTAAATGTAAATGTGTGGAAAAGCACTTCATGCTTTAAAGCAATTGTATTTTTGACCTGATTGTTCTTTCCTCTTAGTCCTCCTCTTTGTTTTTTTCTCCCACACTCTTCTTCAGCATGATAGTTGATAAATTTGTTCCCTCATCTCCCTTCCCTCTCCCTCAGTCTCTTCCCTCCCTCACTTTGCTTACTGTCTTTACACTGCTTCCCATAGTTTTTCCCTCACTTTTCCTGTATCGTTACTTCTTTTCTTTCACCCTCACTCTCCTCCCCTCAATCTCTCTCACCGCTCTCTTCTTACTCTGATACCTCACTCTCCCTTAGCAGTTCTTGTCTGTCCCTCACTCCCTTTCCCTCACTTGTCTTCTTTCACTCCTTCACTCACTCACTTTCCTTTATTCTCCTACTGCATGAATTACAAATGAAAAAAAAATAATGTGTCAAACAATTTTAAATTTCTAAATATAAATTTATTCCGTAGAATTCTCAATATTTAGAAGAACTTCTAACAAGTCTTTATCAGCGATTTCCTCTTGAATTATTTCCTCAGGAATGTTTTTATTGGAAAGTATTTCTAATAGTTCAACTGTTTCTAAACATTTGAGGTATTCCTCATCAAGAGATTGATCCCAAAAAACCGTGTCTTCTTCCTCATTTGGTAGTTCTTCAATATTTTGGGTCTCATTTTCTGCGTTAATCATAATTTCCATGTAAGTTGTTGATTTTTCCACAGTATTCGCAGCAGCCTCCTCAGATTGTGCCATTTTAATTTTTGTATTTCTTGCTGTAAATTGCAGAAAAAAAATCACTTTAATTTAATTTTCATGTCTAACTCAAACCATGACTACAACAGAAAAGCCTAACTCAATCCATAACTATAACTGAGGGATAGTAAATAACTAACAGGAAACTTTTTTATAAAAATAACTTTAGGTGCACAACATATTTCTCCTTAGAAACTCTAACTCAAACCATGTCTAACTCAAACCATGACTACAACAGAGAAGCCTAAGTCAATCTATAACTATAACTGAGGGACAGTAAATAACTAACAGAAAACGTTTTTATAAAAATAACTTTAGTTGCACAACATATTTCCCCTTAGAAACTCTAACTCAAGCCATGTCTAACTCAAACCATTACTACAACAGAGAAGCCTAAGTCAATCCATAACTATAACTGAGGGACAGTAAATAACTAACAGAAAACGTTTTTATAAAATTAACTTTAGGTGCACAACATATTTCCCCATAGAAACTATTAACTTACCTTTACAAAAGTGACTAAGGTTTTCAAGGAAATGCTCCTTATATGTGCCTCAGGGAGTTCCAGTCAAAATGGCTGTCATTCCCTCTTATTTTTCATATATATTCATGTACCAAAACAATCCAATGACAGCACATAAAAATACAACTTGAAAGTTATGTTATCATTGGTTGAAAATGTCAACTCTTTCCAATGTGTTTTTGTCATGTAATTTACCTCAGGATATTTAGACAGGGCTAGAGCCTGAATGGCTCGATGCAATTCCTTCAAATTTGGGAAAATGGTAGGGACTGGTATGCAGTAGGAACTATTTCAAATTTGGTGATAGTGTCTGCAGTGCTTTCTTTGTAAATTAATTTCCCACCTTTTTTTTTTACTGCGTTGGTTGTTGCGCGCCCTGGTTCGCGGACCGGGAAACTAACCGGCAGCGTAACGGGAGTCCGCCATCTTGTGTTTCGGATGAATTTAGACACAAGATGGAGGATAAAGAATGTTGGGATAGGGTATAAGGGGGAACGGGAGACGTATCCTTACCCCCTAGGTTTCCTAAGGGTGGCTGAGGAGGCTCATATATGTCGAGAAAAAAAATGAATTTTTCGCTCGGTTAGCTGCAGGTACGCGAACAGGGTAGCGAACCGGGAAGCGAACATAAGTGAAAATTAGTGAAAAAAGGTACATTCGAAATTTTTAAAGAGTAATCATAGTTAAGGTAGCTCTGAAAAGAGCTTTTGGGTTCTGTGTAAGTTCTAGGTACTTATAAGTAGGTACCAATACACAGTCTTACATTTTGTATGAAAACTCTGTTTCCCTCATCTCAGAAGTGTACACCATCTCCTCTGTAGATCTCTTGCATGTAGTAACGCAAGTTATTGTTTTAGATGGAGCCCATTCCATGGTCACTCATGTAAGCTGAAACAGACTTATTTACATGCTTCCTCGTTTTCTCAATTTGTGGACAAAATTGATTGGACCACCTCCATTTCTGTCTTTGGCATATATTTGAATACACCAAGGCAGTTTGAGGAAAAAGTGCCATCAATTGCTCAAAGGTGTCCTTTAAAAGCATTTCCAGACCTACCCCAGTCAAAGTGCCTAGGTCATTTCCTCCACAGTGCACTATTAAGAGGTCAGGGTTTGGCAAATGCAAAAAGGTTTTCACCAATGATATCAATTGATGAGATCTCAATCCTCTCTGCCCAATCCATTTGATTTCCACATTTTGTAAATTGAGGTTGTGTAAATTTCTGTTATCAGCATACCTGTGAGCCCAGTGGATGTAACTATGTCCAATAATCCAGACAGAATACATGGTGAGAGGAGGTTCTGCTGCAGTCAGATGAAGTGTGGGAATCAAATGGCAGTTGAAACAGTAGGAGTTTGTAAAGAAAAAAAACTGTGGAGTTTCAGTGCTAATTATTCACTAGCAGTGATTGGTGGATTTCCATTGCTGAAAACAGAAAGTTAGGTTGCATAGATGTGTTCTTTGAAAGATGTAATTTGAATGGTTAAGAAAAAATGATTTTAAGAAACATTGCAGTGGATTAGCAGGTGTACTGAGAGATCAGAGTCCATTTGAAACATTGTTGTGTGAACTTGTAAACATGAGAGGTCTGTCAGGAGGTAGTTGCTATGGAAAAAAGGCAGAAAGGGCAGAGGGGGGAAGGGTGTTGATTTGAAAAAAGTTAGGGAAGAGTTTTGATTGGGTGACATGAGAGATATGTGTGATGAATTACAGCACTTCTGTGCCATTGTTGGTTGCAGCCTCTGGAGTGCATACCCTTTGCTCTGCTAAAGAAAAATTGGTGTGTGTCTGAGACTGTTTTGAAATTCAAAAAGCATTTGCTAAGGTGAGAAAAGATTCATTTAATTTAGATAGAGACTAGTATAGTTTATGGAGAAAATAAGGAAGCCAGCTGTGCATTTAAAATGTTGTTTTGTGTCAAGTGTTTTCATTATGTTTTCCAAAAAGATTTTGCTTCTTTGACAAATCATAATTAGAGATAATGTGAAGTATTAGTACTGACAGGGTGTGCTTGTACATAGGAGTTGTGCTGTGTTTTGAAATTATGACCAGAAAATCGTTTTAAAAAAAAAGAAATGCTTTTTACATTTATGAGATGGACAAAATGGTGTCTGCTTCTTTAAATAAATATTTCACTTCCCACCATGAATATGGGGGAATAATTTGCTTGTTTGTTGGTTTAAAAACTTGTTCCTTGAAGTCATTTAGGTTTCACAATATGTTCTACAAGAGTTTCATAGTCAACATGGGGGCATATTTACAAGGCTTATGAGCCACATTCACGTCATTTTCTCCATGTTAAAAGTGACTTTAAAGGTGGTGCAAGGTCCTTGTAAATACGCCCTCATGAGTGCTTGGCAAATTTAACTCATTTCCCCCTGGTGCATGTGCCTTGTAAATACGCCCCCATGTGTGCTAGACAATTTTAAGTCACTTCTCCCAAGAATCTGGGAGAGTAATTTGCTTACATGATGTGTTTAAAAATCGTGCTAAGGTGAGAAAAGATTCCTTTAATTTAGAAAGAGACTAGTATGCTTTTTGGAGAAAATAAGGAAGCCAGCTGTGCAGTTAAAATGTTGTTTTGTGTCAAGTGTTTGCAATATGTTTTACAAAAAGATTTTGCTTCTTTTACAAATTGTAATTGGAGATAATGTGAAGTATTAATACTGACAAGGTGTGCTTGTACATAGGAGCTGTGCTGTGTTTTCAAATTATGACCAGAAAATCGTTTTCTTTTAAAAAGAAATGCTTTTTACATTTATGAGAAGAACAAAATGGTGTGTGTTTCTTTTAATAAATATTTCACTTCCCACCATGAATATGGGAGAATAATTTGCTTGTTTGTTGGTTTAAAAACATGTTCCTTGAAGTCATTTAGGTTTCACAATATGTGCTGCAAGAGTTACATAGTCAGCATGGAGCATATTTACAAGGCCTATGAGCCACATTCACGTCATTTTCCCTACATTAAAAGTGACTTTAAAGGTGGTGCAAGGTCCTTGTAAATACGCCCTCATGAGTACTTGGCAAATTTAAGTCCTTTCCCCGTGGTGCAAGGTCCTTATAAATACGCCCCCATGTGTGCTAGGCAAATTTAAGTACTGACAGGGTGTACTTGTACAAAGGAGCTGTGCTGTGTTTTCAAATTATGACCTGAAAATGCATTTAAAATGTTGTTTTGTGTCAAGTGTTTGCATTATGTTTTACAAAAAGATTTTGCTTCTTTGACAAACTGTAATTGGAGATAATGTGAAGTATTAGTACTGACAAGGTGTTCTTGTACATAGGAGCTGTGCTGTGTTTTCAAATTATGACCAGAAAATCGTTTTTTAAAAAAAAGAAATGCTTTTTACATTTATGAGAAGGACAAAATGGTGTCTGCTTCTTTAAATAAATATTTCACTTCCCACCATGAATATGGGAGAATAATATGCTTGGTTGTCGGTTTTAAAACTTGTTTCTTGAAGTCATTTAGGTTTCACAATATGTTCTGCAAGAGTTTCATAGTCAACATGGGGGCATATTTACAAGGCTTATGAGCTACATTAACGTCATTTTCCCCACTTTAAAAGTGACTTTAAAGGTGGTGCAAGGTCCTTGTAAATACACCCTCATGAGTGTTTGGCAAATTTAAGTCATTTCACCGTGGTGCAAGGTCCTTGTAAATACGCCCCCATGTGTGCTTGGCAAATTTAAGTACTGACAGGGTTACTTGTACATAGGAGCTGTGCTGTGTTTTTAAATTATGACATGAAAATGGTTCATAAAGAAAAGTAATGATTTTTACATTTATGACAAGGACAAAATGGTGTCTGCTTCTTTAAATAAATATTTCACTTTTCACCATCAATCTGGGAGAATAATTTGCTTGTTTGTCGGTTAAAAAATCGTTACTTTAAGACATTTAGGTTTCACAATATGTACTGCTAGAATTTCATAGTCACTATGATAATAATTATATACATTTAGGACTGTTTAGGGGGCATGGATATGCTGAGGCTTCTGTAATTGTCAAAGGAGGTGAGTTATGTACATTGCACTGCTGCATACAGTCCTCACCTTCTGCGTACTCTTGGATATGCTAGACTACATCTGCACAATGAGATACCTAAGCTGAGGAAACACAGGTGATGTGATTGTGAAATGAGCAAAAATATTTGCACGTTTTTCAATTACATCACCTGTGTTTCCTAACATTACTAATCACATTGGGCAGATGAGGTTTAGGCCTGTCCAAGGAGACAGAGGAGGTCTGGCCTTTTTTCAAGAGTGCAGTGGACATGACTCACTTCATCTGTAGGCCTGCACATGTATTATCTCCTCTGTACTCTTCAACGAGCCTAAATTTCATCTGCAACCCTGAGTAGGCCTCACCTCAAACAAACCTCTGGATAGGCCACCCCTTATCGGCATCCTGAACCTATCATTTAAAATGTTAGGGGCAGATTTATGATGGCCGTGCGCCTCTTTTGCGCTGCCGTTGTGTCACTTTTGTGACGCAGCAGCGGCGCAAAAGATGCGCCATGTTGCGACATATTTACAACGTGACGCATCAAGGCAGATGTGTCACGCTGTAAAGCCCTGTGAAACATGAAACCTGCGTCAGGTTTCATGTGGCCGTTTTGTCGCAGGGTGGGCGTTCCCTCGCATGAAAGCCCTGTAAAACTAACGCAGTGAAATCTACAAGATTTCACTGAGTCAGCTTTATGACATTGCTGAATCAAATCCTTACGCCTGCTTGAAGCAGGCGTAAGGAGTGACGCACCATTCAAGTTATTTTCCCCATGTTAAAAGTGACGAATAAGTGGTGCAAGGGCCTTGTAAATACACCCCCATGTGTGCTTGGCCATTTTAGGTCACTTCCCCTGGTGCAAGGGCCTTGTAAATACGCCCTCATGTGTGCTTGGCAATTTTAAGTCACTTCCCCCTGGTGCAAGGTCCTTGTAAATATGCCGTCATGTGTGCTTGGCCATTTCAAGTCACTTCCCCCTGGTGCAAGGGCCTTGTAAATATGCCCCCATGTGTGCTTGGCCATTTCAAGTCACTTCCCCCTGGTGCAAGGGCCTTGTAAATACGCCCTCATGTGTGCTTGGCAATTTCAAGTCACTTCCCCCTGGTGCAAGGTCCTTGTAAATATGCCGTCATGTGTGCTTGGCCATTTCAAGTCACTTCCCCCTGGTGCAAGGGCCTTGTAAATATGCCCCCATGTGTGCTTGGCCATTTCAAGTCACTTCCCCCTGGTGCAAGGGCCTTGTAAATACGCCCTCATGTGTGCTTGGCCATTTCAAGTCACTTCCTCCTGGTGCCAGGGCCTTGTAAATACGCCGTTATGTGTGCTTGGCAATTTTAAGTAACTTCCCCCTGGTGCAAGGGCCTTGTAAATATGCCCTCATGTCTACTTGGCAATTTTAAGTCACTTTCCCCTGGTGCAAGGGCCTTGTAAATACGCCCCCATGTGTGCTTGGCAATTTTAAGTCACTTCCCCCTGGTGCAAGGGCCTTGTAAATACGCCCCCATGTGTGCTTGGCAATTTTAAGTCACTTCCCCCTGGTGCCAGGGCCTTGTAAATATGCCTTCATGTGTGCTTGGCAATTTTAAGTCAATAACAATAACATCAACAATGTCTGATGTGGAACAATCTCTAGATGTGGAACAATCTCTAGATGAGGAACAATCTCTAGATGAGGAACAATCTCTAGATGAGGAACAATCTCTAGATGAGGAACAATCTCTAGATGTTGAATTAAAATTATATAAAAGTTTTCAAAAACACCCTGTGTGAAGTGTCTTTAATATAACAGTGAAATAGAGTCTCGAAATTAGTTGAGATTAACATATAACAGAGCACAGGTCATATGTAGAATCATTCCATTCCATTGCTACTATTTGAGAGTTTAAAATTTGTCTATGTTGTTAAATTACTGTAGGTAGAATTGACAACTAGTGTGTTATTTTGTTTGCCTACTGTTATTGGTTTGGTGTTTGGTAATAGTGGTTAATAACAATTTTTTTAAAAAATGTCCACAGATTCAACTCAAGATCTTTTGAAAAATTCAAAAATGCCCTCAAGGCAGAGGAGAAGAAAAGCAAAGCGACTTACACCCCACCTTGGTAAACATTTACAGCAGTCCTCTACTATAAAAACATGTCAAGTCGCCAAAAAAGCTCCGGTAAGAAAATGAAATCATTTTTAAAAAGAATTTGCAGACGAAAAAATACCACTACAGAACATGTTTTAGTGCAGAAGAAGAGAGACAATTTAAAGGGAAAGGAAAGGCCCGTCAAAAAAGTTTCTGCTAGGGCAGGAGATAACTCTGTGCATGGCAGTAGAAGGGAAAATCAGTTCAGGGACATTCGTAGACGAATGTTCCGCAACAGGATAATTGTCAATTTGTTAAAATTTTTTAAGAAAGGTCAACAGAAAGTGGCATTTTATAAGAAAAAGAAAGATTTAGAGAAAATTATTGATCAGGCTTTCGAAATTAAGCGAAAGTTATTTATTTTGGTAATCAATAGAATTAGGAAACTAAAAAAGGTGTCCTTTAAAAGCATTTCCAGACCTACCCCAGTCAAAGTGCCTAGGTCATTTCCTCCACAGTGCACTATTAAGAGGTCAGGGTTTGGCAAATGCAAAAAGGTTTTCACCAATGATATCAATTGATGAGATCTCAATCCTCTCTGCCCAATCCATTTGATTTCCACATTTTGTAAATTGAGGTTGTGTAAATTTCTGTTATCAGCATACCTGTGAGCCCAGTGGATGTAACTATGTCCAATAATCCAGACAGAATACATGGTGAGAGGAGGTTCTGCTGCAGTCAGATGAAGTGTGGGAATCAAATGGCAGTTGAAACAGTAGGAGTTTGTAAAGAAAAAAAACTGTGGAGTTTCAGTGCTAATTATTCACTAGCAGTGATTGGTGGATTTCCATTGCTGAAAACAGAAAGTTAGGTTGCATAGATGTGTTCTTTGAAAGATGTAATTTGAGTGGTTAAGAAAAAATGATTTTAAGAAACATTGCAGTGGATTAGCAGGTGTACTGAGAGTTCAGAGTCCATTTCAAACATTGTTGTGTGAACTTGTAAACATGAGAGGTCTGTCAGGAGGTAGTTGCTATGGAAAAAAGGCAGAAAGGGCAGAGGGGGGAAGGGTGTTGATTTGAAAAAAGTGAGGGAAGAGTTTTGATTGGGTGACATGAGAGATATGTGTGATGAATGAGAGATATGTGTGATGAATTACAGCACTTCTGTGCCATTGTTGGTTGCAGCCTCTGGAGTGCATACCCTTTGCTCTGCTAAAGAAAAATTGGTGTGTGTCTGAGACTGTTTTGAAATTCAAAAAGCATTTGCTAAGGTGAGAAAAGATTCATTTAATTTAGATAGAGACTAGTGTAGTTTATGGAGAAAATAAGGAAGCCAGCTGTGCATTTAAAATGTTGTTTTGTGTCAAGTGTTTTCATTATGTTTTCCAAAAAGATTTTGCTTCTTTGACAAATCATAATTAGAGATAATGTGAAGTATTAGTACTGACAGGGTGTGCTTGTACATAGGAGTTGTGCTGTGTTTTGAAATTATGACCAGAAAATCGTTTTTAAAAAAAAAGAAATGCTTTTTACATTTATGAGATGGACAAAATGGTGTCTGCTTCTTTAAATAAATATTTCACTTCCCACCATGAATATGGGAGAATAATTTGCTTGTTTGTTGGTTTAAAAACTCGTTCCTTGAAGTCATTTAGGTTTCACAATATGTTCTACAAGAGTTTCATAGTCAACATGGGGGCATATTTACAAGGCTTATGAGCCACATTCACGTCATTTTCTCCACGTTAAAAGTGACTTTAAAGGTGGTGCAAGGTCCTTGTAAATACGCCCTCATGAGTGCTTGGCAAATTTAAGTCATTTCCCCCTGGTGCATGTGCCTTGTAAATACGCCCCCATGTGTGCTAGACAATTTTAAGTCACTTCTCCCAAGAATCTGGGAGAGTAATTTGCTTACATGATGTGTTTAAAAATCGTGCTAAGGTGAGAAAAGATTCCTTTAATTTAGAAAGAGACTAGTATGCTTTTTGGAGAAAATAAGGAAGCCAGCTGTGCATTTAAAATGTTGTTTTGTGTCAAGTGTTTGCATTATGTTTTACAAAAAGATTTTGCTTCTTTTACAAATTGTAATTGGAGATAATGTGAAGTATTAATACTGACAAGGTGTGCTTGTACATAGGAGCTGTGCTGTGTTTTCAAATTATGACCAGAAAATGGTTTTCTTTTAAAAAGAAATGCTTTTTACATTTATAAGAAGAACAAAATGGTGTGTGTTTCTTTTAATAAATATTTCACTTTCCACCATGAATATGGGAGAATAATTTGCTTGTTTGTTGGTTTAAAAACTTGTTCCTTGAAGTCATTTAGGTTTCACAATATGTGCTGCAAGAGTTACATAGTCAGCATGGAGCATATTTACAAGGCCTATGAGCCACATTCACGTCATTTTCCCTACATTAAAAGTGACTTTAAAGGTGGTGCAAGGTCCTTGTAAATACGCCCTCATGAGTACTTGGCAAATTTAAGTCATTTCCCCGTGGTGCAAGGTCCTTATAAATACGCCCCCATGTGTGCTAGGCAAATTTAAGTACTGACAGGGTGTACTTGTACAAAGGAGCTGTGCTGTGTTTTCAAATTATGACCTGAAAATGCATTTAAAATGTTGTTTTGTGTCAAGTGTTTGCATTATGTTTTACAAAAAGATTTTGCTTCTTTGACAAACTGTAATTGGAGATAATGTGAAGTATTAGTACTGACAAGGTGTTCTTGTACATAGGAGCTGTGCTGTGTTTTCAAATTATGACCAGAAAATCGTTTTTTTTAAAAAAGAAATGCTTTTTACATTTATGAGAAGGACAAAATGGTGTCTGCTTCTTTAAATAAATATTTCACTTCCCACCATGAATATGGGAGAATAATTTGCTTGGTTGTCGGTTTTAAAACTTGTTTCTTGAAGTCATTTAGGTTTCACAATATGTTCTGCAAGAGTTTCATAGTCAACATGGGGGCATATTTACAAGGCTTATGAGCTACATTCACGTCATTTTCCCCACTTTAAAAGTGACTTTAAAGGTGGTGCAAGGTCCTTGTAAATACACCCTCATGAGTGTTTGGCAAATTTAAGTCATTTCACCTTGGTGCAAGGTCCTTGTAAATACGCCCCCATGTGTGCTTAGCAAATTTAAGTACTGACAGGGTGTACTTGTACATAGGAGCTGTGCTGTGTTTTTAAATTATGACATGAAAATGGTTCATAAAGAAAAGTAATGCTTTTTACATTTATGACAAGGACAAAATGGTGTCTGCTTCTTTAAATAAATATTTCACTTTTCACCATCAATCTGGGAGAATAATTTGCTTGTTTGTCGGTTAAAGCATCGTTACTTTAAGACATTTAGGTTTCACAATATGTACTGCTAGAGTTTCATAGTCACTATGATAATAATTATATACATTTAGGACTGTTTAGGGGGCATGGATATGCTGAGGCTTCTGTAATTGTCAAAGGAGGTGAGTTATGTACATTGCACTGCTGCATACAGTCCTCACCTTCTGCGTACTCTTGGATATGTTAGACTACATCTGCACAATGAGATACCTAAGCTGAGGAAACACAGGTGATGTGATTGTGAAATGACCAAAAATATTTGCACGTTTTTCAATTACATCACCTGTGTTTCCTAACATTACTAATCACATTGGGCAGATGAGGTTTAGGCCTGTCCAAGGAGACAGAGGAGGTCTGGCCTTTTTTCAAGAGTGCAGTGGACATGACTCACTTCATCTGTAGGCCTGCACATGTATTATCTCCTCTGTACTCTTCAACTAGCCTAAATTTCATCTGCAACCCTGAGTAGGCCTCACCTCAAACAAACCTCTGGATAGGCCACCCCTTATCGGCATCCTGAACCTATCATTTAAAATGTTAGGGGCAGATTTATGATGGCCGTGCGCCTCTTTTGCGCTGCCGTTGTGTCACTTTTGTGACGCAGCAGCGGCGCAAAAGATGCGCCATGTTGCGACATATTTACAACGTGACGCATCAAGGCAGATGTGTCACGCTGTAAAGCCCTGTGAAACATGAAACCTGCGTCAGGTTTCATGTGGCCGTTAAGTCGCAGGGTGGGCGTTCCCTCGCATGAAAGCCCTGTAAAACTAACGCAGTGAAATCTACAAGATTTCACTGAGTCAGCTTTATGACATTGCTGAATCAAATCCTTACGCAGGCGTAAGGAGTGACGCACCATGCAAGTTATTTTCCCCATGTTAAAAGTGACGAATAAGTGGTGCAAGGGCCTTGTAAATACACCCCCATGTGTGCTTGGCCATTTTAAGTCACTTCCCCCTGGTGCAAGGGCCTTGTAAATACGCCCTCATGTGTGCTTGGCAATTTTAAGTCACTTCCCCCTGGTGCAAGGTCCTTGTAAATATGCCGTCATGTGTGCTTGGCCATTTCAAGTCACTTCCCCCTGGTGCAAGGGCCTTGTAAATATGCCCCCATGTGTGCTTGGCCATTTCAAGTCACTTCCCCCTGGTGCAAGGGCCTTGTAAATACGCCCTCATGTGTGCTTGGCAATTTCAAGTCACTTCCCCCTGGTGCAAGGTCCTTGTAAATATGCCGTCATGTGTGCTTGGCCATTTCAAGTCACTTCCCCCTGGTGCAAGGGCCTTGTAAATATGCCCCCATGTGTGCTTGGCCATTTCAAGTCTCTTCCCCCTGGTGCAAGGGCCTTGTAAATACGCCCTCATGTGTGCTTGGCCATTTCAAGTCACTTCCTCCTGGTGCCAGGGCCTTGTAAATATGCCGTTATGTGTGCTTGGCAATTTTAAGTAACTTCCCCCTGGTGCAAGGGCCTTGTAAATATGCCCTCATGTCTACTTGGCAATTTTAAGTCACTTTCCCCTGGTGCAAGGGCCTTGTAAATACGCCCCCATGTATGCTTGGCAATTTTAAGTCACTTCCCCCTGGTGCAAGGGCCTTGTAAATACGCCCCCATGTGTGCTTGGCAATTTTAAGTCACTTCCCCCTGGTGCCAGGGCCTTGTAAATATGCCTTCATGTGTGCTTGGCAATTTTAAGTCAATAACAATAACATCAACAATGTCTGATGTGGAACAATCTCTAGATGTGGAACAATCTCTAGATGAGGAACAATCTCTAGATGAGGAACAATCTCTAGATGTGGAACAATCTCTAGATGAGGAACAATCTCTAGATGTTGAATTAAAATTATATAAAAGTTTTCAAAAACACCCTGTGTGAAGTGTCTTTAATATAACAGTGAAATAGAGTCTCGAAATTAGATGAGATTAACATATAACAGAGCACAGGTCATATGTAGAATCATTCCATTCCATTGCTACTATTTGAGAGTTTAAAATGTGTCTATGTTGTTAAATTACTGTAGGTAGAATTGACAACTAGTGTGTTATTTTGTTTGCCTACTGTTATTGGTTTACTGTTTGGTAATAGTGGTTAATAACAATTTTTTAAAAAAATGTCCACAGATTCAACTCAAGATCTTTTGAAAAATTCAAAAAGGCCCTCAAGGCAGAGGAGAAGAAAAGCAAAGTGACTTACACCCCACCTTGGTAAACATTTACAGCAGTCCTCTACTATAAAAGCATGTCAAGTCGCCAAAAAGCTCCAGTAAGAACATGTTTTAGTGCAGAAGAAGAGAGACAATTTAAAGGGAAAGGAAAGGCCCGTCAAAAAAGTTTCTGCTAGAGCAGGAGATAACTCTGTGCATGGCAGTAGAAGGGAAAATCAGTTCAGGGACATTCGTAGACGAATATTCCGCAACAGGATAATTGTCAATTTGTTAAAAAATGTTAAGAAAGGTCAACAGAAAGTGGCATTTTATAAGAAAAAGAAAGATTTAGAGAAAATTATTGATCAGGCTTTCGAAATTAAGCGAAAGTTATTTATTTTGGTAATCAATAGAATTAGGAAACTAAACAAGGCAATTTATGATTTCAAATCAAATAGTAGATGGAAGAGAGTAGTTAATCGTACTCATTTTTGTGAAGTTTTCTCAGGAGAATGGATGCATAGTTCAAGTTGTGAGGCATTTTTCAATAAGGAGAGTTACTTCCAGGACAATGATTTGGTGCATGCAGTTGACACCAGTGGTCGAGCATATGAGGTGAAAGACGGTTGTCCGGTTGAAAAAGAAAAACTTGTGTCTGGAGATGCAGAAGAGGTGTTAGGTGATGAAGTTTTAGGAAGACGTCCTAAGGGTCCAGTGTACACCTGGAAGTGTAGAAGTGTTTGCAGTGTGCGACAGGATTCCATCAATTTGCTTTGTGATTTTGTTTGTACATTTAATAAGAAAAGTTTAAAACAGAAAATGAAGTTGTTGCAAGAATTAGATCCTTGCAGAGTGAGAGAAGTGACAGGTTTGCATGGTCATTCACTGGCTTGTCTTTCCAGAAGAGTATGCCAGAGTGTTTTTCATCATTTCAGGATGCTAGCAGTGCATCATAATAAAGCGAGGAAATTAGTGAGAATGTTGTATTATGCTAAGAGTCCAGCAATTATGCTTAAACAATTAAGCAGTGCTCTTTTGCATGGTTCCGAACTACATGTGAAGAATATTTGTGAAGAAATTGAGTTCTGTTACTTTGCTAGTAAAGAGAACAATGTTGAAACTGACCCAGTAGAAGAAGGTAATGTGGAAGAGAGTGTACAGATTTCTAATATAGATAAGTTTCACAAGAAAATTTCCATCTTTCAGGTGAAATCAAGTGAGAGGCCTAATTTCACTTGTGTGTGTTGTCGACGGACTTATTATAAGAATCAGACTAAGTTAGAGGATTTATATGCAAAAAGTGAAATGGAAAACAATAGTGAATGGAAGGATTTTGCCACATACTTGATGGTAGAAAATTGTTTTAACAAATTAAACCAAAACTGGATGCCTGCTAGAGCGGTTCATAATAATCTGGAATTGGTTGACATTCCTTCTGAATTAAAGGATTTAAATACTTATGAATCTATTTTGATTCAAAGTGTGCATCCCTTTTAGGCTATTGTACGAATGGAGCCAAAGACAGGGAAATTGCCTCCATCAGATTTACAGAGAGGATTAAAGGGAAGAGTTGTTTATTTGCCTTTAGATTTGAAGAAAAACATTAATACAATTGGAGTAGAGAAAGTGGAAGAGGAACCTCTGGTTATCCTAGTTAATGGGGTTCCGACAAAGAGTAAGAAAATCTGGCAAGATTTAGTGGATGTTAGGAAATTCAAAAAGGCAATATTGTATTTGATAAAAAACAATGAGTACTACAAGAATGTATGTGTTGCAGAAGAGGAAGTAAGTGAAGAAGAGGACAGCGATTTGTGTGCTGGACAAATTGAGAAAGTAGAAGCCGCTAAAAATGAAGAAATATATGAACATTATAGTGTTTATCCTTTGCATTCCAAGGAAGTCATGGGGAATGCTATTGAGTTGTTTCAAATGAAACAAGCCAAAGGGAGTCCCATTAGTGTTTGGGAGGAAAGTTTGGAAGCTCGATGTTTTCCACAGTTATTTCCCACAGGTCGAGGAGGACGATATGATGAGCGACCTGATCAAATTCCTGCTTCTGAATATCGGACTTTACGATTGTATGCAGAAGATCCTAGGTTTCGTCAATGCATTCCCTATTTGTTTCATCTACTGTTTGAAAGTGATCTGTCTGGACTGTCTTATGCAGTGAACCACATCTTGAAAAGTGGTGTACAACTGCGAAATATCTCGGCAAGGGACTTTACCGATAAAGTCAATGTGCAAGACAGTATTTTGGATTCTCACCTGATTAATCTCATGGCATGTCAGCGTGGTACTAATGAGTATTGGTTCCGTCATCATGGTGACTTAAAATGTATGCTGAGGAACTTAGGAACTCCCACATGGTTCCTCACTCTCAGCTGTGCTGAGTATGGCTGGGAAGACTTACTTGAATTTCTACAAGAGGCAAATGGAAACATTGAAAATATTGAATTCAAGACACCCGGAGAACTGTGCTCTTTGGATCCAGTGAATGTATGCAGGTACTTCAATCATAGATTTGAAGCTATGATGTCTTTCATCACAAACAAGAAAAATCCACCTCTTGGAGAGGTGTTGGATTTCTTCTGGAGAAAGGAGTATCAAGCAAGAGGTGCTCCTCATATACATATGCTGCTATGGATCAAAGATGCACCCAAATTTGGAACAGATCTGGATGACTTAGTGATGAGTTTCATAGAACAGTATTCTACATGTGCTGTTCCAAAGACAAAGGAAGAAAAAAGTCTAAGAGAACAAGTTTTACGGTTTCAAAGCCATCGTTGTGGAAAGTACTGTCATCGTAAATTCAGAAACAAGGACAAGTACTACACAAAATGTCGTTTTGGATTTCCACGATCGGTGATATCTAAAGGAAGAGTGAACAATTTGATGTCTTCGCTGCGACATAATGTGACGAGGAAATCACCCAAAAATACATACAATTTGAAAAGAAACGAAGAGTCCAAGTACATCAACGACTATAACTCAGTGATTTTGTCCATGTGGAATGCTAACATGGATATACAGTTTGTGGCTGACAACTGTGTGGCTGTGGCTCGGTATGTGACGTCTTACATCACAAAAAAAGAAAAGACAGAACTGAAGGATATGTGGGAGGACATTTCCCATGAAAAGAGCCTCAGTAAGAAGTTGTAAAGTTTCAGTCTGAAGATGTTGTCGCATCGAGAAATCGGAGCTTACGAATGTTCTGACCGGTTATCTTCAGCATGTCTCTATGCCAAATCTAGGAGTATCATTTGGGTGAGTCTTGGTCTTGCTGCAACGCGTAATCGAGTTCTGAAACCTGTACGGGAAATTGAGTATTTGGCGGAGAAGGAGCCAAGCAGTACAGATATTTTGAAGACCAACATGGTGGATACATATTATCCAAATAGAAGCAGTCACCGGGAGAATGTTTGTCTGTATGAGGTTCTACAAAATTACATATTCAAGAGGAACCTCAAAGAAGATATTGATAAAGGAGTATATGCTGTAATTGGAAGTGAGGGATGTCTGGTCAAGTAAGGAAAATGTCAATTGGTAAATCATCGAAAATTGAGTTGCGAATCTCCAGAAAGAAAAGAGTTTTTCTATTTAGCTCTTTGCAACTTTTCAAGCCTTGGCGTGCAGAAGAGGAACTGCTTGGAGGTTTCCTCTGTTACGAAGACTCTTTCAATGCTGCCAAGGAGTCCATAGACTGTCCTGTTTTTCCAAAATATCTAGAAATGTTGAATGCAGAAATCGAGCAGGAAGCAACAATTGCAGCCGAGATTGCTAGAGACAGTTATCGAAAATGAAGCTGACACTGCCATGATTGAAGTGGAAAGAGCCATGGCACATGCTCAGGAGGATGCGGTTAACTTAGAAGATTTGGAAAGACAACTCAACGTTGAGCAGAGGAAAATATATGACGAAGTTACCAGCCAAATTGATCATGGATTAAGTCATGAGAAGAAAGAGTGCTCATGTATGTCGTTGAAGCCTGTCCGACTGTACGTGAGTGGAGAAGCAGGAACTGGAAAAAGTTTCCTCATTAAAGCAATTTCATGTTATCTGCAGAAAAGGACTGAGTCATCGCTGCCTTGTGTTGGCACCTCTCCAACTGGACTGGCAGCACATAACATTAAAGGTATTACTTTGCATCGGCTACTGATGCTGCCAGTGGAGCATGATAACAAATTACAATACCACAAGTTATCTGTAGATGCTTGTTGTGAAGTATCTAGAGTCCTGAAGAAGATGAAACTTCTTATCATTGACGAGGTAAGCATGGTTTCCAATGTCATGCTTACCTTTGTGCATTTGAGAATGCAGGAAGTTCTTAAAACAGAGTATGATGTGTTATTTGGTGGCAAACACATCATTGTTTTCGGTGATCTTCTGCAGCTGACACCAGTGAAAGGACAACCAGTGTTTAAACTGCTTACGCATGAAGATACCAGGAAGCGCCTAGGGAGCATTGGCAACGTTAACATATGGTTAAACTTCAATTAAGCTGAGCTACGTGAAAATATGTGTCAGGCGAAGGATGAAGATTACAAGAATATTCTACAAGATGTTAGAATCGGGAAAGTGACCGAGCGTGGGAAAGAAGCTTTACATGCACGATTACTGTCAAATTTGTATCCAGAAGAAGACGTTCTGCCAGAGAATATTTTTCAGAAAATTACTGAGAAGAAATCTGGAATATGTTTGATGCCAACTCTTGCAGAATGTTCCATCTTCAACAACAAAATGTTGAATTTAGAAAACCAAGAGATTGTGAAACTGGAAGCTATTGACAGAATAGAGCATATGGGAGCAAAAATGATTTTGTCTGAGAATTTGAAATCTAAATTGGATTCATTAGAGAAGACTATATCTAAAACTGCTGGTTTTGAAAAGATTCTGAATGTGTGCTTAAATTGCCGCATCATTTTGAGAAGGAATTTACATGTTGAAAGAGGTCTGGTAAATGGATCAATGGGTAATGTTGTTGATTTTGAGAAATACAGAAATAGAGATGGAATTGAATTTTTAAAAATTAAATTTGATGGCATTGAGGAAGTACAGCTAATTGGTCGTTGCTCTGCTAGGTTTTTGCTTGTAAAAGACTTATATGTTCGCAGTAAGCAGTTTTCTGTTTGCTTGGCATATGCGGTGACAATCCATAAATCACAAGGTTTAAGTGTAGACAGTGCTTTGGTGAATATTGGCAGTTCTGTGTTCAAAGAGGGTATGGCTTATGTAGCATTGTCACGAGTCAGAACTTTATCGGGATTGTACTTGATTGAGTGTGATGTCACAAACATTTGTGCGGATCTAGATTGTGTTAAGGAATACAATAGGTTAAGAAGAGAGTATGCGCCACATTTGCCTCAATATCCTTTGTTTGAGAAACGTGTGGTAGGCCGGAAACGAAGAAATGTCACCAATAGTAGGGAGGTTGTAGCAAAAAGACAAAAAGTCGATGAACCCAAAATTGTAAGCAGAAAGAAAATGAATTCTGTTGAAGATGTTGTTGGTTTTCAATTTGAAAATAGTTCTGGTGTCAACTGCTATGCTAATGTAGTGGTTAATGTTGTCTTTTCTCTAGAAACTTTAAAAGAACAGATTGTGATCAATTCGGATCAAAGTTTTTGCTGTTTGTTGAATTCTGTGTTAGAGAAATGTAGCGCTGATAGAACAAGAGTAGAAAGTGTGTCTGAAATTCGAAATCTGTTAGACAAATGTTCAGGTCAAACACAATTCTCTCAAAATATTCAGCAAGATTGTCAGGAGTTTTTAATTTATATGCTTGATGTATTGCAAGATGAAGGTGTAGATGTAGATCATCTGTTCGGCCTTTCTTATCAATGGCAGCATGACTGCGAGAACTGTAGGGTATCAAGTACTACTAGTGTAGACTCAGAAAGATTTATATATTTAACTTTGCCAGACAGTAAATCAGTATCCTTTAATAAGCTAGTAAAAGCAGCCGATCAAAACATGGAGTTCTAGTTTAGGACACCCCCCACGCCGCTCTGCCACCAGCTGCTGCGTGTGCCTCCCACCTGCCTCGCTGCCCCTGCCGCCGCCGTATGACCATGCCCCCTGCCACCGAGCGGCGTGGTCTCCTGCGGTCTAGCGCTGTGCTCGCCTGATCTGCAGGCTCTTGCTGTGTGCCCCTCTGCCTGTTGAGTAATATTTTGTTCCTTTGTATTTACTGTTTTTTCTCCTGTCCCCCTGTTTGTCGCTCCCCCCGGTCTCCTCCCTCCCCGCTCCCCGCTCCCCGCTTCCCGCCACCGCTGCTAACCACGCCCCCTTTTCTTTCTGTGCCCTCCCCGCTCCCGCCTCCCAGCTGCTCCGCCCTCCCTCGCACTTGGCCATATATGGCGACCGTGCGAACGCGCAGCGGTCACGCGCAGTGGGCGCGCCGATAGTGCGCCGAAGGCGTGCCAAAGGTAAGCCCGTCTGCGCCCATCCGCGCCTGGACCTCGCCCAGCGCCCGAACCTCTGGCCCCCACCGACACTAACACATACTTACTCTCTTATACAATTACTGATACAAGTACACATTGATCTGCACAGAGTCACACACCTCCCAGCCAGCCACACACACACTCAGTCTTCCATACAAATACTTGGGCAACCAATCAATAACCCATATAGCCACTCATATAGCTACTGATCAACACATGCAGCAGCTTGCACAACAACAGACATATTGATGCACACTTTCAGACAGTTTAGTCACTAACCCATGCATTCAGTAAGACACATTTATTCACTCACTCAGTCAGTCACGCACCTACTAAATCCTTCATCCAGACACTTATACATCCACTCATTCTTCAATATGTAAAACATATTTAAACTTTACAGAAACACACAGTCACTGGATGATGTCATCAGTGATGTCATCAGTGATGTCATTTGAGATGTCATCAGTGATGTCATCAGTGATGTCACTGACCATGTCATGAATGGTGTAATATGTGACATCATCAGCAGTGGATTGCGGGTGCGCGATATATAGTTAGTGCAACTAACTATATATGCGAATTTCAATGGTTTTGTGTGAGTAAAATAAGGTTTTGTAAATGCTAATTCCTAACTATATATGGTCTCAAACCTATGGTTTTTTCAGTGAATTTTCAAGGTTTTGTAAATGCTAATTCCTAACTATATATGGTCTATAACATGGGTACTCACAAACTTTCTCCCGGGGGCCAAATTTACAGTTTGGTTTGTGTCCGAGGGCCGCATCGGTGGGGGGGCAGGGTCAGTGGGGGAGGAGGAGGGGCTAGAGCAACAACATAAAACTGACCATGAGGTTGATCATAGGTCCCTGCAGCGGACGCCTTCGTCCACTGAGCCGTCCCGGCATACACACATCTCTCTCGGTCCCCCTCCCTCTCTATAGCTCTCTCTCCCTCTCATCCTCCCTCTCTCCTGTCTTCCTCTGTCTCACTCAGACTGTCTCACTCCCTCTCTCTCACTCCCTCTCTCACTCCCTCTCTCTCACTCCCTCTCTCTCACTCCCTCTCCGTCCCCCTCCCTTTCTCTCTCTCTCACTCACTCTCTGTCTCACCCCCTTTCCCTCCCTCTCGTCTCCTTCCCTTTCCCTCCCTCTCACTCCCTCCCTTTCCCTCCCTCTCTGTCTCCATCTCACTTCCTCTCCCTCCCTGTCCGTCTCACTCCCTCTCCGTCTCACTCACTCCCTCTCATTCCCTCTCCCACTCATTCACTCACCCTCTCTCTCACTCGCTCACTCTCCTCCTCTCACTCCCTCCCATTCACCCCCTCCCTCTCACTCTCAATCACTCTCACTCACTCCCTCCCTCCCTCTCACTCACTCCCACTCACTCCCTTCCTCCCTCTCACTCACTCCTCTCTCACTCCCTCCCTCTCACTCACTCCATCCCTCTCACTCACTCCATCCCTCTCACTCACTCCATCCCTCTCACTCACTCCATCCTCTCACTCACTCCCTCCTCGCACTCCCTCCCTCTCACTCCTCCCTCTCACTCCCTCCTCCCTCTCACTCACTCCCTCCCCTCTCACTCACCTCACTCTCACTCATTTACTCATTCTCTCTCACTCACTCCCTCTCACTCACTCACTCTCACTCTCACTCCCTCTCACTCACTCACTCCCTCTCACCTCATTCTCACTCACTCTCACTCTCTCAGTCACTCTCTCCCTCCCTCCCTCTCCCTCCCTCCCCTCCCTCTATCTCCCTCCCTCCCTCTCACTCCCTCCCTCCCTCCCACTCCCTCCCTCTCACTCCCTCCCTCCCTCCCACTCCCTCCCTCTCACTCACTCACTCACTCACTCCCTCCCTCTCAGTCCCTCTCACTCACTCACTCCCTCTCTCTCACTCACTCTCTCTCATTCACTCCCTCCCTCTCACTCCCTCCCACTCACTCCCTCTCACTCACTCACTCCCTCTCACTCATTCTCACTCACTCTCACTCTCTCAGTCACTCTCTTACTCCCTCCCTCTCCCTCCCTCCCTCTCTCTCTCCCTCGCTCCCTCTCACTCCCTCTCACTCCCTCACTCCCTCTCATTCACTCCCTCCCTCTCACTCACTCCCTCTCTCTCTCTCCCTCCCTCCCTCCCTCTCCCTCCCTCCCTCCCACTCCCTCCCTCTCACTCACTCACTCCCTCCCTCTCACTCACTCCCTCTCATTCACCCCCTCCTCTCACTCACATCACTCTCTCATTCACTCCCTCCCTCTCACTCACTCCCTCCCACTCACTCCTCCCTCTCACTCACTCACTCCCTCTCACTCATTCTCACTCACTCTGACTCTCTCAGTCACTCTCTCACTCCCTCCTCTCCCTCCCTCCCTCCCTCTCCCTCCCTCCCTCTCTCTCCCTCCCTCTCTCCCTCCCTCTCTCCCTCCCTCTCTCCCTCCCTCCCAATCCCTCCCTCTCACTCACTCACTCACTCACTCACTCACTCACCTCACTCACTCCCTCCCTCTCACTCCCTCCCCTCTCACTCACTCACTCCCTCTCATTCACTCCCTCCCTCTTACTCACTCTCTCTCATTCACTCCCTCCCTCTCACTCACTCCCTCCCACTCACTCCCTCCCACTCACTCCCTCCCACTCACTCCCTCTCACTCTCTCCCACTCACTCCCTCTCACTCACTCCCTCCCACTCACATCCCTCTCACTCACTCACTCCCTCTCACTCATTCTCACTCACTCTCACTCTCTCAGTCACTCTCTCCTCCCTCCCTCTCCCTCCCTCCCTCTCTCTCTCCCTCTCACTCCCTCTCACTCACTCCCTCTCATTCACTCCCTCCCTCTCACTCACTCCCTCTCTCTCTCTCCCTCCCTCCCTCTCTCCCACTCCCTCCCTCTCACTTACTCACTCCCTCCCACTCACTCCCTCCCACTCACTCCCTCCCTCACCCCCTCCCTCCCACTCACTCCATCCCTCTCACTCACTTCATCCCTCTCACTCAATCCAGCTCACTCACTCCCACTCACTCACTCCCTCTCACTCACTCTCACTCTCTCAGTCACTCTCTCACTCCCTCCCTCTCCCTCCCTCCCTCCCTCTCTCTCTCCCTCCCTCTCCCCCTCCCTCCCTCCCACTCCCTCCTCTCTCACTCACTCACTCACTCCCTCCCTCTCACTCCCTCTCACTCACTCACTCCCTCTCATTCACTCCCTCCCTCTCACTCACTCCCTCCCACTCACTCCCTCTCACTCTCTCCCACTCACTCCCTCTCACTCACTCCATCCCACTCACTCACTCACTCACTCACTCTCACTCATTCTCACTCACTCTCACTCTCTCTCTCCCTCTCACTCCCTCCCTCTCACTCCCTCTCACTCACTCCCTCTCATTCCCTCCCTCCCTCTCACTCACTCCCTCTCTCTCTCTCTCTCTCCCTCCCTCCCTCTCTCCCTCCCACTCCCTCCCTCTCACTCACTCACTCCCTCCACTCACTCCCTCCCACTCACTCCCTCCCTCACTCCCTCCCTCACTCCCTCCCTCTCACTCACTCCATCCCTCTCACTCACTTCATCCCTCTCACTCACTCCCACTCACTCACTCCCTCTCACTCACTCAACTCATTTACTCACTCACTCCCACTAACTCCCTCTCCCTCACTCACTCCTTCTCCCTCACTCACTCCTTCTCCCTCACTCACTCCTTCTCCCTCACTCACTCCCTCTCCCTCACTAACTCCCTCTCCCTCACTCACTCCCTCTCAACCCCTCTCTCTCTCCCTCTCACACTCTCCCTCTCACTCACTCCCACTCACTCACTCCCACTCACTCACTCCCACTCACTCACTCCCACTCACTCCCACTCACTCACTCACTCACTCCCACTCACTCACTCCCACTCACTCACTCCCACTCACTCACTTCCACTCACTCACTCCCACTCACTCACTCCCACTCACTCACTCCCACTCATTTACTCATTCTCTCTCACTCCCTCTCAGTCACTCACTCCCTCTCAGTCACTCACTCCCTCTCAGTCACTCACTCCCTCTCCGTCACTCCCTCTCCCTCTCATCCCTCTCCCTCACTCCCTCTCACTCTCACTCCCTCTCACTCTCACTCCCTCTCACTCACTCCCTCCCTCTCACTCCTTCCCTCCCTCCCTCTCACTCCCTCCCTCTCACTCTCTCTCTCCCTCTCCGTCCCCCTCCCTTTCCCTCCCACTCCCTCTGTCACCTCACCCTGCCTGTGCGCTAGCCGGGGCACACACAGACAGCCGCACCCGAGCACTT